>NC_069141.1:28245833-29542500 GCF_943734755.1 Anopheles moucheti
CATCAAATATTTATGTAGAAAGTAATTGAAAATTTTATTTTCAACAATAATTATCCCGGATGATTTAATGAGCACCGTAACGCATTCCGATTTAATGGCGCACTTTGCTGGGTGCGCGTACCACGCACGGTCCGGATGGAGACCTGGCGAGGCTCATAAATTTTTCGATCAAACTGATCATTCCGGTCAAACCAGACCTGGGCCAGCTGCAAGTGGGTAAAGTAAAATTGTCCTTTTTTTTATTAAGCAAAAAAAAATATCCCGTAGGCTCAGGTTTACTGCCACCGTGGTGTAATGCGTCGTGATTTTGATCCTTTTTGTTTTTGTTGTAGGGTTCCCTCCACACAGGGTTTAGATTTGATGGTTCCCGAGTGAACCACTAGAAGTGGTTGCCATGAACCCGGCTATCAAACAGCTTGATTATAGTGCTTCGCCCGTATGTTTTATTTTCCTTTCTGGAGTTAATTGTATTCTTCCTTTTTTGGGGCTAGAATTGGATGATTGTTTAAAATAATGCTGGTACGATGGTTGGGTAATGGTGATCTTCTTGTAGTTTTCATTGAATTGCAGACAATTATTTTAATGGGACGAAACTGGTAAAGTGATTGGCCTTGATGAACTGCACAATTTTGAGTGATACGATATGAACCTCATATGCCGTTTTTTCAAGAGCTGGTTCTTTAGCTTCATCAATACGCTAGCTTGACTTTAACTCACAACATAGTAATCACAATGGTTCCTAGCCCTAGATTCCTAGCCCAAAAATTCCTAATCCTTAGATTTGCTTATTCATTGGCTCCCATCGGTCCAGCTTCCCTGTCAGTGCTAGTCTAACAAATCTTCCATTACTGTCAATACCCTGATAATTCGTTCCATTCTGACGGTTCTATTATCCCTGCACACAATAAAATGGACAAAATCCTCCATCTGAAAAGTGATCCAAACTGTCACAATTGGACGGACAATACTTAGAGAAAATTGCTACGAAAAGTGAACAAAGAGACCACCTCCCGCATCCGTACCTTTCTAAGCTCCAATCCATCCGGCGATGACCCTTGGAAAACTCCCATCTTGTATGGGCATCCCAACCCACAGCAGTATCACTCCCGCTCCTCATTCTATTCGGTGTCACTTTGGGCATTTCATTGAAGTCACATTGGATTTCTACTTCAAATCACTTCAACAGCGCATAGAAGAAATCATTTTCGATTACCAGCGAATGAAAGAAAGAGCGAAAAGATCTCATTCTTCACTCACAAGCATTCCGGTCTGCACATCGTTACCCGTAAATCAACCTCATTTTCCCACCGGTCTCGTTATCAGTTAATCAGGGGGTGGAACAAAAATGGAAACCACCGGAAGGGAACCAAAAAAAAATCCATCTGAGGGAAGCAATTTTAAGAAGAGTAACCGACGGTGTGGTTGGGTGGGTCAAATAAGTCATAAAGTAAATTGTGATGAGTAGGCCTTGCAGTGGCGACGGTGGAAACGTTTACAAAGTGTTTTAATGATCAGGAAGCATGAGAAAGCGAGCGAGAAAGTGTGTAGGGGAAGATTGAATCAGAATTTTCAACACCAACGTTCTGGATTACGGCTGTCCGGCTTCGCTTTCCGTTGCGAATGGTTCTCTTGCGTGTGCAATAAATCCCGGTGCCTTTGGTGGCATCGAAAAATTGCAACCTGCTTTTTATGCTCATATTTCTCCCGCTCATCACCATCGTCATCATCATTAACAACAAACTGCGTCAATCGTAAGCGAAACGCATAAAACGTTCGTGCCCTTAATTACTGCCATCTTTTTTTTCTCTCTTTTATGCATGACCGTTTGGGCGGATCGAAGGATGAACTGAAAACTAGAGCAAAGTAATAAATTTAATTTTTGGGATTTATTCTATATTTTATATCAACAATAACAGTTTATTTGAATAAACATAAGATTGTTATTTTAATAATAATGCCTTTTATGATAATTTTAACATGCATTCAGCGTTGTGCAATTAAAGTTACGTTATCATTTTTTTTTATTTTCCCAAAACCCCTTACAAGTAATTGTTTGATTTGTGCACTTCCCTTTAAAGCATACATAAATCATAACAAATGGTTAAATCGCATTCCTTCAAATCCATTCACATCCGTCGCACAATTTCCTTGCCACCGTTCCTTCAACTTATGCTTATTATTTCCGCTTCCGGGGAAAACCAGCAAATGCAAATGTTGCACCCACGCTCAAATACTCTAGCGCAACCGGGGCTATTGCCCCGTACAAACGTCACAGCGTACATATCGCCCTACTGAGCCCTGCGAAAATACTGCACCGGATTATCCTGATAGCTCTGGTGGCCATTTTTCAATCCACACCAGCGAAATCATCACCGGAAGCGGTCCCAGTCGCAGTCAACTCTCGACCAGGAAGTAGGCAAAAAATAGCAGCCATCACAAACTCGCCCGTAAATCATCGCGCTCACAGTGGCTGCCATCACGAACCCACCATACACTGGGGCAGTGTGGTCAGCTGGCTAGCTCGAGTTTGAAAATTTGTGTTTTTGACGATCAGTGCGGAATTTTGCCTAGCGGTCATTTACCGAACCGGTGTTTGGGGGTGTGCTGGTGGGACGCTGAACGGACATACAGTATTCGGAACTAGCTTTATGATCAGTGATTGTGGACATACTGGACGAT
Organism: Anopheles moucheti; assembly: GCF_943734755.1. Lineage (NCBI taxonomy): Eukaryota > Metazoa > Arthropoda > Insecta > Diptera > Culicidae > Anopheles > Anopheles moucheti. The sequence continues at coordinate 28,248,513 of NC_069141.1, forward strand.
GCTGGAAGAACATTAATAATGTTTTGCAGTATGCTACTCAATAAATCTCTCTGCACCACCCGCGAGGATGATGATGATGTAGATGAGCGTTGAAAGCAAATGCGAGACGATGAGTAAAGACCAATGCGAAATGTTAGAAAAGAGCATTTTTATAAAAAATTTTACCCTGAAAACTTGCCAAAAAGTCCGAAAATTGTGTGGTTTTTTATCGAAATCAGGTAAAACTTTTAATTGTCTAGGACACAAAATAAAGAAGTTACAGGCGTTTAACAGTAGAACCGTCGGACTTTGCAACCTTACTAGAACCGCCATATGGGACAATTTTGTCCCATTCGTTATGTATAAATTTTTAGACATGTTTAATTATTACCTAAGGGTTTCGTGTGGTAAAATAATTAATAAACATCATAATTAGGAATAATATAGCTTTATTAGAATCTTAATCAATAATTAAAATTGAATTGAGATCATATCATTCGCATACCAAGGATATCAAGGCCAGGTATTTTACATTAATATAACATTTTAGGACTTTTAGTGATAAACGCCTTTAATTATTCCTTATAGGGTTGTACGACTATGAATCTAGACTTATAGCTATTAATTTTTTATACAATCAAGTAGGGTTTTTATGATCATAAAACAAGTCTTTTGTTCTAAGTTGTTTGGGTCTACGCGGGCGTATGTGACTCCCTTTAGAAACATTGCAAAAAATCGATGTCAATATAGCTCTAAATGACCAAAAGAAGAGGACAAAGCTTTTTTCGAAAGCAAAAGGAATACCTAGATTAATTATGTTAAGCATCTATAACACATCTTTTGGTTTCTTGGTATCAGGACATTATATTATATTGCTTCATCAAAACCTGGCTCACATGAAACGCATACGTACGAAACTCCCTGAGTACATTTTTTACATACTGATCTATTGCATGTAAAGCATTCGTTAGCACTTTTGCCCTCGTGACAATACATTTAAACCTGGCAACGCCGACGACCACAAGTTCTGGAACACAATCTTCAAGCTGGTTGTCGGATGATTCACCAGATGAGCATACCAATGGATCAAATAAATCGCAGTCAAAGGTATTGGCCAGAGGATCCCCTTCTGGCTGATCACTGGAAATGTCGTTCAGAGCAGCGACAATCTTTTCGGGACGTAAACCACGCTGGCGCACCATATTTAGATACTCTTGAAAGCGCACAAATAAAAATTTCACCTTGCAAACATTTGCAATGTCCTAAGTACACCAGGCAAACTGGTTTCGCGGGTGTTGGGAGAGCATACACAGCGATCAAGACCAACAGGCAAATCGAAACGTGAAGGCTACTTGTTTGGAGCTGCAAGTATTGTGCTGGGGATCCCAATACGCAATAACCAGCAGTTGATGCTTTGAGTGGAGAGCTGGGGATAGGGGCACTCAGACGAACCAGTGCTTCCAATAAAATTGCGGTAGAGTATACAAAAATGGTGCTTACATAGATTAGCCGATTGATGAAAGCGCAAAAATAAACACGTAGTCATCAAATGTGAAAGCAGGTATGCAGTTGAATACTTTCGCGCACTTTTATTGTTCTATTCGTATTTACATGCCTTGTCACGAAAACGCATACACGCTAGTGCTGCCAGACTTGCAGAAGCACATCCATCACTCGCTGACAGCAGGAATATCAGCCATCACAACGTATTTTGCCTATGGGACAAAAATGTCCCATTTGGCGGTTCTAGGTTGGAAATGATTTTTTTAAAGTACTATATGGGATACACAATTTTTGATCGACGCATTCGAAAGATTGTTCAAAATAAATAAAAGTCATAAAATATCAATGAGTTGACATGACGGCAAGCGAAACAACACACCTTTTTCGAGTGCGATGGGACAAAAAAGTCCCATCGGCGGTTCTAGTGTTAAAAGGGGATAAGAACATATTCAGTCAACATTATACAGAGTATATTGGTAGAAGTTTTTATCTTCTCATACAGGTAAGAATGTTGGTCACGCCTAAATGTAGATAACACGCTGTACAAAGTGTGCTATAATGTCTAACTTGTGCCACGGTTTGAGTTACAGTCTTTTTTTTTGTTTTCCTAATTTTCTCACTTTAAATGTTGTTTTAACCTCTAACAAAATAAATCCCAAAGCACGACATACTTAGGAAAAGTTTATTTACATATCATGACACTTTCTACATCATCCCAGTCTTGAACGATCTTACACATGAAGAAGAAGTTACGATGCTTATTATGTTTTTACCATATTTACGCCCAAAATTACACTGGAGAGAGCTAACCCTTCCACATGGGTCTTAGATGCCTGACCGTTATCCTTCCGCCATTTTCGTGCAGCAACAGTTTCGACCTGCTACACTCACCGACGGGACAGCTTGTCCCGTCTACTTGACGGATGCTTGCTCTAGTGATTTATTCAGTTCCCGTTCTTTCTTGATCCCGTCACACTGGACGCAATCTAGCATCAGCCCGAAGTTAATATGCGCTAGTGCAAAGAAGCACCGCACAAGAACCACTCGCAACCGCATCTTACACGCTCATCCACCGGACAGGACAATAACAACAGGTTCACGGTGGGCCATTTTTTGTGTGTTTTGCTAGTAACGCGCGTTGGTGGAAGCATGAATATTAATAAACCTCTCCTTCCTTTTTGCATCATCGGACAGTTGACAAAAGGGGCAGCAAAAGTGGTTGGCAAACCAGGGGTGCAACATGTTCTTACCCCTGTTGCGTGGGGTGCCAGAAATGTGCTCCATAAACAGGTCAAAGAGATCTTGGTCGGTAGTAGCACGATAGCAAATAGTACGACGGTCTTGGTGCTGGTATCACCGGTGCATCCAGCTGAGGACGCTTTCGGGTACACCGGGCAAGTTCGTGCCCGCTGGTGCATAGCATCACGACGATGATCATGGCATCGAGGTCGGAATGTTTTGCCGCAAGGAACCGTGCTGGCAGAAGCAATGGAGAGAGTGGAGTGTTTTAAATTACCATTCATTCAGATTTTCGGTCGCCCGGTTGAGGTGAGTTTACCGAAAGGCATCCTGTCGCCGCACTGGGGCGCTGCATGGAATTGCGATGCAAACCATTCGCCTTGGTCGTAGCGCCAAATGTGTTTGATAAAATGGTGTAGGTACACCGGTGTTTGATAAGCGAACAGTACATTTGTTGCAATCCGTTTCGTTACAAGCGTGGGAGTGGTTTGTCGTACGACTTTATCTAGATCACAGTTTGCTGGCAGTGCGAATGGAGGAGAAGTAAACGTGTGGGCAGTTTGGTAGTACAAATTGTAGTTAACTTTCCGAAAGCGTTTGGTGTTTGTGTTGTGAATTATGTGCGGTGTTGATTTAAGGATAATGTGATTTTATGGAGTTTTCTGGTCATTTGTAACGACCGCTGAAGAAATTCATTTACACAAAGTCTATAATTAAAAGATGTATTTTATGTTATTTTGCTTACTTTACTTCTGTAATTTTTTGCAATAAGAATTCTTAAAAATATAGTAAATAGTACTACTGCTTAGTAGTACTTTGATTTGTTTATATACATTTTCCGTCAAATAAAACATTGATTAAATCTTTAATATCAACTACTACATATCCAATATAAAAAACCTTTCGTTTGGTAGGACATTTTCGTACGTAAATTCGTTGCGTCAGACAATGCGTCAGACAATTTGAATGACATTCCGGACCCCTGAAAGGAATGCTTCCCTTTCTTAGGAGCTGAAGAATTTCATACTTAAAGCAGATGACAGGAAATAGTAAAGCATGACAGATACACCCATATACCTTCGTACGATGTGCGATTGTTAAATGATTCGATGTAACTTCACAGCAACAATAGAACTCCACCAAAGTGTTTGTCTCAAGTGATATGAATGGATTAAGCCCGTTAACATGTGGAGCGGCGCATCATACGCCTCATTCAACACGTGGCCTTACCTTTCTAAAGCGCTTTACAAAAGAAACAACCTTAAGAAGATAAATCGGTTCCACCCGCACACTCACACACACACACTCGGAAGGACAGTGAAGCCTATCATGGACCATGACGGTGATCATTTCGACGGCCATTATTCATTGGTGAATTCATTAGATTTTGTAAAGCACAGACCCCAAAAAGCGCACGGCAGTTTTTCCGAAAACCCTCGTCAACCCGGAAGCCCAATAATGCCTGCGGCTTTTGTCGCTGTTTGTGAAATAACAAAAAAGGCAAGCGAGCCCACACGGCTGGGAAGCTTCACCCCAGAGGAAGGAAATTTTTATTTTAGACTTTTCCTTTTTGTTGCAGAACTTGTTGTGCTGTGAGGGAGGCGATGGCGATATAATCCTGCGGTCACGAATACCGGTGCCCGTACCGGGTATTGCCGCCTTTTATTTAATGAGGGATTTATTAGTGGTCCTAATCCTTGCTCATCCCACAATTGAATTGGGTATGTTGGAAAGCATAATGTAAAGCCGGCGAAGGTTGAAATGTAATAAGAAGTGTTTGTTTTTTTTTTCAAATAAAATGCCAATAAGATTGTTTGTAAAAGCAAAGAGAAGAATAAAAGGTTTCTTCGTGCGAAAAAATACAACCGTGGCTGAATGGTTTTTACAAACAACCATTCAAGTCAAGTCATATCCAACATGAATTGTGGTGAACGTGCTTAGGGTCAAAGTGTACACAAACGGCAACCAAGATGGTTGCCGTTAGGGAAACAACATATGGAGCCGGTTCCATCTGGGAAGGAATCAAAGTTTTGCAACTCCGCTCACAATCTTCGATCCGAGTGCATTGCCTTTAGCTGTTTCATGCGCAAGCACATAGAAGGGGATAAAGTTTGTAAAATGTAAAACTTTACATTCAAGACCGGTAGAACAAAAGCTGCGGTGTGCCTGGTGAGAGTGTGGTGGAACGTATGCCGAAGTTTCAGATAAAATCTGCCCATAAAAGCATAACGCATTCGGATGGTATCATTTGGGGGTAGAATAAATTCCCTTTCTCTGTGCTATTCACTAGGACTAGTCACCTCCTTCGCTTGGAGCATAGCGAAGTGAAGAAGTTTCTGCCAAAGAATTCAGTGTGCAGAACATAGATTTCCCATTAAATTTCTTCCCACTACTTCCTTCGCCTTATCAAAAAGCGGTAAGAAAAACAATTAACGCGAAAAGACCATCCCCTGTGATTGCTGCATCAATTCTCCAAACTCCACTTGAGATCAAAACGACTTGAGATTAAAATTTCTTCTCGAGCATTCAACTCGGATCGAGCTAATCGATAGTGTGGCAAAGTAGTAAAATAATTCTTAAGCAATTCAAACCCACCAGGACCAGTAGAACTATTAAGCTTCCATCTTCTATCGCATATTAAATGCGGTACCTTTCTTCGAAAAAAAATCCTCCAAGTGGGAAGCATGTCCACATTTAGACTGGTAGATTAAACGGCCCTTAAACGGTGGCCTGTGAGGTTGTGTTGCATCGTCATAAATCAACCTCCCATCAAACGGGAGCCACTCATACGCACAGTGATTGCATACGGTGTTCATCCGATAGGGGCCACCGTACCGATCCTCGGACCATTTCGGACAACCGAGGGTGGCTTAGTGGCACTTGGTTCCATTAAAAGCCCGCCCTTACTTTACGGCATACAGTGCACTTTTTCCCAGTGCATTCGCGCAGTTTTTATTATGACAATCTCATCCACGATGGGACCGGCAACACAACAGACCGGGAAGCTTCGCCTGTTTTGCAATTAAAGACTTCATATCTCCATTCATGCACGGGCGGCTGTCACAACGACCGTACGGATGGCATCATAAATTCTTCCCCGCCGATTCACTTTTACCACCGGTCCGCGCCGGATTCCCATTGTTTGAAGGGTTTTCAGGTTTTCAGCGCAGTAAGCGAGGGTCCTCCACTGGCGTCGTGCATTTCGCCTCCGTCCACGGACGGGAACTACGGAATCATCGTAATAAAGCGTCCTTGCCGCAAGGGTGCTCCGGTTGGGTAGGGGCCATAATCGCACTATCCCAAGCGTGGTTTTCCTTCCGGAGATGTGAGACAGAATGCAGAAGACGCTCGGTGATAACATCCCAACGAGCTAAAGTTAAGCCGTCGTAGGCAGCGCCCTCCTGTCATGGGGATTAAAGCGATTAAAATGCGTGCGTGCCAGTTGCAATTAGCCAGGATTCTCATCTCCCTGCCCTGCGATGAGAACTCCGCCCCGGATAAAAGTGGCCGGATGATTGCAAAAAGCTTCGTTTTTTCGCTCGCTTCCTCCTCTGTAAGCATGCAACTGTACGCCGAAGCTTCAAACCACCCGGTTGCAGGGCAAAGTGTTGAAATGTCTCATAAATCATTGACAATGGTATTACCGCCACGGGTTTTGTTCCATCTCGGCATCGCCGAGACTTACCGTGGAGGTTGGCGGGAATGGAGTGCCGTTTTGAATGGATGCCGGTCACGGTTTCGCGAGCGTCGATTGGTGATGATTTGTGACCGATAGACGACGACGTTTGTTGTGGCTTCAATGAATGTGGTGAGTGTGGTCTTTGTACGAATGCCGCTGCATAATGCATAATGGGTGTTTGTTTAGAAGGGTGGGTGATAGGGAAGCAGATAGGTTTTGCTCTAGTTTGCCAACAGATTGTACGGAACCGTTCAAATTGCTTCTAAGATCGGTCGACTTTGAACTGAGCTTATTGTAAGTGATGTTTAGTGTTTCGATAGTAATTAAGTTTGCTGTCAGAGTTGTCTTTTTTAGACCATAAGAACATTAGTGTTGGCGGGACATTAGTCCAACAAATAAAGTCCAGTAACGATAATTCTTTGTTTAATAATCTCGGTGACGATGTCCGGATTTATTTAAAAAACAGTCTTCATCCTGATTCACATCACTTCGTTTCGATTTTTACTAACTTTGATCCTGTTCCTTCATTTCCCTCGCTCAAACTGTGTTGGATTCTGGTCCTTCAATTTGACATCTGTCAAATTTGAATGTTTCTAAACCGCCACAACAATTAGTATAGCCAACTATAGCAGTATGGTTGATAACTTGCTTAAAACTAAGTACAAAATAATTTATGGCAACTTCAACGCTGCTTTTCGTTTGACTTTAGTCACACAATTTGACTTCCTGCGGAAAATTTTCAACGTTTAAAGCTTTTGTACTCAACCTGCTTTACTTTCATACCGCTTGATGTTCCTTGATTGGCCCAGTTTGCCTACCCGTTCCCTGAACAACAGCCACACCCAACTTAATCACAAAACATTTTCCATCCTATCCCAGCTATGCTTCCCAATTTTCCTGGAGGAAAAAAAGGTATCTCCAGAAATTATGCTCAAACCGTGCCGCTTCGTTACGCACCAGGATGAAAACTCGTCGCGAAAAAGCGCATACTGCAAACGGTGACACCGTCTTCGGTATTGACGTCCAATTTCCATATCGAATTCCTATGCAAATTTGGCTTCATTTCTTCACTTCATCGAAATCGGATCGGTGACGGGGTGTAGCGTCTACGACGAGCGCCACGAAAACACGCTCTGCCGGAATCGGACATTTCTTTTCGCACACCGTTTCAGACCGCCCGCTAGGATACAAGTGTATGTCGCACCAGCTTTGCGTTGTCTGGCTGGTGGGCACGTTTGTTTCTAGCAATGAGCAGCTCATTTCCATTTTATTAATCAATTCCATTGCCACGTAAGCCACAGGACGGTTGGGCAAAACGGGGTGGGGGACATAAACAGAAAACTCCCTTCTTGTTGGGCTGGTAACAAGGAACTGATTTTCCCACTTGCTAAAGGTTGGTCAGCTTTAACCGACTGGGAAAGCGTTTCTTTTTTCTACGGTAACGAGGAGGTTAGCTTTTTTTCTGCTCAATGAACAATTTTCCATTTTCATTGTGTGTTGCAGCTGGTTGCATAAGTTGATAGGGATTTCGTGGTTTTTTATTTCAATGGAAACATAAACGAGCCGCATTTTAGCGATGCTTTTATGAATGCAGCTGTATTCAATTTCCAACAACTGAACTGAAACCCAACACAATGCTAGAGATATTTTCCGCGCTGTATCTAAATTGGATCCGTTAAAATGTTTTCGTTTCAGGAATAAGCACCGTTCGCGATGGTCAAATACGGACAGAAATGTAATTAAAGTCAACGAACGAATGGGTTTTCGTCCTTTCTTTCTGACGATGGAAATATTATGTTATCGAAATTCTTTCGACATCATATTTCACCGCTACCACCAGCAGGATGGAGCTCAAAAAACCACCATACACTTGTTTGGAATGTGACCCCTTTTCAATAGGACACTAAACCTTTCTATGATTGTTTTTTCCCTCTTGCCTTCCTTACCTATGCAAACCTTTCAATCGTCCGTACCGTGATCGAACCACAAAATGGAGCAAAGAAAATTTGTCCAGCTTTGCTACGAACTAGAACACTCACACATTAACCTTTTTTCTCCTCCAATGTCAAGGAAGAATATTGAGTTAAGCTGAAAAAAAAACAAACAAGAATAACATTCCTAATCGCAACCCAAAAGCAAACCGACTGTGGAAGGCCGAACTGACCTAGACAAACTGATGAACCCGGCGCGTACCAAAATGGATGGAATGGGAGCAGCAAATCCTTTGGAATGAGAGAAGGGAAACGTCAAAGCATCGGACGGACAGACGGACGGACACTCAGTTGAGGCTTAATCCTGATGCTTGAAACTTACACATTCACACACACACGCACACATACTAGCAGCCGATGTGTGGCAAGGTTTGCTGTAAATTGAAAACGTGACCAAGGGAAAAGGTTTTTTGCCGGGTGTTTTAAGATACGGGTAAAATGGTTCCGTACAAACGTTATTCGTTTCGGGTGTAGGTTGAAGTGTGAGCTGATTGTAGTACAGTGATTTGTATTCGTTTTGTAGTTTTAGGAAAGAATTGGTGAAGGCATTCCGTTGTTTAGTTGTTATTGAAGTTAATTTTATGTCACAGCATATTAGTTGCATGTTGCCAATGTTGTTAAACGTTAGTTAGTATTTTAAAAGTTTAGGTTCATCATTTATGAAGAGATTTTGAATTTTACTGCGTAAAAGATATTCATGATTTCGATTTTGATTCAGAGCTCTAAGTTTTCCTATATACATATATCTTCTTCTAGCTATATTTATTCTGCTCAAACACCGCACCGAAACATGGACTTCGAGCACTCAATGTCCAGAATTCATTTGTTGACAGAGTATCGCTAACGGAATTGTTATTTTTTTTAATAAGGAAAGTACTTAAACTTTCTTTAATGGATTCATTTAAACATACCGCTAATACTGTAATTCCTTGCTCGTTTTTCTTTTTTTCCAGAACTTTTGGAATGGATCTTTACGGTGGAATGTCTGCAAAAGGCGAAAAAAAATCTTCTTTTCTCTACCATTCAAGGTCCTGTCATTCAATCGTACATTTCATTGGAAACTGGAATCGAACCATGCGGAAAAGATTAGTGCCATGGGTGTTGTTTGTTCCCATCAGTCGCTCTCAAATTTCCCATCACCATCGGCAAATCAGATCGATATTCTGGACTTCATTCGTAGCAGCTGACAGACGTTGCTCATCTCACTCTCGCTATCCTTCACACCCTCTCTCCGTCTCTCATACTCACACCCCTATTGGTAAGCTTTTCCGTAGCTTTCCCTCTTTTTCCAGCGACATCGTTCCTCGTAAAAGAACAAACGTATGAAAGCCCTTCACTTCAGCGGTTTGTCACTTTCTTATCATATCCTAGAGGTCTGGAGATATCCTATCTTTCCTGCCATATGAAGCACACCATCAATCACACTCCTCACACGAAGAAGTGATAGGAAGTGAAAACCGCCGTCTGTCTTTGCGTCTGTCACGAGTGGCACGTGATGAAAGAATCCCTTCCCTTGTTCCGCCCGTTTCGACGACACACGAGCAGAACGAGTGCGGAAGGATCATCGCAATGGTTTATGGGGTGATGGACATGCCGATGTCCTGCGGTGATTGTGTGTGGCTCGTTGGTGGGTTCCCGCTGCTGTAGAGCATTGATTTCATACGTTCTCGTGGAAGGATTTTGACTTCCCTTTTGCTGCTACGGATACGGATCTGGATTATGGCTTTAGCCTCCCCACAAAAAAAAAACCACCGATAGCGTCACGATTGGCACAGAGATGTATTTTGGGTTTCGTTGATGATGACTCACATGCTGCAGTTGTGCTGATATGGCTTTTTATGCAGCGCCTGTGGTGAGTGATTGGGGCGTTTTTGGTTTCGGTTGGGGTTCGGTAAGGACGGTAAGGACCGAACCCAGTTGCCACAGTTTCAATTTCAATAGAAGAAAAATGCAACGAAGCGGATGTGCTCGGCATCACTAACCAGGGTTACTTTCGTGATTGAAATGCATTTTGTTTTTGTATCCCATTTGGTTAAGTTGCATACACACTTTGAAGTAAAGGCCAGTGCATTTAACTTATGAAACCTATATTTTATGCAGCCCAACTCCCTTAAACCATCAACCCAACAAACATGTTGGTGGCAAAAGTGTTAGATTACTGGTACCGATTATCATAACAGAAAAGATGGAACAGTGTTGATCCCGTATTTGCATAAACCTTCATTCCATCCGAAAAGTATTTTCATACGTTCGTTTGTGTGTGCAAAATGTTGATTACATCCGTTGTGCAACCGTTGCAATTCCGTATGCAAATGCAATCTACCGCTCGGATGCGTATAGCCACCAGCCCTCTTGACACCCACCAAGGGGGAGCTCCGTTCGTGTGTTAGATTATGTTAATGAAAAAATGCCTGCCCTAGTATTCTGCTGGCATTTGGCCATCATAAATCACACGTATTACGTATGGTACATTCCAAATGTAAGCAGCCACTGTACCAGTGCACCGGGTCCAATCTATTCTGATCCCAGGCGTGATCCTCTTGTCCGTGGTATCGTCAAATGGACAAATGTTTTCCAACCTTTACTCCAACACTTCCACACACGAACGATGTAGTGTGAGATCGTATCTGGAATTTTCCCCCGAAAAAGCATGCACTTAATCTTGACCCTAGTGTGTGCGCATGCAGGTGGGAAATTCTAAGTGGTGGTAGATGAAAACAATAAAAAACTCATACGCAAAGAAGATTAGACCATATCGCTTCAGAGATAAAGCTATATTTTTAGTAGAAAGGTTCACCATTTTACCAATATGAATAAGCGATTAGTATAAGCATTACAATGATTCAATATATTTTGGAAGATTATTGTGACAGGTAAACTGCTTCAAAAGTGTGATTGCTTGATTAAGTACGAAAATTTTAATTAAACGTCAAAGTGTTTGAATAAAATTTCATTCATTATAATAATGAACAAAAATCATAATTTCATTTTAAATTTTTAAGTTTTCCTTGTAGTGATAAAAAGGTGGCATACAGATACGAGTGGCAGTGTTTCATAGACCACAACAAATTTTCCCTCGATGGTTTATGGTGGTGTGTACCAAGCAGGGAAAAATCATCAAGACAAGACGTACTGCTGGGTCAATGTTTGTGGTAGAATGGATAAGTAACCTAACCGATAAATACACCAAGAATGCATACGCTCAGTGCACACAGCAACACACTGTGTGTTGACAAAGGAAAGCTCTTTGGGATGTGTTTGTGGCCTACTGCACGTATGCATGTTTGAAGATTTATGGAACAATGCAACGTTGAACATCTCCTAGTGTCGTACATATTCATTCAAAACTTTATTTATTCCCGATCGGTTGTGAATGCATAAGCCAGCACAAACCGAAGTACAACATGTTTCACATGCTCAACATAGTTTAGCAAACACACTCAACTGCAATAAAGTCGATTCACATGTGGTAAGAATTTTATCATTCTTGTACCATCAGCTTGGAGCCATGTATGCTTATGTTCATTCATCACATTTGATAATATCCATGAAAATAAGTCGCTCCCTCTGGTCGGTATGCAATCGTCCACATTCCATTAGTACGACGATCTGTGCGATTTTTTTTCGGCATACAACTTATTTCTGCATTCATTAATCAAGTGGACGGGTTTTGTGTTGACTTGCGTCTGTCATGGTTGGAAATGTTTTTTTTTTCCCCGAGACGGATATGCCGGGTATGGATGGTGCAATCCGACCGAAGGAACCATTAAGATGCGCCTCTGTGTCGTACCACAGAACGAGCGCCACTTATATGGCATTAAAATAGATGTTGTAATTGGTTTGAAATACGTGAAATGTTTCTATTTCACGGAAAGGGTATTATTTACGATTCTCTGATGCAGTAGCAACACGGGAGCATTGCTAGCCGTGGCTAGATTTATGCATTTATTTGTATTTTATGGTAAAGCTACATTCTACAACCTCGTACACATCCCTCTGTGCATACAAGTCCCGCATGATTAATATGAGTTGGAAGGATTTGTGTTGATGTGGCGAAAAAAATAAACGAACAAGATCACCGTGTGTGGTCCTCCATCTGTGCAGCATGCAGAAGGAATTAATTATAGAGTGTGAGAATTAATGGTTATGGTAGGTCATTAACATTTCTAAACATTGCAAATAATTAATTTGCAAACCAAAACAGTAAAATACTAATTATTACCAGTTCTGTCATTAATCTTAGTACACGATAAACACGAGTTCATTTGATGGTTCTGCTCACAAGGCTGTCACTTTTGTGACAGCATCCAGCTTGACAGCTTTGTACTAGTACTATCACTGTCACCGTAAACTGTCAATGTCAAACAAACAAACAAAAAAAAAACCGTATCACGCATGAAACCGCTCACCGAGCGTGCATATTATTGATTTATAATTGTTTTCTTTCATTTCAACAAACACAACACGTGCAGTGCGCCCGAATGCATAATTCATGATCGCTAGTTTACGCTTTTCGTATCGTGACCGCGGAAACCGGCTTACCTTTTGTGCCGGGTGGGCGCCCGTTCGAAAGACGAGAAAGGCTAATTTCTCAACACCGACAACCGAAGATCCAGGACAGGACAGGGTGTGCCGTACGGTGGGTGTGCGTGTGTGCGATAACGCGCGAACAACGGATCCGCTCGCACGAGAACCTGTCAGCGAAGTTTCCCGGTGGTTATGTACCAAACATCAAGCCCTCTCGATGCACGATGGGATCCGGTGGATCGAGTATCGTGTGTGCGCGGTTTTCATGGTGGATTTTATGTTTCATTAGCACTTCGACTTTGACTCTGCGCCGGTTTGATGGATTTCAGCGTAATTTGTTACGAGCATTCGTTCCGGTGAGGACGTGGTAGCAAAAGAAAACCAAAAAAAAAACCAACAGCGGCAGTCGCAGCTGAGCGTATCATCCGGGTTGACCGGTCGGTTTGGCTGGTTCGATACCGTCGAGCGATCGATCACACCCCGGGCATGTGAAACTCGATAAGGCGTTCGATACGCGGAGCGGACAGAAACAGGAATTTTCTCTAGCCTTCCGGGTAGACTAGTAGCTAACGAGTGGTTTACTCGAGCTTCGTGGTGAAAAACAATGGAAAATGCAAAGCAAGAAGAAAAGAAATAACAAGGCTGAAACTGTCGTGTAACGGCTGGCGTGCCCGGAAAAGGAAATTTGTTATTGATTAAGTTCATTCCTAGCGTCGCGGGGATGATTTTTCACCGCTCGGACGAGTTCGGCCGTGATCCCACAAAGAGACACCCCACTTCAAGCCATTACCTTTATTTGGGAGCACGTAATTGATTGGAATGGTTCTATCATCTTCTCACGGTGGCTCTCAGATATGTTTATGAACAAGATACATTAATTCTTTTAGTCATTTGCTTTTTTTTTAATTTTCAATTCGGACGAGTTCTTGAAGGACACACTCTGTGCTGCTGGCACCATCTGTTGTCAAAGCGAGAAAGCACTTTATGTTCGGGTTTATTTTTCTTCTGCCCCATAAATTACTCGTCATCCATTTGCCGCCTTGTTATACACCAGCTCGTAAATGTAAAACACTTTCAGACCGTAAAATTTTGCTCGCTCGCCCGCTGCCTATGCAAAACAATGGACAAACGCACGTTAGAACGGTGTCCTTTCGGTGTGCTCAATAAGCACTCAATTAAAAATAATTGCGACAGCACAATGACCCGGGCGAAGGAACATCCGAACATGGGCAAAGAAAGCAACTGTCGAGCACCCTCGAGTAATGCTCCGACGAACGGCACCACAATAGATGGATGCAATTTAAATTTATTTATACATGCATTTCGCTCGACGGGTCGCGAGCACAGCATTTGGACAAGCACTGCAACGGTAAGTAACAGTGCGCACGGATATTTCGGAAACTGGGGGCAATATTGAAAAGTGGTCCCTGCTAGAGAATGCACGGTTCCGAAAATTCAGGCCAAAATCGTTGAATTTCTTGTTTTCGTTTTGTTTATTTGACTGCCTGTTAGCTCCCTTTCTCTTACCCACGTTGGTTGCATTTCGTTCGGTGCAGTTGACAACTTTTCGTGCCAACCCAAGAACGGACAGTCGATGAGTCGGTTCCGCTGGTTGGGTGTGATGTCTAGGACAACGATGGACAGTTTCCTTCAATCCCTTGGGGAGGGTTTTTTTAGCAATTCAAATTCGCGTAATGCTAGTTGTCTTTTGGGGGGTTGAATGTAGTTCGACGGGTTCTTCACCCTCGTTCCTTACCAGACCATTCTTCCCCGGGCGCGTTTTGTTTCAATCCAACGTGCTAAAGTTAAAACTTGTTGAACGTGGCGAGATTCATCGAAGAACTGGGCAAAGGTCGGAACACGGGATGAAGTTCTTTGTCCTTCCCTCAGTAGCACCCTAGAGCAGGGTAGAAGGAGATACATCGTGACGGCAAATGGCCACTTTCGCCTTTTAGCAACTCACTGCATAATAACATTTGCTTCTCCGGACGAAACTTTTTGGCACTGGCTATGCAAATCGACAAGTTTTGAGCGAGTCAACGAATGTATTTTTTCCCTCCGTTCCACGTCCGGGCTTTGCCCATACGATACGTTCGACTTGGTTCCTGTCCATTCGTCTACTAGACCGTAGAAACTTTTGATATCTCAACAGGTACTGAACAAGTGGCGCTCAAGTACAACTGTTCGAAATTAGACTAAATTAGTTAGGGAGTTGGATAACCAGGTAAGCTACCAGCATGGAGTTGTAAAACTTCTAGAGCATCTTTTAATGATTATTTGCATTGGATTTGAAAGCAAAATAAGGTTTGAAATTAAAAGAAACTTTTGAATGAAAATTTGAACGGAATATAATCTGTGGGTGGTGAGTTTTATTGAAAAAAATCAAAATCACTGGCTCAATTAATGGATGGAATGCAAATTAATAAGTAAATTCCAATCAAGCGGATTACGGTAAACGGTTTTGATTACCGCACCAGGAAACAAGTAAGACCCAATATGCATGTTCATCTAGCCATGTTAAGCGGATAGTTTGCACAAATTCGGTACGTGGATCAATATTTTAATCAATTATGCATTTGCCTTTTATCCGACGCGGTAACGTACTAGAGAAATGTACAGTGCATGTAATAAAGCTATGCAAGTTACAATTTAATTCTCATATTATTTTGACATCTAAAATGTGCGGTTTAGGCGTAAAGCTCAAAACTAAATCGTCCATTGCTTTACAGCTTAATAAGAAAGAAAGTAGCTTACCAAGAAACTTTGCAGCTTTTTAACACGGTTAAAGATGATCAATGGAGCTCCTTAGCTTGTTAAAAGCTTGGGTAGATTTCGATAGATTTTTGTGCCGTCACAAAACGGAGTAGTTAACTGTAGTATTAAATGTTGGATAAAATAAAGAATGAAAACTTGTAATTTAAACAGTTGAAACTCACTGATTTTTGCAAATAATTTACACTCGTTAAACAAACTAAATATGTGCGAGGAGGATCGTTGTTTGCTGTAAAACATATGCTCGGTTGAATTGCAAAAATGCTAAAACTAGTTAATATGTGTGGCCCCAAATTGCCAACCATGCCCATTGATTGCTTTCCAACGGATGGGCAAGCATCTGGGTTAGTTGAGTCCCGACCGAACCCACCACGGTTCGGGATCGATCGATGTTAAATGCAAATGAACGTGAAGGTCCGCTCAAGCCAAAACCCCATGCTGATTGCTCATAAATCCCCACCATAGCGCACATACACACTAGCATCCCTCTCGAAGGACGAAATAGCAGCGGTCATCGGCATTCAATCGATTTGGATTTCAAATTATTCCGTTTTTAGCAATTCTGCTAGCCATGTCGGGAAGGGAAGGAGTCTAGGCGGGAGATGGCATAGAAGGGCGGTGGAAGTGATAAGCTTACCTGTACGAACCTGAATGTTTCAAACAGTGGCCAGCGCGTAGGTAAAAACTAAAACCCCACCCCCAGCCAGGGCTCGGGTCGTTGCAGTGATTTCCATCGAGAAAAGTCCTTGACACCGTCTACACAGCTTTTCTCACACCCCACGCTTGCCAGCCCCTTCTGACCTTCCCGCGTGGTAGCTTGTATCGAAATTTTCAACCGATGAAAAGCACCGACTTTTCCACGCCAAAGAATGCGGGGCAGCACCGGATTACGGAGCATGTTTTACTTCGACTCGATTCGTTTCCTTGCGCTTCAGCGCTGCGCGGGACCAGCTTGGCGTTGGGCCGAGACACGGAAAATACCGTCCGTCACCGTTGCCCGAACATAAATCTGCACATTACTTCCGCCCAATTTGTCAGCAAAATTTTCTCCCTTCTTTGGTGCGGGACGGGACGGGAGGCTGTGTGAGTGCTTTTTTTTGTTGTGGTCCCACCAGAGATCTCGCGTTCTTTTTCTTTTGGTTTGAGCGCTTATGGCCGTATGTCTGTCACCGCCGCATGGACGAATCGTTGAAGTTTGGTCGTAAAAACGTCGCGTCCTGTTCTGTTCTGTAACCTGAACGCTTGGTGTCGTTGCGTGGGAAAAGTGAGCCGCCTCTCACTAGCCACCGAGGTAGAGAAAAAAAAAGGCCCATGACTAAAGCGAACTCGTAAAAGTTGAGGTCGGGTTGCCAGCACTGCCTAAATATTCATCCATCCGAAGCACCCGAAGTTATTGTCGGAAGGGTAGAATCTGTATTGGAATTTGGAAAGTGCGTTCGCGATTTATTGGACCCGCACATAAACCGATGTTGCATTTTTTGGGGACACCCGGTCCAACTCGGTTTGTCCGTACCCGGGTGGAGGAGACAGCTGGTACGCCTGGGTAATAAAATCCATGATTTCTGTAATTTATATGCCTTGCGGTGGGATCTCCCGAAATCGGGAATTCAGGCTCGATTGGAAACTGCTGCTGCCGGTGGTCGATCGATTAGAGGCAGCGAGGTATAAATCAGCTTACATTAGAGACGCTTCGGGACCGACCGTTTGTGCGCATTCTCATGTAAATGTAACTGTTGATAAAATATTTATAGACATTGGGTTTAGGGGGCTTTTGGGTGGAGGGGAAGAAAAGGGGAAGGGAGAGCGATGTTGGGAGGGGGTAGTTATATCCGACAAACTGTTCCAGAGTTCCTTCTCGAAATTGTACCGACGTATGCCGAACAAGCCGCAATGGTTTGCTGTGGTACAATAATGTTAAGGTCTACCATAACCATTAGTAACGATTATACTATATGGCACCTGTGCACGGAAAATAAACAGGTCATAAGTTTCTTTTGTGATTTAATTTCCCAATTCTGCAATATTTAATATTAAAGTTGCACTACTTGCTCATCAAACGTGTTACACATTTAAACACTTTAAACATATTCCGTAAAGCATTGAAACAAATCTTAAAAATGTTAGTAGTTTTGATGAATCGGAATTAATTATGACTTAGCTCTATGCTGGCTTCTCTATTTTTGTGTTTGTACTAATTCAACGCCTTAATTTTCATTTAATTTGTGTTGTTTATCACAAACTAGCTACATAATGCTTGTTTACTACATGTTTCATAAAGTGGTTTTCATTTTCTGCTTTGCTATTTCTGCTGAAATCATTTTGGAGGATTTTTTGTATTTTTTTTATTCTGATTGAATTAATTCAATTTCAATATTAGTATTTCAATTATTACTTAATTGAATTTTGATTTAATTATCAACTTATCTATTAATTGATTTATCTTTAAATTTGTTTATTTTTATAATTAGATATATATTTGTAATTATTTATTTTTAAACCAACTACCTTTTTGTTCTACACCGAATCCCACCGTGCCAATGTAGCACAGTGAATGTGGAAGTTTGAAAAACACTTGTGCTTCTTTCTTCTGGCTTCTCTCTTAAGCACTCGTGAGCCATCCATACATACCCATGGTAGCACCTTTTCATATCGGCTCATTATCGTCTTAAGAGATTAGGTTACGAAACCCCCAAACATCACCCTACTAAAACCTTTTCCGTATCCTCACTCGGGCATGGATTTACTAGTTAGTCAGGATGTTTTCCTTATCGCTCGGTGTTGACCTTTGCAGATGGAACCGACATGAGTGTATGGCAGGGTATGTTAAACATCATCTTCGGTACTCTAAAGCAAAGCAGCATCGTTTGGGAGAGGGTTTCTGTTTAAATGCGAAGTGTGTGGTTCCACTTATCCCGGTGGAAGCTTGCTAATGAGACAGTTACCGAAGGGAACTGCCCGGCTGAACTGAAGAGAAAGCAATAAATCATCGAGCGTTTTTACCTCCATCCGTGTTACGCACGGGACCTGGACCACTTGCCAACTATGCTGTGTAGCGTAGAATGGATGGCGAATGTAGCAGAGGTTTCCTACGCATAAACACAGGTTCAGCTAAACGGCCACCCCACTGCCTAGCTCGAATCTCACCTTCCATGCCCTTTTGTCTCGCTCGCGTTTGCGAGCGTGTAGAGCAAATAAAC
The DNA here is from genome assembly GCF_943734755.1 of Anopheles moucheti. Classification (NCBI taxonomy): domain Eukaryota; kingdom Metazoa; phylum Arthropoda; class Insecta; order Diptera; family Culicidae; genus Anopheles; species Anopheles moucheti. Next base: position 28,267,400 of record NC_069141.1, read on the forward strand.
ATAAATAATTGCTTCTGAAAACATCATGTTTTATTTATTTTATGCTGCACATCGATAGCACTACACGCCACACGATACTCACGCCAGACAGAGTGAAGGATGGAAGGAGAAGCTGCCAGTGAAAAGATGGTGAGAATAATGCGACAACAAAGTGAGTGTATCGTTAGCAGTGACTGAAGCAGTGGTGAGAAAATGCTACTGAATGGAATGAAACCGATACGAATGGGGAACCAGGAAAGTGCGAACAGAAGTGATCAAGCCTATACAAATCGAATTCGATACCGATGTTCGGTGGCTGTTGTGGGTGGGATAAGGACTAAGGGTAATTGGATGATGGTGAAAAGGGGAAGATCGCAACATCAAATTCGTTTCGATGTGACGATATTCATACACACGTCGCAAAGACCTGCCATACAATCAGGGAACGGAATAGGAAAGCCGAAGAGCCGAGACTTTGTTCCACTGCCATTAGTGGAGTGCACAGGTCGGTCGGTGGGCGGTCGATTGGATGAAATTGAATTTAACCATTAATTCAACCGAAATAACAACCTTCGCCTGGTTTGCCAGCCAGCATGCCAGGGTCGTGTTCTGTGACAGCACACGAGCAGAGAAAATTCCATCCCCTTTTCGGACGAAGCGATGCTTTTTCGTGAGATCTACCACTCACCAAGTGAGAACCCGGTTGTGAAGTGAGTGAACATCAACAAGCTTTTCCGAGCCGTTGACACTTTTCAGCATTCGCGGCGAGTTTTTAGAAGAAAGACGGTAACAAAATGTAGTTGGCTTAATCTTTATTTATCTTCTTTTCGCAATCATGTGCCATGTGCCGTAAGGCTTCATGAGAGGCGATTAATCTAAAGTGTAACTTTTTTTGGTGTCTTTCGCGTTACAGACGGTCAACGATAAATGACCCTTCCTGAGCAGTCACCCGAGGAAGAGGCCCGTTTTCTGTTTCCTCATCCGAAAGGTTTTCCGATCAGTTTTTCCTCGAATGTGCGAATTGAGCATCGTGTGATTTAGCATTTGCTTGAATTTAATGCGCTCTGCAGATTGGAAGATAGCGAAAATTTATGGCAGTACTGAAAATTAGAAACGGACAGTATATTTAAAATATTTTGCACACCTGTCGAGAACAATTTTTACGAACCTAAATATAAACTATAGGACAGTAAGGCTGGGACTTAAATTTCGTGAATAGGTGCTGGTTCTGATTGAGTGTTGGTAAATGCTTCCTTCATATTTAATCGTTTGAGTTGACGCAGAAGAAATTAAGACTCCTTCGTAACTGACGAGATCAAATCTACCGAGCTTTCCCTCTCCCCAGGCAAAAAGGCACACCATTTAATGGCGAGGAAGTATTGAATAATTAGAGGCATTTTAGTTGGTCTCCGGTTTTTGGGAAAAGTTAAATGCCGCTTAATGCGTCTGACTAAGCGAAGTTTGACACCCCAACACCTCATTAAACACCGGGGGGATGATTGCTACTGTACTGCAATTTAGGCACGCATTAAGGAAGAGTTAATCGAGAGTAATTGTGTTTGTGTCTTCGCAGGAAGAAGCTTTGAATCGATTAGTAAATGTACTGGAATAATCATAGGACTATTTATTGCCTGCCGTCGGTGGTGGAAAACTTTCCCAATCGCTGCCAGTCCGTTATTCTTTCGCGTACTGCTTCACTGCTACTTACGCACCTAATTCAGGCTCTTGTTTAGCTAAGGCGGAAGGTAATTGGGGGCTTTCCAGCACCTAAGAAAGCCAAGAAATGTCCATGAGTTGTAATGAAACTAAAGCAAGCAATATTTGTAAGAACGGTGATACTAAAGGTTGACATCGTTAACATTGCTCCGACGGTTACTTTCGCCATTTCTGCTCGTTAAACCTCATTTTAACAACGTCTTTACCCGTTTATTGACGCACGGCACGCAGATTTTAAAATAGTACCAGCTGTGACGGCAACCTCTAAAAAAAGGCTCCCGTGTGCTGGCGCACTGTAAGCACCATTTTACACATGATGTTAGTATGATGAGAGCGCGCACACCAACGGGACGGGTGCATGCACCCAGAATCACCGACGGGATGATGATAATCTTTCTAATTTATATAGCTAATTTTGTAGCGTAAAATCTTTTCGTGAGTGGGAAGTGCGTGATCGTGTACATATGTGCCGACGAGTGTGTTATTTATGTGCTATGCTGGGAAAGTTCTTTTGGTACCAGATATTTCGGATGCGTGTTTACGGCAAGATGAGACTCGTTTGTCGAGGCAAAGGATCGTTAAAAGAGTAAACAGAACGACTTTAAGGGATGCACGCACACCAACCCCTGGACTCGTAATGTTGCGTGAGAAGGGTACCGAAGGTCTCGAAGCTTAAGAAAAGTGACATAAGTTTTCTTTGCTAAATTCAATGTATAGAGGCGTTACTAAGATCATCGCTTCTATTACAATGAATAGGGCTGGCTTTCTTTTTGGGGTGTTTCCCCGTTTCCCAACTGTGTACTTGCACCTTATTTATCATCCATTAAGTAGTACAATGCGATAAAACGTTTCGTGCACGAGAAGTCGTTCAAGCAGTCTACCCTCAATAAACACAATCAACGGTAAGCGTTAATTCTCGCAAACTTACGCGAACACGGCACGAAATTTTCCGTACACCGTAATCCAAGAATTGCGTTTCGCATCAAGCTTTTCGTAGCTAGTTTTCAAGATTTCCGTCTCCCGTTCGTTCTTTCCAGCTGAAACGTATCGTCCCATTTATATCCCGTTGGCTGTTGGGAAAATGCTCCGATTGCGAGACGAACTATTTGCGATACAGTGTGCACCTCCGTACACCTCCAACTGAGGGTATTTTGGTGGACTTTTTAACTCCCGGGCAGGTAGAATGAGTATTCTGATTTCCCATTTCACTTACCGTGGTTTAAAATTTTCACCTGGGCACGAAACCATCCCACTCTGAAACGTGACCCCCTTTTCCCGGCATGCTGACTATGCTCTCTTCTTCTCCTTCCACCATCCACGGCGGGGTCGCTTAGGATGGTCACAAAGGTTTAGAAGTTCTTTAACGACGAAGCAGCAACGAAAAGGTTTGCACTACGATCGTCCCCTAGCGTCAATCGAGAATATAGTGCCTTTTGTAGTTGATTTAGGCGCTGCTGTGGGTTGTGTTCTCGGCAAGTTGGGACGAGTGTTGGGACGAGGACACAACCTTCATCCCCACGTGCTACGGACGGACAGGAGTGTCGGTAGGAAATAAAATAAAAATTTTATTGCTCTCCTCGATTCCCACCGGCCCGAGGGACCGTTCGTGACGTCGTTCAAATTTCATTGATATGCCATTTTAAGGTGAGAAGCGTTTACCCCTTTACCCAACGTGGCAAGTGGAAAAGTTTCACAGGATGTGAAAGAAAATTATAATGAATCCCTTTTCTTTCGATTTTTCGAAAAAGTTTGCTTTGAAGTAGCGGACAAATAAATTGTTTGGTGCTAACTGTGTGCAGGAAGGAAGGTTTTTCTTCGGAATACTGTTAAAAGCATCAAACGGATCTCGGAAATAAAATCAATCAACTGGAGAAAAGTGTGGAATGCGATGAATTGTTTAAAAAAAAGTAATTTAAAAGAGTTTTCTCTTCGGTTTATTTCAACACCATACGTTAGTTACTATAAAGGGTCGCTAGGGGCGTGGAGACAATTTTCTACGCCAAGGTATTTGACTATTTTATTCGAGCCATTTTATTATGCACTATTTGCTACTACTACAATTAACTTAATTTATTTTAGCTTAAGCTAGCTTAAGTTTTTATTGAACCAGTTATAACAATGATTGAACCATTCACACCAGTTGCAAATATTTTCTGATCTTCTGGATAGTCCATTTAACTATCGTTTTCCTTTAACTATCGGCTGACATTTGATTTTGACAAACTTATTCGGTTAAGCTTTATCTGTGAAATCTAACTTGACTAGCAAACCATGGGCTCATATGTGACCGTTTCCCCCGAAATGGCAATGATGTATTTTCGTCTTCAGAATAGTCTCTCTGATAGTTTCCATCCATTTCTGTGTCGAATTTGATGATTGAAGTTGTTCGATGATCTTAAATGAAAGTTGGTGTAGTAGAAGTGTAATATTTTTACATTCATTCAAATGCGACAAAGTATAACTTTGTCCACAAAAAGCAAATTATTAAAATCGGCTTTCAGTCGATGAAGATCGATATTGAAATATTTCATAAATAAAACTGGATCAAATATGAATTTTCTTCTATATCTCTCAGATTTTATTGTTCTAAAAGTAACGCACATGGTTAAAAAGCAGCGAGGAAACAAATATTCGAAAAAATATGATAGAGTCAAGATTTTTGCTTACAAGTTTTATATTACTCGTTTCTCGGTATGAAATTGAATTTATGTTTTCGGGTTTTCCCACAAATCACCGTGTTTTTTTGTTTTGTTTTGTTTCGACCTACATTTTTAACAGTCAAGAATCACAAAGTTATGGTGCGGTAACTGTGTAACACAAAAATCGACCCCACCCAGCTTAAATTTCTAATCCGTTGGCCGAATGTAAACGTATCCGAGAATGTCATTTTCACAAACATGCACACCCATACAATACGGCTATCTCGGATTGTCAAGTGGACCGAGCGGGGTCGGGAAATTGCATTGCAAATGTTTTTGTTGAGCAAACAAAATCATTCAATTCCGCATCGGAGCACACAATCGGATGGCGCACATACAGCATACGAAAGCTCCGGTCCGCTTTCGGGTTGCGATTTATTTGTAACGACTGTTTACGATTGGCCTCTCATGGCCTGCGGGATACCGCGGGACAAAGGTATAAAGTCAGACGCCGCTTTTGAACAGGGCTTTGAAGCTTGTCGCAGCATACAATTTCCCCGGTCTAAACTGCCATTGATTGGGTACGTTCAGTGTAGGTGATGTCTGGCCCTGATAGAAGATTAGCCCGGTTTGCCTGCAGGGAATTTCCGTTGATTTCCATACGCCACGTGTGGGAAAGGACACGCGGAATACAGGCACACTATTCGTGTGGGCGATGGTACCGGGTAAATAAACGACGTATTGCGTTACAGCATCGGAGTAGCGTACAGGAAAAGCCTTCTTGTGGTTGCCCTGGTAACCCACGAAAGTTGCCAATGAGAATTGCGGTAAGTGGGTTTAACAAGTTTCATTCATTATCGGTGATGGGATCGAGTGTTTGGAACCGTTTATCGGTTGATCGTGTTGAAATCAGAACCGATTTGCAACGGCCGTCACACGGGAGATTGAAGATTGGAAAACTAGAGCTCGAAGACCCGCATGGTAATGTGAAGATAAACAATGATTGGAACCGCATTTGTAGTTGATCTTTGCAATGTCCGTTCATCAATTCTAAATGTGCAAAGCCCAACGAACGGGTAGAATATTGAGCTCTCATCGGAATTGAATATTGACAAATACGGTGAATTATAATTCAATTTTAAAAAGAAATTTTCCTCAGGATTAAGCACTCGTGAGCCATCCATACATACCCATGGTAGCACCTTTTCATATCGGCTCATTATCGTCTTAAGAGATTAGGTTACGAAACCCCCAAACATCACCCTACTAAAACCTTTTCCGTATCCTCACTCGGGCATGGATTTACTAGTTAGTCAGGATGTTTTCCTTATCGCTCGGTGTTGACCTTTGCAGATGGAACCGACATGAGTGTATGGCAGGGTATGTTAAACATCATCTTCGGTACTCTAAAGCAAAGCAGCATCGTTTGGGAGAGGGTTTCTGTTTAAATGCGAAGTGTGTGGTTCCACTTATCCCGGTGGAAGCTTGCTAATGAGACAGTTACCGAAGGGAACTGCCCGGCTGAACTGAAGAGAAAGCAATAAATCATCGAGCGTTTTTACCTCCATCCGTGTTACGCACGGGACCTGGACCACTTGCCAACTATGCTGTGTAGCGTAGAATGGATGGCGAATGTAGCAGAGGTTTCCTACGCATAAACACAGGTTCAGCTAAACGGCCACCCCACTGCCTAGCTCGAATCTCACCTTCCATGCCCTTTTGTCTCGCTCGCGTTTGCGAGCGTGTAGAGCAAATAAACATAAATAATTGCTTCTGAAAACATCATGTTTTATTTATTTTATGCTGCACATCGATAGCACTACACGCCACACGATACTCACGCCAGACAGAGTGAAGGATGGAAGGAGAAGCTGCCAGTGAAAAGATGGTGAGAATAATGCGACAACAAAGTGAGTGTATCGTTAGCAGTGACTGAAGCAGTGGTGAGAAAATGCTACTGAATGGAATGAAACCGATACGAATGGGGAACCAGGAAAGTGCGAACAGAAGTGATCAAGCCTATACAAATCGAATTCGATACCGATGTTCGGTGGCTGTTGTGGGTGGGATAAGGACTAAGGGTAATTGGATGATGGTGAAAAGGGGAAGATCGCAACATCAAATTCGTTTCGATGTGACGATATTCATACACACGTCGCAAAGACCTGCCATACAATCAGGGAACGGAATAGGAAAGCCGAAGAGCCGAGACTTTGTTCCACTGCCATTAGTGGAGTGCACAGGTCGGTCGGTGGGCGGTCGATTGGATGAAATTGAATTTAACCATTAATTCAACCGAAATAACAACCTTCGCCTGGTTTGCCAGCCAGCATGCCAGGGTCGTGTTCTGTGACAGCACACGAGCAGAGAAAATTCCATCCCCTTTTCGGACGAAGCGATGCTTTTTCGTGAGATCTACCACTCACCAAGTGAGAACCCGGTTGTGAAGTGAGTGAACATCAACAAGCTTTTCCGAGCCGTTGACACTTTTCAGCATTCGCGGCGAGTTTTTAGAAGAAAGACGGTAACAAAATGTAGTTGGCTTAATCTTTATTTATCTTCTTTTCGCAATCATGTGCCATGTGCCGTAAGGCTTCATGAGAGGCGATTAATCTAAAGTGTAACTTTTTTTGGTGTCTTTCGCGTTACAGACGGTCAACGATAAATGACCCTTCCTGAGCAGTCACCCGAGGAAGAGGCCCGTTTTCTGTTTCCTCATCCGAAAGGTTTTCCGATCAGTTTTTCCTCGAATGTGCGAATTGAGCATCGTGTGATTTAGCATTTGCTTGAATTTAATGCGCTCTGCAGATTGGAAGATAGCGAAAATTTATGGCAGTACTGAAAATTAGAAACGGACAGTATATTTAAAATATTTTGCACACCTGTCGAGAACAATTTTTACGAACCTAAATATAAACTATAGGACAGTAAGGCTGGGACTTAAATTTCGTGAATAGGTGCTGGTTCTGATTGAGTGTTGGTAAATGCTTCCTTCATATTTAATCGTTTGAGTTGACGCAGAAGAAATTAAGACTCCTTCGTAACTGACGAGATCAAATCTACCGAGCTTTCCCTCTCCCCAGGCAAAAAGGCACACCATTTAATGGCGAGGAAGTATTGAATAATTAGAGGCATTTTAGTTGGTCTCCGGTTTTTGGGAAAAGTTAAATGCCGCTTAATGCGTCTGACTAAGCGAAGTTTGACACCCCAACACCTCATTAAACACCGGGGGGATGATTGCTACTGTACTGCAATTTAGGCACGCATTAAGGAAGAGTTAATCGAGAGTAATTGTGTTTGTGTCTTCGCAGGAAGAAGCTTTGAATCGATTAGTAAATGTACTGGAATAATCATAGGACTATTTATTGCCTGCCGTCGGTGGTGGAAAACTTTCCCAATCGCTGCCAGTCCGTTATTCTTTCGCGTACTGCTTCACTGCTACTTACGCACCTAATTCAGGCTCTTGTTTAGCTAAGGCGGAAGGTAATTGGGGGCTTTCCAGCACCTAAGAAAGCCAAGAAATGTCCATGAGTTGTAATGAAACTAAAGCAAGCAATATTTGTAAGAACGGTGATACTAAAGGTTGACATCGTTAACATTGCTCCGACGGTTACTTTCGCCATTTCTGCTCGTTAAACCTCATTTTAACAACGTCTTTACCCGTTTATTGACGCACGGCACGCAGATTTTAAAATAGTACCAGCTGTGACGGCAACCTCTAAAAAAAGGCTCCCGTGTGCTGGCGCACTGTAAGCACCATTTTACACATGATGTTAGTATGATGAGAGCGCGCACACCAACGGGACGGGTGCATGCACCCAGAATCACCGACGGGATGATGATAATCTTTCTAATTTATATAGCTAATTTTGTAGCGTAAAATCTTTTCGTGAGTGGGAAGTGCGTGATCGTGTACATATGTGCCGACGAGTGTGTTATTTATGTGCTATGCTGGGAAAGTTCTTTTGGTACCAGATATTTCGGATGCGTGTTTACGGCAAGATGAGACTCGTTTGTCGAGGCAAAGGATCGTTAAAAGAGTAAACAGAACGACTTTAAGGGATGCACGCACACCAACCCCTGGACTCGTAATGTTGCGTGAGAAGGGTACCGAAGGTCTCGAAGCTTAAGAAAAGTGACATAAGTTTTCTTTGCTAAATTCAATGTATAGAGGCGTTACTAAGATCATCGCTTCTATTACAATGAATAGGGCTGGCTTTCTTTTTGGGGTGTTTCCCCGTTTCCCAACTGTGTACTTGCACCTTATTTATCATCCATTAAGTAGTACAATGCGATAAAACGTTTCGTGCACGAGAAGTCGTTCAAGCAGTCTACCCTCAATAAACACAATCAACGGTAAGCGTTAATTCTCGCAAACTTACGCGAACACGGCACGAAATTTTCCGTACACCGTAATCCAAGAATTGCGTTTCGCATCAAGCTTTTCGTAGCTAGTTTTCAAGATTTCCGTCTCCCGTTCGTTCTTTCCAGCTGAAACGTATCGTCCCATTTATATCCCGTTGGCTGTTGGGAAAATGCTCCGATTGCGAGACGAACTATTTGCGATACAGTGTGCACCTCCGTACACCTCCAACTGAGGGTATTTTGGTGGACTTTTTAACTCCCGGGCAGGTAGAATGAGTATTCTGATTTCCCATTTCACTTACCGTGGTTTAAAATTTTCACCTGGGCACGAAACCATCCCACTCTGAAACGTGACCCCCTTTTCCCGGCATGCTGACTATGCTCTCTTCTTCTCCTTCCACCATCCACGGCGGGGTCGCTTAGGATGGTCACAAAGGTTTAGAAGTTCTTTAACGACGAAGCAGCAACGAAAAGGTTTGCACTACGATCGTCCCCTAGCGTCAATCGAGAATATAGTGCCTTTTGTAGTTGATTTAGGCGCTGCTGTGGGTTGTGTTCTCGGCAAGTTGGGACGAGTGTTGGGACGAGGACACAACCTTCATCCCCACGTGCTACGGACGGACAGGAGTGTCGGTAGGAAATAAAATAAAAATTTTATTGCTCTCCTCGATTCCCACCGGCCCGAGGGACCGTTCGTGACGTCGTTCAAATTTCATTGATATGCCATTTTAAGGTGAGAAGCGTTTACCCCTTTACCCAACGTGGCAAGTGGAAAAGTTTCACAGGATGTGAAAGAAAATTATAATGAATCCCTTTTCTTTCGATTTTTCGAAAAAGTTTGCTTTGAAGTAGCGGACAAATAAATTGTTTGGTGCTAACTGTGTGCAGGAAGGAAGGTTTTTCTTCGGAATACTGTTAAAAGCATCAAACGGATCTCGGAAATAAAATCAATCAACTGGAGAAAAGTGTGGAATGCGATGAATTGTTTAAAAAAAAGTAATTTAAAAGAGTTTTCTCTTCGGTTTATTTCAACACCATACGTTAGTTACTATAAAGGGTCGCTAGGGGCGTGGAGACAATTTTCTACGCCAAGGTATTTGACTATTTTATTCGAGCCATTTTATTATGCACTATTTGCTACTACTACAATTAACTTAATTTATTTTAGCTTAAGCTAGCTTAAGTTTTTATTGAACCAGTTATAACAATGATTGAACCATTCACACCAGTTGCAAATATTTTCTGATCTTCTGGATAGTCCATTTAACTATCGTTTTCCTTTAACTATCGGCTGACATTTGATTTTGACAAACTTATTCGGTTAAGCTTTATCTGTGAAATCTAACTTGACTAGCAAACCATGGGCTCATATGTGACCGTTTCCCCCGAAATGGCAATGATGTATTTTCGTCTTCAGAATAGTCTCTCTGATAGTTTCCATCCATTTCTGTGTCGAATTTGATGATTGAAGTTGTTCGATGATCTTAAATGAAAGTTGGTGTAGTAGAAGTGTAATATTTTTACATTCATTCAAATGCGACAAAGTATAACTTTGTCCACAAAAAGCAAATTATTAAAATCGGCTTTCAGTCGATGAAGATCGATATTGAAATATTTCATAAATAAAACTGGATCAAATATGAATTTTCTTCTATATCTCTCAGATTTTATTGTTCTAAAAGTAACGCACATGGTTAAAAAGCAGCGAGGAAACAAATATTCGAAAAAATATGATAGAGTCAAGATTTTTGCTTACAAGTTTTATATTACTCGTTTCTCGGTATGAAATTGAATTTATGTTTTCGGGTTTTCCCACAAATCACCGTGTTTTTTTGTTTTGTTTTGTTTCGACCTACATTTTTAACAGTCAAGAATCACAAAGTTATGGTGCGGTAACTGTGTAACACAAAAATCGACCCCACCCAGCTTAAATTTCTAATCCGTTGGCCGAATGTAAACGTATCCGAGAATGTCATTTTCACAAACATGCACACCCATACAATACGGCTATCTCGGATTGTCAAGTGGACCGAGCGGGGTCGGGAAATTGCATTGCAAATGTTTTTGTTGAGCAAACAAAATCATTCAATTCCGCATCGGAGCACACAATCGGATGGCGCACATACAGCATACGAAAGCTCCGGTCCGCTTTCGGGTTGCGATTTATTTGTAACGACTGTTTACGATTGGCCTCTCATGGCCTGCGGGATACCGCGGGACAAAGGTATAAAGTCAGACGCCGCTTTTGAACAGGGCTTTGAAGCTTGTCGCAGCATACAATTTCCCCGGTCTAAACTGCCATTGATTGGGTACGTTCAGTGTAGGTGATGTCTGGCCCTGATAGAAGATTAGCCCGGTTTGCCTGCAGGGAATTTCCGTTGATTTCCATACGCCACGTGTGGGAAAGGACACGCGGAATACAGGCACACTATTCGTGTGGGCGATGGTACCGGGTAAATAAACGACGTATTGCGTTACAGCATCGGAGTAGCGTACAGGAAAAGCCTTCTTGTGGTTGCCCTGGTAACCCACGAAAGTTGCCAATGAGAATTGCGGTAAGTGGGTTTAACAAGTTTCATTCATTATCGGTGATGGGATCGAGTGTTTGGAACCGTTTATCGGTTGATCGTGTTGAAATCAGAACCGATTTGCAACGGCCGTCACACGGGAGATTGAAGATTGGAAAACTAGAGCTCGAAGACCCGCATGGTAATGTGAAGATAAACAATGATTGGAACCGCATTTGTAGTTGATCTTTGCAATGTCCGTTCATCAATTCTAAATGTGCAAAGCCCAACGAACGGGTAGAATATTGAGCTCTCATCGGAATTGAATATTGACAAATACGGTGAATTATAATTCAATTTTAAAAAGAAATTTTCCTCAGGATTTTTTTTTCAGGATAGATTTTGACCTGATTTCGATAAAAAAACCACACAATTTTCAGACTTTTTGGCAAGTTTTTAGGGTAAGTTTTTTTTATAAAAATGCTCTTTTCTTTTAACGCCTGTAACTTCTTTATTTTGCGTCCTAGACCATTGAAAGTTTGACCTGATTTCGATAAAAAACCACTTAGTTTTCGGACTTTTTGGCAAGTAAATTTTTTTCATAAAAATGCTCTTTTCTTTAAACGACTGTAACTTCTTTATTTTGCGTCCTTGCGTTCTTTATTTTCTTTATTTAAGGGAGTCACTTACGCCCGCGTAGACCCAAACAACTTAGAACAAAAGACTTGTTTTATGATCATAAAAACCCTACTTGATTGTATAAAAAATTAATAGCTATAAGCCTAGATTCACAGTCGTACAACCCTATAAGGAATAATGAAAAGCGTTTATCACTAAAAGTCCTAAAATGTTATATTCATGTAAAAAACCTGACCTTGATATCCTTGGTATGCAATTGATATGATCTCAATTCAATTTTAATTATTGATTAAGTTGCTAATAAAGCTTTAATATTCCTAATTATGATGTTTATTAATTATTTTACCACACGAAACCCTTAGGTAATAATAAAACATGTCTAAAAATTTATACATAACGAATGGGACAAAATTGTCCCATATGGCGGTTCTAGTAAGGTTGCAAAGTCCGACGGTTCTAGTGTTAAAATTCACAATATAGTTACTTTATGTTCCACCAGGCCATTGAGGTCCTTTCAAACTGTCCTTAAAATCAGTGATACAAGAGGAGAAGAGGAATTGTACGTCCTGCAAGCGATGTTGTAAGAACTACTAATAGATCCGTCATTAATAATTTTCGACAATGATTTAATGCATCAGGGAATCTGTAAAAAAAATGTTAATTCAGGATTGGGTTTACCTTCTCCCACGAAAGCACATATAATATCATCTCATCTCAGTTTTTGTCTATAACCTGATTCTTAGCAATGCTTAATCCCTCCCCAAAGAGATATTCAAATTCTAAGTAATAGAAGATGCATTCACACATGTTAAAACCCACACAACATGCTTTACTCTATGTTGCATTAATTGTTCAACTTGACAAACCTCCATTTCTTTCTCAAACAATGCCACACGGAAAGTACAAAATGTACACCTTAAATCAAATCCAACATTCTGTCGCCGCAAGATTTATTTTAAATGTTTCCATTGTTTTGCGTCCGTCTTTTGCAGAAAGGGCTCGTTTCATGGCACTGATACGGTTCCACTGAGAGCGTAGCTGTTGCATAGCTGCATAACTCATACGGGTCGGAGGGCATGTCAGAACTGATGCTTTGGTTGTTGTTGAAAGCACAGCTCTGTTTGGAAGGGAACACATAAAGATACAATACCGAGTGGCAGCCAACATCTTCCCAAACATCAAGCTTATTAAGAGAGTACAATTAAACTGGTAATATTTTTTCATTAGTCGATAAGGTTCTGCAATAACCAACAAGGCACGTTGCTGATACAACAAATTGCATACTTTTAGGCGCTTTTGTCAAATGCAGTTCACTTACGTTGCTACCTTATTAGGATCTTGGTTGCCGTTCTCCAATGCTGTCACTTGGGTTGTCCTTGCAGCAAGACGTTCTTTGCCAACTACTGAAACCTCTTTTCTTTCGGCGCAAAACACCCCGTTCACACTGAAAATGAAGAAATGCAATTATCTCACTGCAAAAAGGCCACTGCTGCGGGCATGCACACCGTCCAGTGATGGGTGCGCACCAGCTGGCCATAAACACAACAACTTGATGGTGATGATCATGAAAACTGCACTACATCACCCTTTTGCTCTTTTATTCCCTGATGTTGCTGGGGGTCACTCTTGCTGCGTGTGCTCCCGAACATGTTCGATGATGCGAACAACTTGCTGCCTGTGGGCAAGGGTGCAAGTAGCCAGAGGCATACAAACTTTTACGCTCTCTCTCCCTCTTCCTTGCGAATCCTACGGCACGTGGTCTTCAAGGTGGTGGTAAAATTGTTCATGCTAAATTAAACCATCCAACCCACCCCGCTGACCGGTTCGGATCAAAACAATCCCAATGGCATAATTAAGTACTGTTTGCTGTGTGCAAAAGTTGAAAAGTTGAACGGGAAATGCTCGGCAGCATAAATCAAGTTGCTACCAAAACGGATAGAAAGTAATCTCATCGGCAAAGCTTTAAGCGCTGCTAGAACGGGGAGGCACCACCAATAATGAACTTCATCGAAGCGCATGTTTGCCGTAGATTAATTGCTTTATTTTCGAAGGAGTAAAACTTTCGGTAAAGATGTCAAAGGAAGACGTTTCAAGCGAATGGAAAATCTTGTTTACACCTAGAACACTGCTCCCAATTGTTCCTTAACCCTATGCCCCTGGAGTTTATCGCATCGAGTAACTCAATCTCACTGTCAATAGATTTACAAGCCGGCTTGAATTACGACAATTTCACCACAGTCCTTATTTTCCCTTCGCTTTTTGCGTTCACAGGGACACGGTCAACTGCTGGAACCTCCCGCCCTCTCCACAAATTATGTGTGGCTTTTATGTTACATTTCCATTCAGAGATTGATGAACTGGGTCCAGGGTTCGATCGACGCGGCCGTCACCATCATTACTCAAATTGATCCGGTAAGCCGCCGGGAAAATGGAACCATTACTTTCCCAATCCATAAGCTGTTTCGTGCAGTCTGCCACACTAAAACGATGTTGTTGATGAGAAAAAATCTGGGATTTTGTATGTAACGTAAATGCACACACGAGCTGAAGGATTTGAAGGACAAATAAACATGCTGCTATCGGTATAAAAATATGACAGTTTTATAACCTGAATGTTATAGAGTTTTAGAATATTGTACAACCGTACTACTAAACTTGCCTGAAGGTACTCGAAAGATTGACTTAAATACACTGTTTAGCGTATAGCAAGCCGTACGCTAGTTTAAGAGCATTTTTCCCATGAAAGCAACAACTAACTCAAAAAAGAAACCAAATACACTCAGGAATGTTGGTCTGTATAGTGTATATCAGTGGTTGGCACAATGGAATTGCGCTATTGATTCCACAAAAGGCTGTAAGCATTAAAATTTAAATAGAAATGCATATTATTGTGAGATAATAAATTATTTACAATGTCGGATAATTTCCCATTAATTTACGGTTTGGTTTCTAACGCCTGGCAGTATGCAATCTCCAACTGTTTAACTCGCTTTCGTTATCTTTGTATCTAAATGGTATTAATTTAAACACTAGCGTTGAAAATATTTATCAACCATGTGCTAGTCGGTATAGGAATGAGTAGAACCCAATTTTCATGAAAAAAAATAAAATACAAGAAAAACGATTAGAAGTTGTCTACCTTTAGGCGTACTTTCACAATATGAAAGTAAAATCATCGTTCATCATCATATTATAAAGCCAAGAACTACCTATGTTCATTACAAATTTTAGTATAACAAAAAAGAGGCTTTCATACCTTCTCGATAACTTAGTTAAACATTGCTTGAAACAATTTCAAATCAAATTAAAAGCGTTGTAATAAAAACTATGCTTTATTATGGTTGACCTTTTGGGATTGGCAGTTTGCCGTACCCTGGGTATTGCCAGATTCGGTTGATTGCTTATTGATGGAGCTCTTAATTTTGTGCCCTTTTTTATCCATTCAAGCAGGCATTGGAGAACGCTCGGACGAAATCGTGCAATGAAGATACCAAACAAGCTGCCTAAGAAAAAGGAACAAACAAGCAAAAATCCTTTAGTGGAAACGATTCCGATCAATCTTGTCTGATTTGTTCGCACAGTTCGTTTTTTTTCTACTCTGGTTTCTGCTCTCTTTGATGATCTACCGTTTGTTTATTGCGCTTTCCACTCTTTTTTTTTCTTCTCAGTTTCGGATTTATTTCGTCCTTTCATCAACGAAAGTGAAGCGAGAAATTCTTGCTCTATCTTGATTCTGTTTGAGAAGCGTCCTGTTTTTTTTTTCTTATCTTCATTCACGCATTCATAAAAAAGGGTGAGCTTTTCATAAATCTGTGTCATAGCGCTAGTGACAATTCGGAGGGACGTTCAAGGGCAGAAGAACATGTTGACGTATTTTCTGCCGCGTTTCTGCTTCATGTTAAGCAGCTCTTATTATTAACGTTTGATTCTTTCGGTGAGACAAAAGCGTCTATCCGAACGATGTAGTGGGACATTTATTCGCCACTGAATGTCCTGCGAGCGATAAGCGAATGGAGACCAAAAAACTATAATCAAAATCACAAGACAGACAGTGTCATCTTGAGTTTTCGAGAATCATCCCTCCGAAAAAAAATGGTTCACAAAACATGACCACGTAAAATCCACAAGCGTATTATCCGCAACTGGGCGGCCTGTGGACGCGCACGTCCTGTTTGATCAAAGTTTTCACGTTAAACGAGGCGTAAAATATTTGACGAGCAAAGGGAAGCCGAAAAATCGTCTCCACCACCTTCCCATTGCCGTGCACGTCGATGGACGAGGAATGCATTCTCGTAGATTTCAAATAATACTCACATCAAAAAGGCAAAGCAAAAATAAAAACTGCAGCCTCCAAACCGCACGAAGCAAACGTGCTTCTACTTCTTCTGCGCGGTCACGGTGAATAAACTCGATTCGGCGAAGCTAGATAAGACAGCCCTCCGAAAGTGACCCAATCGGTTTGGCCATTGTCGCGGCTGAGTGGGTTGGAGAAAAGTTTGTCTTTCCAGACACCGGTTCACATCGCGAACAATTTTCATCAAACTTCATGCTTGGTGGAAACGATTTAGGTGCAGCAGAGAAGAAAACACACACAGACACACTAATGCTCAAAATTTTGTCATTCTGGTTATGATATCTGATGAACTCGATTCATCCCACACTGACGGCAAATGGATGGTAGGCACGTGGCCACTAAGACAATTTATGTTTAAGAAGTTCAAGTTTATTGTCCTGTTTATCGCTGCAACCTTCGTTGAGACGTAAATGTAGGATGAAAAATCAAAGAAACTTTCAAACTTTATACAATGAGTGAGCAAAAAGTTTAAAATTTTGAAATTTAAAGATTTTATGGTCGGTACTTTTTTTCAAATTTTTTATTTTATTTAATTTATATTATGACGGCAATGCCGTATTTTCGTCACATTTTTTCAAATATTATTTAAGAAAAATTTTAAGAAACACACATTAGTTTTCTGTTAACCAACACGAATGTGCTGACAATGAAACAAAAGCCGTAATACTCAAGTTTGTAAAAATTATAAATAATATCTTTGTTCAAAGTTTCGATGCGTGAAATTTATATCGTGTACTCTACATTAAAATTTTTGTTATTCATGTACGTCACCCTCATCAAAATATTTCACACTTGAATACTACCCCTGCAAATGAATAAAGAACCCTGTTATAACCGACCATTTGTTTGAGCTTCCCTTTTTCAAATTCTCTACATCTCTAGTGGCAAAAGTATAAACTAAACACAAGAAGCAGCTACACCTGCTTCACAACAGATGTCGCTACATTATTTGAAATAATCCTCACCCCGAAATGTATGCAATTGCATGTTTACCTCCTTGATTTTTAAAATAGGTCGCAAATGTTGCAAAATTATTCTTCAACATTAAGTTTATTACATCGATGAAATATTCATCTTCATGTTCATATCAAGCATTTTAACAGGCATGATTAATAGCTATAAAATTTTGTTTGATTAATTACGTGTATTTCTCAATAAAACATAGACGGTCAGGAATGGATCTTTTGCTGCTTGCTCAAGATGGTCTTTTTTACCCCATTTGTGACTGATGTTTTTTACATAAACAGGCAGTCAAAACTACTTTATATTTTCTTTAAGTGCAGGGCCGCAAGAGCTGACAAAATGCTGACAAATTTCATTTTACACGTCCACAAAACAACAAGACTCAAGCTTTAACATTTTAGGAGGTGATGGAGGTGCCCAGTAGTTGACAAAGCATTTGCCTGTGTATGGAAAGTGTATACTTCAGAGAGTATTGTGGAATTAAAACCCTAGCTGTTTTAATATATTAATATTAATAAATGCAATATATACATATATTGTACAATATTATTAGACAAGAAATTATACAATAATTTGTATAATAATCAATATAAACTTTGGAAAATATCTCTAGACGACTTTGTGAAATTGGAAAAAAAACCTCGACTATTTCCGTAGAGTGGTGAATTTATTTGAGCATTCAAGGTGAATAGAAGTTGTAATGCCACTGCTTAAAATCCCTTTCCCAAAGCACGCACAAAAATGAGGAACATGTAGCAATCGCCGCAACACGCGGACATCAAACAAAACCGTTGCCATGGCAATCCTCAACGCACCGAAAGGAAAACAAACTGTCAAAACATTCTCTAGCATTGCTGTAAATATTGTGCCAGCTGAAAGAGTTATAAAATCAGTAACATTATACCCAGCAAAACAGCAACAAAAAGTTATGTGAATAATAAGATCACTGTGTTTAAGATGGTGCTACACAATTATTGTGCATTTCTTCAACCACACACTATAATTACGAGCTGCACGCTGTAGTGCAGAGGTTAGGTTAGAGACGTACGAAAGACAACAACTGCAAGACGGAGAAACAAACGATAATCGTTCTACAAATTTGCACGAACATTCCGAGCGCAGCTCGTAGCCTGGGAGGGATTTTGTTTCTACAAAGTATACCAATTTTGTACAATCCCGATATCCTTTATCTACCTAGCAATTGATGCAATCAAAAACCTTCCCAAATAGACGGTCATCATCGTGCGCGGCGTAGCTGACGAGTGTGGAACGGACAGGATCGCAAGGTTTACGCCCACTGAGAAAAAGATAATCAAAAAGAGCATCCACAGACTCCATTTTCAAAGCAAGCCAAAAAAAAAAAACACCCAAAATTTCATCTCACAATAACAAAAAAAGCTTTGAAACGAAACGGAAGCAAAGCAAAGACAAAGCATCAACTTAACAGCCCTCTGAAGGCTGCAGGGAGCTGTAAAAATAAAGGAAGCAAAACCCCTCCAAAAAAAAAAAGAAGAAAAGCACACATACAACCGACCTCCAACCGGAGCGCAGCGGAACGCACGAGAACAAATTATATAATGGACAATTTCTTCGCTGCCATATCATTATTTCGTCGACGGAAATATGATGAGTGCATCGAGGTGTGCAACGGTCTGCTGCAACATAATGCCCTTCATCAAGGTCCTTGGGAGCTGAAAATGCGATCTATGACCCAGCGGGTGTACATCGACGATATTGAGGCGGACGATGATGTGGCGGGTAAGTACGTACTGTTCGATTTTCACTGTCCGGTCATTTATTTTACGGAAACGTATACGTTCGCCCCATCGTTTTGGACAAATTTCACGACGAACAGCTTCCTTTCGGACACGAACCAACGACCCAACTGACGTTCCTGCTTAAGCGTGCAAAACAGCTTTTAACGAGAGGGTTTCTGATTGGGTGTTTTAAATGACAGTTAGGTTTAACATGCATCGCGCATAACATTTGCATACTTTTCAGCGCTTTTGATTATATGCTTCATAATATAAATTTGCTGTTATAAAAACCTCATTTAAACCATTTAACAAGTCTGTCACCTGGGCGTCACATCATTATTTGGTATGTTGTTGTTGTGTAAAATGACCCCCACAGTCAATAAAAAAAAAAGCTTAAAACAGATAGGAAACTCCTCACAAGAAAGAGCAAAAACGAGCTCAACCCCGAAATCTTTTACACCCTCAGCCATTCACAGTACCACCGTCCGGGTGTGGTATTTCGATGCCCTCGGGGTTTTTTTCTGGAGTGCTTTAGTCTGCTCCGCGTATGCGTTCTCGTTCTCCCAGCTCAAGGTGTATGAATTATCCTCCGCTCTTGTACGCTTTCTTCCTTTACTCTTGTGCATTCCTTCTTTCTTGGCCACATTTTTTCGGATACTCTTTTCGGTCCGTTCCGATACCCCTGGTCCCCCATCTTCTCGGGGGACTGCTTCCTTCCACTTCGTTCTTCCTTCTTCTGCTTCTTCTCTTGCACCTCCTCATCACACGTTGCATTTATTTATGCACATGCACATCCTTTATCTTGATTATTATTATACATATTTTTTGGTGCTTCTCATTTTTGTTACGCGCACCAGAATCGCACTGGTCCATCTATGGGACGGTGGGTTTTTTTGGCTGTCAAAAGAAGAACATAACACTTTCCACGCCATCCGCGTGCGGTTCTTCCACTTTTTCAAGGCTGTACGTAGCATTTGGACTATGCAGAAAGCTCTATACTTGGCACACATCTTTTCTTTACTTCTCTAGTTTTTTTTCCTTTTTGTTATCTGTTTTAATGCTTTCGCTCTGCTTGTTTTTCCGTTTCCACTGTCCTCCTTTGTCTTTTCCCTTTCTTTAATGTCCTTCTGCTACTGTGTTGGATGCTGCAGTAAATTTTAATGCTGCTTTTGCTGCACTTTTCTGGTGCTTCTCTAGCTCACGTCATCTTTCGGTTGTTCGTGGCGATACCTCTGCTGCTTCCCGCATTCCATTCTTGGAACCATCGAAAACCTTCACCCACCGCAATGCTCCCATTATACTTCGTGTGCAACATAAAAAATTCCCCCGAGCCTGTTCAGCAGATGTGACCAACACACACACACACACACACACATCACAATTCAACAACAACAACCACGACGCCCAAAACGACATCACTGCACAGTAGCAATCTTGAAAGTCGTATTTTTCTTTTCATCATACCCCGCATTACTGCTTCTCCCACGAGCGCATCCCTGTGCCCGGCTTGGCTGGGCCTATTTCGGGAGATTGTTTCATTCCTGGGGTTTACCAGCCGGAAAGAATCTTCCCCAGCGTTTGCCAGCACTACCACAGCGACGCGCTTTCGTTTCGCCGTTGAGCACTTTTTTCGATCTTTTCGAGGCCACGGCGATACGCTGGAATGCAATCTGTTTTCTTCTTTGGTCAGTTTTCGTCCAACCCAACGACGAAGGTGGACGGGAATGTTTCGATACCAGAAGTCAGCTCGTGAAACCGTTCCCCCAGGGGATAGGATCGTCCGGGAACGTCTGGCCGCATGGAATGTGCGTGCATGTTTGCAGATTTGCAATTCGTTTCCAAGTCATTTCCATAATCTTCCAAATTATCCTCGAAGTTGCCACCGGCTTTTAAGTTTGCCTGTCCGTGTGGTTGTTCATTCGATGGAAGGGAGTGTAGCGTTTCAAGGCGATGGGTGAGCTTTATGAATGGCTATGTTTTTGAGGCAATTCGCCAATTGGCTATTGGTCTGTAATATTTTTAAACTGATGCTTCTAATGTCAACTATGAGTTATTAAATTCTATAGAAATAGTACCAATCAGTAGAATAGGATAAACGATATTAGAAAGTATTGGTTACGATCAATGATCGACGGCTTGATCAATGCTTTTACTGGTGACATAAGTTCTCAAGTTCATGTCTCTTAGCGAAACGACTGAAACTTAAATTCTTTAGCAGTAAACTTAAAAAAAATAAATTTAAATTAAAATCCCAATACTTTATCACCTTCATCCAAAAAACCCTTACTAATGAAAAATTATCCCTCCTCGTCAAGATCGATCCATTCCTTCCATTTTCGGCACACTAATTGTCTATTAAATCAATTCTTACACTCGTTTGAACCATTGGGATGGGATGGGAGACACAACTAAATGGAAAAGAAAATAAATTCATTCAAACATAATTACATCCATCGAATCCTCCAGCAAACTAGTAAGCATTTAATTCGAACGCAATTTTCCTTTCCCTTCTCGTGCTTCTCTGGCTGGTTTCTGGTACCATTCTGGAGCAGAGGATATTTTGGACACGCAGACAATCGCCACCGCACCCCGTCCCGGTACCTCCATCCGGACGGCGATGATCAAACCAACAACCTCCGGGACCATCACCGCAACAAATCGCCCTCGTACCGGAACTGGCAGACCAATTACTGGCATTGTAATCAAAACCATATTAAAGCTTTTCCTGACAATCACCTAATCTTCGCTCGGTCTCCCATTCTGTCTTCTCGCCGCAGTCTCGTCCTGGAACGCTCTCGCTTCAGCGGCCCGCATCTACGCTTGGCAACAAAACGGCCCTCAGGACAGGTTCGCGCACCGCGGCCGGAACTACTGCCGGTGGTTCTGCACGTAACATTCGCCTCGGGTCGGCCTCAATGTTTGCCGTCGGCGATCCAACCGGGCCCTTGTTCCACATCTCGCGCTTGCATCCCGACAAGTACGCCGAGCGGGACTCACTCTCGAAACCACTGTTTCAGTACCTTTACTACCACGAGGGAGATGTACGCAAAGCGATGGCGCTGTGTGATGCCGTCCTGGCACGACGCCGTGCAGCCGAACTGCTGACGGATGCGAGTAGCGGATGGTGGTGGAACACGCAGAAGGCACGCTGCCTTATAGCCATCGGAAGTCCCCGTGAGGCTGAACCGTACCTAAGGATGGCGTTGCAGGAGCTACACCATCCCGATGTGGTGTTGCTGCTTGCCCGGATCTACGTTAAGATCGATCAACCGACGGCAGCACTGGAGGTGTGCAAGCAGGGACTAGAGAAGCAACCGAATGAGATAAGTCTGCTGACACAGCAGGCTCGCATACTGGAGCTGGTGGGGAATTTAACCACGTCCGTGCGGCGATACAGACAAATCTCGGCGCTGGATCCCATGAACACCGAAGCACTGGCATGTATTGCTGTGAGCTACTTCTACGCCAATCAGCCGGAAACGGCTCTGCTGTACTACAGACGCATCCTGTCCATGGGCGCACACAGCGCCGAGCTGTACTGCAACATTGGACTGTGCTGTCTGTATGGTGGACAGTTGGATCTGGTGTTTCCCTGCTTTCAGAGAGCCTTGAGGATGGCGACAGCCAGCGAGTTGCGGGCAGATGTATATTATAATTTGAGTTTTGTCGCGCTGGTAAGTAAATGTAGCATTAACGGATGAAATTAGTAGTAAGAAACATTAGAAGATTCAGTCCACTTCGAAGATATTGATGATCTCGAGGAATTTGGATATTAGAATTGTCAATGGCTCTAGCTTCTTTTATAATGTGGACTCTGCAATAGTCAACACAAGATGAGTCTTGGAGTAGTAAGTCGAATTTCCAATCGTCTCCAATCTCTTTATTCTGCATGAACGCCGAGCTTACGAGTCAGAGTATTGAACAGTTATTGAGTTACTTTCAATAACTTCGAACAAAAAAAATCCCTCCAGAGAAGGAACTAGTCAAGGTCAAGGAAAAGTCTTTAATATATGGTTGAATCTGAATAATTTGAATATTCTATTCTCATTATCAAGTCTATTTTCTATTCTAACGCTTATAGATATAAGTAACTGTTAACATAATATTCCACTTTAGAAAAAACTTCTTTCTCTTAAGATTTCTCATCTCTAATCGTTTGCGATCTCTATGTTCTCTACGTCCCATTCCTAGCTAACCGGTGACATCCACCTAGCACGGCGCTGCCTGCGCCTCTGCATCGCCGCCAATGGCTCCCACGCATCGGCACTGAACAACATGGCCGTTCTCGTCGCACGCCAGAAGCAGTACCAAAAGGCCAAATCCTACCTGCAGGCAGCCCGCACTGCCCATCCGACCAGCGATGAGATCGGACACAATTTAAAATTTATTGAAAATTTCCAATAAACATGGCATCGAATTCTCTCAATGCAAAAAAAACAAAAACAAAGCAAAACTAGAACGAGAGAAATCATCCCGAAAAAGCTTTCGCAATCTGGAATCGGGATAGATAAATATCGCCTCTCAACACGCCAACCATCAACGTGGGTATGGCACGGTTCAGGTTGAAATTTATGCGCCAAATTTCATCACCTATGTTAAAGAGGCGCGTGCTCTCAGCAAGCCTTGCTTTTGCACCGTAGCACCCGAAAAGCACAACCTTTCTGCCATTTCCGATCCGAGTCGCCGGGGAAACTGCTGTACCAGCGGGAACAGATGCATAAATTCAGGCCTTTATTTTTAGACATTCTTTACGGCCCGGAGCCGGTTTGTTTCGCGATCATTTTATGTTATTCGTGTGTGTTTTTTTTTCTTTACGAAATGTTAATCTTTCCACCCCATTCGCAGGTTCGAATAATGTCCTGAAGATGGCGGAAAGTGTCGCGGAAAACCGTGAGGAACCATCTAAGCACAGCGGGAAGGATTTAAGTATGTTCTTTTTTTTCGTCTCTTTGATCTCAAAGCCCGAACGGGCGGGCAAGGACGGTGCGGGGTGTTTGCTAATGTTGTCTCAGGCGATTTGGCAAATCATTAGTCGCGCACAAAACGGGATCGAGCTTCGCTTGCTGCGAAACCAATCGAGAATCGAAATGGATGTCCAGAAAATTATGTGCTCGGCCTTAAAATGGGTTGACAACTGACAAACTGAAGGAGAATGAAGAAGGAAAACAGTCATTAGGCGCAGGCTGTAGCTTTTTTTCTTGTGTTTGCACTTCTTCTCCCCCAGCACAAAAGCACATAAAAAGACGTTGCTGTAATGAGGATATTTGTAATAATTTATTAAAAGGTTATAGACTACAGAGCACGCGATCCACCCATACCACACAGTCGCGTTGTTCGGATCGGACCGCAAATAAATACGATTCTCGCACACGCAAAACTAATAAAATGCCAAAAGATAACAGAAGAATACAACAAAAAAAGAGAGAAATAAACTACACCAAATCAATATGACCGCACCTTGGCACCGTGGCACATGTGGGCAAGAGGTACCGAAATAACTCATCAGCGATACGTCTCACCATCGAAGGCTTTGAAGCAAGGCCAAGAAATCGTCCAATGAAGAACAAAACATCCAATGCAGCATAAGAAGTAACCCCCGCTGGAATCAAATGCCATAATCAAAACGGAATCAGACACGGAAAAGAAACGGAACGGTTACGAATGGGACGACATTCCCGGCTGCGAGTGGTGCTTGGAAGATATTCGAAGGATGGTCCAGCAATCGCAATCGCCCGAAAGATAATTTATTAATGTGTTCCGATAGCGAATATTCGTCTGACAGCTTTCGACAGACACTCGATTCATAATGGGCGACAGCAGCACCGGTGCGAGGGTATTGGCAGGTTTTTTTTTTTTTGAGGGAAGCGTTATTTTTTGTTCTCTCTCTCCATTCGCTCAAATCATTGCGATGTCGAGATGGTGCCTGGCAATGAAACACGATCCGCTGGTGTCGAGAAAATGGGAGGCAGTTGGGAGCTAGCCGGCAGTTGTCGTAGGAAGGAAAGATCGCTCGAAGGGATTAGATCGAGCGTACCGATAGGGACGAGACCAGGTGCAAAACGTTACGCGCTTTTTTTTTCGAGAGCTGATTTTGTGCTATTAGAATTCCGTGGACTTCGTGTCGTATGTCTGCGGGAAGAACCCAACAAACCCCAGGCTCGTGGAATGTATGTTTGTATTCCTTTCGATTATGATAAGAAACCTTATTTATTCTACCACCGTCGGCTAATCTCGCACGATCGCCGATACGAAACGGGCGTAACATAACCCATTCCAGTAGGGTTCTGATTACAAACGGAACGGTCTCCCTGAACACGCTGGTACACATCATCCATTGACATCTGTCATGTCAAGCGCAGCAGGCAGCGGCTCTGTCGAACCGTTTCTCGATACGCAAACGGTTCGATCCACAGGCAGGGAACAACAAATGGAGTCTCCGGGTGTTGATAAACTCACCAGGGTTTGAGGAGGATTGAAACGTTCGCCACCACAACCCCCCACTCACACACACACACCCCAAAACTGTCCAAATAATGTAGCCGTGCGTGACGAACATGCCATTCGCGCCCGATGGGGTATTTTATTACAATCTTCTTCGCTCATCAACCTAATGCCCGAGAGCATCCCTGTGTAGGAGCAGCTGTGTTGAAATGATCCAAAGCGCCCGTTTATCAGACGGACTGCAAACATCTGCATCCATTCCGCAACACCTCGATAACGTTGGGTTTTTTTTTTCGTTGAACGAGTAAGAAAACGTTCAACCAACTAAAAAAAAGTAATGTGCAAATATGCGCTCTGTTTTGTTGTGCGGTGTGCGTCACATGTGTCTTCGATAACAGCGCGTACCGATCGGGATGAACGGCAATTGGTGATCGAAAATGCTGATCAATCATAATTGGGCTTCCGCTAGGCGGTGGGGGGAAGAAGGAAAAAAGGGAGCAGGGGAGCGGGATGGGTTATGATAAAAATAAATGCAAGCTGCAAGCAGCGGATGCAAGGTGTGGAAGGATAATTTCAACGTCCTCGTGCTTCTCTTCTTTATTATGCTGCAATTCTCCTCATTTTCGAACTTCGAACATGCGCTCAGCATCCTCCTTACTGTTCTCTCACCGTTGGGCACTTTTCGAGGGTAGTGGTAGTGGTTCAAGGGTGGATAGGAATTTATCCACCCTCTCAAAACTCCCTCCCCTATACCACCATCACTCAGTTCAGGTCTCCATCCACAATGTTATCACCATTGGAATTTATCATATTTTATTTATTTTACCAACACCCCATATACACAATAGTGTTCGTGTGTGTGTGTGTGTGTGTGTGTGTGTGGATTGTAAGCCAGAAAGGGAGAAGCTTTCCGAAGCATCGTCCCACCTCACAACCAACCCAAAAACGGGGGGGGTTCACCCATCCCGCAAAAGAATCTTCATCCCCGAGAGACCACCAACTACCCTCACCCAAAGGGGGCCAGGTGTACACGCGTGCGTGCGCACCCCCCCCCGGTGTTGCTGCCCCGGCAATGGCATGTTTGCATCGCGAAGAGGTCAAAGACCCCTGCGGCATCGTGTGGTCATCGTCATCGTCGTCGCCGTGGCCATCTTCGAACTTTTGCGCCAGGTTTTGCGCACTTTTGGCGCGTCTGCCAAAGACACGCGCACACACACACACGCGCGCGGAGAGCTCCGCGATATCGTTTTCTTTATTTATATCATTATTTTTATTCGCCTGCTGTTGTTTGTTCCATTCTCCCGGTTGGGTTCGATCGCAGCGCCAACGAAAACAAAACAAGAAAAAAAAAACAAGGCGCACGCGTGGTGTGTAGCACTTTTGATCGTTCTTTCTCCTTTCTCCGGCTTACATTGCACTCCATTTGCTTTCCTCTTTCGCTTTTGCCCTCACCTTGTCCTTTTCTTCCAACCCCATCCTTCATGCACGCCGTTTAGTATGTTGCCTGTTTTATGCTTTTTCGGGGTTGCCGCGGATATTGGAGTGTTTCGTTGTTGGGTTTTTTTTTCTTCGCCAGACCGGTGGACACTTCGACCGGCGATCTGCTACAGCATCCCAAAATAAGCAAAACAACGTAAAAAAAATAGCATACAAAGACTTCTTCTCCCAGTTCGGAGCATGAGAGCCCGGGTTATGGTTATCGCACTCCGCGCGCAAAATAAATGGGAAAGGTGCGTAAAGATATTTTTCCTTGAGAAGAAGAGATGTTCTCGACACAACTCAACTCAATATCCGACTCATCTCACCTGAAATGGCTTGCAGTCGATTTCGCAATATGCACTCATTTTGGCGCGATCTTTTCTACGTTCAATGGCATTGATATTTTATTATAAATGATCGTTGTATAAAAAATGTTTGTATTATCTCACTAGTAGGTGGGAAAACAAGTAGCGAAACAAATTTAATTCCTGCGAACGAAAATACTTTCCAGTTCGCATCAAAACGCTAGCTCGATGTTGATCGGTCAGTTTTGTGGATGTCAACCAGTTATTTGCATACCTTCCCGTCTGTACTGGCAGTGTTTGCTTTCTTTGCCTTCGGTTTCACTCGAAATGGTTTGGTGTCCGGGTGCGGATTTTAATTTTATTTCGTCCACCCGGCCACATCGAGAATGGGCAGGATGTCAGTGAGGCAAATAATAGGTTGTATGAGCGAGTGACTTCGAGTTCGAGTGACACGGTGAAGGTGAAGAGAAACACATCGGGTGGGAAATAAAAACAAAAATACACTTCACAGCTTCAAAACAACAGCAGCTTTACGGCGAAACGGTTCGTATTTCCGATTCCTTAACACGCTCAACGGAACAATACCGCGACGCTTGTGGGTGCCATTTGGGTGTGTTGGCTGTTGGCTCTTTTCTATTCATACTCTATTTTCTTCCACATCACTGCACTGCATCGAGGCGTGCAGCAGGATATACGTAAAGGCAAAACGTTTCACTGATAACAAGTGACGACACGCGAAGCGCTAAAGCTCCGTTCGATACAGCACTAAAAGAAACAGCAACAGCGCAACAAGCGGGAAACCCAAACCATTACGCGTGGTTTCATTTTGTAAGGAAATGTTTAATTAGCAATCTTGTGCGCGCTATGGTTGATGTTTGTTTTTCCGGTGCATCAAATCGAGTTGTTTAACACCATTTTTACATTTCTCATTCCCGTTTGAAGGGGGCGGTCGATTGCATGCCTGTTTCCGTTTACGCTATGTGATTTGCGGTTGATGGAAAATGTTCCCACTGTGTGTAACTCACTTTCACGGGTACTGATGTTTTATTGTAGAATAATGGTCTGTATTTCAGCTGATAAAATATGAGAAACAGTTGTCAACCACAGTTTTATTCATAACAATGAACTCCAAAGCCTGTCATGTACTAATACAGGGTTTACATAGCCTATCGTAAATCCACTAAATATCGTCATCAAGCAGTCACTTTGCCACCGTAAACCCACAATTCGGCAACTTTAACCCAACAATGGCATTGATAACATTGAATCGATCACTATAAATACCTTATTTGGCCTAGCTGATTACATACCTTATTAAAAACTAATTTTTTAATTGTTAGTGGTACAAAATTAAAATTTTGAGTAGTTTTCAATAAAATTTAATTAACCCAGATATAGCAGAGAATTAGAGACGAATGGGAGAATTATACTGTACATACTACATACATGAAAAATGTTGTTCATTTTGTAAATTATACTTTTAAAAATACTTTAATAATAGTATAACTTAGATGTGAAATAATATAATAATATAATAATAGTATTTTAATAATACAATTTTCTAATTTTAAATGAAACCACAACAATTATCTTATGAAAAAAACATGTAGATCCTTCTCTGGAGCCTTTTTGATAGGCCAGAATCAAAAGACACGGCCAAATAAGGCATTTGCGGTGACGGATTCTATGTTCTCAATGTCATTGTGAAGTTTAAGCTGCCGAATTGTGGGTTTTACGATAGCAAAGTGATTGTTGATGACGACATTCTGAGGATTTACGATGACCGATTGGCTGTGTAAACCCTGTAACTATTATTTATATTATTTATTATCATGATGCGTTTCTCTCTCTCTGTTCTTGGCGTAACGACCTTGTAGGTGATGTGTGCCATTCCTGGCTTACTAGACTTGTTTTACCACGTAGCTGGATAGTCAAGTCCTTGCTGGATTTTAGTCCGGTCTGTTCGTGTGAAGACCGACGCCACCGACCATCATGCTATCGGGCCGTTCCTCCGCGATGTTGTCTATAATACTAAGATAAGATAGATACATAAGTTGTCTTAGTTGATGTTGAAATAATTACATGCATGGCATTAGTCAACAAATCCTTCTATATGAGGAAATATACAATAAAATCCGTTTTGTTTCCCCCAAGTTATCGTATCGTAAAAATAGTCGTATATTCCCGCACTAATTATGCTTTCAACACAAAAGGGTGAATAACAGACCGAGGCCACAAATGAGGCCACGGACGCTAATAGAGATCAATTTCCTGTCCGTACGCACAGACACAATAACTGTTCTTGCAATGAGAGCCAAAGACAGTGAAGCTGTCCAAACAAACGAAAAAAATAGCATACACACTCCCGAACGGTGCCACGTTTTGTGCGGACCGCAGCATCACCAATTCCACCGAAAGGAAGCTGCTTAAAATGCACATTCACCACATCCTGGAAAAGGCCAATTGCGTGAATGCACCGATTTGCAAACCCCGTAATTCGATATTTAAATTCGAGAAGAAAGTTTCATTCTTACCCCCCCGCTGTTTCGCTGCCCGATCCCGCTTGCGCCTCCTTTCTTTCGAAAACCCAACCCAAACCCAAAACAGCATGTTGGTAGTGTGTGTGTTTTTTTTTTTTGGTCGGAGTCGAGCTTTCGGACAGCAAACGACAGAAACATCCAAATGGCAGCTGTAATTTCGACTCAAAGTACTCTTTTGGAAGCATCAAACCGTCATCCCGTGTAGCATTCCTTTGGTGCATTTGCAAGAATGTACCACCACCGTCCCCGCAAGGGTAAAGCCCCCCACAAGCGATGGCGGGGCGATGATGTTGGTCATCTTCGCTTTGCTTTTCGTGTTTGCTGTCCTTAAAGGAACGGGGACAAGGATTGTGAAGCGTCGTCTACGCGACGGCGTCAAGGTAAGCGAAAGGAATGCATCACCGTCCGGTGGGAGAGGACAGACGTGAAGGACACATCTGCCCGAAGAGTGGAATCCACTTTCAGCGGGCACAATATGCAGATGATTTTACATTAAATAAAAGCTTAAAAACAACACCAGCAACTGGTGGCTACTGTCTCCCCTGCATTGCGCTGCAAGCGGATATCGTAGAGTGGCTAAAGGTTTCCGTGGCGTTTTCGGTGCAGCTAATCACAGTTATTAAATCGTAAAAGTGAACCAGTGCTGGAAGTGTCAATTAGGTTGGCATCTTCCACTCCTATTCGCTCCTTGTTTCACCCTTCCACAATCCTTCCTGCTGCAAGCGATAGTATGCAGTTGATTGAATGAAATCAGTAATTTATACAGCAATACACTTACTGGCTACAGTCACTCCATTTTGATCGCCCTCTCCCCCCCCCGCTCGAAACTTATTGCAAATTGCAACGCACAGCAAGGATTCCGTGCCCAATTTTACGAAAAAGTCGTAAGCATAAAACTCCTTCCTTGCGTGTGCGCCCACGGTTTACCGGTATCTGAAGCACTGCCAGCACTCGATCGATCGATCGATCGGAGGGACCCGCTCTCTCAGAAAGAAAAGTCAACCCACTATCATACGAGGGCTACCATACCGAGCCGAACCCTTTTAAGCTATCCCAGACACTGAAACGCTTTTTGCAGACCAACTGGAGCCTGTGTACGGGCGTTAGCAGATCGTTTTAGCATCGAAATGCTCTTTACGGTTCGTTCCATCTCGCTGCTTAACGGCATCTTTTCACCACTTATTTGTACATAAGTTAATGTATGTGTGTTTGTGTGGTTCCCTTACCCTTTTATTACACCCGCGAACTTTTAACTCTCCAGCAGCAGCAGCAGCAGCAGCAGCAGAAACAGCAGTAAAACATCCCCGACTGACCCAGCGCACCAAGAACAATGGTAATAAAATGAAATAAAATAAATCCCAAATCTTGCAAGACCCGCTTTTAAAACGCTATCTCACCCCCCGTTTGTTCCTTTAGCTTCTTCACACCTTTCCTGCTCCCACACCTTCCGTGCATTCCGGGTGTGAAAAGCATTTAACGGGCCCGATTTCCTTCGGTCGACCCGATCGATTGCGCGATCATCATTCGGGAGTGACCCCGACATGGTTAAGATCGTTTCAATGTTTGAAGGGTGGCCATAAAACTGTGAACCTCACATTCCACACCTCGACGGAATGGTCGGGGGACCACCAACTCCTTACCAACGCTTGCCTCTCCTTCGATAAGCTCATTGTAGGTAATTTCGGTTCCGGATGTCGAAGGAATAAAATAGCCACTCATGTGGCGGCATCATTTGCCGAACTGTCGCTATTCATGCTCCCCGTGCCTGCGTACGTGTGAGTACATAATTCAGCACGAACAATTCGCTTGAAATGTAACCCACCACCGATCGGGTCCGATCGTATCACTGGCCCGATTTTGTGCCGATTCTTGCCCCGATAATCTTCACACCGGTGAGGTTTCCTGCTCTATGAATCATTGAAATCTTTTGATCTGTATTGTGCCACACACCGATATAAACCGATGCGCTACATCGTTGGGTGACCCAATTCCGTGCTGAAATCGCGCCCCGGGTTGGGATTCCACGGCCAAAATCTGCCTTTCCTCTGCCTGATGCTGCCCCCCTCCCCGCCGGATGCTGTCGCTTTCCTCGCACACCCTTTTTGATGCAAATTCCTTCGGAAACCCACCAAAAAAACAATATCATGCTTCTCGAACGCGTCGTTTCGATTTTCTGGTGAGCCAAATTCAATCCCTCCCTCCACTCTCCTCCACACTCACCCATACACACACACACGAAAACTCGTAGCTAACTTCACTGAAATTTTTGGATCGAAATGATCTAACAAACAACCGGGCTGTTATCGCAAATTCCATCTCTTCTCGATCCATTCCTGATGGCGTCGGTGCAAGGTGCGGGTGTGTGGGAGGTAAGGCAGGGAAAAGAAAAGGAAGAAAGCAACAAAAAAAAAACAAAGCTTATCTTCGGTTGATCGCGTGCCAGGCGCGATCAATGCCCATTAGGAAATATTATAAATCAACAACTACGACGACGAACTACGAAACGAAACGAAGCGAACGAAACCCCCGGAGGGAAAAGCATCGGAACGGATACGATCCGATACCGAAGCATGTTTTACGGGGTACATCTTACGGTAGCACGGAAAACATGAGATTGTACGCGTACGATAACGGTCGGGGCCATATATAACCCCGCGGTACCAGGGACCAGCAGCCCGGTTCCGCGGGCCTAGATATTTTTGTCCCAAAAATATGCAAAGCAATACACGCTCGAGGAATACAGCGCTGCTCCAAAATAATGGCGTGTGGGATCGCCGTATAGGACCAGGGGAGGGGGGGGGGGGGGGGGGGGGGGTCGTAAAATTCACCCAAATGGGGATGGAATGAAATTTCCTCGCAATCGCGTCCCTGTGCCATGCTTTTTTATTTCTTGTTTCTCTTCCTACGCGTTAATGAGAAATTTATGCAAAGAAAACTATCGCATTGTTTTGAAACCCATCGGCCGGACAGATTAGGTTCAGTTCATTTAAAAGATTGCTTTATACGATAGTGAGGCTGAATGATTGCGCTTGTTTGTTCTTCGCAAAGTTAAATGTGCTAATGATGGTAAATTTCACGGTTAGAAAATGTTGTCCTCTTCTGTTCCGTAGGTTATTTTGAGTTTTAATATCCTATCTTTCATCATATCATCGAAACATTTATTTGCCAAACATATCGGCTGAAATCAATGCAACCCTGGTTCCACAAATAAAACAGTTGTCTGAAAATAATATGTAAGTTCTCCATCAGTTTGTGTGATATCATTTCAATCTTTAAGGACCATTAAAAGCCTTTATCAGTTCATAAACAGGTTTGTACATGTCTCTCTATTTTAAATAGTTCAATATGGTTGTAGGGAAATTGAATTAATCACCGCGGTATTACGTCCTGACTCGGAACTTACGGTATGCTACGGAATTTTTGTCTGCTATGTATAACATATGTTGACGCAACGATATATCTAACTGTGTTTTTTATACTTCCATCACAAACCGATTAATAACACAATTTAAACTGGTTAACATAATTAAACATATTGGTGCCATTTTTAGTTTGCTGTTCATATTGTATTAGAAAGTGTCGAAGTAGATCTCTTTCCTAATTTCTATAACTCTTATTAACTAAAATCTCTTCTAAAATTTCTGATACTCTAAAAGCTTTCACAAGTCTCACAAAAAGACGTCCTTTTTTCCGCTTGCAAAAGTTTCCGAAACTGTGAATTATAAAGTTCTATCTCATTGAATTCTTTTTTTTTTATTCAAAAAGAACCAGAGCGTATTGCTTAGAACTAAAGGTAACTTAATCTAGTATACAATTCACCATTGAAGATATTTTCTTTTCTAAATATTGAAAAGATTACCTTATCCCGGGTGTACTCGGTCATCAAATTCTATTACTAATTTAACAAATCTGTTACTTATACAGATACATTTGCAACCCTGCGAGTTTAATATTAAAATTAAACCATTATTTTGAAGTGCCCCTATTGCTTCCAGGCGCCCTTTATAAAGCTCTTTCAGAACACCAAACTTCAGGAAAGACTCAAAATCACGAAGCAATATCTCAACTGTAACAGATGAATTATAACCACAAACTCATGAACCGTATGCTCCTTAACTCACAAAACAAACCATAACAAACCACATACCGAAGGATTCCTATCCGTGCATCCACCCTACATGCAATCGAAAATGCGTGCATGCGTGTCCATTTGAGACATTCCTTGCATTCCAGTTTCCACATTTAAACCACCAGATTGCAGCCGACACGCATCTCGCTGTTATGCTTGGTGTTCTCATTTTTTCGATCACTCCCGGGGTCCGCGCTCTCCGTTCGCTTCCATCCCTTTTGATTCCTTTCGGGGCCGGGAAGCAATATTGGCGGGGTGGGTGCAATTTGAATATCTTCGACCGGCTGGTTTCGACTGCCTGCACTTAAGCGAGCGAAAGCGGCTGGTTTGCCCTTTTGCGGGTGGATTGGATGGCGCATTCCACGCTCTAAATTTACTGCTTATTAGGTCCCATTGCTTTTGCCGCTGGAACGTAATAATTTATCGCAAGCTCTTATTAGCGGACGATATGTGGGCCGTTTTATTATTTTGTCAATGTTGCTTTGAAAGGTTAATTGAAAGAAAAAGAGCAACACAGATAAAATATGTTAAATGTTCTAATTTACTATGAACCATTTTCAAGGGGTGTTCGCATAGTGTTACTATCATATCATATGCTTAAAAAAGGATATATATTTTTTTAAATATGATGATGAAACCAAATCATAAGTCCTGCTATTACTAATCACACAAGATGTTAGAAAAAAATACCTTTTCACTGTAGAAATATTTTTCGTCAAATATTATGCAATTTATTTAATAATTTGACCAAAGTTGGTCAAAGATAGTGAATGTAAAATATAAACATTTTAATTAATAAGATAACCATCAACAAATTTGTCAATCTTTCAACAGCTAGTCCTGTTTGACGCGAAGCCCTCCTTCCATGCATGTATGTATGCATATTTCAATCAACATCAACGTACGAAAAAATGGCTTAAAATCTAAAGAAACACAATTTCTGGACATATAAATTCTATTTGCCTTCCCGCGAAATCATTAGTTGCCTTTGCCTCGGTGGAAGGCTAAGCAAGCACACTTATGCCATTCTTCACCAACCTACACATTCAATCCTTTTCCTCCTAGTTTATGTTTCGATTTGATGTAGAAAAAACTGGCGTGTGTTGTTTCTTTCGTTTTTGTGCTGGCTTCTTTGGGGTATATTTCACATGTATCGTATTTTAATCGTATTTTTAGCTCGTATCTCTCTCTCTACTGATTTTGTATATTTATTCCCATTTATTTTGATGTTTTTTTCTTTCCTTTTTTATTTATTCTCTTCGTGTCGTTGTCTCAGAGGGATCGGAAAAGAAATCCTCACCATATTTCGCCTTTCCTACATTCTTACCGCCACGAGATCTCGCCAAAAAAATTCCATTCAACAATGTTGCGACTTGGTTTAAGGGATCGGTTTCGGTAAAAGGCTGCAAAAAAACACACACACAAGAAGCACAAAAGCAGCTTAACATGCCACAGACGCTCGATCGACTAAGCGCGCATGGGTGAGACGCGGTGCGAGATTTTTTCTTAATTCAATTCTTCACCGACGACAATGTTGAGGACGACATCGTCCAACACAGTTAATACAGACCCGCGCAGATGTGGCAGCTGCGACAAAAAATATGATCACAAGCGTACAGCCAACCCGTGCAGCGTGATGCTGACAGAAGGGAAACGAAGAAAAAACCCAACGAAAATAAATAAATATTCACACACACACGCTTCCTTCTACGTTTTGTTTCACACTTCCATTCGGCTGATTGCGATTTCGGCAGAGAAATGTTTCGATCGAAGCGTACGCGAGTGATCGCGGGCTCGATCGATCGAACCCGCGCGAATCACAACAACCCATGCTGAAACTCTCACCCTCCGAAAGCATCCGTGCAATCCGGGACCAAAGCTGTCCATTTGGATGTGTTTGGAAGTTTATTTTTCAAAAAACTTTGTGTTGTTGTGGTTTTTGTCGTATTATTTACCCTCCCCCCTCCCCCCATTTAGCCCCTTTCCTTGCTTCATCGCTTCCATCGAATGCCTTTATGCTTGTTTGCATCGCGTTTGCCTATCACATCGTTTTCGATTGGTGTAAATTTACATACGCGTCAGGCCGGTTTTTCGGAAGACCGGCGAAGATTTAAACGACGCAAAAACGGACGGAGGAAAGCGCACACCACCCCACGGACGCGCGAGCTCGCGCGCGCTCGATCATTCAAGCTCAGGTCACAGTTTATTTCAATCGTTTCACTGTGAGCGTTAGCGTGTGTTCGCTGTGTAGGGTACTTTAAATTCCACACACTCCTAGGATCGCACCGCACGAAATCCTAATACACTTTTGCTTGTGTCTTAAGCCTGAATCATCTCCCAGCACCAATAATTCTACATCAAACTCTCTAATCTTTTAAGCCTTACCAGCCCCCATCCGCTCCTCACCAGCGCCACACACACCCCGTCTATGCTTCTTGGCCGTGTTTTATGCTTCTACTCATTAATTCTTCAACCTTTAGCCGGGAAGTGAGAAGAATAAAACTTACCATCGAAAAAAGAATCTTTCACCACCTTTCCACCACCTTATCCTTTATGTGTGTTTTTTTTCTTCTCTCTTCTGACACGCCAATTTCCACATTCCAAGCCGCCAGCAGAAGTGGCAGGAAGGTCTTATCATTTGACGAGTTAAATCGTGCCTGTCTCCCTCGTGTGTGGATGCGTTCGTTTGCCACTTTGCCCCAGGCAAGCAACAAGCTGCGTTCCTCCTGTTTCCTCCCCACTACTGCCTCCACCTCACCCTCGAAAGAAGCAACAGCAGCAAATGTTTCGTGATAATTCTGCATTCCAACCGAACGCCATCGCTGAACGTTTGCGTTCACTAAAAAATAAAAAAAAACCGTAGAGCAACATTCCGAAGCTGGCCGTACGAAGTTGGGCAGTGTACGATCCTTCTGCCGCGTACGATGCTACCACCAGCGACACTCGGTGGGCAGCAAACTGATGTTTACCGCCGCCTTGTGACAATGTTGCAACCGAGCGTGGCTTGGGCAAACGAAAAAACGGCGCCTAAAAAGGCGTTCGACGCAATCGTTTTGATTCGCGCGGCTAGACGCGCCCACCGGGAATGTGGATTAAAACGGGACCCGTAACACACACGTGTGTGTGTGTATGTGTGTGTGCCGCACGTGCACACACAGTGACAAGGGTGATCGTTTTGGGAAAGCTTGGGAAGAAATTGGTTACACATTAGTGGCTCGTGTGATGCAGTTATCTTCAATTTAATCAATGATTTTGAAACAACTTCAAACGAAGCAAACTTTATATTATGAATGCTCCATATTTAGAGATGCATTAACGTTATTAAATTTTAGTCTTAGCCGTTAGCAGCTAGGAGAGGTTTTAAGGACATTGATTTTATTTTTAAAATAAATGATAAAATTTGAATCAATTCTAGGTTGGATCATGAATAAATTCAAATGAATTGGAAACAACCTATGAATATTAATTAAACTAAGGCGTTTATATGCGAAAACACGTATCAACTTACAATACATCACACTTACAATACAATAAAAAAATAAATAAAAAAAATCAAAACAAGGAAAGACAAAATAAGTACAAACAAGTCAATGTGACCTAAAAGAACAACGAGAGACACAGAATATAATTAATAGAAAAAAAAATCCTAAAATATAACAGATTTTAAAAAACTATAAAATTATAAATACGATAAATGATATAATTGACTTGTGTAGTTTGCTCAAACAAAAAAAATTTAAATTATCTGTAAAATAAACTGTTAAATAGTAGATAAATCTCCAACCTTGCAAACATTAACAATGCAACAAAAACATAACCTCATTCGGATTAATTTCTTACCCATTGTTAAGTTTATTACATTTTAAATTATCCTATGCCTCGTAAAACTGCACAGCGAAACTGACAGGGACGAGCAGCGATCGTGCAGCGCACCTACAACACCCCACAAATCACCTCCATCTCCCAAAACCAGATCGGCTACGATTACGATCAATGTCGTCGCTGGTAAAAACAGCTGCCGTCTTCCGCATGCCAGGAGAGATGTGCTACAATGTTCCAACGCGTCCTGCCACCATCCCCATCCCACCGGGCCCGGCACATTCCTTTGCACCCGCCTGCAGTGGCACCGTTAATGATATGAAATTTAATAAGGACTCAGCAAGGGGGCTCTATGCTGGACGGTTGGGCCCATGGGCACATGGAAATACGATGCATCCGTCCGAAAGGGTCTCCTTCTCGAGGACGTTCGGTCGCCTCTTTTTGCCGTGGCGTGTTGTTATGCTTTTTGTTTCCCTTCACCGGTGAGAAGGTGGCAATAAAAATACCACACCGTAACGAGGCCCCGATGTTCGAAAGCAACGCGCGCCTATCGGGATTGGGAGAATATAAAATGTGTTTATCCGATTCTGCTACCGGTCCGTCATAAAATCGCGTCCCTCCCTGTGTACGCTGCGTACCGGGACTCACCCACCGGACACGGGGGGTTTGGGTGAAAGAACCGTTCGGGAGCATTGTGTGTGAGTGTGTTGTGGCACCAAACCGAAGAATTCATCCTCATTTGCCAACATGATCTTCGCTGCCCCGTCCGTCCGGCTGGTCATTTGTTGGTTCGTAATGCAACAAGGGTCATGTTGCAACATTGTCGTTAAAAGCAACATTTCAGTGAATAAAAAGCAGCATCCGATCGATGCACGACACTTAAAATTATCGTTGTAATAATAAAACAAAATTCTTCTGCTTCCTCCGCAAATGTGCGAGCGATCCTATCGAGAACGGGGTACGATACCAGAACCGTAACATCCTTCTTCATCTCCCTCCGCCCGGACATCTTTTTGGGAGGGGGATCGTAAGCACAATTTTATGGGCAGAAGATCATCATTCACGCCTGTGGTCCGCGAGGTCAACAACACCGCGCAAACGATCGATTGGGCAAGGCTTGGGACGTGTGGAATGTTGCCCTTTTACTGGCGGTTTAAAAATAAAAAAACAACAACAGCACCCCACAGTGATGCAAACCAACAGCATTTACAGCCAGATAACAGCAAAGGCACCGTCTAAAGTGCACCCTACATTACCAACGTAGCGTCTTCCATTAGCATCGATTCGGTTAAGTGCAGCAAATTAATTTCTTTTGTCGCCTTCATCATGTCGACTTCGGATTCGCTTACTTTCTATTGGGATGTTCGGTTTTTCACATTGTTTTGGCTTTTCCTTTCGATCAAAAAAAGCACGAAAAAACCCTCCAGTTTCGAACGCATTTGCCGGATTTTGGGGGGTGCCGGTGTGGCGAGTGCCGGTACGCTTTCTACTGCGCGACCTTAAACCGAAACCGGAGATGGCGTGCAGAAGTCCTATCCTACTGCACATTTGAGTCGTCCGCCGAACCGCCGCGTGGCATCGACAGCCACATCATTATCCAGCCTAGACTGAAGGTTGCTGATGCGCGGCGTTTTCTTGCGCTTCTTCTGCTAAAGCCAAATCCTCTCTCCCTCGGCTCGCGGGGAGGGGGATAAAAGACATAAAAGAAATAAATGATGTTTTCGTCTCCGCCACGACACAATGTCCTATCGGATCGGAACGGAAAGATGATGACCATGTCCGGGTGTCCGTCAATAGTGGTGGCTTTCGGGGAGTTTCGGAATTTATATCTGCGTCTTTTGTTTTCCCGCCGTATGGGATGATACTAAACCGAACCCAACCTTAAAGCCAACCTGCGCCATTGGAATGTGTTGCGGGGAAACTTGAGGTTGGAATCCGCAGGCTGGCCGGATTTGCCACGATGACCTCGAACCCTTTGCGGTCGAGGCCAAACTGGTGATGATTACCAATGGACCGAAAGTAACGAGTGGATGTGTATGTGTGTGTGCGGGATGGAGAGGCCAAGGAAAAGTATTCCTTTTGGCCTGTTCGTCTGCAGCGTTGCTGCTCCTCTTCGTTCAATGTCAATCATTCGCAAGAAGAAGGTCAACCGGACACACTTCGGCGCTGTGCGGGGAGTTTCTAATCTTTCGATGAAAGAGTGTGATCATTCAAATGCAAAAAATAAACAGTCATTTGGGGAACCTTTTATTCGAAGGAATTTTAAGTAAGGAAGAGTTCCTTGAAAATTAACAGCGGATGGCACCAACGGCCAAGGAAATGCTTCAAAATTTCAATAACTATTCGGACTTCAATATCCGACACATAAAGACATCCGGCATCAAGTAGTATACATCTTATTTTAGAGCATAATAGTATTTATCTAAAAAATCATGATAATATTGTAATTCTGCATTTAGTAGTCACCAAAAATGCAGGAATTTCAAGGATGGTTATTCATTTCTGCAATAAAAAAAACAATAAATTTAAATCGCTTATTATGTTTACTTCACTAATACAGTCTCGAGCAGTTTAGATAATCGTCATTGTGATTTTGGGACGCATAACGCATAACATAATTTTTATGTTCATGTGCTGATGTGTTTGCAAAATGAAAATAATTCAAAGCACACACCATTCGACAGGATTTCATTCAAAAGAAGCGAAATAAAAACGTATAGCAAGCAAACAATGCGGCACATTCCACGCAATGGCGCAACAACAAGGCTAACCCCCTGGAAATGGTTGTGCAAAAATCGTTTACCTTGGAATCCAGTATGGAATCTCAAACCTGCACCTCCACCCAAAAATGCTGAACCAAACCCCTAACCGGCGATCGATACGATCGGATTCGGCATAAAAATTCGCATTCATTCGTGGGGCTTCAAACAAACAACAACAAACAAACGAGCGAAGCAACAACAACGACAACAAAAACCTCACACACAACAACGCACACGACCCGGAACGGAATGGTACAAGAACGGAGGCATATGCACATCATGCATCCGCTGCCATTGGATGGAG
Source organism: Anopheles moucheti (assembly GCF_943734755.1). Taxonomy (NCBI): domain Eukaryota; kingdom Metazoa; phylum Arthropoda; class Insecta; order Diptera; family Culicidae; genus Anopheles; species Anopheles moucheti. Next base: position 28,308,098 of record NC_069141.1, read on the forward strand.
ATGTCGAACGACGCCCGTCGTACGATCGATGCTGATCAAATAAAACAGGAATAAAAATCCTTCCTTTCCGAGCAAATGGTATGTAATCGTGTTTGGGATGGAGTTGTGGAACGGAGAGGACCGAGAGCGGGAAGGGACAGCTCAGGAAAAGCGATAAAATTCCAGCGAACGCAATTTCCTACCCATAGATTCCATCGCTGCTTTGGAGCCTCGAAGCGTTCCGAACGCTTCGTGATAAACGAAGGAAAGGAAATCCCTTCTCGGCCTACGACGATGACGGCCATTCCCGATCGGATTGGCGCAAATGCGCAGTGCCCAGCATTGTACGCCACAATCGCAATGGTGGCAAGCGAGCGAAACTCCAGTGCGAATGAGCGAGCAAAAGAGAACAGCCAAACACACACACCACACTCCAACACTCAGCTTCCCAAAAGCATCCAAAACTTCGCTGGGCTGCAGCTGCTCTGCGAAAGCGCGCGGTCCCCTGGCGAGGATCGAGATTCAGGAAACATAACCCAACATAAACACGACCCGAGCGATCTGGGCTGGGGCCGCGGGAAGCCTAGACGAGCGAGGCAATGAAACGATCGATCCGCAAGCCGGTGTGTGCGAGCACGGCGTGGTCCGACGGCAGGGAGCGCGAAGAGAGCGGATCATCATCCAAACCACCAGCAACTAAAAGGGGAAGAAAAAAAAGCGATTCGATCGAAAAATTTAACCAAATGGAGAGCGAAAAAATGTGTGCGTGTACGTGCCCATCGCGGACTGATCTGTTGGCGGTGGAATGGCGGTGGATCGTTCGGAAGAAAATGAAGGAATGTGCCGGGCCCGTGGAGAAGGGCCCAAAAGAAAGCTATCCTGAAGAATGTGCCACGGCTTGGCATGGGTGATGAAGATAAGGTGAAGTTACGCGAAGCAAGTGGTGTGATCCCCGAGCCCAAGGGAAGCTAAGCAGACTATAAGAGCAGAGGACGGCTCAGAGCTTAGACGGGCTGGAAAGGATGGTGAGGGTTGAACTTCAGCATTTAAGCATCCAGCGAAAAATACCAAAACCATCTAAACGGGCATTATTTTAATCGAACTTTTACTAAAAATTTGCGCTTTTCTGCCGTCAAAATTGCCAAGGACTTATTGACTGAAATGAGCTAATATTTTATTGCGCACAGATGGATTTGAATATCCTTGCGGTTTAATGTATTTTTCCTGTTGAATAATGCCACAATTTAAACACATTAACTTCTTAAATTTAAAAACTGCTTTAAATATAAGAAATTAACATCAGAAATGGTCATTCTAGAATGAATGCCGCTTGAAGTAGTGAACTTGAGCCTTATAAACGTACCACCCCACAACCCGATCGTACGATTGTAAGATCTCTCTACCAAAGCCACTTCTCTCCCGCATTTCGCTCTGTTTGAATTCTTCTATGGACGATCTCTTTGTCTGTCTCACCTTATGCGGCTCTTTCCATCGCACTCAAACGCACCCTCAGCGCCATTCCGTTTTTCGTTGATCACGTTTGCTCTTGAGGCACAGATGCACGAGGATACGTTTGTGCAGTATCACAAATGACAGGCAGTATCACTAAAAAACAATGCGAAGAATTTTATTAATTTCCGTCGGATATTATTTGACCCTAAGTTAAATACTTAAGATACGCAACTTTCAAATAACAGAAGAATTTTATTAAATCTGAATTTTTGGTTAGTTGCTTAACAATTTGTAGAGGTTTTAGTCATATACGAAAACGTTCTGGGCAAAAATATATATATTACAAGCGATCTACTCTCGCATGGATTTTTTGGTTTAAAAACAACCAGCCCTATTTTACCTGGCGTCTCCATGCATGCAACCCTTATTTAATTTCATCACGTGAATTTATACCCACAACGCTTAACCTTTGAGGAACATAAAATTGGAATTTCTTTACTCTGGATGGGCATGCCAAAATATCGACGTAAATAATGTACAACACACCAACCGTCTGGCGAAATGCTGGCGTTGGCCTTTCTAAACCGCATCCCCCAAGGCGCAGCAGCCCACCGCATGGGTCCAACAGAAAAGAAGGTGGCAGAGTGCATTTTTCCTCCGCGGCATTTTTTCTCGCTCGCCCATCGACTCTGCTTTTCTGCAGCTTTAGGTTGTGCCTCTGATTTGTAAGTGTGTGATTTTTGTCTCCCTTCCCAAACCAATCTAAACCAGCGGAGAGCTCTTTAAATAGCTACGTCGATAGACGTAGCCCGTCGTACAAATAAGTTCCTATCGCCTGATGTATCACGATTAAGGGTGGTGGTTGGTGGTATGTGCGGGATGGGGAGTATTTCGCGACCGGACATCATCAGCTTTGACAAACGGGGAAGAAATGTTGCGACGCTTTACGTGTCTGCTTTTGGGCAAACATCACCAAAAGAAAAGCCTATACCCAAACCAAACGCAAAGGGAAGGCTTGAGTGGAGCCTTCGATCAAATCGAAGTCCAAATCACGCTACCCTCCGCGACTTCACGGAGGGGTCACCGTAAGGAAGACAGCGAGAGCAAGAAAGCATTCGTGGGCTACACTGCGGGGTGGGACGAGTTGCTGGAAGGTGGAGGGCGCAGAGATTGGGGGCTGGTTCGGGCGAACAACGGGGACTGAACGCAACGAAGTTCAAACCGCTGAGGTTGCATGCCAAGCATCCCACCAATACACCGATGGAACCGGTAACCCGCGAGCACGCAGGTAAACCTCGCTGGACCGCGATCGTCGAAGATCATGTCGCGCGTCCGCGCTGGCGAAGGTGAAAGAAAAGCGAAGATAGGAAAGAAAATAGACAGCAAATAGTTAGATGCTTGTGAAACGGTCGAACGCGTTAAAATGGGGGGAACGCGAAGGAGAACAAGCTAAAACCCCCGAACCAAGGGGTGGACGGATGGGACGGCCCCGTGAAACGACCGCTGGAACGGGGCAGCACCGCGGCGAAGCGAGCGCAACAGAGACGGTACGAAACCTCCAAGCGGACCAAAACTGAGAACAGCAATCGATGGAACGAATGCGGCGTACACGGGCGGCCAAGGGGAAACAAACATTCCAGGCAGGGTAGGGTGGCAGGGCATAGAGGGACAGAACGGGACGGAAGGTTCGCTTGTGGCCGCACGGTCTGGAAAGAGATGGTGCGCCACTGTTTATTGCTTTTGAGATTCAGCATACATTTTTCAACGTTGGCACGCACACTGAAGCACGAAACGAGTCTCAAAACCACGCGATCATCATCAGCAGCAGCACCAGCAGCAGCAGCAACATGGAGCGGTGGATTCCAAAACGTGCGTACCAACAAGCAACCCCGGCCACAAATCTTGCCCAAACTAAGCGACACTCGGTAAATGTTTTTATTATGCTGGAAAGGAACATTGCATTGTATATAAAAAATTTCCAATAATTTTACACTTTGATAATAAACTGTATTACTGATAAAAGAACCTTTTCTGTGCAATTAAGAATTTTTTTTTCTTAATATAATATAAAATATTTTTTGTGTCGCATTTATCTCGTAGCACACTGTAATACCTTAAACTACACAAGGCTTCTGCCCCTGTCGCTGCAACCACCCCCTTGTCCAACATGGCCAATCGGTGTACGCGACTGCGGCAGCCATTGTTGCTGCGCGAGTGTGTGTGCAGGCATTCCAGCGGCAATGGCGACGGACAACTTGCATCGAAGATGGTCGGCGCTGGTGGTGGTGGTGGTGATGGTGGTGACGGGACCGAGCAGTACGTTCGTTCGGACCCCTAACGAAAATATTTCCAGCGCGAACACTTTCAATCCGCTGGAGAAACTCGACCGCAAAGGTTTTTCGCTGCGTGAGCTGAACGAGAGCGTCTGTTGCGTGCTAGTGCCGCCCGTACGCCCCGTGTGCGTAGAAGTGAACCAGTAGAACACAACCGGTGTGTGGTGTGGTAGTGAATGCGAACAGGAGACACGATACCGAAGCCGAACTAGGTACCACGTGCAAAAGGTGTTGATCCGTATGCATGCAAATTAGCAAATAATATTTCGCTCACTACCGTGAACACTACCATTGGTTTGTTTAGTGGTGCTGTGGTGCCGTGACCAGGAAACACGTGAAATCAACAACAGTGGCAGCAATAAGTGAAGCGGTAATATTTGGCTAAGCTCAAGTGATTTCAAGCAATTTTATGTAAAAAGATTACACTGGATTCACGACAACAGGAAAAAAAACAAAACAACACAAAATACACACCAAAAAGTGAGTCAAACGAACGACCTTAGAGAAAACAAACGCGCACAGTAAAGAAGATACAACAAAAAGCGAAGTCACCAAGGGTCTTCCCGTACCACATGCTGTGCCTTAATTGTTATAACATTCCTGACGGTTATTCGGAGCGCGTGTATTCTGTGCATGTGTGTGAATCTGTGTATGTGTGTGTATGTGTACATGCGCGTGCGTGTACGGTGCGCCATTTGCTGGTCCAAGAGGGCTCTGATTTTGGTTTTCCGACCCTTGGGTAGCAACGCATGCTTTGTAAGCGAAACAGCAAAACACAACAACCTGCAGTTGCAGCAACAGATCGAACCTGCGATCGTGCGACTGTGTTGAGATGAGAGCGGAAAGGTAACACAGCAGCAGCAGCAAGCAGCATCAGCAACCAGATTCGCCTTTCGGTGCACATTTGGTTCCGTCTCCCATCTGGTCCCGGGATGGTTTGGGGTGCCGTTCAAACCGAGGGGAAAAGAAACAAGTGAAATAAAATACGAGAAACAACCCGGCGTTGGCAGCGCGGTGTTGTGCAAGAAAACAGAGCGCATAAAATCAAACCATCCAGCCAGCACTGTACGTGTGCCAAGCTGTGTGTATGTGTGCGAGAGTGTGCGTGTACGTGTGTGTGTGTGAGAAAGTGTCTAAAGAAAATTAAGGAGCAAAAGCGAAAAGAAAAACAACCCACTATCAATCGAAGCGAAAGAAAAGGGCCCCGCAGCGGCAAAGTTTAGAATATTATTCATTTGTGGGCTAGATCGCGTGATTGGTTTTTGTTGCGTTCTTTTTTTTTTGCAAATGGTTGACCGGTGGTGACCGGCAGGGTTAGTGTGAAAAACCGGCTAGCTGTGGAAAGCTATCCAACAAAGTGCAACAAGTGGCCGTACCGAGGCAGTGTCATAATATTCGTCATCGGATATCCCGATATCCGCTAACAAGTGAAGCAATTGTAGTGCGCTGAGAGTGCTAGCCGATGAAGGAAAATTAGTGTTTATTGCTAGCGTGTGGGTGTGTTTGTTTATTTGTTTGTTTGTTGCTTGTGTTATGTGTGCGAATTCCTAAACTTAACGGCAACTGTACGGTGGGAATAAGGTGTTGCTTTGCTGTTGTTGTTTGGTCACACTGTCACCGGTTACAGCACAGCAAAACACAACCCCAACAGGACAGGGCATCCTTCAATCGATCGTCAACGCATAATCCAAGTGTTCGATATTGGTTTGCCTCACGTGTGTCATCCTTATCCAGCATCAATGGTGAGTAACATTTTCCAACATTTTCACATCACGACAATTTGTACGGAACCAGTTCCTCTCGAGAGATCGAGAGAGAGAGAGAGAGAGAGAGATGGGTGTTGATTTTAAACTACCCCAACAGACGATTCGTGGAGAAATCGTCACTTTCAAAGCAACGCGCGATATCGCGAGAGATGAACGAAAATCGCCTTATTTAAGAGTGGTGGAAAAAATCGACACAACAAAAAACAAAACCGGTAAAAAACCGCATTCCGTAACGAGTCACTCACAGTGCCAAAAAACGGCCAGGCAGCACACCGAACACCACACCATGCGCACATGTGATTCACGCTGTTTTGTGTTGGCCCCACGAACACCACGGGTGCCACGAGGAGAGGTTGCGCTATTTTTTTTTTTTGTTTTTTCGTATGCACCAAACCCCAACGGTCTCGCGTCGATTATGCGAAGCGAACCGAAACGGGCCACATTTTTGGCATTGTTTGCCGTTGACTCAGCCACCGACGCTCCCAAGGCGTGGACAGTGCATCATTGTTGTTATCACGCGGCATGTAAAATGATTCTATCAAGTCAAGATTTAACCCAAATCCGATCAACCCAAGAATGAAAGGCTTCCAAAACGGAACGTCATTACTATCTAACAGCTCTAGAACTCACTGTTACGAAACCATCCCCAACGTAACGATGATAAAATCGTTAATTTATCAGCATTCAGCTAATAAATGCTCGTCTAGTGGACCGGAGAGGCGGATCTATATTCAATCGGGTCGCAACCGCAACAACTGGTGCTGAAGTAGAACCCCCTGGGGTGTTACATTCCTTACAGTTCCGCTATCTATCGTCTGTCTAGCAAGAAAACGCAAGTGAATCAGCGTAAAACTGTGAGCGTAAAACTATTGGCAAATAATGACTGAAGCTTCCACAATGTCTACTCGCACCCTCGCATATCCACATCCGGCGGGATTGGGTAGACAATGGAGGGATTCGGGATTTTAGGAAGCCAAACAACAAAACCCGTACAACACGTTATCCAACATACACACACAGCAACTACCTGCTGTACGTTCGGAGGACTGGACCCCAGACTCGGCGCAATTAGCATATTTGCTCATACCTCATGCCTGCGCAAATGTGTCTGTGGACGGGTCAGTCAGAAGGTCTAGCAGACCGCCGGAGAGCTGCGTCATGCGAAAACGTATCGAAGTAGAAACGAAAGACTCGGCAACCCTGCCTGCCTGCCATTCCATTGATCCGCTTAATCGGTCAGCTTATTATCGAATCAACGAAGAGAGAGAGAGCAATTTCGATGGTGCAATTTGAAGCACCGGGAAAGTAATTCGTTTGCCGCGGTATTTTCTTCCCCAACCTCCCTCGAGATACATTTTCCTACGTAATCACTCATCATCGTACCCCGAAAAATTGTTCGTCTACGATCAGCTGGCCGGTTTTGTTTTCTTGGAGCGGTTACTGAAATTTCCCTCTCAGTATGCAGCCGGGGTAAGTCGTTCTATTTCTGTGACCTGACGGTACCCCAGTAAAAGTTCAAGAAATGCTTTGAGCATTATTCATCGAGCTTACGTAAAGCGTCCAGTGCTTTGCAACTAGAACCGAGCGGGTTTTATGCGGTGATTCACACCTGGAGCATTGTTGGACCTGGAGAATTCTGAGCTTATGACCTCATAAACCGGGCCCACGTTTTATGAGTGTCTTCAGTACATTGCAATTCTTGTTTTGAAAGTTACCCCTATGACGAAGATTTCTTGTTTAAAATTATGGGAACCCCAAAAGGAAGCTCTCAGCAAAAAACGAGCTATTTTGGGGAGACTTCCAATCTATTCAGACCCAATATATTTTTTGTTGAATACCTGCCTAATAAAAACCGGCATTGTAATGTGATGGTTCGCTGCTACTACTTGGGGCCAGATTATAAAAATAGTCCCTCACGATGCAAACCCGACGCTCCAATGCCACCGGGCGGCAGCCAAAATATCATCGACTACCACCACTTAAAATGGTCCACGAGGTCGTCAAGGAACGCCGAAAGGCATGTCGGCGCAGTTCAGCCGACGGAAAGCGACCACGCGGGTGCGGTTTCGACAGTGAACCGATATCACGGGGGCACACAAGCTTTGCCGAGAGGAAAAACGATCTTTACAACAACAACAACAACAAAAATAAAAGGAAAACCAGACCCACGGTCCCGGGCAGCACCCCAAACATCTTCGGCCGGTTGGTCCTGGGGCGAGAACTGGATATCGCGCATAGGCACACTGCGCGCTGTCGACAAAACCGGACCGGACTGGTTCGGTTGGCTCATTCCGTGCCGTAGAACCGAGGGGTCTGGTAGGTTGGACCTTGGAGACACACACACACATACACGCGGAGGCACGACGTCACCGGTGGGTTGGTGGTAGTGCGGTGAAGTTGATCGCAGCATAACCAGCATCACCTTATGTGCGAGCCACAATGGAGCGTGCGTTTTCTTCTACTTCTTCTTGCCTTTTGGCTTGTAAGCACGAGGCATGAAGCAAAAAACCGGTCAGGGTGGCTTTTGGGCAGGAACACACGGCCAAGGAGCGAAGTTTCATGCGCGGTAAATTCGATTCCGCGTTTGCAGTGCATTCGCTTCCCCCCACCTTTTGCATTGCCCCCCCACTTCCCCAAAACTACCCTCCGGGTCCGGGCCTAGTAGTGCCCAGCCGTTCTCCACCAGGCATCATGCCGAAGAGCGTGTGCAGATCGAGCAACGACAAACAACGCTGGCTGTGTTGGTATGCGCTGGCTGTGGAAGCTGTTCATTTTTTGCGGTGGCCAAAACGCGACCGCGCATTCGGCCGTCGCCACCGATGTACTCGCTCTTGCCGCTCTTGCCCCGCTTGGTATGCTTGGTATGGTGGAATTCCAATGTCACATAATTCTGTTCGATTCGCTGCCGTTGTGCGCTGACGGTGTGTGCGTCATTTGTGCTCCCTTTCGCTTTGCGCGCGCGAGGGAATTCGCCATCGTTCGCCAATTACAACCAAACGGGGTGAGCAATCCCCACTGTCATCTGGGGTGTGTTTGTACCACACGGTTCGGTTCGGTTGGTGCCGTTTATATTTTTCCTTCAGCGACACAAACGGCACGAAATGTCACTCAAAGCATCGGCATCCAAACATAAAGTTTTACACCAAATTCAAGTCCAGCCAAACGGTCAAACGGTCAAACCCCACCAGTCCTTATGCAACAACACAACGGTCGGTCGCCAAACTAATCCCATCTTTACGGTGCCATTTCCATTGCAGCAGTAACTTTGCTTCGCTTTTCTATCCGCAAACTGTCCACCCCATCGGTCTGGTGGTTTTTTTTTTGCGGCGGACCCCGTGGTCTGTGGAACCATTTTGGAGCCACTCGACGATTCGTGAGTTGTGAGCGCTGTTTCGTAATCGAAACCGTTCGACCCAGCTGCAGTTTTGCAGTTGCATACAGAGTCAGGCCCCGATCGTGGAGCAACCGATCCACACTCGGTAGGGCGAAAGGTATTTCGGAGACGTTGGCACTATTAGCATAAACTCGAACACCGATTTTATTTTCCGATTTTTTTATTTTCGTCTGACCACCACACGTCGCTACAATGGAGTTGCGTGGCGGTACAGACCTGAAGACAAGGCGCACGCTTCTTACCCCGCAGCCTAACAAAACGTGACACCTCGAAAAGAAAGCGCCCGATCACCTAAAACTCGCCGCATTTGCTTAAAATTCGCTCCAGCGTGACACCATTTCTGGGGGTCTTGACGTCACGAACAGCAAACAGTGGTTCAGCAATCTTGACCAACGGCTAGCAAAACTTTTGGAGCGCATCAATGTTTTGGCTCTGCCGCTTGATTAAAATGGTTTATTTATATGCCCGATTCCCGGTAGTGAAGTGTGATTTCAGTGACCTGCTTTCTGCAGCGAGCATTTATTACATTCTTGGCGACGACGCGTTCTTGCCGTTGACGTTGGGGTTTTTTGATAAGCCATTCGGAAGGGTGTACCGTAAAAATTGTGAACGAGCCGACTAAGGAATGGAAAGCCAATCAGGCTGCTGGAGCACACTCGGCAGCTGCCGAGTGCCGGCTGGTTGTTTCGACTTGCAAACAGCGTCATTCGTCACCCGGGGGTCGATTGGAGCAATCAGGAAATCAGTAAAAACCTTCTGAATGGGTGTTATCGAGGTATTTACGATATTTGCTGTGGATGGTTTTTATTGCACGCGCTCGCATCTACGGCCGCAAGTAAGCGTGAGCTGATGGTGACGGGAGAGTCACTCCCGTTTGGAGTGACGGCGAAGAATGCAATCATCTCCACCCGTGTTTCAGGGCTCTAGGAAGCCCGATCGGATAATTACGGCTATCAATCATTTCGCCACGGCATCTCAACCACTCTCTCTACTTCGGTCGGCTCAAACACACACGGTGAATGAGAACCTTTTTTTTGTGGACGTTTTAACATCGAAAATGCTTGTGCCTGTGAAGGTATGTGGTTCTAGGAAGTTTTTCCAATTTCCCAAAAACCATGTTAACATCCCTTCCATTCATGAAGGGCTTCGTTCCTGCTGTGTTTTGATAATTGTTTGACACTAATTCATTCCGATTTGAAAATTACACCGTTTAAACCACCATTATACGCCATCCAGTCCTCCAGGTTTTGGACCTTCGTTTGATGAGTTCTACTGTGTTTTTTTTAGAAGACTTCTGGAAGGACCTAGCGGGCATTTCCCCATGGGCCAGAATCCGAAAGCGTGTGATCTCTCTCGCACACAAACTCACAACAACTCACGGCACAAGAAAAGATGGGAAAGTAACGAATAAAGATAAGGCATACACACCCGTAGCACGAAAGGTTCTAAATCGAAAACAGCAAAACGAAACGGCAAAGAACGGGGCAAAGCGACGGAGCCACGCAATCGCAACGGACTCGTCGTCAGCCCGGAAACTGTCAGAATATTTTTCAAAACCCCTTACTCTCTTCACCCGTTCGCTTGTTTGCGGTGGTTGGTTGCGCAACACGCAACATGGTCGCATTCCGGGTGGATTGGCTAGTGAGGTGAAATTAATAAAATTTACCCCCGTCCGATCCCCAGCCACAAACACCGTTGCTGTTGTGTCTCTCCCAACTTTAAACCTCATCTCTGGAGTCTTCCCTCGAGGGGTTTTTGTTTTCGTCGCGGGGGGAAGTGCTTTTTTATATTATGATTTGCCCACCGTAAGGACCCCTAGAATTAACCAGAAGTCGAACCAGAATCGGTGGAAGCGAAATGAATAATGAACCACTGGAGGTTTTCTGTTGTGTTTTTTTTTTGTTGGTTCATACCCAGCAGCAAAAGTGACCGCAGCAACAGCAAAAACAGAGGGAAACATTCGGGTTGGGTGAAAAAAAAAACACGACTCACAACCACGTAGTTTTTTTCTTTCCGCAATCGAATGTCTCGAAGGAGGAACATGATAAAAGCAACCTGTGGCTTCCTGTGATCTTGCCCTGCAGGACCCGCACGGTAACCACAAAACTGACAGCGAGTGAAACTTCTGAAAGGTCTGTTTTTTTTTTTTTGGTCCCATTTTGGCAACGTTCCTTCGTTATTTTCCGCCCGTTCATTAGTTTGGCGGGTTTAGATTGGGTCAGCTAGCTTGATGCTATGTAGCAATATTTGATGACGCTTTGTTTGAGCTGCATAACAACTCATCAAATATTTTCAAAGTCTCTTTTTTTTCGACAGATGCCTCAAAAAGAATTCTGTGGAAAATGTTAATCGGTGCGGTGTTTTCCCTGCCATAAAAATTTAGATTAGTTTAGTTTTTTGTTTTTACTACACTATTCTTAAGCTACCACGATGCACGTAAGTTTTTATGCATATGAAGGACAAACATCGTGGTGGGTTTTACCCCCCCATATATGATCAATTAAAAATATGGTCATGTTCCGGCTCGATGGCGTGCACAGGCGGCACAGTAATTCGTCACCTGTGATGAATGTCAGGAAATTCCATCACGATCTTCATTGTTCCATACGGTCCGAGTCGGGCGCGCATACACAGCGGACACCGTCTCACACTTCGAACGTTCGATGCGCTGTGGCACGTATTGACCATCCTATATCGCGCAAAGGGTGGCACCGATTTCGCAACACATCCTGTGACACGGCTAATCATCACGGTCGCTTTACCAATGCGCACACGGGACCGACCGTGAGTCCCTATGATTAACTGGCACTGTCTGTTTGCTCTATTTGAGCACCTCTTCCCTGCAAACAACCACCCTTTGCGTGGCTGTGTGTGCTGTTCCGGTGCTGTACAGTTTAGTGGAAATTCTGGGTTTAGTTTATCCTTAAAATTCCACCAGTCGGCTGAGTACAAAAGACCCCTCCCCCAACAGGCGCGTGTGGAAGGAAATGAACGATCGTAAAGCGAGACCGGTACCAACAAAAAAACAAAAACATGTGTCGAAACGACTTCCTGTTCGCGCCAATGCTAAACATTTCTCTGCTTGGAGGAAAACAACGACAAAAACACGCGACAATAAGCCCTTCCTATTGCCTGAAACTGGAGTTGGAAAGTGGAGTTACAGGGTGAGGGTACGAGTTCTGCATGCATGATGCGTCTCAATGCGTCTTAACTACCAAGCGCCGGGCCAAACGCGTATTAGCATATGCGGATAAGAAATGAAGATAAGCAGCTAGAAGCCTGTCAAGTCTGTCGAATGTGGACAAGCAAAACGGTGACATAGCACCCGTTGGTACCCGGTTACCTACTACCTACGTGTACTTCACCGGATGGTGATCATCGTTCCCGTATTTTTCCCACGGCTAAAAACGCGATCGGCTTACATCTGCGCGTCTGCGTGCCGATCGATCTACACCGGGCGAGCTTGGTGTGTCTGTAAAGATTTTAATTAACCAACCAACCTTCCTGCACCCGGGCCAGCAATCAGCAAAGCGAATATTTTAATGATAAAATTTTAATTAATTCTATTCCCGTTTGCCGCATCGATCACCAACCATCCGGCTGCGTCTGCGCCCGGAAAGAAAGAAGGAAGAAAGGTCTGTTTTATTGCACGTTTTGTTTAATGTCACCCACGGCACAGCGGGACGCACTTGCCAGAAGGGCCATAAAAAGGGTTCCGAAGGTTGTTCGCGCTACAACCAAATAGACAATCACTCCGCGAAGGAGAAATCATTCCGCAAGAAGGCGGTGTGGCATTAAAATATAAAACTCAAAAAATGTTAAAAGAAAGATGGAAAACGAATTATTTTTCTTGTCGCTAATTAAAATTGGTGCCTTTACGGTACCGCGCCGGTTTCTCGTCCACACTCCACGCGGTCATCCGCGGAACGCACAATTATGAGTTCGGTTTTCCATTTCGTCACCGAAAACCGATCCGTCCGATTTTGTGCCGAAAGGAGCAGAAAACAGGATTTTTAATTCATCTGCCCCGAAAACAAAAACGCCAACCGTTCGTTTTATTGCTCTGTTTATTGAGCCAAACAACCACAGAACCTCCGCAAACATGTTTGGAAGCTTCAGGATACATTCACTATACGGCGTGTATCCGTGTATAACTTGTTGCCGGAAGATCGAAGATTTTTTTTTTTCTGTTGGGGGGCTGTTGTTGTTAGCGAAATGGCTTCGTCCAGTGGGGATGGCTTTTGCCGAGTTGATTGTATTCCCCCGACTGATAGAGGATGAAAATCCTATTGGGGCGGCTTTATCGGCATTAAAATTTTTAATTAAAATACACATGTGTCGACTCCCCTCTTCAAAGGGGGCGGAAAGGGGGATGGGATGGGCAGGTGAAGATGCGGGTGAGGATACAAAAACTGTGGGGCTGCACCTACTTTTCCTCTTTCCAGCAACAACAACGAAAAAAAAGGACAGCGGTGTTGCTTCGTTAGTTGGGCTCTTATCGCTTCGGCTTATGCGCTTTTTTCCTCCCCTTTTTTTTGCGCGCGCACACTCACGCTTCACCTTCCCCTATTCGGACCCCTCCCCTCCTTCCCCTTTCCCACCCTCTGCTCCATGTATCGATCGACCGATTAATGTTGGTCTCATTTTTCCAAATCATGGCGCCAACGATAAATTAGCTCGCGACAGATGGCGCATTTACGGAGCGCGTGCGTGTGTGTGTGTGTTTGAGAAGTGGACGAATAATAAATGATTCCCGCGCGGTGAGAAGGTGTGATAAGACGAAAGGAGGGGGGGAGAGAAGTAAAGGGGAGTTGGACGAAGCAGTAGCAGGAAGCAGATCGATCTGTCGCGATCTCGCTCGCGCTCTCTTCTCGATCGTTCGATTGATCGTGTGGTGCGCATGTGGTCGCGAGTCGCCACTGCAGATGGCGACAGGTGAAACAGGCGTACGTAGGGCCCTCGAGCCACACAAGCCGACGACGGGTGGGCTAATGATGGGTGCGCGAACGGAGGACACGTCCGCCGTGGAACTGTGGAATGTGGCCGCCAGCACTCGAGGCAGCGACGCCCGAGCCAATCGAAATGGGCTCGATACGCGCATACACTGGGGTAGAAACACAGCCACACGGCTACACGTACTCGGCTCACTCGAGTGTCGTTGTTACTTATCCCAACGGTTTCGATTAGCCGCCCCGGGGGGAAGTTTAATACCGCGAGGTTACCGCGAAGGTAAATGTTATCAAGAAGATCGCTGAGCTACTGTTCTTGAGATGGGTTGATCAGGCTTTAATATGCTTATATGATACATTTACACTTCGTAGACGCTTAGTGCGTACTTTAATCCTGGTCACGGCACCAACGTTGTTTGAAACTTGTATCGGAAATATTAATGAGGTGCTCATTTTGAGACAACTTTTTAAGTGTATGTGTAAATATATCAAAATTTTACATTCTTTTCGAACAATCAAACTCATCCACCTTCAAAGTATATAAATCTATACACAAACTGCATCTCTCTTCTTCTAACCAATCTATCGCTCACGCAGTTAGATATCGCGTCAGTGTCAATTACAACCCTCCCTGATATGCGGTCAAATGCAATAAATTCCAAAAACTATCTTGCCCGATAACGCAATAAGCTCACTGTGGCTGATACCCAGAAAGGCGTCACCGCTTGGGGGCTCTTTCAAACACAACCAAATATTTGTGGAATGCCAGCGGGCAATACCTTCTGTGGGACATTCTTGTCTTCTCCACCACCACCACTCACGCCTAGGACAGCATCGGATGACCTTTTCATCTTTGCAGGGTTTCTGAAGGGCCGTAACGTGCGCTCTGTTTGCTTGTGCCTCCCGTTTGCGATAAATTTTCCCTTCCTTCCCTCGGTCTCCTAGCTCCCCTGCGGGGAGTTCCGTTGTATATTCGATAGAATCGCTAACCCTTGGCGTGTTAGCAAACGGGTTAGTTGGTGCCTGCTATTGGATGAAAAAAGAGCTTTAATCATACCCTCTTGCTTGTTTCGAGCAACCCCCAGCTAGCCGTACCCTACGAGTTGGCTGAGCTCTCTCGGTCTCGGACAGGCGCCTCGGACTCACTTTATCAAACCGGCGTTTCGAGCGCCTGGTCGGCGAGGCATGGTCGCGTGATTGGGCCATAAAAATTCTTTCACCCGTCTCGAGGTCTTTTGCATGACCAACACCACCACCACCACCACCTCTGGTGAGTTTCTTTGCCCACCACCACTCGTTTGGTGCTCACCTCCACTCTGCCTACCTTTAAAAAGTTAAAGCGTCATGTCAGCGTGTTTCTCGTTTCTTCGCTTCCTTGCCACACACCGTATGGAGGCGCGCGAATGCCCAGGCGCGGGTATGTAGTATTTGCGCAATGAGTTTTGCCCTTTTACCGTGCCCGGCGCACGTCTGTCCATTGACCGTGCGAATGTTGTTGTGTGCACTATTACGAAATGCTTTGGGGAAAGGAATGTGATGACCAAGAATTCACCATTGAACCGATATACCGGGTTTGCTAATATGACTTTTTGCATTATTTTTGTTTTTTTTTATGTTCAACGATTTCAGGCATGCCACCGAGGCATTGATCGTTCTCCATTACCCATCCCATGCGAGATATTACCTATTGGAAACCGTACTTTATGGATTTCTATGGAGCATTTCTGTGGCTCTTAACAATGGTGCGGGAAGTCTTGTTACCTCAAGTCGTAAAGTAATCGTTTACCGCTCGTAACAGTACGTCGGAAGAGGACTTCGATTCCAACTGCCCAAATGCTTCATAGCAGCTCATACAGCAAAGCTAAATAGAGAGAAATTCGTAACAGCACAGATAACGAACCACTATTGCAGGGTGTTCCCACTTATCCAACGCTAAATAGATCTCCGACAAACAGCTCCGACACAAGAACGCAAAGGGTCCAGCACGCACACGTTGCGCAAAATGCGAAAGCGAATCCAAACACCTAAAAAGCACCCAATGTGAGCGACCGGAAAGGTATGCCTCCTTGCGGAATGGAAGCGCAAAAGCGCAATAAGCATTCAGAGCATTCGGTGACTATCTCCATTTCATCATTGGCCCCGGCACCACCGGCGCATACCACAGTCAACGATGACGACGTCCTTTGACTCGGTGAGCCAATGCGCGCGCGCGCACTACGGAAACGCGCAGAGGTCTTTGCGCCGTCAAGGCGATGGCACACCCCACCTTTCCGCCTTCCTGCGCCGGTTTCTCTATTTCTCATTTCATCCCGCGCACGGTAACGGTGTGGAGAAGAGTTCAACTTCAAGTCAAGTTGGCTTTCGATTTTTATCGCTATCATTTCCTATTCCGTGGAATGTGCGCGCACCTTCGGAACGTTACCCACGATCGATGACATCGGGCATGGAAAGGGGAGGAAAGGTGTAGGGGGTGGGGGGTCTCTCCTTTCAGGAACCATCCAAAGGTGATGAGCCAATCCTCACAATGGAACCGGATTCCAGACTTCTTTCTTTTTATTATTATTTGCTGTTAAACCCTAGTGCGCAGCTTGTTTCAAAGCCCACCGGCTCCGGAAGTCGCTACGAGGCCAGAAAGCCGACAAACTCGAAATGTGTACAGTTTGTCGGTGGAGTTTTCGTTTCCCTCCTTCCCATTGTGGAATGAATGCTATTTCACGGTTAAAAATTGGATAGAAATTTGGGAGAAGAAAACGCAACTTCGCCCCAGCGAGAAGATCCGTTGGTGCGGTTATCCAACGTCGTTGCCATCGCCCAAAACGGGAGAATAAAAGGTAGCAAACAGGCGTAGAAAAAAAAACCCCAAGCAAACAAGAAACCAACAACTTCGAAAGCGAGTTTGAGTTCGCTTCGGAACCTACCCAACCTAAGGTTCCCAAGTGCGTTAAGATAAGCAAAGTTATGTACCATCCAATTATCCGATAAGATGGATGTCGTCGGAAACTAGAAAGGGGAGGGCTCGCATAAAGCCGAACAGATCGCTCGCCTTGTGCTGCGCGCAAAGTATTTGGGTTATCAATGCGAAAAAAAAGGAAGAAGGCAAGCGAATCTCTATCCGGCATACCTTTCGCCCATTTCGGTTCGGTGACATCTTTCAAGAAGCGCGGTTGATAAAAATGTCTTCCACGCCGTTCACCTGGGTGCAAGTGTGGTTTAAATTAAGCTCAAGCTTAAATTACTTCCCGCTGAAGGCTTGGAAGCTTGAGCATTAATTTGACTGTAAAAATCGATCTTTATCACCCCGGGAGATCATCATAATTGGGCTTTCCTGGGCTTATTTCCACTCACATGGGGGTTTTGTTGCTTTTAAAACAATCCTCCCGAATGAGAGCACCCGGTCGGACGCAATGCCTTCACTCCGATGGCCGATGCTTCATATGCTTCATCGCCCAACACAAACCCACGTATCAACGCTGTGTGGCGCCTTAATACCGATGTCACGTCAAGAGCATTCTCACGCCTCAATACCAAAAAAAAACCATTCCACGACCGCTCAAACGAGCTGCAGGGATAAATGGAACGATGCAAAAGCAACAAAACAGCCAAAAACCACGACACAAATCTCAACTCATTGAGGTTCGTCTTGTGGTTCCCCAAAATGTGTACGAAAAAAAAACACACACACAAAATGTGGGACGTGCTCAAGGTACGCACGATTGAGTTACTTTCTCACGCAAAACTGTCCCCCAGCTTCCACTCATCTTGACTCCCTCCCTCTCGGTTTTGCTTTTTCTGCCGCTAATTATGTTTGGCGAACATCGAGCAAAACACGCATAAATTAATTAATTAACTCGTCCGTCCGTACTGGCTTTGGCCGGGGGTTTTAAGGAAAGCGCACCAAAAAATCACTCGGTTTCCCCCGATGACAAACGATCCCCGGGCGAAGTGAAGTGAAGCGTGATTGTACGCAGGAAAAACGTGTCGTGACGGCAGCGTGTGTGTGTTTGCGAGCGCGATCTTTTGCTAGAGTAGTTGCGTGGAATGTGCTAATAAAAAGAATCTACCCTTTTCCACCATTTTTACCCCAAAAGGATATGAAAGAAGAGGAAAAGAAACAAACAAAAAAAAGTACTCATTGGGAAGAAATAATATTTTCTCATTATTGATCGCTGGGCCGTCCGCCACATCAGCACGTACGGTGCTGAAGCGTACATACAGCTCAATGATGCGCAACACGCCAGAGCACGCATCAGCCTACTTCCGTCCGTTGCGATGAGGAATGGGCACGTAATCAATTTCCACAAATCTATCACGATCGCGACACACCATCGATTAATCATCTCACACGCAGCACGTTTGTCGCTTACACCATCGCGCCAGTCGCTCGGCGGTGCACTTGCGCCCGGTACGTGCTGATTTATGGCTGACGACCCGTACGAAACCCATTTTTAAGGATGTTGGCCTTCTTTCGTACGTACGTGTGTTCAATCGGGCAGAAGTGAAGAGCATCCACATTCTACGGCCGCTTGATGCCACTTGATCCTTTGATCCAACGCAGATGGAATGCGGTACGGGGCGATACGACGCCAACGCCACCGGCACTGAACGCGAACGATGAAGTTCGCATACCATCCACCCACCTGCCGATTCATTTAGGACCCCGCTCGGATGATAAATGCAAAACCATTGCCATCCGAAACGTAAAACCCACACGAAAACGCCTCCACCAATCGGCACTGTCCAAAAATGGCAGAATAGGCAGAGCCTCATCAGCTCGTCAGGGTCTCCGCACCACCCTAAGGGTGTGGAGTGCTGTTTTATTTTTTTCTTTTTTCACTTCTCGCTCTTCTCGTGACGATGAAATTTTGACTCGTACCTGTTTGCCTTTCCATTTGCCATCGCAAAACAACGCACACCTTAATGAGCGTTAATTGCTGATGAGCTGCCGAGTTTGGGCAATCCCGTGGGCGTTCTTGGTTTGGTGGACGTGCGCGCCCCGTGTGTGTGGGTGTGGTAGGATTTATGGTTGAAAACTTTGCTCCTTCTTCATGTCGAAGACACACATCCTCATCAACATCATCATCATCATCAGCATTGTGCCGTTGGAAGAAAGAATGGAATGCTGTGGAAGGTATCGGTAACTACAGGTTCATCGTTGCGGACAGTTATCGTCCTGCTTAATTCCTTCATGGCCAGAGCAATTTATAGCCCCACCAACTCGCGGCCCAACCAAGAAAATCTTCAACCCTGGGATTAACTTATTAACAAATCGGGAGAAACCTCGCGCATCCCATCCCCGGGTTGATTTTTTTTACGGCGACCGGCGGGGGCGTTCGATGGAATTTCGTATGTATTTATTCATGCCGTTCCAGCGGGCGACGACGTCTTCGGAAATTATTTCTCAACCATTTCTGCCTTACAGCATCTACAAGGGAGAGAGAGAGAGAGGGAGGAAAAAAACAACATACTGAACATAAAACGGAGGTGACGGTCTCCATTTCCAAATAATCCATCCCCGTTTTGCTGGAACTATGTTACATTTTATGATCATTGCTATTAAAGCGCGTTTTGTGCGCGAGCGTCTGTGCGCGAGCACAAGACAGATGGAGGTTTAAAAAAAAATGCCACGAAAAAATATGCCATTTTAATTAGAAATGCTAATCGCAAAATTTACGACCGAGAACCGAGTGCGGGATCAACGGGCTAGCGTGGTGCTAGCAGTTTTATTTGCCCAGCGTGCGATTTGTTTTGTTTTCGGGTTGTGTGCGGCTTCACAGCTTTATTTCAGCACTGTTCTCCGCCCGGATTGGGTAATTAGTATCGTTGCTTTCTCGTGCCGAGATTTTTTGCGGCGTGTCTGGCGCTCTTCTTACCTTCTCCTTCCGCTGAAGGGAAAATGATGAAGGTACCCATTCGTACGAGGTGCCTATTTGAATAATTTTCACACAAACACACCGATTTGGAGAGATTTTTTTCTGAAGCCGCCTCAGCAAAAGTAACCCCCGAAAGTCAATGTCCTGTTGGTGGCTTTTGGTTTTTCCACCCCCGGGGGAACCCGCACAAATGATGCGGGAATTTAGCATAATGCTTAAACTGTCCTGTTTTGTCTGCCCCGTTCTGTCCCGGGGAGTTTCGCACACAATCTTTTCTTACAACGGCCTTTGCTGCCAATTAGCTTAAGTCCCTTAACAAACCTACGCGCGCATTCGTGCGGGGCTTTAGTTTAGCAATTTGAAAGAGGATTTTTTTAAGTCTCTTTCTCTCTATTCTCTCATGCCAAGCTGTCTAAATCTGTCCACCCTTTGCACTTGCGTCGAACCCTAAATGATTCACATTCCACCGAATGCCACATCCAAACCACATCCTTTCGGCTTACCACATCCCATCCCGGCTGATGATTGAGAAGGTGCAATTAAGCTTCTTTCAGGTTTTGATGCCCGCCACAGCCCGATTGAGACGTTCACGTGTGCAAAGCTTGTCATAAAGAAGTTGCATACTGCCTGCTCCGACACGCCGGACGCGGGTGCGTGCTGAAGCAGAATTAATTACAATCAACTCCCGAGTGCGCATTGCTCATCGGCATGGGGGGTGGGAAACGATCATCCTGCCGCACCGTAAAGACGCTTATCATCCCAATTGCCAATTGATTGCTTACCATTAACGTATTAATTGATCCCATTTCGCTGGTACGCCGGAGAGCGGAAACCTGTCCATCGTGCAGCCCATGTGCCGCGCTGCCTGCCACGCTGGCAGAAAGTGCAGCTAATTTTATCCCAAGTGCTCTAATGCATCTAATTGCCCGTGTGCTTAATGCGCTTAAAATGAGCAAGCGCTTAAAATCACAAATTCACCGTGAAAGGCGACAGCACCGAGCCGAAGAAAAGACTAAACGATCTTCATTATGCACTCTTAGTTCCCATTTTCATTATTCCGATCGAAAATGCATTCCATTACCTACATTTGCAGCCCCCAGTAGTGGTGATGAATGTCCGCACGGATAGGGGTACCGTACGTGAGCTGTTACTGTATCGTCTGTTTTTTTTTTTTTGTTTTACCTATTGATCGGTTTTTGCTCATTGGCATTAGCGTAATTATCATTTGCCCATTCTGCCCCGTACGGTGCGATACGATCGAAATTAATGCACACGCTGAACGCGGGGAAGATCCGCCCGAGTATGGTGGAATAATAATAAAACCCAACCAGCCAGAATGCGCCCAGCGTGTACATCGTACATCAGCAACGCGGAAAAAAACACACACACCTATACGGCACAAATTCCGGCTCACATTCCAAGGCGAAAATATTTTAATGATCGCAGCCGGCCACATGCGCACTCGGTCGCTGCTCCGAAAAAAACTACCCAGTTTCACACAAAAGGTGCAATGTTTACGCAACGTCTCGCGAGATACGCTGAGTGTATCATATGGTGGTGAATATGGAATCGGTTTCGGTTTCGATTTTCAGTTTAGCATTTGAGAAAAAAAAACCTTGCTGGGGGCTGGCAAACATCTGTTTGCACGGGCAAAAAGGGGAGCGAGAGAGGGAAAAAAAAGAACGCCAACCGGTAGGAACCTGGGACCGGGAATGCGTTGGGAGGTGCGACTGTTTACACAATTTCAGTGCCGGTTGCGTGATCATGCCAGTCCAGCTTCACCTGAAAGGAAGTGGAGGAGCGGTGCGAAATTCAATCCCGCATCCCGTGGCTGGAAATAAATTTCAAAAACTCCAGACGAATAAACAATACCCCAAACCGGCGGTATTGCTGGCGTTCGCATCTTACCAGACAATTAGTTCTAAAAAACGAAAGCACAGCTTTCTGGCTGTATGGCCACCGATCGCACACGCAAAACTGGCCCCACATCTCGTTGGGGATCTCGTTGGAGCCTGGAGATAATACCTTCCACCTGCGCACCACGTTACGGTAGCTCATCTACGCACAGCTTCCTGCCACATGGGTGAAATTCGAAAGCATTTCGCGCCCCATTCGGCACTTCGGCTATCGGTTAACCGAACGGAAACGAGCCCGCCACTGCCGGCAAAAAGGCCGGCCGTGTCTCCGTGGTGGCGCACATTCCTCTATCGACGCAGACAATCAACCGTTACCAGCCCGGGCCTGCACCATTAATCATTGGGCAGATTAAGATAAAAAGTATTTAGAAAACGTTGCTACTGGATGCTGCTGCTACGTTTGCGTAGACGCTGATTACACTTTGGACTGGATGGATACGCAACGCGCCTGTTCAGGGTAGTCGGTAAAGGGAGCTTAATAGCGAACCGACGGGAACGGTTACACTCCCTTTCACCGAATCTATTTTTCCCTTTCAGGGGGGAAAACCCGTCACAGGGGGGATCGAGGAGTGTCGAACACAATCAGTTCCGGCGGGACAGCTTCCCCATGGGTGTCCGAGCGAACACAATCAACCGCTTGGCTCCACCCAAGAGAATGCGTCAAAGCTGAAGCTCAACAGCCGGACGGAACGACACAAAACGGATCGAATCGTAGTTGAAGATTAATTTGATTTGAATCCACCTGATAGGAAATTATCGTTCGCTTACGAGGCGTGTCACCTGCCTCGGAGCATATGTAAGCTGACTCGACGGACCGCACGACCCGCGGGATAGCTTGCCGTCCACTTGGGTGCTCGCTTTGCCCGCCAGCTGCTACTGGTGTTTGGCAGCGCTTTTTTCTAACGCACCAAAGAGAGCTAGAAAATTGAAGGAAAAGCGTGAGCTGCCACGCTGTGATTTGTGCATACCATCTTCCGGCACGTTAGACGAGCGGCTGATCGTATCTGGTGGATATGCTGGTAGCGCAAAATTAGGTTAAAGCGAGAGAAACCTCACAGAAACTACAATTTTTAGCTATTTTTCTATACCAAGCTGAAATACGCAAATGAAAGTAAACAAGTGGTTTTGGATTACTTGCGGCCCATGACGTTTTTCTTGCATATCTCAACAGTCCCTCTCCCCTCGTTGGAAAGAGGTTAGACAACGGGCGTAAACAAAACGGCGGTACCAAAACACATGATCGGCGGGATGGTTTTGCTAGCGCACACATCACGCTCAATTAAAAGTGCAACAGTGCAAATGACATCGACAAATATTGCACTTTCTCATTTCTCTTGCAGCCGCATCCATACGGATGGAAGAAACGTAACATAAATTCACTTTCTGCCATGCCAAATAAGAGCCACCAGTTGCGATCCGAGAGCCCGGTGGACGACAGTTGTAAATAAGCGCTGTGTTTATGTCCCTTGCCACTCTAACCAACCAACTTGCCAGCCAGCTGTCCCTCCCCATCCCTTGTTTTGTGGGGGTGTCTACGGGCCACGATGGCCACACCGCAAATCATACACATCAGCGGCGTCGGAAACGTTCGGGAAGAAAGTGCACGGGCCCCCGGACACAAACAACAACAGCAACACGGCTACAGCGGTTAAACAAACAAATTCAACAACTCATGTTTTGCTCGTTTCCCCTTCGCCTGCCACGAATGCGTGAAGCATTGTGGGGTTGGATGCATGTGTGTTGCATCGATTGCCGTGTGTGCAGCGCCGTGACGTTTGCATTCCATTCCGGACGTTTGTGTCGATCGTTGTTTTCATCTGTGGGTTTTTTTCTTCCTTTCTACTGCTAGTACCGCAGCAGGCGGGAAATATTATTAACATACTCAAGTTCATTACCACTGCACTGTGTTGATTGCATCGCAGAGCGCAGAGCACGCACACACACAAAAAAGAAAGGTGACGAGGTGGCCAGAAAAAAAAGGTGCACCATTTTCCCTAAATTGACCGTTGCTGCGTTCGTTCCGATTATGTGGCCCCGAATGGAATTCACTTTACGATGAACTCCCATTCCAATCTGACATTCAGATCGGACGGAACGGTCTGATCTGGGGTGCCCTTATTTCACTGACGGGGCCCCGATCACGAGTGCATGAGTTCATATTGCTACAGTTTATTTCGCGTCTGCACCTTTCAACTTCGCTTCCACAGTCATCACGATTCCCTTTGCTGCTCTATGGTCGTGACCGTGCGGGTGGAGGGGCATAATCCGTGAGTTAGTTTTCTTTCTGTTTTTTTTTTATGTTGTTGTAAATAAGAATCCGGGCTCCTGCTCGAATTACAGCTCACCCAACCTCACCCAAGCCCGGTGGGGTTGGTTCTTTTCTAGTTCATTTTAAGGCTGCACACGAAGCTTATGGCCCGTTCCGTGTGGTAGCTTCCTGGCACCCGCGCCTACTGCGAGCTGCTACTGGAGGTTCTCCCTTCACCATGCAATGCCATGGCAACCACCGCGAGCAAAAGTGAATGTACTCCGTTTGTTGGGCACAAAATTGGGCTCTCATTACAGCCGAACGAACGCCAACGCTAACGGAAAAGTCGAGGGCTGCTGGGATGTGTTGATCCTTACCTGCTGGGGGGGTTGGGTCCGCAAGCCGCATCGATCGCATTAATCTCGTCAGAATATTCATGAGTTTCTATTTCTCTCTATTTTTCTTCTTGCAGGTGAGTAATGGTGGAGCTATTTTTTGCTGACTACACAACCCAGAACCATTCCATTTCCGCGCTTATGCAACGTGTGAACTCGCTGAGAACTCGCTGGGGTTTTTTGTGTTGGAATTATACTTCATCGACGGGCATCGACGATCGCTTGTCTCGTATGGTAAATCAGGACGTAACATATCAAATCACAACTAGCAATACTATCGTTGCATCATCAACGCTTTCAATTCTTGGGGTCGAAAGCGATGTCTCCGGCGCCAGTGTGTGAAACTGTTGAGTAGCAGTAATAATGATAGTAGTAGTGGTGATGCTAGTACATCTAAAAATTATAATCAAATCTACCAGCACACACAGGGCAGCAATGAAATTTCGATGGCAGCGCCATGGCCCCATGCTACTTGCCAACATTAAATTAATATTCCACACCCGAACTTTACCAGGCCCGACCAAACCCGGTGCTCGCCCGGCATATTGGAGGTGTGGTCGGAATTTAAAAAAATGTTCACGATCTCATACGCAAAACCGTTTTTCTCGCTTCGATTCGGCTGCTGAAGAAATAATTGAGGTGAATATTTATGTTGCAAAAAAATACCCCTCTATTGGCCAACGAAACGTTTGTGTCCCCGGGTTGGAGGTCCCGCACGTTTAAACAAAACCTTCCTTTTCTTTTTCGTCAACTCCAAGACTCATCCATTAGGTGCGGTGCGGTTAGTTCAAACGCGGTTTCGCACAGAGCCCGGTGAATGTTTACCACGCTGGACGATAAAGGGCACCGCACACATACACGCACACACATACACACCCACCGGCACTGGGTGACATTCTGTTTAGCATATTTATTGTAGCGGCGCACATAAGCGCCGTCACACGTTTTTTGAGCTGTATTCATTTGGGTTTCTTCTCCCATCATACATCATGTGACGACCGCGAACTGTGTCGCGCAGTGAAGCGGACGAAGCCGAAACCCTGACCGTGCAAAAAGTGCACCACCCATATGACCCACCGTACACCCTTCGGATACCGACGAACCGATTGTGTGCTGGACCGCTCCCAGATGTTTGTAACTGTTTCATCGATGATCCGATGGGTACGAATTGGGTGTTACGGTTGACTGTCCCCGGTGCCGGGAGACGTGTCCCGCTCTCCAAAAAGGCGGGGGGAAAATGCGACCCGGGGGGGGGGGGGGGGGGGGGGGTGAAATAGCAAACAACACTTGAAGCTCAAAACCAATGCGCACACCCCGTTTGCGGACAAGTGCGCGTACGATGGAGTGTAAAAACTTCGAGAGTAAAAAGGCCACAACTGTAGTGCGGCATGCACACATCGGAAGCAAAAGGGTGTTAGATGTTTGGTTTAGGATTTGAGCGAGAGAAAAACGTTGCGCGATTGCTGCTGCTGCTGCTGTCGGTGGTGAAGCTGCTGGAGGACAACCTCAAACAACAACAACATAAAAAGAGAGGAACAAAAACGACCAGCAGCAAAATGAAGTGCGCGGGAGCGAATGATCACGCTCTGGAATGCGGCTGGCCTTCAAATGGCGCGTTTTGTTTGGCCGGCTCGGGGTCGGGTCGCGGACGGACGGACGCCCGTTGTGTACGTTGTGCGGGCCCGATATCATCGCCTTGAGGTTGTGTGCGTAGTGTGTAGGGTTTGCTGGTTCTTTTTTTACTACATTACCTGCAGCGCTCACGCCCGACGTTCTTACCGGCCGAGGCTTGTTGATCCTCACAATCAACAACAAATTCCGTGCAGGAAAATATTGCGCTCGTTTTTTTTTGCACCCCCTTTTTGGGTGCTGGAATGTGTACAAGCTTACATTATTTTGTACAATGCAAATGCTCTCGATATGACACCCGCCTAGCTTTGGTGCGGCAAATAAAATCGCTTCCAAGGGTTCGTCGCTTGAATTTGACCAGTTGAAGTCTTTCGTTTTAAAAATGATTTAATTATTTTGCGCTCCCCAAGCAGCGCAACTGTTGCGTGGAAAAATAGGAAAAATTGTTGTAACTGCTTGAAACTTCTTCCCAGTTCATACACACACACACACACGATCGCGTACCCGTTGGACGTGTAGCGTCCGCTGGAATCCGATCGAATGGAAGAAAGGTGCGCTTCGAAAGCCAAACTGACGTGGTATGTCAAAAGTTGCTTCCCTGCTTATTATGGCTTGTATTTAAAGATCTTACCCCTCGTGTTCGTTACACGATACGCGCACTGCCCCGTGCTTCATACACCGGTTAGAAGAGGGTCTTTTCACATTCTTCGCTTTGAACGATCTTCGGGAATGGAATGCGTCGGTCGGACGACGACGTCGACGATGATGATGATGATGATGATGATGCTACGTTTAATGTTTTGTCCGTTTGGTGTGGAATTACTGTGCGAGTGTGTCCCTGTTGTTGTGTGATAGCGTGTGTGGGTATCAAGCCAAAGAGGGTTTAAAAATCGCTGTGTCCTTGCGATGGGAGTTGGAAAAGCACAAGTTTATGAGATGGCATTTCATAAATTCCAACATACCGTTGCAAAACGTTAAATGGAGGAAGAGACTGTGTTCCCCAAAAAGCTTAAATAATGATCGTTTCGTTTCATTTATAACCGTAGCTTGTGCATTCGGGAGAGAAGCAAACGCGAAAAGCATGTTAATGTTTGGTCCAGTTATCAGTTTCCGAGTAGCTGTTATCATAATGCCCCGAAACAAACCGATGATACAGCTAGCCGCCAAATTTCGGATCGGAATTTCGCAACTCTCTGCTCAAGGCCATAAACAAAGCGAGCAGAGCAAGCAACAACAAAAAAAGAGGCAGGAAGAACAGTGCAAAGCATCAAGCAGCAACAACGAAAAATGAGCATCATCAAAAGAAGGTGATGCTTCTCGCCCGCAGATGGTGGTGCTTTCGTTGGCTCAGTGCGGGAGTGCGGTAGTGAGCAGCAAGGCAAGGCACTGCCTCGAGCAGATCGCATTCGCTGGGCTTTCTTTTCGTTTCGTTCGCTTGTTGTTGTTGAAGGTTTTTTTTTTTGTTTTTGCGTCCTCACCCCGTTGTTGGGTTCCAATCGTACCGAAACAATCTATTCGGCCGTTCTACACCTGGACACCGCACTTTTACCAGCGTTTCCAGCGCGCGGCGGTTGCGAGACAGGCGACGAGTCTCGAATTCTTTTCCATCTCCACTTCACAATTCTACCATTTATCATCCCGGTGTGTGGAGTTTTGCCCCGAGGAGAGCCAAACTGCCCGCGATCCCTTTCTGCCCGCAAAGCCCTCCCCCCTCCCGTAAAACCCTTTCCCGTAACCCCACGTTTCGTTCGCCGTTTGCGGTTCCTCCATGGGCCGCGAGTGGGCTAGATTTAATATTCAAGGATGCTTTTTTATCTTTTATTTTGTGTGTTTCAGTGAATATTTTTTTCCATCCCCTCTGGCGGTGGTGGCTCCCGGACTTGGGGCTTTAACTTAATCGTTTGCTGTCGCGTCCTACCCATCCATTCCCGCGCCCACTCCCCATTTCCATTCCCGGCACCAACTGTTCCCCATCCGATGGATGGATTCTGGAAGCTTTAATTATTGCTTCTGGTTTTTGTCTGGCCTCCTTCTCGATGCGATGGGTTGATGGAGAGGATTATATCGGCGCGACGCTGCAGAAATTACTGTCATTGAGCTCGGGTGGATTGAATTTCTAACGATTTCTCTTTGCGGGCGCAACGGCAAGATGCGGCCACGCAATGGCACCCGCGGGGGAGAAACGGTCGCGCGAGGGATAGGGACAGGGAGACGAGAATTAGACGTTTTGGACGTTTGGGAATTTATGTATATTTCCACGTATTTATTGCCTCGTTTTCCTTGCGCGTTTCCCCTGAAGAACGGCGGGAAGCCGTTCAAAACCACATCATTACACTTCATATCGAAAAGAAAAAGCGCAAGCGAAAGGAGCACACGGAACGTGGTGGATGAAGGGACGTTACGGGAGGCCGAGAGGGGGGGGGAGGCAAGGGCGTACCCTTTTGAAATCCTCTTCAAACAAGAGGGCACACACCTGGCACCGCATCAGCTTGAAGCAGCAGGGCCCAATGCAGCAATAAGCTGTTAAGCATCAGCATCAGCAAACGACGCGTTTTGGGATTGTGTTTGTTCTGCTTTTGCCCGTGCGGATGAAATCGAGGGATGAAATGAAGAATGATTGGAACAGAGAAAAAAAAACAACTCTTTGCTGCCAAGGGTTCCCCCCACCGCCCTGATTCGTTTGCAAGCATCTGGAAGAATCTGGAAGGGAAGAAGCTACATCATTCTTTTCGCTGCTTGAATGCGACTCCGGAATGTGGCCCGGGCCACTCCGCGAGGGCTGGAATTAGATATGGATCTTTTTTCAAACCCAGGCAACACAAAAACGCACCAACTGGGCATATGGCATGTGTGTGTGTATGTGTGTGTATGTTTATGTATATTGCTGTTCGTTCAAAACCGCCCTCTTTGGTGTGTAATTTACAAACGTTCAATATTCAGTGTTCAAAATTTTGATTTATGAACTTCGATCGATGCTGATCGTTTATTGCTACGCCTGTCTGTCCCGGGTTTCTTGGTATGGTTTGAATGTTGACACGGAAGTAATAAGGGAATACGACACGAAAATGACCTTGCATTGGTTGTCCCGTCTGTTGAACTATGATGGAACCCATGGTCGTTTCACTTTAAATATTAGCCATAGTAAATAGATGGTAATATTTTCAGAGACAACTCAAGACGCAACAAGTATTTTACCATTTTGATGTAAACAATCATCTTATTAGAAATCAGTTTCAGTTTCCGAAGGAGTAAACTAAAGCAAACGATACAGACAGGCAGCTTAATGATAGTTTAATTTGGTGAAGGAATTTCGTTTTCACCAATTCCAACCACGAGTTGGAAAATCCACCTTAAAGCTGGAAAACAAATTAACACAATAGCTGCAAGCCCGTGCGTCATCCACAGCCTAATGGGATAGCCAGCCTGTTGATGATGGTTTTGCTAAACCATTTCACCTACGTCACCAGCGCGAAGGTAGTTTTGCGAGGAAACTCTTTGAAACATTCACAATAAACGAACGAACACACGGTGGAGAAATGTCGATGGGAAATGTATTACCTTTGCTTGCAACGTACCTATTACAGCCATTCCTATCACAGCGCGAGCTTAGCGTGAGTTGCGTAAATAGCTTCACGAGCTGCATACCACCGACATATATGCAACCCGTTCCATGCGCTCGATGAGATAATGCACAATCGTACAGGCGCAACAAACAAACAAACAAAAAATAGGTGCATATCCACATGCGCTTCTTGTTTGCGAATTCTTTCGTCTGCTCTCGCACACACTTGTGCTGCCATCCTTGGATAACAGCAAACCATTAAGCAAAATGCATAAGGAATCGTGGCCCCACATGCACATGTCGTCCGGCACAATGCTATCTCGTTCGGTGGGTAAATGTGTATAGGGCAGCAGCTAAATGGCCGGGCCAAGTGAATCAATAACTCCTACGCGAAACGATGCAACTTCCCTGCGACCGGCTGCTTCCCTACCTGGCTGGTTGGAATGTGTGCCGCGCCCTGCCATCCCGGACCCATTAGGGTGTACATCACCCAAGCGAGAGAGAGAGAGAGAGGAACAAACCATTTTCTAACGCTGTAAACTCGATGAAATTGTACAGCAAAAAGCAACCTTACACTTGCGTAACCCTTTTTCGCAGACTAATTAAATAGTGGCTCGAGTTTTATGCGCAAAATAAATGGGTGAAAGACAGCATGAAACAGTCATATGGGAGGGGGAACAAGGGGAACAAAAAAGCTCCTACCACTGATGCAAAATACCACTGGCGGAACAGAATGTAGCACCTCATGAATGTATGATAAAGCTTTTTTGTGTTTTTTTTCTTTGCATTAATCACACCATGGTTAATTTCCCAGCTTACGATTATGTTATCGTTTGTGACGTTTGCAATTCGCACACACACACACAATTGCACCCCGACTGCATTGGGGATGCACAATGGAAATGTAGAACTGCATGCATGCTTTGCCATTAAATAATCAACAGCCGTATACTGTTATCGGCATTTTTATCTACCAGCTTTGAAATGCAATAATTATGGTTTCTTTTTATTACTTATTTTCCTTTTTTCCCGTTTTCGCACTTCCAGCGTGGAAATCTCGCTTTCGGACAAAATGCATATTTTCACGTACACGTAGGTAAAGAATTGCAGTAAATTAAGCCCCATTCTATGGCTGTCATTCACAGACAAAATAAAATCGGTGGGAAGGGGGAACGGGGATGGCTACCAAACGGGTAAGGGGGGTTTAGGCCGGGGCTCTCCCAAAAAAAAAGACGAGCGCAGCGTTGTGTTTACATGTCTAAAACTAAGAAAACGCAACAAAAGCAACGGCCATTTTGCTGCCATTCTGCCTTGCCGGGCAGGTCGCGTCTGTCCGCGGCTTGAAATGCTGAACCGTGAATAAAACTAAAACATTACGGCCGCATGCTGCTGCCATGCCGTTTGTCGGATCGCTTGCGTACATGTGCGCACGTGTAATTACATTTGGCTACTGGAATTTGAAAATTATATTGTCTGTCCCTGTTTTGTGTGGCGATGCGGTCCTCACTTACGTGCACGGATAGCAGCATCAACACGGAAGCTGGTACAAGACATAAAAACAACCCTCCCTCCCTCTCCCTCTTTCCACCCCAAAACACACACACACACACACACGATCGTCAGAAAAACGATCAAGGAAAAGGGTGAAGAGTGTAAAAAAAAAACGCAACCACAATTTCAATTCTTTGCTCATCTTCTCCAAAGGTACGACCGAGTTGTCCCTTCCGAAACATGGCTGGATGGGTTTGCCAGTGTGGTTATAATCATTCTGCGACGCACGAGAAGATTACTCCCTTACCGGGGAGAAAAATACAATCAAAGACGGGCGCACACACACAGACAGGCGCACATTCCCAATTTTCTTTGGCCTGGCTGTGGCCGGCACGACAGCGTATAACAGGTTGTTATTAGCATTAAGTCAATCGGCCGAATGTGGTACCCTGCCGATCACCGATCCTCCTCACCAATTCCATCCAAGTTGGCTTCGGTTTGGGCAAGAAAACAACAACGAGGGACAAGCCTTTGGGGCCACGCATCTCATCGTGATCGTCGTCGACATCTTTCGGTGCTACCGAGCTACACACACAGGGCTGACCGGGGCTGGCCAAAAAATGGCTACGAGGGTGAGCAGCGTGTGTGTGTGTGTGTGCGCGAGCGCGCGCGCGCGCGCCTGATTCATTTCTCTCTTTATCGCCTTCGGGCGGTCTTTCGAACGCTGCACTCCGGTCAGGTTTTCGCGAGCCCGGATGAAAACACGCTACAACAACGAAAACAAAAAAAAACACGGGGCCCGAAAACTTCCCTCTCGATAGGGGCCTGGACAAAAGCGATGGCCGGGCTCGAAATGGATGGCATGATGGCACCGCTGTGGGGTTGAATGTTCTTTTCTCCTGTCAGCATCCACCGGCCACGGTTTGCTCGAAGGGGGTAAGATCGGAAAACAGAAACCCCGGGGCCGGGCAGTGGAAGTTGGTCCCCACGGCACAAGAAATTCGGCACGCCCGAACACCCGGAGCCTGTTCGCCTGTTCACGTCATCCATCTCAAAGAGGGCTTTTTTTCGTATAGATATATATTTGGTATACTCTTCATGTACACGCCAAGAATGAGGAGCTGGTTTTTCTGGTTTCTTCTTCAATTCTGGAGGAGGACTTCTTGAGCCGGCTTGACTATCGGGGAAGAGAAGGGAAAGGAAAGGACCAACGTGGCCAAGTGTGTTGTTTTGGCGATTTTGGAAGTATCGCTTTTGCTTACAGATCGCGCCATGTTTTCGATTCTTCTTTGCGACGTTTGCGCGGTGCTATAATGGGGCTCAGGAGGCCATGGAAGAACGATTTAATTTTCCAATGCATTGGAAACAGGGCTATAATATTATGAATTTAGAAAGACATTAGAAATGTTTTTAAATGTTGTATATATTTTTCTCAATACGAATAAAAATAACACACCTTTTGCGGTTCTAAGCTTACCAAACTTTCTGGTCCTGGAATTGAATGCTGGCCATTGAGCCATTGTGCCAAATAACGAAACATAAAAATCGACCAAGAGAAAAATCCGAAAACACATAAAATCGCGGTTTCTGAACGTTCGGAGGCCGGTTCGGTCCTTCAACGGTTGGGGGGGGGAGGGCACAGTAGGTAGCTTTGGGACGACAAGAGTAACCAAAAACTCGAACGGAAAGCCCAAGACAGGAAGCTGTTTTGCCACAAAGCGCGTTAAGCGCTTTGCTTCCTGCTCGCACGCTTAAATCCCGTATTACGCGAACCCGGTCCCGAAACAAACGAACGATTTGTGCGACAGCTTAAGCGAGAAACCCCCATCGGAGGGCTGTGCGGCGTACGGGACCGAACAGGGGACTAGCGTGTTTTCCTTCCCGACCTCTCGCCAAACATATGTGCCCATCGAAAATGTTTCGTGCAAACGTCGCGAGACAGAATTATTTATTTTTATGGTGGAGCATTTTTTTTTGCTCCCGCCCGGACTTCATTTCCTTCGCCTTGGCTTTGTTGATGTTGTTTTGCGCGTTCGATTCGTTTGCGCGTCGCCACTTTTTGGCGCGGTTTGGAAACGAAAGCCCAAGCCCGCTCTCGAATCGTGTAGGGAACTCCCCCTCTCCCTCCCTTCCGCCCTTTCCCCTCTCGCCAACACTGTTTTTAGTGTACTTTTTGTTGGCCGTATTTTCAGGTTTCGTTTGTCTGTTTTGCTGTTTTTTTCTTTTATTTCTTTCTTGAGTATGTTTCGTTCGGGGCCATTTTTTTTTGTGTTCGTTCCCCATTCTGACTGTCCCAGGGGTGCTGTGTGTGTGCGTGTTTTGGTGTACTCTTCCTCTTTCTTCGATCCCCCTCTCTTTCTCTCTTGTTTCGATCAAACACCTCCCGGACTTGATGCGATCCCGATGTGTCCCGATTCGTACTCCCGCCATTTTAACTGCCAGACGGAGATCACGGCGAGATGCTTTCTCGCCTGCTGCTCGGTTTGTGGGGTTTTGTGGGGTGGACCCATTACTACCATCTCGATCCGCCCGGCATTCAGCATCCCTCCGAAGCATCCCTTGACGCTGACGAAGAATGTTTTCGAGCCGCGCGTTTTAAATCGCGTTCGCGAAACGTTCACGTCGCAGAAAGCCAGCACGAGCTTGGTGGAGCGAGCAAGCGAGGGACCCCGATCCGCCACAAGCGAACCCACAGGAGTAGCAACAACGCGGGCAACGAGACAGGACGATCATCGCAATGGTAGTGGTGGTGGAAAAAAAAAAGAGAAACGTCTGAACAAAACGGAACGAAACGGATCCACATTCCATCACCGGTTTTATAACCCGAAGGGATAAAGTAAGTATATACACGACGAAGACGGCGATGCTGTTGATGATGGAGTCGAAAGAAACCTCTTTGGAACTGGAGGACCGCAAGCCGGGCGAGGGATGCGGCGTTGGGACGTTGTTATGTTTTGGATCCGCACGCCAGAGGTGCGCACGAATAGGAAGCCCGGAATGAACGGGTCGCGTTTTCGGACAGTGGGCCATGCACATTTACCCAACGAGAGAGAGAGAGAGAGAGAGAGAGATACACCAAGGGGATGAAGTGCTTGGCAAGGGTTCGATCATTTAAATGGTGATGAGTCGGCGAGTGCCGTCCGGAGGAAGGTTAAGCAAACGGTTCGGTGATCCTCCTTTTAGGATCATCCAGCAACCTTCCTCCTTGTTCGCTTTCGTTCGTCGTCGATGGCTTTCAACCGTCAACCAGCTGGCGCGCATATCCCGGGGGGCTCTCACATTGTTGTTCAGCGAGGTTGCGTGATCTGTGAAGCTTTCCCGAAATTTCAAACCTCGCCACAGAGAATTCCTGGACTCCAATCGCCTGCCTTTTTTTTTTTTTTGAGAACCATTAACCGAGCGCGGGCTGAAGGAAGGAAGCCAGGTTAATATGGGTTTAACGAATTTTTTAACGATTTTCTGTTTTTTTTTTGGTTTTCGGTTTGCGCGAAGGAATATTCATTTACATCTGAGAGAATTTTTTTTTGGGGTTTAAACACACTCAGCTTAACAGCTGCTCAAAAAAGATGTAATTAAAAACGGTTGTCCAACTGAATGATACATTCCTATCAATTAAAGATCTTCTAATGCAACCTTCAGGAATCTTCCGAAAAGCAAAGCGAATTTCCTGTACAAGGCACGCAATGTCTAGGGAATCTGTCCACGGACACCCGTGGATGGAAAACTGCCTAATGACATTCCATCGCTTCTCACCATCGACTCGCACTTACAGCGACACGCAAACGCGAAGCAATCAATTTCAATGAGCAACAATGTTGCAAACCACGATCCACCACCACGGTGTTGCAGCGTTGCAACACTGTTGCATTCGTATGCATTTGCGGGAAAACGATTAGTGACGACCGGGGTTCAATTTTCACCATCCTGTTGGCTGGTCCATTTGGCAAACCCCGAAACTCCACCATCTTCCATACGCGATATACTAACCAGCGTTTTATCTCTTTCTTTCCTTTTTTTCGCAGGAAATATTTCGTAAAGGTTACTGCAGATGGTAACGATGCAGCATGCGAGCTTTTTGTACCGTCAGCGCACCCTTAGAGGTTTGCGCACCACCTTCCCGACCTCTACCTCCGGGTACCAGATTCCTAGCTTTAAAGTAAGTATTCCAATTTCCATGTGTAATAATACGGTGCGAGCTGAATAGAATTCAGCGCTTTGCGACTGACCAATTATGTGTAGCGGACGCCGTACAATGTTTGTGTGTGCGTTTTAGCGATACTGATTACTTTCCGTACCGTTGAAGGTCTTCGGTGTAGAGCATCGAGAACTTTAATGACCCTCGGCAAGGTCTGAAGAGGTTGAACACTTGTACGCGTCTCCCAATTCCCCACTCCAGGGTAAACCCCGTCGCGCAAGCTTAAGATGCTGCTGTTAATGTCTTCCATGTTGATTTTAAGCCCCATTTCCGAAAGTTGTATTTATTGAGCCACACGTGCGTATTGGCCCGGACGCGAAGGAAGGAATGCGGTCGTTACTGTATTCTATTTTCAGAAGTTGTTTTTTTTCCTATACATAGCACACCACAGAACCGGTGTGCCATAATAATCCGATTAAATTTCATGTTCACTTGAAAAAAAGCGGCGGCGAACACGTATTTCTCGGCGTGTCTCATTCTTCAGCTCAGCTGGCGAGAGAGATGCTTGCGGGTCCGTAATTTCCGTAATAGATTAAACATTCATACATCGCGCTGACCTTGGCACGATCGCCTCCGGGGGCGCGATTTGGTTGGCGCCAGACTTCCCAATTGTTTTGAAGCATTTAATTCGATCCTCCAAACAACGAAACATCCATCGTACCGTCGTTTTGGAAATTCCGTTGTCGAAATCGATCTGGGTGACCTTTAATTTGGTACCGACAAA
The DNA here is from genome assembly GCF_943734755.1 of Anopheles moucheti. Taxonomy (NCBI): domain Eukaryota; kingdom Metazoa; phylum Arthropoda; class Insecta; order Diptera; family Culicidae; genus Anopheles; species Anopheles moucheti. The sequence continues at coordinate 28,344,001 of NC_069141.1, forward strand.
AAGGGAAACAAAAAAACAAGAGCCGGAAGGACCTCGATACCATATCGTGTACCGTCTAGGAGAGTTACCTCCGCTCCAATGGTAGATGGCATTCCATTCTTTTGAGTGAGCCATGTATCCTAGCGTCAGTTGTTGCATCTTTTTTGTCTTCGCTCGAGAACGCACCTAATAATAATTCCATCTGCTTTATAAATCCGACAAACGGAGATGATACAGAAACGGACCCGCTTTTGGGTCCGTGTGTGTGTGTGCGTTTGGGTCCCTTCTATTTTCAACACCCGGCACACAAATATGTGACCCAAGCGGTGGAAGTTGCGTGCGCTGTGCTGTGGCCTCCTTTTTTCGGACGGCTTCGAGCACACCTTTTGCTTCATTTCACCGGCCGCACCATGCGAGAGGGCGGCCACTTGCCGGTGACGACAACGGCCACGACGCCCCTGCTCGCGGTATAATCGAATCAATTAAAATTCCATCTCAATGACCCCATTAAATTGACTATGACCATCATAAATCACCCACCCTACCGTTTAGTAAGAGAGCGGTGCCCCGAAAATTATATGATTTCTCTTAAATCTCGTTTCGAAGTTTGCCTCCTTTTTTTTTCGCTGGCCAGCAACGCACGTTAGCCCAACTTGATCGTTTTTTCTTTTTTTGGTTAGTGCGTGAACATTATGGACCATCGGGGTGATTTTGCTGTTAGCCTTTCTACTTTTACTTCTCTCTCCGCGACGGTCAACTCACCCTCCCTGTGTGCTCCCTTGTGCCGTTCTTTACTAACAAAACGTTGTCAGTAATCCACGCTTAGTACGCTTAGTTGAGGCGATTTCGGTTCTACACCTAATGTTATTTGGTAGTTTATTACATCTTCGCGTCTATTATTTGTAATGTTATGTTGGTCTCATTTTCTTGCTTTCCTTCTTTTTGTTTTAGATTATTGGGAACGCCGCAGCCACGCACACTCTACTTCCTAGTCGAAGCAAAAAGTCGCGTACGCGAAGTATACGCACAAACATGCCATCACTTCTCCAAGCAAGGCATGCTGGACACGGAGCTGTTTGGGCTGGCCGTACTAATAGGTAAGTTGGCAAAAGCAAAGGCACCAGCACCCCACCATCGTCAAACTTCAGACGGGGAGAATTGGGAGGCAAGGTTCAAGAGCGTCCCAACGATAATTAATCGTTTCTCAAAGCGAAGCTTACAAACGAAGGGACCCAGAATTGGCTGGAACCCCCCCGGGGAAGAAAAGTGAGCTAATAGAAAGAAACCAACGTCCTCTGCGAACGTGTCCTGGGCGCTGGTTTGGAAGGGAAAATCAACCTCCATTCAGCCGGTACACTCCGAAACGTTCGGATGACTCGTAGCTCGTAATCGGGAACACACGAAAAAAAAAAACGGCTGGCTGCAAGGTGCTATTTTTTCTTCTCCTGCTTTTGTGCTTTTTTTTATTTTACATTTTTGGGGGATGGGGGGGGGGGAGGATTGGGGTGACCACATGAACACATTCCATGCCAACACTATCGTTTCACATCATCCCATCAACCCACATTCCGATGCTGCTGATGATGATGACGATCTCCCCGGGCAGTTTACGATTTTTGAAAGACGCTGGCATTCTGAGCGAGAGAGGCGAGTCCCGATTGGAGCCATTGTTTTGGGAACCTATTGTGGTTAGGCACCGTTGCCTGTCTGGTTTCAAAGGCCCCTGGGCTTGTCCCCCCCCCCCCCCCCTCGGGGGGGCAACCGTTCCGATCGATTTCGTTGCGCCTTCGATGTCATAAAATTTGATATCTCTCGCTGCCATTAATTAAAAATCTCCAAAACGAAAGCCGTGTCAGACGTGGAGCGCAAAAGTTGCTCGCAGGTGATCGCAAGCGGGCCTGCTTGCAACAGATATGTAGGAAAAAATCGTTTGATTCCTTGGGGACTTTGAAGAAGTTTTCTTCATCATGAGGTTGAGAAGACAATGCAAAAACAAGCATTTTATTCTCTGGATGTTTTTAGACGTCTTAAAGATTTTCGCATGGAAAGACAAATTGTGCTACGACTTCATAAGTAATTGGTTTCAATAATGCTTTTTGTTCCACTAAATCTAACCATAGCAGCCAGAACCCCAAACACGCTAAATATGGCAGTTCAGAATCGAACATTTAAGCAACAGCCAGCAAGAATCTCCCGCGCGCAGCTTCCAGCAGAGATGATAGTGATGGGCTGGGTTGCGAATAGGGTGTAGGGCCAAGGAGCGGGCTTCCTCTCGCGAAGAAGGCAAAATAAAGAACAATAAAACTGATTGCGCCTGGCAAAGGAAACTCACACACCGACACAGACCCTCGAAACGAACACGCTCTTTTCCAAGAGAAACCGGCGCAGGAGGCAAGCGAGCTACCTGAATTACTGAAACACGCGTCTTATGTCTTTCTGAAGCCTACTAAAATGAAATTCCTCGTGCCTTGTTTTCCGCTACTTCTCTTCCACTATTGCGCTCCCCGGTGTCTCCGAGTCCCTCTCTCTCTCTCTCACTCTCTTCCCTCCCCAACCATACCCATGTACAGCGGAAAATGTCTTCTTTTCCCTGTTTTCCATTTCTTTTTCCTTCCATCCACGAGATCACTCTTCGATCGCGCTCTTCCTCGCGTCTCTTCTTGCGTGATCGCGCGCGCGCGTTTTTTTTTTTTTTGTTGCTTTTACTCCCAATTCTTCGTCTTCCACTGCTGTGCTTGGAACCAGAAAAGGGACTCCAATGGGTACGGACCCCATCGTACAATGCGCGCGGTACGACGATTCCCGCCGAAACACGCCACACCAAGCAGCAGCAAGCAGGGGCGACGCCAAAAAGAAAATTCTTCATCCCACCAATGCGCCTCCCATCCTCCCCACGCCTTTTTTTCCCGCATCCGCTCACCCGAAGCCTAGGGTTGCCCCCAACTCCAAAAGGCCCGCATTCGCGATTCAATTCCCTTTGCCTGTTCGACCGCGGCCCGCTGCACAGCATCCACAGCATCCCCCGAATACTACTATACATCGTTATCTGCATACCTTTAGTGTGTGTGGCAAGGGGTGGTGGAAACAAAAATGCTTTTCCATGTGTATGTGTTTGTGAGTATCGTGCGCAGCAACGTCGTAATATTCCTTTTACCAACGCTGCCTCCTCTTCTTTCTCCTGTGGCTATTTTTTTCCTTCTTTCTTCGGCCTGCTGAGGGCAGCTAATGTCCCTGGACAGGTTTGCTGTCCGAATGGCGGTGAAGACGACGACGACGACGACAACGACGACAACCAAGAGACCAGTGTGCGCAGCATCACAGCCAACGTCAAGCGCGTTTTCTCTTTCGTGCTCACTAAGCGATCATGGCATGCCTTGTTGCCCGGGCCTGCCATTCCTTCCGTGCGTTCGTCTCCTTTCCGTGCGTTCAAGTCTCCTGCCGATCTCGATTTTTCAAAACCCTCCGTCTCTTTTGGGCTCTGGATCATGCTGTTTAAACCACCGCGTGTTTCGGGTTCGAGCCGTTCCGACTCTCCGTACATGTGTGTTTGTCTGTTTTTTTTTTATAAAGTTCCCTGCTCTTTTTACCATGCTGGTTTATGCTCCCGAAGATGCTGTGTGTTTTCACAAAAAATTCACAAAAATGAATGCCTCCCCAAAGTGTCAAATTTTTTGTCTATTTATTGTGCACATAAAAATGCTTTTCAAAAATTAATTTTGCTTCACTCACACATTCCCAGTACGTTTGCAGTGGACAATCACAAAGAGCAATAAAATTGCCAAATGAAATATTAATCAACTTACGGACCGGCCACAATACATCACCCGCTGCCTGCGCATATATTTTGTCCATGGTTGTCGAATTTCTATATTCGACGTAAAGTTTACCCCGAATGCCAAACAAAATTCTGAAGAAAGCAACTGAACGATCGCCAAAAACAAGAAGAACAAAAAGCCTCCCAAACAGACAACCACACCATGGCCGCGAGACGATTGATGATGAAGGCATTCCAAAGGGGACAGGCATTTTGGTGTCCACTCGCGGGTTTCCCCTTTTTGCGCGCGGTTTGCGGGAATCGAAACTGCGATTTACATAATCGATTTGTATTTGTCATCATCAATTTTGCTTTCGGACATTGATTTTTCCATTCTTTCGGGTTAAGTGTGTCCGTTCTTTCGTTTTGTGTTTGGGCTGTGTGTTCACTGCACTGCAAGGTTCGTCGCTTGTCGTTGATGTCTTTTGAACGATGGCAACAAGCGACGAACTTATTACTTCCCGGGAAAGGGCTATCGCGAATCCATCGAGACCAAAGGCTAGCTAAGAAAAATGACACATTTAAAAGCAAATCTCGCTCGAAGAAGAGAACATTGCTTAATATTAATTAATTCAATATAATTTAAACAGCCTCAATAAAATCGTAACTAAGACACACAATAAAGCTAAAAGATTTCCAAACGTTAAATTAAAAAAAAAGACGATGACGTAAAGCTTTTATAAACATCACCCGAAACATGACACTACCAGGTCAGGTCAACCGAATCACAGCGACCCGAAACAGCGACAACACCTCGTCCACTCTCTTACGCAATGAGTCTGTCTCAAAAATGTCACCGCGAAGCGAAGCAGTATGGACTGCGGCCGATAGTTTAACACCTTTCTTTTCCGTTTGGGAGATATTTTTAGGCAGCCAAAGTGATACGCGTTGTTGTAGTCCTTCTTAAACAGAATGTGGTTCAATGCGGGGTGTTTTTTTTTTTTGTTATCGAAGATTGGGCCGTTGTTTTCGCGGCTTTGATCGTGTGGCACAAGACGCGCATCACACGTGAGCCGAAAGTTCAACTCGCGGGCAAAATGGCTGCCACATGGACTTGGGTGCTGGGGGTATCGATCGCGTGATCACGGTGAGTGGCCGCGGGGACTCACCGCACGCTCGTCCACTGGATTGACCGTACGTCTGCGGCTGTGGCCGGCATGAAATCCGTAGCCCATAAACGCCTGCCGAGCAGCCTCTTTCTCGAAAGAGAGTCGATCAAAGTTGCGAAGCTTTCGCGGGTACGATCAATGATCTTGCCTGTGTGTGTGTGTGTATGACTGTGAAGGGATAGAGAGGGGGGAGGGCGGAGGGAAGCTACGCCGGTTGAAGCTCTTTACTTTCTGCGGCATGCGGTATCTGTTTGCCACCCGTAGCCACACCGCGCCAAAACCCTTCACTTCATTGCTTTCGATTCACTGCCATCATCGCATAACCCTCTTCCATCCGTGGTCTCACGTTTAGCGACGACGACACGACAACCCCCCGAACGGGTGACGATCGTGGCGCACGGAAACGGATGAAGAAGACGAACGAAACTAAACAAAAAAAAACTGGAATTTCCTCCCAAGGCACCGTTTCCCGACTCCCGCGAACACTTCGGTGGGGGGAGGGAGGGTTCCGCTCGTTCGCGCTTCCACGCAAAGTGTCGCATTCCCGCATTCTCCTCCGCAGCGTTGTGGCATTCATTCAGCGCGGCCGGTTGATCCGAATTCCAGCGTATTCCTCCATCTCGCGCAATGCGCCCAACCCAACTAGCTCACGAAAAGACCAGCTCACCCACCCCCCCTTTTGCCACCGTCACGGGGTTGGTTCGGAATTCATTCCGATGAACCGATTCGATTCGATTCAAAACTCGATCCCCCCCTTTCTGTTTTGCGCTGGGTGGTGGTGAGTGTGTGTGTGTTGTATACGTTCCGCGAACTCTAAATGGCATCCGGACCCAGCTGGGACTTTGCTGTGTGCGTCCGTCGGTCGATCGTAGGCCTTTTTTTTGCCATTCCATGCTGCAACCTGATCGAACAAATACCGGGATTTGTCCAGCGTTTATTTCGATCGCTTTCGAGTTGCAGTTATCACAACATTTGGCTTTAAAAAATTGAGACTTTTAAATGAGTGACTAAGAAAACATTTTTCACACTTCAATAAGCAAAATTGTGTTCGATTAGATATTGGTCTATAACAGAACATTTCACTTCAATCGAACCTTTAGTAATAGAGTCTTGAAGCAAAACTTCAAACGTTGGATTTTAAACTAACAACATTTGTTGGAGGCTTCTCTAAACTACCCTCAAAGCAACGGAGAAAGGGTAAAAAGGTAGGAAAGCAATTGAAGAAACCAAAACTCATTACTTGAGCATAATCAAGAGTCAAAGCTCTCCGGTTTTCTCGCATTATCTTCGCATTGAGGAGGAGAAATGTGGCTTAACAGGGTTGTCGTTCCGCTGCCACCACATCCCAGCACAGTACTGTGGCCATCGACGGGGCCCTTCCAGTCATCGCATACTTCAATCGATTGGAATTCATTCCCTCATCTCCGATCGATGACTTCATCGGATCATTGAATCTTTCGCTGCCTTCTTCTCGCGCAACACACATCGTGCACTTGACCCTTTCCGTGTAGTTGTCTGACGAACTGGGCAGGGCAAGATCGACCATATGGCATGCGTCACACCACCGGCCACAAATCATTCACCGGAGTAGACGGTTGGCGCCGGTAATACGGCGCCATGCGTGCATTCGGTGACAATTAGGTGGATTGTTGCAATTGTTCGCAGTAAATGAAGCCCCATTAGGGCACGTTCCCGGAAACTCCCCATCGCAGAACTTCCACCAGGGGTTTTACGCTAACGAACGGCAATGAATTAATGGCAGCGAAAAACCTTGACCGCTTGCTTCCATAAAGGGCCCGAATATGGAGCCGTCTACGATCGCGTAGCGTTTTTTTTTTTAGGAGTTGTTGCCTGGGGGCCTTTTTTAAATATCGCATCTAACGTCGACCTTGCGGAAAATGATTTGATCGGTTTTGTTTTCCATATCTCTCCACAGATGGCGAGTACCTGTTCGCCGATCCCGAGAGCAAACTGTCCAAGTACGGACCAAAAAGCTGGCGTTCCTCGCACACTCATGTAAGTAACGCGCTGCTTTGCGTGCTTTGGCCTCCACAGATCGATACTGAAGACTTTCCTTTTCCTTCAGGGCCTGGACGCCAACGGGAAACCTCTCCTGGAGCTACACTTTCGCGTGCAGTTCTACATCGAGAGTCCGCTTATGCTGCGTGATGAAGTCTCACGGCACAACTACTATCTGCAGCTGAAGTACAACGCGGTCAACCGGGACCTGCCGAAGGAGTGCTCCGAGCAGAGTCTGCTGCTGCTCGGTGGGCTTTCGTTGCAGGCCGATCTCGGGGACAGCGTGCCGGAGGATGCAGGAACACCATTACCCGCCGCACCATCGGTGAAATCCATCGCAACGTCCACCGCTACCGTGCCGGGGCAATCCACCGCCAGTGCCGGACCGAATGGGGGTGTTGTTGGGGTGGTGGCCATTAACACCGGTAGCATTACTGGCAGTAGTAGCAGCACTAGCAGCAGTAGTAACAGCAGTACCACCAGCAACAGCAGTGCCACCAGCAACAACTCCAGCACCACGTCAGCCTCTTCGCCTAATCCTTCGGGTGGTTCTTCATCGGCGTCGTCCACATCGACGGCACCATCATCATCCCCCGCTGTGGCCGGCGCCATTTTGAATGCTTCCGTCGTTGGTACATCCTCCACAGCAAACGAGGGTGGAAGCGGTGCTGGTAGCGGATCTCCCTCGGTGGAATATTTCCGCCCGGACGAATACCTCAATCCGGCGCTCCGTTCAGCCTGGGGCATCTCGGCCGTCACCACGTGCCACCGGGAAAACCGTGGCCTTTCGCGGGCCGATGCCGAAACGCACTACATCCGCGAGGCGTGCAACCTGAACGAAGCGATCAACGCGCACATCTTCCGCATGAAGCAGTCGAAGAACGAGACCGGTCACGGTACGGTGTCGCTCAGCATCTACGCCAAGGGCATCCGGATTGCTACGGACGGTAGCTCGACGGCCACCACCTTCCACTGGCCGCACATTGGCAAGCTGAGCTTCGATCGGAAAAAGTTCGAGATCCGGTCCGGCGACAGCAAGATCACGCTCTACTCCACCAACGACGACAAGAACAAGATGATACTGGCACTGTGCCGCGAGACGCATCAGTTCTCGATGAAGATCGCACCACGGCTGACGGAGGCGATCAAGCGCGAGGAGGAGGAAAGCAGCTGCATCCACGGCTATCCGTATCTGTACTCGCGCGCCTTGAACCTCCCTTACAAGAGCAAAAGCGATCAGCGCATCTCGGTAATCTCGAGTACGAGCTCCAACACCACCTCGGGCATCGTGAGTGACCGCGTCCATTCGGAGGACGAGCTGGAGATCATGATCAATACACCGCCGACGGCAACGCTCGCCGCACCCTCGACGGAAAGTCTCGCCCTGGCGCATCTACTCGACTGCCCGAGTGTGTCCCGCCAGACGTCGTCCGTTGGGCAGGTATCCTTGAAGGAGCTGGAGGGTACGTTCGCGGCCCTTTCCGTCGGCCGACCGACGAACCTGTGTGCCGCCAACAGTAACAGCGCGAGCAGCGATAATGGTAGCGTCGAGGGCAAACCGGACCGCCCTGGGAAGGACTGTGATTCGTCACCTTCCTCGCAGCACAATATCGGATCGCAGTGTTCGTCGACCTGCAGCACCGTTGTGGTGGCCACGGATTGTCTCAGTCTGCCGCAAAGTTCGACCGCAACCAGCACCACGACGCTGAGCAATGGGGCGGTAGGACAGTCGACGATAAGTCCCGACCGCCGGCAAACGTCCACCTGCAGCAGCTTGGTGTTGGGCTTTAGCCACACGGCGCAGAACAGTACGCTGAGTGTGGCGACCAGCACCTGTCTGGAGCATGACATCAACGAGGAGGAGGAAGAATCGCACTCCGGGGTGTACACGATCGCGCACGTACCGCCGACCGAAACGAGTGGCGTGTACACGATGAACAGCAGCGAACTCACGGGCCAGTCGTCGGAGATCGCGGAGTCGGAATCGCACGAAAGCTCCCACTACGGGAGCTTCCAGCCGTGCCGGAGCGAGATGGCGGATCCGCTGGAACCGGTCGATTCGGTCGATGGGGATTATCATCGGCCGCGGCTCGACAGTGGCCTGAACAGCGAGTTCCGGATGCGGTCGGACTCGAACGTGAGTGCGGCGGGATCGTTCCGTGGCGATGGTAGCGATCCGACGGACAACAAGCATTCCCTGCTGAGTGCCGAAGAGTTGACCGATTTGATCGTCGGTCGCGGGACGTACCCATCGCGCAAAACCGTCAGCCACACGCTCGATTCGGACTGTGACTACGTGACGCTGCCGCTTCCGCTCGAGGGTGAAAGTTACCTGCAGGGCAGCGAAGACACGGCTCCCACCGAGGACGAGTACGACGACGAGGTGCTACCGCCGGCCCCCCCAAAACGCATCGACAGCAACATGGCGGCCACGGTCGGTCCGTCGCGACCACCGCAGCTACTGCAGCAGGTGGAACCACCGGCTGGTGGTGGAGCACCACCACCACCACCACCGTACAACGCGCATCACGAAACGACCGGACTGCGGGGTCCGGACATTCGGGCACAGGCCACCCCGGACCCGGAAGCGCCCGCGATCCCACTGCGTGATCCACCGCCCTACCCCCAGAAACCGATCGCGATGCGCAAGAGTCCGGTGATGCCGGTGATGACACCCATCCTAACGGCTGCCCCCGTGTCGGAGGAAGTGCCGGCCAGGTTTATCACAACCCGGCCACAGATCAACATCCTGAAGGCGCATGCCAGCGTCGTGGGGGAAACGCCGAAGCCGAGCTACGCCGCCCCGACCGTCAACAACATTGGCAACCTCTCGCAGGCAACACCTCCGCCACCGCCCCCACCCGTACCGTCGGGTGCGGTCGGCATGCCGGCGTACAATTTGCATGCCAACCACCAAGCCATAACCTCGCCACCGCCACCGTACCCGGAGATGCCGAAACCGCCCCAACATCGGACGACCGCCTGCGTGCTGCTGCCCGTCATCAAACCCCGCCAATACCACCCACCACCTCCGCCAACGATCCCGCGGCAACCGCCACCGCCCCCGCCACCGCACTCGCTGGCCACGGTTTACACGAGCCAGCTGGCGCGGTCGCAGATCGAGCTGTACCAGCAGCAGCTGTACAGTGACGTGGACTACGTGATCTACCCGATACAGGACCCGTCCATCAGCCAGCAGGAGTACCTGGACGCGAAGCAGGGCTCCATCCTGGCGGCCATGGCCCAGAGTCCGCCACCGCCGCCCTACCTCGCCTACCACACCGTGCGGGCCCACAACCGGAGCTGGGATGCGTGCAAAAACCATGCGATCTATCGCAGCACGCCCTACCTGTCGATGGCGCTCTCGTCCAACTCCCGGTACGCCTCGACCCAGAACCTCTCCGACACGTACGTCCAGCTCCCGGGCGCCTACTCCCCGCTGTACAGTCCCTCGGTCGCGAGTCTCTGCTCCTCGTACGAGCCTCCACCACCGCCGCCGCTGCGTCCACGGCCGATGGTGTCCGCCAAGGTGGGCACCTCCGCCCTGCCGTCGAACGGTGGCCATATGTCGACCGGTCCATCGCCCGCCCTGTTTGCGCGGTCCCGCTCGGACGACAACATCCTCAACTCGATCGAAAGCACACCGAAGATACGGCGCCATCCGCCACCGCCGCCACCACCGCCATACGAAAGCAAGAAAGCCATCCGCAAGCCACCGCTTCCGCTACCGACGCCGCCATCGCCGATGGAGAAGATCCTGCCGAAACCACCGGTTGCCATCCCGTCGCCGGTTGCGTTCAATCCCGAACGTCCACCGGAAGGTAAGTCTAGCCAGGTCGGCTGTTATAATTGTTTGGCCTAACACATAGATCGCGCTAGAAGATTTATATCCAGACCATATTTCGTTTCTACCAACCTTCAATCGAGCTCTGTCTACATTTGACAGCACTCGGGCCATAACCTAATGAGCTAGAGCATTATGTGTGACGCAACTTTTGTGCTTTGAGTAATCATGAAAAAGAAGGAATTTCGCGGGATGATAAAATATTGGTTTTTTAAGGGTAAAAATGCAGTCGAAGCCAAAAATTGGTTTGATGAAGAGTTTTTGGCCACTGTTCCACCAAAATCAACCATCAAATATTTTGTATGTTAAATTTAAATGTGGTAAAATGAGCCCAGGGGACGGTGAACACAGTGGACGCTCACAAGTGCTGGATATAGAAAAAAACATTTAAAAAAATGCACAAAATTATTTAATTCAACCGTAACGTGAACTTGATCGAGATAGCTGACACCCTAAAGATGTCTAAGGAACGTGTTGGACATATCGTTCACGAGTATTTGCATATGAGAAAGCTCTGGCTGGCTGGAAAGCAAAATGGCTGGTGCAGCGTTTGGAGCTGTTTAAGCGAAATAAATACGAGTTTTTGCGTCAATATGTTACCATGGATGAGTCTTGGCTTCTCCACTTCACTCCACAGTCCAATAGACAGTCATCCGAGTGGACTGGGCCCAATTTCCTCAGCGACTACTATATCAAGTCATTGGTGCGTTTGAAGGACGAAATCGCCAAAAAACGGCCGTATTTACAGAGAAAAAAAATTTTGCTTCACCAAGGCTACAAATTGCTTCACCACCCACCGTATTTCGTAGATCTGGCTACCAGTGACTAATTCCTTTTTCTCAGATCTCAAAAGGATGTACTCTGAGAAGAAATATTACTCGAATGAAGAGGTGATCGCCGAAACTGAGGCCTTTCTTGAGGCAATTGACAAATGCTCCTACAAAAATAGTAACCAAAAATTGAAAACCGGCTATAATCGGAGTAACACCTTTGAAGAGATGTATATTGAATAACAAAAATAATTTTGCAAAAGAAAAGTGTTTTACTGTCTTAGGCCCAACAATTATCAGCCCACTTGTTAACATTGCCCAACGCTGTAACGCTGCAACATGTGCTAACCGATTCTGGGGTTTTTTTTCTTTTTTTAGTGCCAGCCAAACCAACACCACCGAAACCGAGCGGTCCAAGCGCTAAGCTGCAGGCACAGATCAAGAAGCAATATCCCGACTTTGACATGAGCACGGTGGCATCGATGACGGACCCGTCGCCGAACGATCACACCTCGATCGACATCAAGACACTGCGCGAGAAGAGCAAAAATCTCGACCTCCCGCTTATATCGGCGCTCATGCACGATCGATCGCTGCTTAGGCAGACGCGCGCCTTCGTCCTGCCGAAGCACCCGAAAACGAATGGGTCCCTCGGTATGCAGAAGGGTGTATCGGGCGGTACCGGCGGTACAGTGCCGGGTACGGCCACCATCAACGGGGAATCGCCGAACGGCAACGGTGGCTCACCGCCCGGTAGCAATCCATCGTCCAAAGCGAAGTATCCCGTGTCCGGACTGTCGACAACGCAGCTGGCCAAACCCCGCAAGACATCCGCCAGCCATCGACATCCGAACGACAAGCTGCCCCCGCTGCCGGGTCAAACGGGTCCAACGGCTGAGGGCAACAACTACGTCATGGATCCAACGCCGACACCGATCAAACAGAAAAGCTTCAGCTCCTCCCAACCCAGTGCCTGATGAGGAGTAGGACGGCATTTCTTTCTCCCACCGACCACCATCTCTCTGCAAATGCTATTATGGCCTAGCCCATATTTTCAGGCAAATCTTCACTCTGGATGCAGTATTTGTAGTATTTATATTCGTTCGCCATCACTATTTATCCCCTAGGCTACTGGCCCTAGGTTAGTGTCTTTTCCGAGACATCTTCAAACGCGGCACTCACTTTCACCGTAATGAGCTCGGGTTGCATAATGGGGCGTCGTGAAGGTAGAAAAAGGAAACAGAAATCGGAAAAACTACTGTAGGACTGTGGACGTGCGCGGTATGTTCGGCAAATTACTCAGGATTATTAATCTCGTTTTCTTCGTTTAGTACTTTTTAATTTTGATTATTCACGCGTAGAGAGCGTAATGCGGAATGCGAGTAAGGAACGCGTCTCCGTATCGTACTTTGTTTTTATAAAACTTTTAGCGGTAGTATTTTAACTATGTGTACTGTAAATAGAATAGAAGGAACCGTAAAAAAACACAAACACACAAATGGGAAGACGAATCCGTTCTGCTGTGGTTGTATGACGTGTTTGTGTGTGGAATGGTAAAAATAAAAATAGTTAGACAGGTGCCAAGGTTCGGATCGAACGGAATACGTTGCCAGAAAATGGAAGCATATCCAAAATAATGTTACACAAAGCAAACGGCAGACAGGTAGGTGTGAAGAGGTGAAAGCGCATAAGCAAAAAGGCAGTCTCTTAAGTACTAACTTTTACGGAGAACAAGACTAATTTAGTGCCTAGAGAGAACAAAAGAAAAACAAGCGGACTGATCTTGCTATCTATCGGATGTAAAAGGAAAAAGGGAAAAACGAATCGTAAAAAACAACCGTGATCAAATTTTACTGAGAAAGGAAAAAAAGTAATGAAACACAAACATTGCAACAACATTAGAAAAAATGCAAAATTAAATCATTTTTGCTTATGTTTTCGTACGTTTATTATCCATCTAAAATGAAAAGGGTTCTAATTTATCCAGGTCTCACTATTATGTTGTTTTTCTGTTTTTATTTTCATTTATAATATTTTGTCGAAAATATTGCATACCTTTTTTTGGCATTAGTTTATCAAAATTAGTACATCGAATTGTTTTAGCTCTTTTTTTTTTGTAAAACGAAACAAAAAAATTAACACAGAGCTACAGCTGCTCGATACATTTACATTTAGATATTTAGTACTCGCTTTATGTTTTGCTCAAATATGCCAACGTATGGTTGGCCTTCATTTTTACAAACAAAAAAAAACTTGGTTTTTGGAAAAGAAAAAGTCGATGAAAACGAATGTATAAATAGGTTTGAATTTCTTTGGTTTTTTTTTTTTTTGGTATGAGGGAACACATAACACACAGTTGCAAAACTATAAACCCGAACTCTCGCACTCGGGAACATGCGCGAAGGAAAAGAAACAGGAGCCAGGAGCGTTGTGCGGTTCGATCGTATATAAGAACTTGTTAAGTGACTAGCGGTACTACTGATAGGTTTTAATAGCTATTTAATCGTGTTTTTTTTTTCTTCTGTTTTCACGTACACGTGCACGGTCCGCTCCCAACACACCTAGGATTGGGAACGCTTCCCAACGCCGGGAGGAGCGCATTTAGGTTTAGGCAAGCAAACGGGCAACTCTCTCTCTCTCTTACCGGTTCGGTTAGCTTCTTCATCCATTCCTAAAAGGCAGATTTGGTTGTTAGGGCGTTAGATAGTTAGACGATACGAGTTAGGGAGGTTCGGATATAGAGAAATATAAATATATATCACGTGGCGCCAGCTTAACAGCACCCGCACATCGAACTCTTCTTCATCGACAAACGTTGCGAGTCAAGATCGGGGTTTTGGGTGCGTTCGTGGTGTTACAGGGCAGGCTTCGTTTTTAATTGTCAAACTATTCAGTTTGTTTTTTTTATTAACAAACTTCCATTTATAATATTAATTATTAATAATATTTTTATGTTTAGATAGGCAACCAGCAAATGAAAATAAAATCTAGAGATCTAATGAAACAATACAATTCAACATGGACGCGCACTCTTTCATTGCTTAACCTGGGTTTCCCAGAGACACTGATGACAACTCCGGGACGACTCCGGGATGACTCCGTCCGTTTGCGCTATGCCAGGGATGGGGAAGAAGGGGGTGGAAGGTGGGACGGGCGGTTACTGTGGTAACCATTTTGTAACATTCAAAGGACCAAGAAGCAGCTCGCACTCGAGAAGCGGAGGGATCTGCAAAGCGTACAGAGGCGTGTTAGTCTTCCACTCAACCTGTAACTACATCCTGCTCATAAAGAATTCCTACCAATTTCCGTTCCAATTTTCCAGTTGGCCATTTTATTTGTGCAGCTTCACCACTATCGTTTCCAGTGGATTGATTTCGAAACGATCAAAGTAGACGCGCTCGTGCTTGAGCGAAGATCCGGCAATGATTTCTCCACTGTAAAACATGGCGGTCAGGTCGAGCGATACCCGCTTCTGACCCAGGTTGGCAATCGTGGCAAAGGAGTTTCGTCGCGGGTACCATCGCTGGATGACGAGAATTTCGTTCTGGTTCGACTTGATGTCCGTGTTCGGTAGCGTTTTTTCCTCTTTGACGACCGCATTCAGGTAGATCGAGGGTGATCGTTTGCGAAGGGCGATCGCCTCAATCACGTAATCCAGATGGTGCAGCGAGGCGGAAGCACTGCGTGGTAACCACGGCAGCGAACCACGGCTTGTGAACTGATTCTGCGCACTGTCCCACACCATCGTGGCTAGGTGGTGCAGATGTTGCGTATCGACGTGCTCACCCTTCGGATCGTTCGCATCCTCGAGCGATATCTCATCGCCGTAGAAGATGCTGGGCGTGCCGGGAAGCGTCAGTTCCATCAGGGTGGCCGCGAGTGTCGCGTTCGGACTGAGGCCCGATGCAAGTCTACGCTCCGACACGCTTCCCAGGCTCCAGTGTATCCACGGATGATCGACTCCACGCAGCAGACGACGTTGTATGGCATCCTGCACAGTGGATGCAATCCCATCCGTACCATTGCTCACATCCAGATACACATCGACCAGATCCACCTTGGACAGCACATCGCGCACCACACCCTCCGGTAGCTGCTGCACAAACTTCTGTCCCACCATCAGTATGCGATCGGGGCCCAGCAGATACTTCCACTCCTTCACGTTCTCCACCAGCAGTGGATCGTCGGCAAAGTGTTCCAGTCCCTTAACGTAGAACCCATCCACACCGGTGCGGGTCAGCCAGAAGCGGAGCACGTCCGAGATGACCGTACCGTCGCCCTTGGTCGCAACCGAGCGCGACAGTCGCAAGAACTCACTCGTGACCATATCGCCATCGGTGCGATTCGGCAGCCGATCGACATCGATCGTCGGTGGACTAAGACGCTCCAGGAAGGGATGTATCGGGAGATCGAGCACTAGCGATATGTTGCGCTCGTGTAGGGTGGCCGCCAATTTCTGAATGTCCTCCACCTTGCCGAGCACTTCGTCCACGTCCAGCAGCGAAGTAACCTCCTGGAAGTGGTCCGGATAGTGCTTCGATGGGAAGATCGAGTTCAACCGAACCGCTGCAATTCCGAGCGTTTTGAAGTACTCCGCACGCCCAATCAAACCCCGAATGTCCCCGAGTCCATCGTCGTTAGTGTCCTGGAAACTGGCGGGAAATACTTCGTAGAACACGGATCCCTTGTACCACGTTGCCCTGGAACGGGAAGGTTTAAATCGTGATTAATTTGCCAAATTAAAATGCCAAACGGGGGCGTTCAGGTCGAACACACTTACGGTGGATTGCAGGATTTGGGCAGGGTAGCGATCATGGCCACCACGATAGCGACCATCGCAACGATCAGCGCCAGAAACACGAAGAACGTACACTTCCGTATCAGGGGCCAGTTCCAGTGCACGAAGCCGGGCATATCCTTCGTGACGGCGATACCCAAGCTAGCGGCATGGTGCATCGAACCGTCCTGGCTAGCCTTTACGACGTCACTCTTCTTGCGCAGATGTTGATAGGTGTTGTGGCTGAACAGATTGCCGGCCCCAGCACCGACCGGTGCCACCATCCCGATGCCCGAGCTGCCGGAGGAACTGCTCGTTTCGGCAGCCTGGTCATCGTCGCCCGTAACCGAATCGCGGACATGGTTGTCCGTCGCGTTGCCCATGCTCGGTGTTAGGGGGTGCGAAAAATCCAACGGTGGGCTCGGTGTCTCCGGGAGCAACAAACACGTGGAGGCGTCCTCCTCCGGCAGAAACGTCGACACCGAGGGTGAGGTTGTCAATGACTCCGGTAACAGATCCGCCCCAAGTAGGGTAGGATCGGTAGATATTTGCAGGTGATTCATTTTTCTTTTCACTCGCACACTTGTATCTAGCGTCAGCAATACGTAACGATTCTACCACACACTGCACAACGAAAGTGAGGAAAGCGTTCTTTTTTTAATGTTCACTCTAACACACTCAAGGCACCGATGGCACAGTTTTCAGATGCCGAATTTTCATTAACAGATTTGCTTCACAGCTTATCTACGTCGCAATATGTCGTCTGTGGCACTACACGCTTTGATGGTAAGACCGCAGTGAGCTATTCTTACGGCGCTCGCTCACTCGGGGTATGTTTCCCGTCGCACATATGTCAATCTAACGATGGTCCCACAATACCAATACGCGAATCAATTGCACAACCGCCCGTTAGCTCCGTTCCGTTCTCGGCGATCACACCCCCGGCTAGCGCACAATCAATTAGCGTCTATTAACGCCAATCAGCGCGTTTGGATGCGGTTGCCATTAACAACCAGCAACAGCAACAGCAGTATAAAATCAAAAACTGTCCCACCACACGCTTCACTTACCAAATTGCAACCCGATTTAGACTTGCCACCAGTCTGCTGTCAGTCGGCCGAGCGAATAATATCACCGCTAGGGGATGACCTTCCTTGCTGAGGGGGGGTGAATGAGATGTACTCGTAATGTTTTCCTTCGCAAGTGAGGAAAATTTTGACAGCACGGGAAACTCACTCACGATGAGCGCCATTCGTGGTGGCGTGTGCGCAAGCGCGTGGAAAAGCGGAAAATTACCCCAAACAGCACGGCACATATGGAAGCGACAGGGTGATTCGTGAGAAAAAATTTCTTTAAGGAAAACAAGTTATCTCCCTTTTATTCAATAGCAGGATATTATTTATTTAAAATGAGAAATACTTGAGAAATTGGAATATTCAAAGAAAGCCAAAAATAATTTGCCTTTTTTAAGAAAAATCGAGGCAAAAATAAACACCTATGGTTTCGAATTAAATTTGATTTTTCAGTTTCTGATTTCTAAATTATCCCTAACGGATTCATTTGGCCTTTCGAATTTATCATTTGGAACATCTCTGTGCCTTTGTGTCTTTGATTTCCCAAGGGAGTTCCGTGGCTACGTAGCTGTTTGTCTTCCTTCCTACTTCACTGATCACTGATACTCTCTCATATTTTTAATATTATTAATAAATGACACTATATTGACTAATGATATTGACTAAATTGGACTAATTATAAGTTTAAATAAGTAATATCTATTAACCACAGAGCTGTGTTTGAATAAGAATCTGTCAGTTTTAAACCGATTGACTGATGTACTTCCGGAATTAACTTTCAAAATGACATCTATATGACGTAGGAATTTTGCCATTTGACTTACTAGTTTCTTAGACCTGGATGCTAATTTAAAGAACAGTTTCAACAATAGAATCGAATAAGAAAGAATGTATCAAGATCTACCGCGAACAAAGTTAGCTTGAATTTTTTTATCGACAGATCGGCATGTTCCTCTTAACACTTCTTAGTATGCACTGAACCAATAAACGATCGCTAGGAACCCGATGCCCCGCATTACAGGTTGCACTCAACTGCATGTCATGTGCAAGTTCAAAGTGCATTGAAATAACTGTCTGATCGAATCACTCCTTCTTCGCTCTTATCGCCACGTCGCATCTCAATACATTTCCAGACAGCTGTAGATGTCGAAACATTTGTGCTCCATGTGCGCCGCACTAGACCAAGCCAACAAATGAACCGTGCGCTGTGGTGTTACAATGTACGCACAGGACGTACTTTTGCGTTAAAACTACGCAATTTAACGGGAAGCTTCTGACGAAAGAGATGTTGTGAAATAGGCTTGAAGGTACGGAGAAAAGCTGTACCAAAGCAACCGTAACCATGCACGGAAAACAATCGGAATTGTTTTGTTTGTCGTGCTGGAATTCGTTCCAAAAACCAAATAGCAAACCAAACTGCTACGAACCGATTCCACATTGGCACAGGGATGATCGATAACCTTCATTTGAAGTTCAAAGATTGCCCCCAAGATGTTACGAGCGTCATACGCTTTAATGAACGGGAGCAGTGGAAGGTTCTTTTGTACGGGATAATCCTGCATAATTTCGGGTGTGTCGTGCATGTGCCAAAGCGCAAATATGGTACTCACTTTTGGCTGTTACTACTTCGCTGTAACAGCGTCGCACCGGTGAGCTATTAGCGAACCGATGCGACGCATCCGGCCAAACCAACTCCCGAAGGCTTATCAGAGTGATAAGTACATCCGAGCGGTTCTGGCTACTGCTGGTACGATCGTCTTCGGTCTACGAGTGTATAGCTGCCTCGCTGATATAGTCTAGACCGAGGCTCCACTGCCCGAGTCAATGCGACTGATCAAACAGTCAAATCCGGAAGGTATTACTGTGTGCACTGTCCGCGAGTTCACGTTTACGGGTCTGGAAGTTTACATCTGTGGAGGGCGATTGTAAGGCATTGTGGTTGTTGGAAAGCCATTTCCTTACACAATTTCCATCGTTCATCACCTGTATAGTCCGGCCAATTCAATGTAGTTCGTGTTTTTAGTGCATCATACAAAAGAAAGAGAAAACATTAGTGAAACACTACGTGAAGCGTGAAATTCCAAGGAGCTCGAACGATCGAGGCCTTCGGCAAACTAAGCAGTTCACCAAAGTTATCTGCAAGGACAATACGCATCCTCACTGGTTTAGTGTGTCTGAAGTAGTGGAGTGTCTTAGCAGACAATCGGTACTATCTGCTCAAGAATGCTAGTGCTCAAATACGACAACTTCGTTCCGATACCAATCATAGACAGCTCATGACACAGAGTGTCACCTTAGTGACAGCAAGTTTCGTAGTTTAAGGCACCCATCGACACATCATTTGGTAAGTAGTGCGACGCGTACCAACTTACAGTGTGCAATGTGGCATTGGTGTAAAGAACGCCGGAAGCTTTCGTACCGGACTGCGGGGAACCAGCAAGATTACCAGCCCGGTTTGAATCGCAATTCCTCACCGCTTATCAGTGCCACGCGTAGTAACGAAGGTTATAAAGTGCCAGTGTGAATTCTTCGCGACATGCTTACAAACCATGTACATTCAAAGATGGAAGAAAGATCCACTTTTACACCTTCCCGATGAGGTAGCTTAGAGGAACTGAATTTTCTATACTGAGAAAACGATCTTGAGGACATCTTAGGTCCTGGAAACTTCTCTTCTGTTCTCTAACCGAACGAATATTTACGCAAATCACCGTACTATCTGAGGGCAAGAGGTCACGTTGGGAGGAGTCCAAAATATTCCATTCATACCGCTTACCATCTCTAAACTGTCCAAGACCAAAAACAAACAGCCAGAACCAGAACTATCAGAGCCCCAGAGTCAACACACCCCTTCACATGACGCGCGGGGTAAGAACGGTTTGAAGTACGTGCCATGTGCGTTTAACGGAGTACAATTTGTTAAACAAGCTCAATCAGGAAGTGTTTGGCGGTGGACACCAAGAGGAAAGGAAATCAGACCCACACAGAACCTGTAGAAGATGCTGGGAGGTTATCAATAGACACACTCCCAGCTCCGCCTCATGTACACGTACATCACAAGAGGGACACAGTGCAATCAGTGTCCCGCAATAACAACAACAACAGCAAACCAGCCAATCGCACCAACGAGCAGGAGTCTCGAGGCGTCAGGATGCGATTATAATGTACGGTCGTACCAACTACAAATATTTGTACCGAACGAACAGTGCAAAACCGAAACTCGTTATCAACTACGAAAAAGAAAAATGCTGATTGTCCCGTTGTTATATTATTTGCGTTTTATTTGTTTTCATTAAAAATGCTTTCCCTCTCCATTTGATTATTTTTCTCTTCTTTTTGTTTGGCAGATCGCCATCCAACATCTGCAGGCTGATCGTAGCTGAACTGAGGTGTTATCACAGTTCAACGACTAAGCGGAGCGTATAACGATACATTACATTCGTTCGCTGCACACGTTCTTTACTGCAATACTTCTTCTGCCTATCGGGCAGGGGTTCTTAGAACACTTACCTATTGCTACTCTGTTGCGCCATCTAGCGTCCTTTGCCTGCACTAGAGCCCGTCTCTTCTCCCCAGTTAGTCAATCCGATGGCTTTAGACTTTGCTGCTGGTTGTTTAGGAGGTAAGTTTTCCATCCCAAAGCGTGTCCTACCTCTCTCACCCCTGTTCATCTTCCCCTCTATGGGGTGGCACGTGCTCTTATCCCAAAGGGCACTGGGTGCCACACTCCTATCTGGCGTGATGTTCACGTTTTCGTCAGACGACTTTGATAGCGATGTGTACCAACGTACCCGGACGCAACCGTTTTTCAGTTCACATTTTTCGGAAGTTTTACAAGTAAAGGAACAAACAAAGACACATAACATCGGGCTCGGGTGATGTTGACCACGATGACGACCTGGTAGGTCAACGTTGCTATCACCGCAACGGTTTAGACACCGCTGATAATGTTGACTCCCCGGTCCCGGCACCCAGAAAGCGTTTTGATAGGGGACTTTTACTGTTGATCATTATAATACATTACCTCTTCAAGCCCCGTTGCCCATTATCACTTTCACCCGAACCGGATTCCTTATGATGCTGGGTCGCAAACAAGGCTCACGTCCAAGTAGAAAACACATTCCATACCCCCTGCAAACGACCAGGGCGACATATCGCTACAGTGCGATCGGTCGATCGATACCCTTGTTTCTCAATAATGCTGACCGATCGATCGGCATTATGCGATTGTGCCCCTCTTGATGGAATGGAATTGGAGGCTGTTGATGTTGATGATGTGATAAGAGGGCGGACGACGCTACTACAATCTTGCACCCATCTCTACCTTCTTGCTTTAAGGTTGTGCCGGCGTTATCGTTGGATTTCCGTTCGATACGGTGAAGGTGCATCTGCAGACGCAAAACCATAAGAATCCGATGTACCGCGGCACGGTCGACTGCTTCCGGAAGATCATCGTGCGCGAGGGCGTTCATGGACTGTACCGGGGGATGTCCAGCCCGATGGCGGGCGTTGCCGTGGTGAATGCGATCGTGTTTGGTGTGTACGGAAACATACAGCGACGCACCACCAATCCGGACTCGCTGTACTCGCACTTCCTGGCGGGAACGGCCGCTGGCTTAGCGCAAAGTCTCGTCTGCTCACCGATGGAGCTAATCAAAACGCGCCTCCAGCTGCAGGATAATCTGCCGCGCGGTGCGGAACGGTTTAGTGGACCGGTGGATTGTACCCGAAGCATCTGGCGCCGGGAAGGTGCTCGGGGAATTTTCCGTGGACTGGGCATAACGGCAGCACGTGATATGCCGGGTAGGTTCTGCAATGCGTTCTTCAGCGCTCCTGCATTCTAATCTCTAAAATATTCCCATTTTATTACTCGCAGGATTCTCCAGCTATTTCGTAGCTTACGAGTATATGGTAAGGCGCGTTGTGGATCCATCACCGTTCGTTATCCTGATGGCTGGTGGACTTGCCGGTACCTTCTCCTGGCTCGTAACCTTCCCAATCGATGTCGTCAAATCGCGCCTTCAAGCGGACGGCATCGCCGGAAAGCCTCAGTACAGTGGGCTGGTCGATTGCGTAAGGAAAAGCCACGCCGCCGAAGGTCTTGCCTTCTTGTCCCGGGGGCTCGCGTCAACGTTACTGCGTGCATTCCCAATGAATGCCGTCTGCTTCCTGGTCGTATCGTACACGATGAAACTGTTCGACGATCCTAACCTCACGAGCGTAGTCGAACTGGGAGCGAGTGCAGCCGCAACGGTTGAACCGCCGCTACTGCTCGTTCCCACAGTCACCGGTGCTCCAATGCTTCAAACAACCTCTACAACCGGCCACAAACGGATAGCGCACGATCACGATAGCCACCTGCTTAACATCAAGCAAAACACCTACCGCTTCCTGCGTTCACTCGGGGCGTTCAGTGAGGCAGTCTGCTGTGCGGAGATGGGAGAACTGGCGGACGATCTGTACGATAGCAACTCGGACGAGCGGTTAGGGGCAAACTACGCCAAGCTGAACGAACTGCTGCTCAGCACAGACCCGGAGGACACTAGCAATCGTTACCCATTTTTAGGCGACTGAATGTCCTGTCCCAAAGACGACATCCTGTGCCTGTTTCCGTTCCGTTTTGGTTGGAAAAGCCCACCAAAGACTTGTGTACAAAGAAAACCCTAGACTAATTGTTGCCGATGGGAACACCGTGTTTGCAAATATATGTTTGTATTTTTTTTATTTAAATGCTATCAAAACCGCAAACCGTGTCACGCAGAGAAAAGCAAACACACCGGCACAAACGAACCAATGGAGCATTATTTAAGCAATTGAAGAATTTTGTTGAGATTATACTTCTGGGTGGGAAAATCTTGCTGCAACGTTTCGACCACCGCCACAATGTTTTCGTTCACTTCCCGCTGGCGCTGCAGGTCGGCCTGGATGAGAATTTCGTTGCGGAACTTGGGCAGTTGCTGTGCATTTGCCAGCGCCCGATAACGGCGGGCCCGATACTGATGGCGCACGATGTAATCCAGATTTTCCTGCTTCAACATGGACGCCTGTTCCGTTTCCGCCCGGATCAGATTGGTTTGCAGTTTTTCCTCCTCAATCTGATGCTTTTTGTTCTCGATCTCCGCCTGGAGCAGCTTCTGGGCGGTGTCGATCTCCAGGAGACTTTTCTCTGCTTGAGATATTTCCTAGAAAAGAGGAGGTGAGAAGTCAGCTGTCTACCGATAGATTGATAAACGGGTGACCTACCGAAAACACAACTTTCAGCTTGTTCTTGAGCTCATTTATCTTGTGCTGCATTGTCGAGCGAGTCTTAAACTTTCCACCGTACACCTTTTCGCGTGCATTAACCGATTCAAAAATGTTTTCACGATGATGCACAGTATTTTCCAGGTCGTGAACCAGCTTCTCCTGCATGCGCTTTAGCTGTCCGTACCGTACCTGCATACGATGAATCTCCGCCTTCATCAGGCCGATTTCACTGTTTTGTGTGGTTTCCTCCTCCTTAAACTTCTTCGCCTCGGTCGACATCTTGCACTTTGTTTCCCAGGACAATGCTTCGCGGTGCTTCTCCAGCACCTCCTGCTTACAGTCCTCGATCTCTTTTCCAAGATCTTTAAGCTCTTGTTCCAGCCCTAGGACGGCCATTTCGGCATCTCGCAGCCGTTCCGTTGCCTGGTGATGAGCTACCTCGCACTCCTGCTCTCCCTTCTCATGCACTTGGCGCGTTTTGAACAGCTCCATACTGGCACTGTCGAGGCGTGTGTTGAGCGCCGATAACGAACGAACAATCTCCCTGTTTTCATTCAACACCTCCTCGAGCTGGGCTTCGATTTTGATTGCTTTTTGTTCGGCCAGAAGAAGCTCTGCAAAAGAAAAAAAAACATGAACGCAAGCGCATTAAAATAGAACACCGCGTAATATTGCACACGCATGCAGTACTGACTCTTTCTGGAGTAGTTGATTTCGCTCAGCTGTTGGGATCGCTTGGTCGTTTGGGTTGCGACGCTTGTCTGCAGCTTTAACCATGCTGCGCGTGCCTCCTTCAGCTGTATCTCCACCTCCACGATGTCTTGCTGGACGTCCAGTAGCTTCAGCTCGTCCGGGTTCATCTCCTGCCCGCCAGCCTTACTGATCAGCTGATCCAATTCACGATTCAGTGAATCCATTTTGCGTAGCTTCACGGCAATCATTTCCTTCCGAAGCTTTATCTCCTCGTTGTGCTTGTTTGCCTCAGCATCCATCTCGTCATGTTCAATCTTTAGGGAATAAATGCAACAAGCTGTATAAAACGGCCAACCATTCAGTCAAAGTCCCTCCTATCAGCTTACCTTCACTTTGCTCAACACATCTTTCGAGTTTTCCACCAGTGATCTCCACTTTTCCAAATCCAGCAGTACCGTCGATAGCTGATTCTCCGTGACCTCCATGTTAATTTCCAGCTCCCTGCGCTTCTCGGTGGTATCGACCAGTAGCTTGCGCTGCGCTTCTCCCGCCTTATCCGTCGTCAGATGATCTTGCAGCAGCTCCAATATCTGCTCTTCAAGGTCAAACTTTTTGCGGTTCTGTTTCTCCAACGTTTGGCGCAGTGATTTGAGATGATTCTCAATCAGCAAGCCCTCCTGCTGAGCCTTCAGGATATCGGCCTCCGTTTGCTCAAGAATCAGAGCATAGTGATCCAGGTCACGCTTGAGCTTATCTTCATCTTCCTGCTCCTTGCGGACCTGCTTCTCCAGCGAGTTGATATCACCCTGGATGCGATTCTTAAAACCGGCCAGCTTCTCGTTCTGCTCCATTTCCTTCGCTGCCGTCTTCTTGGTAATTTCCGTTTTGCTCTTGATAACTTTATGCTCCTCGTAAATCGATTCGAGCTCTTCCTTCGTTTTCACCAGCACTCGGTCCCGCTGCTGAATCGCCACTATCACTTCACCCCACGCCTGGGACACACATTTGTGTTCGTGCTGCAGCGCTTCCAGGTCGGTGTTTGCATCGGCCAAACTGCGGCTGATCGTTTCCCGCTTTTCATCCTGTTCCCTTATCTGATCCTCGATCGCTTCCATCTCACGGCCCTTGCGCTTCACCTCGTTTGAAAGGTTTAGCAGGAGCAGATCGGCCTTGCGTTGCTCTTCCGCCGCGATTAGCTCCTCCTTCTCGTCCTTGCTGACGACGCGCTTAGCAACGGCGATTTCGTCCTTGATTTCTTGGGCCCACTTTGCAAACTCGTTCTCCAGTATGGTCAAATTTTCCAGCTCCATTAAATGCTCCTTGTGCACCTTTTTGAACTCTTTCAGCTCTTGCTGCTGTTCCTCGAACTCCTTCCGGTACTGAGCGGCCTGCCTTTCCTCCTGCTGCCGTTGGGCGGCCAGCTCGTATATTTCTTTACTGTAAATTTCGAGAAGCTCCTTCTGATTATCAATTTCTTCCTGCAGGTCGTACAGCTCGGCGCCGACCTCTTCGGATTCTTTCTCATTCTGCTCCAGTCGATGGTTCAACTCGGCCACTTCCTCCTCCAGCTGATCCTTTACCTTCAGCAGGTGAGCCTTCAGAGCGGCCTGAAAGCGCTCGAGCAAGGGATGATCAGTTTCCAGCACCCCCACAGGATCCATAACGGATTCGTTGAATGCATCCGCCTGCACACTGATGGAATTAGCATCTTCTTCCGGATTCATCTTTACCAGTGGAGAATTGAACAGATTTTCTTTGCTAGCAGATAAAACAGTCCGCAATGTCCCGAGGAAGCGTCAGCAGTAAATAAATGAAATATAACGGTTGCTATGGTCGCGTGTTGCTAAGACTGAGCACCTTCTCTTTCTTTTAAAACTGTTCTTTGGAACGACGGAAAACATCTTCTTGGTTTGCAGTGTGTTCAGTTGATGTTCTACAAAGGTCATTTTTTTATTTTTGTAAAAAAAAGTGTCGTATTTTCCCTTTTCGGTCGTAAATTTCGTTATTTTGTACACCAAATTTAGAGTTTGGCATTTCTTTTGAACACCCAATAAAATTTCGAGCAGACTCGAGCAGATTCTAGCGGAAAGATTTCAATGTTTTTATATTCCATTTTCCATTTTTACATAACTGTGTTTTAAGTTCGTTTGAGTAATAAAAATGTAATATCGTTCATTTTATAACAAATCATCAGAAACTTTAGTTTGTCGCTGCTCTAGAAACGGAACAGCGTAAAACCAAAAAAATCCTCGTTGTGCATTCGCGTTTGATGTGTAGGTCACTGTATTGTCACAGCAAACTGTCAAAAGATCGCATTGGTAAACAAAAAGCTAAAACGTAAACAACCCCATATCACTAGCAATGTTCTCTTAAAAATGTGGAAAATTAAGTTAATTTTCAACCAAAAACGTATATTTTCTTAATATATCATGTAACGTGAGGTATCATTTAGTGATAGCAATTTAAGTGCATCTGTGGAATGTGATTTTAAGGCGTAATTACCATCTGGTTTCAATTTTGCACTGTCGAACTTAGCAAAGTTGTACTTGTCGAGATGGATTACAATATTAGTCGATTGTGCCGTGTGTGCTTGGAGGAGGGAGTATTCACATCGATCTTTAGCACCGAGCTAGTTCCGATGGCACCAGCTAATATGCTGGTAATGTGTTCGAACATAAAGGTAATAGTGTGCAATCGAATGATTAGTGCAGATTACGAATGGTGCCTCGTATCTCTTCACAGGTATCGAGAGATGACGGTCTACCAAGTACTATTTGCAACAACTGCATGTACCGGCTAGGGGTGGCCTTTCATCTTAAGCAACAGTGTGAGAATTCTGACATTAGACTGCGCCAGTACATGAACGGAGGCTCTGCAATGAACTACAGCTACACGATGGAGAAAGAAACGATGACGGACGATTCGTGGTTGCTCTCTGGAATGGAGCATAAAGGGGATGAACATAAATCAGCGGAAAAGTACGTAGTTAGTTTTAGTCGCATCTAACAGAAAGTTAACGCGTTCTTTCGCTCCACATCTGTAGGAAATCGAACAACAGGAAACGATACAGACCCAAGCTGCCAGAAGAGCGCAAGAAGAGAGGCCCAAAACCGATGCCGAAGATACCGCAAACATGCTACCAATGTCACAAATCGTTCAAATGTGCCGCCCAGCTACAAATGCACTTGAGGTAAATGTTTAGATCGGTTTAGTAAAGGAACAATAACTCTAAAAGAAATGTTATCTTTTCCCTTCCCAAGGACACATTCCGGTGAGAAACCGTACGCGTGCAACATTTGTCCACGGCGATTCGCACAAAAGCATAACCTTGCCATCCACGTTCGTACGCACACCGGCGAACGACCGTACCAGTGTGAAATCTGTAGCAAACAATTTTCGGCGCTCGGGAACTTTCAGGCACACAAGAAAATACATACCAACGAGCGGGACCACGTGTGCCCGTCGTGCAACAAGGGATTCATCACGTCGGGCGATTTGACGCGGCACATGATCTCACACTCGGGCATCAAAAACTATCACTGTGATATATGTGCCAAAAGCTTTAGCCGCAACCGTGACATGATGGCACACAAACGCAAGATGCATCTGAACGAGTGTGGCAACGAAAGCTACAAATGTCACGAATGTCACAAAGTGTTCGCTACACTGAACAATCTTAACGGACACATGAGGGTACATGCGCCGGATGTGGATGGTTCGGTGCCGGACCCTGTCGGTGAACTGATGCCACCGACACAAGCACAACAACAGCAGCAGCAACATCAACACCAACAGCATCAGCAGGTTCCAGTTGCAATTGCGCTCCCGCCACACGGACTCGGACCACCGGGACCGCTCGGTGTTGGCTTAGGTATGTTACCGTATCCTTCCTCTCACGTCGCAACACATCCACCCGCCCAGGTAGCTTACCACAGCCAGATGCATCCATCCCAACGATTGCACCCGTACTGAAAATCGTCTGAAGCCAAACATCACAGCAGGGAAAGAGTGAAAGAAAAACACCCCTCAACCGTTATACATCACACGATTTGCATTACATCAGTTAATATTTATTTAGCTTAGAAGGAATAAAATTTGTATTTGCAGATAACAGGAAATTCATTGCTCACTGGGTTTTCGCTTCCCCTAGCTCCCTAAAACGAGACTGTTTTATTTGTTTCGTCCAGGATCGACCTATCAATTCTACAGTACAAGATAACGTATCAGGAAAAAAAGTACATAGTGCTAGAGCGTTTGTGATACTGGCTTTTCCTTGGAATCAACACATCATCGTCGCAATGTGTATGAGAGTGTGTGCGTGTGGATGTGTTTGTGCGTATGTATGTGAGTGTGGAAAAGGGTTTTGCATACGAAACACCACTATCTTAATGTAAAACACTTTTTCGAGACAAAACCGATACAATTGGCCACTTGAATGTTTCATTCATTGCTGTTTTGGCACGTCCAGTGTGGCAAGAAACGCTTAGAATGCCTCTTCCAGTCAGCAAAGTGGGGCATAACTTTAAATTTAGCCTACCGCCCAACAACGTGATGCCGGTCGCCTTGGTCGAGTTTTACTAGTTCCTAAACAATAAACATCTAATCCCCACGCTTCCCCATGATTCATGGCCCGACGAACGTTTCATTAATAAAGTGGCAGAAAGCACATCTCCCACACAGCAGTGTTCCGCGATGTGTTTCCTGCACATGCACCCATGCAGTTTAGACTAAACATACGCCAAAAAGGAGGGGGGGGGCTTTCAACCAAAAAACTGCTACTGATTCGCTATTTATAACCTAAGCTAAGTTTAGGCTCCCCGTGCACCGGGTGTCGCTCCGGTTCGGAGAATCGCTTTTATCACAAAATAATTGGGGAAGGCCGTCCATGTTGAATACTTTGGCTTCGTCGACAAACGCACCGTTTGGACACTTACATTTTACGTAATTGTACACCAGGGATACACCAGGGCATTACCGCTGCGTTACCGACAAAACATTCCTAAACTACGCCTGGTTTGTTGCGCTTATTCGTAAATACTTTCGCCGTAAATTGTGCTCCTTCTCTTAACACTCTTAACAACAACAACAGTAACAACAGCAACAACAGCAAGCAAACACACAAACCACATCGTTTCGGTGCTGTGTCTTTCAAAGTTCGTATAGTGCAATCCATTATTGTTGGTCCGTTCTAAACACAATATCCGCAGGCTTCCATTAGGTTACCGTTTCTTAATGGCTGCAGGATGCAGGTCCTCAAAATTACATTAAAACTACCCACTAACAAAGCGTACGGGCGGGCAGCGTATCCCGTTTGCAAAAAAATCACTCCGGTCCAGGTGAACGAGTAAATGGAAGTACGTGGACGCAGTGTGAACAAATTAGTTCCTGTTTGGAATTGCTTTGGGAAACTAGCATTGTGTACGGGATCGCTCTGATCGCACTTCACAATCGATGCAAAACACTGCCCGGTCCGTATTTGTACATCTTCACCAGCAGCGGATAGTGCACGTTCTCGTCGTAACCGTCCATCTGCTTCAGCTCAAGATGTCGCGCCCAGATCGCCTCGTTGTAGCACTGCAGCAACTCGTAATGGAAGCCACGGGCAACGCACTCAGCGAGGAAGAGACTCAACGTTTGCCCACGGCGGGGTGCCGTAATGAGTGCGACCCCTTCCGCTGCCAGCGCCTGCCAGATCGTATCGATCAGCTGTGAACGGGACTCGTCGAAAAACAGGCAATCCGCGGACAGGATGAAGTGATAGCGCTCGGCCGTGTCCGGGTCCAGTTCGTTGTTCGCCTGTTCCCACTTCAGCACGGACGATTTGATCGTGCAGTTGAATTTGTTCAGCACGAGCGATTTGCGTACGTTCTCCACGGACAGCTCGTTCCCGTCGGTAACGTGTACGAATGCGGGTTGCCCGTACTTGGCAAGCACTAGCCCCGCCAGACAGGTCATCCCACCACCGAGCTCGAGCACTGAGGTTCCATCGAACTGCGCGAGCCGCGACAGGATGTAGTACGCGAGTGCTTCTTCCGAGGGCCAAACGCAGATATTGCCGGTGTTGTTAAATCCGATCAGTTCGCTGGCGGTCCACGGACGCTCCGGCCCAATCAGACGGATCTTCAACCGGTAGCGATCGTACAGCCGATAAACGTACACATTCTCATCCTTCTCATCGCCGGCACGATCCGCCTCGATCAGGTTAAACTTGGAGAACTGATCGTCTTCGCTCGAATCGTGCCGGAGTGCCTTCGCCAGCAACTTCCAGCGACGGCGCGCATTGCCGGTGTTGTGACGCTTTCGCTCCAGTGCGTCCTCCAGCTCGTTGACAACGTCCGTTACGGCGAGCTGCTGTACGGAAGCGACGATACATTCCAGCCGATTGTTATTAGCAGTATCTTGTCCGGTGCTATTTTTACCACCCCCATCAACAAACTCCAACGCCCTCGTCGGTTCGCCAACAGCAAACCCTTCGCTCTGCTCGCTCCTATCAGTTGCCACTGCAGACGGTTGCTGCTGCACGTCACCATCTTCCCCATCGTCGCCAATAGCCGCTGTCCGGTACAATCGTGCCGACCATCGTTCCGTGTCCGTGCCAGCAATCATTGGCATTGTGGGTGCCGTGATTGATGGGACGGTACTGGTGGGTGTGGGGCCATTAGTGCCCTCAACCCGTCGTTGCCGTCGCAACGATTTAATTGGATTATTCTCACCGTCAACCACCGCCGACGATGGGACGGGTGGCGCTTGGTCCGTACCGTCCGTGACCGTGCCTGTCGGCCGATCCGGTGTCACCTGTTGCTGAGCTGACATTTTCCAATTTATGTCATCTTCGTGTCGTCGTCGCCGTCGCAGCCACCGGTCATCCGTCGCCTCGTCCGGCACGTCCGTTTGCTCGTCCGCCAACGGTGCCGTTGTCAGCGAACCGACCGAACGCATCGCAGTTACGTTTGGCTGTCCCCTTTTGCTCGCTCGCCACCCAGTGTTGCCCCCGTTGCCCCTGTCAGCACTGATCACCCTGCGTGTTCATCAAGATGTGGTCGGCGGTCCGGTTCCGACGCTTCCAAGGATTGATTCCGGTTAATTCCGCAAACGGTTGAATGGTTAATTTGTTGTTACATCCACGCAAGCAAACACCATTACGCTGCGCAAAAAAAAAGGGGAAGAGAATGAAATGGAAAGTATTAGCACCGTAGAGTCAGAGTGCATCACACGCTTCCTGCAATGGAAGAGAAATTTAAAATCGGTTGACCTTCCTCCTCCCACAGCCGCGTGGTGCCAAGATAGAACGCTCGCAACGGTTGGCTTAGCAGTGGATTTATTTATAACAATCAATTCCCGGTTGTAACCTTACATGCTTTACCCAACCAGTCGCCGGCCCAGCAACCTTACAGCCGTCTAATGCATACGATTTATAGTGGTACGCTTATGGATGAAAATGTTGGCCACGATTCACGATACACTTGCCATTTGTTAACCATTGCAATAAACACAAACACACACACACACGGTCCGTCCGCCCTGGTCTGCCTCAATGATGACGAGAGGACCACACCGACATTACCGATTTCCACTTGAGACCTTTCACATGCTTCAAATGGATCGCTGGATGTACCGATGGCGGGGTACCCTACGGTACGAGATTTTAAACCCAACAGCCCCCCCCCCCCCCCCCCCCCAGTTTCCCTCACCGTTCTCGATAAGGTTTTTTGGCCGCAGTTCAACTTTGGAATGGATGGGATGGTACACACCGTCGGTAAGCTAACAATCGCTAACAACCATGGGGAGCACCACCAAAACGGTGTACGGACATAAATTTGAAATTCGAACCGTTGACGTGCAAATGTGATACACACGGGGGAGGAGGGAAGGGTTACAGCTCGCAGCTGATATGCTTTTGATACGAGAGAAGTGCGATGCGATGATGTACTCGGGCAAGATAATCAATTTGCTTACGAACGTATACGCGTTGATTTGGTGCTTATCAGAGACACGGCGAGAGGGAGTTCTGATAAGTGTGGTTGCGTTTTGAATTTAGGGGTGGCGTGTAGATATGGAAGCATTAGGCACAGTGTGATAGAAATAGGGTACGGTTTAATGAGCAGACAATCAAATAATTTAATAGAAGAAGGGTGAATCTTCTTATCATACGAAACATGAGTAGCTTCCACGTCTTGGGGAATTTTTAAAGCTGATGTTTCGGAAGTTATTCTTGGAAGAATATTGTAATAGGTCTACTGCTTGCATCCTCTAATGCTTTTTTTATAATTCCTACAACATTGCTATTGGAGAGCTATCTCATGATTTTGTGCGTCACCTATGTAATGAACCTAGAATGAGCATAGAATAAGTCTAGTGAACCAATTTAATATTCCTGGCTAACTAGATCGTTAAGCCAATATGACCAAAAACCATCGCGGGCAAAGAGTACTTGATTACCTCTGAGGTATGATCATGCTATTGGAAAGCGATAGAAGTGACTAACAGAAATAGCACCATCAAGATGTGGCTAACACGATGCATCAAGCTTGAATACCTGCTTTTGGTAGATAATTTTTAATAGAACATTTAGTAGCAATTATTGAACGTCAGGTGCTTTTATACGTCAATCCAGCTCAAGATA
Source organism: Anopheles moucheti (assembly GCF_943734755.1). Taxonomy (NCBI): domain Eukaryota; kingdom Metazoa; phylum Arthropoda; class Insecta; order Diptera; family Culicidae; genus Anopheles; species Anopheles moucheti. The sequence continues at coordinate 28,376,948 of NC_069141.1, forward strand.
TACTTTCAACATTTAGCCTTCCCGGGCTATCTGAGATAGTCGATGCTGCTCAAAAGATAGACCACATAGCACAGCATATAGGAGATTAACAAGGTCCAAGATTAACAGGAACCAATAGAGGTGGTTCTTTTATCAAACGTCAATTTACGCATTGTAGTGATAGATAATCGTATCTGTTACAGCTCTATCACGGGTCGAAAGTCAGCAACGACTTTGACGGTGAGATGTGCGAATTTCTTGAGCAAACTTCTTGATCTTAATCTGGGATTACGCAGTGCATTTATAGTCCCAACACGCAGCAATGCCTTTTAAACTTGGACATGCCTATGGGCGAAAGTTTGTTACACATGTTCGAAGAGAATACACAAAGAGCAAATCCCCGCAGTTGATTCGATTTACGCGATTTTTTGGAAAAATGACAGTAGACAAATAATCAAAGGAGTTCTGCAAACGGCAGTCCTCGAAATTTTGAGATGCAATGAAAAAAAAGCATAAATTATGGAAAGTTTATTAGTTATTTGACTAGAAGGAATGAAAAATAAGCTAATTCTTCTTAGTTCAACTTAATTTAATTGCGAAATTTTGTGACCAAGGTTATATTTCAACTCTTCAAGTATAATTTGTAACTCGATATACGCCAAAGCGTTCGGTCCCGAACATTAGCGTAAAGCGGGGAGCTGCTGTGCTCATATGTCGATTTAATTTAAGGAGTAGTCAGCATGAAGTGCTCAGCTATGGCCAGATCTTAGATTTAACTAAGTTTTCAATTATATCGCTGTAACCAAGCCTGTTTTTTCTGCAGTTTAATATACAATGGGAAACATCTCAAACTGATACTCAGACGGCTCCCAAAGTGTTAACTCCAACTTTCCTTAACAACAGCTCTGTTCTCATTCTCAGAGCGTACAGTCCCTAAAGCAAACTGCGGCAGTCTGTAAAACATCAATCCATATTTTCCCTATCATTTGGCTCCATTTCTTCTACCGCGCCCCAGCTGATGACATTGGACTTCATCAGAGTGTGGCTACGTAAGAGTGGTCAACAGCCAACTGCCATGCATCGATGCCCTCAAAAAAAAAACCATTACCCGATAATGTGGGGTCAGATTTGGATCACAATTATCATTCCGAGTGTGTCATGGAGCATAAGGCATTGTTCCGAAGGAACTGAGCAAGAACCCCTCCACACTCTCTCTCGCTCTTGCTCTCCCTTTCGTATAAAACATTCGAAGCGCACTGTCTAGATCTTTAAACGATCAATTTAGAAATCGTTCCAAGGATTTTCTTGTGGTATCGCATCCTCTGCCAAAAAACTCATGCTTCGCACGATGGATGTAAGCGAACGGTTCGATTTGACCCTGCCAATGGTGCCGATGATGGCGGTGATGATGATGATGATGCAGTAACACAAAGCGTGGTGGGCTATTGGCTTCAGAGGACACGTTGCACAGACGTGCAGCAGATTTATCTTCATATTGCTGGCGCACTCACAATTGCCAATTGCATAAGCGACACACACACACACCGACTCATTCAAATGCGGTATAGGAATAAAGGAATGGTATCGATTGCGAAGAATTATGGTCCGATGATGCGTGTGCTCCACCAACAATCCCCAACCGGATTATAGTTATTGTTTAAAAATAAATCCCTTCACTTGACAAACAGTAAATCATGCCTGTGCTTGATTGGTACGGTAAGAGGCAAGCGTCCACGCTGTTTGTAGCATTCCGTCGACCGATTGCTCGGTTGTACGGGGATCGGTTTTTAAATGCCAAAAGGAAACTCTCTGCCAACGATGCGGAAAAGCGTACGATCGCGCAATAGTGAGGAGGGAAGCGTGTAGAGTAGCAAAACGACCACATCGTCGACGACAGTGATGCTGATGGTCAAATAAAAATATCGCCAACAAATGGGCGAGCAAATCTCTAATATCGTTAATTTGAATTGAAAAAAAGGCAACAACACTCACCAGCGCAGACACACTTATACATGGGAAACAACGCCGAATCATGCCAAAGGACAGGAGGGAAAATGTGGGAAACAGCGTTGAATGGTATGTCGCACAGGTGGATCTACTGGTTACGACTTATAAACTGCCACACTCGCACACCCAACCACTCACGGCTGATGTCCTATTGAATCGTGTCAAGGATGGAAATGTTAAGGTTAAGGCGCCATGTGTGCGTATGTTTTGATTATTTTTTTCTCGTAAATTCTGCCAAACACAGTTTAGTAGACGATCACACGCCCTTTATACGACAGTTGTAGCGGAAAAAAAGGGAAAACATATGCCACGTGTTGTATAATTGTCCCTTATACGCCCGGCAAAGAGAACGAAAACAAAAAAAAACTTGATGCTGTTGATGTGCCTTTTAAAATGATAATTCATTCACTTTGCCGCCTGGAGAAAGGTTGAAGTGGTTCGATGATTTTATTAGTTGGAATTAAATTAACTGTCTGTCTTAAATGGTAACTGGTTTGGTAATACGGTTATGATTAATCACATGAATCGATCAATTATTCGATCTATTTTTTTTGTAAGGGGATTAATCAACTCAAAAAGATTTATTAAGTTAGAACATTATTGGTAAATATTGATTCCAATTTGCTCCCTAATTAAATAGGAGCATAAATAATTATAGAGTTTACACAGCCTAATGGTTATAATAAATCCACTAAATGACAATTCGTCGGTGTAAACCCAAGAATGGTGTTGAGAACTTTGAATCGGTCACCGGAAATACCTTATTTGGCCGCCTCGTTTTCTTTAGGATCTGGCCTATCAAGTTGGCAGTAACGCAGAATTACATTGTTTTTTTTTTTGTGAAATAATTGTTATTATTTAATTTTTAATTGGCAGTCATATTTTGAAAGTTTACAAAAAATACAATTTTTATATATTTTATTCAGTGCAAGCATGCAAAGAGCGTACTATTTTCTCGTTTGTTTTGAATTCTCTAGCATATCTGAGATTGATAAAGTTTAAAGTTTGTTGAAAAACATAAAAAAAAAATAAATTTGTAATAATAACCAATAAAAATAATATTTTAAATAAAGTATTACATCAGGTAGAAATAAGGTATTTATGGTGACCGATTCAAAGTTCTCAACGCTATTGTTGGATTGACGATGCCGAATTGTGGCTTTACAGTGGCAAAGTGACATCCCATTAGAGTGTAGAATTTCTTGGGATGGGAGATCCTTACGGTTTGACTTGTCAAAGCTTTCTTTCTAAAACTTAAAAATTGTGCTCCTTTTATAATATATTTTTGTTGCTCGAGCGAACTGAAGTCGACTACCTGGAGGTGATCCGTTTACATGTGTTCTATATTCTACAAGAGTAATGTGCGAAACAAGTATCGTTTTGTACGATTATTATAAAAAACTAAATTTAAAATACGAATTTAACAGTACGAAGTATTAGCTTAATCGAAAACTAATCTACAGAGTTCTCAAGTAAATATCCCAAAGTTCTAGGGCAATCTTTTGGTAAATATGTTTCATTATTTAACTTATTAACCTTTCAGCAAAGAAAAAACATCACAGACCCTGAGCAAGTTCTACGCTGCAATGCAATAAGCTATTAATTTCCCCGCTCAATAAACTAAAACCCAACCATCAGCGAAAGACTGCTCTGGCTCATTACTCCGACATAATTACCTTCAACAGTAAAATGAACCCCCACCGAACGACGGTGGCAACGACGACAACGACGGTGACATTAGCACTCCTAATTTGCACAATGGCTCATAATTTCTTCGCCTCACGTAAAGGTCGGCGTGGTTTTCTTTCAACCCTTCGGGGAAATTGAAGATTGTGCAAGACTGCATACGGGAGATGGCGAATCGGGAACGAAATGCATGCTACCGAGAGTTTACCCCGGCCAGGCAGACGGTCACCTTTAGTTAAGGTGTCGTTTTCTTGTTGTGTACGCTCGCGGTGGTTTGGTGGGTGGTTTTTGTTTGTCTGGCGCGGGTATGACAGGTTCAGCTGTTGTGCTGCTTCATGTTGCCACTCCCCAATCAAACGTGGTGCTACCTATGGCCCAAAGAGCGGCCAGCGCGAAAAACACTGAATGGGAATGCATTTCGAACCAATTATCCTATAAATAAATAGTGGTTGCTTCTTTTGATGGGATGTTTGTTCAATTGCGTCGCCCTCAACGTACCACCGTTACCGATTACTAACCTTGACTCGGGAAGGGGCACGTTGCACAATAAAATGTCTTTAAGATAAACGATTTCATATCGCTGTACGCTCGATCGATGTAATCATGTGCAATTTCGGTGTGGCTTTTATTTTGGGGTAAATTAAATATTATTTTAGCACAGTGCGTTACGAGCGTTACACTGCCGGCGTAACGTACGCATGGTTTTGGGTAAACAAATATTTAATCATCCTTTGTGGATCAACAAAAATCGTTATTTGGCAGAGTGTGCGGAACACAAACAACACCAATTATATCGTAGCGACAGTATAGGTTTAGAATTTATTTTATTAGCTACCGGGGTTTGGTACCGTGATCGTAATTAAAGCTTGACCACTGTGTGCAGTGGCCCGGAAGGAAAGCGTCTGTGCTATTCAAGAATGAATGTCCCAAACTCTCCCCACAAAGAAATAAAGATTCACAAACCACCCTTCCCATTCCATCTCAGATACGTACCGCAGTACGGAAAGATACTCAAAACACATGTTTCAGTTCATTTTTCAATTTGTTTCATTAAGCGACTTCGCCCCCCATTGGGAGGCGAGCACGATCGTTGGGTGAACGAAACGGGAAGGAAAGAGAGAGTTGAGTTGTTGTTTTTTTTATTTCTCACTCCCTCCGTCGATGTCTATTTCTTTGGCGGATTTAAGGTGGTTTACATGTTCGTGATCGTGCGCCTACGTATTTACACAACCTGTAGCTTCGACGCAGATGGCCCGATTGGAGCGCACCGGGTGTTTTGTGGTATTCCAGATCACAGCAGATACAGTGAAGATGATCATCCGCGCTAGCTAGAATGTGAGGTCGTTTTTCTTGTAGATCTCCCAAACCCGTTTACTGGATGAAACACAAATATATAAACACACGTGCGTCCACACACACACAAACGATGCTGAGCGTCCTTCAAAACCACCCACCGGTGTTCATCCGGTGTTCGCGGAAGATCAGCGACAAAATTTATGAATGAAATTTTATTTCAAGAGTGGCCCCCGAGAGTGAATGGGGGTGGTGCAGTGGGAGAGGTTTGTGAGGGTGTAGAAAAACACGATCATCTCTACTCTGCTTGCTCTCCTTCGCAAAACTTACCCCGAGTGGCAAAAGATCTTTTAATAACAAATTATTTTCACCTATCCCAAAGCAGCGACACCCTTGCTGGCCGTATCCTTTCGGGCTGCTATTTCTGTTGAATGCCGGTACGATTGAATAAAAGACACATTTGATCACAATCGTAACCACAGCACGCAAACCGAACCACGGCCCTATAATCTGCTGATCGTGCATTCCTTTCAATCGTTGCTTGATCGTTGTTATTTCGGGACGGCGAAAAGGCTATACTTAGACAGTATGGGTGTACAGCTTAAATGTCGCTGCTCTTGCCGGATATCTTCAAACCCCTTTTCAATTTGGCGATGAATTGTAAGCGAAACATAGACTAATTAGATACATACACAAAATATACTACCTTTCGCAACGAAAATTAACTGAAAAAAAAACACACAGGAGGTAACTCCGAGTTAATAATGACGTGATGCATCGCCCGTTTGGACGGTTTGCAAATGCAATTGCGGATAATTTAAGGTACCGAAAGGAAGAAATCCGGCAAACCAGGAAAGCAGGAAAGCAAAACCGCTCGACGTTGGTGGTTTGATGTTTGTGATACGTGTGTCACATTGGTTTTATGATTTGTTTGTTTTGGTTTTGTACAAACTGCGATGGTAAAGTTCGGTTGGGAAATGAAATTGTTCATTTTTCCTCGTCAAAAAAAAACCACAATAACCACAAGCATCTGTTTGGATAACTTTTTTCACGGGTTTTCCAACCTAGGTGGCAGATGGAATTGACACCGCATTCATTGAAACCGTTTTCTGGTTTTACAGATGGAGGCGCCTGGTGGTCTTTAAATTTGGCATGGGGTGTCTGGGTTTTCTAAAATTTACTTTTATTACTAGCATCGTTTGTTTATTGTTTATTTATTTTATCATCATTAGCATCATTTGTGATTGTTTTAAAATTGGCCTTAATTGAGAAATATCATAAACGTTATTTACACGTAAAGTCACCGAATCGTCAAGGAGATGTTTGTTAACGAAATTCATTGACATTGCTCTGAGAAGTTCTCGAACATTGCATATCAGACCGAAGATTCTTCAATGCTCCAACTTTGCCCCTTAGTAGTAGAAAGGAAAAGTTACAAGAGTTTTCGTTTGAAACGAATATTTTTTGTATCATTAAGATTTTTTCGTTAAGTAAAAATTTTAATATTTTTTTTAACTTATTGTGTATATAATTATCTAAATCAACAAAATCTAAAACGACAGTGAAATAAAAGCACCTGTCCCATGCATTTTTATTTTGCCACCGTAAACTGATTTTCTTCCACACATCAAAAGTGCGAAATGGAGACGCCTGGTGGTGCAATATATCTCACCAAACACCAGGCGGCTCCATCACATTTTTCCCCCCGACCACGAGCTGAAGGCCAAAAAACTTATAACGCAAGAAATTTCACAACCCGCAGAGCCGTATTTCCTTTTTCATTTCCTGATTTGCTTGCCCCACGCTCTGCCCTTCGTTAATATCCGCCCGGTCTGATCGCCCGGTCGATAAGAATCCCGAGAGCGGTGAAGTTGACCGAAATCATGATTTATGCTCGAGACAGACCCAAGACAGACTGGGCCCAAACTGTTCGTACGTGTACGTACGTACCGCACGTGCAAGTGAGCATTCGCATACGCATAACGGCTCGAAAACGCATCGCCCGGCACACAATCGGTATGAGTTAAGAAGAAGCATAAGGAAAGGCTTTCAACGTAGAAGGCCACGGTTTTGTTCCCCCAACAACTAGCATCGCCCGAGGTGTGCCAAGCCAGGAAGCAGCAACAGCAATTGCGAGAAGGTAAAACTAAAGCACTAAGTCACTGATCCGCAATCGTATCCGCAGAATCATCCGCAACATTCAGCAACAGATGATAAACGGTTGTTGTTCGCTATTTCAACCATGCTCAATATTAGCGCTTCGTCTGGTGATAGTCGCTCTCGTTGGCGTAAGCCACACATACGAACAAAACTTCAGCTAGAATCACATGTGCATTGCTCACCTGTCACTGCTTGGTAGCGGCTCCGGCAAACGGAATGGATTGCAGTGCCTTCTTGGATGCAGGCGAGTTGCTCAATGTCAGATTTCGGTCGATTTCACGGTCAGCAGCCAGCAGCACGTGGATGCACCACTCCAAAAAACACGCATTGCACACAAAACACACGTGGTGCGAAGCGGTTTCTTACCAACGCGCATTCGATCGGCATTATTCGCTTGTATCACAGCATCATCGCGTAGTAGTATCACTTATCAACGGCGGTATCGTTCACACAGTCACGGGCAGAGTTAAGCAAAATCGTTTCGACCAACCTTCACTTCCTGACACCGTACCGCCCGACACACCACACACGTTACGGTCTCGCGTCTCCGATCGAAGAGATGGATCACGTTCGGCTTCGGGTTCACCAAACGCGCGAAACCAGCAGCTGTCCTCGCACTAATTAAACATAATACTGATTGATGACCACCACCGGTGGCCCGACTGACTGACACTGAAGTGGAGTGGACACTACACCGCTACCAGGGAATGATGAGCTGAGGGAGGGGTGCGGGATTGGCTTTCGCGATTTGTTGTTTTTTTTTGTGGTCGTTTTGGTCTACACACTAACGGCAGGATAACGGAATTAAACGAACTTTGAAAAGTTTTCCTTTTTGAAGATTTCCCACTTTGAAACAATTAACCATCCAACAATATTTAATGAAGCGGATATTTTTTTTGCTCCACCAGTAGCCACCATAAAGGGATCTATACACGGTTAAATTAATTTCCTCTCCACTAGACCCTAACGGACGTAAGCTTGTTTTGACGGGACGCACTGAACTGGTCACACTCACGGCCGCAATACCGTAGCGTGCGTGGTCTGCTGCGAAGCACGGCACGATGCTACCGTACCGGAGCACCAGATCGAACTGAGACCGGCGAACGAGCGGAACGGAACGTTTACGGCTACATACACAGCCGCAGAAGGGTCCAACCTAATGCGGAACGGGTACGCTTAGGAGCATCCTTTGCTGTGCGCGCTCTTGCCCGAACGCTGATGCAAACAAAATAGAAGTGAATAAAAATAATACGTTCTTTGCTTGTGTGTTTCTGTGTTCTGCTTCTATAAATCTCGTCTGCAAAATTTCCGAACAGAATCCCCAAAGAGCGACACACCAAATGGTACGTGAGCGGTAGGGCTGAAAGAATGCACTCTTAAATACTCGCCCATACTCGCGAGTTCTCGAGCCGCCGGGGAAGATGCATGCGGGTCGGGTGAGGGAAAAGGTATCAAGCCGCTGGTCAATACACACAAACCATCAATGAGAGTGTTTATTTACCGCCAATAAATGAAAGCAAAACCACGGAAGATCAACGCTCGGTGCGCTCCGCTCAACGGGAATTGTCAGTTGCGAGAGCCTGCATGCTCCCGGCTTTAAAGCACGTTTTTGGCGCGATTACGGCAGGTCAGGCAAAACCCTGCCCCAAGGGCCCCAGGGTGGTTTTGATGTTGTTGGCGTTCGCCTTTATGGTTTTGTTTTTCCGTTTTTTTTTTTCATTTGCGGGAAATGCCAGCTAAAAATGACTCAACCGTGTGCGCCCTCCGGTTGAACACATCCCGCCATGAAGTGAGATTGTTCTTCTTTTTTTGTGCTGTTGTGTGTTTCACATTTGTGTGTTTATAATGGTTTAATTCGTATTCGGTGAGCAGCAAAAAAAAACAAATATATGTATATACAGCCAAGCAAGGCAAAAACTATGCAAAGACAATTTGTTCCGTTTTGTTTTGTGTTTGTTTTTCTTCACGCTCTAGAAGCTCCTTGTAAGCTGCACAGTGAAATGATTTATGATCGGCAAACGGGGACGCGGTGGATTTTGCTTTGAAACGGGCCAATGTTTTATGGACATCACACATATTCGAATATGGGGGTATGATGAAGCCTGCGGGTTGAAGCGTGTTGGATGTGGATTATGGTAGTAAGTGAAGGGTTGGATGGTTATGACAAGGAGCTTTTTTGGAAGATTGAAACATCTTGAAGGTTTGTTTAAGATGCATACATGAAATTGTCTTCATTTTATTTGTAATATGTTGATTGTTTTTATTCCACTCAAAACGATTCATTTAATACTTTATTGTTATTTGTTTCAAAATGTTGCGAATGCGCTTGAAATTCCTTTATTTGTTTCGGTTCGTCGGCACGTTGGACTTAATCACAGGGGATTAGCTCGGGGGAGGGAAAAGTTGAACATAGCTACTCTTCGTGTTTATGTTTTCTCTATGGAATAGCATTTTTTTTTTGCGCCAAATGCGATTATAAAATGGCACCAACAATTGTGACAGATTTCAAACGATAATTGCAAAACAAGCTCCAAAAACGGACACATGGTAGCGCTTGCAGTCCGGTACGAACAAATGTGACATTCTTGATTTGAATTATTTTCTCTTTTCTCTTCTTTTTTTCTACTCTTTTTGAAATGTATTGTAGATAGGAATATTGCATAAACAAACCTATTTTTAGAACCTATTTATCTATATATTTATTTTTCATTTTTTTTTTATTTATTTATTTATTTATTTATTTATTTATTTATTTATTTATTTATTTATTTATTTATTTATTTATTTATTTATTTATTTATTTATATATTTATTTATTTATTTATTTATTTATTTATTTATTTATTTATTTATTTATTTATTTATTTATTTATTTATTTATTTATTTATTTATTTATTTATTTATTTATTTATTTATTTATTTATTTATTTATTTATTTATTTATTTATTTATTTATTTATTTATTTATTTATTTATTTATTTATTTATTTATTTATTTATTTATTTATTTATTTATTTATTTATTTATTTATTTATTTATTTATTTTTTTATTTATTTATTTATTTATTTATTTACTTATTTAATTTATAAGCGTTTGTAGGCAGCTATTGAAAGTCCAAGATTATTTTATTTAAATCATCTCTTACTTCATTTTCGAAACAAGTAATATCAAAAAAAAATTCACGGTCAAGATTGTTTGAAATACTGTAAAATTCTCGCAGTTCGGTGATGTTCAAACAAAAATTGGAATATGCAGTAAAACCCTCCGCCCCCGAGAAAAAAACCGGCAGCGTTTAATCTTCAAAGTGAACCATTAAGCTGGTGCTGTTGCCGATTGTTTGCTTGTGCGAAAGCGGTGCTATAACTAAAACAAATTCCCTGCCTTTAGCTTACGTATTTCTATGTACACGGGTTTACGTTTGCAACTCTTCTAATAATAAAGATCGTGCAAACTTCTTCACTTCGCATGGAGCGGAAAAATAAATCTGTAATGCCTTGCTCTTTCTCTCTGTTTCTCCTTTTCTCTTGTCCCTTTTCTTGTTCCCCTCTCTGGCTTGTAATGGGGATTTAGCTGCGGCTAGCGCTAATTTATACATCCCTTTCCGACAATGTACGGCAATAAAGGTTCACGGTTTGTACGTACGTTCCAGCAGTCTCGACCCCGGTCGGTTCAGGCAAGGTTCAGGGATGTGTTCGTATACAAAAGCTGAAGACATTCCTCAAGGTAGATCGGTAGACCATTCCAATTGGTAGAGTGGGTTAGTGGTTGGTAAAAATTTACTCTTGCAAGCGCGGACGTTGGTAATTCATCCCTCGCGGTTGGACCACCGGGCTGTCGTAGATGGCCCCGAGACAGGAGTAATAACTGCTCCAGGGACGCGTTGGTTGTCCGGCTCGGTACAGGAGGAAGTGTAATAAAATCGTTTTCACCACGAAGTGTGTCACCATTTTGTTTTTCTTACACGGCCCAGCTGGACAGGTTAAGGTCATCAGAAGGTATTCCTGGTAAAGGGGGGGTTAGAAACGATCAAGTGAAAGATTACGCTAAACATATAAAAAAAACACAGACAATAAATCATACCATTCGCTGTTATTAGTATAGAAAAAAGATCCATTTTTTCACCTCCCAGAACATGATCTTGTAATACGATCATTTCTATGTTTACACAAACACATTCCATTCTGGCGCTAAAAAACATGTGGTTCTTTAATTACATTATCCATCCTCCGGTACGTACCTTTTTTTTGCATCCCAACACTAATTAAAATAACGTTGTGACATAAAGTTTATTTAGTGATTAATACATGCACGCCATGGTGTGAGAAAATAAAACAACCGTCCCAGGCAGAGGTGTGCCGCGTGGAAAAGGCAGCGATGCAGGCGGAAAAACTCCAAACTCTCGCCACACCGAAACGATCGATCGGGGCAAGGTGATGAAAGGCGTTTTCACCCCACCCATTTAGACACACGCTGTAGGTGTTTGGGGATGATCGTGGTGGTTTTACAGGGTTTCTTTTCTTTTTTTTTTCATATGCAATTCACCCGACCATGCCAGACAGAATGGTGGTGAACAGCAGATGGCTGAATTTTTTTTCTTGGCTCCTCGCTTCTGTGTTTACATTCAAAAATACTCGTTTTTGAACAGATCTAAGGTCATTTATCTTTTGCTTGCCCCGAACCAGTACAGTTTCTACATGGTTGCTGTACGTTTGTTGGCTGCTCAAAAGCTGCTTAAGAAGAAGGATCGAACTTCAAAGAATCAACATAGATATGATACTAAGGTAAACACACTACGTGTTTGTAATTTGTACAGTTTTCTTCTGCTGAGGTCTGTCTTTTTTTAGATAAATTTATACAAATATTGGATCGCAGTAATCGTTAAACGATTGCATAAATTTCTGGTAGAGCAAAAATGGCGCATCGTAGAGACGGCTATGACATTTACGAAGCCCTTTTAAATTACCTATTTGCCTATTGCACTTCACCTCGATAGATCATTTTTGCAGCTGCAACTCGTCTCCCACACGGAAACACATGTTTCGCTGTTAAATAAACAAAAACCGACCGCACCTAGCACTGAGATAGATTTCGAGTGGAGAGAGAAGGCAAAGAGCAGCAATGGACCACTTCCTACGCGATGAGTAACGGACTGCAGTCTTTTGGCCAAGAGCCGACCACCAACCGGTCAACTTTTCATGGTTTTTAGTTGCAAGAAAAGAAACGAAACAGAAAGATTGTGTTGCGATCTTCAACACGGTACTAACGAATAGATCTGGGAAAGGCAGCAGCGGGTTTGTGTCCGAGCGTTGATTCGGAATTATGATGCTGCGAAGTGATTGCTGAGATCCAGCCAGTTTGCCTGTGTACTCCTGCATCTTATTTTAATTCTTTTCCAGGAATTCGCACGCTCGTGCATGGCGGAAAAACAAATAAATGGAGTTAATTCCCCCGTTGGTAGCACAACAAACGCAGCTGAATTGCAATAGTTGAGCCATTAATTAAAACGCAACGAGACAAGCTGTTTTTGCTAGACCGTAGTAGGCAAATAAAATGAAACTAAAATCAATTCAGCATCGTAATCTATTGTGCAGATTGTAAAGTAGAAACAGGCAGTCCCCGAGATATGCAATTATTGCGGACCACCGAATTTCCGCGTAAGTCGAATCCTGGTGCAATTTCGTTTATACTTCAAAGTCACAGAGTCGACTTCCTTCTCTGCATTTTATTTTATGTAGCAGATCTGGCGATGTTTAAAAGGATTACATTAAAATAAGTAAAAGAGGAATGTTTTATGTGAAAGGTATTTTCGACCAATTTTTCACCATTTTGCTTAAATTTTGTGCTATAAACTAGCTCAGCTGTCAAATTTCCAAAAACCGCGTATCGCGTATCCGAATCCGCGTATAAGAGGAACCGCGTATCTCGCGTACTGCCTGTATGTTGTTTTTTTAATAATGGAATTCCTAACAACCATTTATGGAATTTAGTCAACTCGATTTTGTACAACATATACTGTTAGCGATTTCGTACCGGTTCGCATGGCGTGAAAGCTGTCCCCGTTGCCACCAAATATAGTTTTTTGTTTCAAGAGTTTCTTGTGAAGAGTTTTTCATATGAATCTTTAGCGAAGAATTATTTGATTCATGAGCTATCTCTCAGTTAGCTATGACTTATAAATGCACGACGATTCACGTATCACGAATTACCAATCTTCTTTATAACTCGAACTTTACGAATAAACTCATTTTTGAAAAATCCATCTGAAAACCCTGTTTTACGATCCAACCCTGCAACAGTGGGAAATCGGTTTGGAAACAATGGGCATGAATAGTGAAATAAAATTATACCTATTTTATTTTTAATTAAGATTTCGAATAAATGAAAACTAATTTAACGTAATTTACTGCAACTGAAAATAAATAAAACAATGATGCAAAATTTGTAATTTAACAAACAATTGAATTTCTTTCCAGATGTCCCTTGGGCCACGCCTAGTGTTTTGTTTATTTTCTTCATTATCTACCAAAGTGTCCACACAAGCAAAAACATTTCATGTTGATTTCGTTGCAGAAGGCGGACGCAGTAATCGCAGGCGAAAAGTGTGATGTTGCGATAAAGTGTGGTGGGATGAAAGATATTAGTTTCGCACAAAATACGCCTCCAAAAACCGGACTCGAAAAAAAGCTGCAAGATCCGTATCCGCTTCTTGACCGTTTGGTGTGAAATTTTCGTGTGCACCCGACACCAGATTAACCGCATTCGCTCCTCCTTTTTAACCCCGCAAACCCAACGTTGCGCGTGGCGTGCGTGCGTGCTTTCGTGCCATGCGTACGAACCGAACGTTGGTGTCGTGTCTCGTCCATCGTTCATCGACGTCCCCACAAGTGAAAGTCTGCTGCTGCTGCATTGGAACGAAAACAGTATTCTCGATGGACGTTTCGTTTGCCGCGAGCTGAAACTTGACCACAGGCACAGGCGCAAAGATTTTAGCGCCTCAACAAGTGTGTACGCGGTTTTGTATTAAATCAAAACAATCGCAAAACAGTAGTTCGAGAGCGACAACAGTTGCGCATTGATACTAGTTAGGTGAGCTCATACGTTTCGCAAACTGTTTTTCATCAGGCGCATCAGGGGACAGAATCTTCTTGCAAAGTTGTAAAGAACTCGGAATGGAAGGGGCAAGATTCGTGACATCACCATCAAAAGAGAACAACGTTACCTTAGTCATAGTTCCTTCGGTGTAGCTTTGTGGATTGGTGCGTATACGCGTCAAAATCAATTGCAAGAAAAGGGGAGTTTCAAAAGAAAATGATCCGTATGCACGGTTAAACTCGACTTGAAACTGAAAGTGCTCATCAACCACTCACCAACCGAAGCATGCCGGCGAGTTAATTCAATTTAATCCCTATTATTAAATTAGGGCCTCCCACGAACGTTTGTGCGCCGTGTTCGTGTGTGCCCTTCGGTTTAAATTTGATGTGTGCCCTGTGTGGATGGGTGGATGTTTTAAAGTGGCCGCACCTAAGTCCGAGAATAAAACATAGTGGCAGCGTTACGCACATTATCAACTGGTCGCTAAACGATGGCAGGTGGTTTGATGACCACCTGCTCAAGGTCGTATTTATGACTGGTCCCGTGTTCTGCTCCTTTTGATCCAAATGGGTCCGAAACTTCCCCAGATAGGGTGGCTCCATCGAAAGGGGTGAATTTGCCCATCGGATACTTTCACTCAGTGATTTTTTTCCTTTTCGCATTTATTAATTTCTCTCTACCCTTTTGCTTTGTACTATTCGTCTTTCCCGTAGATCTATCCAGCTGTCCGACCAATTGGAAGCATATCATCATTAGCAAACCGTGCCGAGTTGAATTGTGTATTATTAGAACCGCAGTAAAACATGAGTGAATTCACGCAAACTGCCACTGTGACGCAGCAGCAAACCGTCGTCCAGCCGTACATACGGTACGATCCGGAGTACGTCCGGACCATACCGGGCATCGTGAAGATTGTGTGCATCGTGCTCAATCTCATCGGGTTCATCTGCATCGAGTTTTCGTACTTCAGCTACCGACCGCAGGGTTCCTTCTTCAACACGATCGCAATGCTGGGATTTTGGTTTAGCGGCATCATGCTCGTCTTCTACCTGTTTCACGTTTGTGAAAAGTTTCACAAAATCCCTTGGTTAAAAATAGAACTGTACTTCTGTGCCGCCTGGGCAGCAATGTACATGATAGCGTCCTCGGTGGCGGCCGCCACCAGCATCGAAGCGTTCCAGGCAGCAGCCGTAAGCCATGAGCGACACCATGCCTAACTGTAACCGAGCATCATATTAATGATTTGTATTTTATTTTACAGTTCTTCGGCTACTGTGCCATGATCGGGTACGGTGTGGATGCATTTCTTAAGTTCAAAAGTGTCCGTGCAGGTGAAATCGCACAAGGCGCACGAACCGTCCATGTACAGCAGCAGCAGCAAACGGTTTCGACGTTAACCGCATAAGACAAAGCAAACATCTTAACAATTGCCCTCTTAAGTCCATTTTTTGGTACACCCGATACCGATAAAGCTGGACTAGGAGGTAAATTATTTCAAAACCAAGTGCAAAAGCTTAGCAACACTTAGCCCAGTATGAATTTGTGTAGATTTTAACGTTCTCTTTTACCCGTGTAACGTGTAAACTGTTGTTGTTCGAGTATGTTTTCCTTTTATCCGTAATCAATACTACGGTCGCGTGTTTTTTTTTCTATTGTCGTATTTTAAGAACAATTCCCACTGTTCGATTGTTTGTTCATAATAGCACGTAATAATGTTTAGGAAACGAAGAAACTCCTTTTTAATCGCCTTTAAACGAAATGATTCGAACCACCTCAACCGTAAGCGGAACCGCCTTATTTACACACGTAGCAAGGATAGCTTTATCATCGCGAAAGCGAACTCGCACGGAATTCTCGTCTAACCGAATCTAGCGTTTGTAGTGCGCACAGACTGCACGCGCGTACAAATTTTTAATAACTCAATGAAACTCATTTTATGTTGCCAGAGTGTGCATTGTATTTTGATATTTGTGAATAGTTGTGTGATTCGATGTGCTTACCAAAAACCCGATCGGAAAGGATGGATCAAGAGGTATTTGCAAAAATCACGCTGTAGAAAACCAGTTATTTGCAAATAAACTTTACACTGAAGTTTACACAGTCAAGACAAGGATGTAATTAGTTGCCCTAAGTTTATTTGTAATGAAAGAAACACATCGTAGATCAGCCGCCTTGTTTGGAGCTGGAATTATGCTGATCGTTTTCAAATCCGTGCAATGTCGCGGAAATGAACTCGATGGTATATACCTTTCTCGCCCCGCTTGACTGCTGTCAGCTGTTGGGGTATTTTTGGGTGAATTTTTGTTGACAAACTTTGGCGGATTTGGAGTTTCTCCGTCGTAGCAGGATACGATTACCTCCCGCGGGAAGTTGGAAATCGGTTCGGAATGTACATTTTCATCAAGAAATGGTATGTGTTGTGATAATCAGTAAAATAGCTTTTCCATATAAAAAACGTATTTTTAATCCCAGTACGTGCCGATATACGGTTCCAAGCACGTTGATACTGCGCCGGATGATCAGTTCGTCCGAAATGGCGACCGCTCTGCGGCCGTTTTACTTTGCAGTCCATCCGGATCTTTTCGGGCGCTATCCCCAGCAAAGGCAGGTGAATGAAGATTCGCTAAAGCTGCTCAGTGCCCACCTGGAATCGTTGCTCAGCCAGAAACGTATCCTTCCCTCAACACCGCGAACACTACCATTCTACATCCGTGCGTCGAATGCACCTCAAGACCGCGGTACATTCAATCTCGTGAAGGTACCCCTTGAACGTACCGTCGATACTAAGCTAGTTCTACGGCGTATACTCGAATCCTGCAACCTGTCGACGGAGTTTGTGGACAAGATGCCTGCATCTAAAAATAGCACACCGAATCAATCAGCGTCCAGCACGTACGAGGAAGGCTTTCAGCAGCAGTATCAGCAATCATTCTACTACCGGAAACGATCCGAGCATAATTTCGGCAGGGACGAAGATGACGACCAAGACGATTCTCCCTTCGAAAAGGAGTTTGATTTGTTTCAGTTCAGGATTAAGAAAGTGCGCGAAAACGAAACACTCAAGTATGCTCCCATTTTCAGCATCGATCGAGTTATATAATAAGTTATTGTTCTGTTTGCCACAGGAAATGGCTTCGAAAGCAGGTAGTTACCGCAACGGTACGCACGAAAGCTGTCCAAGAACTACAGGAAGAAGTTGAAAAGCTTCGGGAGGATGTGACGAAACGATTGGGATTGCGTGAGATAATTTACGACTGTGGCTGGAATGTGGAACACTTTCGCGGTTGCTTGAAAAGTCTGGAAAAGCTGGCCGAATTGCATCCAGGAGCGTTGGATGGGTTGAAGGATCGGACGGTTGTGTTTGCCGCGTTCACTGGTGTTAGCCTGGAAGGACACGTGATGCTTTTCACCGGCGATGTACAGCGGAACTGGTTGGAAGTAAGTTAAAAAATGCGGAGTTATTAGTTTCGCTTGTAGAATTGAGTTTCACTTCGTTCTGTGTTTTCTCTTTTAGCTTATCAAGACGATCGACAAGCACGACAGCTACCTGAACAAATTGCCCGCGTACGAGTACGCCTTGTCTCAAGTGCTGCGTAACATTCGTATCGGACGTCGAAAGTTTATGCCCAAGGCGCAAGCCATGGCGTACGCATCGCATCTGCGCAAAATAACCACCGCACTGTTGGATTATCTCGGAAAATCTAAGTTCCCCAAATCGTGGCCCACCAATCTGTCACAGTTTGAGCTGGTGGTCGAATCGGAAGCTGGCCCACTGATGGTGAACCCGACTGGACAGCTGATTGTACCGGCGACATGCCCCGGTTCGTTACTGGTAGATTTCCTTACCAATCATCTGGCGGAGGCACTCGAAAAGCAGAGTTCATACGATCGACAAAAGCACATCGAGCGAGATCTGCACGCACGCTGCGTGGCGCAATTTCGGTTGCTGTCACTCACCAAGGACGATTCCGTCACGCCGGACCGAATGATCGAGTGTCTGGAAAAGCTGTTGGCACAAGGGACAAAAGATAGACTAGAGCTGGCCGATTTGAATCTTACCATTACGACGTACTATTCCGTGCTAACGGATGGGACGGTTTGTATACCATGGGACTGGAAGCAATAGTGGGAGGATATCGTGCAAGGGTCAATTAAAAATTGAACGCCAATTCTTGCGGGTCAATCAACAACCGGTATGTGCCATGTATGAGATTCATAAGCTAGAAAGGTTTTCCGAGAAACGAAAAACGCGGGTTTTATGTGTAATGACTAGATAGAATAATCGTGTGAAACGGCAGAGACAATAATAAAGATATGACACTATCAAATTGCACTAAAAAGAGTTTGTGTTTTGTCAGGCTACCACGTGGAGCTCGTTTATTTAGCGTTTTATTTTTGGTTTACATAAGACAATTAATCAAGATAGGACTCCGATGTGTACGGACGGTCATATACGTCGGGGTAAGGTTGCTCGTATACCGGCGACAGTGCTTTGCCACGATGATTGAAGGTGTAAAACGAGGGAATGTTTGATAGAGTTTCCCACGATTTGGCCTGCAAATCGACCGCCGCACGAATTTCCTTGAAATCACCCACCACTTGCAGTATGTTGTAGATGATATAAATCAAGCTGGCGATCGCTTGAAAAATTATCTGTTGTGGAACGAAATGGAATAGAAATCCGTTATTATTAGAAGGAAAACCAAAGGTGGTAACAGAATGGGGAGAAAACAATTCATACATCGATCGGTAGCTGGGAGAATTCCTGTTCCGTGATTCGAAGGTATGCCCGGTCTGAAAAGAGGGAACACACGAATGGTGATTCAAGATGGAAACCTTCATCGCTGGCCAGGGGCACACTTACGCTGAGCAGCAGAGTATGCCGCATGCAGCAGGGACAGAAATCCAATAACAATTTGAATTTTATTAAAAATTGCCATGATGATGGTGGATGTACGAATGTGAAAAGATGGAGCTTTGTTTACAACTGTACAAACGTCAAAAGAGTGGGACGTTTGGTGGTCCTCTCAGTGACATTCTATGTAATAACTTTTAAAAATATTATTAAATTCATACAACGTATGCTAATGTTGAGTCTTTTGAATAATTTATCCACTAATGCATTTAAGTTATGACAAAATTAACAAAGAAAACAAAATAAAACATAAAAAAATAAGACAAATATGTTCCAGCAAATTGACTAAATTGGCAGTTTTTTTGTCCAACTGCGGAGCAATTTGAAAGAAAAAAATTACTTTAGGGCTCATTCAATTATTACGTAACGCTAAAATTCTAAATTTTCGAACCCCTCCCCCACTACTGTAACAACCCAAGTAGCCAGATTTGCTTAAGCAGCCAATTTGGCAACGCTAAAGATCGATCTTTAAATAGGTTGTTTGCAGTAGATAACCAGCCTTGAAGTTCCGCGAACTTTTAAGCAACCTTTAAGCAGCCCTCGGCCAAAACGTCAAAAAATGTGAATGCCTGACTACACGGTGGAGCTGTTCATATCTATGGCTTTATGTTGCTTTTTTCTTATTTATTAAGTATCGTTTTCTGAGATTCGAACCTAGGGGTTTTCAGAGACAGCAGAACAACTACTTTACTAATTCGGCCATTTAGTTTTATTACGTTACACCCTACAAAATACATATATAAATGATACCAATCTAAATGGAAAAAGTTAACATTTTCGTGTACATTCTTTTTCATGTTTTGTCTATTTAGGTATCAATTGTTATTTCGGATTTTATTTTTTTGGAAACTATTGCAAAATAATTGTATATATATATTTATGTATCGTTGACTTTTTATTACACAATAACACAAAACAAACGAATGCCACTTATTATCACTTTCAATCGGCGGGTGCTACGAACTTTGCCGTAGTTTGTGAGCCTTAATCACAGAAGAGTATGCGCTACGAACTATGTTGCAGGAGCAGATAACCTCGCGATCGCAAGGATATGATGACTGGAGTACATAAGGAGGACCCTCATCCTTAATCGTACGCATAAATCAGATGCGAATTGGAATCCAGCACGTTGATTTAATACACCTTTACGTGGATTAAAACCATTTTATTTTCACTTACAACTTCCCGAAACGGATGGTGTCGTTTGCGGAGCCGTCATTTGACAGTAGAGCTATCATATTGTAAACAAAGTTCCAACGAGTACCGTGTGCTTCCAAAAGAACCGCATAGTTCCGTCGGGAACTTTTAACCGACTACTTTGGAACTCACGAGTTCCATCGTGCGCTGCGTGCGGTTTAAGCAACCCCAAGGTTCACACATGGTTCGCTTTTTCACTAAGCAGCCCTCTAGCAGCGTTATGGTTCGATTTCAAACGTTTCAGGCTATTTGGGTACTATTCATTTCTTATTTATCTAGCAACCTTTCTTTTGCGTAGTTGTCTTCTGTTCATTCTCATTATTCATTTACTTTACTTTTAACTAACTTTTTTTTTTTATAAAACACAGATTTATAGGATCTAAAAATATGGCGAATGTATTTGTCGGTAAAGTAGATTTAGTGAATAATTTTCAGTTGAAAGAAGCTGGGAGTATATAGAACTTATATAGCTCTAGTACCTACATACGCCTGTGAGACATGGACTTTATCCAAAACTGACGAAACCCTCTTAACCGCGTTCGAGAGGAAGATGCTCAGAAGGTTTTTTGGCCCCGTATGTGTGGAAGGACAATGGAGCCGCTACAATGATGAGCTCTATGAGTTGTACGGCGAACCTACCGTCGTACAGCGGATTAGACCAGTCTGAGCGCCGGTGGGCTGGTCATGTCATGAAAATGACACCCAACGACCCTGTCCAAAAAGCCGATTTAGGTCGTCCTCATGGACAGAGGAGGCTTGGTAGGCCCAAATTAAGTTAGAGGGATGCCGTTGATGAGTCCAACAGACATATCGGGATTAAGGATTGGCTAATGACGGCGCTGGACCGTAGGTGGTTTAGAGGACTCCTGCAGCAAGCCAAGACCACGAAGCGCCGGAAAACTCAAAACTCAAACCCATTGTCATTTAACATTTAACACCCAGTTGAACATCATTAATTTAGAATGTCAATTGAAAAACTGCATTTGGTTAGAAAAAAGGTTAAATGGAATGGATAAGCATGGTAAGCAAATACTGCCATACAAGCACCGATCACGATGTTGCACGTTCTAGTTGGCAAAAGTTATTCATTGTGTCGTGAATAAGCTTCCGAGCACTAAATGATATCGAATAATTGACTGATGTATGGTTAATTATTGATGTATGATTGTATGAAGCTCTTTACGATAATGGATAACTTGGATGCATCATTCTGAGCCTGTTTAGAGCTCTTCAAGCTCAATGTAAGTTTTAAGAGTCGACGATGCTTGTTATATGACAATGGGTATATGGGACACTGCTACAAACCGGAATTTAAAATCACCATCTTAGTGGAAATCAGTATCGATGAGTTGACTTGACCTTTAAACAATCAACAAGTAGATAAATAACATAGAATTTGTATAAAAATCCGTAATATAAGTTAATTTTTCATACATACAGTATGAAGCGGGAATCTAAGTATAATCTTATTGTATGTTACGTAACAAAAAGTTAAACCCCCCCGAAGTTCAATCTGCAAAAAGTTTCAATCTGCGAAGCACGAAACAAAGAGAAAACGCCTTACTTAACGATTGTAAAATGGTTAGCAAAAATTAAAGTTGGTGCACACGTGTATACGCCCCTTCAGGCAAACACAATTTAGTCGAGCACATTACATTCGTGCAGTTTGTAAGCGTCGAGCAGCAAAGTACCCGACTGTAGCGCAGTATAGAATTGTTGGTGAATCGAGAAAGAAGCAACGGAGAGAAAAAGTTCCAAGTGAAAAAAATATTTCCCAGCGAAAATTATAACCGAGCGAAAGAAGCGGAATCATTAAAAAGGTAATTAATAACATACCGGAAGTTTAGGAATCTATTTTGCAGCACATTGAAAGACTTAAATTACAGTAAAACACGTTTTTTCCGTTCAACAAAAAATGGACGACTTCATCGGCGCTTCGCTTTGTAAATGGCAGCCGCCGTCATTGTACGTTTTGTGTGGCAGCAGGAGTTTTTGGACAAAGTGCGACGTAACGCCGTTGAGGTTTTTAGGGCTTTTTGTCACCGGCGAAGGTCATTTCGATAGGCTGTTTGTCTGCCCTTCGACGTGTGTAGATTTTATTGATAAATTAGCTAAAGACTCGTGATTTTAAAGCGCTACGAGTTCACATTGTGCGTGGTTACCCAAGAGAAAGTTCCGCTACCTGGTGGCAAGTTCATAATGGTGGACGGAACACGAACGGATGATGGCTTGGGTGTTGCTTTGCGAGTTAAATGCCTCTTGTTGATTGTGTTATTTTAGAGTAAATTCGTTAAATCACTCGCTAGGAACTGTGTCAAGCTTGTGAGGAATTTATTTATCACGGAAATGTGCCCCCAAACCGATTGGTAAGGGCGTGAAAAGCGAAGACATTGAGTTGAGCAAAGGGAATAAGGCAGAGGAAGGCTTTCTGTGACGTGGTGATGGTACGTTTTTACGACAGGTAGCTTCTTTCTGAGAGGTGTACGTTTTTAAGGGTATTTTATAAGTTGATTGTTCTAGTAGGGCACAAACAGGCCATGAACATAGTACGGGCAACAAAAAAGATCCAGCATCCATGTTGGCTTGGTAACACAGTGTTCAAGAAGATGTGCAAACACATAACCTCACTTTCGGGTACGGCACAGAAGTGGGCAAGCATATTCGCGAAGATGAGCTTTTGTTGCTAAATTACACGGGATGCAAGTTATTTGGAAAATACGTTTATTTCTAGCTTTCATTGTAAATAGGTTTTATAAACATAATCACACCGAGAGCGAACATTCTTTCAATCTTTGTTCAAATGTGAGGTTGTGTTTGCTTGCTCGCCCTCCACCGTGCGCGTGTGTGTGGCGTTGGGACTTTGTGTTCCCTTGTACGTAGCACGCATTCTCACACACTGTTAGAAGTGGATGAGATACACAAGAAGAAAAAAAAACACTCGAATCGCGGATTTAAGGGTAAATAGTGGGTCAGAAAAGAGGTATTTCCACCCTTTCGTGCAGGGGGTTGTATAAGGAAGCAAAGCTTTCTCGCGCTGTGTGTAATGTGACACACAACCATCATTGCAATGGCCGAACCATATGCGCATACACACACATAAACACGGCCGACACTATCTAATTCGCGTCCGTTTTGGCGAATTCAAACCTGCCATTAATAAAAGGGCGACGAAAAAATGGTGGAATAAATTATGCCATCACTTTTCATTTTTTACGCACCGCGTACGGTGCGTACACAGATGGTGTGGGATTCATTGATAGTAGATGAACTGATGTATGTTTTTTGGTGAGGCTCTCTCGTTATCGAAATTCGGAGCTGAAGTGAAAGACTAAAAATTGGTTGAGAGATATTTGTCACACTTTGTTGGCAAAGGAGGCATTGATGTTAAGTTTTAGTAGCTATGTTACCAAATTAAAAACGAAGTGGTTGCTATGTAATTTTTAGTTCTTTTTCTCTCTTGTATCGGTACAAAATTAGGAACTTAATGATGGTGCTGATCATGTGCTTTATCTTCCATTTCTAGCGAAAATTATCCTGAAACGGTAAATACGATTGAAGTGTGAATTCTGACACAGAAAACTAACGTGTCCCTCTGAAGGATAAGGAAGCATATCCGGATCAAACCGAGCGAGAACCACGAGCGATAGTCGAAAGGAAGAAATAGAAAACCACTCCCCCCGACCGCTTAAAGCGACCGTGAGCGTGTGTGTGTGTCTGTACGTGTGCGAAAACATTTCGGGAGGATACACATACATAGAGGAAAAGAAAGCTAAATTCCATTTCGCCAGCCACACACGTTTGTCGTCCAACCCCCCGGGGGCCCTTCTGGTGGTATTTCATCCCCTCGTGCTACAGCATAAGCTTCCGCCTAAAACGTGTGCAAATGCAAACGAAAGGATACTCTCCTTTTTGAGCTGTTTGTGCAATTTCTTCCAGTTCGGTGAAAAGTTTTCCGCTATCCGGAACAATTCTTCTACGTGCAGAAGAGTTTCCAGAACAACTATCTTTTATACAGTGCAATTTTGTACACAACACAGAACACACACGAAAACACAATCAGAAATCCTCGTTCTTCACAAAACAATCGTAAAGTGTAGAGGAAGTGGTGGTGTGGTAAATTGTTAGTACGTGCGCGGTGGTTAGAAAACAAACAATTAAAGAACGCTGAATCCGCAATCGTGAAACTGAGACAGAACAGGAAGAACGAAAAACAAAACAAAAGGAAAAACGTACAGCTGGTAGTGAATAACGGTGAGAATAAAAGACTTTTTAATTTATTACGTTACTAAGAAGACGCTAGATGTGTAGCGAAACCGTGCTAATAGTGAACAAAAAAGGGATTGGTTTCAAACGAAGGTGAAAAATCGTCGCGCGACTTTGAGAGAAAAGATATAATACCGACCGAGTAATAGTTCCATACAACAAGAGATACACTAAGAGAGAAAGTCATTGCACTTAATCGTAACGCGCGATTACTGTGGAGCTTTTTGGCGTGTACTCAACATTGCATCGGTGGCGCGGGGCAACATCGTGAAGAAACGAACGCGGTACAAAACCAAGCAAGCAGATGAACCAATCACTGCTTAGCTAACGACAGGGGCAAACACACAGTGATTAAGATTAAAAGCGAAGAAATTGTGAATACTAGATTTGTAGTGTTATAGCGCATAAGTGAGTTTAGGTGGAAAAGTAAATTTAAGTGTAAAGCCAACTCATCGTACGACGGGAAGCGGTCTGGTAGCAAGCAAAACGAGAAGACAAAAGAGACTCCAATACTCATCTTACTAAAAGAATCATCTCCACCACCCCGGCACAAACCCTCTAGCCAGTAGGTGGTTAAGGTGGGATATACCTTACTGTGTAAAAAATTGCTACTACGGCGAAAGAAAAGCCATTCGTTTTGGTTTATCCTTTTTAAACTAAAATCAACCAAGAAACCAATTCCCGCGTAAATATTAGTCTATTTGTATAGAGGAAATAACAAAGCAAGTTTATCTGTGAGTGAGTGTGGTGCACAAAAAGCAGAATTTCTATTGTTCAAAAGCTAAGCTAGTGAGTGGGAAGAGCTAAAATCAATCTATCAGCGTCATGATGACTGAAACGTTGAGTTCGAATAATCATCTCAGCCAGAAAGGGTAAGAACATATTTGCATACATTGAAAATGAGGATAATAATTCGTGAAACAATGCTTTCTCTTTACAGCGAGAACAACAAAGTTGGTGACATGGGATGGAAGGCCAAACTTAAAATACCGCCCAAAGATACTAGAGTTAAGACTAGTGTGAGTAGACTATTTTTATATTTTCTTTCTGTTTGCAAGAATGAATGTTTATTAGTAAGCGTCATTCATATGAATCGTGATTTCTTGGAGTTGGAGAAAGGGGAAGGAGTCGAACCTCTCAATAAATTCATACATCGTCTGTACGGAAATGGAAATTATTAAAGGTTTTCTTCCAGAAATTTAAACGCAAACAATATTTAAATCGTAGGAAGGATCTATTAAAGTTTCCAAAACCATGTTACCGTAAATATTCATGTATCTTTAAAATTTAAATTCCATTTTATGCATTCATTTCAAAGGTACATGAATCTAAATCTGATTTACCAGACACTAATAATAATTTTGTTGATGTTCTTCGATTTTCTTTCCATTAGGATGTTACTGATACCCGAGGAAACGAGTTTGAGGAGTTCTGCCTGAAACGGCCATTGTTGATGGGCATCTTCGAGAAGGGTTGGGAGAAACCATCTCCAATCCAGGAGGCGGCCATCCCGATCGCCCTGGTCGGTAAGGACATATTGGCGCGAGCGAAGAACGGTACTGGCAAGACGGGCGCGTACAGCATCCCTGTACTAGAGCAGGTCGACCCGACCAAGGACTACATTCAGGCACTGATCATAGTGCCGACGCGCGAGCTGGCCCTGCAGACGTCACAAATCTGCATCGAGCTGGCGAAGCACATGCACATTCGCGTCATGGTGACGACCGGTGGAACGAACTTGAAGGATGATATCATGAGAATTTATCAGAAAGGTGAGTTCTTGTTAGTTGTTGTTAGTTCTTGCGTGCCGTGTAAATACGCAAACTACATACTCCGATAGTTCAATCGTGTTACTCAATACATGAGCGCCGCATGTGTGTAATTAATGATGATAATTTCCCTCAGCCATTGACATATGCTTTTGTGCGTGTGCATGATGCCAACATTTTGCCACATAATCTGATACTCCCTCCCTTAACACTGCGTGCCATCTAACAACGAGTAGCAGTCTGTTAGCAAGCTATATATTTTTTTGCCCTCTGTTTCCTGATCTAGACTTGCCTCGTGAAGCTAATATATCAACTCTTGTATTTTTCATTATGCAAACACCACAGTTCAAGTGATCATTGCCACGCCCGGTCGTATTCTCGATCTCATGGACAAGGAGGTGGCCAATATGTCCCAGTGCCGGATGCTAGTATTAGACGAGGCAGATAAGCTGCTGTCGCAGGACTTTAAAGGCATGCTGGATCATGTCATAATGAGATTGCCAAAGGAGCGCCAGATACTGCTGTTCTCCGCGACATTCCCACTGAGCGTGAAGAACTTTATGGAGAAGCATCTGCGCGATCCGTACGAAATCAATCTGATGGAGGAGCTGACGCTGAAGGGTGTCACGCAGTACTACGCGTTTGTGCAGGAGCGCCAGAAGGTGCACTGTCTCAACACACTCTTCTCGAAGCTGCAGATCAACCAGTCGATCATCTTCTGCAATTCGACGCAGCGTGTCGAACTGTTGGCGAAAAAAATTACCGAGCTCGGGTACTGCTGCTACTACATCCATGCCCGTATGCAGCAGGCCCACAGGAACCGTGTGTTCCACGACTTCCGATCGGGTTTGTGTCGGAATCTGGTGTGCTCCGATCTCTTTACTCGTGGTATCGACGTACAGGCTGTGAACGTTGTAATTAATTTTGATTTCCCTAAGATGGCAGAAACCTACCTGCACAGAATCGGTAGATCCGGACGTTTCGGACATTTGGGTAAGTATCTATCCAATGTATTTGTCTTAGCATTTGTTTTGCCACTTATTGCGGCAATTAGATTTATGTGATAGCATTGTCTTCTACGATTGAAATGTCTTTCGGGGGTTTCGTGTGATGGTGTTATTTTTTAATATGCTAGTAATTCAGCGCTTGTATTATGATTTTTTTTTCCGTGGAACGGCCTGGCCGTGTCGACAGCGCTCGCATTATGTTTAAATGATTTTAATTGTTTGTGTATGATCCCGTAGGTATCGCCATCAATCTAATCACCTATGAGGATCGTTTCGATCTTCATCGCATTGAGAAGGAGCTGGGCACGGAAATTAAGCCCATCCCGAAAGTGATCGATCCGGCATTGTACGTACCGCGACCGGATGATCCGAACAGCGCGCAAGAGGAGCAAAACGTTAGTAAATAAGTAAGGCAAGCGTTTGGTCGCGGGCCTTGGAGGGAGGAGTGTGTGATATAGAGTGTGAATAGTGGGAAGCTGTTGTCAAAAAATCAAGTAATGAGAATGGAAAATGTATAATAGTTGATTTGTGGTGTAGAGTAGAACACAGGAGGCAGAACTACTATGGTGTGTGCCCGGGGCCTAGATTATGGGAGAAAATAGAGACCAGGGAGACGGAGAAGAGAAATGAAATGTAGAAAATTTATTGAAAATCAACCGCCAAAAAGTAATGCCGAGGAAAATTTTTGCTAAGCAACAACGCACTCATACACACACTAATTAAAGACCTTAGTGATGATTGCACGGGTAACATCTTCAACCGCCGAGTGCGTAAGATGTACACAATGTTGTATCTTAAATTGTAACGTCGTAATTTCCATGACGCAACGCTGACGCTGAAGACCGGCTTACTGTTGTACCTTCACACCTTCAAATGATGTAAAACGCTGGAAAAAGTCACCATTCTATTCAGAACATTATACCGAGCAGATACAAACAACTCGTTAGTTATTTGTCACTGTTCAACAATTTGATCGATGCGCGAGAAAGTTTTCTGTTTTGTTGATACCTCTTGTTCATGGGTCCTTGTGTGCGCGTGTGGAAAAAGATATGATCTTTTTATAAGAAAAAGGCTTGAACGATTCATTCTTGTTCTGAATGTGAAAAATTCTTCGGGTAGATTACATCGGGCTCTGTGTGCAGTACGTCGTGCACTCTACTATAAGTGGACTACATTCGTTCAATTGTATACTTTCTGCACCACCGTACCGCGTTCTCGAGCCTATGTGTGTGATAATCAGGCTTTATTCGTCCATACGATGCGCAAGAACACTCTCGAAGCTGATAATGAAGGGCGCTTATATTTTAAGGGGGTTCAAGTTAATCAACCGGCTCGCTTATGTTAAATCCGATTGCGTTTGACATTAGACAATCGATCGCTTAATTTCCAGCTTTGTGTGTGGTACTCGTGTGCGCTGTAGCGATATCATCATACTTAAATGACTGCGATATTGATTTTTACACGAATCGACATTTTCTATCGATGTTTTGGGCGTAAAAATAGTGCGTGTTTGATCCGAGAAAACCACAGCAAATATTGTAGCAAATATTCTTCGGCGAAGGTTGTTTAGCAAAATTCCTGATTAGCGCGCACGCCACAAACATTTATACCCTTTTCCAACATCATTCTCTCTTCTCCGAGTGGGTATACACTGTCTTGGACTTCTCCCGCGTTCGGCGCACCGCGAGATCATTAATCATTATCGTACATTATCAGCAAAACAAGGAAAAGATGACTGGTGGAGAGAGAAGTGTTTAAACAAGCTAGAAAGGGAACAGAACAGATGCATAGCTACAAAGTGGTGCACATTGAAGAACTAGGGTGCATCATACAGGGATTGTGGTAAATAAGAACAGAAGGAAGTTTTTGAATTTTAGTATGTGATGAAACGAGAACGAAAGAAGATGTAGGCTTACGTTAATGTGCAGTTGTCACAAAATTACGTTTGAATGCATTGATGGAGGGAAAAGGCTCAGTTGAAAAACGGATACAAAACACAAACAGGAAGAGCGGAATAGTGAACAAGAATTTTGTGTGAAAAGATTATTCCGAAGGAAAAACAGCAGGATCCGTACGGAGGGCAAAGAAAGTGGTAGTATAGTTTGTGGAAATAAGCTTTCTTCCATCTTGTTTTGATGCTTTTTCGTTTGTATTATGATAATTGCCCTTGATTTTCGTATCGTTCGTACGGTTCTACTCACCGGCAAAATCACGGTCTATTTTGAACATGAAGTTGAGTTCATTTCCTTCCTTATCCGGAAATGTGTGAATGTGTTGTGTGTGTGCGTGTATTGTATGTGTGGGTAATAAAAAAAAAACCTGTGGGAAAGCTTATCTGCAAGCGTACTACTGCGTAGCACGCGCCAGCAGAATCTGTACTGCGGGGAAGGTATGATTGTGGGATGAAATTCAGAAGACAGGCGCGAATGTGAGATTCGAAAAAGGATATATAGGAGATACGACTATCAGGTGTACATGGCTTTTCGCCGAAGCACAATGAAGATCCACACAACAGATTCAACATTGTTTGTTTTCTAGTACAGATAAAGCATTAAATCTTAACTTTGGTAGAAGTTGATACAAAAGATTCAAACGAAACTACACGAAACATATTATGAAAAGAGACACAAGTTTTGATAACGCACTGGAACAAGCAAGCATGAGTTGAGGCAGATTTAAAAAAGAGCGCTGTACGGCGAGAACAGATTAAACGGGGACAGCCGGAAACATTATTGTACATATTATGTAGGCTAATATAGGGAGTATAACTGTAAAAAAACGGAAGTAAAAAAACACAACAGTCTGCAAAGCTAAGAAGCATAGAGCGATCCCACAACAACAGAGAGAAGGAGGAGACGTGCGAAAGGAATGAGTCAGACTGAAGCAATTGAGGGAAAAATACAACCATGGTTGAATGGATTAACGGATGGAAAATTAACAATTTGAGGTGTAAGATAATGGGGTAGATGGGTTTGGGAACATAATGATACAAAAATTGATCTAAAACATCATCATTATTGTGTTTTCACACACGTATAGGTTGGAGGGTTTTTTTTGCTAGAACTTCGAACATCAGATTACACAAATATTTTCCCCTCTGGGAAATGTTTCAAGGATACTGTTACTTTATTTCTCGCCTGGGATTTAAACTGGATAGGATTTCATTGATGCAATGGGACACATAATGCATCTTTAAGCCTACGGCGTATTGGAAGGAAGAATGTGTATTGCCAGAATTAAAATGCTAAAACAAGTGAACACGTGGTAAAAGAAAAATAACACGCAAGCACGCTTCTTGAACTGTCCTGACTCTGGATTTAGCTGGTCATAATTTGAACGGCTATTAAACCATTTGACCATCATTTCACTCTGATTAAATACGTTCGCCACGTGTAGATCTCGCACACGCAAAAGGACGTCTAACAAATTTGCCTAAGGGACAAAATCGGACACAGTTCACGTGGTTTATAGTCGTTCTTATACATCTGTTCGATATGCTTTTGAAAAGGCATATGGCAGGGGTGCAGATTTAGGCAGGATTGCGAGAATAGAGACTGACGATTACATAAAGCTGCACGTATGATGTTGGAAACATGTACCCGAAGCATCCTCGCAGATATATGGCCTTCCTTTCCGAAAGCGTGCTTTTTTTAAGGATGGCAGCAAATCAATCAAATTCCTCTGCGGTTTTTCTTGCCAGCTAAGACATCGGAATTAAAGCGTGGCAAACCGGGGTACCCGAAAGTGAAGCTAAAATCAGGGATATCGAAAGAAGGAAATAGGTAGTCGAATGCGAATAACCAATTTGAAGAACATGCTCGGCTTGTGAGGTACTTCAATTCCAGCCCGCATAAAAAAATGGTGGAAAAATCAACTGTTGTATGAACGAACAATGGTTCTCCTGCAGTTTTGATGAGCGTTTCATTTCTTACTACATTTTTCGCAAATTCGACTAGATGGAGAGGAGGGATACATAGTAGAAAATTAATTTGGAATAATCGTGAATCGGGATGAATGTGTTGGTCAAGAATGAATGGGAGAGTGGACGCGTATTATGGATGGGTGATTATGAATGATGATGTGGTGAAATCATAGGATTTGAATGAATGTTGTGACCATCAGTGCAGTGTGGGAACATAGTGTTTTAACGAATGAAAATGTATGAATGGGGCGAATGTATGTGTGTGTATTTACTTTTAAAAGGTAGAACAATGAAACAAAAGAAACGAGATCGAAGGTGATTAATGGATTTCGAAGCATTTCCACAAAACCCGCCGTATTAGACAGTGCCATTTTTTTTTGTAACACGTTGGTCGGGAAGATAAATCTCCTGAAAAATGTTTAAAGTATGTGATTGTTCGTGAGACGAAGCTTAATTTCCATCAACCAACTCTAAAGCACTTCCACGGAGTCATCATAATAAAATCGAGCGGAAAGTGAACTCGCATACAACGGAATCTTCGGTTGGAGAGATTTATCTTCTACCTAAAAACGGGAAACATCATTACATGCTTGCGTGGCCTAGTCGAGATATTTGAAGTTGTATAAACAAAGGTAACAACCAATTGCTTTACCACATGTGAGGCTTTAATCGGCACACGGTTAGCTTCAAAATGTATAGCATTTTTTTAAAATCGAAGGATCTTTAAGAAAAGATTCCTTTACAACCGATAGGATTTCCTGTTGCTTTTTGTGGTATCCTATCCACATGGGGTGGCGTGTGGTGATGTGTTAGGTATTAGCACTGGTAGTAATTAAGTATGGTAAACACATTTACATTGACGTAGGGACACGCACGATTGGAATGAGAGAACACGAAGAAGATCAAACAACAACAGCAACAATTACTTCAACGTACCTGCATTTTACACGAAGACAATTAAGAAATGAAGACACATGCGTCCTGGAATCAAAGCGAATGGAGAGGAAGTCCAGATCAAGTTTTGTGTGCTGTAGGGGACCGTACAGTTTTTGGGATTAAGCAACTGTTAATTCATCCCGCTTGTGCGGGGAGAGAACATCGGTAAAAAAAATCAAAAATAAGTTAAAACAAACGTTAAAAATAATGCGTATGATAAACGAAACACACGATTTTCACTAATCGATGTCCGTCAAAAATCTTCCAATAGGTTCAGAGCAGGCTCATGATCGCTGCATTGCGTTCTAGTTAGTAAAAAGGGTTTAAAATGTTTGATAATAGCAGCTAATTTGTTTCCTCCCCGCGATGTTATTCCGTTTAAATAATGCAACATACATTCAACATTTTGCGTACGTTATAGGGTTTTTTCTTCTTTTGGGGCTCTCTGCAACCGTCGTCTGCCGATGGATCCGGTATTTGCCTAAATTGTCGTGTCTGTCTTATCTGGCATTTGGTTTACCCATTTCCGGATCGTCAGTCCCTAACGTGGCCCAGTTGATCCCGGGACGGATTTGTAGTTTGGCCCGTGCATTAATGAACAAACACAACTATGATCGGTAATAGTATGTTTATACCATTCTACTCTATATGGGTAATTACAAAAGTGTCTTTCGGTAATTAATGTACCGCACGGATGAAACTGTAAGAAAAGTTACCGAAGAAAAACACAAGGCGACTAAAATTAGTAAACCAGTGATAAATGTGAGTTCCGTACCATATTACTACCCCGACATACGACAAACGAGTAACAATCACGCCGACTTAGAAAAATAAACAAATCGAAGATTCCCCAAAAGTCAAAGCTATTTTTTCCTTTGAAGTAGGTCAAACTTTCCCCGGAGTTGTTCTTCGTATATTTGTTTCGTACTCTACCCGTACTAGCTGTGATTAAGGAGTGACCTATAAGCTACATCCTATCTTTAGTGCATGATCTTTATTTTGTGTCCCTTTAAAAATTGATCATACTTCCGTTTCTTTTTAAAACATTGTAAAATTTTACGAAGACTCAAAAACTCTACATCGTCCATACAGATTTTTTTTTTTAAATAGAACAGCAAAGGGGAAAGCAATGAAGATCGGAATGGCCTACAGAAGATAGCAGTTTTTAAGTAGCTTTGATTTTAAGCAGTTTAAATGTGTGGGGGAGGGGTTGGAGGGCAGGGGTTGGGAGGATGAGGGGAAGTTGCATTTTTGCATTCTCTTCGAGATGCTGTGAAATTCCAATCAATCGACTGTACGGAATGATAAATCCAAGTGGAAAATATATGTTTTTGTCTTTCGGCTCATTATAAGCTCGATTCGTCGCAGACTTCTTGTA
Organism: Anopheles moucheti; assembly: GCF_943734755.1. Lineage (NCBI taxonomy): Eukaryota > Metazoa > Arthropoda > Insecta > Diptera > Culicidae > Anopheles > Anopheles moucheti. The sequence continues at coordinate 28,410,555 of NC_069141.1, forward strand.
TCCTTCTTGATATTTCTCAAAAAAGAAACGGCCATGATGATTGAAGCACGAGCTTTATCAATCTGCTCATGAGAGTACGCATATACAATCTCATATCTATTGCTTTTAAAATTTCCGTTACGGATTTTTGTTAACACGGCGTAATGCTATTGACTCAGATGAAGGAAAATCTCATATTTGGCTGCCGGATCAAGTAGTACATTTTCGAGACATGGGGTTTTGGGAATCATGGAACAAATTTGAAACATGCAGGAAACTAACTTCAGCTGCATTGATCTTTCCACTTGGATCTCTATGTATTATCTAAACTACAAGCTCATTCGTGAAAGGGAAACTCAGTTCCTACTGTTTAACGTTAAGTTGAGAACGAGAAGCTCGAGTTGAGCGAGGCATAACGGCGGCGCCTTTCAGACCTCTCAAGGTTGGCCAACAAGAACATTCAGGCCAAAGGCTGTCGTCTATGAGCGATTTGTCTCTGTATGAGAGGAAATAAGGGTGGAAAAGAGCGAATAGTAGTAGCAGAATTAACATTTCATTCCCACATTAAAGCAGAAATGAACTGAAAGAGAACAATAACATCGAATAGATACATCTCATAATTCCATCTCTAGTGTGAGTGCGTGTGGGGGGCTACTACTAATAGTGGGGGGAAATAATGTACAAAAACGGGAGTGTAGGACACTCGCAACCAACCAAACCCCGCTTCCCCCCAAACCAGTCGTGTTGTGTCGTGTCCTCGCAGTGAGCGACTTTCTTTCTCTAAATCTACTCCTATTGGTGTTAAGCAGCAAATGGAAGCGCGAGTTTTTACAATACCATCCAATCATATTGTACAAAAACAGGAAGGAACCTTCAATTGCGAATAGGGCGAGAAAAGAGGGTGTGCGTGTAATATGTCTGTGTGTGATCGAAATTAGCCAAAACCCTGAAGTGAAGGCAACAAGAAAGTGGCCAAGAGAGACATACAAGTTATATCACGCGCGTGAGTTGGCGGTAGGATCGAAGTAAAAATCGTTTTAACTATCAGGAAACAAAATAGCATCAGAAAAATCTGTAACACACGCACCACATCATGTAACAATCAACCAATATCTAATGAGTGAGTGATAAGAAACCAAGAGCAGGGATAAAGAGCAAAACAAACACAACGTGAAGAAGAACTTGCGGGGCACTAAAGACAGTGGCATGTAAAATGCAAATGAAATCAATCATGTTTTTGTGGAAATAATTTTAAAACCGATACGTGGCTAAATAATCAACCATCTGAATGCGCAGTGGGAGGGTGGGTGAACTTCAATATAAAATTAATGCGAGATCATTATCCAATAGTAAAAACCATGCACATGTAAAACGATCAACCATAGAATGAACCGCGCAGTTCTCTTGAATTTCTTGGACGAGAGAAGGCAAACGACGATAAATGTGAGAACGGTACCTGAAATTTGTAACGTTAACGTAGGAATAGGTTTAGAAACGATTTTAACTCACAAAAAGAGAAAAGCAAACCAACAACTGAGACAAACAACAACAACAAAAAAAACAACTCGACAAAATAACAACAATGGAGAAAGTATGGGCAAAACGAAAAACAAAACTAAAAGCAACAAAAAAAAACATCCCATAAGAACAAAGAACAACAAAAAATATAAAAAAGGGAAATAAAACTGCTATCGAACAACACCCTGCAAAAGAGGATTCTAATTTAATTATTTCACATTGATTATATTTCACCTACTTTAGGTAAAATCATTCTGTTTTTTCTTTATTATTTACATTTATTTATTTATTTTTAAACACAGTTTATAGTTTTTAAATACAGTTTTTAGTTTTAAAGCACAGAAAATTGTGTGCTTTATTTTTTTGCTTGGAAGTTTTTTCGGAAGCTTTCAGAGGATCCATTAATTACGTAACACGAAAATTGAGAAGAAGTCGATGTTACTGTCGTACACATTGTACGAGCCCCATGTCATTTGCAACGGATCCCGCCTCATCGGTCTTAAAACGGTTACGGTCTCCATTTCCTGTAGTATGGGTTTGGTTATATTCAACATAACTTGCTATGCCATATTACTTTGAAATATTTTGTAAAAGATTTTTCTAAGAAGATACATGCTAGTGCTCAGATGAGCTTTTTTGTTACTCTTTCGATCCCATTTCTTTTGCCTTCGAAATAATCGAAGCAGATCCTGTGTTAAAAGGTATAGCCCATAACTGCTATACGATACGACGATCTGCAGCTAATAATACATCTGTATTTAGCAGTATTTAATTGACAGAAAGGGTGTTACAGTCCAACTTATTGAAGAAAGCGCCAAACTTTGACAGATTCGTATCCTACATGTCTTAATTTATCTGTTTTTAATGATATTCCTTCCGTTTTTTTATTGGTGGGTCACGTCAAGCATTCAACATCCCTATTGTCAATCGTTGCATTCCTTCAAGGGCAAGACGCCGTCGCTCAAGTTTCGATTTTTTAATCCATCGCTTTTTTTAAGGTTTTCCTCTTGCGATGAAGTTTACCTAGCTTCTTCATAACCAACTAAATAACTACAACTTCATAAATACATCATAACCCGTGAATCTTTAGCCTTAAAATCGTTTCGTAATGAATGGATGGTTTCCTAGTAGCAGGGTTCGTTGCTCTAAGCAAAGGAAGCTTCTGCTGCATAAAAGCTCTTTACTGCAGGACGAAAGTCGTGCGTAATACAGACGTAAAAGCTCCAATATGAAAGCTATGGAAAATGGAAAATGCATCAATTTCCATGCTGTTAGACTTTGAAAATGGATTTTCCATTATTTGAATGGAGTGTTGGTACTACTTCTAAGTTTCTTAGAAAATGAGTTCAGTTATTATATTCATTATCATTCCCCCTCTCGTTTTTATAAGTAGTTAACATCTTTTCCTGAGTTTGGCTAATTGAACTTTCATATTCGCTTTAACACAAGAAGTTCTTAGTACGAGGACTTTTGTGTTGGTTTACTTTATTCGCCTTTTTTTTGTTAAATAATTCAATGGTCGAGATTGAAACCGATCAATCTTTTACTTCACTCGTTCCATCCACCCCATGCATACTTTGCTCCCGAACTGAAGAAAAAAAGTATAATCGAGCTTTTTTCGAGCCAAGGAAAGAGTTTCGTAGCTCATCGCCTTAACTTGAGCCCTACCTTCCCACCTAAAAATGGGAGGTTCGAATATTCAGCATAATATGTGTTTCCTTTTTTTTCCCTCCCATCCTGCTATTGCCTTGCGTTGAACGCGGTAACGCAAAGCAAGAGTTCCACCGGGTGTGTTCATTATTCAAATTCGTCCGGATCGAGACGACGCTCATAAATAGCTCGAAAGAGAAAATCGGATTGGCACCACCACCACCACCCTGGTATTGGGGGTCACCGTCTTCACCGCCGCCGCCATCATCATCATGCATGCAAAAAATAATCACAGAAACGGCAAAGTAAGTTCGTGAGAGTATCCTTAAAGGATTGGTTGCAGTTTTTGCATAGGTAGTGTGTGCACATGAAAGCAAAACAGAAATTCGTGACTTATGTATGCGCATTATTTCCCCATTTCCCCCCCATCTCAGCGTTGTGTTTTTCGTGTGTTGCGTGTTGGTGAAGAAAAGGACCGCCTCGTGTGTTGAGCAGTTGAGTGGACTAGAATTATGAATCCTTTTGATATGGCCAACTGGTGAAAGCTTTCTATTTGTGTGGTACAGCGTGGTACGTACGGCCGTTTTTGGCATGACGAGACGGACGAGTACGATGGCGCAGGCCGTGTCCTTTACGAATTTTCATCGAGATTAATAAATTATTTGTTTGGTTTCTTTTTAGGAAATCCTCATGTCGAAGGAAGTGAAAAAAAATGGAGCTAGCTATTTTTTTTTATAAAAAAGAACCCTTTTTACAACAAACCACAGTGATAAATGCATGGCGGGTGTATACATCGATCCAAGATAAGGCGATTCTTCTCATATAACATCGAATTCGTATTCATTTAATGCTCCATACTAGGAAAAGCTTTCGCTTTACCTTTCACCGATCTGATTTCATCCAAAAAATGTGAAGTATTTCGTAAAAAAAAACGATTGACCGCTTTTAATGAGATGCGGGGACTCCATGTACGTGTGTGTAGCCCATCATCCAGCTTATTGCAGTTATTTTTCTTCCCGGTTGCTATCTATCGTCCACACCGGGCGCCCAGTATCCTTCCGGATGTGAGAAAACAAAGCGGCACACAGCCAAAAACGGCATAAAGTATGTAAAGGATTTTAACGGATCCATTGGCGTCCATTCCCATCAACAGCCATCCCCGCGACGACTATCGAGATAATCAATTTTTATCCGCCAGTAATGGGAACCGTCATTCTACATCTTGCGTGATGAAGTATGCCGGATTTAATCGGTTTTTGTTGCAAATAAGCGCTGAATTTTCACGCGTAACTTATATGCGCTCCAGGTAGGAACGCGGGAAAACGAGGAAAAATAGTGAAAATAGTGAAAAGAGGTATTGTAATATTGATGCTTAATTATTTCTCTGTCAAGCCAAATCGACTGAATCGTGAGTCTGCGAAGGATGTGTAACAAAACGGATGATTTGTCCGGTTTTAGTTGTTACTCGTTTTTCTCCACTGGGAAACTATTGCCGGGATTGGTTGGCAGAGGATTTTGTGACAGGAAGAAGAAAAAAACAGGAATCACCGGAAACCCGTTCGCGGTGGAAAACTAAAAGTAAACCCCACTATGACAAACCCTGACAGCAGAGGGAAAAAAGTTTCTTGTTTCCATAGCAAATAGGAATGACACAACGTTTCGTTGCAACAAGAAAGTCGACCATTGATTAGAGGGCATGGTTACCGGATGGAGGAAAGTTTAAGCGATAGTAGGCCAATCGCTGCGAGGCTGCAAATCCAAATGCAATGGTGTGGTGTGCCTGTGTTTCCTGGCCTCATATTTACCATTTAATGCGCTGTTTTTTTTTTCGCTGATTTTTATGTTGCACTTCTGCTCGGCAGGTGGAACCCACTTTGCACCCCCAGTTCCCAGCTTCGTGCGCCACCCGTCGCGTTACCCGACCGGGATGGGGGAACTTTTTGCCTCTGTTTGCCAATAACCGTGGCAAAAGCCAGTCAATTAAGCTTATCCCCATTTTGGAAAGACACCACCACTGCCCCATCGTCCATTATTGGTCCGGTGATATCGGCTAGTGTGACAACGTTAATTGAGATAAACTTAATGTTATTTATGAAAAGCGACAGTGCCTGCTCGGCTGCGCCAGGCCCACGGGTTCTTGCGATGCTGCGCCAACAAATCAAACAAACGCAACATTGGACGCACGGTAATTTGTCCGCCGTGGGAAAATGGGAAAGTGGCAGCGTATAAGGATAGGATCTACTCCGGGAAGACCTCAACAAACTGACACTAAAATGAATTAATGTTTCGCGAGAAGAGCAGTTTCATGCTACGGAGCACTAAATTGATTCATGGAGATAATTTTCAATATTCACATACGGCAGGACAGGAGAGGGGAAATGAGGGGGGATTTGGTCCGGAGAGCACTATTTACGTTTTGATGTCTTAATTATAATGGTATGCAAACGTGGGATAATTTGTAAATCCATTTCATTTGCGGATGGAACGGTTGTAATGGATGTGTCCGTTTCTTTACTTCCTTTGGCGGTATTGCAAAAGCTTTTTACCTCGTTCCACTAGAGACGGATCGCGCTACTCTTAGTAGTCGGTGTCTACCTTTTCTTTGTCACATTAACCATTTTATTATAGTTACATGTATTATAGTTACATTAGAATTCGTATTGGTGGGAATTTCCGGAGGGTTCTTTAGGGTTTTCTCAACAAAAGTAACATCTACATGTTCTGAGGAAATCCTCTGTAGAACAACAATTTATATTGTTTTTTTTTAAATACCACATATTTGAAAGCACTGCTCTAGAATATATTCGCTTACAAGGTTTCGGTTTGCTTAAATTTCGACAATATTTTATTATACAAATTAGTTTAGTTAAATAATTGTTAATTACTTTTATATTGGATTTTTATGGAGTGCAGAGTCTGCTTACCTTGGAACATTAAAGAAAATCACCCGAATCAATCGAATAATTAAATAAATAAATAATAATAAAATAATCAAATAAATAAATAAAATAATTAAATAAATAATCATTTTTGAAATCGAATAAAGGTTGAATTTCTAGAGTGATAAACATGACTGTGGAAATCTGTCCGTTAAAATTCTTGTTGTGATTTTGTTGACGAAATTCAAGCAAACCGAAGAAAATACAGCCAAAAACAAACGATAACTATTAACAGATTGCTCTACGGAGCGTTTTTTTAGTAAAATTCCCCTGTATGTTTGCACATTTCCCCTTTATGATTGCAAGTTTCTCTTCATCGATTGAAAATATCCCCAAATGAATTGCAAACGGTTGTAAATGTTCCCTTGCATGATTCGAAACCCTGTAATGCTGCAGATACCATTGTTTAACACGTTCAGCGCCGCATCACCACAATTTGGGTGATATTAATGGTTACTGCCTGTTCGTATCACCCAAAAATGATGTTCTAAACTAAAAAACCAAGTAAGCTTTGACAGCGGTCCCACGGTAACTATTGCGATTTTTGACACAGCGCTGAACGTGTTAAGCCTTAACAGTGTGTTAAGGCCAACAATTGAATACCGGATGTCCTGTAATGTCCGGCTAATGTTCTGTAAGGAAAATTTTTAATCCAAGATATATCAACTTTACAGTGGAATAAAAACAGGCTAAACAAATGAAACTTTAATCCAAATTATTTCAATTATAATGGTAACTTTAACCTTTAACTAATTTTTTTTATTGCATTTAATACAAAAAAAATAATTCAATTGCTATTTTGTTTCTAAACCGAGCGAATGTATTTTCCGATGTGTAATTTTGGTCAGAAAATCTCCATCAGGGCTGCTTTCGCAACCGAAAGGTAATTATGTTATTTAAAGAAAAATAGTATTTATACGCCTTTATGTGTGTAGTTTTTGAAAAAAAAATTGCTACAACTATACGAGAGAAAAAAAAGCGACAAAACACCATATTTGTCTCGTTTCACGCAAACTGCACCCGTTGACAATATAACATAATAATGACTTCTTCCTCCATTTTGTATGCGTTGTGTATGTGTGGGTATGTGTGGGTATGTGTGTGTTTGTGGGTCTGAAAAATCTCCTACCCCCTATGTTGTTAAACAACAAATTTGAAAAATAATTAATTCTCTTTGTTTCTGTCCCCTTCTGCTAGCCTCCCCCCTGCCCACCTCCTGTGAAATCTGAAACACCTACCCACACCCATCGTGATCAGCACCCCTTTCAGCTTTGAAAAGGTAGAAACATGGAATCCGGCGTGTTGTATTGTAGGCTTCCAGCCTTTTCTTGTATGGCAGTATCGGCAAGCGCTTCGACACCCGGGTGCTTTCTCCCGCAACTGCTCCGCAAAGTAGCCACCGTGCAAATTCAGTGAACACAGAGTAAAAAAAAAACACGAAAAAGAAAAAAAAACCCCAGCCCAAAGCAGCAGCATATGAACATAAACGGTGCAGAAAAAGGGGAAGGGGAAGAAATGTGCAAAAATATTCAACAAACACGAGGAGCTTTTAGAAGCTGACGGTTGGGTGAGTAAATCGGAGAGAAGGAAGAGACCGGGGGGTTGATAAAAACAAAAACCGGTAAAATTAAAAGCAAAATATCGATCTGAACAATTCATGCTTGGATGCTGCAAAAGGGGAAAAGAAGCGTGAAAAATCGTACAAAAATAAAAACTCCACATACAAACACACACACACACACACAGATGAAAAGTAAAGGATGAAAAAAATGTTTAAAAGTGTATGTGTGGTATTAAAATACAGCTGGTGGTTTCTTCCGGGTTTTGGGTGCACCCCTCGCCCTACCCTTCGATTCTCTCTTCCTTCGACCCAGTATGGTGGGGAGTTGTTGCTTCAAAGCTTTTGGGTTGTTGCAGCTGCTGGGAATGCTTTTGCATGCTCATATCGGAACAAATAACCGTAAATAAGACAAAGTTTGAAATGTGCATGTATGTTTTTTTTTGTTTCTCTCCTTCCCTTGTTTGGTCGTTTATCGCGCCATGTTGCTCCGTATTTTCCGTACCCTTTTTGCCGCTCTGTCCTTCCCCCCGCCAACATCTGGAATGGAGGAGAAACCCTGCAAAAGGAGACGCGTGATGTACGCTTTTTACGGCTGCAGCACACAGTGCGCTTGATTTTGCTTCCTTTAGCAATGAAAGTTTTGCTTACACGGGGTGTCTACTATTACTACTACTACAGCGAGCGGGAGCGACCGTGCTAAAGGGGCGGGAGAGATAAAAAAAATCACAGCACGTCAGTTGGTGAGTTCGTTGATTCCCGCTTTTTTTGTTGTTGTTGTTGTTGCATGCAGCAATACGAATCCGGTGGATGATAAGAGTTTCATCGGAGTTTGAATGGAGGCTAGTGCTAGGCACCAGCACTACTCTTCGGTTACTACAGCAACAACTGCTCTTATGATACCGGTCCCATCAGTGCTATCGACAGTACTCGAACAAGCTAAGCACAGCACGGTGTGTAAACCGAACTCTCCCGCTTGGGACTTGGGTTCCGAACGCCGGGAAGTAAAAATGGAGTTCCCCCTCCCCCACGTTCTGGCAGTACTCTCGACACGGGCACACAAACTGGTAATGTGAGATGTAAAGTTTCCTCTTAATTTGTAACACTAGAACCGAAAATAATGCGCACGATGGTGAAGCACGATAGCGCGGTTGAGTGTGAGTCTGATGAGGCTGTGTACAATGTATGAAAGTAGCTCTTGTTTGAACGATATAGCCATCAAACGGGGGATGGAGGGGGAACCGAATAATGAAAAACCAGCTTCAATGTTGTGGGCATCTTCTCGCACAAAATAGGTACATGATTTCCGTAAAACGAAAAATTGGTAACAACACATGCCAACGAATGAGGCGATCGTTGAGCGTGTGGCGTTGGACGAGAAGACAGTCCAGGTACATAACAAAGCATTTTACGAAAATGAATGGGAAATGAATGGGTTTCATTCCGAGTTGAATGGTTTTCAAACCGAATTAATTTAAGATGACAATCAGATACAGATATTTGTAGTGATTAATTTTGTTTATGAATTCTACATTGACAAACGTTGGTATTTGGTTTCGGGGGTTTCGTGATTGTTCTGGTCTTTAAATTATTAGCATAACTACTTCGTTGAAAGATTTTTTGTCAAAGCCAGTCAGTTTAGAAGAATATATTCTTGATGAAGCTGACAACTTCTAGATGAGATTTCGTATCGATCTCCCTGATCATCGCAATGCCGAAAGGGAAGATCATGTACTAATCATCAACTGCATAAGAAGAAGAGCCTTGATGTAATCTCCTTGGAAGGTGCTCGAACACACCATCAGCCAGTGTTAGATAGTTCTAGAAGATTAATTAAGACCAAAAGGTTCTTAAAATTGAATTGCCTGGTGCTCAGATACAAAGAGGGAATACTTATCTTTCGAAGGCTCTCTATATTGGGATCCATATCCATATGGGAAGAGATGTTTTGAGTGATGTCGAGAATATTCAAGAGAATCCCGGAAAAAATGACATTCGTTAAATTAGGAAGCGTGTGATTCTTCCATTAATCCAGAGGTCTTGATATCAGCTACTCTTCAATTGCTCAATTCCTAGACTATGTTGGAGAACAATATTATACGATTTTGGAAATTGGACTTATAATTCTTGGATTTTTATAATTCTTCAAGGAAATTCTATTCTGCTAGAAATAATCAACTTGTGATCAAAAAGTCTGTTCTTTTCGAAGGTGCATCCAGAAGAGATCGAATCCCGCAGGACAAAACTAATGGGAACCATCCAGACAATCGAAAGTTGTTCCAGTGCGACCATCATCATTACGCGAAACAAAAAGGACACTCGTACTCCCTCGTGATTTGTCATTCTTCCGTGCAGATGTATTTAATTTACCAATTAATCCTTTCGCCAGCGCGACAGTTCCAATTGTATTTGCGATAATGATTTAGCCCACCCTTCCCACTCTGTTCGTTTTGTGCTCATACTAAGGGAACATTCACACTCATCGCACCTCAATCCAAGTTAATCTGCTCCGCTACATTAACCTGCGGTTTACGCTGAAGTGCCAAACGCCCGGAAGCACAAATATCTCGCCTTCGTGCGCTGTTGCCCACTTTTGGCGGTTGTTGTGTCGCTCCACACCGTGAACAGCATCTTGCGCGGTTGGACGAATTCGTAGAAAAACCTATTTCCATCTCTGTGGAGGAAAAGAGGGAGAGGGGGAGAGAGATGGATCGGTATTGGCAAAGAAGCAAGAAACTACCGACGAATGCTCCAGGCACGGGGGATGAAAGAAAATCACTAATCTCGTCCCGCTCGTGCCGGAATCCGGGGTTGAATCACCGGCGTGGTGGTTTGTGCGGGGTTTCCATGACCGCTGGTTAAACATTTCGCGCCCGTCGCGTTTCCCGAGCGTTGGTAAAGCAAGCGGGGCCCACAAATGACGGCAAAAATTCACCGAACGGCTCGGCTTCGTCCAGCACCCGGGCTCTTCCGATGGTGCAGGATATAATTAATTTATTCTCACTGCTCACTTCTGTCGGTTTCTTAACACCAGCTAATTAGTCAATCTCGTTCACTTTCCTGCATTTGATGTTTCCGGGTCGCAGTTGGCGCCTTCTTTTTTTTAACGAGCTATTGGGCGAAAGAGAGAAAGAGAGAGCAGAAGAGGAAAAAAAGCAATACAAACTGTCATCCGAAAGGACACGTTCTCTGAACATTTCTTAGCGTTTTATCCCAGTGTGTCAACACGACTGTTCGACTGTTCTGCATGTCCGTTTCACCTTCTGCTTCTGCGCCCCCCCCATCCAATTGGGGTGCACCTCCTTCCCCCTCATTCCGGGTTCTCAATTTGACCAGTGTTGACAATCTATTTGAACGTATACTGTCATAATTTAACGGAAAAAGGTTTTGCTGTTCCCGTTTCCGGGTGGGGTGTCTTAATATGGGATTCAGGGATTTGTTCTAGCCCATTTTTGTGGCGTACACAGCTGTGTCCTAATTTTCGTTTGTGGGATGTGGATGTTTCGGAACCCCTTTTTTATCTGGCGATTACACCCATCGGGAAGTGTGGGAATGTGAATTGTTCCGAAGAAAAACAAACAATCCCAATAAAACCAACGGCTTCCTTCCCTGCAAGGCAAGTAGTAGTAGTAGGTGTAGGAATCCTCGGGTAAGCTATAAAGGAGTTGTAGAGCTTCTTTGAATGTTGAAGGTTCGGAGGAGATCAGCAGGACGAAAAAAAACCACCACCACTCTCTACTATGCTTCGTGAACGACGACGTCCGTGTGTTGTACCTCTTGGCAGTGAGATAAATTATGATACCGGGATAATCCGTTTTTCACCCTAACTCCAACTGGACGCTGGACGCTTTTGCCAATGAGAGTGAAAGAGGTCGCCATTGTCGTGGAACAAATTCGTTTCGGTACTTGTCGGATAGGTGTTTTTTGTGTGTGTGCTCTTGCTAGTCGCTTCGGACAGTTTACCAGAAAGCTTAGTGTAATAATTATCACACATTAAAACAGCACTATTCAGCACCGCCAGGCTACAGAGCAGGTGAACCTATTAATCAAGTCACGCTTTGGGGTGGTTTTTGCTGCTTCATCTAGCTTATCTTTCCACCCCGTTCTGAGACTGTGTGACCTTTGCCCGCTTTAGTGGTCGTGGCTGGGCCGAACTGGGCTGAGTGTTATCACTTAAAGTGGGATAGCTTGAGGGAAGGGGCACAGGTTGCACAGTTTTGGGATAAAAATTTTCCAACCCGTGAAGCACCTTCAAGTGGGACACATTTAGGCAATGTGTGCTTCCGGTACACCGTTCGGAGCTGGATGTGCACGCTTGTGCACTAGCCCCAGGTGTGCGGTGCAGCAGCATATTATTGAAGTGGCTGGACACGTTTTCGACATCGATAGCAACAAACATCCACTTGGAATCGTGTGTATTTGACAAACACCATATTTGTGATCGGTTGGACAAAAACAGCTTCTCGAGTAACTCCTTAAAACCAGACATGTGGCCACTTGTCACGAGTACCAGCGTCTCAACCGGAGGGTGCGCGAGAGAGAGAGAGAGTTCGAAGCATGAAGCTATACGGTACGTGCTGGGTAGCTTATGTCCACACAATATACTGCTCTTGCGAAATAGTGAAACCTGTGTCCTTTTCCAGGGTTTTAGGATTTAGGTGTGTGGCCAAGATTTTCCCCCTGTGCTCCATCCTGAACTTACAGTTGCTGTGCGTGAAGATTTCATTCGAATGTTTGCTTTAGCTTCGGTCAAACATGATGACGCAACTGGATATAGAATAATATTTATCTAGCCAACCCAGCCCCAAAACTCTGGGGGCGGGAAAATCGGATGCAACGGACATCATTGTTGCGGCTGGTATTGGAAATTGGTGTCCAAAGTTGGCCATTGCGGAAGATTTCATTGGTTGTGCATATGGGTGCCATAATATGTGCACACTGTGTTCACATGGGAACCGAGCAGCCCGATAACATCCCTATCGGGTAGCCCGATAACAGTTTTAACAGGCTTCTCGATAACAGCCTTATCGGGCTGCCCGATAGTCCAATAATAGTCCAATAAGAACTCGATAATGATTCGATAAGAATAATAGTCCGATAACAGTCCGATAAAAGTGTGAAAACAGTCCGATAATAGTCCGAAACGAACCAAAAATAGTCCAATAACAGTTCGATCAGAGTCTAATAATAGTCCCGATGGCATGATGGCAGTGGAACCGGTCTTTACACGATCGGACCGGACCAATCATCCGTAGCAAGGACTGTCTATCCGGCTATTTGATAAAATAAGTCTGGTAAATCAGAAATGGCAGGCATGTCTTAGTACGGCGTTAAGCCAAGAAGAGAGAGAACAGCCTGATAATTGTCCGATAAGAACCCGATAATAGTCCAAGAAAAGTCCGATAGTAGTCCGCTTAGAGCCCGATAACAGTCCAATAAAAGTCCAATAATAGTCCGATCAGAGCAAAATAGCAGTCCAATGATAGAGTATTATTGCGGTCGGACTGTTCGGACTGTTATCGGACTATTTTGGACATTTTTGGCTGTTATTGGATTCTTATTGGACTAATATTGGACTAATATTGATATCAGACAATAATTGGATTATTTTTGGCCTCTTATCATTTTGTTATAGGATTATTATTGGACTATCTTGCCACCTGTTAAGGCTGTTCTCGGGTTGCCCGATAAAAGATGTTGTTACAATTCAGCAGCAAAAATTATAATTTCCCTTTCAAATTCGTAATATTCTACTATTTTGTACTAAAAACTTTCGCGTAATGTCATTTTACTCCCAAGTGAACAAAGGGTCAACGTATGCCCCGCTCCTTCTACAAAAGCTGTTAATTAATGTATTCAAATTAGCAAAAATTTAGTTATGCTTTGTTGTAAACGATTAGTTTGACGATGCCTTCAAAGCTGCTGCCTGTAGAGATCGAATTCTTTCGTTATTACTTATCGACATCGGAATCGTTGGAGTTGCAAAGGGAGGCAACACTGACCATTCGGTTCGGAACGGATACATACACACACAGAATACCATTGAGAACCCAGCTATCATGAGTGTTACATGTGTTTAAAAGATGCACAGTTGAAAGGATTCCAACGCTCGGAACTTGTATCCGCCAGAACCGCTCCACCATCGCACCTTGTCCTTGTACTTTGAAAAGGGTATTTATTTCGAATAAATCGACGACGACGACGACACGACGCACAGCAGTCCCAGAAGTCGGTGAGTAATAGCTTTCCACCCTGGGAGCCAAAGCTGACCGGTATGTTTTCCCCATTGACCGTGCTCCCCGGAGAGAGATATGCTGATGGTCGGTCGTTTTACTGGCCGTAACGAAACACACAACTTCTTGCTTGTTTCCTCTGATTCAGTACATTTTTTTGTCCACTTCTTTCTAAACCCCAGACGCCGGGATTCCTCGCGGGAGTGTGCAACATTGTGGACCAGACGGGTGGAAACATTTTATACTGTTCAGTGCACCGGTTCCGCATCGGTTCCGCAAAACCTTGTCGGGAAGCAAACGCAACCATGGGAAAGGTCGAGGCTGTTTCAGGGCAAGTCCGGATGCACCGAGATCTCCACCCGGCCACGATCGCTTCGGACGAAATGCAAAGGGTGCATCGTTTTCTCGAGATGATTCGTTTGCTTTTGCGTTCCACTGGATGGCGCTGGCAACACGCTGACACTTCGAGAAGGCGGAATAGAGAAAGATAGATAGGGTAACTGGGAGACGGAGCCGGAACGTTACAAAATTGAGTTAACCCATCAAGTTCCGGAGCCACTATCGTAAATTTTCAGCTACTCCAAATGCCACAAAACTCAATTCGTAGTGCTCTGTGCCGGTTCGTTCCGGTCCTCAAGGAGCCGGTCTTCATGGGGCGGAGCCTTGCCCACGAGCCGAGCCGGTCCTGATGGTTGCTCGTTATCGAGGCCACGAAATTTTCTTCAGATTGTACTGCTTCTGCCCAACACTAGCTGCCGGGGTGGAGTATCTCCATGACGTGGTGTTCCGCACCATCTTCCCGCTCCCGATCCGGGGTTTGTTCCGGTTCCAGGTCGTTGGGTTTCAGCGTATGGGTGAGATGTCAACGATTGGACTAACATTTTCTCTCGCCCGATCAGTTTTTGCTTCTTTCGTCGTCGGTCGTCTGTGAGGTGTGAGGTGCCGTACTTCAGCTGTATTCTCTATAGCTCCTCCAGGGAACCTCCTCGACTCCGCGTTACAAATGTGGGTTGTGTGCTGCCATGTTGCCTTCGAAAGCACATATTTCAGTTTCACACTTTACACACATTGAAATGAATAGGTTTTCGGTCAAATGTCACCAATAATTACTGATCGAAACAACACACCTCGGCCGCCGTATTGCCGAGTCTCTCTCTCCCTGCCGTGTTCTTGACGGTGGGAAAAATCCTGTAGCACACTCGTGTGTAATATTTATCGTTGTTTGGGTCAGATGCTTTCCCTGCTTCTTGGAACGATACGTTATTCTGCTGCGGTGCACAGACAGAGCTCACACAGCGTACCAGAAACGCTTTGTAGCAGTTTGTTCGCAAAGTCAATGGTTGTTAATACGTTCGCCTCCGATGGTTGTATGCTGGCCAACGGAGAGGGCAAAATATGTGTTCTGGAGGGTATGCTCAGTGAAACGGCACACCATTGTTTAATCGTTGCCATCATGCAATCGTTTTGTGGCTTATCTTTCGTTGCATAGGGCGTAGTGCGTTGAGCAGACGTTATGACACTTTTTGGTGTCAAGTTTTTCTGTGTCCAATCAATACTTTCATCGTTATTTGTTACTCGTCAAACTCGTTACGGAACTTTGCAGATTAAAATTTGGAGAGTGTCGGAAAATTGTGTCCAGTTGGTTTTGTTCTTGATACCCCCGGGATCGCCTAGAGTTGATTCTGATTGTTGATTGGTGATTAATTGGTTTAGAGTTGAGAACATGTTTACTAATGATTATTAACTTTAACCTTCCAATCGAGTCAGAAGTTGTAGAATAAACGTAAAATGCTGTTCCAGGTTGAAACATATCCCGCAACAACTTAAACCTTACGTTTTGTTATATTCATCCTGTGAAAAGATGGCGCAATTATGTAATATCCTGTTTGATTCTTCGTCCAAGGTAGCCCAACTAGTTCTGAAGTGTAAGCTAAATGTTATTTCCAACTGAAATTTTGAAATGATCGATTTTAAAGATTGAGATTTTTCCAACAACTTCCAGGTCGTCTGAGGGAATGAATTCCATTGTGTAGACGCTTTGTCAGCAGGACAGTTTCAGTGCATGGAATTCAACAAATATATCCTACAGGAATACAATACTTACAGGACCCTAGACAACGGGTCTATTGGGGATCAATATCTGCATTGAAACCACTGTGCAGTTATGCTATAATTGGGTTGATATAACAGGGTTGATAATTGAAACTTCAGCGGAAGTGGTCAAAACCGTTTCTTTTCATGCACAGGCTGTCCCCGAGATACACTATTATAGAGGATCGTTAACATATAACCCGGGAAAAATCCGCGTAAGTCGAATTTTGGTATAACTTCGTTTATACTTGAAAGTCACAGAGTCGACTTCCTACTTTGCACTTAATTTTGTTCTACAAATTGTGTGACTTTTTAAAAGAATACATTATAGTAAATTAAAAGCAAATGCTTAATATGGCGTCCGGCGTACGAAATAGCAAGAAGAGGAAAGTAATTATGGGCGGTCGGTCAGAATTTGTTCTGCATAGTCGCATTATACAAATTTCTTTGTAAAAAAACTAATCGTAGTAGGCCTCCAATCAATCGCTCTCACATGCGCTCTCACACCATAGCAGAATTTGTATATAGATATGCTTTTAGTTACACATTTCTACTTAATTAACCCAACATGGATAGATATAACTTAAAAAAATGTTCATAATATCCATCCACAATGATTGATTGTCACAAATCGTGCACGTTTGGTACTTTGATGTACAGCCCTAGAATGATTTGAAGCCCTAAACATATCTGTAAACTCATCAAAAGTAATCGTATTCTCTTCTGCCGCCGGGCGCGAACAGTGCGCTGGCATCGTCTAGCACCGTCTGCACTTATCCGGCTTTCCCCGGCACTAATGGATGATCGTTCCCATCCGAACGTTTCTTGTTCTTCTATCACTCGGCAGCGCAACGGTATTGGAAGTTCCGTTTCCGCTCTCCAACCGTATGGTACGGTACGGTGGTGGCAAAATAAATGATATCTGTCAATGAAGCCAATCAGTAGATGGATTGCTTCTCACATTTGCAGCTCCGGTGTGCGGTGGTACGGCTGGGAGAAGGACAGGACGCCCGGGTATAAATCGGTGCTTACTGCAAAAGGTGTACTGCCACTGCCGTTCGTAAAAATGGCAATCGAAACATACATTTTTCTTTGCCTTCCCCTTCCCCTTCTTCCTGCGCGCGCTCGTTCACGAGTTTTGTCTGATCGCCATTTGCTTTGCCAGGACCGTCCGTTCGTTGGCGCCCAAGAACCCGACGTTTTATGTTATATTATTTTCCGGGGGAGAACCCCGGTGTGTATGTTAAGGTTCTACACAAAATGCTTTAAATCTTAACTATCCATCAAATCTTTCATCTCATCGAACAGCGTGTTACGGTCGACCCATCAATCAGCCGCGCCTTCATCCCGTACCGTTTGCTGCCGATGGTCATTTCCGCTCGCTTTGCGGAACTTTGGAATTAGAAAACTTCACCGTAGCGCGATTTCAAAAGTCTTCTTGCCTCGTTTCCACCAGGACGCGGTTGAGTAAAAATCGCAAATTCCCAAAGTAAATACACAACAATTGTGTGTGTCTGTGTGTGTTTGGCAAGTGCGACCGCGAATGGTAAAGCATTGTGTTCGGCATTCGGCGCTTGCCACAAAACTGAAACTAGAAACCTAAACCGATGGTGCCATTTTCCAATTTCGTTTCCCTAAGCCTAAGGGGGTGGATATTTATTTCCATGTTGGGGGTAGGAAACGTGCAGCTCCTGGCGGTTGTTCGAAGCCCATTTTCTGGCACGTTCGTTCTTGCAGTGGGCTTCCGTTTAAAATGCTAAAAGATTTCCACGCAAATGGAAATCAATCAGAGTGGCGTTGTTAAATTGGAGGGTGGCAATGTGAGCCGGAGTCTCACCGGCTGGTTCAAAATCAATTTGATTCGTGATGGCAACATTGATGGCCCTTTCCGTCGCGGTGTGTTTGTAATCGTGATCGACCAGCTTAGCAGCGTAAATAATTATCTACAATCGTGCGCGGGGTGTTGGATTACGGGGCTTCGTGGAATAAATAAAATGATTACCGTGTGCCCAACACTGGATCGAGCTGAGGGGTCGATTCGGGGGGTTGTAAACGATCGTACGCTTAATTCGTGCTTTTTTCCCCTCTACTTCCATTTGCAGAGATAAAATGGAGAGGTTGGCGTGAAATTCTCGGAATCAACTTCATCAAATGCATCGTACAAACATTGTGACGTACTGTGTTTGTGGTGTTTTCCTTGCTGCATACGGAGCATACGGACACACAGAGGCAAACATCATGCCTGGAAATGTGATCAATTAGGGTACGAGAGCAGTGGCAATCGTTTTGTACATTCTTTACTGTTGGTGTGTACATTTGACACAATCGATTATTGCCCATTTTAAACCCAACCATAGATGGAACAGCCTTCGACTACTTTTCCAGGTAGACGCTCACATTTAATTCTAACGTATCTAATGGCGACAAATCGTTCTTTCAGGCGAGATACGTAAAGGCTGTGTGTAATTGTGTGGGCAGAACGATTGGTATTGATTAAAACGTTTTTCTCGGATGTTTATTTGCTAGACGAAGTAAACAAAAAAAAAAAAACAACCATCACCGAAGCCGAATCGTTGTCAGCTCGAAGCCAAATCGATTGTTAGCTGAGATCAACAAAGTGTTCCCGGTACTGGAGGGGGTAGTGCCTTTCTAGTGCTTGAATGTTCAATTGATCCAATCGAGGGAAATTATTTATTGCAAATTAGATTCACGGTGGTTGCATTCTTCCCTGACAGCAGCTTTGATTGGGTGCCATTATGTAGGCACTTAGATAAGGTGTAGCGATAGTGGTACTTTATCTTGAAAAGCTTACATTTTCGGCGTGAATTTTGATGATAAATGTGCTATCGAGTGAATGAGGGTTTATGTGCCGTGTGTCATAAAATGGGCAATGCACACTCCTCCTGCTGCTGATTGTTACCGATTTATTGTGCCGTGATGGGTGATGGGCCATTATCGGTTACTTCACTTAGATCTTCACGAGATAGTAGGAGATAGTCACCGATAGAGCGATTACTGGTCAAACAACATGATGGAGGTTCACCAATTGATAGTTTTAAATGCGAAGTTGCAACGTGTTTAACGATTTTATAAAAGTTCGATAAGCTGAAAGCATTTCAAAAAGCCATTTGAAGCTGATTTAGTTACTGCACAGTTAAAAGAATCATTCGGCAAATAATACCATGTGTGTAAGGTGTTCTTCGCACATAAATTATGATTGTGTATTTTCTGATAAATAAAAGTAAATCAATGCTTAGGCTAAAATTTACAACCATCTTAAAGGATCACGCGCCACGTGCTTTTATCATTTCGAAAATCGTTGGCTGGAAAGGAAAAGCATCCCTTAGCTTAAACACCGGTTGCTGAATCGAAGCAAGCCAGCAAAACCGTTCTCGAACGTAGGCGTAAATGGGGTAGAAAATCTTTTCGCCAAACGCGCGCGTTGTAAATTTGGAAAATCGTTTCATTTCCCGCCCGCCATCATTTCCGGCACATTTTAAAGGAACTTTCAAGGGGAAAGATTAATTGTACCGGAACGGGGAGCGATATTCGTTCGTTCAAGCCACTGCCGCTTTACATTCGATGAAGGTTAGTGAATTCGTCTGTTTGATTCATTTGATTTCCATTCCAATAATTGGGGTGGGGATCATTTCGCACACTTTTCCAGTGGATGATGGTTGAAAGGGTTCGGATTTGAGACGCTTCCATTTTGGACAAAACGGTAAAGTGACGCAAGCACTACTGGCGTAGGTGGTCATCCTTTTTTGTTGCACCGTTGGCGGGTTGTTTTGGAAGACAGTGGAAAATCGTTTTAACGCCATTTAGCAAAACTGCTGTGCTAGCTAGTTGGTGCTGGTGAGAAGCGAGCTAAAGGTGGAAATATGAATCGATTAGGTAAATCCATTGTGCTGATAGTCGCGTATCTTTCAAAGCACCACTAGAAACAGACAACGAACGCCCGGAAGCCGTACGTCTACGAGCAATGGGTTGGCGTGGTTGTTGCGAATGGCGAAGCGTTGGGACAAAAGGATGAACAACGCCCGGTGGATGAAAGTAAAAGGACGAAAGTCGTCCATGCGAACGGTGACTTAGGGTGTAAAGAGTTATCGAGCGTCCGTTATCGTAATCGGTTCGGGAAAGGAAATCATCCCAAAAATCCCGGGAGTATAGCCTACCGTTTCGGATGCCCCCATTTTTGGCCCCCCTTTTGGCGAATAATCCTAGGCAGCAAAAAAAAATGGCTGGATGAGTTATCAGAGCAGGCGTGATGCGATTTGTTGCCGATATGGATCGGATGGCTACCGTTTCAAGGATGGATCAAGGTGTGGATCAAACCGTGTGCCCGTCGGTTGGTAGCGTACAGCAACGTTCAACAAATTTCATGCGAGAAAGAGAACGCACCCCATCGTATTATCGTATTACCCAGCGGCATTCGTACCGGATGGAGGCGCCCAGTAGCTCGTGCAGTGGAAGTTAATGTAGCAAATCCTTTCCCCGAGAAGTGGTTGATTGAAAGGAGGCCGGGGCACGCACGCACCGAAGCGAAAGTGGAAAGCGTAATTGATTTTGATAAGAGAAAATATTTGTTGATACATTTTCCGAATTGATGGACAGCCAGGGCGAGGGGGGGATTTATTTTCCAGCGCAAGTGTTACGCGCGCGCGGTGCTGGTGCTGTGGGAAAGTGTTTTTCCCACGAATTTTCAAGGCTCGGTGCGCTGAAAAAAAGAAAACATTGTGGAAAGAGCGCAACGAGAGAGAAGAAGCACCATCAAGAGTCTTTTTTCACGTACAATGGATTATTGGAATCGTGCAAACAGGGCTCCGGGAAAGCATCATGGCATCAGTCCACCGTTCGGTGTGAAGGAAATGGGAACCCGAGAGGGGAAAAAAAAGAACTTCAGGCGAGTGGATTGATTTTCTCTCGAAAGCCATCAACTATATCAAAATTTCGTGCTCGATAGTCACCGGCCCCGAGTGCTCCGTTTTGAGGGACGGGGGGATAAATTCTGCTTGCAAACTTCCCCCTGGACCGAGATACCCTTCCCTATCGAGTTCGGACCACCGCCTGTGTAAGGGGTTTAACGGGCATTAGCATTTATTTTATTGGAAATAAATTCTTCACCGTTGCTCTTTGTGTGCGAGTTGGTGCGTCGGTCCTCGGGCGTGTAATCGATCGAAATCTTCTCCAGTTCGCGGGGCGGCTTTTGTGGGTGGATCCAGTGGGAAACGAATATCTCTTTAGCCTGTTCGGCTACCAAAAACTGGAGGCTGGCCCATCGAAATCTATGTGCCCTTGTGCAGTTATCTAGGCGAAGCGTCATTAGTCAAATGGTGTCGTATCTGATTATGTTAGTGATTCAAGAGGAATTTCGCATTTCATACAACTTTTTTTTTTCAATCTCTTCACAAAAGGCTTCGATTTTATAGGAACTTTAAAAAAAAACACTCTGGCGATTAATTTGATAATCTCAATGCAACGAACATAACTCTTTACTGTTGTGCTATCAATTGCATCAATAGTCAACCGTGGGGGAAACCACCCTCGTACTCAAAGGGCTGTAAAGGATTAAGGTTAAAAAAAAACGAACCGTACTTCCGGTTAATTATTTCCCCGTTTTGAAGCAGCACATCAATAAAAGCCGGTGCCTACCGTACGGACGAGAGGAATTAAATCAGCACCTACCAAATTTGGTGAAGTGAATAAAAATACCATAAACCGGTTGCAATCGTACTTACCTGGTGGAAAAGTGTTTAATTCCGGATGCTGAATGGTATTATGTTTTATTAAAGCTACCCCAAACGAGAGAGGGGGTGGCGGTTCTACGGGTAGATGTATTGTTTTTTTATTGACCATAAGAGTGCCCAGAAGTCCTGCAATGCCGGTTTGTTAATTTGATTAATTACCTTAGCCGTAATTAAAGCATGACTTAATCAAGGTGGTTAGTTTTTATGGTTTCGTGTTTTATTTCTTCCATGCTTCGTATTCCTGTGGCAAATATTTGCTTATAACTTTTGCTGGCCAATCATTTCATGCTGTATTTGGTTTCAATTATGTGGCGTTGCTGCGTTTAACTGTTTTTTTATTCGTAATATTACGTAACATTAAACATATTAAACATATAAAATAAAACGTCTTTAGTTTTCGGTATACAAAAAATATCAACGAAAAACATCGATTAGTATTTAAAATGTTTGCAATTGTTGTGTTGCTTGTATCTAGTGGAATCTTACAGCATTTAATTCCATCTTCCCGAATTGTGACAGCTTTGTGACCGCATGTTTATAACGCCCATTTGAAAGATTGGTTTAGATTAGTAGCCATTTGCAATGCTTTCGTTGACACAGTTCATAATCCAAGTCAATCTTTGACAAGGGGGTAATAAACATGCGACCAACAAGCTGTCATAATTCGGGATGAAGAAATTACATGTTCTTAATAAAAATAGAAATCGAACGAAAACAAGAAGTCGTGTGCTGGAAAAATGAATAGTCAAACCCTGTAATCGATAGCACAATTCACTTTAGTTTGGAGACATTTTATGCTTGGTGAAAGGGCGAAAGGGAACCTTACATTCTTATGCTGTACCCGAGTGATTGAACGGTTCGGTTGGAAAAAGTCTTTTCCATCGAACAAAGTTCTACAATGACTTACAACATCGACTGCATCGTTTGTAGCAGAAACCTTAGCACATCGCTTTAATCATTAGTAGACGGCTTACGTTACGTTACCCTGCAGTGGATGAAGAATTGCATTCTAGCAGATATGTGCAACCGAAGGGTTGAACAGCGCATATCGGTCTTCTTCAAACCATCCTCATCGAAAGCACACCGTGACTAACGATTTACGGTTCATTTCCCGCACGGATTTAAGCATCGCTCAGCCTGATGGTCTTCCGTGCGCATTTGCACTGAAAATGTACCGATAAAGGCACAGCGTTCGGTTAGGTGCTTACCGATGTCGAGTTGTTATTTTTGAAACAATGTGCACACATTATTGAAACATCTAACGGGAGTGGTTTGAAATAGCAAAAAATAGTGACAGCGCTTCGCTGAATTTGAAAGCTGTACAGTGCGGCTTTTCTTCCGTTCAATTACAAAAGGATGTATTTTACAACATCAACAAAACACAGCGTAACTTGAGGCTTTGCGTCATTTCTTGGTATTGTATTGTAATTGACAGCACAAAGGTGGGTGGCCATCGTATTGGATCTTTCCAGTGACAGTTTGATTGGTTCTTGAAAATAATGCAATGTTGATGTGCAGATCAGTGTTCGTGGAAAACGTATTATAGTCGTAGATAATATTGTTGATGCAACCGCATTTATGTAAACTATGATTTTGTGGTTGTAAAAAAAAATGGAAACAATGATGTACGGATAATGGTGTATTGTTCAACAATTTTCCTAGAAATAGTGCATTGAAGTGCATAATATGAAATTCAGATCCTGTGCTACCTATCCTTTGCTTAGCAAATATGCAGAATTGTGCAGGATTGGAGTATAAATGCAGTTAAACAACTAGTTTATCCAACGGTAGTTGTACGCTTGAATTCGTAGAAGTTGGGATGAACAATGTGTGCCCTTCGTTGTATTTCAATTAGAATAATTGAGAATGACATTAAGCGTTTGGTTTTATACACGCAGAGTTGTGAATCATGTTTCAACTTAATTGGCCCGCTAACGCAATTGTTTAGATTGTTTTCAAGTTGAATTGGATTGTGTTACTGAAAACTTTCAGGATGTTCTTCAAATTTACAAGATTTTTTGCAACTTTGTCAGCTGAAGTTGGTTGTTTTTACAGTTTTACGGCAATTTTTACAGTTTTTCATCTTTAACATGGACTTTATGAAATAATTGTATATGTTTATGTTGTATCATTTGCTATAACTGCTCAACGTCAACACCGACACGAATCTGAACCGGAACCTATAAGAACATTTATTATTTTTTTGTATTTTTTTCTCTTTTCTTGTTGTTTGTTTTCTCCCTATTATCGTAATTAGTCACAATGAAAATAACGATTTCGAAATACCTTTGTTTTGCCTTTTTTTCAAAGAATCGCGTATAAAGCGCTTAAACACGTTGAAACAACAATATTCTTTTGCAACATGTTTTTCGACTTAATAAAAACACATTGAATGGAGTCACTACAGCTCATTGCACCATCCGCTTCAGTTTCATAATAATAAAAAAAAGCAAACAAAACACACGCACCGGCATAAGATTGAAATGTGAAATGCAATTTTATGGATGGTGTATGGGTTGTGTTGCCCGACCCAGCCTGTATGTAATTTAAGCTCATGCTTGGCGCTGCGGTGCAATAATCACAACGCGATTGATGATCCGCCGCTTGGATGAAAATGTACATGAATATGTAATTCATTTTGCAATTTTTGCCTTTTTTTATTTACGCAACAAGAAAAAAAATCACACACACACACACACACACACAAACGAGCACACTTACAACCGCCATAACCGCTACGTGTGTTGGACTTCGAGACGCGCGATATAAAAGTCGCACCAATGCGAACAGGCTAATGGGGGAAAAATTGGGTAAAAATTCTCATTACCTTTGCCAACATTTGCCCCAGCACAATTTCATGCGTGAGTGTGTGTGTGCGAGAAAGTGTGTATACATATATACATATATTGCCGCGTATTACCGTTATCGTATCATCATCATCAACATTATCATCATGCCGTGACCGAATTCACTTTTCGCGGTAAGAATTCAAATATCGCAATGTTGATTTCGTTTGTGGAGGAAAACCCAGCAAGAAGTATGGGACGTGTGTGTGGTAAGACGGTGCGTCGTTTTAAACTCGTTGAACGAACACCCGAACGAGGGACGCGAGTGACGCTGGTGTAAGAATTGTGGCCAAGGTGGGTATACACCACCAAGCAAAGCTAACCGCTGATGCGTTGGCGGGTCGGTACGTCGCAGAATTTTTATGCTGATAAAAATCATTCCTGCACCACGGACACGGATTCCCAGTGTGCTGGTTACCAAATATGTGTGTGTATGTGTTCCGCTCGACGAAACGCACGGAAATTTAAATTCAATTTTCAATCTAATCTAAACGGTACCGTGGCAACCAGAGAGAAAGGAAAAAAAAAACGGCAATCGTAGCAACCAGCGCCGCTGTGAGTAAGAGGAGATACACGCGCACACACAAGAATCGAGCGATTTTCCATTCCTTGCCCATTTTCACCCCACCTTCCATTTGGACGGGTTATTTCGGCGGAGGCAGGTGGATTGCCACAAGTTTCGGGTTCAACTGGGCGAAATTTAAATTCATTCGATTCGTATATTTGGCCGTTTTTTTTGTGTTGTTCAACCATCACCCGAAATATTTCACGCTCACTGGAGAAACCGGTTATTCCTTGCCTGCGTGTTAGCATTTTTGCTTCCGGTTCCTGTACGCCGCTCACAGCGGAATCGTGCGATGATTTAGGCGAACCTTGTCCACACACACACACGGTTCGGAACGCACGGCTAGCGCGCCTCGATCCGGGATGCAGGATCGGTTACATATTTTACAACCCCAAACATTATTTATGGACGGTGTTTCGCTTGCCGCGACGACGGAGCGAACCGTTGGCAAGGAACTCGTTCCGGGTGGTGGGCAGGCTGCACGGGTTTACTTTTTTACTTCTGTGGACGGTTGCTGTTGAGATGATTTTTTATCGTTTATTAATCTGGGATGAAGAGTGTGCGTGTGTGAGTGCTGTTTTGTATGCGCAATCGGTGGAGGTTTGGTTTCTTTTATTGTTTCTACAGCAAAATCCTAACATTTGACGCGGGCTGAGATTGGTGTTTCGGTTTGTTTGCTGCCGAGTGGTTGTACAGAAATAAGATTTTGTTTAAAAAAGCACGCATGTGATGGTTCGATGATATGCCGGCTGTTTCATTAGTGAAGCTAATAAATGATGTCGATGATTTCCAATGTGTTGCACATTGTGTAATGAAGGAACATATTGATAACCAAACCTATACTGCACTAAGTAAGTAAAGTAAAGTAAAGTAAAGTAAAGTAAAGTAAAGTAAAGTAAAGTAAAGTAAAGTAAAGTAAAGTAAAGTAAAGTAAAGTAAAGTAAAGTAAAGTAAAGTAAAGTAAAGTAAAGAAAAGTAAAGTAAAGTAAAGTAAAGTAAAGTAAAGTAAAGTAAAGTAAAGACACCCGTGGGCTGGCTGACTATTCAGGTATGTCATAGAAAGTTAAAAATTGCATGCCAAATCCTCTTAAAAGTCGTTGTATTCCGCATGACGAAGTAACACTAATTATGGTTGGGATAATTTCAACAGAGGATCAAACACTTTTTGAGTTCGGTGCGAGTTCTGTTCACGAGATCAAGTACCATCATTAGTCAAACACTTAGTCAGGATACCTTGCGGTTGTTTCTATTTTGAATTATAAGGTGCCCTGTAAGCAAACATAGTTAAATTTCAAACATTCTATTTATAAATCGTGAAAGTAAAAATGCTTGGCTTACTGTAGAAGATGTTGAATTTGAACTCACTAATTTGAAAAGAGCCACTGTTGCTGTAAAACTAATAAAACTGTTATTTTACTTTATTTTCCAATTTATTTTCTTATGTTTACATACTTTTGTCACATTTCCAGTTAGAGCAAATTATAATAAATTTTCAAATATTCAGACGTACTTTTTAAATCATAAAAAATACAAATATACGTTTAGTTCCAGCATGTTACTTCTCACGGTTTCTCGCATACGATTTATCACATCATCTAGTAAACAGTAATTATTGTTTTTCGAAAGCCAAAACACGTAATAAATTATACAACTGCAGCCCAGCAGTAAAGCGACGTTCATGTACCATTTCAACTAGACTAAGGAATTTCAACAGAATCGCCCATACAACGCCACTCTTCCTTATCCGCTGGTGTCCTGATGCTCTGATCCGTTTTCTCAAGTGTACGCCACGGGTGGCCAAGTTCCGGGAGGTTCCCACCACCCCCCCCTCCCCCAAGCCCTGCCAAGCCACCAGAAGCCGGCAAGCAGTAGCTGGAAAACGGAACAGCACAGTCACGAAAGCGTAATTCAATTTTAATGAAAAAGTATGAACAGAAATCCTCCCGTACGGCGAGCGGCGTCCTCGTGCCCAGCGCTGTGCACATTTTGGCGATTGCCGTCAGTGTGCGCGCCACGGTGACGACGGAAGGATGATGAATTTTGAAAATGGTTAATAAAACAAAAAAATGCAGACGAAAAAAGAAAGTGCGCGAGCAGCAACCTCGACAAGACATCGGCGGGCCTCGGCGTACGCGGGGCAAGTGAAACGCACGTTGGGCAATAAATAAATTTTTCAGCAATTCAGTTGATGAAAAATTAGCTACACTCTATATGCCGGTTGCGAGTTAGAATGCACGGGGAACGTTTTCCAAAAAGGAGTAAATCTTCTAATAACGTTAAGCAGAAGGTAAAAGATTACGCTGGGTTATCTGAACGAGATGTCGGGTCAGTCTACTGCTAAAATAGCTTTTGGTTGAAGTTTTCGGGGAGTGTTGCCACCTAGCATTTAAATCGGATTTAGTTCACACACACTCACAGTCAAGTCCGGAATGGTTGTGCAATAAAACTACCAAGGTGTAGCTCTAGTGCATGAAAAATTCCCATCCATTAAACACACACTCACTCGCACGCCCGTGTGGAGTTTTTGGGGATTGGGGAAAAGTTTTGTTATTAACTTTCGCTCCATTTCTCGGTCGTCGAAATTGGTAAGCCAAGACTCCCCTGGAAACCTCAGCGTATCCATCTTTTTGGACCCGCAGCAAGACACTTCGATGTGAAGCTCGTGTGCCGATCGGTAATCGTTTAGTGTCGGGGATGGAGAACAAGTTTTCGAACAACTTCCCTTCCTTCTTTCGGCATTCCTTATACACACCCGCACACATACATCCATCAGTGCATCGTTCGGTGGAAACAATTTTGAAGACACACTTTGCCTTTCACACTCAACCTTCTCACCGACCGCATACAGCGTGTCGTTGGCCGGTCGGGTCGTCAGGATGTCATCGTAGCGTGCGGGGAAAAGCTTGCTGCGATTCATTAAACATAAACAGAAGATTGTTTATAAGCCAAAACCAAATCACCATTATTTATCGGTTTGGAAGGATCGGGTTTTTTGGGGAGGGAGGATCCTCACGCGAGCGCGCGCGCGCGCACTCACGCTCTCGGTCTTAATAACCCTCTCCTGGCCTGGAAGTTGGGCCGCACCATAGCAGGAAGCTGTTGGCCTGCTCAAAGTTTATGGATTTACTAAATAAACAGCACAAACTTTTGAGATAATTTATTGAGGCAATTTGGAATTCAGGTCCGTCGCTGGATACGGCTGGCTGGCACTAAACTTTCCCAATAATGTGGACCCTTCTCACAAAACGGTGCTCCATCAATTGGTGGTTGAACGGCCCGGGTGCGGATTACAACGAAGCGGATTCCTTCAAACGAAACAAAAAAAAAAAAACAAAACCAAAAGCGATACCGAGGACACGTGCAGCATCGGAGCGCTCGAATTCGCTGAATGGCACCCAGTGGCACCGTTGAGGTCACTCGTAGCCTATTGGCGAAACCCGCCCAGTATAAAGTGATTGTGAAGTATCCATTTCCTTCACCCATTCCCCGATGGTTTCGTCTATTTACGCCTATTCGAAACACACAAATCTATTTGTGTGGAGGAAACGCAGCTGCGTCCGAAAATCATTGAATGGGTCTTTTGTCTTTCTTCTCGAACTGCCGCCGGCAGGAAGGCGGTGAAGAATGAAGGGCTTAGCCTAGAATAAACAAAACTTAGCAACCCTACGGCAACTAGATGGAGATGAACGAAGGAAACGTGAAGTACCCACAAAAATCGGAAAACCAATTGGGAGGGAGAGACGCTGCGGTGATCTTCATCTCCTTCTGAGGTCGTTTTTGTTGCGAAACAGCGACAACAGGCCAACAATTTATTGTGCGGTCTGGTCAACCGACATGCCCCGATCATTCGCTTCATTTTTCTGAACCCTCGCTTTATAGTGTAAATGTCAGTAAAAATGCAACTGACAGCAGCACAGAGCAGAGCAGTACGGGTGACAACCGCTCCGCATCAAAAACGATCACAAAGTTGAAATGAGATTTGTCTGCTTCTGCGAATCTGTGGCACACTCTGACAGGAGATACGAATCCAATCCTGCCGGTTAGCAACCTAGTACAGTCGAGTGGGAACTCGTAACAGTGTGCCACCGACAACCGTGTAGTTGCCGTTCGTGTAACTAACCAGCGAAAGGGAGAGAAAAAAAGTTTGACGCCATTTGGAACATCGTCCAGCCATCGTTGTGGTGCAGTTGTGATGTACCTTTTTCGCTTTCTCGGGGGGCGAGTTTTCTGGTTCTGGCGAAACGTCCCTGTGGTTGGCCAAACATGGCCAACGTACCTGAAGCCTGATCGAAACAGGTGGTAGCTAGTGTACGAAATCTTGACCACACCGTGAAAGGACTCATTTTATCTCGATCAATTTTGTATTGAAAACCGAACTTTTCGTGCTGCGAAGGGTGAGTGATTGTGGGGTGGTTCGCCATAATGTTTGGTGGTTCGTGATAAATGAAACTTAGCTGAAAACAGCTGTAGCTGAGCGGCGTTTTCCTTCGTTGATATTTTCAATACACCTTCCGAGTAGTTCGCTTTAACTTTCTCCTTATCTTAATCTTAGCATAAACATTAATTTTACAGAGGGATATAGTGGCAAACAAAGCATTAATGCAACGATTGAATAAAGCCAAAAGGGGGTGAGATTGGTGCAACATTGTAAGGCACTCGTTTAGCTTCTGAAATGGACAGTTGCCGGCCATCGCTGTACAATTCTTCTCCTAAAGAAAATGCGGAAGAACTGATGTGCATTTATCAAAACGAAGACGAGATCTATCCATCCGGAATGCAACAAAACTTCACCCATTTGCCAACTGACACCCCGAGTCCGTGTCGCTTATGGTTTCCCATGGAGCCAATATCTTGCGGTATTGGAAATTCCATCTCCGACGAAGAAGTGATGGAGAGTTGCAGTACCGAGAAGACGAAACACAAGGCTAAAGGTACCGCAGACAGGGAACTTTCCAGTCCAGCGTCTGTAACATCATTTTCCTGTACGCTTCGCCTTGCAGGTCACCGGCCAGATTCTCGGTGTGGGAAGCGCGCGTGGGAACTCTCGGCAACAAAAAAAAAAAGATAGAGATTTCTTTGAACAATTCTCAATTACATTCACCGGTCGAACCGTAGTTCGGTTTTTTTTTCCGGGGACAGGTAGTTTGAGGTTATGGGAAGGTATTACATGACCCGCCCGGGGGACTACTAGCTCCACCGGGAGAGTGGAGAGGCAAGAAAAGTTGAAGAAGATGGAACAAAACACACACACACACACACACACAGTGAAGAATGCCAAAATGGGGGCAAAATGCGAACACAGACAT
Organism: Anopheles moucheti; assembly: GCF_943734755.1. Taxonomy (NCBI): domain Eukaryota; kingdom Metazoa; phylum Arthropoda; class Insecta; order Diptera; family Culicidae; genus Anopheles; species Anopheles moucheti. The sequence continues at coordinate 28,440,987 of NC_069141.1, forward strand.
AAAGCTACTAGTGAAGTTCATTCCGGATGAGCTATAAAGTGATTGTCCCACGGAAGAGTGTTCTCTCTCCCTGGACATACCGTCGCTGTGTGGAACAGGAGCGGAACCTGTGGGGAATGAAACGCAACCAGCGGAACGTACAAGTCTTGTAAGAAATGGAACTTGCAAAAGGTTGGAAAATGGTCCCGGGCTGCAATCTCGGTGTGTGTGTGTGTCCCAATGGATGAACTAAGTATGGACTGATGACACGATAATATCACCCGTTGCGCTCGGCGTTTACCCCGGGGTGGACGCTTAGACGACGTTATTTGGTGGTGCATCCTGCACCGTCGTACCCGGTTCCCAAGGCCGGTGTCAGGATTTATCTACATTTTATCAGTTAGCAGTTTTAAAAGTAGATTTTCCATTCGGGCGCAAATGGCAGCCCTTACGGTTCCACCGTGTCGCCTTAGGTTAGGGGAACATAGGTTTCCGGGTGTCTTTTTTCGGTGTTGCGTCCAGCAAATGGAAGGTGATCTCGGGGTCGTACTACCGTTACCGGCACGAACGATGGAGTTTAGCGAAATGAACTAACTTTTGGTCCCTTTCGAAGACGGTTTACATTTGAGTGTGTGGCGGTTTTTTTTGTGTGTGTGTTCGCTCTCCTCCGACCACGAACCGATGCCGACATGGCAAGGTATTGTGGAAGAATTACTAACTTCACTACCACCGTTGGTGCACGATTGTAAGAAGGATGCGAGGTTGGCTTTTCTTATTCGATTCGAGGTTGATAAAATCAGTTGATGGGTGGTACCTCTTTATCCACACACGGGCACTCTGGTGGTCATCTTTGGAACGGTGGATCGTTGATCGGTTTCCACGTGTACGGGCATCGGGGCGACGAAGCTGTCAACATAGAAATTCAATTTCACCCGGAACACAACATTTCCCCGAAGGTGCCCGGGGGGAGGCTGGTCATGAAAAGGGGGAGTACTGGAAAGAAACGGAAACATGGTTCCCCTTTTGTTTGCGATGATCGGAAGGAAAATATCGGAACCGCACCGCTTATTCACTTCATCCACAGTCCACACCCGATCCAGCCAGCCCGGGCAGGTAATTCAAGTGATTGGTAGTCGTTCGAGTTGGATGTCGGCTTTTTACCGGCTTTGGAGGACGCAGTGGTCCAGAATGGTACAACTTTCGTGGCTTTCTTTTTTTTGTTACTCAGAACCAAGTTTTCATTTTATAGAGTGTGTGAATCGTTGCAGCAGTTGGTGAACCGTAACTTGCTGTGGCGGTTTTTTTGGGTGTGCAGTTTACCGACAGAATGTGGTGAATTTTATGCTTTTCCTGGACGAATGTTGATTTGCAGTTTGTGGATCTTTATTTCTGCGCAAATGCAGAAGAGCGTAATAAAATGCCAGTTATGGTTTGTTGTTTTTAATAAATCTCTACTCATTTCGTGTTAATTAACTGCACAAGTTTATCAATTTGGATAAATTCTGTCAATTGGTGTAAAGTACGAACAGACACTGTGACTGGCAGATGGCTGAACTGTAACTTATTTTCGGAATTTAGTGTATTACTACCTTCAACTGCTGACGGCTGGGCGTCTGCCTTTGGATTATAGTTCTCTAACGCTTGATGTCACAATTTTTTCCTCTTGCAGGAAGTAGTTTTTAAAGAACAACAAGTCGACGAGCTAATCCTTGCCTCCATTAGCTTCATTACACCAAGAGGAGAGCTTAACACATGCCAACTATAAAGCCAGATCTTGGTCTCTAGGAATTGGACCAATTGGAGCCTGAATTTATGCAATGCTCTTAACAAAATTATCTTGTTATGTTTGTAGTACAATTAACAAGCGAGGATCGAACAGAACTTTTATAAGTGAAAAGGGGGCAACCTCATAAAGTGTGGATACTGCCGGAATATAGCAAAATACTCACAGAGTTGATAACTTGCTTGTTAGATTTATCGTAGCAGGCGGTAGCATGTATTGCCTACATTTGGGCTGATTTAACTATTTTTATTTCCAAAGCACACTGGAACAACTGAAATTGAAATTTTCGCTAATTCTTCTTATCACGTTTCTCTCTCAAGTATGTATGTTATAATCAAATTTTGTCAGCACAATATTTTGCTGCGCTTGCAAAACTCTTCCCTATACTCCTTTATGTTTAGCTACTAACCTAACACAACAGACCACTGCTCAAACCCATCTGCACCTTACCGAACACCGAATCAAATCATCATTTTCTGCGGTCTCAGGTGTTTTATTATAGAAATAACAAACCGAACCAAAACCAAGCAACCCGGCCCAGCACAGCTTCCACCCAACAAACCGGTGAGCGTGAAAAGCAAATAGTTTAAGTTTTCGTCCCTCCCGCAGGCTTGTGTTAGAGCTTCATCTTCACCATTGCTACTCGTGCTGGTTGGAGCACAGTGTTGCGTGGTTAGTTGTCTGTCTGCCTTCGGGTGGGGTAGATGGTGGAGTCGTATGAAAAATGTTTCAGCTCGTCGTTTTTCATAACTTAGTCAGCGGTTTTTCGGCTGCGACTGATCCGCGCCTTGGCGACGGTAATGAACGGCCCAAGATATCGTACCGAACCCGGGTTTGCTTGGCTGGTGAAGGAAAACGTTTCCCACATGAGCAGTTGCACGGAACCGAGCAGCCGGTTGAAGAAGTGAAACGTGCAATTCTCAGTTCATTACGTGCTCGCTTCAGAATCGAACCCGTCCGTTCGGTGCTGCTGTTTCCAAAGCTCTCATCCAAAGCTACACCACCAAGGCGAGCGGTGGTGTGCGCGGGGCTGTTTCACTTGAAGTTTTAATTATGAGAAATAAGTTTCAGCACGTAATTCAATCCTGAAGTGAAATTGTTTAGCAGAAAGTTTGATCAAATTACGAAGCTAGTTGAAAATCGCTGGCCTCGCTCGGGTGGAAAACAACGTGGAAATGCCATCCAGCATGCGAGCGCCCGGGCTCGGTTTGCCGCGTTCGTTTCTGCTTCACCTCCCACCCGCTTCACGCAAACACACAGGGTGGGCCACATTTTTGTACTGATCTGTGCACATGTAACACGTTATTGCCACCGTTTTTAGCAATCAAAGTTAGTGTTGCTCTTGCTGCCTTGTTCACGGGGAGGGGTTGCACGCTGGTGGATAAATTTTAGTACGTAAAGGAGTAAATGTTAGTACACAAATATGTGAAGGTGTGTAAACTCCAGCACCATCGGCCCACTCACTGGCCTCGTACCACACGGTGAGCAAAAGGAAACGGCTGTACTTTTAATTAATTTTATAAAATCAAACATTCCACCAAAACCCACCTGCAGGGCGTGTTTCAACCCAAGGAAGGAAAACGCAGCTGTACGCGTTCACGCGTCAAATTTAAAGATGCTGTTGTTTAGCTTTCCCTCACCACAGTTCCCACCGTCGTGCCTGGGTGCTGGGACACCGGTGTTAGAAACCAGACCCGGTAGCTTATTTGTTTTCGCATCGACGCACCGGGAACTCTCGCTCGTTTGATGGGCGACGTTTTATCGTTGCGGATGAGTAAATCCATAGAAGCGTCTAACACACTCTGTGTCTGTTCTGTCAAACGCAACCCATAATGGTGGTGCAACGTTGCTGTGCGGATTATCATAAAATTGGTTCGCAGGAAAGATTATTGATAAATATGCTGCTTGTTTGAGTTAGAGAAGCAAAAAAAAACCAAATCGGGCTAACCGTTTTTCAGGACACACACACGCACACAGTAGCAACGTCCCGAGCCGGAAATAGAGAACAACCCTTAAATCCTTAAATGATGATGATGATGATTACGATCGTGTCCAAAAATGGTCCGGGTGCGTTTTTGGATGCGTCTCAGCAGCGCCCGGTTTATGCTGGTCCGACAAAGGGTCCAACACAAATTGGCCCCATCAACCGGCACTCGGGAACATCGAAGAACCCTGGCATGCTGGGAGTGTGTGTGTGTGTGTGTGTGTGTAGAGCTAGACAAATAAACACAAAATATTCCCTACCCCTGCTCCGTACATCGGGCGGTGTGTTAACCGATGCGTCCCAATCGAATCATAAGGGTTGAAGCATGCAGGGTATCTGGACAGAAGCGTGATATCGCTCCTTCACCGTACCGGCGTATGGCTCTGAAGGGTTCTTTAATAAGCCGGGCCACCATATTCCGCCCGGCACGGTGACAGCGGCCGTCGAGTGGTGGCCGTCTCCGTTTTGTGGATTCAAAATGATAGGAAAACTTTTTCCCATTCATCCCCACCGTGTGGGGTGAACTTTGGGCCATACGCTGGGCGTACTAAAACCCCCCGTTTCCGTTCGGGGAAGGCTGCTTCAGCAGAATCAGGGGGGGTAAATTAATTCATGATCATGTTCTGGCGCGTGTTTACTTCCAGCTTACTACTACTGCTACTACTACTACTACTACTGCTGCTGATGCCGCCAAAGCACTCCTTCGAGTCGTTTGCCGACGCTCCTTAAGTGTGCGTTGCCGTTCGGTGCCACTCATTCCCCCCCCCCCCCCCCCCCGGAAAAACTCCCCGGATAGGCACTGTTCCCGTCTGTTCGCACGACTAAAGATGATGATGTGTTCCGGGCACTGAAGATGATGCGTCACTTTGGCACAGGGTAAGAATTTGATGGGATCCTGATTGGGGGGACAGATTTCACCTCAATCATAGGGTAGATCTATACTTTCTTCTTGAATGGTATGGTTTTCCTATCCCTCTTTCGCACCACTTACACACCACTTCACGCAGTGGCACACTTGCACCCTCGGTTTTTTTTATGGGAATCTTCCCCCCCCCCCCCCCCCCCTCCCATCGTCCGGATCGTGTGTCTGTTTTCGCATAAATCACAACCGTGATAGGGCGGCCCGTTCGTTGGTGAACATTGCGTGCACGTGTGTCTGCTCGCTTCATACTTCAAACGATGAGGTTGAAATATTGTTAAGCTACAACTTTAGAGCCACACAACGCTTGCCCCGCACAAACTCCGGATTCTTGTTTTCTCCCTTTTAACAGCAACAAAAAAGCGATAAAAACGCGTACGCTAACTTAAAACTACTCAAGAGGGTTTCCCGCCCGATAGGAGTTTAGTGCTGCAGTGACAGTGATTTACCAAGCCGAGTCGAGTTAAAAAAAAAATAATAAAAAGTGTGTTTCAAACAGGATGAGGCAGCACTCTTGGTGATACAAAAAAGAAAGAAAAAGAAATACACACTCACACATACAAATTCCCAGCACGGCACACACTTATTACCGAGCGGTAGTAGCGCGTCTCGAGTGTGCGCCCATAATTATACTGCCAAGTCATGCGGGAACACTTAATCTTGTCCGTGCACTATCGGAGCTGCGGGAGAAGTATGGCTGTCACAGTTGGTAGTTTTGGCAGCAGCTCTCTGTGTGTGCTGGGAACCGTGCGTGTATTAAAGCGCCTGAGAGCTAGTTTGGAGATTGATTTATGATGGAATTGTGATAGAATAATATAGTCTAGTTTAGTTCACTGGCTGTTAATGGAGTCTTATTCAATACTGGATGTATAATTAAAATGAAGCGATTTTTTGTACTTAGTCAAGAAAGATAGTTTAGTTAGGGTGTGATAATAGTCGTCTGATTCGAAAATTTAAACTTTAATTTACTTAAAGACTTAAATTTACTTGATTGAATATTTGTTTTTATATATGATAAAGATTGAGTTTCTTTCATAAGGATGAATATCGCGTACTACAACCGAGAAATCCCGAGCTCATAACTGGTAGGAAATACCCAGCGACGTTCAATTTCTGGAAACTATGTCCACCATATGGCCTTTGGCCGTCATTATGGAAACAAATCAAAACAAATAAATAACATCCCGAATTAAATAACTTTTCTTTATAAAAAATCCAAAAATGGATGAAAAATCAAGTAAGGTAATGAAAAAACTTTTCAACTACTGCCACTAAAAATGTGACATTTTATTATTGACTCTCCATTGTGGCTGTTCTTGATTTAGTCCAGCACGTTGACAGCTAAGACTATCATTTTTGATAGTCACATGTTTGTGATCACAAAATAAAACATATGGAGAAAAGCTTGTGCGCAAGAAAAGCTCGACAGCCAGCGTGTTAAAAATGTCTGGCCCATTATTGCTTACTTATAGAGAAATTTTACTTCACAAAACGACACTAACGCAAATGATCCTCCGGTGAAAAGCCTCTCGAAACAACGCTTCATTTGCTTCTATCAGCACTACCATCAGGATCTTGCTTGGTGGATCCAGTTTCCTTCTCTTCGACTGGCGACAAATAAACTCGGAATGTCAAAAACATCCCAAAATGAGAAAGAGAGAGAGAGAAAGGGAGAGCGTCACAATAAAGTTAATTGAGCAGAGTTCCACCGAAAACCAAGCGGACCTTCCCAACGCTTTTCCACGCCCTAGCCTGCTATGTTCCTTTTTTGTTTACAATTTTTCATCGTTTGGAAAACAATTTAGTATCGTTTCGCATAGTTTCGCATTGAAACCCTTGCTTGAAGGGGAGAACAAGTGGATCAGGCATAAAGTGGATGGGAGAATTTTCCTTAACAATTTCCCCCCCCCCCTTTTGTTATTGTTGCTTTCCATCGTTGATAGCGGATAAGGACCCCTTTTTTTAGGGCGAAACCATTGAATGAAAAAGAATAAAATGAACTCTTTTACAAAGAGAAATTGGCAACGACAAAGGACCCATAGGAAAATGAACTAAGCCAGAGAGAGAGAGAGAGGGAGAGAGTGAGATAGAGAAAACGAGAGCGTTTCGGTGGTTAACCAATTGGGACACGTGCAGAGAAAGACGCGTGAAAAACCGGAACATCCGGAACCATCCCGACCGACTTCCACCTCCTGCGCTCATTGCGTTCCGTTTGGCCGGATGTTTGCGTATGTGCGCAATCGGTTTTTCGGTGTCGTTTTCGTTTCGTTGGCGGTGAGTCCTTTTATACGTCTCTTCAAGGGAAAGCGCCTTTTTTGTGTGTGCGCTGTTGCTGTTGGTTCCTTTGCCTGGTTAAGGCAACCTCTGTTATTATAGCGTGCGGTTTTCCTTCCATTGCTTTTGGTAAATGTGGTACCGATTCGGTTCGGTCATTTCGAACCCGGTAAAGGCTACTCTCGATCGTTTCGTGCGCAATTCTTTCCGTTTTCACCTTTTTTTGTCCATTCTTCTTCTGTATGGGGCTTCCGGTTTTCCATGGCCGTACAATGCCATACTCGGCGCAGTTGATTGTATTTTGAGGGTACTGCTTGTCTGAGCTGTCCGTTTGGTGGTGGGAAGTGTAGGAATCGCATGGGACAGGACCAAAAACGGAAAGGATGCCGGCACTTTGTTTGGAGAGAAAATATTGTGTCTACCGCAGGAACTCGAATGAGTGTGTCTCTAGTGTTTAGGAACCGCACCACGGGAAGCAACGGAACAGTGCCGCGGTGGTTACGGTGTGATGCAGTGCTCGCAGAATATTGGACCGTTGGAATGTTTCCGAGTTGTCGACTTCTGTTCAAGAGGGAGAGCAACTAGCAGCACTAACAGACCACCCCTCGGATGGTAGGGCGAGGGCTAATGTGGGATTTATATGCGAAGATAGTCGATTCTTTTCGGTCCGGCGTGAGGAAGATGCGTTGGGCGTGTGGCGTGAGCGATATGAAGCGAGATAAGAGCGGTCGGAGGCGATGAAGCGTTCAGTGGAGTGGGGCGAGTGGGTGTGAAGAATAAGTAATTTATCATCTGCTCTTGAGGTCACATATAGTCCACATATATAGCACATATAGTCCTATCTTCTCCCTCCCATACACACACACTCTCAACACCCCGTCCGGCTCGGAATTCTTGATCGCTTTGGGAAAGGAGTTTTCAGAACAATTTTTCTATAGACCACGCAGAAAAGGAAACCGTTTCGAATTGAAAGCATCCACTCCCAAGGGGCGAAGGATCCGGAATGCGAGTGCGTACCAGCCGGTGGTGGATCTGAAATTGACGAGGTAGACAAGGTGGTTGTGACATCGCAGTTGATGATGACGCAGTTGAAGACGACCGCTCGGAGGCCTGCTCGGCTATGGCCGTTTATCGTGCTCCAATCTTTGCGTGTTGGTGGAAAAAGGGGGAACAAAGCAACGGAACATCGGGGGTTCGGTACGGCTGATACGTTTCGAAGATGGCACTCGGACCGAGAACTTGGAATGGACCATTGTGTTTCTTTCGTTTTTCTCTGCTGTTGCTGCTGCTGCTTGTTTGGAACAATTTCTAGCAGCAAATGCTGTCAGCATTTGTTATCTTGCCTGCATGCGCATCTGAAGCCAGCAGTATTGCACTTCATCATATCCTGGAGCACTGGCCGTGGCTCATAATCACGTGGCTCGTTCGGACTGGAACCGGTCAGGGTCTGTTGTCGATTGGTTCTCGTTAAGACGGACGGTCTGGTAATGCATTTGCACGAAATTTGTCTTTTTTATCAAAACGTGCCGTTCGTCGGACGTATGCAGCATTACACGCATGATTGAATTATTCGATTTTGATGTCTCCATTGCTTGTAGTTTTAAAGTTTTGAGCAAAGTCAGTGTATTATACAGATCGGTGCATACAGAGTAGCCACAAATGACAAGTAGCCGTGGGAACTTTTTTGACAGTTAGATGGAAAATTGTTGACGTTTTTTGTCCATACAAAAGTGTTGCTATGTCGAGGTGGATCTTCCGAAGAGCGCACTAACAACCATTGGCCGTATCCTACGGATTTCGATGTAAGACTGCTTAAGGCCCCGTCGTCAAAGGAGACTCCGAAGAAAGCTAGAGGGTGAAAAGTGTTTGTATTCAGTTCTGCTCGTGTGAGGTAGGACAGAAAAGGGGTCTCTGTCTGGCCGCTGATAGCCTTCAACTAGTTTAATCCGCCACAGTTGCTACACATTGTGCGTATTTTGTTAGTTAGTTTTTGTAAACACTTTTTCATTTAAATGTCAAAATCAAGCTCAAAATGGCAAACTAGATCTGGGTTATGCATCAACCTATATTCTATATAAACTTTGGTTTTGAGGTTGAGTTAACTTAAATAATATTCTTGATGAGGTTTCTTGAATAGTTTCTTTTTCACCTTTAAAATGAGAGTAATCAATGTCGTTTTTTTGCAAATATGACAAGAGTTTATAGTCTAGAGTTAATTTCTTCTAGGTGGATGTTTTTAACCATGATGAAGGTAATATTAGCCCATATAGGTAAGGTAGAGGCATAAAGTAATATTAGAGGTATTTCCATCCTCTGATTGACTCGAATTCTCCGTTGAGAAACATAATTAATATGCCTGATGCTCCTAGGAGTTTTGATTCTATGAAGATGTTTAAGTCTCTGAAGATGCATGAATGTCAAAATAACTCATGATTCATAAAGGCTTTTAAATGCCTGAATTTTATGAATCTTTTAAGTCTTTTGAATTTTTATTGAATATTGACCACCTTAAAGAACCTTTCAATTGCTGTTTAAATAATCTTTCAAGTTGATGAATAATGTTCCAGAAAGGAACTGTAAAATTTCTGGTTTAAAAGTCTCTTATTGGTTACAGTCTCATTTAACTTCCCTCCGCGGAATGTCATATGTGTTGACGCCTAACGGGTAGGCAATGCGCGAAGCTTTGTCGAGTGAATTGTAAGAAGAAGTAAAAGAAAGTAATGAACTCTAGGTTTAACGTCTCATGTGAAACTAGGAATAATAAATCCCTCTCACAATCGAACATTTCTTGAGTGCATACGCATTTGTAAAGCTAAAGAGAAAAATCCCAATAATATGTTTAATGTACCACATGCTGTCACTTGTTTCATGCAGTTAATATACATGCAATTGGTATAATGAATGTAATTAAACGATTCAAACGTATCTGTTCATGCTCCAAGCCAATCACATTCGCAACGTATCACTCACTTCCAGCTCATTATGAATAATTGGACTCACTTAATAAACTGTTCGCCTCGGTGGTACGCTTGCAGTAGATAATTCGGCGTCCATTTTATATCGATTTTGTTCGATTACAGGTAGTTGTCTTGACAACTGAATGGAGCCATTTAATTTTTTCAAACTCTGCTCTGTTGTTTCAATCACCGTGCTGTGCTGGGAAGTGACATCACGTCAAGTGATTTGTAATGTGATCTGAAAAGCTGACCAGGCACTATAGGGTCGCTACGATGTACCGTCTAAAGCCACTTCAGGTGAGCTACGTTCCATGAAAAGGGGACCTCCTGTTGTCAGGAGCAGCCATTCCTTTTGTTTCGAAAGCCGCTTTGAAAACCGAGACCTTGACGTATCCGACGGTGCTCCGTTTCAATTATTGGTCCTGAAGGTTACGTCGGATTTACAGCCGCTCCAGGTACGGGTGGGCAAGTTATTAACTCTTCCTGTGCGCTTCAACCCACCCACACACACACACACACAGCATATTGTTCCTGATGGTCAGCCGTGCCGTCAGGATGGCCGTTAAACAACAGAATGCAACCGCCGGGTTCGGTGTGAGCTCATAAACACTTGAGAACGTGGAGTGTTATGCCGTGAATTGTATTCATCACGCGTCCGTGGCGTTGTTTAGCCCGGTTCCGAAACTAATTGTGTTGCAGTGCGTTGAACGGAGCAGATGGAACGGCGATGGACGGAACAGATTGCTGCATTTTCCAAATCCATTCATCAAACAAGTCGTACGTTTGGGGTACTACGCGGCAGGGTCTGGAACAGCGGTACACAGCACTGTATAGGCAATATGCCAAAAACAATCACACTGCTTCAAGCCCACTCCACCTGAGTACCGACCGGTAATGCGCGTGCGGAGGGAATGCATTTTGTGTGGTTCCCATTTTTGGGAACAGGGAACCGTCAAAGGGATATGGAACCGTGTACACAACATTCGATTATTGTTTTGTCAATTGATTTGCTAGTGGTTTCATAGATGATTAAGCAGCGGATGCAATCATGCATTTATACCGCAGTCGCATCACTGCCACCACTCTCATACACACGCCCGGATCGGGGGCCCAGTCCAGTCGAGTCTCGTTTGCTGCATCCACATTGACCGAAAGCGGGAAGAGGCAGAGACAGAGTGCGAGAGACAACGACACGACACCCGAAAATCGTTCATCACCTCATCACACCCAGAGACCCGCAATGCCAGTGTGTGTTGTGTTAATGATTTTCCCTCCTTCTCATCACCGTGTCGTCAACACAGGCCGTCGTCAATTGTTGCTGTTTTCTCCCCCCAACCCCGGGTACCATTAGCCGTGTGCCGTGCCGGGGACGAATAAAAGCACCCGTGCACACATTTAAAACCGGGCAACCAACCCAGACACAACCGCGTGAAGCGAGCGGTGCAGCAACCGGTTTTCATGGTCCTGTTTTTTTCCCCGTCACGGAAAGCTCGTTACGGCACATTGGTTGGTACCGGTTGTTTGCACAGCCGGGTGATGATTTTATTGCACGGCATTGGGAATGAAAAGTTCTGGGGTTGTTGCTGTTGTGTTGGCTTTGTTTTGATTCGCATCAATCCCACACGGAATGGTAATGGAAAATGGTTATTTATGATTTATTTCGGGTAGTTCATTTTTACTGATTTGCGTTACGGCGGGGAAATTGTTTTCTAATTTGTTGCTCCCGCTGCTTTTTTTGTTTTGTTGGCGTAATGAAAATGAATCGTGTTTATTTAACGGTGTACGCGTGCATGTCGGGCATAAATGTGCAACAACGCCTAATTTCTTTTCGGGTGGTCCTCAGAGTATTGGCGCACATGTCTGTAAGCAATTAGTAGTTTTAGGGTTACTTATTTTTTATTTGTAGCATTTGTTTGGATGATTGCCAAAGTTGTTCACTTGTTCACAACCTTGTATTCACATGAAAAGTGGCATTTGATAAATGGATTGCATACTTTCAGGAGATTGCATCACTTACATAGCCCATGCGAAGGCCAACTAGGCCGACTATTTGCCCTCGATTGTACAAAAATTGGAAAATATTTTAGAAAAAAAAAAACAATCCAATCACTTTTCCTTCAAAACCGTGATCGCCTAAAAGTATGCAATTGTATGTTGATTAATTTTTTTTAATTACATTTTTTGGAAATATTTATATGACTTATTGAATTGTGTACGAATTATTTAGTAATGCTTTTTTGTGCAATGAGTAATGCTTATATCATTGTGATTTTACGTACGATGTTCCAGTACTATGCTAGAACATTCTACAGTGTACAGACAGAACGCCTAAAACTATGCAATTTTAATGCTTTTTTGCGCATCTTTGCAAAAGAATCCTTACCGAAAAACACTAATGGTACCTAGAATTCAATCACTACCACCCAATTTCCCTTTATTCGCTGTCCTGGCTCTCAATAAGTTTTTGCTTCCAGTTCAATGACTCTTTCCGTTTGGTGCGTTGATTTGCGCCAGGCAACTGTGAGCGAAGCGCGTTAGTTTCGTGCGATTGCTAATTCAATTGGACGAATAATGGTACGGTTGCATATTTCCCTTCCCCCGAACGTGGCAAGAGTGACACGAATGCCCCAAAACTAGTCCCGTTCTGCGCTGAAGTGCAATCAAATATCAAGCGCGTTGCAAATTTCTGCCTCTCATCGGCCCAGCTCCCAGGCGGGCTTCAGGTGTTGGGCACGGAAACGAACGGTTTGCCAAACATGGACAATCGATGGAATCGATTGTCAACACTCACTTCCAGGCCGAGCGTGTGGTGTGATGATCAAACTCGAGTCTCCCGTTGGGTGAGCCGTCAGACGGCAGAACGCCCCCGGGGGGAGGTGGTAATGACACGAACTCACTTAAATTTTCAGCCATTTCGCGCGCTTCCGCAAGGGCTTCCGATGTACGCTGGCGTACGAAACCGTCCCGGAGCCTACAGGTATTGATTTACATTGGGCTTTCGGTGCGTTGGTTGGCATTAACGTACTTCTATTTCGATCGGACGCACACGCGGTGCGGGCCTGGGCCGAGACCGTACCGGGACATGGTCACAATTACGGAGGTGGTGATCGAGCTGTGGACGATCGAATAAATGAAATGAAGCCGTTACCGTGCCCGGTACGGTTGGTGCTGCTAGAATCTGCATCCCGGTCATCACGATGGCGTAAGGGATGGTACGGTGCATGGTAGCAGCGAGCAGGGCAAAGGTTGATTGGTTTTATTGTTTAAATTAAATTTTAATTAAATTTTAAGCACACTGCCCAACAATGAGGGAAAATTTATCGACCATAAATAGAAGCCCGCGTGTGTATCTGTGTGTGTGTGAGTGTGTGTGAATGTGTCTGGTGTCCGGTTTCCGGGTGGCTTTCCAAATCCTCGGCTCGACCATTCGCCTTTCACTATTCGTCCAATGTGTATTTGTATGTATCTGGATGAATCCTTTCGCACTTTCCCAAAAGCACTTATGCCGTTGTCCACAAAGGCAAGTTAAAAAATACTCATCCGAACCGTACCCTAAAACTGGCCCTAACCCTTTACACCACTGGTACGAGCGTTGCTGGTGCTTCGTAAACTGCTCGACCAAAACGTACTGACCCAAATGTCGAAAGGACACTCCCCCGCCCCACCGGTTCCTTCCTTCACTCTCAAATCCAGTGCGTAGCGGCACGAGTAAAGGCGGGTGTCGTCTAGTGTCAGGATTTATTTAGTGCATGAATAGAAATTACAGCCCTGAAGCCGAGAGTGGCCACCGAGATTGAGTGTGTGCTTCTAAACTGGCACTCGAATACAGAGAGAGCGAGAGACAGAAAGATAGAGGAAGGGTGTCGTCGCCTTCACGCAGTGCTGCCGGTACGGCGGGCGGTCCTATCGAATCGAAGTCAGGCCGGACTTTGGGAGCTGGAAATTATGCTCGCTGCTGGAGCGGACATAAATTTTCATTGGTGATTACGGTGGTGGCTACGTCTCCGCACATTGCCCTAGCGTGCGCACATCGTGATTGCATTTGAAATCCACTCATAGGATTTGGGGTTGGAAATGGTCGCTCGGTGACTTTCGCGGTTTTTTGTACGAGCTAATAAGTTTTCACATCGATAGTCGATAAATGTTTGGTGCGCGTGTGTGTACGGTGGATCGTTTAGGCGGGCCAGTGATCGATTTCAGTCCACAGGGTCTTTGCCACAGTGAGCTTTTCAATGCAGAGGATTTTCGTTGTAGTTTTTTTTTCTGCTGAAGCTTAAGTTGTTTAGTCAGTGACTTTCGGGGATGTAAAGGTGTGTTTGAAATGGCGATGATTGCTGTCGTTTATCTTGACTTATTGGACAGTGTATTTGGTTCTGCAGTTGATTGTCGCTGTTAAAGTATGGCTGAGTTCTTTATATTGGAAAATAAGCTATATCAAAAATATCATTCTTTCACGAGCTTATAGAATATTAAGCATGCTTTGTTAAAGCACCAGAGGCTTTGACGACCAAACATGTATTAAAGCTTTGTTCTTTGTGATAGTTAAATCGATTTTAGAATACGAATCAGTAGAGGAACCATTAAAGCTCCTAACATATTAGGCTTAGCTATCAATATGTATTCCCAGAGGAGCTTCCAGGACACGTCCTAATAAAATAAAATCCTGTAAGGCTAGGTTTTAAAACCACGCGATACACGGTGCATATGATCCTATAGAAGCTGTGTCAAGAGAATTTAACGGCGTATACAATATCTTTGACTTTAATTAACCAATCTCGGCCTTCAGGGAGCGATTACGTTATCGTTGTGTAGGTCCAATGTGACGTTAATTCATAAGTACACTTTACTTGTTAAACTAATGAATGGCGGACAAGTTTGATAAATAAATAAATAAGTCACAGCCGTCAGTTATAATAGAATCTAAAGCGTCAGTATCTTAAAGGCGAATGGTTTTAAAATATATTTTAATTCATATCTATCAATAATAATTTATTTTTGAATACATCATCCTCATGTTTACTATTTGCATCAGTCTTAATAACCCCTGCTATGCTTTTTTTGAGTTTTGTATGTCAGTATTCGTGTCTTTGTTCTGTTTCAGCTATTTAAAAAAAAATAATAATCATTTCTTTAGTTATTTATGATGTAATATCGCATTTTTGGCATTCTTGTTTCTCGTTACATCTAGTGTGCCATTGTCAACGATTTGTTTTAATCAAATGCATCGTACTACCCAGTGAAGTTCCATGCCATCTTGGATCTAGCATAATATCTTTTAGTATGATTAAAATGTCCATCACGTTTGTTATACTTTATGTGAGACTATGTTGTGGAAAGTGCCATGAAATGGACATTATTGTAAATCAATGACTACTTCTCATCCATTCCCTTGCAAAAAAAAAAGTTTCCTATCGTGTGTCCATCCGTGCTCTATCACGTAGCAAAGCTGGCAACGGTTTGGCAACTAGTTTTAAAACAATCTGCCGCATGTTAGTAGTTAATTGGATGGAAACATCTCACATGGCCGATTCGTCGTGCCCGACCTGAAGAGTTATTCCCGGTACGATGGACATCGGGGCAGCTGTAGCGAGAAAGAAAAAAAGGGCACGGAAGAAAAGCTTCTTACCACCGGTCAGCATCCCAGGAGCAAGCCCAGGAAACACAGAACAAGATGGAAAGGGGAGTTTCAACTCTCTAAGGAGTAAACGAAGCGGAACGGAGCGGATTTTATCTATTTAATTTGGCAAACTTTTTATGCTGTAATCAAAGCTACTGCTGCCACCATTGCTGCTGCTGGTGGTCATAGAGTTCCAGCGGGAACGGGACGAAAAGACAAACGACGAGATATGGTCGCTCGCCAACCGGCACCGAGCTGACGGCCTGTTGAGTTTGTGGCAAGGTGGAGGGGGATCTCCGGAGCAATCTCCAAAAATACTAAACTTTTCGGGCAGCAACTTTTAGCCCCAAAAAAACCCCGCGTGCCGCTGTGCGTTTCTCTCGTCGCTTTGCCGTTTGCCACCTTTGGTACGAAATTGAAAAAGGGATGCAAAAGGAAGTGGAACAAATTCGACGAAACAATTACTGCCGGACAACGCTGTGTGTTTGGGCGGTTTTGGAGCGGGACAGAAAACACGCTCTCATCGATGCCGCTTAGGGATCCCGTATTTGTTGGAGAAGTTTTTGGGCCACATGCCACTACTTCATCCTTTCCGTGCTACACTTAATCGGGGCTTCTAGAGTTTTGTTGTCTGTGCCGTTTGTGCTTCGTTTCGGTTGAAAAGGGATATTTTTTCCATCCCTGTTTGAATACATTGTATCGATGCTGGGGTAGCATCAGCATTTCGGGACATCTTAAGATTTCAAAAATAACCTTTCCCTGTTTTTTTTTTTCGTTTTGGTAAACGGAGAGTTTCCGCTAGCAGAAACACACCTAAATGAGTGGTCAGAAGTTTTGCAACAGTGTTCGGGAGGAGTTTGGTGATATTTTGAGGTGGGATGAGTCCGGTTGGGAGTTATGTAATATGTAAAATTGAAAAGATTCCCCAAAGTGTATCATGTTTTACGTGCCCCCCTGTAAAGGGGTACGGGTTTCAGCACGAGAACGTGCCGAACCGAACGTGGCAATTATAACGATAAGCTCAATATTGTTTCTATTTGTGGAATCCTTTTTACAATCCACCGCACGTCATCTGCTAGCTAAATGGTAGAACTTTGGGTGGTGAAATTCGATTAGATAAGGTGTATACGCTGCATGCACTGCGTGTCTTTAGTAGATTGACTTTCGGAGGATTTGTGTGTGTGTGTGGGCGAGAATTTTGAACGGTTCTATGCGGAAAGGCAGCAATACCATCATATTGAAAGTTTCTCACGTCACCGAACCATGACACCATCATCTTCCGGGCATTATCCGGGTGCCGTTGCATGATAGCTGGGCTTCTCATGATTGATTTTTGCCACACCGTCAGCCTTTTTAGGAAGATTTTTTGTTTTGGAATAGAATAACGGGTACCGAGTGTGTCATGTTATGTTGGATAAGTTGCCGAATCGACACCGTGGCGTGACACAATATGACTATCCTGCAAACTATACCGGTTGAGGATGCTGGCGTTCGTTGGTTTGCTAGATGAGGATGTCTCACCCGGATGGTGTCTCTTTCGTGAAGCTATATAAAGACGAGCATTTTGGATCTTCTCACTGGGTTTTTTTCTGCAATGATGATACGGTTTGATATCGCGCGGATTGTGCAAAATTCTTGTACGTCGTTACTGGTGTGAATATTATGCACATTGAGACGTGTTGAGCAAATATTGGGGTAAATTATACTATTTGAAGAATTCTGTTTAAACTTTCCTTTAACGATGTAAAAGAGTTTGCAATCCACAGGTAATTTTAAAGTATCAATGACAACAAGACGATTAAACAATGCAAATTCTTAACGAATGGAGACGCCTGGTACATCATGCACGCAATGTATGGAGACGCCTGGTACTTCGTGTACGCAATGAATGGAGACGCCTGGCACATCGCGGACGTAACGAATGGAGACGCCTGGTACATCGTGGACGCAACGAATGGAGACGCCTGGTACATCGCGGACGCAATGAATGGAGACGCCTGGTGTTTGGTAAAAAATGCAACGCATGACAAAAAAAAATGTTGCAAAGGCAGCGACGATTTTCCTTTTTATACATATTTGTCGTGTAAGGTTTATTCAAATCTTATAATACACAGTTGGAAGTTTCAAGAAAAAACTGTAAAATAAAGTAAACGTAGAATTTTTTACTTTTTACCACACGCAATACCCAGCGTGTGGCGGAAATGTTGGCCGCACTTCATTGTAACGCACCGCCACCTATCGTGCTGTCGAGAATATCGAGCTTTTTTGCCATGTTATTTGTTAGTTGCGTTGTGGTGCTTGCTGTCTGTCTTCGTTCCGTACACCGATCAGCACTCCGAAAATTCGTACTTGATAATCACACACGCGCACACCCGGAGAAGAGCTGGGTGCGGAAAATCGTTTCGCGTTTAGCTGATAAATATTTGAATAAAATATTCAAATCAATTTCAATTTCCGCTTCCGTGCGGTGCGGATGCTGCTAACTCGGGTGTGTGGTAGAGCAAGCGAGTCTTTGTTCTGTTCTTTCCCTGCATCCATGCCGCAGTAGGCTAGTCATGCTGTGTTGTTCGCCTTCGTTTCCTAATGCTTTATTTCTTTTGGCTGTTTATTTCACGCAAGATAAAAATGGAATACATGTTGCAGAGAAAAGTTTAACAACGCTTAAAAATATCTTCTCATGCAAAATGTCATGTTTCGGTATAGGGTTTTGACGCAATCATTTGCATCGGTAGTATGTTCATCTGGGCGAAACAAATGGGTATGGAACAAAATGTTTCAATATTTGTACCACCATGCATGCCGTACAGCATGCACATTATTCGCAACTTTAGTTATTGCTCCAGTTTGCCCGAGTTTACCCGCAGCGGAATCAGCTTCAGCTAGCGTCCATTCACCCCTTTGCGCTCCCATTGGCTGCAGGGGGTAAAATGGCTGCCGTGGGTTTATGTGGGAAGATAACAGTTCAGCAAGCCACGATAATGTCACTGACGGTGCCCTTCCCTGTATTGCCGGGGGTTCGTACGAGTGTGGTTGTAGTTTTTGATTTTTTTTTGTGCGCGTGTTTGTGTGTTGCCAATCGAAAATTCAATTTTTATCCCAACATCAAAGCAATCGCTGATCCGGAAGGCAAGTTTATTGCATCCGTCAAACCGTCAAACGCCGGTGAAGGGGGTGCACGGGTGTGTTTGTGTGTGTGATGGAAGTTTTGGTACAAGCGGCAAAACAAGCTCTGGAAAAGCAGCAGTGATTGCAGTTGGAATGCAGATGTGACATTCAGCGCACGGAACGGGTGGCGGCTTTGGCTTTGATGGTCGTTTTTCCCTTTTGGCAAAACATCTTGACGTTTACAGTGCTGGGTTTTGTATTTGAATTTGTTATGAATGTCACGAGGTAGTTGTTTGGTTGTAAGTATGGTTGTTACTTCTGTGGTAAGAGATTATGAGATGAATCTGTTTTTTTCTTCAGTCACCACAAATTATTAAGGCATAATTATAAATACGTTCGTTGAGCAATTATATTTCCCCATGTTTAAAGGGTTTCCCGCTGGAAACATACAGCACGCTAACGAACACGATAATGATGTCATGGGATTTACGTTAGAAAAGAGGAAGCGATTTAATTAGTGCTGGTTAACAAACTCAGTACATAAATCTCTTGTGTTTTTTATTAATTTTTAGATGCGGGAATGCTCCGCCTTACGTGATACACATGGTACTTGCGCTGTGCATGTCCAAAATCAAATGAAACAATTGAGCACCGCACTGTAATGTTTTTGCAACGTACGGGAGGAGTATTAAAAATTACATTTAAAACAAAAAAAGAACCAAACAAGTAAAGCATACATGAATTCCACAAAAAAGGAAAAACGGAGGGCAAACACCTTTTCAATCAGACAGTTCCGATGAAAAATTCTGAGGTGTTTGGATTGACGCAAGCAATAAAGAAGGAAACTTACCATTCAATCGTACCGCAAATCACCCAGGTGGTAGCATTTCCCTTCGGAACATTCATCATTCGATGTTTCGTGTGTTTTTCGGGCCATGTTCCACGAAAGAAAAAAGAAGGAAATCATACACAATCAGAGTTTCATCAGTTGGTTTGGTTGGTTGTATCGAAAGTAGGGGAAAAGCAATCTTATCGGTTAAGAAGCGATCGACACGATATGAGTGTGGATGCGGGGTGGGAAAAAACTTGGTTTTGATTGAAAATGGAACGAATTCTTTGCCGCAGTGAGAGTTTTATCTTTTTTGGTCTGTGTGTGTGTGTTTTGGTATATAAATATCTATTTCCGTGCCGATGGCTATAATAGAGTGCGCGTGGTGTTGATCCATGCTTGAAGCTGGGTCATACAAACAAAAACACACTCGAGAAAAGAAATCCATTTCGTGCGGCAGTAGGGTTGGCAGGCTCGGTAGATGGAAAGGGCATGAAAACACAGCAAAATCCTTGCAAGATATCACAACCCTGCACGGGGAGCGCTGTACCTTCCCCGATAGAGGCAGGGAATGAATCAAACGCATACGTGAACCTTCGCTGTATTTATCCGTACACTCGCACCATTTATCCGTCCAGCACTCGGCAGCAGTAGCACCTTTCTTGCTGTGGCACTTTCTTCAAGTGAGACGTTTGCCGTCATTCCTTTATGCATTGGATTTTTATATTGTTTAGTTACTGGTGCCTTTTCTCAAACACATGATTGAACTCTTGGGACGCTTTCTACCCCCCCTATGGTCCCCTGTGCGGGCTGTGTCGTGTGGTCGGTACATTTCTTCTAAGCACTCCACACACACACACACACCAGAGCAGCACCATCCATTTGATCGTTCAGCTCGTGTTACAACTCGAGCACGAGAAGCGAGAAATGCAGTGCAAAGTGCTCGAACAAAACCTGGCGCCGTGTTACGCCGTGGTCCTGCGTCAAGTGGTGATGTTTATCTGACGCTTTTGGCTCTTGCGTGCATCTTTAGAAAGGAAAAAAACAAACGCGGTAGCTGTAGAACGTAAGGATCATGCTTGATGGGGATTGCAGTTACCATTTCACCCCAATCGCTGGTTTGTGTTCGTGTTCGTGTTTGCGTGCTGGTGTGCAAGCGTGTAGTACAGTGTGCGAAGTGTGCATTGCTGCGTGTCAGAATGTTTACTGGCTTCCATTATTTCGAATAATGGCAAACGTTGGACGGCGGGTTTTTTTTGCGTTTGCTTTTTGTTTCGAACAACACGATAGAAGAACGCTCGAGGTAATCGTTACTGAAGCTTATGATGCGAATCAATGCTTGAACGACGGGGGTTGGGGAGCTGGAAAAAAAGGTAGTGGATGGTTAGTGCTGATGGTACCAATTCTTGGGATTGAACTTTTGGTTTGGTAGTAAAAAATAGGATAGTAATAACAGCCATAAACATGGCATAATGGAAGATCACATGTGTTCCTTTTCGCCATGGTCAGCTGGAGTAATTTACTGCGCTTGATTATATCGAAGGAAGAGATTTTGTTTTATCATTTTTTTTAGTTCTTACCGTTTCAGTTGTGTCATTAATCGTTTAATGGGTTTTTTTTTAGTTTGATCTACTTCTTTGATTATGATATTTTTTAGTACAGGTTTCCAAGCTGTTATTGCTCTGTTATTGTATATTTATACAAGTATTCCGTTAAACTTTTTAAATGTAACTTAATTTAAATGTTTTGTTTTATTTTATTACAACTTATTATTATAACTTATTACTTATTAACATATTATTATTTTAGAACAACTTGAGGAATTGTTCCAAATATTACGGAAACAAACTGAGATGTTATAATACAGTCATTTCCTGGTACCACACAATACCAAGGTATTTATTGATATGTTGTGGTAACATGACACAATTGACTTGCTTTTGTTACAAGAAGAAAGCTGCCGTAGGATAAATCGGACAATTCATCCCTGTGATTTGATAGCTAATATGTGGCCTATGCCCTAATAAACCGAACAAAGCTGCTGGGTGTCATTATTGTTCGTGCTATTGTTGCGAATACTATTGAGATAATTGAACCAACAATTAGCCGACCAGTGTTGCGATTCATTAAGCCATTCTCTATGTTTATGCTATGTTTAATGTATCGAAACGGTTATTGATGCGGTTGATTGAAGAAGATTAACAATTAAATTTCATCGCGTTGCTACAACACCTCCAAAGCCTTATTAGACATCTCTCATAAATACCTGATGATCTGCATTGTGTTTCAGGTTTATATTCCAAACTTGAAATTGATTGAACTTGCATGAAGTTTTGCTGCATTTTAATTAAATTTCTTTTCTCTTACATATTGTAAACTTTATATTGCTGGATTTATTTCTAAGAATACTTTATTTCATCAAAATAATCACATCCAAACATGATTTTGATTTACGCAGGGGCATAAACTCTCTCAATCTGTGTTGAATCGAGCTGAAAAACATTTTTGCTTCCAGAAACCAACGTCATACAAAATTTATGCATTTTATTCATAAGTTCTTGGACACTGTGCTGGAAATAAGCGTACGTCTAGTTGCTGGAAGGCAACAAGATGGGGATACAGAAAAAAAACCATACAAAGAACGCCACTGTGCAATTCCATCGGATAGGATTAGATCGCCCTCTTATCGAACGCCTTCACACACAGCGGTACACTTTCTTGGCAACCGAACTTGCCCAAGATTACAGTGGTAGAAATCATTGATTATCGGATTTCGGTTCTGATGTGTGTTCTGATTTGCATACAACTTCATCCACACAAGATCTCTCCGCTCCGGCACACCGGTTCGGTTCGGTTAGGAATAAAATCAAACCCCACAAGCTCTCTAGCGCCGTGTAATTGAAACGTACCATCGGGTTCGGGTTGTGGCAGAACACAATCAACAGTTTTTGGCTAAATTTGATGCGCCAAACAATTTGAAGGAAAGGAAAAGAGTTTACGCTTGTTTTTATTTTCCCGAGCGGTGACAAGTTTGATGCAGTGGTTTTTATTTCATTTTTGTTTTCTTGCTTCCTGCGGAACGGAGCCGACTATTTTAGATTTCGAAGAGTTAGGCCACTGATTGAGTTAACTCCCATATACGTACACTTATAGTGGTGGGCCAATTCCAATCCCCGGCATCGTAGGTGTGTGTCAGAGCATGCATGGAATACGTTGAATTTTCATACGATTTGCCGTTGTATTGTGATGACCGTTTGCGTTTTCGGTGAGCTTACTTTGTATCCCAGCACCTTCCCTGTAGGATGTGAAGTGCGAGATGGATAATGGAGGGATGCAAAAAGAAGAAAAAACTGTCCAAATCATCCAAATATCCCAGATCCAAAGCACTCGAACTTGATGCTGCTCGAAAGACCACAGCTTGATGTCTTGGGTTATTTACTCAGCACGCTTCGCCCGTTCCACGCGTCTTGCCACGTTTTCTCGCACGCGGTGAGAAATGGTAATGGTTGGGTAAGCTGCTATAACACCCGCAGTCACAGGCACCCGGGCGCAGATGATGCCGCCGGCACCGTTTCCGACGACGATGACGATGAGGAACATGTTATTTTCGTAAAGTTAAATTGAATTTTTCTATAAGAAGTTTTAACATAATTTTGCTCGGATTCAATCTCGCCCGCATCTAACCGCGCGCGCCGTTAGACTGTTATGTGTGTCGGAGTCGCTGCAGATGAAGCTTAACCGCATTTATTTCGAGCAAGCAAGAACACTTGCTGAAGTTCCTTTGCATTTGCTTTGTAGCAGGAACGGCAACGAGGCAAACGAAAAGAGTGAACCATCGGGGGATATATTTACGACTGATAGATAGCGCACGCATACGCGGCAAAACGGTACGACGAAGAAGTCATCACAAAATAACGCTCCAGCGAAACAAGCAACTACAAAGTACGGCGATAAAGACATCAAGTGAAGCAGAAAGCGAAGGTGATTGCTAAATGCAGAACGCATCGAACGAAATCCGAACGAATTCTCTGCGATTCTGAAAGGCTTCTTTTTCGCTAGCGGAATAGCAGAGCAGTGGTAGCAAATGAGAATGAAATGGTTAAGTGGGACAGCGGAATAAAAACAAGAAAGCTCGGGAAAAACCCGAACACCGACGACAAAACTGTTCGATTGAATTTGAAAGTTTGATGGTGCTGTCGATACGCGCGAATGGCTTTAGTTGTTTCTGTATCAGCAAATCGCACCGGTGGATTTGGTAACGGAACTTGTTGAATTGTTTTTTTGCTGCAATCCAACGGTATGGATAAAGTTGAATATTTAGTTGGGTTTTTGTTAAATGGGGGGTTTCCGTCTGCTAAACGGTCTTTATCCACACCACGGCTGTGGGGCATGTGTCGAGCGACAATGTCCAATTTATTTACTATCCATCGAAAACAGTTAACGAATCGGAACTTATATTTGTTACAGCTAGAAGCGTGGAATGAAGTTTTATTGAAATCAGTCGGATCAGTAGAATGGAAAACTGTTTGTAACTACACTCTACACCTTGCACCATTGTTGCAACCATTGTTAGCCTGCCATTTGCAATTTTTTTATATTTGCGCCTAACGGGTAGGCAATGCGCGAAGCTTTGTAGAGTGAATTGTAAGAAATACTTGAAAGTAATGAGTAATTCTAGGTTTAAGTTAACCTTCACCGAGTGCACACGCATTTTTAAAGCTAAAGAGAAAGATCCAAACACTTTTTATAAGTCGTCTAATTATGGAACTAATTACAAAAGATTTAAAATGATTTAACTACTATTAAACAAGTTAAACAGTTTAACTCATTACACTTATACGCCCATAAGGTGAAGACTGTTTGAAGATGCAGGAAGAATTCAGTAGGAGTATCATTAGTTTCACTACCGCGTTATGGTAAAAGCTTATGCTCACTCCAGTGCCTGTTTGTGATTGCTATGGAAAAAAGATGAACTCACGTGTGAACACGTGTGATAGCAATCTTGTTGCATACCTTTTGCCACCCACCGAGAAAACGCGATTGTGATCGTGATTGAAGCCAAAGGTAGAGAAGAAACGAGAAAAATATAAGTAAGAATCATCCGAACGACAATGTTGGGATGCATCGGAGCATAGGAGCAAGTTAGGCGCGTTTCATATTTTGAAAACAATAATCTTAACTTTTGCGAGCGCTCGTTGTAGCTTAGTTTGCAGCTGGTGCACAACCACATTAGACTCGAGTTTTAGGGTCGCATCCGGTGCCAGTTGATATTTATACATATACACACACATACAAACACACACACATAGTGCAAGTGGCTGGGAAAGAACTTGCACTATGTGCTTTTTCTTTTCCAAAGACGAGTTTTGACGAGAAACTTCCCACTCTCTGCATCCCTCGGGAAGACACACGCGGCAATCGCGGCATTGCTTCGCCACCGAAACCAGGCAGGCGGCGCACGATAATGCATCTAGTAGACCGCGCGCGTTTCCTGCTGGTGGCTCCGTTGCTACTGCGGTTTTTGATGGCAAAGTTGCAATCTAGTAGTTTTCCTGTCTGGCAGGACGCACCGCGGCCTGCAGCACATGGGGTTTTGGGTTGGAAAAACCCAAATTTCACCCCGGCGCGCCACTTTAGCACATTATAGTGTTGCACTTGCACAGTCGCTGCAGATTGTTTTGCGACCGGTGCGAGCGGCGCAGTGTGGCAAAGCGTGAATCCTTTGAGCGAATATGTTTGCGCGAAAATTGAACCATCTTTTACTGCAGCGGTAGGTGGCAGCAGTGCTGTGCAGCATCGCATGTGATAGTTTGCCAGTCGCGGAGGAAGTAAAACGGGGGAGGCGGCAACTATTATGCATCTCCATCGGTTGCGGTTGTGCGACTTCGAAAGTGAGAAACGGGTTGTCGAAAAACATATTCGCAATATGTGCCCGTGCCCGTGCTTTCACAATCATCAAGTTCGGTGTGCATCCAGCCAACCGTCAACCATTCGCTGGCTGGTGAGGGGAGCAAGGATAATCTGCCTGCGCTCGGTTCGTACTGCCACGGTTCCGAAGTTTGTGGGTCTTAAAAAGTTAAAAGTAATCAACGAGATCAGTAAGTTGCGGTTGCTGGATAAAACCACATGAGCTTTGGTAGAGCTTTTAGGCAAGTTTTCGAGTGAGTGGCATGGTGTTTGCATGTACATTGAGTGGCTTAAACAATGGTGCATAGATACAGCGTGTTTATTGTTGCTTTCAGAAGCACAGTATTAATTGGTAATTCACTTTGTGTGCGAAAGGATGATTGTAATAAGTTATACACGCTACATGTGCGCGTACAATGTAGCTTAGCAACAGTACGCGTCGCGTCGTGTTAATCTAGTAGGAGTTACATCAACCGGTACCGTCAGTGATCGTAATAGGGCCTAGTTTTTAATTAACTTGGTTACAAAAATAAGTTATAAAATGATACAAAACCTGATAATGAACACTGGGATGAAATCGAAACGTATCATCCTAATAAAATATTCTTTAGGGAACATGTTTTTTTCTGCTCTGCTAATATATCAAACGATCTCGATTCAACGATTCAAAATAAGCTTAATTTTTTTTAAATCATAACAAAATAAAATAATTTCATAAAAATAGTGTGGAGATAATTTCATTAAAAAATGAGCGATGAACGAAGCTTGTCAAAACATTAAAATAATTCTTTTAATTTGATCTTCGTTTAATCCTTTGGCTAATTTGATCTGCCAGTAAGTATAGAAGCTCCGAAGAAGAGTTTTAACCTCAAGACGTCTAAAACTGGTGGAAGCCACCGTAGACTCCGTTTTCGATAGTCTCGAAACATCATGTTCGCAGCTTTCGCAAACTTTGTTCGTATTTTACCTGAATTTTCTCCACATTGCACATCTTGTAATGTTCTTTATGATCTCAAAATTCTAAAGTAACTCCCTGAAGCAAAAAAAAAAACATACAAAATTAAAAAAATAAAATCTGTTTCCGTACTGCCCTTCGATGTAGTAACGGGATACAACAAGACGCGCAAAAAAAAAAGCTCATTTCTCGGAAGCGTTAACAAAACTTCCCGTTTCCCTAATTTCTGTTTTGCGAGTTTTGGCAAATCCACCGCAACCGCGTTACAAGTTGCACCCGTGTGCAGCGGCCAAAATGAATGCAGCCGGTGCCGGTTTTTTGTTTCTCTCCATCCCATGCGAACAACAAACAATCTGGGCGGGTTTGTTGGTGTGGTGGTGGATACGGTGGTACGGTGTTAACTGCATTATCTTTGCCCCGGTGTTTCCCGGTGTTGTTACCCAGATAAGAGAAAACCCCGTCGTCCTAGGGGCGTGTACGGTACGGAAAACTTTTTTTTCCTACCCTTCGCTCCGTGCCAATGGTGGTAAGATAGTTAACTTTCTATTTTCTTTACTGTGTCGCCTGTCGTTTCCACTTTCGCTCCCCAGTGGAGGTTTTCTTTTTGTGTGTGTCGGACCACTCGGGACGGATGTCTCCGGTCCGTAGTTTTGCCTATCGTGCGCGAGAAAGGAAACAAGTTCGAATTAAATTTTTAAACTTGTTTCCATCGGTTTCAGTTTGTTGCAGCACGGAACGGAAAATGAAGGAAAGCATGAGCGACGGTGCGCCATTGCAGTTTTCCAGACTGTGAAATTTAGTCATGATCAGGGACCGGGGAATGTGACTTTGGCCATGTGCAGTGAAGTGTGTTCTCGTTGCGTTTATTTTTTGGTGTTTTGCCTTTCCATTCGTTCGCTTTACCATTCGCTTGTAGCCTGGCAGTTGGCGAAAATAACTTTCGTTTATTAGAACTTTGCAGTTACTTTCATCCCGTGCACACGGGAACGTGGCTAAGCTGGGTTGGTTTTTATTTTTCCCGTTCTCAAATTAATTGCACCTAATGGAAAGTAATAAAAATTATGAAAAAATATTGCAAGAATTCCCCCAGCAATTTACAGCATAATGTAGCAGCGAGGGCTGTGGCGCGCAGCAGAACAAAGCACAACCTTCGGTCCCACGCAAACAAATGCTACGGACGCACACCTCAATCGGTCACATCTTGTAAAATGGCTAGCGATAGACGAAACCGAGAAAGTGATAAACTATCTTCAAGCTTTCCCCGGTAGTTTCACCGCTCAGCTGTCGCTTCACACTGCCTCCCGTGTGGTTCCGAGAGCAGATTTAAAACAAACGAAGCTAGTCAAACTGCCACCACCATTTGAAGCCTTTTCTAATGGGAAAAGTTTGCATCGTCACCCATTGCAAAGCCCACTGACCAGGGGTTTTCCCCGTTCCAAATGCGTGTCCGTGGACATGGATTGAGCTTTTCTTTTCTTTTCCCATCGTTTCCATCCGGCTGACCCATTAGGAGACGTTTTGTGTTGCGTAGCACCGGCGACGTCAATGAGAAAAAGAGAGAAAGAGGACGAAAAACGGAAAAAGAAAAAAATAGCTTACTGCCGGCAGATGGCAATGGCATTGAGTTAGGTGAATAGTTTTCTCTCCGCCGGGCACGGCTGTTTTTGCACGTAATTAATGAGGCTATAGTTTTGTCATTTAGCAAAAACAGGAACCCACTGCTCAAGAACTGTCCGGTTTTGTGGGATCTGGATCTGAAATCGATGAGCAAAAGTTTCTGTGTTCAAAGTTACTTTGCGCTTTACCCACGCCGGTTTCGCCTGCTGTTTGCCGGCTGAGCAGCAGCAGCAGCAGTCTGGTTACACCGTGCCCGGTTGTGGGTCGTAATTAATGAGAGTGGTTGTAAAATAGAAATAATACAGCAAAAAACACAGAATGCTGTTTCGGAAAAAAGCACCGCAGTGATTGTGCGGGGAGGCAAAAATATAAATTGCGTTACAATTATTGCAATTTAGATGGGCGTTTTTGTAGGGTAATGAATGCTGATTGGTTTTGAAGGGTGGTTACATTGAATTTTGCTAATAAAAAACGAAGAAATGCTGGTTGAAATGCTATTGTGAAGTGCATTGATTCGCCTGTTAGGTTGATGGAGGGATGTTTAACGCCTGGGTGTATGCAATATAAAAACATTTTCGGAGAATATCAGCGATAAAGCTCAGTTTGACTAGTAGGCACTGGAATATAAGCAGCTGGTTGATCAACAAAGGGGGTTGAGTCTAATTATGCGAAGCTTGAAACAAAATACATGTGAGTGATTCAAAGATCAAAAGCGATTACAAAAATGCAATTGCAAGTTGCTAGGCATGGTGGAGCAGTGATTAGTTGCAGTTATTTCACATGTATAGCACCACGTTTCGTTTTTATTTTGAAACGTAAGTATGATGTCATCCACCAGCATTTGACGTTCTAGGCTAATGTTATGACAAAATCTACTACATCTGTTCCAGAAATAATGGGCTGCTGTAATAAAATGCGGATATGTTTAGAGAATTAAATAATCTTTGTTTAGTTTTTAATGCTGACATTATTTCTACTTTTCTTAGGGTCGTTTTTTCAGTAATAATATAACCGAATAAGTGCCGACAAAAACATTTCAATCACACTCGGCATGGAAATAGGAAAATATAGATTTTTTATATTAAACATACAGCTTACATTGATCAATATTTAGTATTAAGAGACGGAAGTTGCATTATGTTTTCCTCTTCTTTTGCTACTGCTTTTGTAGTCTTTTATAATTGGATATATCATGACCTTTTATCGCCTAAAGAATTTAATTAACCTCAATTCGATGCTCAATTCTGATAATAGAAACGTCATGTTCGTATTTTCCTAATAGGATTTAATAGAGTGTACATTGATGTTTTTTTTCCATGGAACCACACCGGAAATCAAAACCATCAATTCTATGAAAAACACATTCCACTTGATTGGATGGATGTGTAGTGAACGATAACAAAACAAACCCATACCCGGCACAGGTATGAAGGACCGATAACTGTACACTATCTCGGACACTGGAGGACAAAAATCAACCATCTTCTTCAAACTCCACAGCAACAATGCAAATCGTAGATCATTGGTATGATCAATGCCGGCGGGCTACGATAACTGTGCCGTGTTCGATTGTCGTGCAGCAAATGTGGGTGTGTGCGTGTGTCCACCCGCTGTACCATTTTCAAATGGCAATCGATAAAGAAATGCATTTGAAAAGTGATGTATTTTCCGGGAAGAATTCTCTTAGCATAGCGTAGCTACTCTAACAACCGAAAGCGAACGAAATGAACTCTCTGGAAACTCGTTCGTTACGGCCCGCTTTCGTTGTTAGTTGCAATTCATTTCGACAATTGCACGGTGCAGGCGATGGATGTGAGAAATGGGGAAGGCAACATCCAAATGGAAGCAAAAGACGAGCAAAACGGAGCAGAAATGTTGCACAAAGCGATTGCATTTCGTGCGTGTAAGTGTGAGAGTAGAAGCGTCTTGTTGGTAGACATTTCCCGCTGTAGAGCTGGTGGTTGAGATTTTGTGCTACCATGCAACAAACGTAACATTGCCGTGTTGTCCGTTGCAATGGAAGTAAAATGGGAAAAAGGAATGGAAGAAAAAAGAAATCTCTAAAGCGCTAACCATTTGCTAGCGGGCAAGGCATGTTTGCCCTGGCAAACGCCATTTAGAAATTTTGCTTTCTTCGCTCGGAATCCAAGATGCGCGGGGCCGCGCGTTTTTTGTTTGCTTCGTCGCTTGTGTTTGTCGTTTCGCCCATCGCAGAGGCTGTATTGATGGGGCATTCCGTTCGCAGTTTGGACGCTTTTTGCTCGTGGCCAGTTTGGCCATGCCGAAGGGGGGACGTACATTTTTTTGCGCCTTCTTATTGCAGTCGAGCAAAGAAAATCCTTCCCATTTATTGCTGTGGATGCATCCGGAACTGGTCGAGGCCTGGTCCATTGTGGGCCAGCTGAATGGTATCTGCAGGAATGATATCACATTACCGATAGATCGCATGTCGAATAGAAATAACTATCGTTGGAGGTGGTGTTTGAATCGCATCGCTGTGCCACGGCAAGAAGGAGAGGATTGTTTGCCTCCTCCTTTCTTACACACAATCAGGTACACACTATGCAGCTGCTTTCGTGACCATACCGTTGTTGATGATTGCAATCATCTTTATCGCTACAAAGCGGGGAAAAGGATGGAAGCGTAAAAAGAGGAAATGGTTCTGTTATCACTTAAAAAAGTTCCTACAGAACACCGCCTATGCTGCTGGAGATCTTTATCGTTCGTCCGCTGGTGGTAGCCTTTTGTAGAAGTAAAGCGAGTGCCTCTCACTCGGCGCGGATTCGCTTATACCGTGTAATACAATTTGTCATGATACCTAATAACCGACCCGGGGGCCGCTTGATGATGCTTGCAGGCACATCATATCCCGGCTACCCGGAACAGTTTCACTGTTCATCATTTTGTGTTCCACATTCTTTTTTTTTCTGTTTTTCAATCTTCTCCTGCAGGAATACACGTGAGTTCTCGCACTCTCTTACGGGGTTGTTCCTTCTGCTTTTACTGAGATTCAATTATTGGATGAAATTAAATAATAAACCAGCGTTGGCTGTGAGACTGTTTGCTTGGAGGTTGCATCCACTCGGTGGATGGGTGGCAGACAGGTGTACAAACAAAATGTTCCCGGAATGTTCGTTTGTTAGATGTGGAATAAATGGCACCATACTCGGAACTGGCTCGTTGAATGATTTTATTTATTTGTGATTCATTTGTATTGTTTTTCTGTGGCGTTTCTCTAGTCGGATGTAGTTGTTGATGTTTTTCGAATGCTTTGTTAATAAACAAATTTTGTTTAATTTTTTTATTAGTAATTTAATACGTTTATTCCACTAGTTTCCCAAAAAAACAGGCTTCCACAAAAATATCCAATTATTCCAAATGAAAGCATTAAGCGTAAATAAAAAAGCTTTGATTTAAACTGTTTTCCATGTTACCGCAATGTCGCCCAATGTTGCAGTCGTTTTTAAAGAATCAAATTCAGAAAATTGTGTTTCTGCCAGCCATCTCACGTGCGAATCGTTACGCGTTTAAAGTAGCTTGTATCCGTCTTTACCTTTAAACGGACAATGTCCCTTGCTATCGGCATCGAATTGCAGCTGTACTTGCTTGCTTGCACCACGATCAGGATAAGAGCACACCGATAGGATATTGCAATCAATAGCATCGCCCGTTATCATTTTTCGACCTCCAACCTGAAAGCACAACGGGAACGGTGCCAAAACATCGACCATCGAGGGCCTCGACGATGGTATCAATGTTGCTATCATTATTATTATTACTATTATTATTATTATTATTACTATTAGTATTGTCCTCGCCGAGTGTTTGAGCATGTCCCGGTTTTTTTTCCTGCTGGCTGGCCGATGCTGAAATGGCCTAAAATCGTTTGCCAAAAGATCGCTATCGGCTGTTGGAAAATTACGCCCGGCTAATCGTTTAATTAATTTCTGGGGGTACGGTACGCTCCCCAGGAAACGAAATGGGTTCGGGATTGTGATGCTGCTACCATTATCTGATGGGTCAACACAAGCTAGGTAGCGATTGTGATAGTAGGGAGAGAAATAAAGTCAGTTGAAAGATTTTATTATGTTTAAAGTTATATGCAAGCGTAGATTTCTGCTTTGTACTCGAAGAAAATAGAATTGTTATAATTGAGAATATTTTAATTCGTGTCAATAATGATGGAAGATTATTAACTAATTATTGTCCTTTCGTTTTCAACGCATTCGCGCAGCTAGGAAAGCTGCTTGACTCAAACAACGCTTTAATGTGCACCGTAAATGTGTAAATGAAGCACAATTTTGTGTTGATCTTCCTCGCCGCGCTCTCGGCCATGCTCAATTAAAGCGGTTAAGAATCATAATATATCTTACCGCGGTTCTTACTGTATTTTTCGTACAAAAAAAGCCCGAAGAGGTGCTCACGAGTAAAAAGGAGCGAAAAAGCGAGAGTCAGAGTAAATTTGAACGGTCCCATCATTTTTCTTCTGCAATCGTCAGCATTTGCATGGTGGGTTGCGGGTTTTGTTTTCTGTTTGCCATTTCATCCACTCATCTCGCGCGCGCATAATACCCCTGGAAGGCGCTTAATAGCGGTTATAAAGTGCGCTTTATTTGCACTTGGTTGTGCGGGGGAGCTCGTTGCAGAACCACCCGCCTAACGATCTGTCACAAAATAAACCTCGTGCGGTCTGCCAGCGTCCGGTGGAAGGTCCGTTTTTGAGGGGAAGTAGGTTTATAATTTTATTTATTATAACGATAATTGTACCGTCTAGGTCCAGACTGTGGTTCGGTAGGCACTGTAGGCGTGCCTACCATCGCTGGACACTGATTGTCTGCGTTGAATTCCGGTCGGCGCGCGATGGGCCGTTTAAATTCGGAAATTAGACGCTTATTTGAATGGAAAACCTTTCGCCAGCGTTTAAAGGGGTACACAGGGGCACAATGGTGGGATGCTTAAGTCATCACTTTGACCACCGATGGTCGTGTGGGCTTCGGCATTCTAGCACTGACTGTGGGTCGTAACTGTGCAGCGTTCATTCGACCGTAGGCGCAACCGAACGGTTTGGTCCTCTGATGGTACTGGAGATGTCCGGTCGTCGTGTTCGTGTCCGTCCGGTTGATACCGGCTTTGAAAGTGGTGTGGGCCAGAGGAAGAAAGGGAGCCCGGTAGGGTTGATGAAAATTTATTGACTTTAAACGCAATGAACTCGTTGGCGGCACTGCAAACGGACGACCTTCGCTAACGACGTGATCGTATTAACGATGATCGGTGGGTAGAAAAGCGAGTAAAGATTAACATTATTGCACGCAAGGTGCCGCAGAGTGAAACGTGAAACTCTAGACAGCACGAGGCACCTCTTCAGGTGTGGTGCTTGTTGGATGGCCGATGAAACGAAACCGCTTGCTTGGATGGGTGGTAAATCCGATGTCCAAACGCACCTAATTACAAATTTATGATGACGACCAATGAATGCCGTCCAGACCACAGCGCTTTTTGATGAGGTAGATAATACTGTCCCGACCCGCACCACAGTGCGACCGTGAGAATAAAAAAGAAATTAAGTAGAGAGTGGCAATTGAAGGGTGGCGATCGGCGCAACAAGCTGCAGTGTGGAGGCGCCTAGTAACGTTCTGCAGCAAACCGAGCGGATGGAGGCGCCTGGTAGCGCACGAGGGTTAGTATGGGAAATCGCGTCCGGAAGCAGCACGGAACCAGCAGCATCACACATTCATCATTAAAATGCGCATTACGGGTTGGTTTATGTGTTTACACGCCGGAGGGAAAGCACTCGCATGATAATCGTTTTTGCCCGGGTGCCGTATGAAATATTTGCTCGGTATTTTATAAACACGGCACACAAACGCGTAATGTATTTAGTGGTTTCCCTCCCCCCTCCCCATTTTCCGGCCCTGTAATACCCACCGAATAAACCGTACACATAATATTTCACAAATGGAAAGTTTGCTCTGGCGATAGGGTGGTGTTAGGGTGTTGGTGCAAAATAAAAACTGGAATTGTAAGGCAAAGCCCAATGACAAATTCAAATATTTGATGAAGTCACAACGAGACCCGGTCGATATCCCGCGGTAACACGATACAGGTATGCTTTGCGATTTTTAATCTCTTTCCTTCCGATCTACTACGCCCATCCTGTTCCATGTTAAATCCATTACGGGGCTGGGTGGGTAATTGCTTTCGGGTTTAGTGTAATTCATGTAAAATTTACGTGACTTTTCAACAAACGCCTGTCCCAGGGTAGGATCCGCTGCCGGGTTTTATTTTCGGAGCTTTGAGTTTTTTTTTGTTATCCCGTAAACCCAACCATTCCACCGTGCATGAATACTGATGAGGAATCACAATTGACGGGTAATTAATTTTGCAACGCTTAATTGCTTTAAATTAATAAAACCAGCAGCCGCGCGTAATGTGTGCGTTTTCCGTGTGGTGATCAATTTTTGATGGAATGTCGAATGGGTCTGAAACCAGCATGATAAAGCCGATAGAGCGAGCATGATACAATGATGTTATTTAATTTTAAATTCTAGTCCTCTATTTTGTTTGTTTTGCTGCGGCACAATTTGTCCCAGAGCTTTTTTACGCTGTTTTGTAAGCTTCACATTTAGCGACAAGCAAATTATTACACCCGGTAGCTTAAACTAAAAGGTTTCATTATCCAAATGGTACCTTTTGGTCGAAGGAGAGGTGCAGCAAAATGGGAGGGGAAGCAAGAGGGTTAGGTACAATAGGGCACAAAACTGCGTGGACGATAAATTTGCGAATCCATTGCGGTAAACTGTAACTGTTTATTGTTTTGCATTTTGTAAACTTACGAGAATTAGCTTTGGGGCATCATTTTTTTTTTATTTCACGGACATTCTGTTGCTGTGCTTTAGGTAGTAGTTCCGGTTGGTCGGAAAACAACGAAAAAAGGGCATAGTCACCCCCACTCACCCTCCCGTCGGGAATGTTTTACTGCCAGCCAGTGTCTATGCTGGTGTATCGGATAATTGTTGGCATATTGTTCTAAGCGCGCCGTTGTGGTTGTGGTACGGATTCGGATGCCGCTTCGGATGCGCGCATCGTGGTTTCACGTGCTAATGGTAGAAATATTTTTAAACCACCCTCGCCTCATCCGCAGCATTCTGGTCGCATTGGTCCACGGGCCCCCTGTTTGGTACGGGATGGAAATGAATGCTTATGGGATGTAATGAACAGGTGAAATTTATCGCAAATACACCACACGAGTCACGCGCGAAAATACGCGCATAGAAAGCGCTGGTTGGGCGTTAAGGTGGGGTTGGCTTTTTTGGGAAAAGGCAGAAGAGGGGGGAAAGAGGGGGGATTAAGAATGGCCAGGAGAGCCATCAAACCATGCTTATGTGTGTTTGGATTAAGGGCAATAGTTAGTCAACACCGAAGCACTTAAGCGGTGAAATCAACAGTTTGTGGTGTGGATAATTCCAGTTCTGAAGTACACATCTGTTAAAGTTTTGTGGGAAGTAAAATGACACAATTATTGACACTCTAGTTCCCATACATTGTTGCAAGTACTTCGAGCAAGAAAAAAAACACGGTTTGGTGTAATCGTAAAATAAATACAATTATTACAAACTTTTTGCCACCGGAATGCAGCGCAAGTTGTTCGCTGCTAATAGGTTTTAATTAAACAAAGCTTTTAGTGGGTTCATCGTACCACCTGTGTGCGTGGCTAAGTTTTAATGTATCGCTTTAAACAGCAACCAAGCAAACTGCGCTGGGGATGAGCTTGGATAGCGCCGGCGACAAAAAAACCCTCCGACGATATTAAAATTATCAGTTCGGTAAAATCCAACGGCGGCACGGCACGATCACATTCCACTGGTGCGTGACAACGGGCTGATCTCCTGAACTCCGGTTCTACGCACCGGGTCTTGTTTGTGTGGCCGATGTGTAACGGTGCTAACTTTTAGCCCGACACTCCACGGAACGTTATACGGAATACGGTAGCGATCCTATCGGAAGATGTTGTGGGTTGGTCCTTTGTCGAGAGAGAAAAACTTCATTACATTCGCCCCGCTTCGGTTTCGATACGTTTTCGATAAGCTGGGCTGTAAATAGCTACAACCACCGGGAGTGTGTGCTGCAATTTTGTGTGCACATTTGTGCGTAGCTGCTTGCCGAACGAAACAAAAACCACAAGCCCGATTGGAAGTAGATTATGCGTTTGCGGGGTCGTTTTATTAATTTTGCCCAACTGTTATTGCTTGCGGTGAGACAAAAAAGAGTGCTGTATCGACGAAAGCTTTTGTTTCGAGTGTTTAAAAAATTTGCAGGGATTTTACAGTGAGATATTAATTTTTTGCTATTGGTGTTATTGGATATCAGTTGGTGTTTGGTGGTTGGATCCAGTTTTTGGGCATTGGTTGAACCTTGGTAATAATTAAAATGCCTAATTTTTCCTCTCGTACCGAGTTTTGTGACGATTAAGCGAAATACACTGGCATACACTGATTATTTGTCGAGATCATATGTTTGTAGCTCTCTTAAGTATCAATTCCTTATCAGAGTAGATAGGTTAGTATATTAACAAGGGACCAGGGTGATGCTGCTATATCAGTTTGTTGTTTAAGTTGTCGTTGTATTTGTTATAACCAATGCAGCGAATTCGTCTCCGGTGTCATCTATTAAAAAAACACATTGTAGAGTGCTTGCATTATTTCTGATTTCAACTTAAACTTTTCCTTTATTACAACTTTTGTAACTTCACGCTTTAGACTTTGCACTTTGTTACTTTGCAGTTGGACTGCTACTAGCTGATATTGGATTGCAACTAAATTGTATTTGCGACTGCTCATGAAGCTGCCATGACGCGAGCCTCATGAAGCTTCTTGGGGTATTTGGTCCTTCTGTTCTGTTATGCAACGTGTGTATTATGCGTACGTAATTTTTCCCAGGTGTTTTTAACATATTTTAAAGGTTGGTAGCAATTTCTATTGTCTTGCTGCGCAAATGCAGGAACTTTCTCTAAATTACATTATTTACATAATGTGCTTATAAAATTATTCCCATAATCAAATTCCTGTGCATATTTTGGTGATAATTTATGTTATGATAACTTCTGTTCTAAGTTTTTATTAGTAGAAAAATATTTTTATATGTTTGTATTGGGGACACCACTTCTCATTAACTATCTCATTCTTATCCAGACTGCTTTAATTTATTTTGATCCTAAATGGTTCGTGTCTACGCAGATTTAAAATTCACGTGGTTTTATTCAATAAGACGTTTTACTAAACGAGGTGTCTTAGCTGCTTGAAATTGTCATGCGTCTTTGTTGAAAGGTGTCAAACCTACATGGTACGCTAGGTTAGCACAGTAACAATTTATCAGCGTCGGACTACCAGGACTATATTCTCTCCAAAAGTCACAAGGAAGACTACTTGGATGATCTCGGAAGCATATACATACTATAGCACCCCATTTCCATTAAAGAAACGTTCTTTTCGTTTCTCTTACATAAGACTCTTTTCTGAAGGCGAATTGAAGTGCAACCGATTCACATAGGCATTTAAAGATGTTAAAAAAAGATAACTACACTTTTCTTTCTGGTGTACCTGCCATATGACAAAATTAGCAATCTTAATAGTAAATGAAACATTAAAAATCATCTTTGACGTACGAAAAAAAGTATGACTAAACATCTGAATGTTATAGCAACCATGCTTCAAGCATAATTTCTACAATTAAAAACAGTTTAATCATCCGTTGGTTAGAAATTCGCTCCAGGCCGTAATCGTAAAAAAGCTCCAGCACCAGCTAACCGACCCAGTAAATTAACTTCCCATTTTGGCAATGATTCGATGCATTAGCATTCAATAATAGACCTTCGCCTGTACTGCTGCCATTGCAAACAAAAAAAAACCCCTCCTCTTAGAACCACTTTGCGTGTCCGTAACGATTTAGCCAATGCTCAGCTAATGATGCACTCTTCCCCGTCCGGCTGTGCATTTCCCGCACGATGTGTGTGTTAGTGGGCCAAGCGGGGCGAATTGTAATCGCTGTGTAAAGGATGAGAGCAAAAATTACAACTCACTCTGCAAGCCGGCCGAAAATGGCCGGGGCATGAATAGAACTGGTGATGCAAAGAGCAATCGTAATAGAACAAAAAACAACCCTCCATTTTCTCTACCAACACACAAAAAGATGGGCCAAAAACTGAACCGAGCATGGAATTTGGAGTATAAAGCTCGACTATGAAAAAAGAGGAACTTCTGGGTGGATAAAAAAATCCAAATGTCCGTTTTGGTGGACAAGAGAGAGGCCACGAATACAAAAATAAAAAAAAACCACACACACACACAACGCAAAACGGATGAGTTGGAAATAGCACAATCACTATCATTGCTCCATGATTAAGGTATCATTTTGCTAGCCGAGCGATGTAAGAAAAAGCTCCCACAGGCCGGTTGCCCAAAGTGTGATGGGTTTCATGTGTATTGTGTAGCTTTGCGGTAGTAAATGGCAAATGATGGCACGCTGAGCAGCGTTGTGGGGTTGGGTCTTTTTTGCTGCTGTTTTGTTCCAACGTTCCCCGACGTTGTGCTGCCATTTTCGTTTAGAACGTTGGCATTGTGTGGAGTTTAATTTTACTCTCAAGCAAAATGGCTCTTCATTAACGGTACGCTTTCCAAAAACCGAAAAGTAATAGTCCTAATGTCTAGCATGGCTGGGAAGAGCCGAAGCGCAGAGGTGAGATAGTAGAATATGTTTTAATTGCCATCCGGCCAATGGGACCTGCCCAATGTCGAATGAGGTGTCGTGGTGTACGTCACCATTTTGAAGCAACACTCCGGAGGTGAATGAATTGGTTCATCTAACGTACAGCTTCGGTTAGTATTTAGGGCAGCTTCCCCATTTCTCCAGGGGCGTACGAATTGCTTTGCCTTCATTCCCATCTACTCATTTCATCCCCATTGTAAGGATCATTTTATTCGTGTGGTTGTAAAATTATTACACAATTTTATCTCTCTCACCGATCACTCACCATGCTTATTATCCCAGGTTGGTTGTAACACGGTGCATGGTTTCGGTTCCTTTATCTGTAACGTTGGGTTTTCAAAGCGGTGGTTCAGTGGTTGTCTTCATGATGGTCCGCTTCCAGTGCTTCCCGTTTGCCCACAGGTAGTTCGATTATGTAAAATGGGCTGCTCAGGGGTTCAGGGGCAAAAATAAAGAAGAAAACCTAACCACACCCAGCCGGCAACATCAGGGCTGGGGTACGGAGAACAGCGCGAGGGTCCTGTCTGCGGTTTTGGTTCGGAGGGTTTTTGGAAGGTTGGGGACGCCAGGTGTGCGGTCTCGCTCGTACAGGTACGCTTTTATTTCTACACTGTCTCGGTGTACAGTAAAAGAGACTTAATTTTATAAGAGCGTCATTCACTGCAACGAAAACTGCTGCTGCTGCTGTTGCTGCTGTGGTTTGTTGGAGACTTCTTCCGTCTTTGCGAGAAAGGAAATGGCGGGCAAAGGTGAGATGAAATTGTTGTAGGTTTTTTTTTGCTGTGTGTGCTGCGTTCTTTCAATCTCGCTCACACCGTCTCCGCAAGCCCGAAAAAGCATTAGCTATTGTCATTTTGCACATAAGTGCTTTTCCCCGGTGAAGTGCTGCAGCCGACTTCAATTACTGTCGAGAGTTTGCGAGTGCAAGTGGCAAGTTCGCTCCGCCCGGCCTCATTACGGGTGTCCCGTTCTGTACGGTTGGGGATCCACTGAAACATTTACACATATATACACGTGCTCACATGCTCACACAATTATTGCACGACTGTATGCAATGGGGCAAGTTTGCGGTTCGGCTGGTGGATGATTATCGTAAAACCAAAAGTTGCAGCCAATTTATAGGAGGGTTTTGGGTGCGATTCGTGTAAGGAATCGCGTGTTTCTCGCAAACTCACACGCATTTGTTGCATATGTGACGCGGTGTGAGAGGGAACGATAAGGAGCAGTAACTGTTGCAATCTTCACCCGGGGAAGGAAGTTGATTCGCTCTATTAGACAGTGTTGCACCTGCCAGACCATTAGGTGCCTAATGACAAAATCAAAATCCATCTCCTGCCTTCTCTCACCGCAACCCGTTTTGTGGTCTTGCCGAGTCCGTCCCGGCAACCCGGCACGATTTTACATACACCAAGCACTCGTTTAATCACCAGCCGGCAGCCCCCAAATTACGGCCCAATCAACACACGACCCCAAAAATGGTGTGCAGGTCGATACGGACCGGGGATCGTTTACAGATTAGATGTCTCGTCGGAACCCGCTGGAGGGGATGAAAAAAGGGGAAAACGGGAGGTCTTGCACACCCTTTTACGGGATAACAGGTATTGCTTATCTTCCATTTTCGGACACCTTCGCATAAAGGTGTGTGTGTGTGGGGTGACTCTTAAGATAGTTGAACCGAAAACCAAAAACTATAACTATATCCATCACCACCACCAACTCCGAACTCCCGAAAGGGTGCGTTCGGTTTACCGATAAGAGTTATTACAGATCGTACACTGAATGCAGACGGTGCTTTAAAGGATACCGTTGTGAGATGATTAGGATACGGTTATCTTCCCTCGCATGGCACGATTATGAAGTTATTGTGGTAAGTTTGCATGGCATCACGCTAGTTTAGCACCGGTTACGATAAAGAATGCGGTGATAATGATGGAAGTTATGCTAGGTAAGTATCCGGCTCGCACGGATAAAGGGTAAGCATCCCCGTGCACCTTTTATAGGGGAACGCTTTTATAGGTGTAAAATTGCATAATTGAGGTCATAAACGGAGCTGTGTTGTGGAACGATAAGAAGTTAACGCTGCTGGGGTTAGTTTTTTTTTTTCCTTTTTGGTTCATGTTGGCCCAGCAAGCAGTGTAGTGGAAAGAAGTGGCATTTTATCTTAAGTGCCTCTTAATTTACCGGGTTTCGGTTTTTTTTTTTCGAAATTGGTGCACCCGACAGGACAATCGAATACTACAGCTTTTTTGCGGATAATGCATCATGTGTAATATTCACAACCATGATAACGAAGAGACCGAATACGTTACCGGACTTGACGACGTGCAGCTCCTTGAGTTGGTCTCTATGTCTTGGTCTCGACGTTAGTGATTGTTTAATTATGACACTTTCCAGGTGGCTAGTACTGATCGATTTCCAAAACATGGTTGACTCAAGGTTAGTCCTTTCTTAATTACTGAAATAACCTTTCCCACGCATTATGTTTAGGTACTTGAGTTTTGGGTTTTCATATCTGTCTTTGCTGACCTACTTGGATGTTGCCTGTTGTAATAAGTTTTGTATCATAGAGCTTATTTCTGGTTTACGCTCTGTAGTGCACTTGAAATTTCTATGATTTTCGATTATTCCATTCTCACGGTAATTCTTATTCGTCTTCGACTGTGCATGATACTTGTCTATGCGTTTTTATGTTCCTATATTTTTTATTTTTTTATGTGTGGATTGTTGTTTAATTGTTGTTTATTGAAAATATCGATAAACTGATATACCCCTTCGATCCCGAATTGTCGAACATTACAAATATAGACGCGATAACACTATGGGGACGGCAGTACATTGGGATTATTGGGGAGTACATCGGACAGTAATGCGGATACAGAAATTATTAATCGAAATGCCTGGCTCAAAAGCTGCCCTCGTTGCGTCGTTGAAGGTGCAGCAAGTTTTTACAAAGAGGTCGGAAGAACCAAATAAAGTTCTCGTCCCTTTGATAAGCAGCATTGACCGAATACGCAGCCTAGATGACACGTTCAAATTGATTCTGGCGCAGTCGGAGACTCGGAGTATCAATGGTGCCATTAAGCAGTCCAGCAATGAAACTTAACCTTTCGCTATGAAGACGCTCTGCTAATGAGGGCAGTCCGAACTGCAGACACCTGGTCCGATAGTCGAGGCCGCTGCTTCAGAAACGAAGTGCAAAACACGTGACGCGGCGTTGAATGGAGTCCAGATTACTCGCGAGTTAGATGAAAAATGAATACCTACCGAACGATTATTCCTCGCTGGACATCAAGGAGATGGCAACGTTTGCTTATTGATAATATTCCAGAAGTAAAATTACACTTCTCTATCGAAATTCTGGCGAATATTACCATCAAGATGAGCTTTAGCTGTAGCTTTGGAACTTTTTTTCAACCAAACATCTTCAAAGCATAGACATTTTTTTGTTGGAAATATTGCTAACTACAAAATAATTGCTTAATGGTTTAAAACATACAAAATAATTAAACAAAAGTGTGTTCAAATGTAGCATTTTCTCGCATTGTGCTTTATTATTTACAGTACAAAATCACTTCACTTAAACAAATTACAAAGCTCACTACCTCACTTATAAACCCTCGTTTGAAGTGATTTTAATACATTTCCCAGAATTGAAATAATGCTATTTGCGGCCCGTATTTGCAGTATACTAGCGCTAGTTACATTCAATTAATAAAGCCCTTCACACATACGCACACACGCTCGTTAAACATTGATGCCCGTTCATCCTTTCTGTTTTTCACATTATTGGATTGTTTATACTCTATCATGCTTCTCGAAATAAAAAAAAAGACGCACACACTGTACAAATAATGCTATCAAGAATTGTTAATCCAAATAATCCAATATATTGAGCCTTAGGATAAAAATATTGCTGACGCAAAATGCAATAAATTATACCCGTACGGCAAATTGTGATGTTTAAGTGTTTGCCACTGCGCTGGGGTGTGTGTGTGTTTTTTTATTCTCTCTCTCTCCTTCTCTCGTATGTGTGATAATGTTATTTAGTAACAGAAAAAAACACGTGTGACGTATT
The DNA here is from genome assembly GCF_943734755.1 of Anopheles moucheti. Lineage (NCBI taxonomy): Eukaryota > Metazoa > Arthropoda > Insecta > Diptera > Culicidae > Anopheles > Anopheles moucheti. The sequence continues at coordinate 28,483,749 of NC_069141.1, forward strand.
GTGCTGTCGTCGTGTCGGCTTCATTCCATTGATCCGAGTAGCCCGTCCGGTGTTACATTCATGCTTTTACGGCGCACATTTCACGCCGGTGCTGTTCCTTTGCCTCCGGCGTCGTCCGTAGCGGGTGAAAATTATGAGACAAACAAACATCGGAAGAGATAGAACGAAGAAGAATAAAACACAGACACACACACACACACGGCAGGAATATGGGAGGATGAATAACCCACTCATAAACGGATCGATCGAACCGGTACCACACGCCGGTGGGGTAGCCTGTGGGGTAAGCTTTTCCGGACAGGGCAGAAAATAACCCAAACGCCATGCGAACGCTAAATTTATTCTACCGCAAGCATTATAACCGTAAATTATAAAAATACATTAAATACGATCGTTTTTAATACGACCACGATACAGACACACACACAGACAGAGTGACGCAAACAGTGATAACCGCACGTAGTGTGAGGCGCAAACTCAACCAAAAAAAAAAAGGAAAACCATCAGTGATGATATTTTCGCTGAGATACAAAATAAAGCGGGGAGGCAAAAAGTGTCAAATGTCAAAAATGAAATTATAAGCAAGCTACTGATACACCACCGTCCCGATGGGCGTGGAAGGTGATCAGAACAAGCGAGGAAAACGTTTCCATCAGTGCGGTTAGAGATGGTTTGGATGGCTCACTTGCCACTACACTAGTACGACCCCTTAATGCGCCAAACGGCCTGTTTAATGTTTCACACTGTCAAGATGGCCAGTGCGTTGCGTACAGCCGCTCCGCGAGATCAAGAAATGATGACCTTCAGTGTTTTATTTTGTCACTTTGGGAAAAACGGTCTTATCCAATCGGATGAACGTATGCAGAGGTTACAAAAATTGAAGCGAAACAAAAAAAAAAGCGTAAAAGTCCACCCGCAAAGTGTATGCAAACCCTCGGTAACGAGCTGTATCACCGCACCAAAGATTCACTTCTTCGAAAATGACCCAAGATAGGCCGAAATGTTTTAAATAAAGCTATAAATTGCGTAAATGAGAAAATTTATTTATCAATAAGCGGTAAGATAAGGGTCATTTCTCCCGCTGGGGGTGTTATTCGCGGTTGTGCGGTTCTGCTTCGCGCCATTTTGTTTGTTTTGGTTCATTGCGGGGTTCATGTGAATTATTTTTTTTTCGGGGCGTTTAAGTTTTTGTACAATAATTTTCATGGTGCTTTCATTTGGATGCGGTTGGCTTTTGCTTCTTAAAGAGCAAACCAAAAAAAACGAGGGTGAAAAATTAAATTTACCACCACCAAACGCTTAAAGGCAATCAGAATGCTGCCCGCCTGGTGTTATCTCTATCGGACTGTGAGAGAAAATAAATAAATATCTTCCAGCAATGGACACGAAACGTGCTTATGTAACGCTGTGTATTGTGCACGTTTACGCATACTGATAGCAAGTTAATGCTCGTTTCATTTCGCCATGCCGGGCGCGAGTGCATTAAATGTGGCGTAAAAGAGGTGTACACACAGCACAATTTTAATAGCAGGCGCGTTATCACTAGAAGCTTGCATTTTTACAAGATACTACCGATTGGTACAAATATTTCGACACTCCACTTCGACCACTAAAAGCGAAGTTAATTTAAAGCTTCCCTTCCGGTGGTGAGGGTTCCACTTTTTCCACTTCCGCTCCTGGCTAGCTACTTTTCTAATGAACATGTTTTACATCGCATTTAAGTGCGCGAAAAAACATCGCATTGCAAAATTTCATTTGAAAAAACACCAATTCCATCGCTCGATCGATGAACGAAGCTACCTTTTTATGTACCGTTTATGGGTGATGGGGTTTTTTTATTTACCGGTTGCTTGGATTGTTGTTCGCTCCATCCCCGGTAAGTGGTCAGCAGGGTAGAAGAATAGGAGCTCACTCCAAAACATAAAAAAATAAAGGTCCCACGAACTGAGACGCACAGTGAAAGGGCAAAATTAATTAAAAAAGGCAATTGTATCTACGCTCCGGTTAGATGAATCACTTAATGGGCAGTTTTGAATAAACAAAGGAAGGATGAAAAAATGCCACAGAAATTGAACGGTGTGTGCTTCGCCCGGTGTGCAGTAAACTCGCTTTGCACTCGTTTCATCGTAAAAGACACCCATTACGGGGGTCTAATTCGATCGCCACGCCATCACCATCGTGCGGACCGCCAAATGCAGCCCGAGCCGAGGGAACAACTGAGTGCTAAAATAGGGTTTGAATGGATGAAAAAAACAAACACGCACCCCGTTCTGAAAGTGGGAGTCCATTGAGTCGGTCAGGGGAAAAGAAAAAAAACAATGGAACTTGTACAAGCAAACACAAAAATAAACGATACCCTGGAAATGAATGAAAAATTTGCTCCAATTTGACGGTTGAGACGGGTGGGGAGAGGTTGTTTTTTTTTTTTGGTTGCACCGTCGTTATTTAACAGCAGCATTTCGGCCATTCCAGACGGGACACTACTCTCGGCCACTGTAATGGTCCGTCCGAGAGTAAAGCATTTATTGTCAGCATCGTTGGCACACCCCTCCCCCCACCATCCCCTGGCCGTCGTAATTTCTGCTGACGAATGCAGACACCGCTGCAGTGCAGTGGATGTGCTGTGTGCATGTGAGGATAGCGTGCTGGCGTTCGACACAGCCCTGCCTGGGACACTGGATGGGGACGGCAGTTTTCCCTAACTGGCTCCTAGCTAGACGACAATAAAATTTAATCACTAACTATAATAAACATCACTTTCAGCCAATGGTGATACCACGGAAAGAAAGATGCAGAACGTGAGAGTTAAAACAATGCTGGGGACAGATAAACAGAAAGCAAGAACGAAAGAAAAAAAAACACTCATACAACCTACAAAACGATTGCTGATAGTAAAATGCTTGTTCACAGTGAAAGAGCCCCCAAATAAAACAAAATAACCCTCGCCAAAGCGAGGACCGGACGGGTCCGTACGGCAGCCAAAAATGCACTTCTTTAATGCCGTGTGAAAACAAACGCAAGAGCGTACTGCGGCTTTCGCTGCGCTCGTTTCGATAGCACTCGACGGACCACTTGGCCCACTCGAATAGTGTTGCCTTTAAACGACCGGAACGTACGAGCAGATACGAGACACTTGAAGAATGTGACACGAATAAACGCGTAATTTTCTGGTTCACCCGTAAATGTCAACCTGGTTGTAGTCTATAAAATGCGAGCGTGCGGGAAATCAATATCACTTACCATTCCGATTGATAGCGAAGCGATGGTACAAAACTGGCAACGAGCAAACGTTTGAAGTGCATTGAAAAGACTATTTATGGTCTTATTTATAGTGCATCAAAGACGTATCAAAGAAGGATTTGTCATTTGTTATTGTCGGTATTGGTTCTAACATTGTTATTATTATAAATTTATAAATTTTACCGAAAACACAGCTTCATAAAAGTTTAAATAATTTTAAAACATTTTTACATTTTTGGACTACATTACATTTTCGTACTATATTTTGCATTTGTTATCTTAGTTCACATTGAATTTTCAGAAGCTACTAAAACTGCTTGAACTACGTTCTGAGTTGAATTCGCTGCATGAATGGGTCGGAGTGGTTAACGCCTTCTTGGACCTAGTGGATGTTTTAAACTTACTGTATCTATTTGTCATTTGGCATCATTCGTATACGTTCATGAATTCATCATTGAATGTGCATTGCGCATTGCCTAACCGTAAGGCGCAAATAAGCTTGCGGAAATGATGTTCATATATTACATATATGGAATATAATCTTTATTATTGTTATTGTTCTATATTAATTGTTATATTTATTGAACGAAGTTCTGCTCTGATGTGTAATTCTAATACAATATAGACGTTTTTCGATGTACAGCGATTTTCAATTACTTTCCTTTCCTACTTTGGCAAGGTTTCCTTTTCTACCTTGTCGTAAATGTCTTAAATCTTTGTGATATTGTTGGAGAAAATCAGTGTCGTGCATTCAGGAAATATGAAATTGGTACTGGTTATTTACTTATTTACTTTTGGTATTGTTTCCAGAGATATTTTTTGTAATTTTTTATAACAATCACTCATTTACGCATTACCAGACTGTCGAGCGTTAGATATTTTTTTATGTTTTGAATGCAAAAATGGTTACTGGATATTTTTACTCAATTTTTACTAATATTACCTCCTTTCGAAGGCCACGGCACTGACCCGCCAGTGTTGTAAAGATAACAGCATCTGTCGTGTCTTGAAAATCGTCACCATTAATTGAAGGATTTTATCTTTTAAGGACGAAAAGAATTTTGAAATGAGTATCAAAACTTTAGCAATCTTCAAATTAGGACTTTCGGAAAAAATAAAACACGCTCGCTCCCATTTTTGATACGGGGTTTTGATTGCTTTTCTGACCGGTTTTGGTCGGTCAGGAAGGAGATGAAAAAACACTGCAAAATGTATCAACCTTTTATCGCATAAATTCCTGTCAATCGTTGCAAAATTTATCGTCGTTTAGATACGCCTTGTCGAAAGAGAAAGTATTTGGTGGTGACTTTCGCATCTTACCCATCTCACGCGGGCGTACATACATCTCCATTCGCAATGAGAAGAGTCGTCCCATTATTGGCAAACCTTATCGAACCTTCATGGCACCCGCCCATTCCACAGGCACCTTGGTCCTAGTGTTTCGGACATTTAGGTTTTGGCCATTTGCTTTCCGGTTGCTTGACGTGGGTCTGTATACCCAGCCACGGCCCCATTTCATTTTTACAAGCGAATCCCGGAAACACTGGCATCAAGATCGTTCACGATGGCTGGACATTCTCGCGCTAAGATTCAACCCATTTTGCCAGCACTGCCGTGGCTCGTTGATGATCGAAGGTGTTGAGGTGGGTGGTAAGACCGTGCCAAAAGAGCATCCTTGATGACGGTAGGCCGTTTTCCGGGTAGGAAGCAGCAGAGGAGGTGAAGTAGACATGTAGTTAGAATTCTAAAATAGCGCAAAGAACGAGGGGATGCGAATGAAAAATGGCAACACGAGATGAAGGACAAAATACGCCTGTCAGTGTTTTTGAAGGGCCACCGAATTTGCTTCACGAGGTCGATGAATTAGGCGACAAAAGAGGCAGCCAGGCAGCCCCCTTGTTTCACAGTGGTGGTGGTTGTGATTGGAATAATTCCGCCCAGACGGTGCAGGAGATCGAACAAAGGTGCGAAAATGTGCGTCAGTGCCGTACCAAGCCAAGGCAAACCCGGAAATGTATAAAATAAATAATTCGGGTTTTCTCGCTTCTCTTGGGACTTTTCAATTCCGGCTGTCCACACCGCTGATGCGGGAGGGTGATAATGGGTGGCAGTTGTGTATAATTTTGGGTGTCTTCGATAACGTTTGGGCATCGGTTCTGGTTTGATTCAACCTGCTTTCCTTTCGCGACCATCCCCAACTACACTTAAAGCGGGATGCGTTCGGTGATTTTTCATCTATCAATCTGATCTGACAAAAAGAGGACAGGAGTATGGGGGATTTTGGTGAAGGGAACTGCACTAGGAGGCGTTAACCACCATCAGTTTTTTTTTATTCTAACGGGCGAAAAATGATAAAGGAAAAGCACACTACCACGTACCAAAATGCCAAAAGCAGGAGTCGATAGAAGGTTGACATTTGGTGGAGAAAATGGCATTTGGTATTTTCGTTTTACTGATTTTGTTTCCCTGAAGGACGAACCGCGAGTGGTAGCTGCATGTGGTTATGTTGGACGCAATGCCGGAATCGGGTGTGTGGTTTATTTATGTTTTGTTCTCCTTCCGCTAGTTTGATGAAGCGAAATGTTGCTCCTGACGGTATGGTTAACTGACTATCAAGCCTGACCGAACAGGCGTCTGATTAATTCCGAATACGATGCAACGGATTTCCCGGTACGAAAGTATGTGTCCGGTTTTTTTTTCGCTCTTCCAGTTATCCCGTTCCCGCAACCCGTTTTGGGGAATCACTCAGTAGCTGTATTTAAAATAATATTTTAAAATCATCACTACCACGATTCCGTAATGAATTATTCAACGATACCGAAGAAACTAATCCAATTAAGGCGACCGTGTCCCCACTGCTAGCGCTTACTGTCCTTGCGCCTGAAAGCGACGGAAAGAAACGCTTTGCTGGTGGAGCTTTTTTGTTATGCTCCTCATTCTGCTTTTTAAGGATAGCAGAAAAGCATCCGGCGCATGTGCGATATCGTTTTGCGTGGTGTGCTTTCTAAAATAATCCGATGCTAATGGTGCACGGCCAGCGGAACGGCATGGAATGGACCGAACGGAGTGCGGTAGATTGTTCCTGCAAATCGTTGGCCATTAGCCGTGAGCAAGCCGTGAGGGTCTTATTATGACATTATGCAAGGGTGCATCGGACGTAAGACCATCATTAGGAGTGTTTCCACTTTCCCGAGCGCTTTCTGGGCCACTGGGTGTCCCGCTTGCTGCCGTCCTTCCAGTCCGCTGTCGTTGTTGTTATTTTTGCAGCAAACCTTACCGACCCACGCGGTACGAAAACAAACGTGTGCATAAAGAAAATGCACCGAGCAGGAAAAAAAAAATCATAGAAATACACCATAAAATCGCGACTTAACCGTACCATCAGCAGAAGAACTGCGAGCCCCGTGATCGTCTGCTGATGAAAGCAAAACACAAACAGTATCAGCGGGAAGCGCAGGCGGTTTCGTACAACCAAATAGGATTAGTTGGCATTGTTACATGCATAATCCCTCCGTGTTCACTCTGTTCTGCATCCTCACTAACAAGGTGTCCACATTTTTTTTTGTTGCATCTCTTTCGTGCGCATCCCGTTGCGTACCTGACACTGGCACGGTCGACGTTAGGGAAGGCGACGGTTTCGTTGGCATCATCTTAACCATCGCCAAACGTCTAGAACCGATTTCCGGGTCAGTGTGTGTGTTCGGATGGCCTATTTGTATGGTTGCTGAAATAAAATGAAAGAAAGCAATGACAACAGCAGAAGCATTATTCTTATTCATTACGGTTCACAATAGTGCTTGAGCGGTCGTTGGCAGAATAAAAAAAAATCAGATTGTTTTTATGATAGAAATGTCATAACTTTCTGATACAAAGATTGCCAGTGAGAGTTTTTTGTAGTCTACTTCTTTAATGTTTAAAAATACCGATAAATCCCATTTTAGCTTCTAGTTAGTTAAGCATTAAAAAAATATTTTTTGTAAAACTGATGGAGGCGCCCGGTTCTTCACATAATACTAAGTAGAATTGAAGTATGGATGGAGGCGCCCGGTCATTTATTGTTTCTATGATATTTTAAGGTAATGATGGTAATGATGTCTCTCAAAGCTGCAAAGTCTGCCATTCCCATGGCATTCTCTAAGCTGCACATACTGTTTGTACAAAAATGTCTCCCTGACGAAGCCGTGTTTTCGTGTTTGACAGCTCGTGATGGCTGCGTTTACAAAGTATGGTTGAAGACTTTTGCCATACATAAATGGCATACCATCCAAGTGTGTTCGTCTCTCAAAGCTGAAAGTTTATCTAAGAAAGCGGTCTCTTCAGCTTGCAGGTGAGAGAGACTTGCCTGTGCTTCGTTTCATAAACACTATTATTTTATTGTTTGTTTACCTTCGTTTACCTTCGTTTACCATGATCTATCGTGAGTTGATCATGCCACACAACGATTTGTTTTGATATTTGTTGAAGTAGCTGCTTGGAACTGGAAGTTCGAGTTGACTGGTAGCATATTTGATTATACGTACATATTTCTGACATCCGTTTGTCCTTGACGGTTCCATGGTGAATCGAGTGGTACAGGTTGCAGGTGTCCTGGTCAGAACATTTCTTCTTCTTCGAGAAAGCACTCTCTTCCCTACCCCGTTGCAATACATTTGAAAACCCATTTGCGCTACAGTGCATCGATGCATGCTGGACACAATTATTTCTTCTCGTTGTTGAAACCAGATTAAAAGGAATGAATATAAGATACAGCTCTTATGCAACGGGGAGCACTACTTACGATGGTTCGTTTTTGTACGTAAAAGCGTTAAGAAGATTGCCCGAGTATCCCGTATCCCCTTTCTCCACTGGTGTTCACAATGCAATCGAACACCGTTTCACCGGAAGGATAAACAAACACTCACCTTCGTCAAAAGGTGTCATCCGGGAATGGCGGGATGGACAGGATTAATGCTAACGAACGGTATCAACGAGCATGCGAGAACCGGTCACATTGTTATGCTAATCCTAGGAAACAATTACGTCAAATCTGCGGCAAAACAAGCAGCACCGGAACGTGACACATCTTACCTCATGCTCGTACCGAAGATTATGAAAACGGATGCATGCGGCTTATCCGACAAACAAGCCCCCTTTGACCCGAGCACCCGTGCACTTCAAAGATGATGTCAGTGTCAGACACTAAACTGCTTCGACCGGCACTCATCATTCCCATCGACCCGTCGGCCGAGCCTTTGTTGGTTTGGTACGGCGTGATTAATTAAATTGCCAAAATCAAACCTCTCCGGTGTGCCCGCTTTGCTGAGCATGGGCATACTTTAAACGGCCATTTTCTTTGTTGTTTCAGCCCTGACGGTGGACGATCGATTGCAAACACACTGTGTGATGGGCGGCATTTGCGTTTGACACGGACTGTTATGAGGTCGGTGAAAGGCTTTCTATTATGCTAGCGTAAATTAATTGATGCACATTGCGATTCTCGCTGCTTGATGTGTGTCTGGATGAATGCTCCAGAAATTGGGAAACATTTATCACTTCACAACTCGGTGCGATATTTTCCCCGAAGTTGCTTTAGGAACTCGAACTCTGACTGTTGCCGTTGTGTAAAATAAGAAAATAGTATTACAAAAACGTTAAAGAGACATCTGTGCTCGTTGTTTTCGTTCTATCCAGTCGCAAAACAATGATATTTCACTTGACTCATTCTCACTGTCACGTTTCGCTCGTAGACTCACTTGACATCAAAAGCAATTGTGGCTTGTGGCCGTACCGTGAGTCAGCTAAGGGGACGAAGTTACGCTGGCAAGAATCTGCTCGTTTTGCTCGTTTCTTAGGTCATGGGTGTCACCCTTGGCGGAACATTAGGGCCGGACCATTGCAGTGGGAAGTGTTCGGGACAGTGTGTTGTAATCGGTGCCATGCTGTGGATAATTAATTAAACTTTGCTCGGTTGTTTCGGAAGTTCAAAGCGAAGATGGACACTTTGACACCCAAGAATCGATCGAAAATAATGATACGCTATCGCTTACAACTTCCACAATACGGTTTCGTTGTTTGCCTCGCCGTCAGAAGCGTCTTTAGGATAATGCTTAATCCACGCGGTAACATGCTACCGTGTCATCGTGGTTGCGAAACCGGTTTTGGAGCGAGTTTCTAGTAGTTTGCCGGAGGAAAATCATGCCCCTCGTCAGAATCCGGTCTCGACTGTGTGTTCAGCTCGGTTTCGGTAGCATATAATTCTCATCCTCCACCGGTAGCCACGGCGCACAAATCTTCACAATCGAAGGGGTGTAATTAAGAAGTGCTTCACGTTTTGCGGCTCTCGGTTTGCGGATATTCCACCATGAAAGAGATAAATTACTTTATGCTACAGTGCGGTGTAGTAGTGTGACCATCGCCTTAACACACCGGGATGAAACTAGTCGAAGGAAGAAAATGGATGCTCTCGGTGGGTACTGCGTGTCATCCCCATGCTTCGATGTGCTGGGCGTTATGTGGACCTGGGTGTTGACGACCCGCGTGATTAGCCGGTGGATGTGTCAGCGCATTGGTGGCGGATGAGGTTGGCAAAAATTGGCCAAAGACACTCCCCTAGTTCGCAATTTTTTTTGTTGTTGTTCGTGGCCAAACGCCATGATGATGGCGATGATGTTGATGGTGACGACCCAATGGTTGACAATTAATTATTCCATTATTCGCATCCGAGTGGGAGGCGGATTAAGCGCGTGTGCGCAGCCCTCATTACGGGGCTGGAAGTGTTGTTGATGATTTGTTTAAGCGTGATGGTATTATTAATCTCTGTGAGGTGACTATCGTTCCATCGAAACGGAGTTGATGATTGGTGACACTATTGAACATCCTTAAATTCATCTCCATGTCGTCAGATATCCGAGTTACCATTACCAATTAACGGCTTTGTCGTCTTACAGCTTACATTTTTATTTAGTACTCAATGCAAAGCTACTTAACAATATAATTCACATACAGTCTTTAGGATCATGTAAGAAAACATGTCCAATCTTTAATAAACCTATTTTAACTTTTCTACAAAAATGAATTTAATCCCGTTCCAAGTATAAAATCAATCTCCATCTTTTGAAGCGCACGCCGCACATATCACCCTCGCTCATTCTTTCAAACTCATACTCGTCCATACATCCTTCAGTTGCTCATGCCTCTCAAACACTCATGCCACGCTAATGTCACTCACAACGCATAATTATTTGCATTTTACAATTATTTTACAATTATTCGACGGAGGGATTTTTACAATCATATAAGGGAAACATGCAAACATAACTGTGTATCTTGTTCTGTTCTGAAAAGCAATTTGTCAATTGTTATCAATAGGCTTAGGTTGCATTGGATTAGATGCGATTCTCTTATAAATTTATCAAAAATTGAACAGTTGATTTAGTGATTTTTTTTGCTGTTTTTTTCAAATGAAGGATGTAATTATTGATTGTGCAAGAGAAAATTTAATGTATTGCAAACTAAGACTTTTGTTTCTGTCTTGCCTGTTTTGTCCGGATAGTATTCTGAGTTACGCCGATGATTTGAAAATTTTCCTCCCAATTTCGTCGATTGTAGGTTGTGTGTTTCTGCAAGATGTTCTTTACCCGTTTTCTTCTTGTTGTTCCATTCATTCCCTCACTCTCTGTCCCAGTAAATGTTAAGATATTTCATCTACCCGAACCCGCACTCCTCTGCCCTATTCCTATGTACCAAATCATGTCCAGGTTGATCGTGTTTCATTGAAAAAGGACTTGGTACTTGGAACTCTTGGTACTATAAAATATATCTCCCGTGACTTCTCTAACTCAATGTGTTTGAAAACGCTGTTTTTTTTTGTTGGTCAGATCTTTGCTAGCTATATAGTCTAGTCCACATTGACCGCATGGAACGTGTACAAAGATGTTTCACCAGGTTCGCTGTTCGCAGATTCCTTGGTGGATCTTCTTCCACGCTGCCATATTATGAGTCAAGGTCTCGATGCTCTCCGCCACCACTCCAAAATCTCGTTTATTGCTTTCCTGCTGTTCGATCGTATTGATGCTCCGTCTTTGTTCGATTCCTTTTCATGTTTCTAACCGTACTCTTATTATTCGTCTCGCTTGTTTGATTTTCACCTATTACCCTCCGTATTTTGTTGCTTTTACGATCCTCTCTTTAATTCTTAATCCCTTACCTCCAGTTTCCTCTCCTAGCTCATAAATTAATGTTTAGTTAGTTAAAAGTTCGAATGTAGAGCTACTGGGCAGATATTATCTAACAAATAAATAAATAAATAAATAAATAAATAAATAAATAAATAAATAAATAAATAAATAAATAAATAAATAAATAAATAAATAAATAAATATATGAATAAATAAACAAATAAATAAATAAATAAATAAATAAATAAATAAATAAACAAATAATTAAATACATAAATAAATAAATAAATAAATAAATAAATAAATAAATAAATATATAAATAAATAAAAAAGACTTTTTGCAGTAAATCAAGTGCTTGAAGTGTGTTTGTTTGCAGAGCCAAAAAAGTTCATAAAAATTCTTTAAAGTATCTTTGATATTGCGTAAAGAGTTTATCAGAATTCAGTTCAAATTATATACCTTGTAAACAAGTGAGAGCATAATATAGCAGTGTATCGCATTAAAAACTCAACTATAATGTGTTTCCTTATTCCATCATGTTGCTTATCTCGTTAATAACTCTATTAAGCAGTGCATAAATAACTGCCTCTTTGCCAATTTTAGAACCTGATGACGCATGATCATCTTACACATGGGCGCTTACAGAATGGTTTCGCTTGCAACATTGTGTTAATATTTTTCACTCCTCAGAATCACACATCCACACATTGGCGTGGAGCCTGCGTAAAACTGTGCCGTTTTTTTTCGCTCGCGTGTAAGGTGTAAGGCGTGTTGATATCGTACAGGATAAACAGAACAGCGCTTCACGTTCCGAGCTAACCATTGTAATGATATTCTCACCCGCGCAATACACCACAATCCACAACCCGATGCAACATCCCTGCCATGGTACGCATTTTTCTCCGTGACCCCACCGCAACCCTGGTGGTGGTGGTGGTGGTGATGGGGCAAGCACGTGCGGGGAAAGATAACTTCCCTTCGCCCACGTGGTAAAGCTTGCGTACTACGGTAAGCTTGGATGGATTTTTTCTCTGTTTTATTTCTTTCTAGTGTTGGTCCATATTTTCCACCTATGCTTCACCTTCACGCGTTAGCGCGTATCGACCCTATGTGTCTTATGTTTTTGCCACTTGCCTTATCTATTTTCTACGTCCGTACCGCGTTGCTGGAAAGCCTTTTTTCCCCTGCATTTTTCTCCCTTCCTCCCTGTTGGGTTTCAAAAAGCTTAAGCACACATATGTGTATTAGTGTGCTATATCCCCGTACCCATACGGTCTCCTTCACATCCTCCGGCGGAAGGGCAGCTCGGTTGCGGGTGGGCAACGTCCCAAGCGATCACTTCACGACAACCTGCAAACCGTGTCCGTGTCCATAAATAATGCTCATTTTCCCCATGACTTAATCACGTTGTGCGACATTTACGATTCGGGACCTATAAATCATTCTCGCATGAGCACAACGGCAAACAATGTGTTTTCATTTTCCCACATCGCACGCGAACGATGGAACGGGACGGTCGGTAAGGGTGAAAGTGAGAGAGAGAACGAGCTGGTAAGCGGTGTGCTTAGGTGGAAGCTGTCTCCTGTGTCCTTACGTCCGGAGTGTGTGCGATCCGCGACTTTCTTCCTCGCAAGAACGCGCGCGTGTGTGTATTTCTGTGTCACCTTTTCCATCCAAGGTGCCGTTTATCAGACAAGCTACGTAATGATATTGCGCTGGCTGGTTTTTTTTTCTCTCGCTCTCTCTCCCCACCATCTCGTTGTTGTTTGCAGTTCATCCTGTTTTGAGGGACAGTTTTTTTTGTTGGCATCACTTTACCGCTGTTTCATCTCTTTCATTCCATTAACCGTAGGAGGACATTTACTTTCATGCTGTGACTGCGACTTCCCCGTGCCACAACCTAGCCACTTAAGGATGAATTTTGAATGCATGAGTCTAGCGGACGGGCGCGAAAGAAGTTTTTTTGCAAGGATGGCAAGACAATGCCTGCTTGCAGGGGGTGGGAGATTGAAGGCAAACATTCAAAGGTAGCCCGGTCTGGGAAGTCTTCCCATGCTTCGGAACGGGACGCAGAAGAAGATGTAGATTGGATGATTAGACTTTTTTGGTGTTCCGTTGTTACTTGCTGTAGTGTGTTCCAGTGTCGCGTGGGTTTTTTTTTTTGGTTGCTGTTTCCTTTCACCGTGGCCACAATCATAATTGGGTGCGATCAGTACAGTGCGGGAAGTATGTTTGGGCGTGGTGGACACCGTGGAACATTTTTTTGGGGGGAAATTGTGAGTTCAGATGGATTGTAGTCTTTACCCAATATGCTAAAAGTTTGCTACATACGGTTTATGCAAGACACCCATCATGGCCGTGTGACGCGAGGTTACTGTTGGAAAACTTACTCTTGATAATTGACAGGAGCAACGATCGCAGGGTTGCTTTGATCCATAGTCAGCACAGAAGAGCACGCGGTAGACACGACAAATTCATCCCGCTTTATCCGCTTGTGCGCTTGCCTCGACCGATTAGGGTTTTGATCGCCAAACTTTTTCCCGTAGACCATTCCCATACGTAGCTGGCACGATACTCTTGCCGTATGCTTCAGCTTGTTATGGCTTTCGGGTGACATATACCACACACAAAAACACGACCCGACACAGCTTTCACAATCCGTCGCGACAGAAGGCGTCGGATGTGGCTTCACCATAACGCACCATAACGCCAGTGCCATTGGGTGTGGGGTGACGAAACATGAGAGTTGTTTTCATTATGTGCAAACGATTAAGACGGCAATTAAGCTTTGATTTACAGGATCCCGCTTGTGCGAAGGGCGAAAGTTCAACGCTGGGGTTTTGCTTGCCGTGTGGTAACATTCTTTCCATTGCTGCTTGCTTTTTAGAGCCATTGTTGTTAGATTGTTTTTTTTTGTTATGTTACGGTGAGGTGGAGTTGGCTTAACTGCTCTGCAGATTGTCGTTCATCAACGGCCATAATGTGATTGTGCACGATTTTATGAGTTTTTGTGTGTAAGTGTGTGTGCATGGAAGGTTTGTGTCATATTCGTGAGCACATTGCTGTCGTTGAGACTATTGATTAAAACTTATAATTTAACTTTCAACTTCTCCCGGGCTACGTTTTTTCTGTAAATTCACGTTAAATTAACAGACCGTAATGTAACATCTATATCAACATAATAAAAATAGGTTACTGCGAGAACGATTCACGTTTTACAATCGAACGAGCGTTAAAAATAAAGCATCATGGTTAATTAATGGTGGAAGATGGTTGGGTCCTGCCTTGGGTTCTCAATCCCCCCAAGGAGTCTAGAAACGGTCTGCTTGCATGTTTTATAACATAAACAACATTACAACATGCGGCGTTTAAGCGTACCACGGAGCAAAAACAAAAAACAAAAGGGAACTCAAAGAAACCCCAACCGAAAAACCGACCCATTTAGCAGCAAATATTTACAATTGATGCGAGATAACAATTTTCGCCTATCGCTTTGAAAGCTAACGCTTCTCCCTCCCCTCCCCCCACACCACTGGAGTTGCTACGGTAAAGCATCAAATATTTATCCAGGACCTAAATTTTGCACACAGCAACCGCTGGAGCAGCAAAAATAGTGCTGCATCATTAAAAAATCAAGATAGTGAGTCTAAACAACACCTCTTCGAAGGAGCTTGGCAGCAAGCGAATACAAAAAAAAAACATTAGCCCTGCAGACGTGGGCGCTTTTCGACTGACTTTCACTTGGAGTTGCGGCGAGCAGCAGGGGGCAAGTGGCATGGCAATATCCTTCAACCTTTTCGCTCGTGTGAAACGGCCCGGCATGGAGTAAATGCTACGCGTTCGGTTCACACGTTTGCTTTCCTTGTTAGATGCACGGGTTTTTCCGGTTTTGGCCATGGCCCAGGAAAGGATAACGAGAGTCTAGCTTATCCTTTTAAGTCGTACGTGCGTGTATGTGTATGTGGGTTTATGTATGTTTGGTTTGAAGAAGTT
This sequence comes from Anopheles moucheti, assembly GCF_943734755.1. Taxonomy (NCBI): domain Eukaryota; kingdom Metazoa; phylum Arthropoda; class Insecta; order Diptera; family Culicidae; genus Anopheles; species Anopheles moucheti. The sequence continues at coordinate 28,499,139 of NC_069141.1, forward strand.
AAAGAAACCGGACGGAGCCATACCACCGGCTTGTGTGTGTGTACGTTGAGAGTGTGCGGTATGCCGCAGAAAAGAATCCAGCTTCCGGGATCTCCGGGATCCATGTGTGCCGTGGCTTAACACAAGAATTGAGCTCCATGTCCCAAAGAGCTCAAACGGTTTTTGAAGACACGGTTAAAGAGAAGAAGTGTGTGTGTGTTTTTCGAGAAAAGAGTGCGAGAAGGGTGGTAAAGTTCCTTATTAGGCTAGCTTTAGTCTAATATTTGCACCCACTCGGCAAAGTTTGCCCTCGTTTCGTTCACAAACACATACACACACGGGGGCCACATGTACACGTAACCGAAAGAAAGGACAATGTGTCCAGAACTGGAGCAAAGCACAGAAAAGGAAGCGAGAAAAGGTATCATCTACCAGAAAGGAAACGTTTCTACGAAGCATCTCAAATAAGACCCGACGACGGTCTGGCTCCTGTGGCGGTGTCAGAATTTTCAGAACTAATGCTCCTTGACCCAAAAGGTGGGTTCCCCGTTGTGTCCGGGGCTCGATTTATAAGACCGGAAACGAGTGTCGGTCCGTGTCCGTTTTTCGCTGTCACTTTCTTTTCATCCGGTTTTTTGGAGTGTTGGGGAGGTTTGGTTGCGTGCATATGAAACTACACGGGTAGCGAGTGCATGCGTACACAACGCCACCGACATACGTGCAGAGGACAATCATCGTGGTAAAAACGTATGTAAAATCTTGCTTTATCCCACGCAGTCTCACAACAAACCAGCATAAGTAAAAGTTCATATTTACAACCGACGAGCGCTTTTAGAAGCTCGCTTTGTAACATTACGAACCAAAGGTTGGTTTTATGTTTTTGTACGTGGCGGGGTTTTTTTCTTCAACATCCACAGCTTGTTTTGTGACGCTGAAGATAAAAGGCGTGTTTTGACTCCTCGTACATCAACCGATGCTGTGATGCTTTGCTTCTATGCACCAGAAGGGCATTGAAATGTGGCCCTCTTCACAGGGGTTCATACAGAGATTAATTTTCTGCGGTGAACGGTTTCACATTGAAGTTGTACAGTGTACCAGAAAGTCCTGCGTAAGTATCTAATTATGACAAGTTATGTTGTTGGGTAGGAGAGAGCTCTTGTTTGCGGTTGGATTATAAGTCATCGGTTTTAAAGTACTGTTTTTATTTATTGCAACAAGAATGACCCTACCACATACCTTTTTTAAGTCATCTCAATTGAGATTAAATGTTTGTTTATGTAACAATTTTCACCCAGTTTAGTTTTGTGAAGAAAAAGCCCATAAGATTTAGTCAAATTTTTCTCAATCTAATGACACTGTTAATTCTCGAGTTTGTGGATCTGTGCTGTTACGACAAGCAACAGCGTTCTTTTAATTATGTGAAACACAAACAAATATAACTAAAACACACAAAAATGGACTTCTTTTAACAATCTTCATTTGCCGAATTGATTACCTCAGAAATGGTTAATTAGAACAGCTAGAATACACGTCCTCGTTCACGGGGTTTCCTTTTTTGATTTCGCTTTCTCCCAGTCGTTGATCCTTTTAGCTCGGGTATCATCGGCTCGATCGGTTTTGCCGCTCGATGTGGCGCCCTCTACTGTCAAACGATCGAAGCCAACTGTCAAATTTGTTATCGACTGTTGAATACGTACAACATGTGCAGTAGAATTTCTAAAAAGTCAAAAATATCTCAACTGTTAATCAGGAAGGAAAATAACCATAAGGCAAGAAAAGCCTGAATGTATGCAATTTCACAAATACAAATTAGCGTTTAAAGCGCTTTCTCCAAGAGGCTAAAACCGCATTTGAATTGCCTCTTCTTTCAGTTACGTTCTCATGTACATTTCAAGTAGTACCTCCTAACATCCCAAGCTTTTTTTTATTAAACTCTGATATTTCTTCCTCTCTAATGATAGAGCAACACGGTCAAAGCATAACGAACGAAGGGACAACTCGTTTATTTATTAATAGACACTGAAGGGGACACATCTTCATTAGTGTTCCCATTCGATGATAACTTCGCCCAGAACATCTGCCTTCTGACCAGTTTGGTCTAATTTTTCTCTACTTTCACATGCTCGAACGCCGTTCTACACATTCCAGTTTGCAGATTCTTGTTGTTCCTGTCTCCCCTTTTATCGCTGTCGCTCTACCCTGGCGTAACAGCATCAAAAAGTGAGAACCTAGTTTGGGGTTTTGCCTCTGTGAAGGGATGAAAACTAACGTTCCTTTAAATTGCGCTCGCCCATGTCACAAAGAAAGTGATTATGAGGGGATTTAACACCACATTCTTATCAAACTACCAGTTAAGGACCGAGCAGAAGGAAAAAATTGAAAACCTAGCGGGCAGGACATGACGAAAGTGTGGCGTATTGGTAGACAAACCGCTTCCCTAAAGCATCATTCCTTAAGCGGGGCTCGTTGAAATTGTTCCACAAGAAAAAAAAAACGCGGATAGTTACGAAGAAGGACGACGACGACGATGATGATGACGATGAAGGTTGTATTCCCGATGTCCTTTTTTCCTAGCGCCGCTTGCTCATTGGCTATCGTTGCTTATTTTGCTTTCGGCTTCAGCCCGTTCGGTTGCCTCACGAAGAAAGTCATGTTTTTTCCTTCCTTTTTCGGGGGAAATGGAAGCTTTCTCGTTAGGGTTGGCCCAGTCTACTCGGACGGCTGATCGCGGTTGAAGCGATCCATCCGGAAAGTAAAAGGCACGGGTTGAAATGGGCCTGGACGCGCCTGTCGTGGTAATTCAATGGACTGTTCCTTAAGCTGCCTCCCGTATCATCGTTTTTCCTTCCAACATCGACGATCAGCACCGTTTTCTAAGAAAAAACGGAACACCCCCGCCGAACACGGAGCAGGGCATCTAGGCGCGTTTTTAGTTTTCTGGACTGGTGGGAAAAGCGGGAACCGGGCTCGGACGGTAGCGTTACAAGTAAGTGTCATTGTTAAAGTCAATTTAGTTTGATTGAGAAATTGAAATTTGATGTTATTTTTCTTCCCAATGCTTGTCCGTCGCATGTTCCTGTGGCGACGGTTGTGCGCTCTGGGTTGTAACCGGGGGTGATTTCGTGTTCTTCTTTTTTGGGTAGGGATTATCATTACCTTGTCTTGTGGATTGGACGCAGTGGTAAAATCCTCCACAAGGGTGCGATGTTTCGGCTTCGTATCTTCGTAAATTTCACAATTGCTGGTTAGATTGGTTAGATATACGACAGCTTCCGCTAATGGACCGCTTTATTAAGGGTTAGAGCACTCGGGTAAAGTAAGAGTCTGTTATTGTTATGGGGAGGTTGTGCCAGTGGTCGCGCTGTAGGCGGTCGAGTGGGCTGTCAGACAGCATGGTAGAGCTGGTCCGGCAGCTTATAGTGGCTTTTACTTCATCTAGACATTCTTCGCCAACGGGTTGATGTGATCGATTTCGGCGGTGATTGACGGATGTTGTTTGTTAGGATAATTCAGTGCAACGATGGTGGCGTTACCGGGTTTGCCTGTGAGCCTTAGACCTTTTATAGGTCGTGCAACCTTATAAGGAGGATCAGTTTAGTGAGAACATTTCGTTCGATATTGAAGATAACTCTCATATTAAATTACCCGGTAGAAGTTGCTCACAATATTTACAATAAGTAGTTTCTACTAAATTAAAGAATTGGTTTGAATTTGTCAATGATGCATTTTAAATCACGGTTTCAGTCAAAACAATCCAACATTATATTGAAAAAAAATCCTATATTACTTTTGCTGTATTATTAATTAATCAGCCGCCTCGGTTAACCCGCATAATTATCAATAAAATGCGATACCGGTTTGTCGGTTCTTTTTTAATTAGCAATCAATTAATTATGGGCTTTATGATATAATTGCATCACAATGCTGCAACCTTTGATGTGTCTGCTTGCCTTTTGTGTGGTGGTTTTTGTATTTTTATTTCTTAAAGTAGCGCCAATGGATGTCAACTTTTTTTTTACGTTCGACTAATAATTTACCACACATATGTCACGTTGCCGTTGTGCAGGCAGGGGAAAAAACAAAAAAGTGTAGTGAAATGATTAAAAATGCAATAGCAACAAACAACGTCGTTCCCTCGTAATCGCCGTTGGTTAAGCGGGGAGGAATAGGCAGTGATTGAGCGAGCGCACGGTGAAACCCCGTGCAATTGCAATTACCGTCGATGTGTGTATATGGCTACCATTTAGTAAAGGGGTAGGAATTTTTCAAATTGCCAACTAATGGATTGGTTTGTGTAATGCCATTTGAGCTGAATGATTTAGCTTTGCCTTCTGGTGATTGAGGTGAATTAATGATTGAAACATAAACATGACCACCGGGAGCTGCCACCGTACAGCCAACCACTCGGCATACACAACCTTGGTCCCCTAAAAATCCCGTAGAAAAATTACATCAAATCAAACCGAATGAAAGCATGGATCACCGTTTGAACGTGGTGCTTGTGAAAGTTTTATCGCACCGAGCTTGGGGTTAACCAAGCTGACCCAAAAGCAAACATTAATCAAACGAAACAGAATTAACTTGTACATGTGTACAATCGGTATGACACATTCCGAAGGTCGAGTTTGCTCTCATTAGTTTGGTTTGGATGGAAATAGCGTTGAATTTTATTATGAAAGGAAGCTGTGGAAATAAATACAAAATGTTGCATTCAAAAATCCTGATTTCTTTTCAAACGTTATTATAAAACATCCCTTAATTACTCTATACAAGCTCTAGTTTATTCACAACTCAATGAAATTATGGTACTTCCATTATGTTGAAAAAAAAAATGAATAAAAGTAAAGGGTTTCACACAAAAAAAGAAGGTTGAAAACGATTTATTTTCCCCATCTCCACGGTATGCATAGTGTTCAACAGCATTCTGTATAGCATTCACACCGATTCAGTGATTAATTAGTAATCAATAGTAATAATGCTATTCATTAGAACCACCCGATCACAGCTCATACACTGTGTGAAAAGAAACTAATAACGAATCGCACAAAAGCCAAACCTTTCAATAGCAGGATGTGAGCTGCATGCGAAAGCATTGCGTTTTCTCGCAAAACCGCAGAACGGGTGAGATTTGCTCGGTGGGAAACAACCGGGAGCGCTGTTTTAATGCCTTTTTGTGGTCTGATTCATTCAGCAAGCACAGCAGGAAAAAGTATTGCCTCGATATTAATGTAGTACCGATCATTTTACGTTTGAAAAGGTCGTCAGTCATGAATGGAAGGTTATGGCGATTTTTCCCTGATGTGGGAGAGAGGTCTTTGCTTTGAAAATTATTATTAGCTGAAGCAGGTAGTGCAATGTTGTCACTTTGATCAAATAACATTCATTTAAGGGTTACAATTCATGACTTTACGAAGGATAACTTCATAACATCATATTTATAATTTCAAACAATGTTTTCAAAACTTTGAAATGAAGGAATTATTGTTAAATTTGGGTACAGTTACAATTATTATTCTGCATTACACTCAAAAACTGCAGCTTCTTACATTGCGGATTGCATACGTTTTAGGCGGATTGGCAACAACTCAATGAGATGGAGCCGATTATTTTACTCCGATCGTAACATCGAAACATTTCTTAATAGCTTCACCTCAGATAACCACAGGGTGTTAAACATAAATTTGACAGTTATGGTTCTTTTTATAGTTTGCGATTACCTTGACACATCAACACAAGCGATACGTCAATCGAATGCTAACGTTGTACAGTGACAGGTGACAAATTTTAGGAAGAGGTAAGAAGTCGCTTTCAAGGATGATCTGCATGCGCAAGTGCTGCAAGGTGCCGGGAGATGGAATTCGGCTCAATTCCGATGGCTACATTAGGATGCTGGAAACGATAGTGAAGCCTTGGATCATTAGAGTGGCCAATGGTCTGGATTGTTCCACTATTCACTATTCTTAAAATAATCCTCTGAATTATTTTGTTTAAGGCGCAGTAACACCAAGGTAGAACCAGTGGAGAAAGTTAAGTCCTTTTTTGTGGCCCTTCCCACGGACACGGTTGCCAGGGCTTGCTCCAGGTCTCGGTACGCGTGCTAAGCGACTCGTTTTACAAAAAAATTCTATATGATAAATTGTTCCCCTTTTTCCCCTTTTTCCCCTTTTCCGTAGGTAATACTGTCCAATTTACCTTGATCACTTTAACAGTAAATATTGTCAAACAATTGCATACTTTTAGGAGTTTCGATGTGAGTGTGTGTCTGTTCAGTTATAAGTTAACCCGAAGCAATTTTCGCACCAAATTTATTCATTGCAAATCATCAACGTTAAGCAGAGTCTTGCCGCAAGAACTCATCATTTGCAACTCATCAGTAAATAGGATTTGTTGTACTTTTTTCCCACCATTATGTCTTACGGTTGTGTAAAAGTTTTCACCTTGTTAAGCTTTCCGTCCCTGGAAAGGAACGCCCCATCGATGGAGGGGCCCAAACTATCGTACCCGTTCGTGCGACGCTAATATACATATTTATGCTTACGTGCTCTTTTGATTGCATTTCCCCCTTACTTGGCCGACCAACAAAACATCAACACCCAACATTCCCCACGACGGTGCGTGCGGTTGTAGTAGATCATTCCACAAATAGCTTTCGCGTTTGCGTTCGAATCGTGGCTCTGCGGGTGGTCATGCGAGTGGTACCGAATGGAGTGGTTCGGTTCGCATGTTCCCGTGGATTGCAATCGTCGTATGTTGTTCCGGATTTGGCTGGGATGGGGGGGAGGGTCCGTTTAGGGAATGGAGTGTTTACCGCGTTCGGCTTGTCTGACAGGCTGAACAACGAGCAAACATCGATTAATCATAATACGATTTATATTTTATTAGGAATTCGCCCGTATGTGATTACCCCGGAAGCGCTAGAGTTCGGCTGGGGAGGTTCTTTTTTTATTATGTGTGCTACGTGTGCGTCTTAGGACGTCGGGGACGTCGGATGGGACGACCCTGGGCGGGATGTGGCCTTGAAGCGCAACTTGTCAGCAGTTCGTATTTCATAGTACACGACGCCCCCGTTGGAAGGCGTCAACTTTCGAGCAGCCACTAGTTAGTGTCCCCGTTGTTGCGGATAGTTAGCGCGTTCTTGTGAGGCCGGAATCGAATTACTGCTTACACGGCGAGTACCTTCACACTGGTCACAGGTGTGTTTACGTGTGACTGGGTGTGCTTCCTCCGCTGTACACTAGGTGGCCTCGTTACCGTGTTAGTAGATCTGTCCGGGACAGGGCTTGCCCAAAATAGGACATTCACCACCTTGACGAATAAAGTTAGGACACACATACAGTATGGGTCTAGGTTGTTGTTTTGTCCAATTTTGCTTGATTGTCATCCTGTTCGCCTTGGTTGAGCCCAGGACGTTTTTTTTTCGTTTTGCAACGTAGCCATCGTGCGAAGGTGACCGATTTTGCTTGATTGATTACAAACAGAGCCGCAGGGTAAGACAAACAGATCCAAGCCTCAAGGACCTCAAATCCAGGCCGTTTCGAGGCTCATATTTTTCCGGCTTGTTGTCGTCTCGCTTTGTTTTTTTCCTCGTCTTGTATGCCGCCGGACCCATGTGGTTGGCTTTCCCTGTTTTGCTGGTCGCGGGTCGCACGGTGAGAAATTTCATTAAGATATTGCTGATTGCTTATATTGCTCGCGGGGCCATGAAGAAGGCAGTGTGGAAAGATGACAATAACCATTGCTAGTTGCGTTTGTTCTTTTGGTCCGCGCGTGGGCTGAGTTTGCTAACGGATCCACCGGTACCGGAAGGTAAATAACTTCGTTATATGAGCGATATGATTGGGTGTTGGCTGTGGTGCGATCCTTGTTCAATGAGAATTGATAAGAATTTTTTAGTTAGTTAACCACGGTGGAGCATATGCTCCTGGAGCGTTTCGAATTGGCATTGTTCTTAGTGATCGTTGCCCAATTCTAGATACATAGAAAGGTGGAATGCTTTTACCACCGTTTTGTCTGGAATGGTATAAATTTTATTGTTAATATTTTTATATGGCCAACAAAATATTATACAGAATTTTCGGGGATTATATTGACAAGTTGAGTGGGATGTCATTTTGTTCGGGCATATATTTGACTTGTTAAGCAAGTTATTGAAATGCACAGAAGATGGCGTTGACAAGTTCGGCAGAATGTTGTTGCTGGCAACGCGGTTGCTATGGATTTGACAGTAGCTGCGTTGCTATTCGCTGAGCACTTTGCTAGCAGCAGTGTTGCCAGCAGCATCATTCGGCGATTGCACAATAGTTCTACTGCACATGTCAACGCCATCTTCGGTATAATCCAATAACTTACGGAACAAGTCAATTATATGCACAACATCTCGCTGAATTTGTCAATAAAATTCCCGAAAACCCTGTAACTGTATATAAAAAAAATTACTTAACAAGAAATCTAATTAATAGCAACAATAAATAAACAACAACAAAAAACAAACAAAAAAATACATATCTGACAGTCATGCAAGTGGGAAGCTATATAATCCATTTTTAAGGGATGCTCTATTTGCAGATTTGTCTATTTGCAAATGAATGTTTTTATAGTTTATGACGAAGGTGTCCCATCGGGTGCCATAAATATTTACTTATAAATTCATTAACCAAACCAAAATCAATCAATATGCATTCACTCACAGCGTATTTTGTGGTATTTTTATGTAACCGTTTTTCCGGCATAATTCTACGCCAACGGGGATTTCCCCACGTGTGAACGGCCAATCGCATCAAGTCATACCGCACCACATGCGGTACATGGTGCCCATCAATAGTGCAACGAATGCACACACAACCAATGGGGCAATCTTTAAGCAGCACGGTCTAAATTAAGCGTTAGCTAAATATTTACCCAGTGACCAGGTCAGGAAAATCTGATTGACGCAAACAGTACGTTCGCATCGGTGGCCAATTTTCATAATCCCCATCCTGGTAGGGAAACGGTTGGTAGAAGTTGGTTGAAAATAACCACCCTCACCGCACCACGGATTGATGGTGAAGTCATCCTTGAGCAAACTAATTTGCGGATAAATTGTGGACAGCTGTGCAGAGCACTGTGTAAACTCTTTTGCCCTTTCGGTGTTTCGTGTGTGCAAGGGAGGTAATGATTATAAAAGCATAAAAATGAAATTACACAGGTTGTCACTGTTGATTTATGGCGATTCATAATAAGGTAAATGATTAAATGAAATTAAAAATAAAGTTATTTAGGCTGAGTTGCTTAGTTTAGTTTATTTTAGAATTTTCCCAATGTATTGTTTTTTTGTAAAGAAATATTTTATCTTAATTATGCTTTTGTTATAGTTATTGAGTTTTATTGCATGATAAATGAGTTAATTTACTTCATTTAGTTTTATATGACTTGTCCATTGTGCACATTTTCAGCACGCACTGTACGCGTGAGCTGCTAGAAAGTAAATTGGGGAAACACGGGCTCAGCGCACCGATCACGAGTGAGCGTACCGTTGGGGGAAAATCTGACTGACATCCAATCCCCGTTTTTCTTTCCCATACCTTCCCCCCTATTCCGGGCACTTCTGCTACCGGTCGCAACTGGTTACACCGCTTTACCAACGGGGTGGATTAATCACGCCGGCGTAATATTTACATTTGAAAGCTAGCGTTGATTTTCATAAATATGTAAATTTATTACAACACATCATCTATTTCCCGCGATGCGGTGGTCCGGGGGTTGGTGCGCAACGGTTCAATTGTCCATGTAGGTCGTATGTTGTGCCATGGTATCGGTGTGCACATGTGTACGGTGGCGGTACGTGGGAACGAGGCCAAGTGTAGAAGGGAAGAAAGAGGTGGGTTGCGTTTTATCGCGCTCCAATAAATCATAAATCACATTTCGGTACTCGAAACGAACATCGATCGTTTGTCGATGACGATGATGACGATGGTAAGGATGATGCGCCCAGGGTTTGTTGCTCACGCTCTTGGCACGATGCCGTGACCGTGTGGTTGCGAGGATACGTACCCGATCGAAACCCACTGGTTGTAAAACCGATTGCCAATGGTGGTGCTCCTGTTGCAGTGTGCGTGTGAGTGTGTGTGTGTGTGTGTGTGGGTAATAACAACAGGGTAGAAAAAAATGGGCAAAACTGCTTCGTGTACCGTCTCGAGTGGTACTCGAAAAAACGGTTTTTGGCTCTCGAATGGATTTTTGCTTCCTTTTCGGTTTTCTGTTTGATGCTAACTGTGCAGCGAAGGATGTCGTGCGTAAGTGCGTGACACGTGCGCTAGTGTATGTGAGTGCGTGTGTCCGTACGAGCCGCAACATATAATCGACACCATCCTTGGCCGCTTTCGGAAATGGCATTAAAGAAAGCCTCCCTTGATGATTCTCTGCTGTACCCATTTTAGTGTACCCATGTCTTTAGTAACTGGAAGAACCCGCAGCAGCATCCATTGGTTCTTGCCGAAAAACCAATCGCACAAACGAAGCACAACAAATCAAAGCTTCTACATACGGAAGCAGGGCGTGAGGGAAGGAAACAAATCTGTAGAGTGTGGTGCCTGGTGCTAGAAATAACATTATTACCAACCGAGGAGAGACGAGCGGTAAGGCCAATGTACAAAAGCAAAGCAAAGTAGGCAGAGTCGTCACAGCAAGCACACCGGTATAGCAAATATTGATAGCCGGGAGGGGAAAAATTGAAAATAACAATAATAAAGCAGAATCCATCAAATAATTCGCCTGCTATGATTTGTGCTGCCATAGGCGTTATTTGTTGTGTGGTGCTCTCCACCCGTATGTGTGTGTGTGTTTGTCGTTGGTAACATATTTTTCCATTTTTCAATCCCACACCGGAATGGGTGGCACACACGTGTGGGTGTGCATCATGTGTGAGGCAGAAGTTGGTGGAAAATGATGTTTGCGATATTGCTGCAAAGTCTGTGTGTCTCGAGCGTGAGTTTTGAAGGTGTGATTTAGATGGTGCCATTCGAAAGAAAATGTTTCTCCTGTTTCTTGTTGTTGGTTTTGCCCCAGTTCCACGCATTACGAGTTCTTGCTTTCACTGGAGCTCATGGTATAAAAGGGAGGGGAAGTTGAAAGCTGTTGAAAAAATGGCAGGGCAGGGCAGGTAAATCAGGCACGTTTGTCGTGAAAAGTTTTCCGAGATGAGAGCATGGATTTAGACCGTTTGATTTATTCATTGCAATTGTTTTGCGATGTGTCGGTATGTTTGCAGATGATTTAAAAAGATTAGGCAGTAATACTTTAAGCAATGCGAAAGGCGGCAAAGGATGAAATGGTAAAGCTAAGTGAATATGATAACATTATGCAAATTGGAACTGTTTTTTTTTCTGGAAACTGGGAGATTTCCATATGCTTATTCGTATATTTTGTTTTTCGCTTACAACTTTTCTTTTAAAGCGATTTTATTGTGTTAAATGTAAAGTATTTTATCTTGTAATATTTACGGTATTTTTTGTTATAATTGAAAGTTTAAAATTTTAAAAAAATTTTACAAGGTTGAAAAAACGTCTAAAGACATATTTTCCATAACATAGCTGCGATTAAATTTGAACTCCTGTATGTATGCGATAAAGAAATTTGCGCAATAAAAATATTACTTTAAACTTTTAAACTTTTAAACTATTGCTATACACAATGATGCGTTTAAAATTCTTCTCTTTATTAAAAATTTTATGTCACAACTGTGATTTTTATCTGGATAAGGGGAAATGGCATTTGAAAATATTAATTGATTTGTTATTAGAAATTGCTAGAGAAATATGTAAGCTGCAATAAGATTTATTTTACCACTCACTTCAAACAACAATGCAACTTAAACATAATAATTACAGTAAAACATAATGCCTATAAAGAAGAAACGTTGCTGTGGTTTAAGCGTTTGCAAGCAGCTCTTCTAATCCGCGGTACTTGTGGCATTCCTTTCCAGCCCAAGTATAACCTGTTTATCCCGAGAAATGATAAATAAATCTTACACAAGAGGGCAACAGAATCTCGTACGGGGAAAGCGGTGGAAAACCCATCAAGCCATAGATGAATAAATTTCCTCCTTCAGCTTCTCTTTTCTCTCGCTCTCTTAACCACCACCGGTCCGCGTGAATGCTGATCTTCGGGAAATGCCCCCTGAGAAGCCGACAGGATGGCAATGACACGTCGGAAATGCTTTGCAGCGTCTACAAGCAAGCATTTCTAGCCACTGTTCGTTCGTTCCCTCGGTACGGAATGTTGTCGTTTACATTTTTCATCCCGAAAGCCAATGCCCTCTCAATCATGGCCGCTGATTTGCCCGTGCACCGGCCCACCTCATCACATTGGGCGTTCGCTCATTGTTGATGTTCGTGCCGGGGATTAGCGGGCGCACCCTGCGTTCCCCGCCAGTGTGTGTTCGCATGTGGCGCTTTGCCACTTGAAGTGCTTCGACATTTTGCGACATACGCGGGGACGTTGTGCTGCTCTGGAGGAGGTTTAAACTTTGACAAATCGTTGCACCAGGCTTACGGATTACATCCCATTAGCACATATTTTCAGTTAGGGACACCACACAGCCACAGACACACACATGGTCGTGGTGCTGCAGCACGATCATCCGTGCCACCGGTATCTCGTTGAATAGGTAAGAAAAATTACTACAATTTACCCGACGATGCTTCAAAATTGGCACATTCGCTTTGCGCTGGATGGCGATGCGCTTCCACAATCGTGTGTGCGTGGGTTTTTTTTTTTGTTTGGCCAGCAAGACGACCGAAGCAAACCGGAAAGATAACTAACGATGCTCAAAGTTCTTCCGGCTTGCGGGTTGGGGGAGTTTGCCAATGGAAAAGAAAAAGCGATCGAATGCATACGACAGGAGACGCGCACGCGATGATGGAGGCAATAATCGTTCACGTACACCGAAGGGGGACAGTTATGAAGATCTATTGCCTGGCCCAGGGAAACTCCTGCAGCGGGTGCCGTATCTATGTGTAAACGGTACACCGTCGTGGGGAACGATTTGCCTCTCATTGCTCGCAATAAATTTCCATCCGAAACCGTACCATTTTATGGTTCGTCTTGCTGCTGGGACGCGTCACTCTACACCACACCACCGAGGCTTGATTGAAAGGTATCGAATGGGAAGCGACAACGGAAAAAGCGCAACGGTGCTGCGGTCTTGGAAGCGTCGCGTAAAATAAGTTATGTCGGTGGAAAGTTTTATCATCGCGCAAGGTGAAGATTTCGAAGGTTGACAACACGTCGAATAGAGCGCTAAATGGCTCAATCTCGTCAAGGTGCTCGAGGATCGAAGCGACATAGTTGGACGGGCAGGTTGATGGAATCACTTCTGGTTCGTCTTTTTTTGCTGCTGCTGCTGTTTTCGTCAGCAACACATCAAACATTGAGCATTGATCGTGAATAGTGAATCTATTCCTCTTGCTCCATTACTCATCAGATCGTGTCGCAAATCGTGCCGGCTAAAAATCGAATCGAAACAATCGAAGACAAATCGCTGCACAAACATAACACACCGTGCGGCTGGCTGTCGGTTCCATTTTTTTTTTGGTTCATTCTTACCCGTTTGTTGTTGTCATCGGTCCCGTAGGCAAGCGTGTGCTAGGCAAACGAACGAACAAACAAACAAACGGCTAAAAGCACACCGGAATGCTTAAGGGAAGCTTTCTAGCCACCCAAATGCAGCAGCCATCGCTGCTGCTGGACGCGTGGAACGCGAACAAACAAACACCGAAATGAGTAAACAGTGAGAGTGAGTCGCGCCAATCGAATCCCTGCTGGGCGTGATTGAAACGGGTGGCGTGTCTGTCCTTCGACTGTGCGTCATTAGAAGAAGTCGAGAACGAAAGGTAAAGGGGTCACAAAAAATGGTAAGAAACGGTAAACCCTTTTTCTCCCCTTCTGTCTAAGAGGCAAGCTGGAACGATTGGTTCACATTTGGTTGCGATGTGCCTTTCGTTTTTTTTTCATGATCACTTTCCCACAGCAGCAGCAACGGGCGAAGGATACCGATACGAATTTCAATTGTGTGTTTGCACAAACACGCTTTAAAACATCATTTCACTTCAATCAAACTGGCAAAGATAAACGCGCAATCAAAGAAAATAGCCCTGCACCGGTGACGGTGGTGTTCAAGCAGCACAACACACCCGCACGAACTGATAGCCGATTGCATTCGATTGCATACCTTCGGGCGCTAGTTGGGTAGCCAAGGTTTGTGTGATCCCCGGGTGTGTTTTACGTATCGGAATTGCCATTTTGTGTGTGTGTGTATGTGCTTGTGTGTTTGTTTGTTCGCTGCACACACGCTACATACTTAACGATCCTAAACATGGGAATGGGATCCGCTCGATAGAGGTATTGGAGAAAGCAACAACAAAACAAAAAACAACTGCACAAGAAAAGAAAGGAATAGAGTTGCAACAAAATTCCCAGTTGTATGCAACCGGCACGGGCTGCTTTGCTTCTGGCGAGCTCCAACAAAACTTACCTTTTGTGTTGCAAACGCAGTTGGCACTGGAGAAAGTTGTGGGCGGGATAGGTTCTGCAGGAGGAATAAGTTTATATTTCCCTCCCAAGGGTGCTTGGGTTGAGTTTTCTCGCACGGTAAGGAATGTTGAAGAGCTTTAAAGCTGAAGTTAAAGTTATATGTTTACTTTCAATAATCCAAATGTAAATTAAATTGCTATGCTATTAATTCTATGCTAAATGCTATTGAAGGATTTTTTTGGTAGAATTTTATTAAAAGCTTAACTGAAAAATAGCTTGTTTTAAACCTTTAGCCACAAATTCGTTTCGCCAACAATGTGAAAGCGTTGGCCTGCGGCCTCAACCGTCAAGGTTGGCTAATTTCGTGGACCACTTCACCTTTCAACGGCCGGCTTTGGGAGGGAAGTCAAAAATGTCAACTATGTGGTCAACACTTGCAGGCGAGTTGGGACCACTTTTCCGTGCAGCACAACGGAAGATCGCACATACTAAACCTGTGCGCGTAGTGTCCTTGCCCTGTAGCTCCCGGCTTGGCACTGGGGCAAACCCCAAACTCACACAGCCACACAACGCAGAAAGGCATTGCTGGTGCATTCTGGTGTGCATGAAGTAACCATTACACCTTTACATTCCACCGAGCGGGAGTAAAATTATCCACGTACCGTGCGACCGCACCAAGGGACGCCATGCATTAACTGAGGCCAAAAGGAGGAAAAACCACACGAGAAAAAGATGGCCAATTTGCGTGGAATGCATGACTGTGTGTGTGTGGGTGTGTATGTATGGTTTCATCTTCCCAACCCCATACGTGCTCACATAGCGGATGCAAAAGTTACATGCCAGCGTAAAATGCAACCCTCGCTTTTGCACAGGTGCACGTGGTGGTGGCGATGGTGGATGAGTTTTTAAATCTATTTTATCCTTCCCGGTGGTTTGCACAAATTATTACAATGAAAATATGTGGCGCGAGTTAAGCACTAGAAGAGAGAGAGAGAGAGTGAGAGGGAAGCGGGGAGGAAAAAAAGAAGGATTCGAGCAGGGCACGTGGTACAAGTCCGCTTAACTGACCAACGTTCGTTACATTGCCGAGCGTTGGCAAAGTTATAATGAACGATTAGCTGCTATTGTTTTAGATGAACCGTTCGGTAGTGGACAAAGAAGGACACTTCAAACGCAGCGGGCCGTTTAGTCGCTGTTTGAGTGTAACAAAGGAGAAACTGGTGCCATTAGGAACAATGATTAGCATGAGCACTTGGAAGGTACTCGAACCAACATGTATATGGGGATAGTAGTAATTTTCTGCTATCTTGGTTCTTGGACGCTAATATGTCAAGAACTTCAGGAATATTCTGATCTAGTTTTTATTAACAATACATTTATATTACTCCGATTGATTGAGATTGACGTATACAAAAGAGCGATTTGAAAGTATGAAAAGTATGAAAAGCAATTAAAATGAATGAAAACAGAACAGAATTTAATCGAATGCAACGATTCCGGTAGGAGTGTGCTACCAGAAACGAGGATAATTGATAATTTGGGTAAAAAATATATCATTTTTTTTCTATTGATATCAGTTAGATGGAAATACACTTTTACGGGTGTGGAGGCCTCAAGAAACAAGCTTCTATGATGTTTTTTTTATTGCAAATCGATGCCCATCTACCCAAATTTGGTTGTATAAGTTAGGCAAACAATGTGCCTAAAATAGAACATTTTAGTGATCCCGTCGGAAGTCACTCTGTTTTGTCCTGAATCCATGAGTAACGGTTTTCATACAAAATCCACTTGCTTAAAATAGATTTGGAATTTTTCGCTTTTTTATGGTTGGTTGAATAGAAGTGGTTGAATATATTTTTGAGTTCAGGAGCAGTCGTACGGGAGTTTCTTGTTTGTTGTGGTATTATTACAGACACTATGTAGCAATATGTCCTGCGTGTCAAACATCCAAATTTGCTTATCATTTTGTAACATTGAGTGTTTGGTTTTGTAATAACCTTTATTAAATTGTCCCCAGTTCCAAAGGTATCTCGATACGTAATTTAAATTTTGAACCTTCTTGCTTGCCCCCCTCATCTCAAATGGAATCCATCGGTTGATGTTTGTCAGCAGTATTTCGTAGATAATAGAAGTAATAAGTAAGGGTGAACATGTCTTAAAATTATTCACCATTTTAATTTGATTTCATTGCACATTTATGCATTAATTTTAACGAAAACCTACCATCCTGTTCACAATAGATTCACGTGAATATCATGTGAAGCAGTCGAACAAAAATTATGTAATACTTTTTCATTTTATATTTCTCACACCACAAAGGAATAAAAAGACAATAGTTGAATCATGGCTTAGACCCATCTATTAGGTGATTCCCTCTGAATCCAAAGTCTAGTATACCGATCAAGGCATAGCCCAGATCTAGTTCGCCATGTTGAGCTTGATTTGGACATTCAGATGAAAAAGTGTTTACAAAAACTAATCAACAAAATACGCACAATATATAGGTAATGTGGCAGATTCAATAGAAGACTCAATGACCGCTTTGTTCGCTCTTCGGAAGATCTTCGTCTACGTAACAACACTTTTTTATGGATAAAAAACGTAAACAATTTTCCATCTAACTGTCAAAAAAAATCCCACGGCTACTTGTCAATTTACTCTATATGCATCGACCTGTATACTATACAGACCTTGGGCTAGAGCGTCAAGCCTTGACAGCTGTCAGCAACTTTTACCGTGCAGTTGTCAATCACACCACTTGAATGAATTTAAGTGTTTTTACATCGGTTTTATTTTTAAATTGAAACCAGCTTGCCAGGTATGGTGTAGAAAGACGAGGAGTAATTACAGATCATTACAGGTAACACTGATTAAATAAAGTAAAAAAAGGCAGAAATTGCAAGCTTGAACCTATCCAGGTTGTTGAGCAATTAAAACAAGTAGCAGAAAAATGCGAGGTTTCATTAAAAGTTCACAAAATTTGCAGATAGGTTTTTTTTGCTGTGGTAGTTCAATTAACAAAATCCCGTCTACATGAGATTCATAGCAGCTACGCGAGCTTGTAGAAACAGTAACAGCTTCAACAAATGGAAATGCAAATTGGAAAATTATTTTTTTAAATCCACCGTAAGCATAGAAGCACCCTCACTCATAGCAGTTGAAATAAAATAGAAAATCATTAATGAAAATTAAAAAAAACCGTACCAGATATTCCAGAGCCCCAGACAGTAGAAAACAACTTTCACCCGTCCAACTACAGAACCAAATTTCCCATCGCGTACAGAGTGAAACGAGCGACTGTTTTTGACATTGATTGCACTTGTTTGTGTTGACAAATGTGCTTCCAAATCAAATCGTGCCCATATGCCCCAAGATACGAGCCCCCGTTCCGCAGCACGGCACCCACCCAAGCAATAATCTCGCGTGGTCGAGCGATCGAAAGTCGAATAAAATATTCGTCCCGTATGACAAAAACAAAGCCGGTGGCTCAACCATCGCACACGAAGCATAGCAAGCAAGAACGAGCAGAATTACGGGCCTTGTGTTTCCCCGGGCCCAACCCGTGCCATTAGAAGGGCCAAGGTAGACAGATGTGGTAAAGTAATTTCGTGACGTTTGTAGTAGCAGGTGACGGTTTTTCTCAGACCCCATACCCCATTAGCCAGGGGGACAGCAGGCATATTTGCCAGTGGTTTTCCTGGGTGGGGGGGGGGGGCCTGACTTTTTCCCTCCCTAATGTTATCCGTTCGGCCAGCCGAAGGACCGAACAAGAAGCCGAAACGAGTGGAAACGAGGCAAAGAATTGAAGCATTGAACCAGAGACATTGATTTTGTTGTTTTCCCACCGGAAAGTATGTTTTTCGTATGTAAACGAGCTGTTTTTGCGGCTCACCGGTCACACTTCCGGGTGATTGTGGGTATGTGCGGCTGATGGTTGCCCATGCCTCCGCCTTACCCCATGGTGGTGGTGAGAGGTGGTACCGTGCTTGAAAGGCGAAAGAGTCACTCACACAAAACAAAAATCCGAGATGGGGGGCCTCAATCCACTCCTTCCACATCCCGGTAATGTGTTATTGCCATGAGAGTTGTTTTTGAGCCTTTTTACCTTTCGGCGCCTTAGACACTCGGTTAGGTTGGTTGGGTGGTGAGCCAGGCAGGTGGTCTACCCTCGCCGCCGTGGGGTTTACATGATTCCGGGTGAGGGACACTCAGTCATTGTCCTACCGCGTTGCACGCCCCTGTATTCTAACCCATTGAAAGGCTGTTGGTGAAAAATTGAAGAACGTATGTCCGGGAAAAGCGTGCAGCACACTTGGCCCGGGCCCTGTGCCCTGGCCCCCCCTCCCGACCAAGAATAATAAATCGATAGCGAAAGGTTAATGTGTACCTTTTTGGCCGTGTTGGCATTGTCGGCCACACCGCTTGTTTGTTGTCTCTGGTTCGGTTTGGTCGTCGATCGTTTGTTTGCCGGGGTTCGTTCTGGGCAAGATGCAGACCTCACTCAACAGCCTTGAGAACTTCTGTGTTGCCGGCAACCAAACGTGGGAACGGAAATAAATTACACACCTCGTGTGTCGCTTTGGGGGGAACCAGTGGGGGAATTTCGATCGGGAACCCGGACGGTGGACGGTGAGGGTGAAGCGACGGTGCGCTCGCTGGACATCGATGAAGGAGCGACAGATTCCAATCAGATTTGCTGTTGTTGCATCAAAAACCGTCGGCCAGGGGTGGTGTTGTTTTTACTACCACTGTTGCTCTCCACAAGGGCACACAAACAGCGCGTGAACGTGCAGCTCCGGGTGTCCAGGATGCAAATTCAAATCCCGTACGTCTGGGCACGGGGCTGGACGCGAGCGCTGGGACCGGGGTTGGATTTATGAGCAGCAGGTGTGCCCTACTATCGTCCCGGTGCCTTGCTGCTTCCGGCAAAGAAGGGTGGGATGGACGAGTGCCTCCGGTTTTTGTGCTTGCTACCGGACCAAACCAATATGCAGCGGACCTTCGGAGCATCGTGGGATCTCGCGGACCGCTTGCCGCTGTGCGCGCTCATGTCGAGCAAAATGGTAAACAAGTATCAAAGTTAATTGCAAACACCTGAGGTACAATTATTTTTCTGCCCAGATAACGTACCGGGTGATGGTGCCTTTCGCTTTTTCTGCCCGTTCGTCCGGAAGGGACCGGCTTCATATCTCAGTACAACCCCAACAAACAGACACACACACACACACACCACTGCAGTGCACACGCTTGCACGGTCATGTCTGGTCAGTCTCATTTATTTGTGTGCTGCACCCAGCGGACGGTGGCCTTCAACGGCGCAATTCTTGTTCTGTATGCTACACTTTTTTTTCCTTCCCACTTTCGGCTGAAGTGTTGCTCTCATTTGCTGGACTATTGTTCTTTGTGTTGTGGCGCGCTATTTTTTTTCTTCGCTCGCGAATAAGCTTTTCCAGGTGTGTATTTTTTGTCATTTTCTGTGTCCACCCCAATGGAAACGCCACGTACCGTACGATCTGTGCTGTGTGAGATAATCGTCGGGCGATCCTTTCGGATGTTGTTCGTGTACAAGCGTCCGCCACTGTCAGCGCAGGGTTGCTTTCTGTGCGAATGGGTTAACGCTTGTCGTGTCCCGCTTGTTCTATGGGGTTCCTGGTGAAAAACCGGTGGGGGGGGGGGAGGGGGCTAGTGGCCAGTGGGGATGGGATTTATAATTTGTTAGAATTTGTACAAATAGTGTTAGCAGCATGGTTGACCAGATGGTTTCCGGCACCGAGGGCGTTGTGGTACGTACCGGTGCCCTGAAACGATGACGATGGAAATTAAAGGTGTGTCGACCGTTGGTGGCTTCATTCGGTTTTTGTTGCCGCAATGTTTTTGGTGCAAAATCCGAACGAATGTAGTTTTTAAATAATAAATGACGAATGTTGTTTGTTCTGTCTGTTTGATGCTTATTACATCGAGAGTTATTAGGAGGGTTAGAATTGAAGTCTTCTTCCTATGTCTCGCTATGGCGATGGGCAGAACTTTTGAAAGACAAACCTTAACCTAACGATCTGATCCAATAGCTTTGAGGTTAACATGGAGAGGTAGGTGATCGACAAGGCCACAGGAAATATAATCGAAATGCTAAAAGTAATGTTTTGGGGAGCCTTTTCAATGGCTCTGGTCTGATGGTTTGCATGATACTCTCTCCAGGGCTGCTTTCTGGCTGATTCTCCTGACCTACGAAAGTTTCTGGTCCACTTGATCCAGCCAACGAACTTGCTGTGTTAATCTGGGCCTCGTGCAAAAGGGGTCGCTGGCAAACACCTTCCTGGTGGGGCATGACTCCGGCATCCTCATCACGTACCCTAGCCATCGTATCCTTCGCCACTGTCTGCTTGGTCTCAGCTCAGCTCAGATGTCCAAAATACAGCTCAGCTAGCTCGTGATTTATTTTCTTTCTCCACACGCCACAATAATCGCCAAAGATAGCGAGAGAGCGTTGGCGACTTCCGACCATAGAAGACTATCGGACGAATCACTGTGTTCGATACATCGTGCATTTCGTGAAGAAGGCACGATCACCCTGAACAATACAATTGTTGGCCGAAGTTACGATCGTACCAAGGTAGCAGATGTCCTCCATCGCCTCGAGATGGTCGCCGTCAACTGATACTCTGAGTAGAACTCTATCACGATCCGAACCCCTGGCATAAACAGGTTCTGTGTATTTTTCGCATTGATCCTCAATCCAATCCTTTTGACGATGTCGCTATCATTAGCGATGCCTTGAAATTGGAGAGATCGGGTGAAGATGATGCTCCGGATATCGAAACCTGCGCATCGCAAGATTCCATCCACAGCGGAGTTAAACAGTAAACAGGGGAATCCTTCTCCGAATCCGTCTCCTTGCGACAGACCCTAATGAGATTCGAACGATTGCAACCGCATGTTTTACACCTTTATCTTGCACTACACTCCCCTCCCAATGTGGCCCTCAACAGCCTTACCAGCTTCCCAAGGAATCCGCATTGCTGTATGGTGTTCTATAGCTCGCACCGAGACTGATCGAAAAGCAATGCAATAATTGTGAAATATTTAATTATAAATCGTAATCCAATACCAGTTATGTTAATTGGTTTTCATGTGAATTTATTGATTGATTTCAGGATTAATGCTTTATATGTACCTCTGTCACGTGTGGAATATGTTTTCTGTTAACAATCATAGATTTACCTTTCCTTTTAACCTAAACCTTTCCTTTTAAACCCAACTTGTATAGAATTAAGTGTAAGTCAGTATTCCACATTTGATTTCCTTTTCGTTATCTAGCCACCTAACGCGGGTTAGACGTTATTTATACACTATTATGCGAAAACAGGAAATGCTTGCCATAGTTTGTGTGCGCAAATATATGCCAGCTTGGCAGCACTGTTAGGAAGCAGTCAACCCACCTAAGTAACACGATGATAGCCACTTTAAAAACTGTCATGTTGGTCGGAAAAGTTAACCTACTACCGTTTACTACATTCAAACGCGTGGTAAATATAAGTTTTATGATTTATGGCTTCAGCGCTTTACCGGTCGCACCCGAGAAGTGCATTGCGCTCTAGCGACGAGGTAACGGAACCCCCAAATCAAAGTGTGCCTCAAAACAAACCAATCATTCCTTTCTGTGTGCTTTTGCACTGCCAGCGGTGGAAAGAAGCAACCAAAGTAGCGGTGCAGAAACAAACTGTGGTGCCATTTGTATTCACACGCGACACCAAGGGGGATTACAAATTTTGTCACCTTCATTATCCGAGCTGCCGTTGTGAGTTAGCGTTTTTCTTGGCTCCGCCACTGGGTGGATTTATGGGTTCGGTTTTTTTGTATTTCGTTGCAGCAGTACATTTCCTTCTCAGTTGCAAAGAACTTACCGGTTGCTGCTGCATTGTTGTTGCATTATCGGGGATTTGTTTTGAAGCATTACACAGCAGGGTAAGTAGCGCTTTGAAGCTTCGTACTGCCCACCGTTCATATCGGTTTGTTTCTGTCATTTCCCATCGTGATTGTTGATTCTTCTTTGTGAGAAGTTTTCTTTGCTCCACCCTTCTCACGCGGGGAGGCGTGGCAATGAATTATCCAGTGCTTGCTTTGACACTTTTCATTCCGTTCCCGTTCAACATCTTGCTGTTGTTACGTTTGTGAGACACTTGTCAAGGACGTATCGTTTTGGGTATGTGATGGGCCCTTCTTTAACAGATCGGATTGGTTTTTTTCTTCGCATTAATGTTTGATGAATTGGTTGCACTTTTCCCTTGTCGTTTCGTTGGGTGATTGAGTAAGGGTTCGGTTTCGAGAGAAGGGTTCGAGAGGAGTTTACTTGTAAGTGCTTGTTTGAGCTATAGGCGATGATTAAAAATAAATACGCCACGGGATGGTACTGCACGACGTCACACATTCTTTTGATTCGGGTTCGGAAAAAACAGGCAACTGTGAGGAAAAGCATGAATTGATCCGTCAACAGTTTAATAATTGCAAACGGAATAACAAAATACCCGAGCTATCAATACAGTTCTCCCTGGGTAGCACACTGCATGATTACAGCCCACACGGAAAGGAGGAGGTGTGAAAGCAATTTTGAACCAATCGGAACCATAACGGACTGATTCGCAGACAAACAGCAACACAAAACAATGGACAAAACGAAAGTAAACCCCAGGACCCGGAGCGGGGTGCGTGTGTGGTATGAGGTTTCGGGTGAGTGTGTGCGGCAAATTGGAATTCCGATAAAATTTCTCACCACACCCGGGGAAGACAATAACCCAGAAATAATAATGAATATATTCGAGGCAATTCAAACAGGGAACAGAAAGCAAAAAAAAAAACCCAGTACCATCCAGATAGCGCAGATAGTATTGACGCATGGGGGTGGGAATGTTTTTCCCATTTTGAACGTATTGTAAGTGTCATCATCAACACGACCGTCATCGATCCTGGTGCGTGTCCATCCCTCCTCCAACAGCATTCCAGTTTATGCTTTTGTTTCGTTGACGGCAGCAGCAACGTTCGTGTGATCCCGGTCCCGGTTGTCAACAGGCACTGGTGGTCGCAATGCATGAGTGATTTTTGCACGAATGCGAGTTCCCGCGAGTTTATTGTCGTGTTTCCGTTCACATTTCAGCGGTCCGGGGGGTGCACACGCACGTCCGAATGGAGCACAGCGGAAGTGCGGAAGGCAGAGCGTAGATTTTTACCATTTTGATTGAGAAAGCGTCAATCGTTTGTCGTATTACCATCACCAACACACGACCGATTGGTCGCAGCAGCACAATGCTACAGGTGGCACTCGGTAGGTACCGTGTCATCGAGCCCCGGGTGTAAGGTTCGTGAATAATAAACTGCACTACATGCAACGGGGGAATGCAGCACTACATGAAGCGCGTACACACGTCATTCGAGATATTTTATCTACCCACCGGGGGCGCGTTTTTTGTGATTTGGAATGCCCGTAATTAATGTGCAGATCCACGCGCGTTCGTGTGTGTGTGAATGTGATCGTGTCCAGGTGGTCTTTTCCTGGTGGGAAAATCCGCTAGCAACAGGTACGATTGCTGGTTAACGCACGTTGTAGTTGATTTAATCGATAAAGTTTACATGCTTTTATATAAAGTTTGTATTATATTTGTTTGTGGTTATAGTATTCCTTTTTGTAAAGCATATCGTGCCCTACAGCTTAGTTAAAATATTGATTTTGATGATTTTTTCCGTTTTTGTAAAGTAGTATTATAAAGTATAAATAGTGCAAAAACTAAATCATTCGATGGTTATCTAAAGCTTCCAAAGATAATTCAACAACTTACAAAAACAGACCGAAAAGTAACCTTTTTTCCAATCATTCTACTCAAGTAAGCCAAAAAAGACCGGGCGTCTCCATCGACCTGTCCATTCTCGGCTTTTATTGGGTGAACAAGTAAGTTACCGATGATTTTTCGTTTTAAACCGTCACTGAATGTAGTGTAAATTATTAACATATCGGTTTACCGTTACTGGTACCTTGAGTTGGTTTAGTGAAGAAAAAATATTGACCGCTATTTTATTCATTCGTCAAGCTTTATTTATATATTAATACAAAAAATATACTGTACGGCAAATGGAGCTTCAAATTGTACAAACATCGCGTGGAAAGATTGGTTTGTTCTTAGCTAACGGACGGTTCATTTAATTTTCCTCCACTCACGCA
This sequence comes from Anopheles moucheti, assembly GCF_943734755.1. Classification (NCBI taxonomy): domain Eukaryota; kingdom Metazoa; phylum Arthropoda; class Insecta; order Diptera; family Culicidae; genus Anopheles; species Anopheles moucheti. The sequence goes on from NC_069141.1 coordinate 28,523,833, forward strand.
ACCGGAATTGGAAAAAAATCTAAGCGAAAGGTGCATCCAACTCGGGAATTGAGTGCACAAAGCTCACCTGCACACAGCGTAAACCATCCAAGCAACCAACCATCCATCAATCCGTGCATCGGACGACGTATGGTAGTCGCACACTCACATACACAACGTTCTTGCCTTCCGACCCATTTAGTTTCGTTGTGATGTTGTGCTTTCCATCCCATTGTATCACGGTTTCCATTCTGGGCGAGGTATGCAATATATTTGCAAAAGCTGCTGTTGCTCGTTGCCTGCTACGATGGAATGATTCGTATCAACATCAAGGCCGAGAGTGTTATGCTAACGATCGAAGTTGATTGTACACTGCTGCCGGATGCGGCACGTTTGCTGCTCCGGATGCTCTTGCATCGAACCGTTGTGATCATTTACCGTTCAATCAATCAAATACTAACAAATATTTTCTTGTATATTGCAATGTTTTCATTAGATGTTGCAGTAAGGCGGGGTGGGCAGTTGATATTAAAATGTGTGTTCCATGGACAATAGTTTGTTGAGACTTCTGTTGCTCTTTCTTTTCCTGTTGGCTTCTACACTGCGGCAGAGCAAAAAGGCGAAACACATTGTGTGGTCGGTAGATGTTGTTGTAGCCCGGAACATCCGCAAGTAGCCGTATTTGTCCCTCTGCGTCACGTACGAAAATGCACATATTTATGCTAAACTTTGCATATGATACGTTACATGATAAGTGCTATCAACGACATTAGATGCAGAACAAACGGAATACCGGAAAACAAATGCTTTGCAAAAGGAGCACAGGCTACGGTTTGCTCGATCCCACGGCAGATGATTGCTGGCTTCATCTGCTCAAGCACAAGCTCAGCCGGATTCTTTCTAACTTCCGTCTGTGTTTTCCTTCCTGCTTGGGGGAAAAAAAATTCTCCGTTTTGTCTGCGAGGGCAGGAAACCGTACACAGAGAGCACTAAAAAGGTGATGCTGATTTTACTTTCATCCCGCCTGTCTGCACACGCCCGGTATCGTGGGTTTTTCCGTACGGGACGATTGAGAAATCGCACACACCATCCGTTTAGATGGCGATGGCGCAAACGGAAGGCTACCACGTGTACGGCAACGTGACCCGGTGACGTGTCTCGTGTTGCGTTTTGTTGTTTGTGTGCCGGAGCACAGGAAGGGAGGACTTTGCCTTTGCCTTGCTGATGTTTGAATATTTCAACAGCCGTCTTAATATTGGACGCGCAGAATCACTGACGGGCTGATTGTGTGCACTGACTGACTGCGATAGTGGGGCAGCATGGCGTAGCAAAGGGTGGTGACATTTATGGGGCAGAGTTGCATTAGGGTAGTGGGTCGAACGTCTATAGACCGTGCCGTGCATGCAACTGGTGCGCTGTTTGGTACGCTGTAAGTGTGGTAAAATATTTAACAATCGCCCCGTAATCGTTATTGGGCTTGGGGTATGTTTTGTTTTTTGAATTTGAAATGCTAAAAGGCTATATCGTTACCTGATGGTGCAAATAGTTTATCCGTAGAATGAGATCGCAATTTTGTTCAAAATATTTAATTTTCCGTATAAAGACATTTGCAGTTTAGAAAAAAAGGTATTTATAGCTTTGTATTTTATAGAACATATTTGTAATTATAGCAATTGCCTCATTTAAAATTATTTACAATGGAATATTTAAGGCTTTGAAGATAGAACAAAAATAACACTAATAAAATTTTTGTTTTCTGTGACTAGGTAGTGCAGTAAACCTTTGTAAAGATGTCATGAAAAAAATAAATTAAATTTAGAAAAAGATTTAAAGCAGTAAAATCTATTTTGGGGGATGATGGTAGCGGCGTCGATCTTCACACGAACGGACCGGACCAAAATCCTATCCGGACCAATCTTCGCTACGCAGGACTGACTATGCAGCTAAGGGTAAATAAAATCACATAAAGCCAGAAAAGGCAGGCGCAGACCTTTTGAGGTTGTTGTGCCGATAAGAAAGAGAAGAAATATATTTCAGCTCCTGTTTTGAGTAGTTTTGGTCTACAAGGATTCAAATGTGGTTGCAAATGCATCAGTCTATGTTATACTCACATCGAGTCCTTTTATAAAACCTTTTTGTATTCGCATCGAGGTTCACAGATGGGGAATATATCACGACCTTCTTGTAGAAGAAATGCTCTCGGAAAATTAATACTTCTTTTTAAGCTTAAATACCACCTTTGGATGATTTAAGTTAGTCTCCTTTTATTAGTTAGTCACTTATTAGAAATCCTGAGCAGTTCTACAACTAGCTCATAATTATGCATAATCAATTATAAATCCTAAAAGGATATAACCTCACGAGCTTTTTTATCTGATGACTGGCAAATCTATTGCGTTGTACAATACTGATATTGTCTTACAAATTGTGTGGCAATTCGTTGGATCGACACCCCCGTTACATGGTCAGAATCACGACTATTAGGTATTTATCAGTTTGGGATAGAGCCCATGTCTCAGAGGCGTTTGTGAATACTGAGTTTGTGAATACATTCCACTTCGACCATCGCGACAGGTGTTAAATGTTGCTCAAGAATTTTCCGTTGTCATGGAGTTAAGTATTCAAACCACTAAGTACGTCTAAAGGGTCTCGTGGAAATATAGTACAGCGCTTGGTTCTGGATCCAAGCATGTCGGCGCTCTGCACAAGACACCGTTATTGAATGGAAAAACCTGGAAGTCTTTTAAGAGGTTTTATATTCCACACAAATATTGAAGCTGAAGTCCTGATCTGAACATAAAAAATATCCTAGTTCCTATAATTGAACTTAGCTCGCTGTTTCACCGTTTCGAAAAGCGTTACAAGATTGCTAACATTTCCGAAACTACTTCATTCGACTGTAGGTACACGCCAGAGATCAAATGCCTTAGATAAATTGTGCTAATTCCAGGTAGAGGCGAGCAGCAAACGGCACACAAACACACGAAACGATCATTATCGTGGCATTTCTCGCCATTAGACATTTGCAGGTTTTGGGGAAATGATACTTCCTACGTCCGGCTTTTCCCCCCCATGTACCGTTCCGGGCCGCTCCAAATCAAAGGTTCGATTATGGGCGTAGAAATTCGTAGCCCGTTAAATTACGGCCTCCAGCTGCTAGCGAGTGCGCACGCTGATTCGAAACATAAATTAATTAAAGACGCTCGACGGTACCCTTCATTTGGTCAATTAGTCATCTTTGCAGCGTCGTTTCGGACAGCGACAGCCAAACGAAGTGCCTGCCTGGATGAGCTTTGCATACTTAGCGGTTTTTACGACAGGCGAATGGTCTGTCCCGCGGGGACTGTCCCCCGGTGTTTGGACGAGCATCAAAACTCGTTAACGGGCGGTTAAGCCGCCGGCAGGCTGGCATTAACGGCGAGAAATCTATTTTAAATTGAGCCTCAGCACGCGCATTTCATTTGTGTCCGGCCGGTGTGACACTCTGTACCGCTCCAGACCGTCGTTAATGCGCGGCGTTCGGGTGTTCATTAGTTGGTGGCTTGGTAGGATGGGGTTCTGGCTTTTTTTTCGGGGTTTCGTTTGTTTATCAGTGAGGATTCCAGTGCTGCCTGTCTGGAGTTTGGTGCTTTAATGGCGTGACTTAAGTTACAGTGATTTTTCCGGGGGTTTGTGTTCGAAAAAAGAGGATGGAGATCGTAAAAAAAGCAATACGCTTCCTGCTTTGCTGGTGCTGGTTTAAAGACGTTTCTACGACGGCGCAGGTGTACATTTCCGGGTGCTATAAATTGTGAAGACAATAATAAGCGAAGCGTAACGATCGTGTGATGGAAAGGTATCGCCGTGCTGTGGTTGGCAGGCAGAGCGCTGGGCGACAGCTGATAGTAACGAGCAACGATTCTAATTGATCATTTATTTGCACAATGTGTGTTCCAAGTTCTCAAATGTGATGTCGTTTGCAATCAGTGTCCAACGTGCACCGCGACCATCGCGGGACCATCCAGCTGGCAATGGTTTAGAAAATGGATCCCGGCAAAGCTCGGTTCCGGCCAGTAGTTGCGACAAATGAACAAATCACCGCACCGCAACGGTTCCATCAATGGTGTATATTTCTTGATACTTCCGCACTACGGCAGCAACTCCGCTTCGCATCTCGGAGATCTCGGCAGCACGGGTGCACCGTGCGCATCAATCATCGTTGTACTTGCCATTCGATTGCTGCAAACCAACCCAGCAAAAGAAGCACTTGCAATGAAAGCCAATCCATAATCTAATTATTCATCATCGTTTACGTTGAGTGACAGCTTGACCGAGAAAGCGATGGATTTTGCCGAGCCGGAACGACGCGTTCTTGCGGTAGCGAAACGTCTGTCAAGGGGGGTGGTACTTGAGGTTGCAGAAAAAAGGGGCAATTCAGAATCGATGTCGATCGGAAGTGCACCAGTCAGTACCCGGGTATCGGAAGATACCCGGGTTCACGAGCAAAACTTCAAACAGCCGGTAAACTCCCGCCGGAGTGCACACATTTGCATCCGTAATCGGATTTACTCGATTCAATTATCCATCCAACGGGGAACCAGCAATCGACGGCTGGATGCCTGATGCGCTGAAAGTCGGGGGGAAGAGTGGGCTGATTGTGGGCTGGGAAATGTCAACCTGTGCTGCAAACAGCAACCGTTGACGGTACGTGATTGTGAAGAGTGCCGGTGATGTGGCGAGCTTTTTACAATGTACCAATGCGCCTGGGAAATAATTGCTATGCCGGTGCACTATGCCGGGCCGGGGAAAGTCGGGCCGGTGTACGAGAAATTGACAAATCATAAACCTGTCGGAATGGGAGCCCGACTCCGGTCGGTTGTCGTTTCTGGGGAAAATGATTGCCGATTGCCGGTGCCGCCGCTCTGGTTGGGTTGGTAAATGATGCTAATTTCATTGCAGCTGATGCAGCTTCGGGTGTGTGGTCGATCGGGTTCATGCTGTGTAATGCGAGCAGGATTGCAGGCTGCTTATGTTTTATTAGTGTTGGTTGCCCCAAATAAAGTTACTTCATTCGTGGTTGCTCGCCAGAATCTTTTATTTTCCATTGATCAAATGGTGTATATGGTCTTCTTGAAAGTTAATTTAGCTAATTCAGATTTTCTCTCCAAATTTTGGTTCACTTGTTAATAATACAATTTAAGCTTTAACAAAAGGCGCCTTGTTAACAATAAAAAGTAAACATTTCAGCTTTTTTTCCTGATTGAAATTTTGGATCAGCTTGTCGAAAACTGTCGCAACAAAGCGTTTTCGTAGGCATTTTATATTCTTTGGCTCGTGGAAGCGCGTTCTTAAACCATTATTTCAAGAAACATAGATCAACTCAAAGCATATGTTTCATCAATTCAATTCATGATTAGTAATACGAGCGCTACAATTAGCTGAAACATTCTGCATTTGATGGATGGATGGGAAGCAATCTGAACCCCTTTGATGCTTTCGCTCATGCAACGCTTCTAGAAACGGTCAATCAACGCACATCGCTCAATCGCTATTGAAATGTAGTTGAACCAAATGTGCCACAAATTAGCTACGCCACGTTCCGAGAAAAAGCTCCGAGATTGCACATGAACCCAACAAACGCTGGCGGAACCGTGTGCGGTGGAAAATTATGTAGCGCTAAATGATGCAATAACGTGCCGTGGTACCATTTAGCAGGGGTGGCAACCGTTTTCACACGAACGCCGTACTCGGTCGTACCTTCGCTACGTTCCATGTAATCTTGTAGCCTTTAGCTGTGAAGGTTTTATTGCTGGAGTAGCTTGTTTTGCTTTTTTTTTTTGGTAGCTACATTATTAAAGTTTTGGTTTTTCAATATACATTTTGTGGCCGGCAACGCTGGCCGGTCGCAGAAGGGGTCGGCGGGCAGTGCTGATTGCTGTCCACCTAATGTTGACACGAACGACAGGATATTGTAGCGTAATGTATTTCGTGGTGGAGTAAGACTCGACTTTGGTACAGTATGATTAATTGCGGGTTACATTGGCCTATTTATGCACAAAACAGACATGAATCTATTGTTGCTGCATTTGAAACCTATTTTTCAGTTTCTTTGTGATTTTTGTTTCCATCAATCCATCTGCTTAGGATTTCATTGGAAAAGAAAGTAAAGCATTTACCCTTATCGATGGATTGGGTGTGCAGACAAAAAGATTTCTTGTTTTATTTATTTTGTTAGCTTTATCGGCATGGTTACATGGCTAAGCAAGAGAACTATGCAGTGTACTCAAACTTCTAGGTGCATCCAATGGGATGTTGTACCTTAAGATTTCTGATTATTTTTCATCTTGTCGAAAAACATGCTTAAATTATATCATGTGCCTAAAAATGCGAACTGCCATAGTGTGTTTCATACAATGGTAAATATGACGAAATGATCACAAGTGTCTTCACGATGATCGAAAAGGTTCGTAATTTTCTAGAAACTCGTCAATTTCGGTATTTTTTGACGAACGGACAAGCGACCTAAAATTGGTGCTTTTAACTTGCTACGCGGAAATCATGTCAATGATACAACGATAAAAAAGACATGATTGGTATATTGTAAAAAAAAGGTCAAAAAGTAAAAGCTCAACGAAAGAAATCAACGATTTTTTGTTCATTGTCTAAAATATAAACTTAGGAGCGGCCCGCTGGCATGATGGTGGCAGAGCCGGTCTTCACACGAACGGACCGGACCAAAATCCCATCCAGACCAATCACCCATACCGAGGATTGACTATTCCTGGCTCTGTGGTAAAATAAATCGATACGGCCAGGCCGTTCTAACGAAACAAAAATATATATATATATATATATATATATATAAACTTAAACAAAGCAAGCTTCTACGAAACTTCGCCGATTGTTACCGGAGCGGACACCCGATAGAAAACACTGTACCTTTGGTGAGAAAATCATAGAAGGCGTTATAGTAATATGAAATCGTAAATGCAAATCGTGGAAAATGTGATCCAAGTAGCGGTGTTATGGGTTTTCTTGGCGCATACAAACGTTTGTATAAAGAGCTATTCAAAAACATTTATTTGCTATAGGGGCTAAGTTTACATTACTCATTCGAAGATATTGTTTCGTTGAATTCTCTTTTGTTTGTTTACTTTTGCCTCTATTCTATTGTTCAATTCTTATTCCCAATCGTTCGCATTTTTTTGCATTAATAACAATCGACTTACAAAACAAAATATTTTACTTCCCTTGGGCAGTACAACCCATCTTCAGCGAAAAAGTAAAAGGCATTATAATAAATTATAAAAAAAACCTTCTTTTAGGGAATTTACTTTCTTACTTTCCGGAACGAATGTAAATAATTTCAATTTCTTTTTGTTGTGTTCTCTCGTAATACTATCTTTGGCCGATAATTATCGTCTGGTTGCGTCACCGTTTCTTGCAGCAAATCAATGGTTAAAACACGTTCAAGTAACAGCTTTCAAACCCTGTAAAGATTAGAAATCAAAAATTATCACCTTACATGGTTTAATATTGGCCCGAAAGGTTTTGATAGTTACACTTGGGATGTTTGGGCAGTTAAAAATTATTGCTTTTTCCTTGGGCGGCAGGATTTTTCCCTCCCACATCTTTCCTGAAAACTTACCCATTTATCAAATTTTCAAAAACCTTCCAAAGAGTTCTGGTAAATGCTTGTTTGCTGGTTCAATTCTGTACCCACCGGGGAATCGTTGTTCAACCATTTCATCGAACGGTACTTACCGCCTCTCGGTGCTGACGATGAAAATAAGGTACTTCTTGCCGTACAGCCGTCGTCGATAAGGACCGTGATGTCTTGCGGCACACCGGTAACGAAAGCGCATCGTCGTTCTTGCAGCATCATTACGACCCCGGTCCTAATTGTGGGACGGCCAGATGGGTACCACCTGGTATGGGTAGAGGAATGTGACCTGCTGTAACCTCTTCTGTGCTGTACCAGTGTGCCGAGTGCCGCTGCCAGTGGCCCAGAAGAGGTGCGAACAGAACGTTCGTATAAATCATTTTAATAGTTTTCACGCTCATCTTCCACAGATTCGTACATCTTCATTACGATAAATTAGGCTACCGGTTAGCCTCTTAGCACGCGCAAACCTCCCAAACACATTTGCACTTGCACACTTAAACACGCACTCACACGTGTGCGTGCAGCAGTGGTTTTCTGGGAATTATTGTAACCAGGCTCCTCCGCTTTGGTATCATTACAGCGTTTTACGGAACTTTGTCCGCCTGTTTTTCGTAAGTTTAGTAGGGAATAACTAGCGAAAGAAACGTTGCTTAGGGCAGATTGTAATTATGGAAAATTATTTCTTGCTTGCAAAGACAAGCGGTCGTACTCTTCGCCCTATTACACGGACTAATCGCACAATTACAGTTGCCTTTGTGGATAACTTTGGCTCTCATGTGGTGGGATAAGGTGGATCTTTCTATAGCCCAGCCAAGGATCGTCCACGGGAAACCGCATGGCATTACCGCAAGCCCTTGGGAAAGTTCAAAAAGCTTTCCCAAGTGTAGCTGAGAGGCTGGTGGAGATATTGGCAACCATTTACACTTGATCGTGAGGGTGGTAATAGCATTGAGTTGAACCTACGCTGATGCAGGGTTTTCAAAGAAATTGAGAATTTTATGAATTAAATTAAAAAATTATTTGTTTAATTATAACAAAAATTATTAAAAACATTATTCTTTAAAGATTGAGTATTATAACTGTGACAAATGCCGTGTTCTTTTGTGGTATTTAGTAAATTTTATTTAGTTTCGAGAATTAACCACCTTACAGCTCTTTTTTGTTCTTTACATTATGCTCAATCGTTAGAAACGACTATCAGTAATTCGGTAGTGGATCGAAAACCCCCGAGTAGGACGTTAATGAGTCAAAATAATAAATAATAAATAAAAGTAGTCACACTTTATGGTACTAACAAATCCCAAATTATGAAGTTTGACCATTGAAGTCTTGGAAAAAAGCCTATTTTTTGTCAAAAGTCTTCATCGAAAACAACACTGATGATGAGATACCATCTTAGGACACTTCGTACCTTAAAAAATCTGTTACTACAGGGTAAGGTGGGGTCTTTAATGATCTTGGTCAATCCCTAAAATCTTTATAGGAATACTTGGTGATTTGGGGTTTCTTACTTTCTTCGATAGAAAAATTACCCAATATATTTGCAGCTCTTGTTTCAAATTGTTCTGCAGTTCACAAAAACACAACATTCAACACAAAATAATGATTTCCGATCCATCTCCTGTCACTACTGTTTTGCACCATGCCTGTGTCCAAAGTCATGTGGCGTGCTTGTCGCTCACTGTGGTTTCCTTCCCTGCTAAGGATGGGCACGCATTTCACTGACAAGAATTATTCCGTTCCGGACAGTCTTACTACTATCTTCGCTTATTACCGTGATGGCAACCAAGAGGAAAACTTCAGAAAGCATTAGGGGAGCAACAACCCTGCAAAAGTTTCTAACAGCCAAGCGGTCGTTGCAAAGATCGGAATGAAACATATTTTCCCGTCGCTTGACAATGCCCTGCGTGAAATGTGGTGTCCGTATATAGAAAAACCACAACCGAGCGCTGTTGTCCGTGCCGGTGCGATTCTTTTTCTTCCATTGTGACAAAATTTACCTATCGGGTAAAACCCGCTCCATTTTTGCTGGCGCTGAAAACGAGGGCTTAGTCGTACGGAGGCCAATGCGTGAATCTTTTCTAACGTTTGCGTGATCGTCTTACGGTTGTTGAATTCATTGCCGTTCAAACCATGCACATACATGGGTGGTATGGTATGGTTATGGTACGGTCAACCCGTACCGGTTGCATAGGTCTATAAATTTTCCTGCATTTCCGTAGTCAATGGGGCTCAGTCCGGGTACCGAGCAGGCCGGTTGGTGTGAACGGGTTCGAACCCCATTTCGGTTGCCTTTGGCATGACAAATTCCGGGCTAACAGAATGACACCCAACCATTCGCAACCCGCTCGCAACACATTCGCTCATGGGCCTTTTGAGCACGGACAAAAGAAGCTCGCCCGATGCTGTCTTTCCTAGCACGGATGGCCAACTGCGGAAGGAAATGCTTTATGTGACCAGATACTTCATGTTGGTCGGAATAGAGTGCGGAGCGCTTGTTTTTTGTTTGTTGGTGTTCAAGATGCATTTTGATAGCGTTTTTCAGTGCGCAACGTGTTGGAAAAGAGGTTAAAATATTTGGTGGAAAATTCGTTCTCATTGATCATAATCCCAGCTGCGGGCGATGACGAAAGCTGCCCGAGATGCGGGAGGGCCATTATCCATTCGTTCACTATGCAGATACAGGGGCCAAAATCAAGATTAAATTGTATGCGTATCGATCCTTGCCGGAAGATGTTCCCGGCACTGGTTTGGTTTTGCATTGTAATGTTGAAATTTGCCGTTCCGCTAAGCACACACCCTCTCCCTGCCGCAGAGTCATCTTAACCGTTCGCTAGCTCAACCGACCGGTACACATTGAAATGATGCCCCAACAAGCACAGGGAGAACCTACACATCCGGGGTTTTCGGGGGAGAAGTTTGCTTAACGTCAAGTACGCCTGCCCGAACACGATGACAGCGGTTTACTGGTTTTCCCCCGACGGCCATCGAATGTCATCGCGTACCGGCACCGTCACTGCACAATCAACTTCCGCTGCTGCGAGACCGGCAACTTGGCCACGGGTACGTATGGGTTCGGGTAGCGAGATAATGAATGTATACGTCATAGTTAATTATGCCTAGATTATCGTGGTTTAATGGTTTGTTCCATACTGGACAGGGCAATAATGGAGTCGTACGCGTAAGCGCGCCCGCACTCGGATGTGTGTGTGTGTGTGTTGTGTGCAATTTGATATCCAATGCAGAACAAATTTTGAACTCATGCGTCAGGGTTGAGCAACTAATAGGAAGACGTGATTGGAACATTGTGATTCTATTGTTGTATATTGTGTTTACTGATTAGCCAAGAAAAGGTAGATTTTTTATAATATCTAAAACAAGATTGAATTGTTTAATGCCTTGAGACTTCCTAAACTTTAAGAAGCCCTTCGATAAAATTTCTTTGGAACTTATGAATCATTCATACTCACCAAATCATAAATATTACAGATGCAGATTTGGGGAGTTTAGCCAAAACTTTCACTGGACTGCTTCAACTTCTCACCACTGCATTATTACTGTCACTGCCACGGGATTGATGCATCCTTTCGAAACCAACCACATCCGTACGTCCGGATCGGTCCGATCGCAATGGCCAGTGGCGTGTTAAATTTCGTATCACGATGGAACCGATAGCTTAACTACTGCAATAGCCGAACCTCACGTAAGCCACGAGGATTGATGTTCATCAAAACCAGCCCACCGCGCGTAACCATGGCAGGCACACCGAAACCACCGTTCCACCCACCCCATGTCACCATGTCATAGCGTAAGCGTGGATGTCACTACGTGTGTGGTTCACAGCAGGATCGTAGTAGGCTCACGGTTATGTAAATCCCGTCCATCCATCCATCCATCTATTTCCTCCACCCCGAAATAGTTTGTGCGCGTTGCAAAGGATGGTAGAGTCTTTTTTTTTGAGCACTCTTTTCCAGCGCGATGGTTTGAATGGACAGCGTGTTACCAGGAGGCCAAAGCGCCAATCCACTGCCAAACTACTGCTGCCATGGTTCATTATCGCGTGCGGTCCGTTCATTCAGTACGCGATCCGTGCGGGCTAAAGGCTTTGACCCCACCCCCGGGGAAGGGGTGGCTTTGGGATATCTTTGGTTTTGCACGCCATAATTAAATCAAAACAATTCCAAGACGGTATGGCCGCACATGAAGCGGCACGCGTGGGTGGGTTTGTGCCATTATTGCAACATTATTTACTACACCTGGGAGGTTGATTGCTTCGTAGCAGTTTCAGTGTGTTGGGTTGATGCTGGGAAAAATTAATTTACGTTCAAGCGCAAGAAGTAGGCGCAACGGCAAACAATAGAACATTTTCGGAACATTTCGGAAATGAAAACAAAGTGTTGATACGTTTGCTAGTGATAGTGAATACAGGGTTTCTTAAATGGATCGTTTATAATTACTTTTTGTGCATGGGCGTGAAGTACCGGGCGTCTCCATCGAATGGCTTGGCTTTGTTAGTTTAGTTAAAATTAATTAATAGATTCGCTTTCTATAATAATATTTCCTTTTACTATGTGAAGTTCTAGTACTTCTAGTTAAACTGGTGATCCTTTATGTATACCAATTCTTTTTATTAGTCTAGTCCGTTACATCCTGTAGGATCTGCTACGTAACACCCATTTACTGACCGTTTTGATCAAATGAATTGTAAAAGTTCATTTAAAAGCATTTAGGTATTTAAGTAAACTTTATGAAACTTTATCTTTCGATAAAATGTGACATGATAGTTGGAAATATGAAAAGCGCCTTGATTTTATTAAAATTAAATTTAAATTAATTAATTAATATAGAAATTGCTTAAAATTTATTGTTAGAAACAACATGAAAATTATTTAACCACCATTTAAGCGTCCTAAAATCGATCCAAAATCATTTTGTTTGCGTGCACTATATTTTCCATGATAAAAAATAGTTTCTTTAATTTCAAAATCATCATTTTCGCATGCCCATACATGAAATTGTCAATCAAAAATCTATATAGTTAGCATTTTCAAGTAAAGCAAATGGATTCCATTGAATTAAGTTGCAAAACATTTTCTTTGTTTACAGCTGTAAAATGTTTAGTTTTAAAGAATATTATTACAACCATATTAAAACTGCAAATACTTCACAAACACTTAACCAATACCGCATTATATCAGAATAGTTTTAAAACGCAGCGTTTGATGCAATGCTAATGCAAAACAATTTTATAAATGCACTTATCACGACCAATAGCTCTTATCCAAATATATACCTCATCATCTTTTAATATTGGGAGTAAATAGACTAAATGGTCTTAAGACACGAAGAATTCAAATGAGTTTATCAATAAGTTTTATGGCGCACTTTAACAGTGCTTTAAAAGATGCTTTAGAACAAATCGGGTCAATAGTTTTAATGGTTATATTTCAAGTTATCTTAAAGAAGTTTTGCAGAAACTTATTAGGATAACAAAAAGTCATCATAAAACTTCTTTGATTTGGTACAACCATGCTAAAACTTTATTAAAACCTGTTTTAGACTTGAATGCATAGGAAATGATCGTTGGGTACTTTTTACATTTGCGATAAGCTTAAAAATATTTTTTTTTTAACTTTACAACTATGAAACAATCAAATTAAATGTGATATTTTTGTTCGATATGTGTAGTACGGGATATGTAAAAAGGTTCAATCAGGCAGTCCTATTTCACAATTCATTCAAGAGCTATAAAATCAATACCGAATCGAAAACTCCGGTTCAATAACGCTTACCAAACCAATTCGCACCGCAACGAGCCTGGAACACAAGGAACCGTTTCACGCACCTCTCAACAACCGCCAAAGATGGATTCGCGACAATTTGGCAACTCCCTTCCGGAGACCGTACCGTCCTAATGGCAAAAGATAATTAATGGATAGAATGTGCCAGTGACGGGTGGGATGAAATTAATCGATGATTCTCGCTCGCCTGTGGAGCAGGCCGATGTGGCAAACAGCTAAAACGCCACGGCACGGTTGGTAGTGTAGGTCATGCCCGGGTGCGGCGAGGTTTTGCCCCGTTCGTGCGTTGGCAGCCGGGAAAATTCATTGCCCTTAAATGCCGGGCCACGAATGCCGGGCCGAGCAAAACAATGGCAAAAGTGCTGCGACACCCCAAAAACCCCGGGCTCTGTGCTGTTTGTGAACCGGCCGTGGTGGAACCATTGTGCGAGCATGCCACACCGGAACGGTGTGGTTGGGTGTGTGCGTGTGTACGCAAGCAGGGGTGGGGCATGGCATTTGAAATTATGAAAAGTTTGCCTTTTGGCCAAGGCGGGGTAGACAAAGCGGTGAACATTTAGGCCGGAAGGCAGGCTGAAGTGCGCGGAGACACTATTAATGGTTCACTTATGTCGCGAGCCAAGATCTAGGTCAGGCCTTTTATTATTGTGCGATTCGTCGTGCGTTAGAAATGTGCAGCAAGCGTAGTGCATCTAGGTGTATGCCTCCTGCTTGCCTTCCCGTTGCCCCCGCGGCACTTGCATCCCATTTTCGATGCAACATTTTACCCTGAATGGCTCTTAGTGCTTGCAAAAGCGATTGTTGTCCTTTTTTTTTGCTTCCTTTCCAACACTCTCTCGCTCTCTCGCTCGCACACATGAAAAGCGTGTGAAAAGCGAGTCCTCTGGAAACGGCATTATGCTGTCGTGATTATCGGTCGGCCCAATGGTTGGCCCTGAACAAATGCTGGCCGTACGAAGGACGTCCTCGTGCATGGAATGGGCCGGCAAGGCTCGAATGCTAACCAAGCAAAGCCATGCTGTCCTTTTGAAGATTGCGTGCAAATCGCGCGAACATAGTGCCGAAGGAACATTAAACCAATACGTACGCTCACACACGCACGCACACATGCATGCGCTCGCACGCACGCAAGCAGGCCAGCGCGAACAGGTGAATTGCGTGCATGGCAGGACCTTCGTGCGCTTCGGGCAGGAAAGTCGTTTTTGAAGTGCATCGCACGGATTGCAGCAAATTGCAACGACGGCAAATGCAGCAATCGAAAGTACCGATCGCATCTGTCTCGCTTTTATTGCGCTCTGTCTCCCTCTACCTCGCTACTAAACTGGCCGCATAGATCGAGTTGGGGTGAAATAAACGAGGCATAAGCATGGAACATGTTTTGATGACCTGATAATCATAATAATAATCGTAAAGGTCGTACCAATACCGCAGTGTGCCTTGGCTGTTGGTGGCATGGGAAAGTCCTGAAGGTGGAAGTGGGCTGTAACTATGGGTCAGTGAGCTTATTTCAAAAGGCGTTGGATCTTTTGATGACCGTGAATGCGCTTAACCGACAAGAAAATATGAGCATAAATAGTTGTATGGTGCTACATACTTTCATACCATGAATTCATTATTGTTGTAGGTATTTTAATACCGAGTAGATTTTTGCTAAGCTTTCTGGAATTCATCGTTTTGTTAATCTTTGACTAGTTCTGGATATTTTGGTGATGGCGATTTGTATTTATAACTTTACATAAGTGACTGGAATTCAAATAATTCTCTCTGAGGTATGTTTTGATGATCGATTTTATTAAAAATAAAACGGGAAGTCGCGTTTAGCGCAGGAGTAGTTCTATTGTTGTGTGCTTCTGTGACGAACATATCTTAAAGTAACTGTAGTCAAATTTTAGTATTTCTCAAAATAAAAACTTTTTTCTGATATATATCGGTTGCTCTCAATATAAAATATAATTATATTTCTTACTAAAAAAATGTTCTACAGAAAGTTTTAACAGTAGATAAAAAGTAGTCCAGAAAATTAATATCAAAGGAGCATAAATGTTTTACTTAATCTTTTTATCATACTCCTATACTTTCTGCTCGCACTTCCTATACCATTGCTTGCAGGCATTATTGGCGTAGTGTTGTTTATTTTGAACTATATTGACTTAATATTGATAATTTCGTAAGTGGTTTGAATCAGCGTAATAATAAATGTGTAAAATGATAACCCACCACTACATTGGCACAAGAATAGCTAACAAAAGTCCTTGAACAACGATCAAAATTCGGTTCAACTTTCGTGTAAAGTGAACCATTCAATAGCATTTAGGCACACCATACAATGGAGTTCGATACGGATGTGGTTGAATCGAAAGATAATTGGCATTTACCCAGAAACTTCAACTTCAACCTACCGGTGCTATACGCACCGTGAAGGTAGACGGAAATCATAATTCGTACCAGTTTCCTTCCTGGTTCGATCGCTTAGGCACAGGTCTAATTTTGCTTCCCCGTATTCAATACATCGCCTTCATGCTAATCCTTTCCCGGTTCCGGTTCGGCTTACGTATGCGTTCCGGCGGTTGTGTGTGTGTGTTTATGTATCGAAGGAAAACTTTTGCTACCATCTTTGACGATATCTGTAAAGTAGCGGCTATGTACAGTAGGTTGTGCTGTACAATTTTCTCACATCAGCATCGAACGTCTTAGGCGGTGTGGTAAACTCTTTGCGGATGCGGAAAATCAATTAATTTTCCACCTAGCGTACCATTACTTTTAAAACGACGTAACTCCTCTTACCACTACCCTACAACTTCCACGTATCGCTACGCTTGTGCGATGATTGTCGATCGATCTGTTAAAGTTTCGTGGTTCGAAGCTCAAAGGTCTTAGATGGTGCATTTAGGGAAGGTAAAGTTTAGCCCTCGGTACCAAAGTTCACAGATCGATCGAGAAGGAAATGCTGGAAAACTCCACCGCAGCTGGAACGCTTTGCTCAGCTTGGGCGTGTATGGGCCAAGAGTAATGGTGATGAAAACTCTCGACCCAGCGCAATGGCTTAGAAAATGTGGCAATCGAGGGTAAAATGATGATATTAATGCACAGTCGTTGCTCGCCTTTATGCGAACCCCCGGAACACATTAAAGGACGCCAATTAGTGCCCGCGGACTGTGGTTCGGAGGAACGTTGAAGAATGGGACGGTGCCACGGTGCCAGACGTTTGCAGCATCAGCAGTCGACCACCTAAGGCTAATCTTCTTTCCGGGTGCAGTCTAACCTCAATGGCTGCCGGTTTGCTGGTGTCTGATGGTGCTGCACGAGGATTTTAATTAAAATAGTTTTTCATTGGCGAAATGTTGCACCAAATCGCCAGTCAGTCCCACGGTCAGACGCGACGTTTTGTCGAGGAGGAAGTTGACGAAGGTGAAGAAGAAAGGCGATGAGACTGGGAATGTACAAGCACCACTGGACTACTGGATATTGGTGGAATGGATGGGTGGTTGATAGAAGAAAATAACTGCACCGAGTGTGGTCAATACTTAAATACTATCCAGTATCTGTATCGGTAGTAGTTTAATAACATTGACTGAACGATGGTTTTGATCTAACGCAGTGTTAAGGATATCCAGTAGATTAGTGAGACAAATCAAGAAATGAAGCGATCAGATTAGGTGAAATCTGTCGTGCTTGTTGTTAACTTTTGATAAAGTCACTCAATAATCCGCACTAGTACTTTAATATTTTTTTTTTAATTAATGCGCAATTAGATTTATTATGCATTAAAGTGAAACAGAACTGAATTCGTATTCCGCGTCTTGTCGGTGCGGCCACTCGCTTCTGCACTTTATTTGCCTCTCTGTTCTACTGTCGAAATGTTTTGTTTTCTCCTTTGTAACAGACGCGTTATGTGTCTACCTTATATTTGAAAGTTAATCAATTAAACTTCAAAACTTAATTAAAGTAAACCGCTTCAAACTTTTCAATCTTAAGCTCAATCAAATCTAACTTTAAATTATTAAGAGCAATCATTACTAAACAATACTCGAGCAATAAATATGTAAAAAGCTCATAAATGTTCGTTCGCACTTAATATAAAGCATGTTCACATGGTTTCAATAATATCCCTCACTTTATTTTATTGCATACTTTATTCTTTTAGAACTAAATGAAATATGCGTCATCTTCCCCGACATTGAAAAGGCTGAAAACTACATTGGGTTTTTATGCTTTGTTCAGAAAGTTTGAAAATATTTTCAGAACTCACGCCTCAGTTTAAACTAAATTGAACTTAATTGCAGGACATAACAAGTCCTTTCGATCATCAATATCTTGTCTGGCTTCATCAAAGTTCCTGTACGGATCGTTGCAATGTCTGTCACGTTTATGATGGTTGTCCCAATTCTATTATTTATCTGTTACGTATTAGTGTCCCGTTATATGCAATTTTGTTTTAAAAAAGTATATTAATTTCAAAATGCCATAAGGTTCAGTAAACTATTATATAAATCAAAACAATTTACTTTACTCTATCAAAAAATACCGTTATCTATAAAACTTTTTCACATCCTTTTTGTACGTAAATATAAAAAGATTACTACTTTGTTCACTACCTAACCCTTTTTCAGGAATGTACATGATTTCTTCGTACAATGTTTCAAAATTTGACACACCTTTTTCATGTTATTGAATATTACGCTTGCTGGATTACAAGCTCCTTCTTTTCCTTCAGTTTTTTCTGCCCATTTATTGCTTTTTTCTCCTTCGTATGTATGGTGCATGTGGCATTTTTTAGTGTGCATTCCTCGTTAGTAGCACAATTCTGCACGCTGTATGTGTGTGTGTTGTTGGTTGCTCCAAATTTTCACTTCACTCTTGGGCCATTTTTTTTTGTCCTCCCTACCATGACGGAGCGAACGTGCAATTTTTCATGCTTGTTCGAGCTTAAGCTTTCACCCGGAAAGCAGCGCTTCCATACACGGGCAGGGATCGTTCCCAATCTTGCGTGTGTTGATCCTGAAGGATCTGCGGCGGACACTTTTACTAGGCCGGGAAATATATTGCCACCGTCGAATGGCTGGTTGCGAAACGCTTGCTCAGTCGCCGTGTCCCTGTTTCCGCTTCGTTGCCCATTTTTGTTGACAAGTGTTAAAAATCGAAGACAGAACCCTTCTCACCCGGTGCCATTGAAGGGCGGCAATGGATGGAACAAGATTTTCGGGTGTCTATTGGCTTGTTTTTTTTGTTTCTCTCTTCCGTCGGTTGCCCGTTGCATCCTTGCATTTTTGGTCCGGTTTGGCGAAAGAATTTCATCATGTCTGCCACACACAGACGTAGCAGAGCCGAAATATACGACTTCCTAAAAGACAAGCACCAAGCCGATGCGGTCTACAGCATCCCAGAGTGTCGGTAGGGAGTTGGCGGAATAATATTACCCCTTTCTTGTGCCCCGGGAAAATCTTGCACCCAGGCAATATAGTATCTTTTGCCGGCAGTATTTGAGGAAGGAAGGCAACTTGAGAAGATGATAAGATTTTGGTCGGCTTAGCCACGGGAATAAAATCAGCTTTCTCACAGCTTTCCTTTTTCCCTGGCCAGTTTTCCGTGTGGTAGGAAAAAAAATACCCCACATAAAGCAGGGTTTCCTCTTGTGGCAAATTGGTGACAGGAGCGAGGAGCGAGAAGCCACCGCAAAAATAAGACATTGAATCAAATGGGGAAATGGAAAATAAGGGAAAAACACGGGAAGGAAAAGGTATGAAACACACAAAAAACAGCAAAAAGCTCATGGCAACGGCAGTGGAGCACAATATTTGCAGGCAACCCACTTGTGGGTACGGCGCAACGGCTGCAACTCCCAAACCGAACGGCACTTGTCGGTGCAAAGTCAAGTGTCGTTTTTCTCACAATAAGAATCCGTTTTAAATTTTGGAATGATTTTATTATTCGTCTAGCCCACGGTGGTTGTGGGTAGTTTGGCAGTTTTGGACGATTCTTATAGCCTGTTGTTGTTAGGTTTTGCTGTCCATTACAGCAATACGACGATCATCGTTAGCAGCACAGATAAGGAAAGTGGCGAAATTGGCTGCCAATGCGTTTCAAAATTACTTTAAGCTTTCTTCAAGCTAGAGTTTGGTAAGAAAATATGTCAAATAACATTAAATTGTTGCTTATTGATGTTGTCGTGAAATGTTTTATCGGAACTTGTTATTCTCGTGCTAGAATAAACTATCAGCCAAATTTTTCTTCATAAAATGATATTGAATACTACATGCTTGTGTGTGCTTCGTCTGTACACAAGTGCTGCTAACTGACCCGTAAGTAATCGCAACACTCGGAACCGAAGCGCGTACCGCTCCCGAAGTACGTATTCGTTTTCATTAGGAAAGTTTTCACATTATACCAAGCCCCATACATCGTGCTGCGTGGGCCCGTGTGTGCATTCCTACCGAACTCGAACGGTACGGCAAAGGATCGGAATGAAATAAAACTCTACTTACCTGGTTCTGTACTTAAACTTCTTTGAACCTTTCGGTGCAGCACGGTTTCGGTTTGAAGTGCGGCACGGTTCAGTTCAGCAACGAGAGAAATACTTATACTCACCTGACATAATGACTTCTCACCGAGCAACTCGAGAGGTTTACAGCAAGCTACCACTGCGCATGATGCTGGAAATTAAGTAGCTAAAGAGGGATAGCTTTGTCAAGCCAATCGTTTGTTGCCGAGGGGGCATTAGCACGCTCGTTGCTGATTTTGCTGAAAATCTGTGAGCATATTGCTACTCAACTTTTATGGAAAACAAACAAAAGTAAATCAAAATTTTGAGTACATAACTGGCGATTACCTCGAGTGAATGACATTAGTATTGGCACTCCAGTGTAGATTGACAGATGAAACTGAAAACAAACATGGCAGATAAACACAATTTCGTATCAGCGTTGAACGACATAGAATGCATTTTAAATATATAGGCGAAATTTGCAACGGAAGGGCTAGAGAATTCAAATTTTTGAAGAACTATTAACATGCACCCCGAGCTCATTCGTTGGATGAATATTCAGCATGCCAAGAACGATGGTATGCATTTAAATAACCGATCGCATCCAGCAGTTATTCGGAACAATGCATAGCATTCCCATTGGCAAATACTTCTTCACCATCCGAATGCAATCGACACGGCAGCAACGAAACTACACAGTGCCGTGTTTTTACTTTTGCTACTAATTGATTTTTCTTCCTCACTGAAGCGTTCCTAAGCCCGGTCTGGTAAGTGGTGCGGAATTTCAGCTCAATTGTTCCAATGAAATGGTCAAAAGGTTGCAAGATGGCAATTGGAAACCTTTCCCAAGAAAGTCTTCGCCGGGTACACGCCCTGGAGTACAAACACTTCGATAGAGGGCTGCCTTGCTTGGGTTGAATTGTGGAATGCTGGTTGAAAGGAAGGAAGGAAAAAAACGCACACACACACACGTACTAACAGCAGCAGTAGTAGTTGGAAGCAGTCCACACGAAAAGTATGTCCGCCCTTCGATCCGACCCGATGTGGAGCTGGAGCTGGTGTACGGGGCACGTTACATCTATTGGGACGATCTTGGTGTGGTTTGGGTAGAAATTGAATTAAATGCCTCCGTAGATAAGCCGTAAGTAGTGTAATCCATTAAAATGTTTAATAGTGAACATTGTGGTAAGCTGCTGCGAGCCCAAAGGTCGGGGAAGACTTACTTGTTTCTGCTTGGTGGTGGGCGAACGTTCCGGCTACCTTTGGGGCAATCGCAAAGTCAGGGCGAAATGGGTGTGCGATTTGGAGATGATGTTTTTTTTTTTGCTGTTGTATTTGTGCGGAACAAGCTTCCCCAACCAATCGCTTCATTGAATTGAAGCTGTAAGAATGGAATGATTTGAAATCGGCTAGATACGGGGATTACACCAGCTTAAGGGTCGGCTGTGTGCTGCACAGTATGATGTAAGGGAGAGATTTGAGCAAATACTGCATTTTATAGGTTTTTGCAAGAGTTTGCAATGGTGTTATCAGTTCCTTCCGTTTGTACCGAGATACACTGATTGCACACAGTTCATTAATTCGTACCCGAAAGCTTCTGCACGGTACGGGTGTATTAAGCAAATTAATTGATTCCTATTGGTAGCCGTAATTGCAAACTAGATTTATAATCAAACTAATTATCGTTCATTCGATAGGCACGAGGAAACGATCGCCCCGGTTTTCTCCGCTACCCACCACCCAATCGTACGGGTGAAAGTCATCCAAAAGGAAAGCAGTCCGATAAGCGGCTTCGATTAACGAAGTCCTAATGATCGCTTGCTTCCTCTCTCTCTCTCTCTCGTATCGACCGGACTTGGTAGCCTTTTTATCCAACCCATTTGGGACATCCTCATCACCGAACCAGTC
This sequence comes from Anopheles moucheti, assembly GCF_943734755.1. Taxonomy (NCBI): domain Eukaryota; kingdom Metazoa; phylum Arthropoda; class Insecta; order Diptera; family Culicidae; genus Anopheles; species Anopheles moucheti. The sequence goes on from NC_069141.1 coordinate 28,545,647, forward strand.
AGAAAAAGGCAATAGTGCGAACAAATCCGAAACGTACAAAAGATCGATAACGATAGATTTATAAATTATCTCCAACATTCCCTTTGCCACGGCCCTTTTGCAAGGATTGACGAGACTGGCCGAGCACCGAATGGCACGAAGCACAAGTAGCTTTAATAAATAAGACCGTAGGCAAGCCTCCTGAGTATGGAGGAAATTTATTGGGCCACTTAGACGCTTAACTAATGCACTCCAACTTCCTCGCCCGGATCGGTCAAACATTAGCTAAGCAATGGCAAATATAACGATGGCACACGTCGAGAGCCTGCCAAGTGGTCCATCCGTCCATCCATCTGTTTGTCCCTTTCGGGCAGTGTGATGGTCTCTAAACTTTTGCCTCTTGAAGTGGCCTTTTAGTGTGGATGTTAAGTATGAGGTATGGGTCCACGTGTGAAGCGGCACTGGGCTGACTGGAAGGAAGGAAGGGGCTGAGAAAATGTGTATTTCACTTTGCAAAAGTGAACCATTCCATTTACTACTATGTAAGTGGGGCCGTGTGTCTGGTTAAAAGAATTCAATTAAAATAATGGATTTCCATATCGGACGAGAGCAAACTGTCAATAGTGTGGAATGGTTTCTCTTATTTGTGAGACGAAAGTTTTCCGTTGCCTTCCATTAGAATGGGGCACAAGAATGTACTTTGGAGAAATTCGTTTCAATTTCTCTATTTGTGCATGCTTGACAGGTCTTTTTCGGTGCGTCCTTTGCACTCTACACATCGACGGATGCCTTAACCACTAGCCGGATTATTTCCAGCTCGTTGGAATCTGTCGGTCAAATTAGCAAAATCACGAATCCGATGCGAGGATTGTGCTTGATGGCGTTTGATTTAATGGCAATTTACTTTTCAATTTACGACACCGATTGCGCGCCCAGAATGCTTGCCAGCTTTACGAGCTCAAATTCTGACATGGCCAAGGGGTGGGTGATGGGTGACAGATGGAGGAGAAAAAAAAATCACACATAAACAGTGTACAGGATATCGATTCCGAATGGGAAGAAGTTGCGCGATTTCTTAAATCGCCGTAACCAGTACCCTTGTCCGCTTGCTCGTGCGCGATGACGTTTCTTGGGGGAGGGTTGTTTTTGCGGTCGGGAAAAGATAAAACCACACGAGATCTATTTTTATGACGTGTGACGTGGCTATAAAAACGAAATAATTCCTCGTCGACGTGCTTTATTGACAGAAATATTTCACTTTTATTGCGCGTTGAATAGTTGGTACCGAGGCCGGTGGTGGATTGAGCGGGGCGAGTGGAAAGGTGTACGAGCAGATAAAAGGGCACAGGACATATTCTTCTTGCTGGCCTGAATCATTGTGGACCTTTTTTTTTTTTGCGGTGGATAGATTCCTTCGGGCAATACACAGCGACACTCGCTGGGACTTGTTCTTGGCGTGCTGAAGATAGATGGTGACGGTTTCTCGTTGACGGGAGACTTATTTTTTTCCCATGGAATAGAAATTGAGTCATTGGTTGAACCGATGGTTGCGTTGGTGATGGACGTTTGTTTAGGTTGTGCAGATGCTTTGCTCCCGGTGCTAGCATGCTGAGAAGGCAAGGCAGTGATCAGCGCATTTCGCCATAAAACAAGGACAATCTGTGTTCATCCCGCAAGGATATTGCAGCGCTGTTTCAAAGAAAGATCGCTTCCCTCTCGTTAAATCGTGGTGTTTTGCGATAGGAAAACGATGGTTGGCTCTTTATTGAATTTTCATCCAAGTATGTTTCCTCACGGTGAGAAAGCAGCCAGTATGTGTGGTGTGAGAAAAGCAACAGGGATGTCAAACACAATATACTCATGCGCATTGACGTATTGGTTTATTTGGAAACTTATCTGAGTACAATTTTTGGCTATTGGTCTGTCCAGGGAACTAAATTTTTAGTAGTCAATAAATTTTCAACAAAACTGCTGATTTTTGCTTCATATTCCAGTGTAAAGGTTTATCTATCAAAGAAGGTTTAGGATTTTTTTCATGATATTTAATGAGTTTTGCTCCAGCTTGTGATAACCATAATCAACCTATTGAGGAAAACGTCTACAATGTATTTAACTATCGGAATTCCGTGCATAGATAATCAACAGAAGCAACAATACATATTACTTACAAATAATCAAATAAAGCAATACTTGTTACAAAAACGAGTCTTGAATAAAATAAATCGTTTTTTTTTCTATTTCTTTCTGTTGCAAAAATCCACACATTTGTTATATGAGATTCTCTGCTTGAAATTAATTTGTGTAAACAAATGTTGCGAAGAATGCTAATTATTATGCAACATTGAATTACTTCTAGCAACCAACCAGTAGTTGGACACCACTGTCATTGTGCAAAAGGAAGACCTTTAGCAGTTTTTACACCCCCGATTATTTGTATTCGTTCGCGTTGGAACTGATCTTTAGCGAGCGCGTTCTATACTTGATGAAGCTTAAAATGGAACCAATCGGCTTCCGGTTCGGGGAAGGGCAAGCGCTGAAAGAAGCTTTTAATTAGGTCAAGTAGATTACCGGACAAAGGAAGAAGCGGGAAATAAAACATCGAAGGCGCGATCCCTTGAAAGCGCGTGTTGCATGAAGTTTATTTGCCAAGCTCTCTCTCTCTCTCTACTGCTTTAATGGTGAAGGCATCCGGCACAATCAAAATTAAAAATGTTGATATTGATTGAATAAGGACACTAAGAGGATTATGCATAATTAGGTTTCCGGCTGGGGATGGCGAGGGAACGCCCACAGAGTTGAAAATAGATGCAGCTTCATGTTGGGTAGTATCTCATATTGGGTTTCTCTTTAAAAAATCCTTAAAGACAAAAAAACCCGATCGTCAAACCTCTTTTCTCACCTTTAAGCTCGTGCATGTTTGATGCAGCCAGCGGCAGAAGCTCTTGGCAAAGGCGAACGAACACATTTCGATTGGTTGAATGAAGAAATTTTTCCTGAGCATCAGCATCGAACAGATCACAGCAACCGATGTGTTGCGACCGGGAACGCTCTCCATAGTTTATCAAACGGACCACTCCGGTGCATACGAACTTTTGTACGCTGGCAGCAAAGGGGGGAAAAGCAGCTAAGGTGAAGATATTTTTATCTACATTCCTACACGTACGTGCAGCTGATGCAATTCATTTCCAATCGAACGAAATGCTCCGTCGATGGCTGCCTCATTTCATACGCTCTAAAACTACAGCTCGTATTCATGCTCCCCCATTCGGAGGGAGGTCCTGCAAAGCAAAGTCAGAGGTCAATTTGTATCGGTGCAAACGATTCGATTCCAGCTGCCCTGGGTAAGAATCCTCTGTCCGTGCCACGTCCCAACGGAGCGGGCAAACAGAATATTGGCAAAGTCGAATCGAATGAAATCTTATTTATTACGTGAAGGATGCATGAAGCAGAGGGTAACGTAAAGAAGCAAACTAACCGTGCAAAAAGTGGCAATCCGGAAACAATTTTTCAATAATGATTTTCACCCGGGAACGGCTAGGAATTTGTGTTTGTTCGTACTGGTGTGCGTGTGTTAGAGTCCAATAAAAGGGTCACCGGTTGGATGGACGTGAATGCATCTTGAGAAAGTGCTCATTGGCACGAAGTGAATTCCTCCAGGAACGGTGCAGAATTACGCCATTGTGCCAAAAGGTTCATTAGTTTTGTGGATGGAGAAGGCATGCTGATACCTGTATTGCACGTGAAGGCATATTAAACAGAGAGCAAATAATTGAAGTGTTTCGTAAGCGATTTAAGGTTAAACAAACCGATCATTAATTTATTGCAGCAACTGATGAAACGATGTATTTCGATGAACAAATTTGTTTGCAGTATGCTCGTGTAGGAGTTATTAAGTGAACTATTTTGTGCCATTGTTATCACAACCAATCGGAGAGGTCGGAGAAGTTACAAAATACCCCATGAAAACAAACTTATCTAAAGACAACATTGATATAGATCAATAGAATATTTGCTGAAAAAATAGACTTCGCAACAAAAATATTCTTAACAGGTCCGGTTTCAAGTTTGCAATTTAATTTGTAATTTGTATGTAAAATCAATGTTATTTAAAGTAAGTTTAAAATTACGTATCATCCCTTCGGTATCCATTAGTTTAATACTCTCACACTAGTGTTTAAAACTCATGGAGGCGCCTGGTAGTTTACTGAATCTGCCTATATAATGGGGAAAAAGTTCACGCAAAGGGTCCAGAATGAATTAAAATGAATTAAAAACCTTTTTGATGATGATGTTCATGATGATGAAGTGGTAGAATGCTATATATTTGATTTTTCTATAGTTCGGTAGTTGGGTCTCAAATGTTGGGACAGATCATACCATACGCGAGAAAGTTTAAGCTTTCAGCCGGCACCTGTCAATAAGCCTTTTACTGAGGTGTTTAATGTTTTTACAGATTCTTATTGGGCATAGCATTCTGACATAGCTTTTTGAGTACACAAAATTTGAGAACTATCAATTGAGGTTTATAAAAAATACTTTAATTATAGTTAATTTACAAGATTATTTATACATTTCGTAAGTAAATTAATCACTTTTTTGTGTTTTCGTTCACAAAACATATTATTTGAAACAATTTATTTAATAATTTTATTATTTTAATTTAAAAAAAAAACCTTTCATTCGGAAAGCAATCTAATCCATTTTTCCAGGCTTTACTTGGCTTGCCATTTGTATGAGAAGTTGAAAGCAGCAAAGCCAGGAAACGTCGAAATGCCCATACAAAAAAAAGTTGGTTGTGTGATTCCGGCCATTGTAAGTTATATATTTTCCTACCTAATCGTCGAGGCAGTGTTTCGATGCAGATAACCACCAACTGCAGTCAAATAGTTCAATCGATTTCAAGCAAAAACTTAAAAGGTGAAGAGAAGTTAGAAGAAATGCTCTCAAAACTGCATCGCACCAACCAACTTTCAAGGGTTCCTGTGTTTTCCTTTCGTATTCCTTTGTTTATTAGCCGCAAGCTGTGCACTTTTTGGTTCCTACGGTTTCTTTGAGAAAGCAGAAAAAGAAACAAGAACCAGTGCCACCCAAAATTTCCAACTGCGTTCCAATCATTCCAGCATCCGCAATGGCAAGCACTACCCTGTGAGTTTTCCTTCCTAATTTTCTCTTAATAAGAAAACTTATTAAATCCTCGCTACACTTTCACTCTGCACCGAAAATAGCACACAGTTACAGCACATAGCTTTGCGCGTTGCCCACACGGAGACGCAGAAGGCACAAACGCAACTCCAACTTTGCTGAAAAATGCGGTTCCAGTGGGGTGCGAGGGAGAAAAGGTGTTAAAAAAGTGCCAAAGTTCTTGGTAGGTTGGAAATGTTTCCTCTATTTTCATTGCTTTGCCGGTTTGGTGGCTGAATTGGTAGCACAAAAATAAAACTTTCCATTCAACTTTTAAGTTAGTTGGCTTTTTGTGACGCGTTTCGTTTGTGAATCGAGGAGAGGGAAAGGAAAAAAAAACACCGGCCCGAAGAAACCGCATAGACACTATCGCCCAAGAACACTCCTTTCCTTCAATTATGTTAGGCGAGAAGCGTGTTTTTTCCTTCTTCTTGCCTGTTCGAAGCCGGGCACGGGCTTCAGAGCAAACCAACTGGCTACTTATTTCCGTTCTTTTCACTGCAAATCTCAAACAGCACAGTGCCAGTGTGGTGCTGTTTTTCAGCGGTGATTTTTGCCCTCCGGTGCCGGCCATCTGACGGGTCAGTTGTACGAAAATGTTCACTACTCACTTTTTTTCTGCACGGGCGAATTATTGGCAATTAGAGATTTATGTTACCGCGCCTCACCGCTTCCCGGTCCACTTCAGCGGTCGGTGTCGTTTTGTGTGGGCGAAAAAAAAAGCAAACAAAATGAAAGCAAAACCGGGAACCAGAATGAAACGAAATTAGTTCGATTTTCCACGTGAGGCAAAGAGAGCACGGAAGGTACAAACTGTTGAAATTGTACTCGGGCACCCGGTTTGCAATCGTTAGCGGGCTTGTTTGAGCGTCAATTTAGAATCGACTCGCACTGTAAAGCCGGCCACTTTTCACTCGTCAGTGCAACTTTCCGCAGATACGTACCGAGGCACACCATTTGACATTTCTCGAAACTGGAATTTTCAATAGCATGTCAAATATTGGCCCGCGAACATTTTTCCGCTGAACTGCCCCGGTTTACTCCGTTCCTGGCGTGCCACGTTCCACGGCCGTAGCTTGCGCGATGTTTTAAACTGGGTTCGATTCCAGCGCTTTTTTGTGCCTGTAAACCGGTTCGTGTGAAAACATTTATGCCTAGGCGAATCTGGACTTTTTGGAAAGTTATGTAGTCGTGGGGGATACGAAAAAAAAGGCTCATGAACAGTGAGACGAAAAGGAAAATACAAGCTGGTAAAGGTTGTGAACTCTTCCTGCTCGTTTCTCTGCAATAATAGCGCCAAATCACTCCCGGGTGTTTGTGTTCGGTTCCCGGTGCCGGTCAAGCATGGCGAACATTGTTACACGTTGCGTCGTCCTTCTGTCGCCTTCTTCCATTCGGCACTGTAAGGTTTTTTTGTTTTTTTTTTGTGTGGCAACATCGTGTTTGAGTAAGGGGTTTATTTTACTTTCTCGTTTTTCTATTGCTCGCTAGGCGCTATTAAACTTTGTTTTCTTTTCGAAAACCTCGATAGCACTTCAAACCCACATGGTTCTGACAAGTTCCCGGTATGAAGTTTGTGCTCAGTTACTGGTCAGCGAGCGTTTGTTGTTGCCGTTGCTACCGTTTGATGGAGGGGTTTCCTTTACACCCCCCTTTCGTACGTGTGTGAGCTAAACTTTTTGTGTGTGGCTGCGGTGTTGAATGAGTTGTTTACTGCTACGTGGTATTTCACGCCAGTGACTTGAAAATAAAAATCATCTCCATTTTGTTTGTTTCATGTTGAAGAAGAGTATTTTCAGAATAGTTCTATGCGCTAGACAGGCTTTCAGAGAATGGAGTAATTTTTCTACTTGTGTACCCGAACCCGAACTACTTGTAAACCCGAAAAATACTTATCTTGCAATCTTCGTATTCTCTTTGCTTTTGTTTACTCCGTTGTCTTCCTTTTCTTATTTATATTAATCATTATTGATCTAGATGAGATTAGCAAACTTTTCTAGGGCAATTAAGTTATCGTCAGCGTGCGTGAAACATTTCATGAAACCTTTCATGCAAAAGAATTCCAACAACTTGTTTTTAAGTTACGATCTAAATAAGGAATGTTAAATGGTTTTTTTATTTCATTATTAACACGAAACGCAATAAAAATGTGTGTCTTGTTTTATTTAGTTGTCGCTAAACTTTTATATTATTTGCATTCGTTACTGATTATCTACCAACCATTACCGCCATATAAATTTAGTGAACATAATTTTCCACTGCCTCACTCTTATTAGGCAACTGCATAATTGCGATTTTCATTTAATTAACCTGTCCAAGGAAGATTCCCTGTATCTTAAAAAAATCACATTTGCTCACTACGTCAAAAACTAAAGACACACTTTGGTCGCTCATACATAAAACTCGTTGTACACAGCACAACGGTAGCAACTATTTTAATCTGTCGCCGGTAGAATACGCCTAATGATGCTTCTTCATTCCAGCTTCCATGAATAGCACAAAAAAGCGAATTTCCATTCAGAATTGCTACCCTGGGCAGGCACAGGCGCACCGTTTTCCTACACTAGTGCCATTCCGTTTGCATATTCTTAAGCATAATTATGCAAAAGGTGCTAATCTTGACCTCGGCCTAAAACCGCTACCGCGCCATTTTAATTTTGTCCCTCCCCAAAACCCATCATCGCTGCGAACCGATGACGGCTTGGCTTGGCGAAACTTTCATTTTTCACTGCGGCTGCGTCGGTGACAAGCATGTTCTGTGCGAAAAGTTGCTTCGCTCTCAACACTTATCTCGATTGTGAGTTCGAGGCTTTTTTATGCGGTTTTTTTCTGAAGTGAAATCTTTTTAATTTTCCAAGATGTCCGACAGCGATATAGCGGCGGTAGAATGTATCGCTGCATGAGTAGCCAGCATTTGCTGTTCACCATTGTGACAACAGCTCGTATGAATGGAGTTGTGTCCCGGAGTTTTCTTTTATGACATTTCGTAGCTTAGGGGTTAATTTTAGTTAATTTAAATGCATCAGTACGCACACACAAAGTCGGAAGAGTGGCAGTGTTATGGTGGAACATTCTGCCGGGATATTTTCTCCTAGTGCATTAGGTTGAGTGCGCAATTGGAAGAATGTGTGTATACGCTACCGTCTATTAGTAGAAAGCAACGATGCATGATGATTACGGGCAGTGCAAGAAGCTCATTGTGGGTGCAATAAGCTCATAGTAGAAGATACGAGAAAGTCTTATAAAAAATTCAACTATTGGAACTCTAGTGAATTGCCTTGTGTGCCACATTTCGTAGTTTTTATGTAACAAAAGCTCGGTCTTGACATGACCTGGTATCCTAGCCTTTCTATTTGCTTATTACGCCAGCAACTCACTTACCTCTTGTATTTTGTTTGTGTGCATTTGAAACCCTGTAAGGACTAGGCTTAATATTATGTATAATTTCCATGGTATGACCCGTCTATTCATTCACTGCGAGAACTGTTGTAAGTATGTAAGAATACGACATGACTGGAATTATTTTTTCTGCATCACTCATTTAATTTGTGAACTGATGCTGGTGGTCTGTAGATAAACTAATTGCAACAATTCGTTGGATGCTTCACATTAGTTTGAGTGAAGTGTTTCACGCGTCAATCTCTCCAACTAAATGGCATGACACGGCATGACGTATTTGTGAATGTGATCAGAAGGTTATGATTGCAGTGTAGTGCCTACACCCCGCATTGATAAATCTCTACCCTGTCAGCAATTTAAAAGATCAATTAGCTATAATGTTGAAAGTCTTCTTTAAGTACAAATATTGCAAGTAAGTAGTAGTATGCTTTTTTAAGTATAAGTGTTTTATATTAATGAACATAAAATAGATGAATATATCTTATTAACGAAATAATATCAACGAGAAAAGAACATACAACAAGGTGAGTTCATATGCACGTTTCAAAAGAAAAGGTTTAGAAAAGACAATTTTTTTTTTCGTAAGACTGTGGACTCCGGTTGGTAGAAATTGTTTAAATCTCTTTTCGTCTTCGTTAAAATATAAATTATCCATTTTTATCCATTCCTCTGCTGGACGTATCGCAGGCTGCCCGAAGTCACATACAGCAGATGCGGCGAAGAATCTGCGTGTGTGTGTGTGTGTGTGTGTGTGTGTGTGTGTGTGTGTGTGTGTGTGTGTGTGTGTGGTAAAACGCAACTCTTACAGCGTGGTGTTTCTTCTCGTCCTTTCTTAAATTCAGAAGGAAAGTAGAAAGCGCAATGAGATCATAAAAGTTTTCCACCATGGCACATTGCCCTTCCCGGGGGGGTTGCAAAGTAAAGGAAGAAGAAAAAAAGTTTCCGGCTACGGGATGATAATGAGCGTAATTATTTAAAAAAAATTGCCGCCATGACCAGATTGCTACCCCCCCGATGTCTTCTATTCCTCACCCGTTCATCGTTGAACCACCCGTAAGAGACCCTCGAGCTGAGCTGCTGCTAAGGTGGGCTGCGCCCGGTTGCAATGGTTCGCATCGGTGAGCGAGCTTTTGAGGGATGAGTAAGCGAACAAACACACCACACCCTTCACCTAACTCCCGTAAACACAGGGTAAGCAACTGGGACGAAAGTATTGCATTCACCAAGGGATGCTACATTAACTTACGCGAAATGTTTTCAAATAGATTGTCTCCGTGCCACTTTGCAATGGAGCTTTTTAACCCTGGCATCCAATTACGGGGCGTCAGTGGATAGAAAACTTTCACCTTCAAGCATGGAGCGTGGTCTTACGTGTCCGATTTCATTGTTTTCCTTTTTTTTCACAATTCACTGTCGCAAAAGTTTAAGCGCCGTTTTAAATTATGGTCCTTCACAATCGTTTGTTGGTTGCGAGTAGAGTGTGCAAGTGTCCTTGAGATGGAGCAAAAGTGCAATTGAAGATGGACAGCAGGAATATGTCATGATATTTGGTAATATTTCATACCACAAAGCCACTGTAAAAGAAGTTTATGGGACCTGAGGCAGAGGGCCAGGGTTGCTGGGTAGCAGGACTTTGAACGAAGCGAAGAAAGGTCTTCTATGGGAACTAATTTGCTGTGAATAGTGCACCGAACAGTTAGAGGCTCAACTAGCTGATGATATCATGCTACTGCCACCTAGCATTGACGAAACCCGAAAGGCCATCCGTCGGCTCAAAAACAGTAAGGCACCAGGGTTCGACGGGATAGTAGTCAAACTCGAAATTCATCGAATTATTTTTGAGGGATAGTGAATCGATGTCTTCTGATTGAACCCCATATCCCGGAAGAGACATAAGCTAGAGCGAGGCTATTACAGGGGTATTACGGTGTTAAATATCGCCTACAAGGTATTCTTCCTCAAACTACAAGATCGGTATGTCCCATTAATTGAAAAGGTAGTTGGAAACTACCACCAGAGAGGATTCCGCAAACGGAAAATATTTCTGTTTTGTTGCTTCAAGCTTGAGAAGCTAGGACTCCGGAATCCTTTTCTTTCCTGGATCAAATCGTATCTGAGTGATCGTTCTTGTAATGTGTGGTGTTTCATTCTCTAGTCTTTTTTGTGTCCATCAGGGGTGAAGTATTTTAAGTCCCTGCAGTATTTTAAGGCAGTATTTTAAGTCCCTTATTGTTCGCCTTGTTTGTTAACAAAGTATGGGCAGTAGTACCTCATATTTGTTACCAAATGGTTGCAGATGATCTTAAATTGTTTGTGCCTGTTGCCTCACCTTAGGATTGGCTCTTACTTTAAGATCATCCACGGCCTTACCTTATGCCTCCCGAAATGTTATGATATGCCATTACATCGCTGCCCTAACCGTGTTGTTTTTGTTTATTGTATGAATGGAATTCCTCTTGCCCAGGTGGTGTCGACGAAAGTCCAATATTAAAATTTTCTAATGTTGCATTCTTGCATTCTTGTAATAAAGCATTCTTGTGAGAAAGGCATTAACGCGTTTTGCATTCCGAAAGATCTTCCAAAAGAGCCTATGTCACCCTCTCTCCCTCCCTATGCAATCCGTTGCCAAGTTTTGGGGCTTTAAAGTATCGAAATACTTTCGAAATAATGGGCTCCCACGCCCAAACCTTTTCCATCTTCTCAATCCTACTAAATGATAGTGACGTCTCTGACCTCCTTTCCTGACGCTAAACCTATATGTTCCTTTTCGTATATTCCGATCCCATCCTCGCTTAACCCTACTTAAACGGCATACGCAGTTTGACAGTTGTGATCCATAGCATACGTGTGTACATGTTTTTAATCGATTTGCCAATTTGTTTGATTATTGTTCATCTGTTTCTGCTTTCTGTTATCGTCTTTGCGTCTTGAGTTTATTTGTCCTCATCTTATTTTTTTCCTTATGCACTTTTCCTTTTTGCTGTCCTTCCCCAGGTATTTCCCTCTTCATTACACATTAAGATTAGTCATCAAGTTTAAAATCCGTACATACGTTGTAGGAAAGTTAATAAAAATAAAAAATCAAATAAAATCAAATCAAAATCAACAACTGATAAGATCTTCACCATGTGGCACATCTTGGAGAAGATGGCGGAGCAGCAGCTACACTCCTTCCATCTCCATGCAGCACCGACAATAACATTGATATAGAACTATATAGAACTTGTATAGTTCCAGTTCTCACATACGCCTCCGAGATATGGACTTTGTCTGAAACTGACGAAACACTCTTAGCCGCGTTCAAGAGGAAGATGCTCAGTAGGATTTTTGGCCTCGTGTGCGTGTGGCTGTTCGGTGAACTCACTGACTTACAGAAGTCTACGTTAGTTACGATTAAGCTCTTCGGAGGCATTGTCGTTCATACTGACCAGGTAGTCGGCCAAAAGGACCGTCAATACCCAATACGCATCCTTTAAGTAAACAATCTGTCGAGAGACCTGCTAGCCCTGCTTAAATCGAACGAAAATTCACCCGTAATTGTGTGGAACACTTACATGCGATCGATAATACAAGACGACTAGCGTAATAAATGTATTACTGATGTTCGAAGATTTATGCATCCATGACCCTTTCGCACATGCAACCGCGTTACCCTGCAGCAAAAGTGCCGAATGCATCGGTTGCTAAGCGTGGGCCCAATCGCCCCTTATTGTGCCCATGCATAACCCGCTCAGATTACCTCGGTGTGCACATCAATCATACAAATTAATGATGACCGCTCCAGTGAATGTTGTGCAACCGCAAAACCGTAAAGCGTAACTTTCGACCAACGCCAACACCGAAATGTGCACGTGTGCGGCAGGCGTAATGCGCGAAACTCGGAACCGTATAGACATTCCTTCTGGCTCGGAACGCCCGCACCCCGATCCGAGATTGGGTGGGATTAGTGTCCGTTCCCGTTCCTGTGCGGGAAGCTAGACACGAGAAGTACAACCCATGTTACTGGCGAATGCGGAACGGCATGGATGAGCTCGAGTGCGCTTTTGCTGCATCATCGCTGTGCTAGCGTCGATTTGGTCCCGTCCGCATCCGTTCGGTTCGGAACGGTGCAGCCTTTTGCAAACAGAATCCCCTAATGTTTTGTTTGATTTGATTGTATTAATGTTCATATTTTACAGCAAATTTGCGTGCATAAATTTGCATCCACCGTGTGTGTGAGTGTATGTGGTAAATGCAAATAAGTGTTGGCTAGATTTATAAATAACCTTCTCTGACCTTCTCTGTGGTATTTCCGGTCTAGTGAATATTTAGACGGAGCTGGGTGTCTGGGTGGAATGTTTTTTTTCTTCGTTTTCGTATTTCGTTTATTTAGGATGAAGAATAATTTTGCAGCCTTCCACCTCAATGGACGACTATGACGCACGTTCACGCACCGTTCAAGTGGCAGCGTCAAATATCTCCGTCCGTCGATATGGCTGCTGCGCAACACCGAGATGGCCGGCATTCCGTACCTGACGGTGCAAATGCAAATAAGCGGCAAATGTTGTCCCAAGAGCTTTCGCGCCGATTCGCCTCAGTTCGTGGCGGTGAGATATGAACCTGTTGGAAGGTCATTTGCTGCAAGCGTGTGCATGGTGTCCCTTTTACAGTGACCAGCCGGTTGCGAGTGTTTGTTTTATCGCAACAATTTTATCTACAGATCGTTTTTGAGGTCCTGTTCGTGCGCACATTGATTCGCACTGCCCCCTTCTCCCAAGTTTGATTCTTTCCAGTTTTCTAACCTAAGTCGAAACCGTGTCGTGCTGTGTATAGGTGGTGTACACTGCACTGGAAAACATGTGCATGCGGTAGGTTAATTCTAAACCACGCGACACGTTACCGGCGGCAGGCACATAGTTGATGTGACTTCTGGGAAATTATCGACTAAAACATGTGTCAATAATCGTACGAGAAGTGTAATTTGTTTAGCAACCATGTTGAAACGGTGTGCCGAATGCCGGTGATGGTGGTGGTGGTGGTGGCAAGGTAGTATAAACATGTTTATCATAAACAGCCACGATACGCACATACGCCCATGGCTGTGAAGGTGACCGAGGCGTCCGCCTTTGGTGGTGAAGTGCGACACAAACGGTACACGGAAATGAACAAAACAAAAGAACTTACCCCATGGCTTGACGTTTAGCGGGAAACACCTCAACAAATACGTTAACTTTGAAGGACATCTGAAGAGTGTGTGCGTGTTGGGTGTGAACGATGAAATGAGCGTTTTGTTTGTCGGTTTCACAACAGTGACTTAAGAGCTCTGACCGTTAAAAGTCGATCGTTGGTTGCTAGTGTAAAATATTTGTTTTAATTTACTAAACTTATTAAAGCTAATTTTTTAAGCAAACTGCATAGTTGCAGCGTAATATTTTTGTTTTAATTTACTAAATTTACTAAAGCTAATTTTTTAAGCAAATTGCATAGTTGCAGGCTCATTATATAAAAGGACATGAATAATAAAAAACAGGACCATGTGGAATTTTGAGCTTCGAATTAAAGTTCCTTTAATTGACCACCATTTAAAGCTGTTCAAGTCAGCCATGAGAAAAAAAAGTAATGTAAGTACCGGAACGCGACCGCCGATGTTGAAGGTTGCCACCCAAAAGTTGTTTAATAAAACTACACTTCCGGTGGCAGCATACAACCACGAGCTTGTGAGCAATGTTATGATAATTTCCGGCATGTTTCGTTACCTCGCCCCGCCTTCCCCCCTCGCTCAATTACACTTGTACCAGCAATAATACATGCCATGCATCAATGCCACTATCAATGTCTTACCAGCCGCAACACTAACAAGCGCCCGGTTTGTAATGTGGGATGTGTTTCTCATTTTCGCGCAATTGCCGTACGGAACGAGTCGTGTGCCGTCACTCTTCCCGGTGTTGGCCGCTTACCTTACCTTGCCATTCCTTCCCCCCGCCTGCCTTAAGGCGCGAAAACACCGACGATTTATGAACAATAGTGGTGGTAAGAAGACGTTTTGCGATCACCTTCGGGGTGGTGACACGGGGGACCGCAAGGCAATGAGCATTCAAATTTATTCATATTCCTGCTCCTGCGTTCCATACACACCATCGACATCAGTTGCCCTTAAGGAACTGACTACTTTTCCCATTCGCGCTTGTGTGTGTGTGTGCGTACGTATGGGAGGTGTGTGTGTATATGTTCGGTCGTATGATTGAATTTGGGATAATGGTAGATAATGAATAACAAAATCGTGCTCGTTCACCTTTACAATCCCTCGAGGGAGCCGTTTTGTTTAATTTCGTCACTGGCACTTCTGCCCGCTATACGCTTTCACCGGTGGGATGGGTGCGTTTTGTGTGGCATCGCTCCATAAGTGACACACGCGCTAGGTTGACATCTGCCAACTGACAATGGCACTGTATTTGCATATGATCAGTAGCTGTTATCCGCGTGTATGGGATTGAGTGGGTGTGTGTGTGTGTGCCGGCCGCGGAGACGGTATAGAAATCAACTGAACAAACATGCGAGATATGTGGCTAAGTGGTAGTTCTGATTTGTCTTGGCACGAGGCTCATCAGTCCCTTTTCACGGGATCCTGTTTGCGCAAAGTGTAGGATGGCTTACCAATTGACACACTGTGTACCAGGCTGATTAGTGGATACGGTGTGCGTGTCGCATAATACATACTGCATGATAAGCTAATAAAAGAGATGGGGTGATTTAGAATAATGATTGAGATGTATTAATTATTACAAAAAATTGGAGTTAAACATTTATTGAAATGAAGAAACTTATATGAATAATATATCCAGTAATCTAAACGATGCAGCTACCATACCGAGTTCCGAGTAGTCTACCGATAATAATTTAAAAAAATCCCATAATCAATTGGTAGAATTCAGCAAAGTGCCTAATGTCTTAGTAAAACATCGAATAATTTCCAATTTATTTAGATTAAAAAAAATATGTTCACTTACTCTGTTCAAAGTTACACCGGTTCGGTTTCAAATATTCAGCAATTCAGCAAACTCGTGCTGGATGGAACACGTTCTTTCCATAACCATTCCACCCTTGAACGCTATTGTCAGTAAATATTCCTTCAACGAAGGGTAGATGGTAGCGTAAATGAAACCGTTTAGAAATGAGGCCGTCGGAAAAAAAAATAAATCGTCACTAGAGTAAGAATATCAACGAAAGCGATACCACCAGTCTCGGTGCCGCTTTATTTTTAGTCTTGAAAAGTAGCAGAGTGGTGAGGCTTTAGAACATAAAGCAAGCTACAGTGAGTCTCAGTTACCATGGTGATCGTTTTTCCTTCCTGCTGGCAGCAAATCGCACACGGTAATGTAATGTAACCAACCGACCGGTTTTTTGGGGATAGGTTTAAGGCGCACGGTAATGTGTTGCTGGTTTGATTCAACCCTTGGGAAGGAAAGAGGGACACAGGATAGTCTCCCACAGGAGTTTCATCATAATCTTCCTTGTCATCGTTAGGGCGGTATTGCAAGTTGTTCTTTTACTCCCGACTCTAGGGCTGCTAGGACGCCCTAAGTGGGTGCATACGCTTTTGGGGTTTGGATTTTTTTTTCTCTCCGCTTTCTGCGGGTTGTAACAATGACTTACTTCATATTCGATTACGGGGAAGGGAAGTGGGTGCGGTAAGCGGAAGGTGTGCCGGTGGTAAGAAAGCGTACAAAACTCGACTCGTGCCACATCTTGACGCTGAGTGTAGAGTCTTCACTGCAGAGTTCTTCACATCGATTTGCTGCCTCCATTGCGGTGGTGGTACCGGTACCGGTTAGGATGCGTAGGTTTTTATTCAATTTACAAAATTTATACGCATGAGTTATCAATTTTCTAAGGTTCATTATTCAATTCATTTTTACCCATGCACGCGCACACCGTACGCTGTGGACCTTGGGGATGCGTTGATTCTTTAATAGAAGCGTAGGTGAACGTTTGATCTAAGGAGCACTTGTTTCGTGCATTACCGCACGCCTTTTTCGAGTTATCATCTTATCCCGAATGCTGTTTTTGGTCTTATATGGAACGTTAGAAGGAGGAGTTTTGAAGTTGAAAGGAGCCAGAGTGCTATTTAGTCTATTTATATTAATTGTTCCTAGCGCAGCTTAACCTTTCGGATCGTTCGGAATTTATCTTGCTGGTTCGGTGGATAACTTAAGACTAATTTACAATTATTCAGGTTCTTCCTGCACTAACACTAACCATATTCTATTCTTAGTGTTTCGCCGGTTGCCTACTCAAAGGCGTAAACATTAATACTAATATAATATAATTAAATTAAAAAATTAATTGCAATCGCAAAGTTTCCAAAACAGAAACAGTTTGTCGTGATTTTTTATTTCCTGCTGCCACATTTGCATTGTTTGGGGCAGGTCAGGCACACGACCCAAAAGAATTCGATTCATCGATTCGAAACTGTGGAACACAAAAACTCTGTTCCTTCAGTTTTCAATTCTTTCCACGCACGCGTCAACCGTTGGTTAAAAATCTCATACACGTCAAGTGGCCGGCCGGAACAATGGGGGCGCATGTTGCATTGGCAAACCACGGCAAAATAGCTCCCCGTAGCGCACAGCACGGATGGGGTAACAATGGGAAGAAGATTACTTCACCAAATGGGATCAACTAAACTGGATTCCGTTTTATGCACACCCCCTGCACCGATCACCGACTCTGTACAATATGGATTGATCTACGCCAAACGCAAACGCAAGTCCAATCCGATTGTTGTTTTTTGCTTTGTTTTTGCCGGAAAGCGGCGACGTTGTCCTCGGCCGATCAGTGCTACCGTGGCGTGGTGGCGTGCGGGTACGGTATCGGAAACCCACATTTGCAGTATTTGCCAGCACCTACCGGGCTATGGACGGGGTGGTCAAAAGTGTATGAGAATGGGGTCCAAAGCCACAGCGCAAAATGGAGATGACGTGCCTCTCGTGGGGACTATTTTTCCAGCGGAGTTTTTTTTTTGTTTCTGGGTCTCGCTGGTTGAGTGTGCATGTGGCCGGGCCATCACCATCTGCCGAGTGGGTCGCTCTGCCGTTCGGTCCGGAATTTGTGTGGTGGTTTAGCATTTTTTTTCTATTCCGCTTCTTGTTTCGTTTATTTTTTTTGCCCTGCCAGTGCCACTGTAAAGCGCGATAGCATTTTGTCTCGTGAATCCTATTCCACGTGAGCCTCCACGGATAAAAAAGGCGTTCTGCTGTGAAAGCGAGTAGATAAACCAACCCTTAAAACCGATCCCCACGGCACCGAATTCAGTAGCGATGGGAAGGGATCAGGATGCCGGAGGATGCGCGGAGGACCGCTTCTGCACATAAAGCTGAATGGAAAGTCAAATGGAGTGTACAAATAACATCCCAACTCTGGGCCAGGATTCCACCTCTAACGAGGTTTTTGCCTACAGACCGGTGCGACCGTTGCCTATCTTTCGCTAGCGCGCTCGAAAAAATCACACACACCCTCTGACCGCCCTACGGCCATTGCCTCACGGAAGGCAACGCAGCGAAACAGAGTGGACACTAAAGGGCTTATAAAAGTTTCAGACAAATCATGATCGTGCGGGATAGGTTAGGCTACGCCGCACCCAACCACTGCACCAACGGAGTACGAGTGGCAAAATTCGCGATGCAAAAGCAAAAGACCAAATACAAAAATCGAATTCACTGCCACGGGAATGAGTGTTCGGGGCAGAACAAAAAAAATAACCTCCCCCCACGGATAAACTAGTATTTTATATTAGAAAAATTGCACAGCAAAAAAAAAAAGCAACCAATCCGACAAAGCGGGACCAAAAAATGAAAAATGTAAAACCAAACACTCCGCGCAGTGTCACGCAGCGTATTAAAATTGTTATGCCGCGGGGGATTCCCATCCCGTGCCCTTCAGCCATGCCTGACGTTGGCTTTCAGCGCACCGAGCAAGGTTTCGGTTGGAGTGATTTTATGCCGCGGTACAATGTTCCGGAAGCCACTAATTCTGTATCTATCGATTTCGGAATCCTTTCTCACGCACGTGCCCTATAGATTGCATTTCAAAATTTCTCTCTTCCTGTTTGGTGATTTTTTTTTCCAACACTCCACTGTCTCTGATTGCACCCATGCGTACGGTTTATCTCGGTCTAAGCCTTGTCCAAGCGACGTGTAGCCTTGCATTATCCGCTTCGTTAGACGGAGGCGTAGTAGATTTGAGTTTGAATGGTGACCAAAAAAAGTGGAAATCCTTGCTGAAGCGGATATGAATCTTTCACACGGGAACTTAGATAGGAGGACTGTGCAGTTCGATTTGCTACATTCCCGGTGTTCTGTTGCAGTATGTGCGAGTATCGATTCCCTTTTCGAAAGGACAGTTTTGTAGCAAGTTATTTTGTTTGTCAAAGGGTGGAAATATTGGCGAGTTTAAAGCAAAAGAATTCCTTTATTTGACCGGTTCTTAATAACGTTGTAGGAAGATAATGCTACCAGAATTCTGTTATTTTAGCATAAATTTCATTTTCATATTGACCATGACTCCGAATTGGGTTAAATATGCAATATTAATTGTACAGTTAGAGGAAGTTTAATGAGGTTTCCTCAGCTTATGATAAATGATTTACTTTCAGTTCCACCAAATTCAAAGCAGAATCCTTCTGGCCATTAGTTTAGGATTAGTATTTGACTCTTTTTTAATTTCCGACAACAATTCTTTTCAAAAAAGGTTTCAACCCAGTAAAAACTATGAAAATGCATCGGAAAGTATTAGGAAAATGTTTCAAACAGTAATATATTCGCTATATATTACTGTTAGAACACCCATAAGAATTCCATTGTGGAATATAAACACGATAGGGGTAAGGGCGACCTGTCAAACAGGTCTGGGAGGAAAAGTTAGATATCGTTAGGCAGCGTGAAAGAAAAGATCGTTTATGAAACACATCCTTAATTCTCCTTAAAAATTGTGAAAATTCTTGCATCGAAGCACAAAAAGTAGTAAATAAAGTGATAAGTTACGAAATCTTTACTTAACGCTTTCTAGCAGCATGTTTAAAGGATAAAAGGAAATTATTTTCCTGAGAATTTGAATTGTTTGTTCTATTTATCGTTTGTTGTATTATAAAAATTATTTGTTTGTTGCATTCGGAAATGGCAATTATACATTATTTGCCTAGCGTGTCTATTTATCCGATTTTCCAGCACAAAACAAAGTTTCCCCGTGCCGCCATTATCGGTTCCTGCTAGAAGCTTAAATCGATTTGAGATATGGGTTCAATTTATTTCCACAATAAGCGAGATAATATGCGTAATGACTATATATTTGGAAAGATGGATAGATATATAAAACTGTATCAATTCCGTGCTACCCTCCACGCTCGCATCGAGATTCGGCTATGCTTCAAAAACCCAAAACCCCGGGAACCGGCACTGCCCTATACCCTCGGGCACAATTGTTCTCTGGCAGTGGGACGACGCAAATTCGACCACCGGAAACCGCCATTCATCGTACGTTTGGCAGGTAATTTGGTGGCCATCAGGCCCTCTTTTCCGGTCGGGGGAAGTACAGTTTGTTTGGGGATTGTGGTGTTTTTTTTTTGTTCGTTCTTCTTGTAGTTGTTGTCGTTGCTTCGCATGTTGTGCGATTGTGTGTTTGGGGGGCTGAATCGATTGGCATGAAGGTGAATGGGACTGTCCGAGTCCGAGGCACGGTCTGTCTGATATTTATTTCGGTTTTATTTTTTTCTCTTATTTTGCCTGTTTGTTTTTGCGTTCCCCACTGCTACAGAGCAACGAACCCGAGGTTCCGAAACAAGCGCCAAGGGCCTGATTTGCGAAACAAACAAAAAAACAAACGGTGGCTTACAGTAGGGTAAAGGCAACAAACAACATAAAACGAGGGGGTAAGGCACAAATGGTGCAAGCCCCCGAACAAAAAATGGTTTCAGCAATGACCGAGAGTGGACAGTAAGGATTATATTATCGTTTTTTTTTTGTTTGGATTCGCCTGCAAACCGCAAGTTCTGTTCCCTCGCGCTCTCTCCACCGCCTTCTCTACAACATCGGTAGAGGAATTTAATGTCGTTTTAATATTGCCAATAAATTTGATCCCTAACGCAACGTTGCGATCCCTCGCAAAATGCGTATGAATGAACGCCTTGGGATCGGTTTTCCGAAAATAAACAAAATGGGGAACAGGCCACCATCCCGCATGCCAAACGGCCGGCCAAGGGTGGAATGTATGGTCTGCGCGTAAGTATTTCTTGATGAAGGTGCAAACGCGTCGTTCATTTTGCCGGAACGCTTGGGTTGGTTCACATCGATTTGCGGGAAAGTTATGGCTGGTGGGTGGGGAAGGATAGGGTGAGTGGGTGCGATTCCAGCCAGGCTAGATATTGCCCGACAGGACAACATGTTGAAAGATTAATAAGGAGCCTGACGGTACGATCTTTAAGCAAACAGTCAACAGGTACCCTTTATGAACGGGCCGTTACGGTTAAACTTCTTGAATAAGTATGAAATCTTTGTTTGTTTGTTTGTTTGTGAGATTAAAGATGGTAAATTTTAGTAACATTTTGGAAATATTAAATCCACATTGAGCACAATCGCGAACAATCAACGTAGCAAAAATGAAATGTTTCGACATCACAGCTAGATGCGACTGTATGTAAAATGCAGTTTACAATAAATTCATTTAAATTTAGTTGTTATTACTGTTTCAACAAATGTGTTGCAGGAAAAGTAGTATTAAAATTTTATTAGTTAAAAAAACAAAGAAAAAACTACTTACTTTGTCAATTGTATGTTAAGTTTTAAAATTATATCATAATATCATAATATAACAATAATTATTTCATTAGTATAATAATGTATTTTTAAGAAATATAACAAAACATTATAGGCGAAACCCGTACTAAAATTACGTAGCAAAAACCAGTCCTCATTAACCATTATAAGACGTTATTCAAGCAAATAATTAATCATGAAGCATTCGTTGTAGACAACGTCTCAAGTTCCACTTGGCAAATTTTTCTGAAACGTTTTCTTCGCAATCGATAAACATTCGAGTGATCTACATACAAATGAAGCATCTTCTGTCCGCACGGTCTTAAATTTGGTTCTCCCGAATTATCCCGTCCACGATGAGCGATGAATTGAAAAGCCAACCAGTGTGTATTCGTTTGCTGTTACCCCGGTTCAGTACCATCCATTCCGTTCCGTCCGTAATTGATTCATCAGCAGAAGTAGTAGCATCTCATGGACACTCAACATCATGGCGCACAGTCTACAGTGCTGTGGTAGCGAAAAGGTACAATTCATCGGTATTGGTTGAAACAAAGGAAAAAAGAAACAAAAACCAGTGGACATATTTTGGGGCAAATCTTAATTAGTGACCAAAAAACTTGACTCCAGAGAATATTTCGTAGCTTGACTTTGGACGCAAAGACGAGAACTTCTTTAGAAACGGTGGTCTTTTGCACTTTCTTGCTATCTTCCATTATTTATGCCGCTCTTTGACGTTGGCATTCCCAAAAACCAGCCAGCAGTGTGACGATTTGAAGGACAAAATGATTTATTCTGCCGGATTTTTTTTTTGCTGCTCGTCTCTCCACCTTAACCTGCTTTTCTTGGGCGGGGAGATTTTGCTATTGTGTTAGCTTTTCCTTCGCTTCTTTCCCGTCATTTGCATCACATCAAAAGAGTGTGACCTGTGAGTCGGAAGGTGCACAGAGCCGAGCTCAGCATTTCGGAAGGAATGCTCTCAAATTCATTAGAATATCAAACAATTACATCAATTCGGGACACCTCTGGCCCAGCCCCACCCGGCACTGCTGGAAGTGGACTGTGTTTCGGAAGCAACCAAATTAATCGGACCGTTTTAAGCAGGGGCGAAGATAAAGCAAAAGACGAATCCGACCTGACACCGCTGGTCGCTCTGGAGATGTTCTTAATTACTCAAACTGTCGGCAGATAGGAATGGAACCAAAAATGAGGAACAAAAAAAAACTACAAACGGCCACAGAAACGGTCAAGATTGAATGTTTTTGATTGAAGTGCTCTGCATAGCAAGCGGGAAATTATGCAATCTTGGTTTGCTTAAAGCAAAATGTTGAAACTGTACACTTTTGCGACTATCGTGCCAAAACGATGCCAGTTACAGCAGCGTCTTTTCGTATAAATGGCTGCAATCGTCAACGTGGGTACAGGGATAAAGCTGCTTCTGCTAAGCAAACTCCTCCTGGGCCAGCTAGCTCCACACCTGGGTTCCCACCGGGGTTTCAATGCCGTCCGCTGAGCAAGATTGAGCGTACGTGCATTTTGGGGCTGGTTAGAAGCGAAGTTCACAAAACCCCAAATCGAAACCGAAAACAGCCACCACCAACATCGGAGTGGAAAATGGATGGAAGATTTATTCATGAGCTCACAAGATTGCGACTAATGCGTACGGTTGGGTGGCGACAAGGTCGGAACTCGACTTTCAAAAGGAAGTAAATAAGGAAGCATTAAACCGGGAAGCGTAAGATGAAACGCTGTATCGAACCGTGGCAAACCGGTAGTAAATCTTACTGCCCCTTCGGTTTTGGAACCGTTTCCGTTTGAGGTGGTGGCACCAGGAAACAGCAAATCCCAGCATCACAAAGTAAATCACGAACGATTTTGAATATCTCGTTCCGTGTGTCACTGGTTGACTGGAAGATGAATGTATCGCTAAAAAAAAGGGCATGGCGCTGTGAACTTTTATCGTTGTTTTAACGAAAGGATAAAGTTGAAATCTGTTAATGTTTTCTGAGAAGGAAAAACATTACAATGTCGCAAAATATAAAATACTCAAGAGAACTTATTAACACAGCAAAGCTCTATTTATAAACCATCCCGAGCGTGGTGTGGCCTCCCGATTCCCGATAGGACATTCTCGGAATTAAATCGTGCACCGATTCAAACCCACCTTCTCACATCCATCACAACTGGCCAATGTGTCGCCCGGAACGGGTGATTATTGGATTATTATTCTTCGGTTCTGTCGTTCACAAAGTGCCGCTCGGTTTCAGGTGGAAACTCTTCTTCCCGATTACGCTTACTTCCGGCCACACTCCGGATGGTTCGTTTTTCTAATAGCCCCTTTCGCCAGCAGTTCTCCATAATCGCGTAACCACCACCAGAATCACCAGTTTGGGTGGAATCGTTGCGGAACTCTCATTGCCGGATGTCCTCTGCGCGCGTGGGGAGGAAGATTTGTGCCCTGTTGGTTTGCTGCTGCCCGTATCGAATTAAATCACTTGCTTACCGGACGCACCGGACCGGGAGCCGAACGGGAAAACGATCCGGAAATGGCCGCTAAGTGTAGTGAATATTAATTACAGCAGAGATTAATGCGCACCGTTCCACGAACCGGACGACGTTTGTCGCAGTTTGGTGCTCTGGCTGTCCTGGTGGTGGCGATGTGGCGTTTAGCTGTCGACAGCGACGACAAGCGATGAAGATGTTTGCCACCGCCCGTACCATCACGTGGCGATGAAATTGCGCGACAGAACCAGGATGGTGGGTATGCGGCATCAATCAATCAATCGGGAGGGAAATCATCAACTGGTTAACGGGTGCACGGGACGTGGTATTTGGTGGTGCGTTTGTTCGAGTTCCGATTCGCGGGTTGGTAATGGATACACCTTCATTAGCATAAGAAATGGTTGGCAATCTTTCGTGGACATAAGAAACCTTTTGGGATGCATGTCAATCGATCGTGTGTTTGAGATTTGTGCGTTTAAAGTTGGAAGCAAAGGGAAGTTAAAGGTGAGTCAATTTTCAGTTCATTATTTGGGTATTTTGGTATTGCTGAATTTGTTTGTTAAAAAGTTCGAAGAAGGCCAGTTTATCGAGTAGAAGACTACTTCCTTGTAGCATCCAGTGTTGAACAGTCCTGAAATGAAAATTAAGTAGAATTCGGGGATGATGTGATCTCGGAAGGCAACATAATGGGCTTTATCATGAAAAAAAAATCCGTGTAAACAACAGTCCATTTCTAGAAGTAGCGACTAAAGAAGCTGATGAAAAATTTCTTTCGAACGAAGTTTAAATCCGGGGTCTTAATAGATGGCGACAACAACTTGCGTGGATACCGTGCAGTTTACGTCTTCTTCGAAAAAGCTAAGCGTTCACCACTTTAACACCATGTTAGTGATCATGGTGAAGGTTCATAGTGAAAGGTTCACTTGTAGTTAGGAAGACATTTTGTCGAAGCTTTTCTTGCAATAATGTAAGATTCTGTCACAAGTCACACAATTTGTTGCAATTTGCATTGAGTACAGTGCCACAAAGGACACTATTGTGCTGATTTAATTTATGTTTTAGTGACAAAATGAAGGTTCGCACGGAAATCATAAATGGTTCTCTGTGAGGTTTTCTTATCGCACGTTAAAAATAGTCAGTTGTTTGTTCAGTTGATCTGGAGAGCTATCGATTTAGTAACATATTGAAATGCCTAACTCTTTTGATTGTGCCTGCTGTTCCGTCCGCGGCTATTCTACGTTATGTTTTTTTCGGTACGAGGTCTGATAAAAGATAGATTTTGGTTAAATAAGCAACTTGGTTTGGGATTCACACAGGGCATACCTGTTGCGACAAGATAAGACAATAAAAAGAGAGTTCGAGTCACAAAATCTGGCTCATTTTATATCCACCCCAAGAGGATCACATACTTAAATCTTCGTGTTGCAAAGGATCTCATCACCTTTACCTCATCATAGAGGTGAGAGGAAAACCACGAAATGTCAGACGTTGCTGTCTAGTTGACGTTTGTGTCCAATTAACATTTTTGAAGTTGGAAGTTAAACATTAAACAATAAACATGTTATTGTTTAGTGGCCGGTTCTCTAATCAAAAGAAAATAACTTGGTTGATGAAACTTTGTCAGCTTATTGATCTATACACTGTATTCTGCCATAAGACTTGTCGTTCGCATTTATTTCCAAATCGCATTCACTAGCGTATTACATTGCCTTTGACAGCAATGGTTGCCTAGTGCGTTGCTAACACCGCTGGAATAGACACAGTCGATTTCCGGGAGCGATTTCTATTTCATGCAGGTTTGATAAAACGCTTTGATAAAACCCCACAGAGGTTGAGGAGCAAGAAATAATACAAACAACAGTACGACATATTCGACGCAGCACGCTGAGAACAAACGCAACAACAAAAAACGGATCACCTGTTATTGATCCCTGGAATAGATAATTCCATCGGTGTTCAGTGTAAGGCTCTTCATTCCACTATCGCAACAGGAGGAAAAATCAAACAAACCGGTATCGGATGAAAGCGTGTCGTGTAAAAATATTTTCACCGAAAACTACCGGGCGTCTCCATCGCGCAGCATTTCACGTTTGATGCATTCATGCGTGTGATCTAATATGGGAAAGACATTGCGTTGCACAACATTTCATTCCACGCACAAAAGAGATGATAAATATTTGTACAGCTTTTCATTATCGGACACAGCGTGGGGCCGGATGGTGAAATGATGAAAATAATTATGCATGACTATTTGTGCACGCGATGAACACCCGTAATGACTTGGCGTTCCTGCGAGGCAGCGAGTGAAGCGCATGTGGCAGCAGGGTTTCGATTCGACGAATTTTGACGTTGAGTTGAGTTCTAAGTTTTAAGCACCGTACGTTCGCAACATATTCTCTGTAAAATTTCGCGCACTATGACCATGATATACGAAATTTACTACATGTGTACTTTGTGTTTCGTGTTGATCGTATGGAATAGGAGGGATCAATTTTTTACCACCCATTGCGAGTGTATGAATTTTTCTTTATTTGTGTATTGATTTTCCCCGGGGCTCGTCACCAATATTGAATTGGAAGGGCCCTTATTTTAATCTGCACTTTAATCGATTTTGTGCGTGATACTTTTCCACATTTAACGTTCACTCTCACGCTTCGAACTGTTGCCGTTAATACGGTGCTGTCAAATATGATCTCCAAATTAATGATAACCACGGGCACGGGCAGTACAACGTCAGACACACACGCAACCTCACCGCACAATCGCTTGTTTGTTTTCATTCATCCTAGACGTTATCAATTTGATACAGAAAAACGCACGTGTGTGCTGTTGAAGGTGTACGTTCTGTGTGGAATTAATTAATAATAGCGCCATAGATAATGAGCGTGTGACATCGGCCTGTCAATGCATCTCGCTCGATTAAGGTTGATACCCGGTCGCGATCATGTGCCGTTCCGCTTATCGCTTGGTGGTTGTAGCTAAAAGTACACGAAACTGTGGAAAATTGATTGTATTTTTTATCTTTTTATACATGTTTTCGACACTTGGCCCACATAGCCATTCCAGTGTGCCAAAGTTTGCTCTGGATATTGCTGCATGCGCTTCAAATTCCTTACACAGTTGGAGCACACTTAACTGCGCCGTTGAGCTATCGATTGAAATGGATACTTGAATCCGACCCGCATCGTGTGTGTGCTTCCACCCGTCCCGTGGCTCAACGCTCAATCAACCCACCCGGAGACGATAAAAAGTAATTGAATTAATGTTACAGTTCAATAAATCCATTTAGGAAATGAGATTGTACTTAATTTTAATTGGAAAACGCAGCTTGAAATCATGTGACTAATTGGATCGAAAAAGTCATAGATTTCAGGCGCGGAATGCATAATCGAGCGCCCGGCGGGCGAGGTTTTCCGATTCGGTTAGCTTACGCTTTATGTGTGTGGACTCGCTGGTCCAATCACAACTGGTTTGGTGAATGAATTTTGTGGGCTTCCTGTGTGTGTGTGTGTGGTTTTTTTTTCTTTCGTTTCAGCCCTTTACACTACCGCCGGTGGTGGTAATGGTCATAGATCAATTTTACAATACACCTAACCATTCATCGCTAAGGGTGATGACGTTTGGTGTTTTGGTGGTGTACAGCCTGCACCACTAATGGGGCAAGTTGTGCAAGCATTAATAATTTTTATGGTATGCATTGCATTGGTGTTACGGTTCGGTGCACACAAAACGAAACACAAGCCAGCCAGCCAGCACACACGTCCATACCTTCCCGGAAAAAGGCACCTTTGCCACGAGCCTCACGTTTTGTGCATCGGTACGGGATGGAATGAAAATTGAAAAATTATCATAACAGGCTAAGGCCACAGTAATATATGTACACACGAACGTTTCGTACGTTAACTTTTTAATACAATTCTCATTTAATAAGCAGCAAACTTACAACATTTCTCATTTTTCACTTTAGCTCCCAAGGCCCCCCCCACCACCTGGGCTGTACGAACATGGGTTTGCTTCCGCTCACGCTTCGGATGATGCTATTTTTCATAGCTTCGCTTCGCAACGACCAAATGCGCTCACTATCATCCTGCTTTCGTGAATCCTATCCACCAACCTGAGAATCGTAAATTATTGCGCCCAGTTTGTGTAGTTTTCGCTTTTACGTGTGTGTGTGCTTTTTTCCTTTCCTGCTTGTTCACCCTGCTCGACCGGGAGCGTTAGTTGTTCTTTTAAAAACCAGCAAAAGTTTCTCCATTTCTTTTTCCCACTCTTTGCCTTCATATTCGTCTCCATGCTATGGTGGAGTTTATGTATCTTTTTTTTTTGTTTTGTTCACTTACGTGCTACAAGGCACAGAACGTAAAAAAAACACACACAAACAAGATTGCTTCAACATTGCCCAACCAAGAGCTTATGCAGCGCCGTTGCAGTAACTTCACGTATGAGTTTCTTTGGAAAGAAATAAATAGAAGACACGTGAGACGGGGTTGGCCATTTTTTTGAAGGAAAGGATTAAGGACCCGAAAGCTTGTTTAGTTGTTTTTCGCGGGGTAGCAAAAATTGGTACAAATTCGGTACGTACAAGTTGAACGGTATGAAGGATTCTTACGCCGGGTACGGGTTGAGCTTGATAAATGATATGCGGCTGAAACTGCACCACGAACACCATTGACACGTTGTGTGGGAAAACTTTGCGGGGAGGAATTAGCGTGATGGATTTTGCCACATGTGAATAGGAACGGTTTTATTCTCTCAGAATTATGGGTAATATTTATTGTGTTCCTACAGTCATTACGTGGAATTCAATCTCAATTCTGAGAGGAATGCGTTACTAATGATGTGTTAAGCTTGTGTCGCTGAGTTTTGTGTGTTGAATTTTTTTTTCCCGCGATTGGTTAGGTAGATTTGGGGAAATATGGTTCCGAATTTGCGTAGCGCAATGATTCATTTGAATAAATAAGCTTTTAGAAGGAAAATGCTGCTTAAAGAATTAGTGCAAGGTATTTGACTCCAGCATTCAAAACTCCCGCATAATGTTGTTGTCCTGTAATACGATTGACAAATTAAGATTTTATTCACAATAAAGAGTTGTGCTCCACCCACAAAAGAGAAAGAAAATAAACAAGGTAGTGATACATCGTAACGTATAACACTCCTGCATTTACTGCATTTTTTATTTGATCTTGGAGATTCTCATATCGTTAGTCAAAATATTTGTTCATATCTGCTTAATTTTTCGTATTAAGTTGCTTCATTCTGGTATTAATTATCACAATTAACTCTTTGCACATGGTTGGTTTTTGAGTATGTCTTTAACAATGTGTCGCTTTTATCAATGTAACCAGACTCTACATTCTGTAGGTCTCCTCGACACTCATGTTGCTTGGTTAGAATCTTCCTTAATCCAACGTAATTTTTGGATTCAAAGCAATTCCCACTTCTCTAAACCTTTTGTCTCAGAGTGTCAAGAAAAATGTTTTGTTAAGTCTCTGAGTTGTTCTCAATCCCTTATTACATAGAGTGTAATCAGCAAAAGATCTAGGCGTAGAGTTGACAGTTGACTTTCTTCAGACACATGGATAAAACAGTCAAAAAAGCGCGCAGGCATTCATGATCTCTTTTGTTTGAAAGTACTGTTTTGTGTCACTCGTAAGACCAATACTTGAATACTATTAAATTATTTGGGCTTCCATTGCTGCCACAACCAATGATCGCATTGAGAGAGAGTGCAACGATCATATACCCGGTAAGCGATCAGAAAACAAAACATTAGGCAACACACCAACTAACTGGCCTCAATATGAGCGTAGATGTCAACTTTTAGGTTTAAAATCCTTGGAAAAACGCCGATGTATTTCCAAAATGATGTTTGTTGCATCCCTCATCCCGAATGCTGTGGATTCTAACATTCCTGCATCTCTTGACTTCTACCTTCCCACCCGCTCCACATGTCCCCGTCATTTTCTACCAGTCCCAAGCCGACATACCTCAATAGTATTTAATGAGGCTCTGCTGCACGCCATTTGTCTATTCAATCAATTCGACTGCTTGTATGACCATAATCTTTCCTTAACATCTTTCTGCAGGTTAAAATTAGGAATGTTGTTAAGTGTATGTTTCGGACGTCACATTAATAAACAATAATAACAACTCATCAATATCAACTTAGGTTACAATTACGATTCTGCGTCTTAATTACCATCAAATTGTCATGTGTTAACGATTTTATGTAACTATGATTAAAATTGTAACTATGAATTTACGATTATTGATATGAACTCACCATTCTTTAACCGATTGGGTTGACATACACTAGATAGAAGGCAAAAAAATGACCGGTAATTCCATTTTCCACTTATAATTAAAAGCTTACTTTGATTTAAGGCCAACTAGATTGACATTAATTATGCTATCATTTGTATAAAATTCTAATTCATAAAGATTTCCGACCGGGCAATTTATAATTTTAAAAGTATTCAGAAGTATTCAGCGTGAGAGTGTACTGATTTTCTCAAAGCTTTAAAGCTTTCGTATGAATATTTGTTCGCCGGTGGTATCTTGTACACTCAACAGTCTTTTGTGTGATAAAACACCATCCCGCCGGTGTCACGTGCTTGAAATGATCCCTTTTTTTACGGGTTCATCCTATGTTTAGCAGCGATGTCGAGAGTTTGGCGTGCGATTTTTTGTGTCTCTATTTCAAGCAAACGGCTGAACAGAAGGTGCTAAAAATGGCTCCCGAAGAAGACGTATTTATGATGGTAGTCCCCATAGAGATACAGATACGAGTGAAAATGTTTACGCGCGCACTTGTGTGTGTGTGTGTGTGCGCGTGTTTCCCAACCGGATCGGATACAAAGGATAAGAATGGATTATGATCCGCTCGAAACCTGTACAAATCACCACCCCGCAAACACACACGCGTTATCATTCCCATCCCCCAGCACCCAGGGACACTGACGTCTTGTTTAGCATCTCTTTTTGGGCGGTGCTTTTATTTCGGCACTTTGCGATGGGCAAATAAATCGATCACACCGGCTCACACCGTAGGTGGCGGTAGAGCGATGCGTACGCGTGGGCGCACATGTTTATGCAGTTTAGCAGCACTCGCCAAACAAAACGGGCCCGCCAATCACACCATCACCATACCGAGGGTGCGATTTTATTTTTATATACGCCCTTTCTGGGTGGGCCCTTGCTGTTTTTGTTTTGCATGTCGACGTGTCAGTCTGATTCTTCCGGGAACGGTCTGTCAGATAGAAAGCGTAAGGATTGGCAGCAAACGGCGCTTCTGGTGAATTGCGGATGCGTGAAGTAGATTAAGGACGTTGAATGATTAGATCGGTGGAAGATAAATATCTTGAAGGCAGTAAATTGGAGATTTTATTGCAAACTTCAAAACTGGATGCGGTGGGATCGACAGGGCGACTGATGGCATAGATTTACATCCACCGAACGATCGGTCTCCTCCGTGATCGAATTTTACTTTTTGCAGCATGTTTTGACACACATTGCTGGAAAAAGTATTGCAATTTATAGTATGATTTCATTAAAAAATATTAACTATTGCAGGAGTTTTATTAAGGCAATAAACCGGGCACAATGTGAAAACTAATAAAACGAGTTTAACAATCTCCAGGGTTCATTTGACGACACATAAACCACACTTTGTAACAACATTTCGCAATCGCTTTTTGTATCCCGAAATTGGACCTTTTGCCTGTGACTGTCGCCATCGTTTCCGGAATCTAGATAAAAGCTCATCCCCCTGTCCCCATCCTTCCTCATCTAGAAACGCACTGACATTAAAAACTGGCACACAAATACTAATACACTCTGCCTAGGCCTGGGCAAAGTGATGGTTACGGGAAGTTTTCCCTGCCTTTTTCAGTTCCATTTGCATGGTAACATTTGAAATTTTGGGAGCACAACAAGGAGAAAAAAACGGAAAAAGATTTATCTACATTTAGTGAACTGTAAAAATTGAACTTTTTACGTTCGATTCTGTAGATTTGTGGGTGACAGTTGGTTTTAACGAGATTTTTGCTTTTTGTTTCGTTCGGTTGGTCGCTTATTTCTGATCGTTTGATGGGAAGGCAACAGCCGGATGTGGTAGTTATTTGGCGTACCGGTCTCTCATGGTTTTGCTCCCACCAAACGCAATCCACCATCCGGTAATGTATGGTTCGCACAAGCTGCAGGAGTGTTTGAATAATAAAATGTTTATGGGATTTTGTTTTTTGGGAACTACGCCACACGCACACACAGAGGCAGAAGAATTTCCAATCAGCAAGCATCGGTTAACGAAGAGTTCTTTCGGCCATTTAACAAAGGAAGATGAAGATTAGTTGCGTCCTTTTCCAATCATTCTTTGAAGATGTGTGACCTTTGATTAGGGAGTGAGTTATAGATTTTGGAACTTGATTTGTTCGCGTACGCAGGTTTCGATTCGTGAGGTAAAGTTATGGCGTGCCTGTCATTCGGTGTGCAAATAAGCGCAAGGAAGGATTGAAGCGAAGGGCGAAAATACACACATACGCATCGGTGCTATAAATTCAACTAAGGAACTGTAGTGCGCGCAACGGAAATGAATGCTGCAGCAAAGCCTAACTGAACAGTGTGATTGTCCAATGTAAGAAGATATTTTGCAGTAACTCATATCAGATTTATTCATTCAGAATCTCTTATCATTATTAGCGAATTCTCTCTGTCAATTTGGAACAAAGCTTAATGAAAGTGGAAGTTACGTTCAAGTAAAAATTAAAATAGAAATAAAATGGTAATAAAATTTTGGTAACATGAGCGTTATGATACAATGTTTAATTGAATCATTGAATACATGCAACTAGATTCAAAGTAAATCATATTGTAAAATGCAAGCTTTAATACAGCAAATTTGAAGATTGTTAGAGATCTTCAACAGACCTTCAATAATAACCTAAGCATGCCATGAATAGTAAAAGCTTACTTTGATAATTATGTCTTCGTCCAGAAAGCTTTGCTTCGTATTAAAGAAAGATTCAAGATCTTAACTTCATCACTCTCTTTCGCATAGTCTTATCATCAATAAATTCTGACTTTCACATTCCAGCCCCGGCTCGGGCCAATCGTACAGGTATTAAATATCAAATAATAAATGATGCCCATTGCAAGAGAATACGCATATCTGATGCATAAGTTTCTGGGTGAAAAGAAGCCATTTTTAATCACCACCAAGCAAAGCTGATTTCCAAGAACATTTCTGTAAGCTTGCTGCCGCAAATGGAATCCCGCTCAGTGTACCTGTACGGGAACACGAGTTCCAGGGGAATAAGTTTGAGTTTAACAATTCTACCATACTGATGGTCGTTGGGCAATAAATCGCACCGGGCGTACGGTCGATAGCGGGCAAGGGTGCAATAGCATACGGCTACCGTGATTCGTTTTGTAGGCCGGTTCAATGGACGACCTCCGTCTGATCGTCGGTTAAGATTTTGCAGTCCTTCGGGGGCTTTCGTTCCAACGATCTAACGGATAGATGTTGATGGATGTGGGAAAAACAATTTCTGCACGGTGCTGGTATGCATGAGACAGTGGTTCAGATCTTACCGCAAAACCTTGCGTACTGCTGCTCCCGAACGGCTCCAGTCAAGTGCTTCGGAGTGTTCCATAGCACATCGATCCAGGTGCGCTTGCTGTGCGCGATGCTCCCAACGACGTGCTGGCAACTTAATTTATATAAAATTATTAATGATAAGCTGCAACCGGAGCATAAATTTTACGTCTCCACTCAGTAAAGGATTTATTTCACAAAGGACGATTTGCAACCTACCAAGTGTGTGGGTGTGTGTGAGAGAGCGCTCTTCTCTCCTCGTTATTGCTGGCTGGTTTTGTAGCAATTCAAGGCAGTGAGATGTGCCGAAAAAGGACAATGCGAATAGTAGAGTGAAGTGGGAAACTGAGACACTTTCTTATCATGTGACGCACCAAGTGTTAGTGCGGGCGACGGGATTGGTTTGTTCGGCAATGGGGTAAAATTCGAACCCACCCGGAATGCCAACCGAGTGCTCACCTCGTGGATCGAAGTGTCGTGTACCGACCATTAAAAGGACATTATACATCATAGCGACCTCAGCAAACCCACCCCGAAAGCTTTCCAACTCTCTCCGGAGCGGTGTGCACGACGGCTAAAAGGTATCCGATGACAAAATAGTCCACTGTATGTGTGTGGGCTGGAGCGAAGACAAAAGGCTCTTTTGCTGTTCGCTCAGCTAACCTGGCCGTGTACGTCACTCGGTGGGAATACGATGTGAAAGATACGCTCAACTAGCTGCTACCGGCGTGGCGTTATTTATCGAGAATTTGTTATGCAAATTATCTATATCTACTCAGCGGACGATGCACTCCACCGCCCTCTGGTACGCGGTGCCCGGGCGTGTGCTCCACGTTATCCCGTGTGTTACGTATTTCTGTGGCTACCTTTGACCCCGACACTGATAGCCTGGCAGTGTGCTCGCTTCATAACTTGCTGCACCGTCATAGTCTTGCAGGGCAGAACGGTCGGTACGCCAAACACCTTCGCCCGAAGTGGCGAGTATGTGCAGACTAATGGAGCTTTTTAGCCTAATGCAATGGTGTCTGCGATCGTACCCGGTGCTGGTTGGATAGTTTTGCCACTTTCCTTGCACGAAATACCAATAATGTTTGGCCCACCTTAAAAAGCCTGGCCGCCCGATGCCTGGTTTCTGGTGAAAAGGAACGTTCGCTAAGGTCAAGGCCAGTGCGCTTGGTGTGCATGTCTTTTCGTTGCATCGCTTGCAAAAGATTCAGTCGGTGAGTACGTGGGTGTGTGTATATATGCGCAAGGTGACGAGAATTATGCACATGGCTACTTGGGCGATATTAAAATTTTACCGCATCGTTGCATCTTCGAAGCGTTGGTGGAAGACAGCGACATGGTTGGGTTTATATGAATTAGAACAAAATAAATTTTCCACACGTTTAGCATGGAAGCGGTTATGAACAATATCGCTATGTGAAAATTATTTCCACAAAGTATTTGCTTCGTTAATTTTTGTATTATTATTATTTAATTATTTATTATTTTAATGTTTAATTTAATTATTGGACATTGTATGTACGGAAAGAATAATTTGATGAAAGTATTATGACAAACTTTTACTTAGATTCACATTTTTGCGTTTCCGTTAAAAAAAGTATGCAAAATGTTTATTTTGTTGTTGAGTCATCATATTTAAAAGTGTGTTACTGTGAACGATCTAATAAATTTCAATGCAAGACGCATTTAACACGAAAGGAATTTATTTTTAATTGCGTTCAGAATGTCATAAACAATTCCGAAAATTCTCGCACGACCTAAATAAACAAACTTTGGCTTTATGCTGAATAAATCCAAATTTGAAAACATTTCCAATAGCCTACTATATTTGGTATGAAATAGCATGATCTTTTTGTGGAATTGAAAACAAAATCAAAACCAGGCATACGTTAACCTGAATACGCAACCAAACAGGTGCGATGTCATTTTATCACTCCGTTGCAAAACAATCAAATAAAAATTGCATTCCCGGAATGCTGGCTATTTGGATGGTTGCATGATTGTATGTAAATGTTTTTGTACATTTGGCAATCTTCTGGGTAGTAAGCAGGAAGTGCTCTTCCCTCCGGGAATCGTCTCCAATGAACTGTGACCGCATTTTCACCCGGTGGGTAGAATTGGGATTAAACACAGCACAAATTCTGGAAAGCCTGGCCTTAGCACAACTGTCACTGCGAAAGCTTGTTTTGAAGCAACGGTGACGAGCAATGGAAGATTTCGTGGGAATTTTCTGTTTTTGAGCAGGAATTGTTTCAGATCGGTGAATTTATTTTCTGCTTAATTTTGCTTAAAAATTTCCGGGTGACATAATATTTATTTTGGATTAAACTGCGACCAGAAAGTAATTTCTTCTAAGAATCAAAACATGGACTAACTGCAAACCATAGCACTCTGCTCCATAATCTAACACTTTCGGCAAAGCCGTTAAAGCAATCGGCTCGTGCTGTAATTCGGTTCCATTTCGCACGTGCCGTGGACATCCTGATTCTAAACACCTCTGAGCACAACATTCAAAAACGGAACACGCTGCACACTGTGCAAACAAAATGGTCAATTAATCCTGCAGCAGTACAGCCGCAAATCTAATGGAGCCATATTTTGTCAGCCATCGTCAATGCGGTGCGATCGAACACTGAACAAACATTAGCACATTGCACCGTGTTAGCAGCAACGGTGTCGATTGTGGCACCAAGATTGATTACAAAATTCTTCCCTCGGGAGTGTTTTCCACCTAACGAGCAGTACATTTGTACATGATCGTGTGTGTGTGTGTGTGTGTGCATAGTACACCACGTATGGTGCAGATTGACGATGGTAAAATAATAAAAGATACCTCCCAAGCATAATTAAACCATCACGTCAGGTAATTGATTTATGGTGTATGTAAATCGTCAACCCCGCGCTGCGATACGTACGGTGGCACCGTTGACAGCACCAAGGAACGCAAGGCAATGCTAACAAATTATTTCCATTACTTCAACAATTCCATCACGCGGCTCGGGTGATGGGTGGTTTGTGTTTACCCATTCGAGTGGTATCTGAAGATGTTTCGGCGCCCTTAGCCAAAAGTCTTCAAAAGTCGAACGGTTCCACTGCAGATCTGTGCCGGCGAACACAGGCAAGAATTAAAACCATCAATTCTTCATGCTTGTCTGCTGTGTGTGTGTGTGTCTCTTTCGCTCTAGCTCACTCAACCTGTCCAGACGCAAAGTTCACGCGACCTTTTGCGTCCCTCAAGTAGATGATGGTTTAATCCTCCCAAGAGGTCAGTTAAGCGAAGATGCCGGGACGCAAATAACACTCGAACAGTCGTTCGTCAGCGTTGAAGCTGCGCTTGCGATAAAGTGTTTTACAGCAGTGTAAGCAATCAAGAAACAAATCAAAACTCCCCAAGTGCTAATAAATTTGGTGTTTTTCCCCTATCCCGGGTGTGGTACCCGAGGCCACGCGGTACACGAGCTGCTTGTTGGGAAATGTCTTTATTCTAGCGCACAAAAACACACATACATACACCACCAATTGGTACACACGTGTGCTTTGGGGTAATTTTTCGATGACGGCAAGGTAAAGCTGGTATAGCACACAGCCCTTTCGCGCTGTTATCTGCAGCAAACCCCTCGATCAGTAGCTCGTATCAATCAAGAGTAAATAGAGCCGTGTGCTTGAACAAATGCACGTATCGATTGAGCTATCAAACCTATCAAAATAGGTTGACCACTTTATGCAGATGGTTCTCATTGTAAATTCAAATGTTTGGATGAGCATTGACGTCCGGTGAGTGATATGCGATTTGCATAATGATGAAGCGGTCTGTTATGCTGTGCCGACGGTCCATAATCAAACGGGATCGATGACTTGCGTGTCATCTTTGGGGCTGTGAGTGTCTTTGTGTGTGTCTTTAAAGATGATTAGATGCAATGTTTAGAATGATTAGAATACATTAGATGACCTCTCACAGATCGGATGGCGTGAAGCAATAATTCTCCCCAAAAGCTGCACACTTGTCAACACACGCACATCTTCCCGTAAAAACACACCCTACTTCGGCCGATTGCATTAATATGGTTCGTGGTTTCTACCTTAACCGCCTGCGAATGAAATTTAATTTATGATGTATGTGCTTTTTATGTGCTTCCCATACTTTCGTCCGTGCTTGGAGCAGGGCGGGTTACATCATTACGCTTTCCCGGTGTGTCAGAACCACTCGATTACCGGCATTAGCGTATGCAATGTCATTAATGCAGTAAATCATATTTTCTATCAATAATTTTGCGGTTTCAAACGCCACCATCTACCACGGCAGCCTGCACGGACTTTATGAAACATATTCGATTACGAGGCGGGTTCCACCTCACCCGGGGGCGCTCATTGTGCATACATCGGCAAACTCTACACCATACGTTACCGGTTGGGATGGGACCCGGTGGCAATAGAGCGCCGGAAGGAAATTGAATCTTCCCTGCTGCTAGTCGGTATGCTGGAAGCTACGACTTACGGCGATTCACCGTGCCCTATAAGACCGATGGCGTGCACGGTACGTACATGTAACTAATGAGCGTTCACCGGGTTCCATCGGCTCCATGGGCACCACCATCGCTAGCATTCCATGGTCAAATGATCTTCCCTGGATGGTGCACTTGAAGCAACCATCCCCAGCTTCCGAGAGAGATGGACTTCGTATTTATGGCTTCGAGTACTGGTGTGATCGGAATGGGTTTATAATTTATTTATGCTACCCAATTGTCGCTTTCTTCTCCAACGCCATTTCGTGGCATTGCGATTATGTTCACACGACTGTTGGCAGGAGATGGTAACGGATATGAGAAACGTGGCCGTGCACCACCGTTACTGCGCAATAAGTCTTTCAGTGGTAAATACAGAAAATCGTTGGCTGTGGGTGAAATATGCGAAGGCTATGGATGGTGGCCAGGCATTCTAGCAGGTGAATGATTGCACTCATCGATTTGCAGAATTGTTGATGGAACACATGAACATGATGCTGAAGCTTAGCGATATACAAAAGCTAATCGCATGACGTTTCTCCATTAATAGTTTTTTTATATATCATATTGTTATGATTTTTCATTACTTTTTCTTTCTTTTTACGGTTTGTTAAAAAATCAGCCATTTTACAGAAACGTGTCTGTGCTACTAGCTCAATAATGCGCAATAGCGCAAACAAAGATTTGTACAAGATAACGCTGTACAAATTTTAGTTTTTACAAAATGAGGTGCCTGAGGACATAAATGGACATGGATGGAGAAAAACTAAAATTAAACAACAGTTTTAATGTAGAAAAAGGCCCTCAAGCAGAAGTGTCCCGGTTTTAAACTAAACTACAGATATTATAGTTACACTTTCAGCCCGGTTTTAAACTAAACTACAGATATTATAGTTACACTCAAAATAATAACGCTAAACAGAATTTGAAAAGCGTATTACTTGAAATTTCTAAGAAACTTCTTATCCAGCACTAGTTAATAAAGCGTGGAAGATTGTTCTGAAAGGAAACAGATCCAATGGAAGAAAGATTCAAACGTCGTCTGCATAACAAAGCAAAGGATCCTCTGATGGAAGAACAGTGTTGACGTATTTAATAAAATCTACGCATAATAAAGAAGTAATATTTTCAGGAACATCAGAACAAGAATAGAAAAACATCGAAGAGGACATGTTTTATCTATTTCCGGTTATTGTTGTGCTTTAGGAAACAGCGGAGCAAGTTTAAACCCGCCAAAGATTCAAATGTTTTATGGCGTAGGAAATGTGAACAAATGCGACGTTGTAGACGATGAAAATTAAATTGATCTGGTAAATATCCACAATAATCGTCGCTTAGGACATAAACGAGGATGTTTACCCTACATTTGAACTGTACGACGATAGTTTGATTATTGATTATAATTGGAGGATATTTCCATTCCTCTCTTAAATATGGGAACCAACCAGCGGCTATCCCCAAAAAGATGCAAATTATGAAGAAACTAAAGACAAAGCAAACAAATATCGTAAAATACTAGGTCATATTAATTACTTCCTACAATAGATTCATACAATAGACAACACTACAATAAAACAAACAAAACAAAACAAAAAATCAACATAAACTAATATAGCTTACTAATACAACAGGAGAATTCCGGAACTTTTTTAATTCTATTAACCTAAGGTCAATATTTAAAAACATCTCGTTGTGTAGGGAAACATTGAAGCTAATTGAAGCAAATCTATTACGTCACACATTACTATTCCCATTGCCGTCCGGTTCTGGTGTTTTAAATGCAAGAAGGCTATTGCATGTCCCACTGCGACAGTTCACCACGGCTGTCAGTTACTGCAAATTCAATTAAACGTAACATATCTTCCCGAAACAGCCAGCGCCGGACGACTCTTCTAATGTTCCGGGGGTGGAGACAGAGAAAAAAAACATCAATGTCTCCATGCTTGTCCAGGCGGCGTACAACATCTCCCGAAATGGGTTCTCGAATGCAAGGGCGCAAAGGGAAGAAAAT
The DNA here is from genome assembly GCF_943734755.1 of Anopheles moucheti. Lineage (NCBI taxonomy): Eukaryota > Metazoa > Arthropoda > Insecta > Diptera > Culicidae > Anopheles > Anopheles moucheti. The sequence goes on from NC_069141.1 coordinate 28,585,601, forward strand.
ACAGCCTTCCATTTACTTGGCCGATTCCCGAAACACGGTTGTTTCGCGCTCGATTGATCCCTGCCAATGTATGGTTGGGTTGGGTTGTCAATTGCATTGCATCGTATCGCACAGCAAGCGTGTTCGTTCCGTTTGCTCGGTACGATCGGGCAAATTCGATCAACATCAGTCGAATACAACGACCGGCATCACCGCCGTTGCTCGTGTCGTAAAATGCGCACATTTTTGCATTCCCAGCTACCAAACAAGCCGTGCCGCTGCTGGTGCTCCGTACTGGGCCGGGGGAGCGTGTGTGTGTAATGTGCCGTGCTGTAATATGTCCCGCGCCCGTGTTCGTGCTTCGCGGGACCGAGGCATCGAAGAAGATTTGGACAGTGCATGCAAAATTAATTGAATCGAATGTTTACGGGATTATTGTGCAGACGGTGCAGGCGGTGTCCGGCTAACTCGGTTCCGGGACGTGGCCGTAGCGTTGCGAAAACTGGACGAAACATCGCCTAGCACCCGGCTGCTGCAGCTGGGTAGTGCAGCAGCCCGGCCAAACTGGCTGCCGAATTGGACGGATCCGTTCGGGTTCGATTGACTTTGAAACGTTCACTCGAGAGGATTCCACTCCATGGGTGCTGCCGGTCGTGTTTTCGTGTTCGATCGAGTGAGTCACGGGTTTTCTTACGAAACTGCAATTAGATTGGCGTTTCCCACAGGTCAATGGTGGTGCATGTGTACGAGCCTTTTTGGTGCATTTCAGGTTTGGTTTGCGCTGCTGCAACGGCAGCAAATGGGAGGAGTAAACTATCGCAAACTTCGTTAGCTGTATTTGACGGAAGCTTTTCACCTATTGCCCAACTCTTTACAGACCTTAAATTGACAGGTGGACAGTGAGCAGCGTTGGACGTTCGCTTTGGCACAAGATCCTTTCGTATAGGAGTTCTGCTTCGGTTATTTTTATGCAACCGTTGGTCCATTTGTTGAAGTAATGAAATTGAAGCATTTTTCAATCTTTTCTTATTAAAATTAGGCATACTTGTACCAAAACTTCCTATAATTTTCTTTACCCATTAGTTAATCAAAGCTTGTGCCTTAAATTGATTGTTCTTTACGAAATTGATTCCCCTTTATTTCATTGGTCGAAATGGAGTCGTTGAATATCTTACCCATCTCGAACCCTATTAGCTGGTTTCATTCAAGACCGCAACGATCGCGGTCATTTAAAGCTTAGCCAGTAATGCCAAAGGGCCGACAAAAACGAGAAACATAAACAGACAAAAAAAATATTCCCTAAAAAAAACAATGAACGCTTTCATGCGTGGGTATTTTTTAGGCGGCACGTAAATTATGCAAATATTTGATGAAAAAGTTTAGACACTTGATTGAATATTTACCGACTGCGGTGACTTTTTGTTCTACTTCCGGCCTTTTTCCCCGCCTTCTTACGCCACCACTGCAATTTACCGTTCGCTGTTGTTGCTTTCACGCGTGTATGGGCGCTGTGTCTACCGGTTGGTGGTTGTGATGACCGCAGGGCCCGGTACCACCGGTTTTATGATTGTTTATCTTTGCTTTTTGTGGGCAATCGTCGTTGATGACGCATTTCGGACAGCGTGTTGTCGTTTCGGCTGTTTAGCGTTGGTGGCGGGAGGCATCGCAGTAGGCCCGGTGATTACACCCTTGGCAGAGGGACTGCTCCCGTAGCTCTCGGTGCGTCCTTTTTCGTCCGGATTTTCACGCCATTTGACCCCTAAATCTCATTTCCGTCATCGTTGTTTGCTGAAGTTTGATTTGTGTTGGGAAGAATTGAGTGGGACGCAAATCGGTTGAAGAAAAGCGCTGCGGGCAAACCAAACAAGTGAAGCATTCGCAGCAGAAACGAAATGGCGGTGAAATTGTTTCAGTTATTTTATTTTATTTTGAAACAAACGTCCTTCGGGAATTGAAAATAAAATCATAATCGTCTGAATTCATCTAAATTCTGGATAAAGTAGTCGAAATATTTGAAATTTAGAGCTGCTATTTGAAATTTTAAACAAAAAATTTTTAAAAAATTAAGTAAGGAATAACACGATAATTGCTATATGGACGATTTTTTAGCGATGGACCGGAAATGGGTCGAACTTACCAACAAAAAAAAAAATGCGCGAAAAATTGAACCGATATCCTGGGTAACGAGAGTGGAAAAAAGCTTCTTCTACGGAATCTATTACGGTAAAATTTTTTCCATGTTATTCTGACGCACTCAACAATGTAATTGTTCTAGCGATGGTTTGATCGTTCCACTTCTCGGCTTGGAAGCTGAAGAATTGAAATGATTGGGAGCAAGAATCATGCATCAAAGCATGCCAATCTTTTATTCATTTTGTTGCTGTGTTTGGTTTTGTTTGTTGCACACTTTCTTCGCTCGGATCGATCTGTTGTGGTTCGCTTAATACGATGTGATGCAGGCAACAACAACAACAAAATCGTGTAAACACTACGAAAAATAGCAACCATTGGTCGAACATTTCGGGCAGCAGTGAAAACTCATCACATGGACCGTGAGTGAAATTGTGAGGTGTAAAGTAAACTGCTACGGTAAGGGCATCCATTATAAGTGTCCTTTTTTTCCGTTCTACCAAAGTCCTGCTGTTTGTGGTAGTATACCTTTCCTGTCTCTGTTTTTTTTTCTTCTTTTTCGTTGGTTGGTCCCGTTTGGGGTGGGGAGGTATCCCGAGCGGAATCCAATTTAGCGTTTTATCACATTCCCTGGCCCTTAATACGACGTGATCGGATGAGTCTCAGCGGCAGCAGTAGGGCGCGAGGGTTTTATAAACTCTTAAGAATATTCTCATAAGGATGTCTTTTACGACTGCGATACTGCCGGAAAATGGAAGCAGCGGACACGGACCGAGTAGGTAAGCGAGTCGGAGCCACCGAAGGAACGAAAAAAAAAAAAACCCCGAGCGCTTCCTGAATCCCGGAGAAATAACGAGAAAAGACAGAGAAAAAAAGTAAAACCCAATGACCGGTAAACGAAATTACATGACCGTCGCTCATAAAAGCGGATCAATGATCGGATGCCGCACCGCACCGGGAAGGATGGAAGTCAAATTTTCTCACCCGAGAGGTGTAAACGGGCACGAGACGATGTGATCTCGCTCACGTTGTGCTGATTTTTTGTCCCGACGCTTCCGTGTGCATCGCATCCCGCTGGGGAGTGCGATGGACAGGTAGGGAAATGTGTTTTTTCCTCCGGCACTGTCGCACTTGCGTTCTTCATTTGCCGCAAATTTACTGCCGACCTTTGTTGGTTCGTCCTAAGCTTCTATTGACCTCCACCAATTTAGCCTTCCTTGGTGCCATTCATTTCCTCGAAGCGTGGTATCGAAAAAAGTCCCTTTACCTGCATTATCAATGCTTAGGAAAGAAAAAATCAACCTCGCGCCAGCGACCGCCTCCCAATTGCTGCAAAGTCCTTGGCCAAGCTAAGATATCATTCCCTGAGTTTGGGTGACTTTAAGAAGATCGTGACACGAAAAAAAAAAACACCATACCGACCATTACCGAGGAAACAGCGGTGTATTTTGGGTTGGATTCCTGCTCCGGAAGCCTTCGATTAGGCGAATGGTGATGAAAATGAAATGTGCACCTCGAAATTACCGAGCATAGCCTTTAATCGGATTTATGATTTGTATGAGTGGTGCTTACTGGAATCGATTTATTAAAAAAAGTTGAATCATTTTTCGATGGGATTAATCCCGGGTCATTTTTTTATGGGGCATGAAGAGCCAAAGTGTGGCGTATTAGCATTCGGGATGGAATGCTACTAACAGACCGGTAGATAAGAGACGAGTTACACGCCCGATTGGTTGTTGTAAGGATGGACATTTTAAGGGAAGCTCGTTTTTTAAATTCCTCATACATAGTAAAATTGATATATAAGGACGCGTGAAGGTGTAAGATTAGTCAAATTAGTAATGTTGCTCTGGTCCGTCAATGGAGGAATTAAAAAAGCCATCACCATTTTCCTTTCAATCAAACACATTTGAAGAAAGACTGGTCTTGATTTACGAGAGGCTTACTCGAACTCCACGATGTAATGCTATCGAGTACATTCTAACGGTGCAAAATGAATAACAAACTCGCTAACCTAATCCCACGCGTTGCGTGACCCTGCAGCACATAATAATAATGATAACAACTAGCAGGAATGCGTCCGTGAGAATGGGTAAAATGTTCAAAACGGGGTCAAAGCGGGCTTCCACTGCGTTCAGTTTTATTACATTCTCGTCCCACCGTTCCGCCATTCCCTGAAGGGGCAAAATTCGTTATCCTTTCGGATGAGCTAGCGGTATTAGTTTGTGGTTTTTGCAGGGCAGCAAAGATTTCTATGCAATTGGTTGATTCAACCGAGCCGGACGCAGGGGTTTGTATGTTTGGGACGGTTGAAGAACTTGTCCGTGGGCCAGGGAACGAACTGTGTTACACCGCCAAGCAATATCCTTTTGCGATTGGGTCAATATGACCGCGCCTCCGGGGGAATAACACGAAAGAAGACGGCAAAGAACCGAAAGAATTTCTACCAGCGCGGAGAGGGTATCGCTTATTACGGTTTATTTGATTAGAGATCATATAAACTCGGGTTAACATCATTGAAGCATCAAATTTGCCCGTTTTGCGAATAGTGGTAAGGATGTAAACGGTTATGGATAGGGTACGGGGTTTCCATTTATTTGCAAAATGCTCCAAATTGAAGGATCCAGCGTGAGTATATTACTAGCGTTATTACTCCTCACTAGCGCTCAGTGTCTCTACTTGAATTGTATTTTCGTATCACAACAATAATGTGACCTCAAATGAGTGTAAACGGACAGGTGTGACCGTAATTTGATTAATATATTTGTATAAAACTCATTACCGCCACTTATCAATCCATACCCATCCGATGGTTACTCGATGTAGCATACATTTGAATTTAGAATTTTTCATTTTTTAAGCGACGTTATTAGTGGTATAATTGGTAATAATATACTAACGACATCAAATGGATTTCTTTTCATTCGTCCATCATCTAGAGTGGTGGATAAATAACTCCGAACTAATCAATTAGCTCATACCTTGCCACGCTTATCAATGTGGTCGTTCTGTGGAAAGCGAATTATATTCAATTAATTCGCGATTTATACCATACACTGCTCAGCAGTTTGAGTACGGAGGATGTTTACCTTCGTTCCTTGGACGGAACACAACGGCTTCACCTAGTGAACGGTAGCGTTGGTGTAGATTTTACTCCTATCGATAGGAAAATCCCATTGAAAGCACCGATAAAGCATTAATCCACCCGTGAGTGTGGGGGCACCTGATTATGACCAGCGAAAACCAGCGGCACGGGACGTTATTAGGGTGCGGGTTGGAAAGTGCTTTCCCAGGCGTGTGTGCATGTCTCCGATTTTTCCTCCCAATCTTGAGCGAAGCGAATGCGTGCCCGATCGGTCGGTTGTGCATTTGTGTGCAGCGTGAAAAACCTCACGTTCGCATAGCATGCGTGCGTGTTCCGGGCGAATATTGGATCGCGGCATTTGCCCGGTCCGGTTGGTTGGAAAGTTTATTTTTCATTATAATTGAATACACCAAACGAATGGGGTTCGTTTTATTTTTATCTTTACACAGCTACACGTTATCGCGTTATTGCGCGATTTTAATCATCACCGTACGGGGTTATGATGTTGAGCTGTTTGGTGCGCCGTGGTCATGCCGCGCGGGAAGATTATCGATAGAAAAATTGGTTTGGAAACACTTCACATTCCTTTGCGAGTGCTGATAGTTTTGCTTCATTTAACAGATTTTTCATTACTGAAGCTATTCGCAGCTCGCACCATCAAATTATATTGTTTTTCTTCTATTGTTCACTTCTATTGTTCACATGAAACAAATTTCACTATTTACTCTCGATTTATTGAATGAATTCTTATCATCCTTCAATTCCAGTCATCTTCCAGATCATAAAAGTCCTCATGAAGATTAAACATCCATAAATTTAATTAAGTTTGACATGATTTAGAATACTCATTCCAGTATCCACTTTAGAGTCACAGATTTATATTATTACTAACTCGAGTTACTACTGTAACTAGCATGCTTGAAGACAAATCTTCACAATTTTTATGTTGCTACCCATGAGTTCATTAACATTTATATGATGAAAGCCATTAAATAAGTTGTGTACGAATGTATATCCATTTACTTGCTTAGAAGTACAGTTAAATGACGCTAAAGTTTGTGCTATATGAGCTGTGCTACGCAGTCGAACGGAATCAGCTTGCTACGTCTTTTTGCTGTAATCAAGCAAACGGTAAGGATGGCATGCCATAGCAAACAAGTAGGCCATTAAATAGAGAATAACATCTGCAGCTCGCTAGTTAAGCTTGAGCTCACGTGTATTCTGACAGCTCACGTTGTAGTACCAGGAAACGTACGTATGGTTTCTCTCCCATATGTATTTCTGAACTACATTCATAATGCTTTTACCGTAAACGTCAGATTAGCAGCGATGGCAATGGTTGAATTTGTTGTAAAGAGTAAGTTTGTGTGCGGACTTGTGTGGGAATGTTTTTTTTTAAAGAACGTTCTTTACATTGTGGTAGTTTTATGTACATAAGAAGGATGACATCCGTGCTTCGTTCCATTGCGGATGCAAATAGCATCTCAAACAGATGCCGTACGAATGCAGAAAGACTGTTGTGCACTATATGTAACTTCAAACTGAGCATCTTTGTAACGAAGTGGGAGTGACGCCTCTTGCTTCAACTTTAGCTGACAAATTTTGCTTTTTTCGACGTAAGATGCGTTTTTCTTTTGAGTAGCAACTGAAACACTCCATTACAACCAAAAAGGTTGTTCCCAGGCACTGCTTCAGAATGGAACATGCTTCATGCTTTTATTGACACAATGTTACGTAGGTGAGGTGGAAGTGAAGCCCGTTTGAGAAACGCCCGCTACTACCTTGCAGAGGTTTCTTAATCTATTTGGCAGTATAGAGAAGCAGTCGATATACATTTTTTTAACTAAGTTGCTGTAACTGTAAAGTATACAAATTAAAAGAAAAAAAAATTTCCTAATGACGGTTAAACCACTACCTTAAATTACCAACTTTAACATTAAAAGCTTTTAAACCCAAAACATAGCGATCTTAACAAACATTCGCAAAACGTAGACAAGAACAACAACAAATATTTTTATTCTTTTCTGTTCGTTTGTCTCACCTACCCGCTTAATGGAAAAATGAATGGCTAAACGCACAACACTCCCGATAATGAAACGATTGGCGAAAGCATGATGAAGACGAAAACGAGCGTCGCATGCATAAGTAAGTGAACCCATTAAATGCAAAAGATTCCTTAACCTCATATTCCGATGTGCATTTTAATCGGTAAACAACATAAAGAGAGACATAAAATTTTTACCGATCACATCCCGGGCATTATTTTCATGTTCTATTTTAATTCTATCGCTCCATTCTTTTACAACCAATTTCGGGCCAACGCCATGCCTTGGCACTTTCCATCCTAAGACAACAGCGAACCGCACGGAAAAAGTTAAGCCATTCGAGCCCGCCGAGTTCCGCTGCCACGGTTTCCCTGCCCCCGACTGGGAACCTCACGCTCATTTTGCTGACTCATAAAACCCATGCACGATTGTTCAATATGAACATATCAGCATATATTGCCGCATGCAAAAACCGTTCCAGTGGCAGGCGGATAAGACGGTTGACTGTGTGCGAGATATAATAATATCCATTGCCGTTAATCGACACCGTATAATGGCTGACAGACCTCACTAGCTTTTTGCTGCCAGCCCCTCAACCCTACGAACCGGGGCCAAATCGGGTGGACGGTAGACCCCTCAAACACTGCCGGTTTTAAACAACATTAAAGATGCTGTTGCTCGATCGACGATGCCACCGCGTGGAAATGATTATGATGATGATGACGATAATGATGACAATGTTATCTTGTGGAAAACTTTTCCTTCCTTTCGCTGTCAGAGTGCTACACGTGCCCGTGTGTGTGTGTGATGGAAACCTTCATGCGCAAACCTTCGAGTCACTTCCCAAAAAACAGTACCGAAATGATAAGAAGATCACGTAGTTTCAGGAAATAATTTATACCGACGTCAGCGCTCGGTACGGCACTAGTTCCGGTAGCGTTTGTCCGGGAGAGCCGACCCGCTGGAATGGCTTTCGGTAGACTAGGAACCACTTTGCACGATTTCTTCCTGTTTGGTATGCACATTAGAGCGCTCGCCGAAAAGTTCACCACTGCCACAGGTCACAATAATGGGGCCGTCGAGTGACATGACATGGGAAAGGGAAGGTCCTAAAACTACTGCTGCTGCTGCTGCTGCTGGTGCTGCAGTTGGTGCTGCACTTTCGATTTGGCCCCGGGGCTGAACTTACTTTCCTGCACGTACGGTGCAACATTTCGTGCCCTGGCACGGTTCTTTCGGGGGTGCCCTCAATGTCCGTGCGCGAGTATGTTACAAAATTTTACCACAATTTTACAGCGCTCGCTACAGTTTGCCATAGCGAGAGGAACGAATACTTGGCAGCAACAACCAGAAGGCGATGTGCCAGTGCTTTTACAGGATTATAGCACACTTTTTTTTCTCGCTCAATATTTTTTTAGAAGCTGTTCATTACGGTTTGACGCCATGTGGGTCAAGAGTTTGATCGGTGTATTAAAAATAGAGCGCCGCAAAATGAAAGCTATTCACATCCAACCATCCAAATGATAACTGAATGATGAATGCCAAAGGCTTCTAAATAATGCACATTTGTCACACTGTAGTAACAGTTCCGTGAAGGCAATGGTCCAACACTGTATTCGAAGTGCAATTTCTTACTCCACCGGGCCTGATTGTTTTCCGCTCTGAGGCGATTTCGAACTGCACACATGATGGAACACCGACCTGCTTAGTATTCTTGACCACAAGTCACAGATTCGACGGCATTACTTCGGTGACAGGGTGTGTTGAGAATGGGATAGAGTTTACTTTATTTTCGTTCAAAGTCACTACCAAACGACCCAGAGTTCTGCAATTCTGGTTGGAACTAGAATTCGGTTGCATTACTATCATGTTTTGGTTCACAAATGAGATTTTAGCTTGAAATCGTTCCACTACGCGATGGATCGTTTTGATAAAAAATTTCGGAAATTACCAAAAGCTGACTGATGTAAACAGTGCAAAGGTTTTAGAGTGTTTGACACGTACGTCTTGAAATCTGCAATCGATTTAAGTTACATAATTGAACATGGCACAGCTGCATGTGTACTTGAAATACGAACATGTATGTAAAGTAGTTCGAGAAACGGAAAAAATATTAACCTACAACTTTGTTTAAGAAATGAGAGTTCAGTATTATAATTTAATTTCTTTAACCTAGTATTTTATACCTTAAGGGAGTAGATGCAGTTTTGCTAGCAAATTGATGGTACAAAACATAAAAGTATCAACAGTATAATAATAAAAAACATTGAACATCTCTCAACATAAAATATCCAAACCGATTTTTACAAAAAAAAAAACTTAACAAGCTTCGTTCTCATTGGTCGTTCTTAAATTACGTTAGTAAATAGTTTTCTTTCACCGAAACTATTACATTACACAACGCACATTACCGTACACATGACGAATTTTCCGGTGCGGTACAGACTGCGCCAGACCCCTCTCCATGCCAGTGAAGTACACTCACGCTGGGGTGAGATAAATGTGCTGAGGACGATTATCATCAGCAGCTTACCTGAGATCCGGGAATGTCCTTACCGTGGTGAAAAGGCGTCATCTTCGTCTTCCGGCTTTCTACGGGATGCTAATGGGAAAACAATTTTCCAAAATGATTAATGGTGCATATCCGCTTTTTCTCACTCCCGGTGTACGGTGGAAGGATCACGGGCGCAACGGTCCTGCACACAGGATGTCTCCTTCGCTGTATGTGTGTGTGTGTGTGTGTTTAAATATGGATCGAGGGACCCTTGATGATGACGATTTCTGGAGGAACTTTCTAGCACATTCAAGGATGTGGTGGGTTAAGCACCGGATCCAGGATGTCCTCGTTTTTGCGAAGCGCCAAACTGGTGGGCAATGGACGCACCTACCCACCCAAAATTCCGACCGACTGTCTCGATTACTTTTTGCTAGCACCGAGCACCGAGCACCAGTAAGGACAAATTTAATGTCAGCTTGTGTTCGCATCTCGGCCGTTGGTTTGGTTGGTTGGTTCGTGCAAGTTTTTACCAGGAATGTGTACGATTGGCGTAAAGCCGGGTGGGGAAACATCGTAAGTAAGATATTGTTCATTTGCCGAAAAGTAAACTCCAACCTTGGCCAGAGCTATCCATCATTTGAGGTTACCCATTACTGAGCGTGCCGGTAAGAAGAAGAATAAAGCCACAAATTTCGACACTTCCACTCGGATGGACGGTTCGGTGAAACAATGGCCACATACCGACGCTGGTGTACGGAGACAAACTGACCCTCATCTGAAAGAAGTAGGAAAAAAGAACTCCTCTTTCCTGATGTGCATTAGTGTGTGAGGAGGGTTTTTTGTTACCTGTTTTCGGCTTAGTTTCGATATTCATTTCTGAAAGGTACCACAAAAAAACCCCTTGAATAACTTTAGGCCACAGCCCCGTGGGTAAGGCAAGCTAACTGGGGGCCAGATACAATTAAGGGGTTTATGATGAAGAAAAGTTTCCATCGGTAATCAAGTGTAATGTGGGCCGAAAGTAGGCTGATGGCACGGTTTTTGTGGTTTGTGCTTGATGGAAGACGTGCTCAACCGGAACGACACTAACACCCCGTTGTCCAATGGTTTCTAGGACACGTGGTTGCGTGGTAATGAGATGACCTTTCCCTTTGACCACTAAAACTCTCCACCTGGGATGGGTTTTTTTGTTTGTTTTTTTGTTTTGTCCGGAACGTGGTCAAACGACTGGGAATTATCATACACCGGTTAAGCTATCGCCTTCTTGGGGCAATATGGAATGAGAATATTTGTATGGAAAGGTGACATTTATAATTGTTGGGGTGGTGTTGTCGTCTTGGATCGTGTAGAACAGTTGTACGTAATATTTTTGTTTGCAATGAGATCGAATGGGCGAAAGGACTGTGGTTCTTTTCTGATAACAATTTGGAAATTCGACGTAATTATACACAATTGATGGTTTTGGTTTTCAAGAAGTGTTGTTTAGAATACAGAAAAAGGACACCCTACTACACTCGTCATGCTTGTACGACATTTGTAAAATTTGAACAGATGCATAGAATTGAATATCTTAAAAAGAGTTAAGGACATTAAAATAAATAAAACTAATGTAAGAAATTTTAAGGACAGCCAACGTATTTCTTCATTTCAAGCATTACAACCTCAATAATACTTGTTCTGTCCTTGCAGTATTTATTTAAATTTAATCATCCGTAGCTTGACAGTCAGTTCTGTTCTTAATGTTTTAGATTGCATCAAGATATCTACATACCCTTCTCCCACTGTGGGGTTCAAAAATTCCAATGATTTCTGACTGTTTATATGATCCAAAAGTGGGTGACGTGCGATAAAAAAATCAAGTAAGCTTTGACAACGATTCTATCGTGGTTTTAAACACTGCGTTGAACGTGTTAACAAATGTTAAATGGGAGTTAAGTCTGTTATACTTCCACTGCTTTTAGAAATGAATTAGTTCTTTACACTGTACTATAAAGTGAATATTGTGCAGCAATGATAATATGTCTCCACTTTCCTTTAGCGAGCTATCGGTACTGTAAAGGAAATATTTTGCTTTCATATTATTGAAGTCTTTTGTGTACCGATTAAATCCTATCGTTCACAACAAGAATACTTTTCCTCGGAAATGCTACCGTCTTGCAATCAGAACATCTGCTATTAAAGATGTTTGTGAAAAATAGTCTCCATCGAATGGAAACATTTTCCATTTTGCCGCAAAACAACAACAAACAATAAATCGCAGCCTTTGATTTCGCGCGTTCCATGCCCGTTTCAACTGGACGGGAAGCTTCAACCGTCCAGCTTCCCTCACGCTTCGATTTGCCAACTTCTCTCTCACCGGATGGCAAAAGTTTTATCCGGATGGCCGGAAAAATATGACACACCGTCTGACAAACGAATGACAAACAACACGTCAATCCGGTAAATGTGTGTGTTTGTGTGTGTGGCTACAAAAAGGGAGGGGAAAGTAGGTTGCAAAGAAAAATACCCAATCCATCCTTCCACTCACGACTGCTAAAGCCCTCCTCTACCCCATAAATTCCCGTTCCTGTTGGAAGAAAAGTTACCACGAGACATTATCCTTCTGTTGTTGCACTTTGAGGCGAAAAAGGCAAAAGAAATGGGTAATTGGAGAGGGTCGTGTTGGTCGGAAGCAAAAAGTTTTCCCGCATTTTGTTTTCCACTGGTTCTCGGCCTCTCCCTCCCTCTTTCTCTGTTTCTCTTTCAACCCTACAACCAAGTTCTACATTTTCCTTCGAGTGAGTTTGTGTGTCTTTTCCTTCCAAGTCCACTTGGCTGTGGGTTTCGATGTGGAGTAAGGAAAACTCACCCCACTCCCCCCCCCCCTTCCTCCCTTCAACACATTTTTTACGCCCTGATTGGAAAGGAAAGCGATTCGTGGTTAGTTTTGATTCCCGTGTCAGTTTATTCGAGCAAACATGGTGCCGTGGCGAAGGTCGAAGTGGGTGGGTTTGTTTGGTGCTTCGTCTGATGTATGTGTGCGTGTGTGTGTGTTTTTGTGTGGGAAATTCAGTAACGAAAGGCTGGAAGGCAGGATAACAACAAAAAAGTTCACTCTAGCCGTTTAAGTTTAGTCTACCACCCTACTGGTTTGGACCCCAGTCAATGGCCAATGTTGCGTGCAAACACAAATACACGCACACGCCGGACCAGCTGGTGACGATCGGTGGTGAGTGTTTGAAATATGTTTTCTTATTAGTTTCCAAACACTTGCAGAAGTGACGGAAGAAGCGGAATGTGGGTGGACTGGCCGTTTGGGCGGTTTGTTTGTTTTGTTTCGGGTGTCACTTTTTTATGTGAAGATTTCGGATGTGGGTGGCCCCCGGTGGATGCTTCAACGCTTCGTAATCGTGCGTCATGCCTAAGTGAGGAGATAATTCGCTGGCGTCCTTGAGAGTTTATGTCCTTTTTCACGTGTGAAAAACCCACTTCTGCAATTATTTTCTTTGAACCCAAAGAAAACAGTTGTTAATCTTGTGTAAGGATTTATATTCATTGCCTCTGCGCTTCGTCACTTTATTTAAGCAATGTTTCTCAGAAAAAACCTTTCAGATATCTATCCTACACTGTTTCAGTAAACTTTTAAATGGAAACGTAAGCATTAACCACGTACAGGAGCATACTTCGGGAATGTCCCCGGGGGTGGTTTATGATTTATTGTTCCTGATGGTAGCAGACTTTCGGAATGGTTGTTCCACGCTGCGCCTCCTTTGATGAGTGTTTGGCATCGATTTGGGCAGCTGAGATTTATTTTATTCCCTCCCCTCCCGCTAACGATCAGTGGAGTGAGAGTCAACGGGGAAAAATGAGATAGAATGATAACGAATCAAGACAAACAAAAAATCAATAAATGATTGCGCTTCGTGAATCGTTGCGCTTCACGATACTGTTCGTCACTCGTCCACTGTGACGTCGCGGTTGGTTGTGAAAATTATGGCACGTTTTGAATTGTTTTCTTCCCGCTCTGCTCCGCGCGCGCTCCGGGGAAAGATCAAAAGGCATAAATATTATTTTTCAACGTGAAACAGTGGGCAATTGTGGACTGAGAATTCTCTGAATGTACGCACTCGCTGAAGTTGTGACTTTCCTACACCCGTGGGTGTTTGTTTTCTTGTTTACAAGAAGTCGCTGCTTGGCTTCATTTTCCTTATCTGTGCTGTGATTATTTGGCCTTTGTTAGTTTGACGTGCTGTAGATTTTAATGGTTGGACGATGTGGAAGATAAAAATATGTTTCACATAAAAACGCTGTTTTTATTTTCTTCTTTCCCCCAATAAACGCAAAAAGCTTCAGGCACCGGAACAGGTGAGTAGCAACGATTTTTTTTCTTTTGAAACTGCGATGATTATTCAATTTGGCAAAAGCAAACAAAACCAATATTTTTGAACGCGTTATCGGATCCATTGCAACAACATGTTTTTGTTTACGATATTTTCAAAATGTCACGTGGTGGGCAGAAATGTAGGGGCCTGTGAATGGTCAGGTAGTCAGTACAGGTCGGGCATTCGAAAAAATCAACAGCAATTTTGTTAGCGTAGGAAGGTAAGAGTGCGATACGAGGTGAGAAGAATAAAATTATTATTTTTTCACCAAAGTAATACTTTGTTTCGAAAATTGGTTAATTTGATCAAATTGGTAAAAATGCGTTTTGATAGATTTAAATGTTTGTTTCCATTTAACTATGTTGATTATTATTTACTTAAACTCTAGATTAGCCACATGTCCTCAAATTTGCGTAAAGTCCATTAATTTAATCAATAAATGTTTATTGAAAGCCACAAATACTATTTTGCAAAGAATTTCTCTTGATGTTGATGGAATAGCTCTCAGATTTACGCATGAATAGGAAGTAGTCATTTGGTAATTCATTTGTTATTCATACACTTTAAGGCTTAATTTATAAGTGTACTGTTTCAGGTCAACTTATAGTAATGTTCACGCCATACCTTTTTTGTAGCACTTATTCTACTGCGCGACTAGGGTCTAGGGAAAAGGCGCCATTTTTAAAAATAACTATAAATTATTAGTGAAATTCTGCAGTTTCAGTAAAGAAAATTTAAATATAACACTCCACCTACAGCAGTTAGCAGCACGTTGTGACATTTATCATTCGCCGTAGATATCGCACGGTCGCACCTTACATGTATGCAAAGTTCGTTAAACCATCAGCAAACCTTCAACCAGCATCGAAGAACACTCATCAGAAATGGCACCTTCGGCAGCTGCCGAGCCAATTATAAGCGGGCGTGTAATAATTTCCAATCGTTTCACACCGCATAAAGACAAACATGACTGGTCCGTATCGGGGACCATCCGTCCGTTGCCACATGCCGTTCGGTTCACCCGCCCGTGCGATGTCTTGTGATTGGGCAACGGCAAAAGCCTCCCACAAGACACATTCCCCATCAAACATGGCGCACGGCACACAACGTACCACCGGACAGCAATTTTCTCATCGAAACATCAAACCATCCGATACCTTTTCCCCGTGGCGTACGTGTGGTAATGCTGCAATAGTTGCAACGCCATCGTCGTTCATCGTCGTCGTCATCGTTTCGTCCAATATTTACATTCAATTATTTGGTTTTCCTTGCGTTGACTTTACATATTAAATATTTACTCAATGGCAATGGCTGCGGGCCCGCTCGATGGTGGTGGTTTGCGCCCCGTTTTGCACCGAAGCCTGGACCGAACGGTATCGGTGCACCATTCGCATTGTCATCACCTGACAAATCGATCGATCATGCGATGGAATGGGTGCAGCGGAAGCGATAGGAGTGCAAACTTTCCCGACACATCCCGATGTGTGGAGATGAACAGGATGGCTGGAAAGGAAAGAAATTAGGTCCTTTGTTTGAGCCTAAACCTAGATAGGTTGGGCATGGTGTGCGAGGAAGAGCAGTAGGAGGAAAAGTTAAATCCAATAAAGAAACTGATTTCCAGCACCTTCAGCACTGTAACAAATCGACCAAGCGGATATCCATACCGAACGAGAACGAAAGTATTAGCGAACGAACGTCATCGTATCTGCCTCACGCATCACACATACAATAGATTAACGATCGAACTCTCGGTGTGTGAGGGCCTGTTTGATGAGGTAAAAGACATTAAAAAGCGGTAAAACTGAGTCGAGAAATCAATCCCGTACACTAGTAGAGACACGCCATCAAAACAATGCAAGCAAACGCCCAGACATCCGCTCGCGCTCGCCACTCTCGAGCTTCCATTTCATGGGCCTCCGAAATGGTCCAAACGATAAAGTTCTGGGCCCATAATTCCAACGCTGCTCAATGGCGGCGGTACGGCTTTTTATGAGCCGGAAATTCATCAAAACAAAGTACAGCTTGAATCGATACGAGGGAAGCGAGCGAATGCGGCCCATTTCCCGGCTCGAAATTCTCCCAGCACTGGGAGCTCTTACGTGGTACGATAACGTGTCACCGAGAAGCTGGTCATTACAGTGCTGGAAGGTGTGTGTGAGTGTGTCTGTTTTGATACTTCTATTGCAATGGTGTCTTGTAGGGATCAGAATTCAATAACCTCGCCGATGAAAATCAATGCCCATTTGCTGAGTTATGCCGTGCGTTCTCTGCCGTGGAACTCGACTATGCCGTGGAAACACTTTCTCGTTATCTCGTGACATTTTTACAGCCCCTTAATCGAGCTTCATGCGGGAGGGGAGGGGGGGTGAGAGGAACATACACGCACACACACACACACACACACTCATACAAATACACACAATCGACCGAGATAGCGGCAGCGATCATCATTAAACGTGTATCACCGAGAGCGCTTGTATCAGGCATCGGCTTTGGGCTAAAATCTTTACACCCACCCACCCATCCACATCCAACCAATGGACAGTCTCATCAGTCTCTGCCGGAAATGGGACCGCTTTGCCGGTGTAGCGCGAAACATAAATTGATTTTTAATCATAGTGCTTCGGAGTGATGTTGGCCGTTGGCAGCGGGCATCATGGCGGGTTCGGGAAGGTGATCATCTTTCCTAACCCATGGGGAGTTCGAGCGACGTCCGGCGTACTCGTTGGCGATTTGCATGCACGTGTGTGCTGTTCTAATTTCCTCATCCATTGGTGGTGAAGCCAAAGATGGCTTTTGCATACATTATGGAGCTGTGATGGCCGGGATTTCTTGTTATTTGACGAACGTGATCTCGTATCAGGTGCTGATGCTCGCATCGTATAGTGGAAAACAGCACAAAAAAAGATTAATTTTATACATGTTGAACCGTGCGGGCAGAACAGCTTGTAAATAAAATTAAATTCCGATAATTTACTTATGTCGGCTACGTATTGGCGAGCAAGAGAAATGCTAGAAGTGTTGTTTTTAATAAAAGAAAATATCTTGAAACACACTAACCCCTGTGAGTTAAAAGGCGTCTAGCCTAAAGGCACCTATGCTCAACCTATGCAACCACAACCAAATACCGACAATAAAGGCAATAGCTGTACACTACTAAAATCTCACCTAGCACCGGTGCTAACTGGTGCAACCCAACTGTAAAAACCGCATTAAAATAGGATTTCCTTTCCAGGTGCATACACCCGAAGGTTTCCGGCAGCGAGTACATTCCAATCTCTTTGAACCGTTTTTTCAACCCCTTTCTCCTTTTCCACACGGCCAGTCATGCGGCCACGTAATAGACGCAGCATATGACCAACGCCGTGCACGCGCACCAACATTCAAGCTGCGGCTGTGGGGAAAACCTCACACAAGCGCAAAGTCGGTCGCAAAGAGCAGGGAATTATTTACCACTTTTACAAACAATTCGCAAATAAATGCACCAGCACCAGTCGGCAGTCGATGGTTTGTTGAGGTTAAAAATTTGCCGTGGCAGGGCAAGCAGCGTTTCGGGGAAGGTACTGGCATACCTTAGCTTACAAGCTAACCGGTCGGAAAATGTTTCGAGCTGGCATGTGTGGAATTGGGGGTGCAGTTTTGGGGATTTATTTCAATTTCATTTACTGCCATAAGTTCCATATCATAAACGGAATATTGTTCAGGATTTTTTTCATCCAAGACCCAACTTAATCATCATTTTGTCGAATGCATGTGTTTTGGTAACGATGAGGCAAGTGTGTGCTATTGACGCTTGTAGAATGGAGTTTTGTTGATTTTTTGTCGTTTATAGAAGACTTTTCCTGCCGTATTTCTGAGTAAATCGTTTTGCAACTTGTGAAAAATTATTTCTCTTTCCTAGGAGGTTAGATTTCAATACTTGATTTTCTTTTATTGAATAATAATTTAAAATTCTTTGAGAATGTAATGATTGATGATAGGTTAGCAATGCGTACACTTTTGATCATTTGTTCCTTTTAAATTGTTTTATTTCATTTACGTTACATGTCGTTTAATTTTGAAAAGTACTGGGCGTCTCCATTAAAATGCGATTTATTTACAAGGTAATATGTCACAACTAACGATGCGCAAGAGAGTTCATTCGATAATCTAAACCATTATTTTTAATTAGTTAGTGAAAAAACTCTCTATTTTCTTTTACATTTGTGAAATACAACAAACAAATCTCTTCTTCAAAAGATCTCTTCTTTTGCTATCTGATTGCTTAGAATAAAACTTCTTCCCCTAACTTTCCCATATCCGTTGACACTTATGGATCGAATACTTCTCCTCATGAACCTGACGCTGCTGTCAAATCTATTGAAATTCCAACAGACACATTTAATTCTTAGTTAGGTAGAGCGAGCAAGCACCGTTATATTTATTTCGTATGGTTCTTTAAGAAAGAGGAATTAAAATTAGAAGCATAGTATCACACAAACAATAACCAAAGAAATTAAGTCATATCGCAATAACTATTAGTGAGTGATTTCATGTCATTCTATTTTCATCCTTCACTCTCACGAGCAGTAAACTTGTAGATTTGTTAATGATTGATTTCAATTCAGAAGTCATCAAGCAGAAGAATCATATGTTGTATTTCTCTTTTTGCATCTTTTCTTTGGTTCACTGTCACTAAATTCGAACTGCTTTCTTGCTTTGAAAGATAGGCTGGGATAGGCTGTTAGCTTAGTAATTTTTGAGCTACGAAAAAGTACAACGAATAATTGTATCGCGAGCTCTTTTAAAAGAGTCGCTAGTTGTGAACCACTGTTTTACAACAGCTGTAAAGCACATCACAAGATACAACATTTCGAATTATCATCAATATTTTTTCATTAACCTTTTTCTATTGTCCGAATGTTTGAAAGTCTATAAATTTATTGCAAATTCACTTTTTAAAGTTATTTAGATTTTTTTATTCCAAAAATTCTTGTGCATTGAAACATTCCACAGTAAAATTATTTATTCGAATTACTCCGATGTGGCTTTTCGAAATCTAAACAACTAAATAAAATAAATGATACTTAAAATTACCCAAAAAAGAGTTAACTTCCTTTTTTAAACGACAATGTTTAGAAAGGGTGCAACGATCATTACATTAAACTGTGGTCCGGTTGGTACATTCTAAAACCACAACCTAACCCTGCCGCCAAAAGAACAGGCCGATTGGTGAAATATATTTTTATGCACCCACTCTACCTCTACCTCTACCGTTGTTTACTCATTTTCCGTTTTTTTTTTCTCTCTCACTTTTTTGTTGTACCCAAAACACTTGTAGGTGAAAACTTTGCGAACTGCAGACCTTTCTGTTCCTTGCGTTTTCGCAATATTTTCTCCCGTTGCCGGTACAGATTTACGATCTCTATCGTCGGCTAAGCTATCACCATACAGCAACGGTTGCTGCGGTTGGTGTAGGTTTTTATGGGTGGAAACATACATCGAAAGTTTATCATATTCGCCTTGATAAACGCCATCCGATCGCGAACCGCTTTTGCGGAAGGCGAAAGGTTAAGCGTAAAAGGATATGAGACCGTGTTGTTTGTTTAGCCCCGGCTGATATTGGAATGGTCAATCATAACCGGCCGCTTAGGCATTGCTACAATACGGTGGGATGATATGGTGGAGTGCTTACATAAAACCAACCACCTTCGGGGCTGAAGTTTTGTGGTTCAAGTTCATTTTTGGCTAGTCACCGATGGTGGTCCGTTTGTTTGCGCTCGTTTACTTGTGTGTCTGTGTGTGTAAGCGAGTAAATAGAGGCCAGTGAAATATTTTGATAATCCCCATCCATACACGAGATTATGATGGTCTCTGACCATCATCAACATGATCATCGTCGTCATTGTTGTCCGTGCTCAGTGCTCAATGGGGTGATGCTGGTAGGCTTATCTGGTGCTTTTTTTCCTGCCGTGCCGGTTATTTTTTCTCTCCCAATCCCACCCCAACCCGGGAGATGAACATTGTTTACTTTCCATATGTGGTCGCCGATATAGCGCTTCGAAAACCATGAACCATTGGTTTTACGTTGTTGAGCAAGCCGGAATGTAAGCATGGTTTATGATGCTGAATAGCTTTATCCATGATAAACACGCTTAACTTCGTTAGATCATCATATTGTCTGACTGGCTCCGGCCAGAGTACATCGCGTTGAAGTTTGTGTACATTGTTTAGACGATTTCGGGAAAGAAATTAGACCGGTTTAAAAGGAACGATTAAGCCTAGCGACATCCGGTACCTCACCGTGCGCTAAACGAATAGTAAGAAGGTGACAATGTGAACCATGTGTACCTACGTCTCAACGTGCACAGTAAATGTGTCTTTAATACTTGCACCATTATCGCAACCTTTTCTTCATTGACTCACATTATTCCCTAAAGCCCACCCAATCCCACCGAACGCTCAACCCAATCCCAATCTTCCACCACACCAGCCACAGCCTTGTTGCGATAGTTTTAAGTGGAATGGTCCACGACCGCGTCCGGTGGTCGTTAGCGCGCGAAAGCGTAGCAGCACAATAATTTAAGATGCATTTCAGCCAGCGATAAGAGAGCGAAATTTATGGCCACCAGGCGAGGAGAGACATTAATTTCGTATTCAGGCTCCGCAACACACGCCGGCGAAGAAGAAAAGTTTCGCTGCAGCACGTTGCGGCGTGGGATCTCGTCGCTCTCTTGCAACTTTTCTGGTGACTGGTTGTCTGGTACTGGCGCGTTTCACGGGCGTCGCTTAATTTAGTCTGCGTTCGGTGGGATAGAAGGGGATAGTGCAGTCGAACGTTTCCATCTCAAGTGCATTGTGCCATTTTTGGGTGCGATCGGTTGCATTCTGTTAGGTTTAGCTAAATGTTCTTAGTAAGTTGAACGATGTGCATTGTTGGCTTATGCTTGTTTTAATTTGGAACTATATACTTTAATTATATATTATTGGCTTTTGAAGGACACAGATAATTGGTTATTGTTTTAAGGTATCAGATATGTCCCTTTACAGATATTCATCATTCCTGTATTTAGCACATAAAATCAAGAAGCTCTGAAATATTTCAAATATATTAAATAAGTTTTAGAATATTTAATGTTAAAAATAATCATTAAAAACATAACATATATTTAAGAAATAAATATAGATAAGAAATAAGATAGAAAATTTTCGAGATGAAAATGCTAGACGTATTCGATATCTTCATTCCATGGTTGTCCTTACGTAAAGAATATAGTAATACTTTCCAAAATACCTAAAAAACAAGAATTTGTGAGAAAGTATACTAGTTTGTCTATGTGTATGGGTAAATGTGCGTTAGTAAAGCCAAAAGAAAACTTCGTCACCAGATAAACCTTCCGCCTTGGGCGTTCTGGGAAGCGACGGAGACTTTCTTATACTTATGCGTTTATGCGAATCAAAGAACGAGGGAAAGCAATAAAACAGTAATGCGGGTTGGACAGTAACATGTCGGACGAGACAGGAAAACTTCGAGATGTTGCATTTATACGCGCCGCACTGTAGGAAGAGGGCAGAAAATTACACACAAAAACACATATACATCCCAGTGCGCTGTGAATCCTTCAGTTACTTGGACTCTTGGTCGTTTGCGGTTTGCACCGAGAGTGCATCGTTTCGAATCCCTTCTTTATCACTCGGCAACGAGACTGCCGTAAAACGGTGACTAAACGGAAGCGTGGCGATGAAAACTGAAGCTGAAATTAAATACGAAATAAAAGTAAGATTTATACAAATTAATTACATTTTGCTATAAATTTAGTTTCGCCCAACTTGGTCGTGGTGTGGTGGTTCCCCAACGGGGGAGGAGTGTGTCGCCTGCAGCTATTCTGTCTTATTTCTTTCCTGCCAGAGGATGGGACGAGGGTGGAATGAGCGGCCAGGGCAGTTTGGTGGGGGTGCAACTATCACGAAAGTTGACTGTCGTTGGTGAAGCTTGAAAAATTCCACGAAATACTACTCGGGGCTACTAAGACTCCTCGCTCCCAGAGCCACACTGAATAATCGGCTTGGGCGTGTGGAGGTGTTGGGAACATTTTGCAGTTGGTTTGGCTGGTGCATTCGCAAGCTTAATGCGAATTAAGATGGCACCGGTGGGAATGGGCAACACGCAACGGTTTCGGTTAGCGTTGGTCCAGAAGCGCAACGTTCCCAGCGTACGGTTGAGGGGCCCTTCGCGTGGAAGGTAGAGGAAAACCCCATTTCTCACTCATCGGTTGGAAGCGGATGCGCACCGAAAACCCCTCGGTTAGGACCAAATTTCATTTGCAAAATTCACACAACGACCGTAATGCGCGCTGTGTGCGCACGGAGCGCCAAAAACGGCATGATGATAATTCGGAATAGTTCGCGCTAACTGCACTAAGTGTTTCAACCGCCAGCAAGTAACTGAGTTATAGCTGTCTTTCGTCGTCTCGGGCGGTAGATAGTAACAGTACGGGATACTAATTTGAAGTGGGGAACCAAACACACGACAACGTTGCTACGAGTGGTGTACGAGCAATGCCGAGCGTAAGTGCTGCGTTTCGTAATGTTCGACTCGCGTGATGGTTTGTGGTTGGCACGATGGTATCGGTTAGCTAGTTGCGGGCCATCTCCCAGTCATATGCGGGCCGAAAACATTCTGAAATTGTGGTTAGTTGGGTAAAAGTTGCTCACTGTTTTAGGTGGGACCTATTAGTGCAAGATGTCAAAGCGAACTTGAGTAGCTGTCAAAACTTCATTAACTACTGCATGATGTTGTCTACCAGAAGCATAATTAAGCCATGCAGGGCCATTCAAATGGACAGAATGTCCTACGGATTTTAAGCGCATTACATAACACATGGTATAAAAAATGTAAAGTGAGAAAATCACTTCGTGTCTTCAATATGGCAAAGTTCAGTTGAAGGCATATGCGATGGAATGGAAGACATTGGTGCGAGATTTTCGGAATGAGCAAGAAAGGGGATCAGTAATAAAGAACGATTGTATTTGGTAATAGACTTCCAGAAGGTCCACACCAATTAACTGAAACTTGGCCTTAAACTGTGACTGAGAGAATCGAATCGAATTGGGTCTTCACACGAACGGACCGGACCAAAATCCCATCTGGACCAATCCCCCGTAGCCAAGGACTGACTATCCGGCTACGATACGGCCAGGCAGTTCTAACGAAACACAAAAAGGGACATTAGTTCATTAGTAAGATCCACTGAGGCCGATCAAACAACTGAACATTAAACCAGAACGAATCTGACTAGTGATCAGTGCATGATATTCTCGCAAAAGGGGTCGAAAATTCGGACACAATACGTATATAAGAGTTTAAGAATAGACGATAATTAGGGTCATCGGTAACCTAAAGCTAAAAAACCAGCTGCCCTCCTTTAATACAGAAAGCCATTTTTTTATCTTTTATAACTTTCGATTATCACATCAATTGTTTTTTAGTTCACTCATCCCGGACGTATCATAGTGGGAAATTTTATTTAAAGAGATAATTTAATGAGTCTTCTAAATATTATTAAAATAATTTTATCTTTTTAAACTTCTCTTCCTCTTTGATTTTCCGCATAAACACTCTACAAACTTTAAATTTATTGATAGAAAAGTTCTTTGCCCTTAGCACACACAGCACAGCTTTAAGCATGAACGTCTGATTGAGAAATTAATTCATAAGACTGTCATACTGTCAGGTTCACCATGCTGGCTTAAAATTCCCTTTAACACTAGAACCGCCGGACTATGCAACCTTACTAGAACCGCCATATGGGACAATTTTGTCCCATTTGTTATGTATAAATTTTTAGACATGTTTATTATTACCTAAGGGTTTCTTGTGGTTAAATAATTAATAAACATTATAATTAGGAATAATAAAGCATTATTAGCAACTTAATCAATAAGTAAAATTGAATTGAGATCATATCAATCGCATACCAAGGATATCAAGGCCATGTTTTTTACATTAATATAACATTTTAGGACTTTTAGTGATAAACGCTTTTAATTATTCCTTATAGGGTTGTACGATAGTGAATCTAAGCTTATAGCTTTTAGTTTTTTGTACAAGTAGGGTGATAAGTAGGGTTTTTATGATAAGAAAACAAATCTTTTGTTCTACTCTATGTGACTCCCTTTAGAAAAATTCGATGTCAATATAGCTCTAAATGACCAAAAGAAGAGGCCAAAGCTTTTTTCGAAAGCAAAAGCAAAACCTAGATTAATTATTTTAAGCATCTGTAACACATATTTTGGTTTCTTGGTATCAGGACATTATATTACATTGCTTCATCAGAACCTGGCTCACATGAAATGCATACGTACGAAGCTCTTTGAGTACATTTTTTACAGACTGGTCTATTGCATGTAAAGCATTCGTTAGCATTTTTGCCCTCGGGACAAGACATTTGAACCTGGCAACGCCGACGACCACAAGTTCTGGAACACAATCTTCAAGCTGGTTGTCGGATGATTCACCAGATGAGCATACCAATGGATCAAATAAATCGCAGTCAGAGGTATCGGCCAGAGGATCCCCTTCTGATTGATCACTGGAAATGTCGTTCAGAGCAGCGATATTATTTTCGGGTCGTAAACCACGCTGGCGCACCATATTTAGATACTCTTGAAAGCGCACAAATAAAAATTTCACCTTGCAAACACTTGCAATGTCCTAAGTACACCAACAGGCAAATCGAAACGTGAAGGCTACTTGTTTGGAGCTGCAAGTATTGTGCTGGGGATCCCTATACGCAATAACCAGCAGTTGATGCTTTGAGTGGAGAGCTGGGGATAGGGGCACTCAGACCAACCAGTGCTTCCAATAAAATTGCGGTAGAGTATACAAAAATGGTGCTTACATAGATTAGCCGATTGATGATAGCGCTAAAATAAACACATAGTAAGCAAATGTGAAAGCAGGTATGTAGTTGAATACTTTCGCGCACTTTTATTGTTCTATTCGTATTGACATGCCTTGTCACGAAAACGCATACACGCTAGTGCTGCCAGACTTGCAGAAGCACATCCATCACTCGTTGCAGCAGGAATATCAGCCATCACTACGTATTTTGCCTATGGGACAAAAATGTCCCATTTGGCGGTTCTAGGTTGGAAATGATTTTTTTAAAGTACTATATGGGATACACAATTTTTTATCGGCGCATTCGAAAGATCATTAAAAATAAATAAAAGTCACAAAATTTCAATGAGTTGACACGACGGCAAGCGGAACAACACACCTTTTTCGAGTGCGATGGGACAAAAAAGTCCCATCGGCGGTTCTAGTGTTAAGAAACCAAAACAACAGGAAGGACCAAATTTAACCAACACCGTTAAGAACTATCACCCGCAAAACTGACAGCAGCATGATGTCCACCGCCGTAAGGTAAAGCAAACCAGCAAGGGTTTCACCCATGCCAACCAAAGTCAGGCTCGCCATTACCTTATCAATTAAACCCAATCGACGTAGCAAATCTGTACGAACGATCTGCCCGATCGCAAGCCCGATCCCCGAGGGGGTGGGTCGAAAGGTTTCAGATTCCATGCCAATGTGGAATCTACGGTATCAAAATGTGAAAATTGTGGAATGCAAAAACCGCACCGAATCGAACCGTGAGAGCGAGAAGACAAAGAGTGGTCGGTGTAAACCTCAGTTACAGGCAAACGAACGTACAGGTATAATCTTCTCGGAATCATTCTAACGATATCGTTTGCTCCACCGCCACAGGTTTGAAGATGGGTAAGAAGATGCCGCTTGTGCTACCATTACCTTGCCAGCTGGCAATCTCGTTAGTGGCAAATGCTTCGATTATTTCCCTCACCCAGAGTTGGTGACCTTTGCATGGGTGGGATGCTGTGCCGAGGCTGGTTGGGTGGAGGTCATGTCACACGAAGATAACCTGTGACGGTTTACAATGGTAGGAAGCATGAAAATCAGCGCATTCTTTTTACTGTTTTGCGGTATGTAGCTGTGAATAGGAAGTCAAAGCTGCATGCCTCGATTCACCGGCATTTGAATGAAGATGTAACTTAATTGCAGCATCAGCTCGAGTGGGATCTAGTAGGCTGTGGTGGGAACATGACATTGTTTGCGGTCATTTATTTTGATACATTTCTGTTTTTTTTAGTTATACCTAAAAGAATAAGGATTAAAGCAAATAAGGCAAACGAATCGAGAAACATCACACATCCATAAATCGTCTTCATCTTGTAAAGCACCAGACAAGTAGCTCCCATCCATCTGATCCACTGAGTTATTTTGCCTAAAATCGCATATTTCATCTCCCGAACGGAACCCGACCACTCCATTGATTTCCGTACGAAAATTTGCTCACCACACAGCTGGGGCCCTCGAAATGCGGTGCATGTGTATATGTGCGGAAAATCTTCACCGGTTGTTCCCAGACAGCGTGAGGCCCGATGATGGAAACGATACGGAAAGCGTGTACGCGCGTACAGCTGAAAAATGGTGCTAACTTTTAAATCAAATTATATCTTTCGTAGATAAATTATTGCTCCGCGTGGTTAAGCTTTCGGGTGAAGTAAGTGTAAATGTGGAAAATTTTCAACCGATCGAACGTAATTACGCCACCCACACGGGAGGGGGGCGCGTGCATGGTGATAGGATGGTGATGTTGCTAGTATTGCTGGGTGTGAGTGTGTGTGCGTGTACGTGGGCAGCAGAATGAAAAAGGTTCGGGTTTCGAGAAAAACTTTTTACGCTTGTCAACGGTTGGTTTCGTTGGATTAGGAACAAGATTAATAGTAGTTTGGTTCATCACCTTCGGGGTGGTTTGGAAAAGGGTCGGGGCGTTGGGTTGGCACGGTGGTAGACGTGATGGGTGTAGTGGTAAGGCAAGAACTTGTAGCAAATGTTTGTAGCTTCTGTTACTAGGAGTATCTTATGCAATATTTGATGAAGTTTGACCTTAAGAAATAAGGATTAAAGTAGATAAGGTTTTCTTAAAAGTTCCTTAATCATCGCTGCGATTGTTCACATAATCAAGTTGGAAAATTAGATAGAAAACCTTACACAGTGTACTAGCAATTACTTGGTGAAGAAAAACTGTTTCCAAACTGTTCACTTTTCGTCCGCCACTAGTCTCAACTTTCCCACACTAACCCAACTGTGCACCGGACCATGTGCTCGCAATATGTGCGCTTTGCAAAAACGAGGCACATTTTTCCATCAAGAGAATGACACAGGGAAATCAGTCCCGGTACCGGCGTGACCATATATCACTAACGCACAGCCACTTTCCACTCCGAACCCCTCAGCCACCCGACCCGACTCGAAATACTTTTGCTTTCCCAGTAAGGTGAGAGTTGAGTAACTCACGCATAAGCACACACACACACACACTTGCACGGGAACCCAATAAAATATATCCGCAACCGAATTCGGTCAAGTCTTGGAAGGATGAGGCAAGCTTGCG
Source organism: Anopheles moucheti (assembly GCF_943734755.1). Classification (NCBI taxonomy): domain Eukaryota; kingdom Metazoa; phylum Arthropoda; class Insecta; order Diptera; family Culicidae; genus Anopheles; species Anopheles moucheti. Next base: position 28,613,155 of record NC_069141.1, read on the forward strand.
GTGGCAGGATGGGTGTGTGGAAATGCTTTTAGTATGATTAATTAACTTTATTATCGATACGCTTGGCAGATGTTGCTTCATACTGCGTAGTGAAGTACGCTGCAGCTGTTGGGTAGTAGATTGTATGTCACTTACCATTGCCTGATGTATGACAATAGATTAGAGCATGGTTCATGCTCTTGGGGAATACATGGCGCATTCATTGTGCTGCGTGGCTCTACTCTGCTTCTGCGAAGGAAGGCATTTGAATTGAATCATTGTACAAAACATTTTGTTACTCAAGGGGCAAGGATTACATAATTTGGCAGTAGCGTTAGGTTTTCTGGAAGGTTTGCAATTTAACAACAAAGTTTTACATCCTAGTAACTTTCTCGTTTAAAAAACCTATATAAGATGATAGTCTCTTGGGAAAGCCTACCGAATAGTATTTCAATTTATGCTGTTTGAATTGACCTTTGATGAAGTTCATGTTAAAACAAGGAAAAGTAATGTAAATTGAATATTATGACCATGTTCAATAACACAAATAGTTTAGGGCAGCAATCAATCTAAGTGGGTGGGTTTCCATACCAACATATGGAAGAGAAATTTGCTCTCATTGACCAGGGTCTCCTTTGTTTACTGTATAGCAAGCGGGTATTACTTACATCGCATCTAAGCTGCATGAACAACTTCTCCCATGTTACTATGATCAATGTTACCAATTTGTAAAATATGCATAGCCAAAAATGATAAACTAAACCCAGCAAAGAAGATTAAGCTTGGTTGAAATTCATGACGAAGCACATGATGTTCTGTACAGAAATCCCTTAACATCATATAATCGAACAAGTGGTAATGTTGACAAACATCAACGTCGATGACAGCCGGTTTGACAGAAAGCGCGGGCGTGAGTGAATCTAGCCCTGAGTGGAGAAAGTCCGGCGCGCTCACTCACACACGAAGGAAAAGGGATGACCTGTTGGCAAAGGCGATGACCGGAGGACACGCGTGCAATCAGGCGAACTGGGCCCCAGTAACAAGCCAACCGCGCTAAAGAACACGCTTGATTTTTTAATTCGTCCCCGTGAGCCTACTATTAAGGTATTAAATAAACGTATTAAGAAAAGTGAATTTTCTCGTGTCGCGTGTTTGTTGCCCTGTTGCGTTCGCAACAGGTAAGGTTTTCCATGAATCATACGTAAATTGAACTTGATTATTCACTAGATAGAACTAGATTATTATTATTATTATTATTATTATTATTATTATTATTATTATTAGTGCTAAATATAAGCTTTAAAACAAAAGTTTTGAACAGCCGTCAAGTTCGAGTATTTGTAAGGTTATTAAATGTTGGCTGTGATTCTGTATTTTCGGTTGTTTGAGGAGTTCATTTGTCCTAGATTTACAACAGTATTTTGAATACGAAGAATACGAGCTCTGTGGATAAAACTCTTTACTGTTCAATGCATATTTAAAATATTCACAAAATAAAAACGAGTTCATCGAATTATAATGAGCGACAATGGATTGGTTATGCATGATTTACAAGAGATGTTACGCTACGGATGTTTTTTTTTTATTTTTACATAAATAAATCCAGCTTTATTTTAAATTTACGATTTTTTTTTACTGAAAAACGGTTTTGTATCGTTCACGTTTTGACGAACGCCTGAAGTCATTCTAATGCCGTGATGAGCGCACTGGAACCTGGAGTTATCTGAAAACCCAATTCAACGGAATTGCATCTGCTGGATTTTGAGTTGATTTTCCATTTTATTATAATGCCTCATACGTGCGTGTTGTGTATCGAGTTTTAATAAGCACGTATTGTATTCATACTTTTTACTTATTGTCGGGTATTGTATTGTATTATTGTGCAGTTGTCTGTTGTTTAAAAAAAAAGTTTAGCATATCGTGATGACTAGGAATAATACCCGAGCTGTTCTGTTCGTTTAACATGGCTTTTTTGTGTTCAGCTTCGTTATTCAAAACATTTTAATCTTCTATCGCTTGACAAACTTCCAGAGGTAGGAAGGTAAGCTGTCTCTACGTATTTGCTCAGCATTAAACGTTATTAGCAGTTTTCTTCAGTATTTAAAGCCCTTTTTCCGTAATTGTAAGTTTTTTTTTTCGCCATTTGACAGGCAAACCTCAACTCAAACACCGTAATTAAAAAAAAATCCCCCACCGTACAAAGGCGCGCCACGTATCGCGAACGGGGAAAGATCATCGTGCACCGACCCTCAAGGGCCGTATAATTAGTGTGTCCAGCGTTAGCCCCGAACGTGTGACAACTTTATCAATATGAAATTACACACATTTCTATCGCGTGCACAATGTGCGTATCGATCGGTCATCGTTGTTGGCACTGGAGTGGAATTGATTTTTCCCTTGAAATAAGTGGCACGGGGATGAACAAAAAACATCACACACACACATACACACACCGGAGCATATTATCTGTCATGCATATTAATGTGCAGTCGGTAGAAGCGATTCGATTGTGTATTGGGGTGGTTTATTTTTATTACGATTGTGTGTTTAACCAAAAACCAACAAAAAAATATTGGCCGAATCGATCCGTACCTATGCCGTGTGACGTAAGTGCAGTTTCGTTTCCTGTACGTGGCCGGGTAGTACGATAGGTACGGCCCGGCCCCTGTTTCCCGTGCGCTCCCGGAAGTGACCTCATTTCACGGTTCATTGAAAGATGGCTCCGTTCGGGGGAATAATGCATTCGCACGGTTACTTCCTTCCGGGGTGGCATTACAACGGTTGCAGTGTGGCAAGTTGTCAATTCCCATGGAACCGTTGTTTTGATGCTGCACGCACAAATCAGATTGCATTTGGTGCTCGCGGTAGTTGTTAACGAGTGATACACGGGGGCATTTAAATTTGATATATGAATAAAACCACCACCCCGGGAGGAAGCTATTTCGTTGATGGAGTAAACCCTCAATAAGTGCCCGTTGCTCGTTGTGGTGTAGAAAGTTTCCTTTTTTTTTCGTTGGTTATGTGGCATGAAATATCATTATCGTGGCCCCGTGCTCCGTTAGCACACACTTCTCGCAATGGCAATGGCGGTGCAAAAGTGTGTCACATTCTCGGCTGCGATCTGCCGTGGATGTGGTTGCACACCATTACCCCGAGGGAAATCCCGAAACCGTCTGTCGTCCGGCCATCGCAGGAAGATGATGGTGATGCCCGATGAAAGTGTGATGGAAACATGACGGTGAGTGTCGCCACTGCGTTTCCGCTGCAAAAAGATGCGCCCGTTTATGGGTGTGAGGTTTTTTTCTCTCTACCTATCTCTCTCTCTCTCTCTCTCCTTTTGGGACCACATCTGGTGGACGTTACACAGGCGACTCACGCTGTTGCTGTCCATTTTCGATTATTCTTTATGGACATCTAATGAACTCCAGTGACAGAGCCAGAGCAGTCAGCTTTTCGGGCGTTGAAGATGCAGTCGAGTTAGGCGTCCCCTGCGGGAGTTTCCATTCCATCCCGCTTCCCACGAGAGATGCGGTCTGCTGGATCAAGCTGGATCTGTTGACTGTTTTCTTTATTTTTGGATAGGTTTGGCTGCCTGTTTTGCTCCGCTTGTGACACTTTGTCCGCTTTCCTTTTGGGCAAACCGGTTTTGGCAATGTGCGGTAAGTATTTGTCATCGTTGTCTGATTTCTGTCCGCTTGGCGTCTTGCCTGAACCCGGCTGCCCCATTTGCCCAAGCAAGCAACAAATTATGAAAAAAATAAAAGAGGGACACACCAGTTATTGCGGTGGCCACCATCTAGCCCGTCGTAAGTTCATTACGAGTGTGTTGAGCGGTCTTGCTGGTGGTCAATTTTCGGGACGACGGTTGCAATGTTGCCCCCCGCTGGTGGCAGCATCCAATTACGGTGCTCTTCCCATGTGTGGCTGTGTTTGTTTTGTAAGTGGTTTGGGACGATAAAGTGAAATTCAGTGTAAGAAGTGTGCCGTTGGTGCTGCTCCAAAAAGGGAACATATGTAATCTTTGGCAAGCTGGAAATTGAAACATTGTGCTAAATGCGCTGAAGACCATTTGTGCAAGTGGACATCGCGTGGGAAGCTTACAATGGTAGACATGAACGACGCGCGATGAAGTGATTTGGCACTTGATGACACTTGTTCTGCGGGAATAAAACGATGGGATGACATTTGGGGAAAACTTAACCATTCTGTGGCGCATCAAGGTTGCACGTAAATGAGTGTATTTAGAGAAGGGTTACAAGGGAAACATGTGTCGGATGTACTGCTACAGGGAAGCTTTAGTGTATGGGGAGAGTTTAGTGTTTGTTTTCTGGAATAAATGCAATCAAAAAACATTAATTGTGTTTGATAGGAAGGAGATAACAGATACAAGTGAAGAGTATGAATGGCATTTTGTTCGAACCTGTTTTAACTTGTTTTGAACCTCATCACAGTTCAGTTTTTCACAGTTTTTTTTTCTATTCATTCTGTTCAATTCATCTTGCTCTGCAAATTTGTAGATTCAATGCATGGTGTGAGTTTTGTGGGAATAAATTCTTCTATCCAATTATTTTACATTTTCTATCTCTAAAGTTACAAAGGGTTTACACAGCTAATCGGCCGTAGTAAATTCACTAAATGTCATCAAACTCAACAATGGTATTGAGAATAAAAAGGCTCCAGAGAAGGATCCACATGTTTTTTTTTTCATGAAATAATTGTTGAGATTTCATGTTAAATTAGCCAAACTATATACTAACTATACTATATTTCAAAAGACTAAAATTACAAAATACTCCTTAGTTTGAATTCTCTGCTATATATCTGTTAGTAAAAGTTTGAAATTTACTAAAAATATATTAAAACCGATTCAAAATTTTCAACGTCAGTGTTGGATTGACGTTGACGAATTGTAGGTTTATGGTGTTGCCACCTTTGCAGTGACTGTTGATAATGATTTAGTAGATTTATGAGGACTGAAAGGCTGTGCAAAGCCTGTAACTTATAATTGAAAGCGATCTCAATTTTTTTACTAATACAAAAAAAGTAAAAATATTGTTAAACAAAAACAATAATAAACAAAAAATCTTTATGCAACCGGCAAATCAACATTCAACAGCGAACTCAATCGCACGGTAATTACTATTTATTTAGCATCCTTCATAAGTGACACATGATTTGAATTGATTAGAGCAGCGAACGGCAAATTGTGATGACTTTCGCTTGATGACACACACATTGAATGAAAACTCTCGAGTGAGAAAATCATTAACTATATTCCCGCAATAGGTGGTCTCTACACCCATTGATTTCTCTCCCGGGGGGAAAGGGCACACCCTAAATGAACTAACTGGAACTGGGAGGGGTGAAAGTTTTTATTGCTCACAATCAAGTGATTTCACCAAGTGGAATCCATTTCCATTTCAAGTGAACCGATCCAAGCTGATCGCATAATGATGCACTTGCACCTGCTTATCATCAGGTGCGTCGTTATCATAATCGACACGACGGTGATCATTATTCAAATCAGGCTCCCATAACTAATTAGGTATCACATATTCAAATCTATCTTTTCTGATCAGCAAGTGGGCGGGCATGAGCGCCATTGAAAGCGTCGGGTGCGTGTGTGAGTATATGTTTTCAAATTGGTTTCAAATGTTTACGTAATGTTGCTATTTTACAAATGATTGAATAGTAGTGATCGATTTTAGATTTACTGAAATAGAATTTAATTGAGCAAAAGCTAGTACTGCGCTTTCGAATTAATTGAATTAGTTATGATGCAGGTGGTGCTTTGAAAATTCAAGCTAATTTTTAACCCACAGCTTGGTGAAATATTTAAAATTCGAAGCCACCGCAGGGGTTTATTTCAAGCTCAATAGTAAATCTCTTCCTAATTTCTACCTACAGTTTTGGTGTGCTTCTCCTGCCAACGTCCAAAAAAACGACACTCGCCAAGGCCCTAGGAACGAGGCATGGAATGAACCGTTTGATTGCATGTTTGTGATAAACAGTCATCGATGGCAAAGCACATAGGATGGGCACCGTGCCGCTTCCAGCGCGGTTTGTTTAGCGTGTGGCACATTCTAACTTAATTAGTTTTGTGTTCGTCCTCTTGCAAACATGCTGGTGGCTTTACATATGGTACCACCTGCTCGCAATGGGACGCGTAATGGTTTAGATTTACGGAATGAAGAATAAACAAACACCAAAGGATAAACTGGTGCCGATGATTAAGTATTAAATCATTATTTATTTTTCTTTCTTTTTTTTTGGGACAAAATATGGTAAAACATGGTTTTATCTTGCCGCGCATTTATTCAATTAGCAATGTTAAACTCCAAACACTTCTTGTAAAAAAATATTCATTTAAAATAATAGTTTGCCATGCTACAAATCACTACAATTTTGCATGCCAAGTTTTAATGGCAAGTGTTTTACCGAATTCTGAAGGCACATCCCGGTATGGCTGTTTACCTACAGTGTGGGAGCAGCTTGTCAAATACGTAAGATAATTAAGAACTTTTCCCAGTTCTTTTGCAAGGCGAATGATTATTTGCCGCTCTAGACATAGCGACAACACACAACATGTAAATGATCTGTAAAAAGATGTGTTTGATTAACTTTCGACAACTGTTGGCTATTTATTCAAGCAGCTTGCGTTGTGTGTGATAAACAAGACATTCACCGTTTGCATCTCAAGTTCTGAGCAAGTGTTTGTTGTTCATTTTGTCCGTGTAGCGTGATTAATATAGCGCAAGGCTTTGTTTACAGCAAAGTTTTATTTAAAGTTATGCGGAAAAAAGGAGAAAAATTCTTGCGCAATATATTTGTACATTTGGAGTATTGTTCATTTGCTAAAGATACAAAAACCAAACGAAAGCTCAAATGAAAAGAGGAAAAAACTATGCTACAACCATACAGTGTACTCTTTTGTAGCGTTATTATGTAACAATATTTTTTATTTCACTTGTGCCCTTTATCACTTTATCAAGTTATTTACTATTTTTCAATTAAACTTTTTAACACATTCTGTAATATTTAAGTTGTAATAGCTATTTCCATGCAATTTATTACACGTATTCCTGTCATTTTGTCCACTGCAAGCAATATTCTTGTCCACTCAACCAAGATGAGTTATCCAAATGCTGTGCCTCATTCAAATCGCTCACCATGGACGCAAGTTCGATGCCATAGGAAATTAACTTCCGCTTGGGGCAGGAACAGGGCAAAACTTTCGGAATTATTCGCACCTAACGACAGTTGCGTGCGACAGCGCTGTCAAGTGCAAATGTCATTCGGTACTGTGGGTGCGACTCGTGCTCGAAACTTTGGCCAACCAACCGTCGTGTACGAAAGTTTAACCGTGTGCGAGTTTTCAGCAGCGGTACTAGGAACTAGGTCGAAAGAACATTCTTACCGATCCAGAACAATGGCCAGTTACTTAGTGCCTTAGTAATATCAGCTCCTGTCACAAACCTTCTCAAGGAAGCTTATGTAACTGGTAGAATTTTTGTTGATAGAAATAAGCTTTTATTAATTGAAACATCTCCGATGGAATGAGACAAAAAATTAGCTTGTGCTAAGAGCAAATGGTGTCATGCCATTTACACCACGACGCCATTTGATGGCCGTGTCGAAACAGGTAGTGCAAACCCATCGCTCAAGTTGTTAAATTCGTCCAATAAAACGTGCCCTGCTCTTGAAGCTCACGCACCCCAACCATAAGCAGTAAGAAAGAGAGGGAAAACATCCCTTTGATTACAGGAAGCGAACGCGTAACAGAGTTGGGAAGGAAAAATATAAAAACAAATTTGGAAACTCTCCTTCCCAAAACCAAAAGAAACGATGAAGAAGCGGGAAAAAATGGCGCTCGCCGGACGTGTTGTTTTTCCCCCCTCGGGCAGCCCAACCTCGGCGACGTAACCGAATCACGGGGTGTCATTAATACTTTTTCAATTACGACACATTTTTTTATGCAAATCCCGCAGACAAATTAAATAAAAACACGCAAAATTAATTCCCGGTCGTGTTGCAGCATTTGAAATGAGTGTGTTTCTACGCGCGCTAGAAGAATGCGAGTGAGGCCCTCGCACGGTGGGCGCAGGCACAAGACCCGAACGGAGGGATGGTTTACTTTGGCGGTGGGCACCATTGAAAGTGAATCAATTCCGTGCCGTAACGTTGAGTCGCCTCGGACGGGGTGTTCCGTCCGCGAGTCCACAACAACGGGGAATTATGGTCTTTTATTACCATTTGACCACCGGGCGTAATGCCGAGCGCGTGCTCGCAGGCCCACACAAAAGCGTACGGAAGTCTTGTACGAGGCTAAGCAGAGGGGAAGGAAAAAACAACAACTACAACGAAAACTTCTCAGTCTTTTGTGGTTGAAAGGTTCGTATTCTGAAGAGACTTCTGGCAATAGGCGCGGCTTGCTGGGAGAGTTTCGCTAAACTTGTGGAGGTTTGTTTTTTTTTTTGCCAGCGTCTATGATACTTTGCTGCTTAGGCAAGTCCCCTTTGTGAGACGCCCACGGCGAACGATGATGGGCATGGAGGAAGCCAGCATGGAAAAGTTTGAAACTGCTTCTATCATAAAGGGGTAGAAAAAGTCGTTGTGGTTCCATGAGGAAAGGTACAAATTTCAAGCGTAGCAACACTTAATATATTTAATATATATTAATCACTGCAACGGAATTTTCTAGTAAAGTTAGTAAGCAATGTTTGAAGTAAGATTTTTAAATTAATTTTCAATAACTTCTTTCATCTTTATAAGACACAAGAAACATATACTGTAGCGTCTTGGATTTTTGTAAAATCGAAGTAACCAGTGGAGGATCAATCCCCTTGGAGGCCCAGGGCGGAATTATAGTTGGGGCCTCTTATTTTAAAAACGATGAAAGAGGGAGGGGATAACGAGCCGGCTTATAAAAGAATGTAATGATTTGACAGCCTCAGTGGGCCCTAAATTGTCTTGAAATTGAGATGTGGGTTTTTTGCAAGATTGATCTACTTTGCGAAATATTGCACTAAGAAAAATCGCTGCATGTCAATTTGCACAGTTCGATCAATTAAATGCAGAGAAGAATATCGACTCTGTGACTTGAAAGAATAAACGAAATTGCACCAGGATTTCCGAATGCATAGTGCCATGAGAACATCCACGGAAGAGGTAACACCTTGTACAGCAATTTTGTCCGAAAATCGCCGAAAGGTATGCAATGTTTCAACACTAACTTTCCCGTTGGTCGAGTAAAATTTTGCAGCAATTTTGATCGAAAACTGCCGAAAGGTATGCAATTTTTAAACACTAACTTTCCCGTTGGTCGAGTAAAATTTCTTCGAAAACTACCAGTTTTCGAATGTATAGTACCAGGAGAGCATCCACGGAAGAGGTAGCTCCTGGTACTGCGCCGTAAGGTATGCAATCAACTTGCAATGCAATGCGCCGTAAGGTATGCAATGTTTATACACTAACTTGGCAACCAACTTGCAATGCAATGCCCCGTAAGGTATGCAATGTTTAGACACTAACTTTTCATACAAACCAGCTGTTTTCAGATTTCCGATACCAGGAGAGCATGTTTTTCAAGAGGTAACACCTGGTACCAGCCGAGTACCAGTATGTTGCACAACACATGTTGCGCAACACATGTTGCGCAACATACGTTGCACACCACCTGGCTTGCAACATATGTTGCGCAACATGTGTTGCGCAACATTTGGCATGCAACATCTTACATGCAACAACTTGGGATTGCAACTACCGGGAAGCGCGTGATTTGTGCTTGCTCGGTTGGTACCAGGTGTTACCTCTTGAAAAACATGCTCTCCTGGTATCGGAAATTTGAAAACAGCTGGTTTGTATGGAAAGTTAGTGTTGAAACATTGCATACCTTTCGGCGGTTTTCGTGCAAAATTGCTGTACAAGGTGCTACCTCTTCCGTGGATGCTTTCCTGGTATCGGGAATCTGAAAACAATTGTGTGCGCGGCAACGGTATAGTGGTTTTCACAGTTGACCAGCTGATTTGGACATTGGACAAATTTTTCGGCATTTTGTCAACTCTTGTGGCCCTGCACATATTAATGTGAATTTTGATCGTTCGCTTGATTTTGCTAATATATATATAGCTAATCAAATAGAAACAAATGTTTTGTATAACCAAAGATATATTAAACACAAGGATATTTTCGATCAACTTTGTACCCTTTTAATTAGATTTTGTGCTATAAATTAACTCTGCTGCTAAGTTTCCAAAAATCGCACAATCGGCACAAATTGTTTGGGGCCCCCGACACGGCGTGGCCCTAGGCGACCGCCTACTCCGCCTACCGTTTGATCCGCCGCTGGAAGTAACCATATGAAAATGATTTTACATTTGAATTGTGAACCGCAGTAGAACATAGATCAAGGAAGCCATGACGTTTGTTAAAATGTCTATATAAGCGGAAGCAATTGGTCCAATAATTTTGGTTAATCGGTTGAAGAAGAAACATCTAGTTTCCTTTAACAGAGTTCTGGTCTTCGGCATTTACTCCCTTCTGACTGAATAGGCTTCCCAAGCTCAGGATAATGAGCAACTAGCGGAGCAAGATCTGGTAAGCGGGACGATTCATGCATAGACTGCTGCTTCACCGAGAAAACTCCGGTACCGTCCTGTGACTTCAGAAAAAGGACCAATCCTTCACGTAGTCTGCCGTAAAAGCTCGACGTGTAACATATACCTATTTCAACGAAGCTGCAGTGAGAGTACAATATTGTACGTGATGATTTTAATGGCATTATAACACATTCTTGACCCATTAAGAAATATCCTTGATCATCCATTAATTAGTTGTTATTACAATAATATATTCTGATAATTTCACGATTATTGAAAAGCTTCCCAAAGCGATGCACATTTAAATGATGTACGAAAATGGAACTCCTGAAATGTCAAAAGCACAAATTATTACAAGTTAAGCGATATGCCCTTAATAAAGGAATAATAGCGGTAGTGTTAAAAAGAATCCACAAATGCATAACGCAGCATCATCTTGCAAGTAGCAGCGAATCATCCGCAACTAAAGCGTGCAAATAGTACCCTCCCCTCCAAATTGCAACTTGCACCTTTTGTTTCCCCTTTGTGCACCATTACCTTCGTTACGTTCCTTCCGTTGTGCGCGTGTTTGAGCAGTACAAATATTGGCACAACAATTTAATTAAGGATGAATTATGGGGGTTAAATAATATCTTAATTTGTACAACCCCGGGGCGGAGGATACCCAAGGTTGCCGAGAAACGAAGCTTTAATGGGTTCGTCTTGTAAGCTTTTGTTTGATTAGACCGGACCTGCGTTTGCGTTCGTCGAAACGGTACCAAGCGTGATGGAACGATGAAAAGAAAAAGGAAACTCGTGTGAATTAACTATTACAGTGCTGATGTAAGTGTAGGTGTTAAATATTACACACCGTGGTGTAATCATTCTTTATTTACAAGTGTTTACTAAGGGAAATTGTTTGGAATAGTCTATTGTTTCTAGTTTCTTGTTGTTGGATATAATGTGTGCGCTTGAAACGTGTTTGCTTTAAACGATAAACAATATATACTTGCCAGATTTAATCACTATGAATCTAATGCAGTTTGTATCCTCAGCTTTCTCTGTGCCACTGTCAGTGGGAACCAAATTGAAGTGATCCAGAGTTCCACACAGGTTTTAGCTGGTAAAAATTTTTAAAATTCCTTAGCACTTCTGGGTGCCGCCAAGGTAGTGTGCTCAGTCCTCTTCTCTTCATCCTTTTCATTAATGTTGTTAGTCGATCGCTTCCCTCGACCTGTCATCTTTTATACGCCGATGACTTGAAAATCTTTCATCGTATCTCCTCTACTTCTGATTGTTTAGCCCAGCAATATCTTTTAAATTATCTCTCTCTCTCTCTCTCTCTCTCTCTCTCTCTCTCTCTCTCTCTGTTTCTCTCTCTTTCTTTCTCTTCTTGGTGTTCTAATAATTTCCTATCTCTGTGTTTCGGTAAATGATCTATTATGTCTATTTTTCGTACCTCCCATCTTTTTTCAATACTCGCTAAATTAATGTACGTGTCTATGCTCGTCGTGACGATGGAATGATTTTGTCCTTTAATGTCCATATTGTGATTTTATGTACATCTGCTTTGAAAACTTCTTACTACTTTCCGATCTCGACTCACTTCCTCAAGCCTTTAATTTTACATTTCCGTTGTCAATTTTTCTGTCAGTCCTCTTATCCTTCTAAGCCTGCTAGATATCTATTGTTAGATTTTAGGTTTATAATCTTTCCTAAGGTTAATGGTTAACATGTTTATTACTTTTAATGTAGCATCTAAGACATAGTTATTCTGCAAGATAGAGCAGTGAGTTTAGCCTGTAGGGTACTTTTTATAAAAAAGTGGTTTAAAATGAATAGCATAAAATATTACTCATTACCTTCACACGTCCAACAATGACAGATACTAATCAGAAACTTATATCCTTAACAAAACGTATGTAATTTTAACTCCTTAAGCAAAATGTCAAGCAGATGTTTGAGGGCAAGCAAAAAAAACCTTCAACCAGCAATAAAACATATTCTTTCCATCGTGCGAAAAACATGCAGTGTGCCGTAAAAGTCTTTCCGGTGAAAATGCATACGATCACAACCACACACACACAGCCATACATTCGTTGCGCCCAGTGCACGCAGCACAAAACGATGAGGAATGTTTTATGGTGAACTTTGGGCCGGTCGTTATAATTTACAGAAATAATGAGAAGCCCGGAACGTGCACAAATCCAACAAAACCGTCCCCGGTACGAATGCGTGCCCGTGGCGCCGAGCCTCCAGTGGCACAACGGGGACTGGTAGGGAAATGCGGAATGCTTTCCTGATAAGCATATCGGTCGTTTCCTAATTAAAAAACTGTCAGTGTTTGAGGTCAGAGCTTTTCGGTTTTACTGAGGTCCGATTCCGTGTTTGCATGGCATGTGAAGTGCCTTTCGGGGATAGGTTGGGGTTTTTCTTCCTATGCTTCTGCGTCCCCTGTTTAATGGCACTCAATCGTAGCGTTTTAAACTACGTCGGGCCAACCAGTCTGTGTGGCGCAAGTGTTTTAAATTATTATCCCCCCCATTCCGAAACGTTCGAGAAGAAGTATGTTTGCATATTTGAGAACAGATAAATGTTTTGAAGTGAATTTATGCCGCGCTAGATAATGCTCAAACAAGCAATTTAACTAGCAGGATGTGAAGCAACACTTTATTACATTCTATAAAGTCGTTTTGAGCTGAGCTTTCTTTTGCGAGCTGATACTTCATTTTTAGGCAATGTGGGTCAATATTACATCCAGCGTTCGGTACGCTCAGTTCAACGGTTACCTTTTTTAAAATGGAAACAATGTACGACGGCTCAGTTAATTATGGGAACAAAATGAAAAATCACATACAATCAAACATGATCGGGATAATAATTCCACCCTCACGGTGCCTCGGCTATAGCAGAAACCCATTACGGACAATTACGAACGATGACAGAAAAGTAATGTTGTAATTTCGAACCATCGTGGTTTATTTTTCTCCCGGAAGCCGTCGATTGTCCAGGAACACGATCATCTCAGGCATGATGTAATCTTATTTTCAGCCGCAAGCGATTGGAAATCGAACAACGCGGGTAAAAAGCGACATAAAATAATGCGCTTTCCCGCTTGCTGCGCGATACGCGACGGGGATTGATAATAACTGAAGCGCTACAAAAAAATGGAGGCGAATAAAAAAAACACACACACAGATGGACACTCAGCTGGGTAAGGTTTTTGTAATTACTTTGAAACTGTTTCACATGAACCACACGAGCTACGACCGGTCCGATAATCGGGTGTGGGATTTTCCAATGAAACGTATAGCACAGCTTGCAGTCGGTTTGAAGCATGTAGCATCGAACCGGTGCAATACATCAGGGACAGGTGAAACGGGTTGATGTAGCTTATCGATTTTTAATAGTGAACTCATGTACCTCGTTGGCTTAAGACTGGGATTATGCTTCCGTTTCTAAACGTTTCACAACCGACGGTAGACGGCCTTCCGTAAGAAGTAACGATGACTTTCGTATCCTTCCTGCAATAGAGCCTTTGAGAAGATTTTTTGCTTCCTTCAAGCCTTTTCTTGCACGGTTTTTCTTCACTTGTACAAGCCCCCCAACACATAAAGAATGAAAAACCAGCCTGGTTGGGTTTTATTTCCCCGGTGCCGGAAGATCGTTACGGTGCCATTAAAATTAATGCATTGAAAATAGTGTCCCTGCACTTAAGTGCATCTGCAGTGCCGTTGCATCGCTGGCAGGGTTGCATTTCGCGCGAGCAGGAGACAATTTACACCACGGCAAACGATCGGCAGCCGGAGTGTTACCCGGTGAGTGGGAAATAAAATAGATTGCGATTAAAAATTAATTGTTTGCAATGCACTCGACGTCTCAAATGTCAATTTACCGTATACTCACGTGCAGATAGGTAGCGCACCCGGCAGAAAAAGGATCGTGCAATGAACGGCTCCGAAACTGATCTATAAAAAAAAACCTGCCCGTAACAGTCGCACAGAGCTGCGCGAATCCCATACCCCGGAACCAGATAAGATGATAAGATGTTTACCCTCGGTGTATGTGTGCGTGTTTGCGAACAAGAGGAGCTTCCTCTTTCTCGCTCGCTCTCTCTCCTTCCTGATGAGCAATGCGAGTTCTTGTACGTTTCGGAAAGGGAGCAGCAAAACATGCCACGAAGGTGGTAATGGAAATTGAAATTTATTCGCATCTTTTACCATTTCGCTTCAGAAAATGCTGAAAAACCATTATTACGCCTGAAGGTGTGTGGCAGGAGGAAGCTAACGGGGAAAAGAAAACAAAAATACTGAGTAAAACAAAATAAAGCACGATGAAAACACATCGATAACGAACTATCAGGATCAGGCTTTAAAAATGTCGTAATTCTTGCGCACCAAAGTGCCTCGGTCCGCGTGCCCAACATCAAACAGCCACCCCAGAACCAGCCGGAAGCCAACCGGGCAGGCTGCAGTCTGTTTAAAAGAAGTTATCTACGCTAAACAGCCCAGCACAGGGCCCGGGGAAAATGTCTTTATTGCCAGAAGCCTAGCGTTGGGAGGAGAATTAAAAAACCAAAATACAAAAAATACACAGTAACACTAAAACGAAGAAAATAAGTTGTGAGCAAATATTCGCTCCAAAATAAAGCACACCATACCCGGCTTTTCTTTAGCGTCGTTTTGGCGCATCGTGAGCATAAAAACCGGGACAGACAACAAATCATAAATTTTATTGCGTCCCCGATTGCCATTGTTTGGGTCCGTTGGGCGTGAGGTTTTGAGGTGGACTGTTTTTTTGTTTGTTTGTTCGTTATAGAGCTGCTTTGAAAAGCAGCCTTTAGAGGAGGTGCTGGATGAATTGCTCACCATCAACACCACGGGAGCAATATTTTTTTTTCATTCTGTGAGCAATATTTACGATAGATCTGCAATATATCAGCATCAGAATGAGTGGAGTTGTATTTCGATTGGTGCGGCAGATGGGAAACAAGGACAAAAACCAACTGGAGCAGACTTATTTTTTTAAGACGTGTCACGTTTCTTGTCTGCTACAGATCAGAGCATGCTTTGCTAAAAACGGAAACAGTTACACCGTTTCTTCTGGACATTCTAAAACTCTGAGACATGAGACATGAGACTGCTCCAAGAATGCTAGACTGGTTGGCCTCAAATCAAAGCTATACAGAAGTGTTGATGTTGGCAGCGCAGACGGTTTTTTCAACTTGAAGTTTAATTTTATCACAAGGAATCCGTCTTCTTGTCTTAAATGCTTCGTACGATTTCCGCACCAGGAAAAGAATGTTGATCCTTTTTTATTACCTTATTGAGAATTTGGAATTAATTATTGTGCGAACTAGGGTTTATAAAGGAGTTCGCTTACAAGGATAGGTTATAGCATATATAAACCTCTAGATATACGCTATACACCTTGACGACTGATTTGAATCAAATGAATACTTGAATGAACTTTTGTCATTGTAATGAATTTCTGTAAATGAACCAGACAAATGAATAAACACTAGCAAATCCGAAAAGTGAATATTTCACAACATTGTATGTTAAAAATAACGTTCAATTTCTTGAGGAATGATAGAAGGTTTCTGTAAATATCTGCCAGCTTCTTATCACTCTGAAGAAATTCAATTCAATTTAAAAAAAAAAACATCGAAACACAAAACAAACTCTCATCCCTATCTAGAGCCATAATGATGGATTCATGACTATTCGTTTCACGAAAATCCTGTAAGCTGTCGTTCGCGTCAAACTTTCTCACTTAAAGCAGCCTGAAGTATTGAGTGGTGAAACTAATTTCCCGCTCAACTCATAGTTTTTGTGTACCTTCGCTCCGGATGCTTCAAACTACTTCAAACAGAAGTTCTCAATGGCTGGCTTCTTCTTTCCTTGTTTGTCAAGTGTGAGGCGCAATGCATCGTAATTATTCAGTCATTATCAGCTGGAATTCCGTCTCGTCGCCCCGACCACACTAGTGCGCCTTCGGGAACTTCAACCGCCGAGAGGTACTCTTGAGATCTTGATGGGCAATCGTTAATAGAACTCAGTCAGGATTTTCCTTTGCGTGTAAATAACGTTCCGAATTGTTTTGAATATAACTTCAACTTAACTAAATATTACTCAAATATAACTTAAATTTAACATAATGAGGCTTTTCGTTTAACAAAGCATGTCTAAGTACGCAATTTAACATTGAATTCATGCGTCGATGAACTGTGCGTAAGCACCATCAATATATGAAGATTACAATCTCTAAGCGCCCGTAGCCGACAGTGAAGGAAGGAGTGGATAAACAATTATCCAAACTCCAAGCCCAACCGTCCGTGTCCGTGTCCGTGTTGATGCAACTGTTGGCAGCTTATTCGCTTATTAATCCCCATCGTCCACTCAACCCGAAACGTCAAGGAGGCTTAGCCAAGAGCCATTTCCTAAAACCTCTTACGTAATAATGACACGTTCTGGCGGGATCTTAAGTAAACCACTCGCTCCGGCCGTGCAAGTGTGTCCACACTTGTGCAGACCCACACACACACGCACACTCATACGCACTGACCAGTGCATTCGGTTCGCGAACAAAACCCTCTAAAACCAGGGCCGAAGCCTCGTGTTTCGAGCGGCGCAAAATGTCCAACCCGGCGGCGAAAACCAACCCGGCGGCCATTATTTTATTCATTATCGTAATGGTTTATGGTTATACATGGCAAATTAGCATAGATTAGGGAATTGGGAGCAATAACGTCCATAACAATAACAGCAATCACTTTATGGCGCTCGGGCCGGTTTTCCGGTCGTGCTTTCCGGCCAATGCTGCACTGGGAGACCGGTACCTGCGTTCGGCTTGCGTTGCGTACGAACGTCCACACCAGCGGGCTCCTATAAACCGGTCGAGGCGCGAACTTACTTCCGTGCGGCATCCAGGCATGAGCGGGAGCCTGTCAGTAGGAATGAAATGTCCGCGCGAGCCGGTCTGACGTGCCTGACAGTTTCGCATCGTCCCATGGGCGATGGTAAGGGACTGGGGGCGAGGCTTGGGCTGATGAGTAGCGATGGGCCGGAACATTGGCAAACATTTTGAATGGCTCCAATGCTCATTAGAATTTACAATTGGCTCGCGGTAAGTTTTTTTTTATCACATTTTTTGATTGACTTTTGGCTTCATTTTGACACAGCACAATGCGACATCTGATGGGGAAGAAGCGATGCTGTAGGCCTGTTAAAGGAAGCCTAAACGATTGGATCATACGAACTAGTCTCGTTTGTATCTATTTTCTGATAAATCATTGCATTATTCACCTTTTTGGGCACGCTGGTCTTAAAGCAATTGTTAATAGTCGTTTTAATCGACTTCCGAATGATGATAGCGAAATCGTTTCACTTTTATTGCTTAAATTTTATTTACTGCTGGAATGTGACGTGCAGCTTGTTTCTGAATACTTTACGTAGGTAATAAATTGTTTCACTTGCTCACTGCACCGTGAAACGCTGCCTAATCTTCCTCTCCAATACTGCACGAAAGGATGAACGATCGGTGTTGAAACTTTTAAATTGAATATTTTCCCCGTGAGCAACTTGCTCGGAAGAAAAGATGAAGTAAACACGAGCGACAGACCAGAACAAAAAGCACAGCTAAAACAAATCCCTCTAAAATTGCAAAACAGCCGCCGACCCGATCGTTGTTCGATGTGGTGGGCTCAGAAGGGGTATGCAGCGGTGGGAAACAACAGGCCCACACCGGCACGAAGGATAATGGGAATTTATATTAAATCTCGCACAACATCTCACATCCATCCAGCCGGGCAGCAAAAAAAAAGGGCAGAAAAGAGTTCACGCGAGAATGTCAGGTTCAAGGATCAACGAGCCCTTAAGTCGAGCCCCGTTTCATTTTTCACTCCCCGCCCGCCCTGGGAAGGTGGATTGAATAAGAATTATGCCCGGTGTAAGGCAACAAGGCGCAACCGACCGAAGGTTGGATGTACTGTTTTTCAATTACTGAAACTTTCCCTACCCCTCCCGGGCGGGGTCGGACGCACCGTAATGATGCTGTTGCTGCGTTGGATTGTCCTGATTTCGGTACGCCATGTTTCAACACGCCTTCGGGGCGCCCAGTGGTTTACGGTGTACTACAGAGAGATCAGTTTCAACGGCGTGGTTGTTTAGCGCCGGCACTCGTCTTTCGGTAAGAGTGCATGCGGACGGGTTTGCTGGCGTGACTTGATCGTTCTATAGGTCAGCAGGTGCTTGAGGCTAACGGGATCAAAACGCTACGAACGCAAGCACTTAAATTTGCATTCTCATCGGAAAAGGGAAGTAACGCCTGCAACGGAGTAAAAGGTGAAGGTTAGTGGATTTGCCACAGGAAATGCTAAACAGCGTTGTACCGAAGTTGTTGATCAATGGCACAAGGGAAAAAAGGCAATTCTGACATTTTTCACTATACTCTTCATGGGATGTTGAAATACAATTCTAATGTGTATATCGAATTAAATAACAATTTAACTAAAAGAAAAAATCATTACGACTGAATTGAGAGTTTGTCTGTGTTGAGTTTGCATGCGTTAACAATTTCTTCGTTAATAATCATTTATACAAGAGAGGATGAAGTATTGTGATTTTACTAAAAAAAGGCAAATCTACGTCCAAGAAAAAAGGGCCCACAACGTGTAACGTGTAAATCAAGAAAACATTAATGCGTTCTGCTTCAACCGAACTTATTTTGTCACGTTGTCCCAATTATCAGCTTACGTCACAACCTTTTAAGGGTTCTTTTAAGTTAGGACAGTCTTGTCACAACAATTAACCTTCAAATTCCAAAGAATTTAAAACTATCCCATTCGATGTTGGTTTTCATGGATTGCTGTTCAGATTGCTTGCTTTTTAGTAGAGTCATATTTCATACGGTTTCCCTTGACGACAATGAACCAAACTCGTGTTACTATGATTGACAGCTTGACAAGTGCTTGCAGTAGTTGTCTAATCTATTAATGGTTCTCATCGTACGGAAGAACACAAACGGCAACCTTTGTCCCAGCCACCACGCACCTGATTGGCCAACCGAACCGGTGGAAAGTTTCTTAACTACATGTTTATTTCTAATAGGTAAGTAAATCATCAAATGCACAAGCTCCTATTTAAAACTTCCCCCTTACATCACCGAGTGATGTGGCACCTTCGCTTATAAGTTTACTGCCAGCCAAGTTCTGTTCTGTTGGTGTGTGGCTTTGTTTTTTTTTTCGTAGATCACTTTCCATCGCTTCCAGCCAAACTGTCAACTGTGTTCTTTTCAGTCTCTCTGCTTAATAGTGATTATTTTTGCACTCCTTTTTTTGTTTTCTGTCACCAGCGTTTCCGCATTTCGAGACCGCACGCCTCCCAGCGCTTTGACGTGCAAACGCAATGTATGACGTGCAATGGCATAATTAAATGAGACATCACACTGCCGCAAAGCGACGCTCGTCAACTGCTCAAATAGGACCGGTGCAGGTAAAGAGGACGCTCAGTGGCACAGGCGACACTAACAACAGCGGGTAAGGTTTCTCGTTTATGGAAAGAACTTTGAGCCTGGTGGTTGAATGTTTGGCGGCACAGTTTTCTTTCCACTACGGTGGTTTGATGGGACGGTTTCGTTGGGGGCTGTGGGGTGTTGTGTTTGGTTGGAGAATTAAAAACAGGTAGTTTAATGCTGGTTTCTGGTGGATTTAATAAAAGTACAACTAAGCTATGATGGGGAGCAATGCAAGGAATCTGTTTTAGTTTACATCAAATGCGATTAAAACATTCACACTTACAGGAAGTCAAAAAGTTTATCTATCGCTCGGTAAGGATAGTTTGAAATATAATGTATAAAATTTCCACTTTAATATTGATTGATAATGATATTTTTATTTCATACGAAATGTTTTTTTAAATAAAGATGGTAATTGTTAGCTTCAACCGCTCTTTAACCTGACTGTGATTTTTCCTTCCTCAGCATGGAGAAATGCACAATAGTTAATATTTAATCCAATCAACACTGCTCATATTGAAGCCAACCAACAAATTAAGTAATTTTTTCCCGAGGAAACAACACTTCAAGTTGCATTTTTAACATGCCTATTCTAACACGGAATTCACGTTCATTAGAGCCTGGTTCATTATGGAGGGTTTAAGCAGTGTAAACGTAAAGCATATACTCGCACCACTGTGCTACATAGCCACCCAGCACGAACCGCTCAATAGTTTGTGGCTGTTGTTTATTATGCTAATTATAATCATGTGCCAGGTGGCAGAACCATTCGCTCGTAGTGGAAGCGGAAGCGACACCATGTCAGCTGGTTCGTGGTTAAAATGCTCATAAAAATAGCGTTCCATGGGCCCGTTCGGTTCGGTAGTTGGGCTGTCCCCAGGCTGGAAAATTTCGATTAAAGAGAGTAGCACTGGTCCAAAAAGAAGGTGTGGACATAAGGAAAATTGTAAAAATCAAAGCTATATAAAAAGGTAGCAAAACACCTTCTGTGGCAAAGTCACCGTATCGAGTACAAGAAACGAATCTGAAAGCTATTTCAGTTACACAAACAAAAAGCTTTATGAATATCCACAATTTTCACAACACCAAAAGTGCACAAATAAAGAACAAATTTTAGAGACAAAAGAGAGATTCTTGTCTCTTTTCACTTTTCAATCCATCTTTCTACTATCGTCCTGCATAATTCCTCTGCTGAAAATGACAAAAAATGGCCGCGATACTTTCAATCCTTGCCTTTTAAAAGGACCCTACAAAGCATTTTCTACCAGCAAGGCTTTATGGCGCATTTGTTGCTTTTTTTCCCCCTCTGAGTACGATATTGTACCGCGCCAGATAATGCAGCAGGGTGAGCATCGACAAGGATAAGGAATTTGCGACATGGCAAAAGTGCAACGGGCATTCTCGAGTGGCGTTGATAAATTTCGCTTTCCCATTTCGTAAGGCGTCGCTTTCGACACGGATCTTGGCTGTTCTTTTCTGCCTTGTGTCCACTAAAGGCAGACTGGCTTCCTGGACCGGACAGCTCGTACTGGAAGCACGGCACTTATTCACAACGAGCTGTTACTTAAGCGCTTTGAGTCGCCACTCATGTCGGTGAGTAGTGTCCTGCTGGACACATCATTTCGCGTCCGAACGGCAAGCATTGCTATTTAAAGTATTTGCGTTATGTGTCCTTTTGGTCAGTAGTAGTAGTAGTAGTAGTTTTCTTTATTGAATAGAGATATCAGTATACATTGAAATTAGTTGATAAGTTTACAATGGGTTCGCCAACGCTTTCCTCATTATATTGGAATTTTGTATTCTACTAAGCTTTGCTGAACAGATTTTATGTTTTCCTTTAGAGGAGACTGGAATTCGGGTGGGAAAATATTGCAAAACCCACCTCAGGACAAGAAAAAAAAATTATATATATTATTATTTTTAGAAAGACAATAGCTTACAAAGAAAGAAGAGAAATAAAAAAGATTGAAACCTAGACCTAATCTTAAAAATCTATACAGTGATAAAGGTGGGCTTTGGGATATGATAGAAGTTTGTGGGTAGGGTGGGAGAATGTTGGAGAATTAGTAATATCAGAAGAACATATGGGTTGAGGATGTCAAAAATGTGGTTTTTGGGTTGTTATTAGTTTTTGAAATGTATTTGGAGTTCAATTTCAATATAAATGTTTCAAGGACTTCAATATTACAAATTTTATGTATCTGAGTAGTTCTACTCCAGGGTGGGTGGTTTAAAAATGCTTTTAAGAATTTATTTTGGATTCTTTGCACTTTTATTTTGTGAGATTTAGCACACGAGCTCCAAACTGGTGATCCATAGGTTATTACGGGTCGGATTAGGGAAGTATATAAAAGAAGTTTATTTTTTAGGTTTAATTTTGAATTTCTATTTAAAAAACAGTAGAGGCTTCGGTATAGTTTTTCGCATCTTATTATAAGGTTTTCAATATGTGGCTTGAAGGTGAGTCTTTTGTCTATGGTCATACCTAAGTACTTGACTTCGGTGCGCCAGGGTATGTTTATTCCATTTAATTGAAGATTTTTATTGGGTAATTTACGATTACTAGTACAACGAGTGAAAAATATTGCTTCAGACTTGTTTGGGTTGATTTTTAATTTCCATTTGTTGCAATATTTCTGGTAGATAAGTAAGGAATTATTTAATGAGTTAACTATTGTTTTCGATATTTTGCTACAAGTGCCGATTGCTAAGTCATCTGCATACTGATATTGTGTACATTTTGTCATTTTGGGTATGTCAGATGTGAAAATGTTGAATAGTAAGGGAGAAAGTACACTCCCCTGTGGTACACCAGCCATAGGTGTGTAATTATTGGATATGGAGTTAGTGATGTGTACGGCATTAGTTCTATTTGTTAGGAAACTTTTAATTAAATCGTCCTTTTGGTCATCAGTTGGTCTGTTGGGCGAAGAAAATGCTCCATCGTAGTTAACCGCTAATGGTTTGTAAGGAAATGGCGTAGCTGTTGCACCCTGCTTTACGTTAATTGTTTCAAGCAGTTCTTTAAAAATGATTTTCTTTTTTGATTTCATCGCGAACAAAATGCCGTTTATATGCAGTCTAAATTTAGTAACGGGTCAAACCTCATACAGTCCACCGTTATATTCGCCTGTCTCTTCAAGTTGTATCTTACACCCGCTTAATGTCGTCAGCTTCTGTACTCAACAGCAAAGCAAACTAAGGTCCAAGCTGGTGGAAAACCTTTAAAACAACTGACAATACAGTCGAGGAATGCAATAATGGCAGTCAACTGCATAACAATTTGCCATGCTGTTTTGTGTCCTTTGACAAATGGAAGTAAACATTTTATTATCGGTTAGATACAGGCAGGCAGGCTGTATCAGTTAGTGAAGAAAACATTTGTTTGCTTGGTTAAAAAAATATCTAAATGTGATAAAACATTCAAACAATGAACGATCTAAAAAAAACTTATCCAGCGTTATGGTAACTTAACTGTGGTCGATCTCATCGGATAAACTTAATTGAATCTTATGCTCTCTCCATCTATTTTTTTTTCCTATTCATACCACTTATTCTTCATGCGGGCTTTTCTTCTAGCGTCCATTTATGCTCGACAATTACTGCAACGTAAAGCCCCTGTTCCTGTCCGATGGTCCGCGTCACCGTGTGTTAATAGCACGTTAATCTTTTAAGCTTGGTATCATAATTAACACGCATTGCTTACTCGTGCTCCTTCAGCTCCGTACAACGCGGCGAATGCATGGGAGTCAAGCAAGAGAAAAAAGATGTTCACTCCATCACTGGACCGTTTAAAATAGGAAATGGTCATTGTGTGCCTTGGGCCGAAGCGAAAGTAGCTGGCAAACGCGAAGGAGATTGCGAGCATAGACGGAAGCACATCCTAGCGAGCAGGGCAATTGGTTCAACCGGGCGGCACCAGCAAGCCGAACCCGATCCAAACGACCCTCGTCGAGCTGTCACCTATCGCCACCATCGCACCCGTTATCGGATGAAGCCGATGGCATGGCCAGCAAAACGACGTCCATCGCTGGTCACTACAAGCGAACCCTCCATGCCGGCTACAACCGAGCCAAAAACATCTCATTTGTGGGCTGCGACATGAACACGAAAAAAAAAAAAACACAAACAAACAAAAACACATTGCTGATCACAACCGAGGGAAGTGCGAATTAATTTGCTCAAACTGAAGCACTGGTGAAGTAGGAGAATTACTGCAACGCTACGTAACATATTGAGCTTTGGGTGGGTTTGGATGTGCAGGAGCGTGTCTGTGTTTGAATGCGAGAAAGCGTTAGAAACGGAAACAAAAAAATGGTGGAAAATGCAGTTCGTTGTAGGTGGCTGCATCCATCCTGTACGGCTTCGGCGGCAGGTACCGTATGCATATTTAACGGTCAGCGCATAATCTTGTTACAACGAGAGCGAAGCTAATGGCCAACGACCATGTGTGAAGAATTGGAAATACATGGTGGAAAGGTTGTTAAATGTTTAGTGGTAAAAAATTGTTTAAACACTATTTAATGATTTCTGTTGGTTTTTTAATCGCTAGACTTAATAAATATTTCAAAAATTATACTCAATAAGCATAATAAAACATTCTGCCTGTTAGTAAAGCGATTATTATTTTTTCTATTGTAACGTAACGCAGCCGTAACGTAACGTTTGTTGCTAATGCTTCTTGTACTATGCTAACCATTCCACGTCATGGCACACTGTGCGATCAGACCGACGCAACTTTAGCTTGCAAATGTTACCACGGCTCATCCTCACATCATTCCGAGGCGAACTTTCGCTCGTACTTCCATTTCATTCTGCAATGTTGCCTGCTCCGTGTGGTACAACTCTTGCGCTGCATTTCTCCTCTCCATCGGTGTGTATGTTTTTGTGTGAGTTTGTTCGCCGGCACTGTTGTAGCCCGTTTGCATTTTCAACCCGTGGCCCGTGCGCGCAGATGGCCGTACAGCCGATCCACTCCCGAGTGACCGTCACGATAAGGCTCCGGTATTAAATTAAATGAGTCCAGCACAGAGATGAGTGATAAAGTAGATTGATGACGGACGGTATGACGAAGTTCCGTGCCAGGGGATGGCATGCTTCGCTGCGAAGGCCATCCAGCTTTCGATGAAAATGTTGCACCACTCAAATTTGTCCACCTGTCAGCTGACGCTGTTGGTGGGGGGGAGGATTGTTTTTTTTTTGTTTGTAGCTGCTGTTTCCATATCTTTTAGACCGAAATGTGACGCACGTGATGGGATTGGGAGGGAACCGTGTTTTGGCGCTTTCTGCTGTCCTTGCTTCGGGGATAGTTGCTGCGAGAGCCCGGTACTACGCCGCATCCATAGCGGCATACAATTGTGGCAGATTTGCTCCCGCTGCTGTGTGGAATGATATCACGACTCGGAATCATTTCTCCACGGAGTTCACACCTCCACTGCCTCGTGTGCGCTACACATGGTTGGAATGAATGCATGTCGTTACTATCAACCGACCACCTCTGGTGGAAAATTGCAAGTTTAGCTTGAAGGTTTCCCGAGCTAAACAAACACGGCAAAGCTGACCGTGAAATTTTCGTTCGCCTTGCAACTTTGAATCTTTTTTGCGCACACGCCGTGAGGACAAATGTCACCAAATATTCGTTCGTTTGCAACATTGTATCGCACATGAGTTTGTTGCAGGCTGACTAGATTGAATCGCTGCTTTATCAAACGGTTATTTCGTATGTCCACTTTTAAATGAAAACGAAAATAAAATGAGTTTATTGAAGCTTTTTTAATTTCGATTTGTTTCTCGGTTCTACGTCCAGTGTACGATTAATTTAAAATCTTTATACACATATATTTTAAATGTTTTACCTTTAACTTTGAGTAACTTTCACTGCTACGGAATATATCTAGTCTTATTTGTCGAAATTTTAACTGAAACATTTGTAATGGTGCGCCTGTTCTTCTTTAATTTTTCCCAGTACCGGTCCATTTTACTTCCCATCCGAACCGTTCAATGCAGGTGCTGTCCGTTCGCGTCAACGTGCTGTGTTAATGTGTTGTCTCTTTGGCACAGTGTCTAAAGGTACGACACAATACCACCCGCAAAAAACCATAAAGGTTTTAGGCCAGGCGAGCCCAAAACGCAACGGTGCGGCGGGTGGAACCTGATGGCAGAACGGTCATCCCATCCCACTGGTGAAGTTTACCAGTCAACTCGCATCAGCTTACCCGGTAGCCGTTCTGGGGCTCGTCCTGTCAGTCCATGAGCCGGAGTGGCGTGAGTGGTTTGGACAGTGACAAAACGTCATCAAAACATGCCCGTACGCCGGAGCCGAGGTTGCTGTAGATGATGCTCAGATTGTGTAGCGTGACGTTACTTTCGCAGCCTATTTCCAGCAGCCGAGTCCGAGTCACCGGGGTGGCAGTCACGGCAGCGTGCGCTGAAAGTTACGAAACGAGAGATTATTTCCGCTATGTGGAACGCAAGCATTTGACAAAATCGATTAGTATCTCTGACACTTCTGAAAGGCACCGCTGACTGGGCGGTGGGCACCAGGCGTGAAGGATACTGTTTCGGATCTTATCGTATCGATTTCGCCTGCCGGGATGGTACATCAACTTCGTAGAATAGGCTTAAGACGATTATAATGTTGCCGGTTTGGGGTGTGATATTTTGCTGTTGCCGTTGCCTTATTAGTGCTGGCCAAATTACGAACATATTCATGCTCCTCCCGTTCGATGCTGATCATTTAACCTTGATGGACCGGGGGGGTTAGCCTTTAAAAGCGAGTTGAAAAGTTATTGATTTATCGACAAAGTTCGACTGAAAAGAAACCACTCCCGAAACACTTCTCTCTATCCCATGCGCGCTTAGCACGCAAAGCAGGTAATCAGACACCGTTGGCATTTTTATAGTGCCGTTCCCTTGCCTGCCGCCGTCGCACTATCGGTGGCTCCACCATCGGGTGAATAAATTTATTTGTTCGTATAATTATCATTTATATCATCACTGCCGTCTGGTGGACTAACACTCGGCTCGGCACGTCGCGGAATCGGAATATCACGCAATCGTGCCTTAATAATCGTGAAATCCATTCAATCTAACGACCGGCCGGTATCGGGTTCACTTTCTCAGCCGCGGAGTCTTGCCACTTTTATGTCCCACCTTTCCTTTTCTCCAAGGGGAGAAAAAACGAACATAAAAATGAAATAAAGTTCGACACCGCGTCACCGCGGTTCCATCGGGGAAGTCGGTCGCAATACCTTGGTGCTAATGGTGAACCACCGGCGGATGTCAATGTAATCTAGCGCGGTGTATCATTTATCAAAGGCCGCGCGGACCTGACCTGCCGACTTGTATTGATGGTGTGTAAATGTGTATTTGCAAGCCGGTTGGCGTGGCGTGAGAACGGCCACACCGCGCAACAATCGCGTTCTGTATTTGCTGTGAGGCTTTAACTAGATGCTTTCATTCCTTTGCTGCTCATTATTGGCAGCATGATTCTCAAAACATGCTTACTTTCTTGAACTGTACGTTCGTACTGTCGATCGGCGAGTGACGCGACGAACCCTGGGAGTGAGTGGAAGTAATCGAAAGGTTGAGCGAGAATAGCACAAACGTGCTGAAGCCGCCCAGTGATGCATAAAAATAAGGCATTTTGAAAACCGGTGGAGGGCAATTTCGATAGCGTACCGAAGACGTAAAACGCGCATTTTATTTAATGTGCTATGGATCCCTCTCTAATGCAACATAGATATAATGAAGTTACGTGTTTCATAAACAATAAATAAACTGAAAAAAATGAGAAAAAGAAAACAACTAGCTAACAATTTCAGTTAAAATTTTTAATAATGAGTTGAAAAACATTCATTTCGTCTCACAAACAAACATTAAGGATTAAAACAATTCAAAGTCTGCAATTTTTACTCTCTGTTCGGCGTAACGGCCTACTTGGTTATGAATGCTGTTTCTGAATTATTAGACTTGTTTTTACCTCGTAGCCGAATGGTCAGGTTTTTGCCACGGGGGATTGGTCTGGATGGGATTTTGGTCCGGTCCTTTCGTGCAAAGACCAGCGGCGCTATCACAATGCCACCAGGCCGCCTCGGTGCAATTATTCCTGTGGTAAACAAAAAAAAAAACAAAATAATTCAAAAAATTCGCCTTCGATGGAGGCGCCTGGTACTTGTTCTGCCTAGTGTCGTTCAATTGTTTTTAGATTAGGGTCAATTGCTTTTAATTTTATGTTCATATAAGCAATTGGTTGTTTAAAGTTACAACATTTTTCCATAAAACATACTAAATCAAAATATAAGGTTGATATCGTCGTTAATTCATCACCTTTAATGGAGGCGCCTGGTACTTGTTCTGCCTAGTGTCGTTAAAATGTTTTTTTTAATTGGGATCAATTGCTTTTCATTTTACCTTCATATAAGCAGTTGGTTGTTTAAAGTTATAACATTTTTCCATAAAAAGTGTAAAATGAAAATATTCGGTTGATGTCGTCGTTAATTCATCGTCTTTAATGGAGGCGCCTGGTATTTGTTCTGCCTAATTTTATGTTCATGTAAACAATTGATAACTTTAAGTTACAATATTTTTCCATCAAAAATACAAAATCAAAATTTACGGTTAATATCGTCGTTATGGGAAGTTTAAAATATATTTACAAAAATAGATTTTGTTTTGAAATTTAATTCAGTACTGTAGCATAATGCAATGCTCTCTCTCGCTTACTGGTGGGGATTGAAAAACTTAAGTTTTTTACCCTGCCATAATATAAGTTCCTTTTTTTGCAAAACAACTAACCGTTGTCTTTCTACGTTGCGTGCCTCGTAAAGTTTAATACTTCCATCATGATGAGATCCGATTGCCGTTCCGGGATCGGTTACACAAATACAAAAATAAAAGAAAGGAAACCGATACAGGAAAAGAAAAACAAAACCACAGCCATCGCTGCTGGCCGCAGTGCTGGCTTGTAATGATGATTGTTTTGCAACGGTCCGGATGAACCGACCATAGGCGATATGGTCAAGATCTTTTCCTCATCGTCAAACCGTGGAGTATATCAAGATTGTTCGAAGCACGCAAAGCACCAGCGGCGGTGGAAAAAGCACACATAACACGCAACTGTAGCACTTTTTTATTCGCCAAGTGATTAAACGTACATACCCACACTTAGGCACAAGCACCCATACTCGGACGAATCGAACCTGTATTGCGCTGTCGTGGTTGTCACCACTGAAGGAAAATGGTAATGGAAAAAGAACGGCCTCGGAAAATGTATCACCAATTTTGCATTTTTGTTTCTCTGTTTCTCCACCATTCTTTACCAGCAAGAACACCCGTTTAAAGGCGAAGCACGTGAACCAGGGGTCGGTAAATCATGTTCACGTGCCAGAATGCAGAAGACGCGTTCGCGCGAAGGTCAACGAAATTCCCTCGTAAAACGATTAAGCATTAAACACGAGTCGGATCGAGGTTTGGCTGCATTCAATGCGACTTTTTCACGTACAACCCCAGACCAGCTGGAACTCCGATGCTTGGAGCTTGGTTTACCGACCACTACCCCACTGGCTGAGCATTCGGTTTTGATCGTAAATCCTTAAATGATGGTTCCGTTTTCATTGCCATTTTCCCTGTGCAGTCTTGTGCCGGTACACTGGCACTGGGAAGGATGGGTAAAAATGATGAAAAGCTTCTCCGCATGATGGCCCGTATGCTTTACAAACCAATCCAATCCACCCCTCCACGAGCTCAGTCCGGGTACAGATGATGCAGATTCTTATTTTCTCATTTCGGAAACATCTCACAAATGCTTGGCCGTCTGCAAGAAGCGTGTCGGGCGCAACCAGCACTCTTTTGTGTCCCAGCCAGAAGCTTTTCCTGCACTATTGCAAACGCTCTTTGGGATGGGATTTCTTTGCTGTTCTTTACTGTTGCGTTTCAGAACCGGACCGATTTCTTTCCTTGCCACCCAACCTTGCGATGATTTTTCAATAGCGTCCAAAAGCGAGCAGAAAAATCTACGATGCGTGCCAGAGAACGAACAGTTGAAGAATAACAGAAGCAGATTGCTACTGTTGCTTCTACTGCCATTTCTGCCAACTGCGAGTGCAAGCAGCCTATCGCGTTACAAAAGCTCTACCGGTGGGCCAGTTTTCCCGCTGCCCATGTACCGTCAATTCCGCTTCCCGGACGTGAAGGGAAATAAATCATCTTATCATCACGATTCATCTTCCACGTCCGGCTCCAGTGACAGATAGACAGCCAAGCATCCCAAGCACAAACCATCTATCTCATCGTACCGGTCCCCCGTACCGTGGTTGCCGTGGTGTTGGAGTTGGTTTCGGAGGTACGAATCACGCTTTTCCGTTCCTGCCTGTGTTTTTTTCTTCTCTCCGCAATCTTACCGAAAAACTGCGTGGATGATGATCGCGCGTAGCATAAATCGTTTTATGCTCGCACACCCGCCCAATTCGCAGATTTGCAACAATAGCTACCGAGGGTTCGTACGAACGGGTCGTTGAAAGCACGCTGGCACGGTTTTGAAGCGCCTTTGAGTTCATGTCCAACCGAGCAAGCATTACTGCCTGGTCGGGTTCGGGCTTTGATCTGAGCGTAAACGTTGGTGGAATATACTATTAAGTACTGAAGTTTCGCAAAACTTGAGCAGTAAGCGGTTTTTACATCTTTGCCCTCTTCTGTTGCTATCATTCGATTCTTCGGAAACGGTACAAGACGTGGAGTGCTTTCATATCAGAAGCCGACGGTTGTGATGTAAGCGGTAATTTCTTCCCTCATTGGCACTTCAAGCACAGTGGTGGGTAAGATGTTTCGTTATTCATTCAATTTGAGGGGCACAACGAGGCAAGGATTGTTTTTTTTTTTTTGGTGTAGAATTTTGCATACTTCGATCAACCTAGGGAAATGTGTTTTATGGCTTTCATAGAAATTTTATTCAAAAATAAATTAAATCATCTGGCTATTCCATTTCATATTAACAGTAGCTGAATGAATTGATTAATTTCGAAGAAAAATGATGTTTTCGTTTTCTACTAATTAACGCAATAATTAATTATTATTTATTTTATATATTTTTTTCACTAACGATTTTTTATATTCGTTTCTATTAAGTTTTCTTTTAAATTTGATCAATATAAAACGATCAAAGTACACATAAATAAAGTCAAAGAAATTCAAATACTGCGTGCTTCACATGTAGTAGAAAGCAATTTGAGAATAAGACAATCTTATTTTTGGTGATTTTTGCAGATAAAAAAAACTAGAAATATAATTCGAAACATGCTGTAAACAAAATATCTTGTGTATCTCACCTTATCCACAGCATATCGCCAGTTGCTTTCGTGATCATTCACTGAATAAAGTATCCCATAAATTAGACAATTCTGTAACCCAAGTTATACGAATAATTGTATTGAAAATTCAAAGATTCCGGATACTACATTAAAAACTTTCTAGTGTCTGATCTAACTTCCATTCAAAGCCATAGATACGTCTTGCATCAAACTTCATCAGCCATGAATTGCTCTCGACCAGATGTACACGTGCATTAACGAATCAAATCAACATTGGCAACTTAATCAGAATTGAATGGAGATTATCGTGAACGCTATATTCATATTTACCTGCTCGCCTTCACCGTGCATCGATCCAAATCTACCGGCCACACCTGACACCAGGTCGAAGAATCAAATCTAATTAAAACTTACCTGGCGCGCTACTCAAGGAACGCCATAAATCATTATTATCACATTAGCCTTCGCCGGTATGTCGATCGAGAAATTTGGCGCACCGAGCAATTCCTTTGAACATCGTACGTGCGAATGGGAATCCGGCAGGATCAAATTACACTAGATTAGGGACCGGAGGTCCGGCAAGCCCTAACGCCCGATGAATGATGAAAGCGAATTAAATTTGAATTGAGTGCCGATTGACGAACACATGGCCGCGCGTGAGGTGAACGATTTTTTTCGTTCCCCTTCTTTTCACTCCCTGCTGCCTTTCTTCCGGCCTCGCGTAATCTGTTTCAGCCTAATTCGATTCTGTGCTTGAGCCCCTAAGCTCTCCCCCCCCACCCCTACCGACCCTCGTTAGGGCACGTTTCCTTCGCTCGAAAAAGGACTCAACGTATCAAATTGTTGTAGTGAGCTAATACGATTTTGATTAACAAAGTTTAATAACTTTCTACGCCGGGCATATAGTGGTGGTTAAATTTCCGGGGATCATTTCCTACGGGGAGCAGCGTTGAGGCAAAGCTGTTTCGGAGACATATCGGGTTGGCGTGGTGTGTTGGGTGGATCACGAAATTTAAATCGAAAAAAAAATGCTTCACAAGCAACGCCAAGGGATGTGTCACCTTTGTCACGCTCGCATGCATGGCAATATGAAGGAAGGTTTTTTTTTTGTTCCGTTCATATTTATTGAAAGGATACGAAGAATTAATGCTTACATCCACTGAAAAAGTTTCTTTTCGGGAAAAGCCCTGACGCTACTGCCATTAACTCGATGGCGCTCGATAAAGCTCTTTTTCGCCACCGCTTCAGTCAACCTTCGTTGATGTGCGTCTCGCAGCTTGAACCGAAACAAAGTGGGAATTTATAAACAGAAGGATCAATATTATCTATTTTTAATTGGGTTCCGCCCTGGTGGAGTGACTTAACCGTTCGGATCAGTTCGGAAGAAGGTAATCGATCCTGTCCTGTAGTGTGGTCTAATGATAGTCTCATCTATGTTGGCTGGTGCTTTTTTAATATTTGTTTTACACTTTCTACGCTAAACTCGGTAATCGGAGAGACACCGCAAAGCTCTGAATTTTAAGTATATTATAATTATTTAATGGTCGATGCAGGAGCAATCCATCCAATCCAAGAAAATCGCACTACGATGCTAGCACAAAATGGGTATACTTGAAGTTTGTAAATTGTTTACGGTGGATATTTTCGTTGAGCTTCACTTAATAGAAAGGTAACCCCTTCATGAAAGCTTCATATTGATCATTTATAATTGCAATAACTTTACTGTTAAGTATCAGCTAAATACAAATTAGCCTCATCATTACATTAAATATATTATTTGAATATTAAAAAAAATTAACATAAGTTTAGAATACCTGTTGAAATTTAACAAACTTTACAAAGCAAAAATTATATAGAAGATTTCTCGTTGATTTGTGGATCAACAGTTAATGGAATAATACTACTTAATTAATTTTATGACGAAGTTATTTTAACAAACTTAAAAAACACAAAAATGGACCATAAATGATATAAAAGTTACACAATTTAACGATATAGAAAATGAAAAAAAGAACAATTTAACCGTAAGTGTAAAAAATTTAAAAATTTAAAATTTTAAATTTTAATAATTTTAAAACAACAAATCGTAGGTCCGTTTCCACATACAAGCAAACCCCAGTTTGCGACAAACAAGCGCTAAGTATCCGCCCATAACCGCACGTTCAATCCCGGCAGCGCTAGATTATTCCTGTCACGTTCGTCTAATCTCCTCAAATGAACAAAAATACTGTTTGATATCGCACGTGGACACGGATTCGGGGTATTTTTCTTCCACCCAAATGCGCAGGAAACAAGCGACAGAGCTTAACCGTTCTAGCCGGTAGTGTCACCGGAACGGAAGAGGTTCTTGGCGCCGGCGAGAAGAAGATGAAGAAAAAAAACCAACAATCGGTGAATAGTTCCTACCAGTAGAAACCAGTAGGGCACACAAACGGACGAGTTTTCACCACCCAAACCGTGCAAGAGTGTGTAACGGGGGGAAAATAACAACCCTTCACGTAACAAACAACTGGACGAATTGAAGCAATGTCCAGTGACACGGGAGTGTCCGGTAAAGCACGGTCGCGGTTTTTCGTACACCCTGCCCAAAGCCTGCAGCTAAGCTGAAGGGATTTGGTGCAGATCACCCCTTTTTCGCAGATCCACGGTATGCGGCGCCATGGCACGGTGACTAATACCTCGAACTCGGGTCGGTTTCTAACCTCACTCTAATCTCTTCGCATCTCTTCCCTCCCCTCTTTGTATGCAATCGTCGGGTGGCAGCGATGGTGGTGGCTTAGTTTTCGCGACTTTGAAACCGACTTTGATCACAACGAGTCACACACACACGCGCACACGGTGGCGTCTACGGACCAATGGTCCCGAGAAGGGACACGTTTTTGGACAGCAAAGGATAAATTGTTAATTGTTGTGGGCTGTGACCATTCTTTTTCACCGGTTCACCTTCGCATGATGGTGGACAAAACAGTGTGTGTGTGTGTGTCATACGCCAACCGAAAAGATAAGGTAAATTGGTGGCCTTTTTTATTTTTTGTCAAACAAAAAAGGACATAAAAAGGTAGGAAAGGTGAAAAAGTTAATTTCGAAGTGGTATCAACGACCCGAAAGTAGGGAAAGTTCAACTGAAAGAAAGGGCTAATTGTAAATGACACCAGAACATGTGTACCGGGTAGAGTGCTGCCGGTGCTGCTACAATTTCGCTTTCACTCATTTATTTTTGGACTGAGGACGGACTCGGTGAAGCCTGAAAATAGCATCAAATATTCTAGTGGAGCATGCCCCTTCTGCTTGCCACGAAGGAACGATTACTTTCAACGCGACGAGTGAATTGAATCTACAAATACAATTCGATCACTGTTCCTGTTCGGGTCAGACACGAGGCAGACGGAAGCACAGAACAAGGACGACTCGAGACGTCCGATATTGTGATTGTTCTGTTGGAAAAGTTTCTCTATCAAGAAGAAAAAACAAACGGCAAAGCATCGGTAAGGGAATTGAAGTTGGGGGAAATTACGAACAAGACACGAGCTACTACTACTACTACAACTACTACTGCTGCTAGTACCACCAACCATCGGGTCGAGTAATGATCGAATCACCGGAGCTGGATAAAAGAGGACACTGCTATTGTTCCCGAGTGAAGGGAAAAAAAAAACATTTGCCCAGTTTTTGAAAGTTTTGTTTCACTCGGTGTGTGTGTGTGTGTGTGTGATGACCATTTCATAACTGTAATAAATGTTTTGTTGTAGAACATTAGTGATGCTTCTCCATTATGGTCACCGTACCGGGAGCATTCCGTACCGCTGCTCGATCGAGACGGAACAGGGTCCTACGGTCAGCGAAAGGGAATTGAACTACAACAAAAAGGCAGAAAGGAGAGAAGAAAAACTACCAAGAACGGAAGACAATTGCACATCCGGTGCAGAGAAGTTTCTTGGACGTCAGTGCCGACTCCAGTGTTCGGTCACCAACGGTTTGGAGAAGTCTCGTCCCGGCCAGTCGCCAGGAACGAACGGGTGCCCCCTGTCGATAGTGGATAGTGAAAGCTTGATGAAGTGCTGCTCCTCGACGTACGGTGATGGAAAAATGGTACCGATCCAACTGGTTCGCTCCTTTCGTAAAACTTTCGTCATATTTTATTGCTTCTTACCGACACACACACACCCAAGGGATGATGGTAGATGAAAATGCTTTGTAAAGTGCAACCATGCGCCATTTTCTGGACACAATCACGTAAGAAACTTTCACCCACCCATCCAAGCGGGCTTTGCCCCCAACCCAATGTTCGTATGTATGGTGTATGTGGCTCAGGAGTGGGATTCGGAAATGCACCCAATGCAAAAACGAATGCTAGGATTACTTGTCCAACACAGATGCTCCTTTTTCGACCTTTTCCCTCTTGCCGCAAAAAAAACCCCTCCCAGAACCCAAAAATAGCACCACGCAGAACAAATGGATGGTTGATGGGGAAAAAAGTTTAAACACAAAAGGGGGCCAAAGAAAAATGGGCAGCACTTCGTACCATAATTGAACACATGTTTTGTCCGTATTATGATGTTGCTTAATGCGCTTACCCGTTAAGCGGTGATGGTAATAAATTTGTGCTATTTGTTGTAAGGGTGGAAGGATTTGCGATTGCACATGGTTGGTTCCTTTCCTCGTTTCATCTTGTTGTTTGTTTCATCTTGTGGGATTTCAACCATAGAGAGAAGATTTAAGTTGAATAAATAACTAAGAATTATCGATTGAAGTGAATAATAACAAATGTAATTTTAATAGCAATCGAATTCAACAGTAAAAAAACATAACCATTACATAATACAGTAGAGCGCCGATGCTCCGTGCTTATCGGGACTCGACAGTTGCCGGATAATCGGATAACACGGATAGTAGGCATATATTTTATTAATGGTAAAATTAACGTATAATGTGCTAAAGGAAGGACTTTTTTGGAGTAAAATTTATTTTTCCTGTGTTTTTTATAATTACAAAAAAAGTTAGAGTTGTTTTCTTTAAGAATTTGAGTCTATTTGATCATTTCAAGGTGGGTCTTTCAAATCTTCCGTCAATGGTGTTGTCCGGAAAATGTCAAATTTCCTTTGGAACTGTCATTTCCGAGTTGCTTGGATAATCAAACACCCGGTTAAATGGCACCCGGATAATCGGCGCTCCATTGTAATATCATTAAGGACAAGCTAGCAACTATTACGCCACAAAATGTAATCGTATTTCGATAAGTATTATTTGTTTTGTAACTTATCACTCATAAGCAAACCTTTGACATCATGTTGGGCTAGTCATTAGAAAGATACCGACTGATCGTGTTCATAATGCGGTGTAATGGTCCATACAAAGACCAATTTGTTATCCTGTTCTGAGTGTATGTTTTGTTCTGAGTTTCTTTTGAAAGCACAAATAATAGTTTGATTTCATAATATTACAAGACATTTCCGCATTTATAAGCAAACGTTTTTCCGTTATGGTGATCATTTATTTTCAGGAATTTAATTTCACAAGTTGCACAATTACTTGACGATTCGTCGGCAATATGGGCATGCGCTCAGCACCGTTTAATACCTTGAAACCAGCTGCTCTAATGAGCAAAATCCATTATCCTTCCCCACAGGCATCGACAGCGGGTCTCGATCGTATTACCGGCAGCCACCGATGTCTTAAATTACACGATCGTATGGCAACGCTAGCGCAGAAACCAACACTAGCAGCACGAGCCATAATTCTAATCGTTGAAGCAATTTAAATAAGTGCCTATCAAATTATCGGTCGGAAGGGAAATTTTAATATCCTGCACTAAACTTCGCGCTGGATGCGTTCTGTTTCGTTTGAAGAAGAATTTAAATTGAAAACTGACTTCCAGCCAGTGCGAGAGCAAACCACAGTTCAATCATCTCGCAAGCTATCACGACCGTCCGAGCCGCAGCCATGGCGGGCGGGACCGTGGCCGGTGGCGGGGCGCTACAAATTATGGTGGTCATAATTATTAAATTTGTGGAAAATCGTAATCCTTATCTCAACGGGCGTCATCGTGCGGTTGTTCGGGTGCTTCGAGTGAAAAAGTCATCTCCTGAGCCACCCGGGGATTATCGGTCGATTGGAAGCCGGGAAGAACTCGGGAGCCTCCGGCACGGTTGCCGAAGACTGTGGTGTGGAAGTCCTGCGATTGGTATTGTATTTTAAAGCGAAAAGGGGGTTGGTTTCTGGTAGTTTCCAGCTATCGTTATAATTGGAACTCTGTTGCGATATCTTGATTTTGATTGAAGGTTGATAATCGACATCGGTTAGTGTGATGGTCGGCAGGTGGTGAAATGGCAGCTCGTGGCCATCCGTCGATGGCCATTAGTCTAATTGCAAGACATTTAGCCACAAGCTCAGCAGAGTAGCAGCTGAACGGTTAACGGTGCGTTAAGGGTAACACTTCGACAGCTTATAAATTGAAAGATAGTCGATCGCCAAGACGATATACCTCAAAGCGATGTTTGAATTTTACAGAAGTTTATTTATTGATTGCGAGCTCCTTGTTTTATAGGCAGGAATTCTGGGGGTTTGGATCCTTTTTCTTATATATTTCCGATTTTATACGATCACGATCAAAACACTGTTGGATAAATATGTAAATAATCCATTTATGCAATTGTTGACGATTCTTTTCTGGTCTGCCAGTTGAATTTCTTGATTTTAATTCTATCCTTTACACTCCTTTCCACTGTTGTGTATGTGTTTTTATTCATTGTTAAAATATGATTTATAATAATCTAAGCGTATTGAATATTTTGTTCGACATTCTTCGACTGCTCCAAGAATTCTAACCTAACGAGCCGCAACTGCCCATTTGAATGCTCGTAAAAGTTTTGATTTCCCCGCCTCCCACAGAACTGTTCGAGTCATGTCGTCGATAGAATATATTTTGCTGCCGTCTGAAAATTCCACCACTTTCGTGTCGCTGCAAATTTATTCGTACCACATCTGCGAAACTGAAGCCCCCCTCAACGGCGCACGGCGCTTGATAAACGATCCCATTGAGCGATGCTGACTGCATACAGCACCCGAGCGCATCCACAGCCCCAGGCACCGGCTGCCTGTGGCAAGCAGATGAGCTCTCATTATGACTCCATAAACCCGAGCAACCTCCCCCCCCGAACAAAGTTGTGCAGCGTGCGGGTTCGCGTAAAATAAATTTCACCAAATTTATTGCATCGTGATGATAGTTATAGGCGCTCTACGCGGCAAATAGGGGTTCGGCACAAGCTGAAAAAGTTAGACGACAGGCATACCCACCGAGCGGGGCGACGAAATGATGCACAACGGTACACTTTGTTGGTACAGCTTTCGGTTGGCAGGGTTAAAATTGATGTTGGGCTGTAAAGGAAAGCACCAAACGACCGAACAGACCCAACAAAAAAAGAACTCTCCGCACAGTAACCAAAAACTCGACCCTTTCGCCTAAACACACTGCACACACGATCAGTGTTCGGTCGTTCGGGGAAGCCAAAAAAAAAAAAAAAAAGAGGTGGTAGAAAAATGCACATTGCTCGCTGGAAATTCGCTTTTGCAGAGTGGACTTCAGGCTCGCACCTCGACAGCAGATGTTTTGTTGAATGTTAAAATTACAATTTATTTACCCTTATAGCTTGCGTGCATTGCCGGGTGCACTTGTGTGCGTTCGTGTGATTGCCTCCATCTGGTCAATGTTTACCCAAACCGACCGGAATGAATTTGATTCGATTCCGTTCGTGCCTGTGCTGGTGCCTGCTTGTGTGTGTCTGTGTGTGGTTTTATTTGTTATCCTTTTCTTTTGCACTTTTTTCCAATGCTACTTCGATGCAACAAATCGACCGGGAACACATATTCCAATACAGTTCCCATGCTCCATCGGGCACCGGTTGGGTGTGTATTGTGAGCACGATTTCATTGCCGTTTTATTTGAATGATTTTGTGTCTTTTTTCTCCTCCTTCCCTCCCAAACCGGGCGT
Source organism: Anopheles moucheti (assembly GCF_943734755.1). Taxonomy (NCBI): domain Eukaryota; kingdom Metazoa; phylum Arthropoda; class Insecta; order Diptera; family Culicidae; genus Anopheles; species Anopheles moucheti. The sequence continues at coordinate 28,652,521 of NC_069141.1, forward strand.
GATTTTTCGCGAAAGGTAATTTATTGAACAAATGGCAACAAGGGAGTCCGGTTTGCCACGCTTTATTTGAATACCCCCGCACACCGGCACTGTCGGCACTGTGCGATGCCGGTTCGACACCGTGGGGAAAAATTTCTCTGTCAACATACAGCCAATCGGGTCGGGGCTGGTTCCTGTTCCGTTGCAAACATAGTGAAATTTATTGTTTTTCCATTCCAATCTAAACATTATCGAACGTGCAGCGTAGGTAGAGAATTGTAGCTTCATTTTTCGAGCTGAAAATATGATGATTTGCTCCTTCAAACAACGCAAACGCAACGGCCAGCGCAGCCATCGCGCACAATCCTACCACATGATCAAAGGTGGAAAAATGATTTGCTTAAAAATGGCAATACAATCGAATGAAAGTTTTCATCGAATTTCCAGCAGGTGAAAAATTTTCATCCCTTTCTGCGTCATTTAGTATGTGTGTGTGTGTGTGTGATGCCGTGGCAAAATGGCATGCCAAATTCGATAAAGCGATACACTCTCCCCCACCCCACCGAGTGAACCGGGTGGCACAGGACGAGGCAATTATAAGCCTGTCGAACGATGGTGATGACGTTCCTAAGTGAAAACTCGCTTTACCCTTTTCACCCAGGCCGCGGAACCCGCGGGATGAAATTTGCCATCGCAACCGCACGGGCACACGGCTGAAGTTGCGCACATACGGCGTGTGTTTGTTAAAAGTGGCTTAAGTGGTGGTAATTGATCGCATCACTTAACACTACGGTACATGCGGCCCGCTTCACAGTGCCGGTAATCGTTTGTTGATGTTTTTTTTTTCTTCTCTTCCTTTCGATATGTGAAAGTTGTTCTGTTTTTTTTCGTCCCCGTTTGATCGTTCCCGGCGCACTCTATTCGCTTCCGTCTCGTTAGTTATGCTAAAAACGCGTGAAACGATTGGCAAAACTCGGGAGAGCACGAAACGTGTCCGTACATATGTACCATCGCCACCACCACCACCACCGTTTTCATGTCTCTGACACCGCTCAAAACCATACTTTGCCAATGCTTTCCTTCTGGTTTCCGTCTGCATTCGCCGCGTCGCCGCCCTGATGGTTTACTACTACACCCGAAATACAAAGTACCATTAAAGAGACTTCCCGGTAAACTAATTAATACCGAATATTCGCTTTGAAGTTAAGCGAACCGTTTCCCACTGTACCGACCGTCGTGTTCTTATTGCCCTCTTTTCCGATGCTGCTCTAGCACGGGAAGAACTCACCCTCCGTATGTGTCACTTTGGAGCTGAGGGTTCGATCGGTGCGACTGCTACGTTTAGTCATCAGCATTACCACCGCTACCGTATATGGAGCACGGTTTTTAACAAAGTTATCTTACAAATTGAATAAATCACACTACTTCCCCCTTCCGGTGCTCGTCTTCCGGTTGTCGCTACGTTGGCATTATGTTCCATCGTTTTTCATTTTTGAAAACTCCATTTTGCATTCAATCTGGTTTTCAGCTATAGAAAAACATTACTTTTAATGCTAACATATTTATTCGTTCAAACTATATCTTTGTTAAATACAATGAAATACTTTGAATATACCACATTTACCAGCAGTTTCCTTTCTTCAATAAAGTATTCTAGAATTATTGATAAATTTTAATGTGGTCTATAGTTTGATTTTCTGCTAGAAGCAATAAATTTTGAATAACCTGTCGGAATTTCAAGACTCAACTCTATTTTTGTAATGTAATTTTAAAAGCAGAATCAGCTTTGTAATGAGAAGATTTCGATCCATATATGTCAACGGATATAAGAATTTTAGGATGAGAAAGATTTCAATCAAAGCAATCAGATTGCAAAAGGAGCGACAGAAAAATCGCAAAATCGTATGTTTCTACTGCTTGTGAAGAATAAATTATTGGAGATATTGCAATTAAAACACAGACGAAGTCATCAGAAGGAGCTTGGATTTTTTTTAACTACAAGATAACACAAAGTAGGGTGTTTCATGCCAACAAACATTAAAAAAAGATTTTTAATAGGTAGAAGTATTGGAATAATTGCTATGGAATTACCACGCGACTTTGCATCAAAGTAACCAACTGCATATTCTCTGCTTGCTTAAACGATGGATACTAGATCGATACAGTCTACAAGAGCTTAAGGCCTTCATTCGATCGACTCTTGGATCGAGCTGCTTCTTTGTAAGCTAAAAACTCTTTGCGAGTCCGTTTGAAAACTGATCGTACCTCTTCAATGTGATCCTTTTCCTCCTCTTTCATAAATAAAGGAGCTTAAATTGATTTTTTTATATAACTGACTTTACCATAAAATAACATTCGCTATTTAGCACATTTCGAGGTATTATTTTTATTTGTAACTGGAAACTTAAAAATGGTTTGAATTTATTTTAATACTGCACCTACAATATTTTAATTTACCTTTAACCAATTTAATTTATTAAAAAATTATTTCTTTTGTTGTTCTTCGATTTATTCGATTGCAGTTAGTTGTTTGATACTGCAAGTTCTGCATGTGCGATAGAAAACGTGAGAAATTAATTTACATTTCCTAGCTGTACATTGGCAGTTCCAGACTGCTGTGCGATGTCAATTCGAAAGTAATTTGCTTTGTGTAGTTTCTGGCGAATGCCACTCTGTGTCCCTGCTAGCTGCTGCTTTCGCCGAAAATTTTCATCAACAATAAAGCAATGTCGTGAAACACGGACTGCAGTTGGGATGGCAGATCTTGCCATGGCGATACAGGGACGAGCAATGCAAACTGTCGACGAAACTAGACATCGCTCGCCTTCGTTCCGGCTGTGTGTCTCTTGGGACGGGCGGCGCACACTTGTCGACACAAGATGAACGGGAATCGTGCCCTGTGTACCGTGAGTATGGACCAAATGTACCGAAAAGGACCGTTCACTTGTCTTCTCTTTCCATTTAAAACGGTAATGGCGTAACGCTTTACATTCACCCCGCTGCACTAATGGAACGGTTCGGTGGTGAGTGTTTAGAAAGTGAATTATCACACATTGTGCCCTGTGCAGATGAATCGCCAGTCAGGGCACCGTACCAGTTGCTCGCCAAACCCCGTTTTGGGTAGTGTCCAATGGCTACCGGGAACGGTGCATTCGGTAATAAAATAATGAAGAAACGGGTACACTTTGACGGCACTGACAACCGAGCGATGTGACTGTTACACTAAATGATTATGCTACGATTTGTGAAGCGTCTCGCGGGAATTACGACGAGTCAGTTGAGTTTGGAAAGTGAGTGGATCTGCTGTTGATTGGAATGTTGCAGAGGTGCGATAAAGTTTTAATGCAGTTTCCTTGCCCTTGGCAAAGGCGCTGTTTATAGTCAATTCGTACAAGTGATGCAGTTGCGTCGGATGAGGGACGATCTGTTGGTAACTTTGTTCATGCAATTAATGAGCCATTAGCTAGTTTGTTTTCTTCCGTCTATATTATTATAGGGATTTATTTAAATAGTAGAAAACTTTTTAAGTTTGTAGGTAGATGATCATTATGTGAAACAAGTGAAGATATATAAATTGAAAAGAAATACAATTCTTTAGTTATTATCCTTGTAATAAGCGGAAATAACTAAAGAAGGTTTTTCCAGACACGAAATACAACCAGCCTAATAAATTAGTCAATTATGTCCGCAAAGAACCACGCGAATGTCACCACTCGGCACCACGAAACGAATTCAAGCAGCTCATTAATTGTGAAGCGCAACGTTTAAAATCGTTTGGTTCAAGCATTTATTCGTGTTTATTAAAGCATGAAGGGAAGTAAGAAAGAAGACTCGACAAACACCTCCGCAAGTCCCGCTCTCGAACACCGTCCATCCCACTGCACTAAAATTAGTCACACACCATCGATGACCCGAAGAAATCGATGGATTTAAAGTGGCGTCGGTCATTAACGGCTGTGGCGGTCACGATCCTTCCTCATGCCGGGGTCGGTGATAAGGGGGGACAAACGGGCCAACCGGGTGGCAGTGTGCATGAATATTCATACGTCGTGATTAACATGAATTCCGTCGGTTTTCATCATGTTCGTAGCCGGTTTCATGCTTCCATGATTATTTATGGTCAGTTGTGCGAACGAACAACGATGAAAGTCTGCATGTGTGTGTGTGTGGGTTTGGACGCGTTTTGTACGGGCAACCTTCCGTCCTTTCAACCTTTCGGTCGGCATATTAGCAACCGAAGCAGAAGGCCACGTGCCTTCACGTGCACGACAATTAAAAGTAGGTGACAGCAATGTGTGCGTTCGGTTGAGAAATGGTTGCGCTTTAAATCACCTTACCGCAGCGTGTCGAAAGCTAATGGTTGACATTCTCTCCAGCAGTGCCGCTGATTTGTGAAGGTTTTTTGGTTAGTTGCAAATGTGGATTTTTTTTTTTTGTATAAGGTAATGCATAGGAGTAGGAGTTTTCTGCAAGATAACTTTAAACATTTGTTTTTTGTTTCGCTAGAAGGAACGAGGGAAGAGATTTCACCAGACCGACTTCCTAAATTTTTATGGCTTTAATTATTGTCAGTTACAGCTTTTCTATTTTATGACCCATTTATGATTATAACTTATTTAATTTTTCTCATTTTCTTTTATATTTTTAAGTTCACTGTTACAGACACAAGCAGGAAATCGATTACAACTCGTTGTGCGGTGCCTACACGTACCATCTTACAATTGCGCGTAGCTATAAAGGCTTCACTATGGCGATCACCTTTGGATTCACACGTGAAGGATGATCGTAGTCATTTTCCTTTTGATAAAACGGAAATATGATTTATTTTATCACCTCAGCCATCACTATTCATCTCACTTTTTGCTTGCAGAAAACGAACCCTAGCCTAGAGCCGGTGTTTTCGTAAATCCATCAACGGTCTCACCTGCGCTAGACAAAACGTTATGCTAGCGTTATGCTGCTGCCCTCCCCGGAAAGGACCTGCTAGAGCGCCTAAATGTATAGCCACGAAGCATACGCACGTCCGGCGGTTTGTTTAGTTTAGTGGTGAAAAGAATGCTGGGATAAAAGAACCGGATGAACATGCAAGGCATATATGCCCGTACAAGCATCCACCTCGGACAGCGATTATAAGCGAGGGTGCTTCTGCACAAACATGAATACGGTCGGGTAAATTAGTTTCATACCCGTGGATAAAAGGCCGTGGTCCGTCCGTCCCGTGCATGTGTCGCGCTGTAGTACGATCTATCGGGTATCATAAAATGGGGCACATATATATATATACATGGCGAGAGAGAGAGAGCCGGCCTCAAGCATCCTACTCGTTTATCACTATCGAGGAATACCCTTCGGCTTCGAAGGTATAGCTCCGCACAGATCGAGTATAGCAAGCCTGTCCACACACATCGATGGGATGGAAAACGGGATTAGCTTTTGTTTTACTAGCTCCTTCTACACGGTTCGAGCGTTCAGTGTCCAGCCAATGAAGAAGCGAAACGAAATAGCCTCTTGTATAAACTCTCATTTTACGCTATGGATGGTTTCATCATTTTTCCATCCATTATCAACACTCATCTTTTCGCGGTGGATGTGTCGTTCGTTCTTTCAAAGTGTCCCGTGTGTGTGTTTTTTTTTTTTGCTGTCATGTAGATCTGCCCTAACGTAAGAAATGTGCACCGCAAAAGGGAAAACGGGTGGAAGATGTGCAAGTGCTATTTTTGTAATAAAAAAAAACCATCGATGAAAGCACGCTAAAGCGTATTTGGTTAACACACCTGAGAATTCGCAGAGGACGGAACAGGAGCAGGTGCGTGTTACAACCTTCCATAATAGCGCAAGCACCCCCTCACCGGGACCGTGTGGAGTGGCATGCGATGAGTTTATTGTGCCAGCGTATATTGCTTTTTCCACGCATTTTCGATGCATTGCAGCACGTGGTGTTGCACGAGATGCAGAATACCCACTACACCCCTGCAGGCAGGTTTGAAAAGCATGCGCTGAATGTAGAGCGACGCTATCTCGCTAGCTAATAGGTAATTAGCTCGGAGTATGCAGCTTCCTTGCGAATCCTTGCTTCCCACCGAAGTAACCCTCACCCCCTCCCCCCCCCCCCTCCCGAACCGTACGGGGCACTTATTTGTAAGAAACTATTGCCAAGGAGGACTAACTTTGCATAGCAAAAACACGTGTACACTCTTGCGCCGGCTGGTGAACGAGGACGAGAAGTCATTAGGTTTCGATGGTGGCGTAGCGTACAGTAAGTTTGCTGAACGTACCCTGAAGCGCTGATACATTATTAAACGAGCGGTTTGCGCACACACACACACACATGGGGCATGGGTTGGGTTTTGACAAACGATTACAATGATTCAGCTTACTCTTGGTGTGTGTGATAGTGGGTTGTATTACATCACTCGATGGAATGATTTGCACATGATGGGATTAGATTTTATCGTGCTAAAACTGGATTTGGGAAGCTAGAGTTTTAGTGTTGCTGGTTATGAACACGATTACCAAGAAGGGTGATTTGAAAGCCACTTTTGTTTTGTTGGAAACTTTATCTTTTTTTTTACTTAAAGGATCAATCACGTAGTATCACGTATCATGATTTCTTTTTGCGTTTTTGTGGTTCACTTCAAAGATATGCCGAAAACAGTGATTCGAATTCGGTATGGCATTTTGAAGAGATTGAAACGGTCAATTTGAATTTTTGTTTCGAGAATTTAAAATGCTACATTTTGGCAGCACTGCCAGTGACAGCGCGAGTGTTGGTAGCGTGTCGCGTACAAGGAGGCATAGAGAAAGGATGTGAATTGCTTGAAGTTAATGTTTGAAACAATGTAAAATAAAATACACAACGTAGGGCAACATAAACTAAAGTGTCTCGAACATATAATGAACGTTAAAGAATGCAACATTCGGTTTGGAGCTAATTGTTAATTTAAGGTTCATAATGATAGTGTTTGTAGCGTGTTTTTCAGCTAGTAAACTGTTTTAAATTTAATTTACTAATTTCTGCATAAACATTAAAGAAATCATTTAAAAAAAGGAATACAAATTACAGTAAAAAGGTTCTTCAAAGAGTTTCGTGACCCCACTTGTATAAAAACGCTTTATTATTATTCGTTAGTGCGGTCGATCGCAGAGTACGCAATCAATGTTTAGTGCCCCTCAGCACATATCTGGAACGTGATTTGCCATCAGACTTATTTCCTGGAGAGCCAACGACTCACACCCAGATTATGCCTCACGATGCCTGCTTTTGGGACTCCAGCCGCTGGAAGTATGACATACGACTGCTCAGTGCATGTTTGTTGCTGGTGTAATGTACGAAGTTCTGGGTTACTAGTGTCATGTCATATGATCACTCGCACGTTCTTTCCGTAGCGCATAACGCGTGCACTCGCGAGCACACTTTCCGGGTGCGGTAGGTCGGGTACGTTACCGTATTCATTCGTTTTGCTTTGTCGGTGAAACATGATCGTCCAGGCGATCGTCGGGCATTCTAGACGTGATTACCCCTTACTGGAACGTTGGAGACATTGTTGCCTTACCTTGGGTAGGGGGACTTCCAATGCTCTTGAAATCAAACTTTAGACGAATAGTTTGGTTTGGTAAACTTGCGGTACCGACACCAGATCGATAACCGTCTGATCGTATGATCGTCCGGATCTCTCTCCGTCTACGACTGTCTCTGTGTCGTCCACATCGCTTTATTTATACCAATTCTGATGGGTACTTTTTGCTTAACCTATCTACAAAAGTTCTGTTTGTTTATTAAGTTATAGCCGAGATGTTTATAAATTGTTTGGTAATTGTGCCATAAATTGGTTTGTCCCTAGTTAAACAGATTGCTGTGCAGCTAGCTTTCTTGCGCAATTATTCCATTTGCATGCGGTTGCGTTTGTTATCTTTTCGTTGTCCTCAATTAATTATTGTTATGATTTACTGCTGCATTTGTTTAAACTGTGTCACCTGTGGTGCACTATCCGATCGATGTGCAATCGATTACTTTGTTGGCTGAACGAATTGTCTTTTTGTAAACAGTGTCTAGCTGTTTCCTGCTTATGTTGATTTATGTTTGCGTTAGCTGTCTTCTGTCAAGAATGGTGCAATGTTCCGAGCTAATGAAATGGTCACCTATGGTGATTTGTCTTTTATGTAAAATGTGCTAGCTGTTTAGCATATATGCTACACTGGCCTGATGGGTAACGAAGTTGACGCACCGCATCTATCAACATTTTTGCGCCGTCTAGGAGGCCAAGACAGCGGAAAATAATCCTACAACTACTCGATACAGAACTATTTTTGGTCAAACTGATCCCGTAAATGTAATGTGCACCATCTTTAACAAAGACTACAACTCGCACTCTCTTTCCTGATGTAACTCTGTTAGACCATATAAGACCCTATTATATATGTATTCATTAAGACACGTCCGATGTTCGATGAAATAATAATAAAAGCTCAAATGGATGCTTGAAATCTACCGAAAACAAATTCTCTTGTATTAAAATATTCACTATTAAAAGATATTGACGGCCACGAAGTAACAAAAATCTTCGACACAATTTTAGATCAATTATCGTCGACTAGTTGCAAGACTTTTGAGGTCTTAGTAATCAATTCGAACTATAATCGTTCATTGTTTTAATCTCCTTATAAGGAAAGTTAACAGGCACCAACTCCACATCCTAACGACCGCTCCAGCCGATGAGTTGTCCATGCACACATCATGTATCTTTACGCGTGAAGCATTCATTGTAGCGATTTGTTTTCCACTGCCCAGTGAACACGTCCACTGGTTTGATTTCGGTGCTGGAATCCTTCATACAGGTTACAGCATCGCATCTCCCAAAACCGACCATCAGTGATTGTAAACCTTTTCATTTCGCTAGCAAGAAGTGGCTTGCCGGCCGAGCAAAAAGAAACACCGGAATGGCCGCACGCTACCGTCGGCCATTTCGGAATCTCTTTCTGTGAGCTGCATACATAATTCATCAAACGGAATTGGTTTGAGCGTACGCGTTGCGCTGCAACCGGTGACAGAGGGCATTAGCGTTACAACAGCTCACCCCTCGTGGAACTTCCGTCATCCTTCCGGGGGGTTTAACCCGGAACTGGTGCTGAATCCTTCGCACGCGGAAATGCGAAACGGATGACTCAAATTCCACATACCGGGACATATCCGGTACTTCTTCCGGGACAGCTGAACCGGCTGACAGCTTAAACCGATTTGCAATTCTCGTTGTTCGTTGTTCGTTTTTGCTCTCGCTCGCTCCTACGCTCTCGCGTTCTTTTCTCAGCCTGCTACTAGATGACAGTTTCTCGTTCAGGAAGGAAATCGAAATTCGGAAAGGCGAAATTTTCCGCACCCACTCGCTCGCACCCGTGGATGAAAAAGAGGCTGGAGGTTGCTCTGCATGTGTGATTTGCACTGCAAAACCCTTCGTACGATGGTGTTCCCGGCATTCGACCATTTAGCAGTCCGTGAGATGGCAAGTGATTGTGTGGTCATCAGCAATCAGGATACCGCCGTTGGGTGCCGGGTTTGGGTTCGGCGGAATTTTGATGATCCCTTCATGCCGACTAGCAGTTGTCTGCCCAGGGTCGTTGCTGCCCGTTGTTGGGCAGGACCGTCCCGGCCCGTATGCGTATGTGTGAGTGTTATTTTTTATTTCGGTGCCTGCGCTGGCTGGCACTAATTTTTGCCTAATGGAATTACAATGCAAATGTGCCCGAAGCGGTGCCCCGGTGAAAACGCTGGGGTTGAGAACGAGGCGCTGACTTCCTCATTTGCTTTTTTTTTCCCTCTCCCGTATGGTTTGGAGCAAACCATATGCTGCTCATCAGTATTCACTAACTCTACCGCAGTATGAGTGAATGTTGACGATTTGATGCTCTTACTGTGCCGTTTCAATGCAAAAAGGCAGGTTTCTGTGGGGTGGAATACGCAGACGTTTTTGTGCATACGGTTCTGCGAGTTGATTGTTCACTCCACTGGCGGTTCATCTATGCAAAACGTGCCGCTGGTGCTGCATCATTCGTAACACACAAAATATTGGGAAATGTTGGCTTGACGGTGGATCGTTTGACCCCCCATAAATCTGCACTCTGAAAAGCTTTTACTATAATTATTTATTTCAGAAATAAAATAAATTTAGCTTCCATTAATGAAATCAGTCATCAGGAAATAATCATGTTTAAGTCAGTATTTGATTACTTTTTCATCAGGTTATTTATATTTGTGGAAAACATTTTATTGGAAATGGAAATATGGCGAATCGATGATGCTTTTCATTTCATATTGCATAGTTTTAGGCGCTTCGTACGTTCGCGCGATGATTTGTGATTCGAAAGTGCAAAGTGACTACTAAATAGTACTTTAAATACTATTTTAGTAATTGCTTTTATACACTCGCTAATATTAATAATGTTATACAGTAAAGAATTTGTTCGTTTGAAGTAATTTTCAAACAAAACCAACTCATCTTATTTAGAAATGTGACTGCGGCAGCGAATTTTCAATAGCTCTTAGGTGACTAGCGGTTCTCTCAACTCACTAAATTCATTTATATCCAACCAGGATTCACAAACGTTGTATGCAGATCAACCTAAGAAAGTTAAAGCAGCCCTAATAAAATGCACATTATCTAATACGATCACAACAATATCTCACACAATTCTCGAAAACTCTCCCGCAATATCATCCCCTGGCAAAGCTCACTTTCTCACCACACACACCTATGGCCATGAGTGGTGCACATGCTTCATGGAAAACTTTTCAATTCGAACTAGCCTCCGGAAATGGCCTCAACGTCTCCCTAATGCGCTTTTGCCTTTTGCCACTTGAACCACTTGCCACCCAAATGTGGTGGTAAGATGGAACGATTCCACGGATGTGCTGCGCGTGGTACCATAATTCATAACTTCATCGCACGACATAAAGTAACTTTCGCTGTCGAAAAAGTTTTTTGCCGCATATTAAGCGCAACAAATGGGATGCAACAACTTTCTGGCAAGGCGGAAAGTGCACTGCATGCAATTCAACCCCAGCCGCGGCACAAACGAAGCCATCAGCCGGAATAAGAGGGTACAATTAAAACAGCTTAATGCCAACACTTGATGGCAAGTTTTCAAATCGGCCCGCCTGTCGCCCTGTCTGGCGTCCTGCGCGCCCTGGCACCGGTCACCCTTTTCTTAGGCAGTGGCGTTCTACGGGTTTGCCCGTTTGCATATGACCTGCCATTTCCGAGGTATGGGGAAGATGAAGGGGTCGTATTTTTTTCTTTTTGTTCGCTCCCTCCCGAAGCAGTGGAAAGCTTTTCTTAACGCAGCAAATTTGACGATTCAACTGTGGTGCTGAGTGAACTTTTCCCACCAGTCTCGCATTCAGGCCCGTGCTTATCCCGCCGGCCATTTTGTGTAATGAATGGAAAATAATACGTAATAATTATCTTAATATGTAATAAAACCGGAACTGCACCGGACGGTCAACAAGAAGTGAAGAGCGCAGCAAAAAAAAAACAGAAAAGGAATGGTACATGTTTCCGTGCTCGGTTCTTTCTTTAGCCGTACGCGGCACACAGAATCGAAGGCAAACGTTGCGCAACTGAAACGTGAAGCGACATTCCGCAAACGGAATAAAAAAAACCGCACCAACCGGCTTTCGAGAGGATACGGGAGGGAAAATTACATTCATAAAAATCATCCACCGAGGGGACGGTGAATCTTCCTGGTCGTGCTCGCTCCTTTTCCTTTGCCAGGTTCGCCGGACGGAATGAAGGTGAGTGCTCGGTGCTCGTTTAAATTAATTTCTACCTACCAACTACATCATCCCTTCGATGATGACGCTGATCATGGCCATGCAAATGAACATGCTGATGGCGGTGATGATGGTATAGGTTCTTCCATTCCTTCCCTTTGACTGCTCGCAAAGACAGCCATCATTTGCTTCGTTAAGTTTTATTCGCAACCTTCCTGTGGGTGGGTTCCAGCGAATGGATGTCTTTCCGTTAATTGTATTCAATGGCACTGTATCAGCATCATCTTCATCTACACAAAAATCATACGGTTACGATTGCAATGGGTGTATTTCCATCGCAGAAAGCTCGATCACTTCTTTCTTGTACCAATACATATGCTCTAACATGATACATTCATCAAAATGATCAGTGGCCTAATCGCCTGTTCCTTCAATACTTAGTACTGTTTCTAAAATGGTATAATACTTCATATATTTTCCAATAATCGGCTGCATTTAAATCTCATAATTAATTACGGCCCTGAAGGTGGAAGTTCAATATTTGAGTTATAATTTTTAGTAATTATTTCGAAAAAAAAAACTTAGTTTAGTATATTAGTTTAATTAGTTTTGTAATTAATTGATCATTGAATGGGTGGAAAAATTAATAAGATCGAAAATAATAAGGGAAACATAAAGAAGAATAATGGATTATTTTAGTATCATTTCAATACTTAAACAATAACAACTGAGCTTATTAAAGTCATCTTCAGCATTCGCTACCTTTTCTATAAATATGCACTTCAAAGCATCCTTAAACCTCTCCATCGTTAGCCTCTAGAGTATACTTTACCTGCGTATGGTTTTATTCGCATCTTTACCGTATCGTTTCAATATGCATAAAAAACACCCTCTCCTAAGCACTGGTCGCCCATTTGTATCGATGGCAATTTATGAGAATTCACGCTTGGGCTCCTGCTCCCTGAGCTGGGAACTGGGTAGTTTTTTTCTTTTCTTCAACTCCCTTCTTATCATCCTCATCATCATCCACCTAAGATGGCATTGGAAATGGAAGCGCATAAAAAGGTATGTATTATTAGCGTGTTACCACTGCGGTGCACCCACCATTTTGGTTCGTTGACCTGCAAGCCTTTTACCTGTGCCTTGTTGGGTTGGGTTTATTCAACGAATTGCTCCCGTTTTATCTTCCCACGCCGGTGGGCGAGCCGGATTATATCGAATGGGGCGCATAAACTAGTCAATATTCGTTTTGCTGGTGCGGTGTGAACATATCTTTCGTTTTTTTTTGGGGGTTCAATTTTGCAAACTGGTGGGTAGTTCCAAACGGTTCCGAAGGTTAATTCGATCGCTTTAGCTCGCGCGACGTGCGAGTACAGTTCAGTTGATGGTTGACGTGGTTTTGATAACCTTCTTAGCATAATAATGCAGCTGACTTGGGGTTGGAATGTCATCGTGACATTTGATCTAACGAATGTCACTGAATTGTATTAATGTTTAAAAGGACGAAGCGATTGATCTAGTAAGCGTGTGTTCAATGCTCAAGTTCGAATCCAAAGTGATTGGACTTTTTTTTTTGGATACACCGTGGACAATGAATTAATATGCAAGCAACGGGGCCATCTTTTATTCGTCTCACGAATAGAAAGATCAATGTCTCGTTATTCTCCTCGCAATGAATCCCAGACACCAATCACCGCGAAATCATCAACGATACAACTGTTACAAATTCCCAAAGGAAAAGTGTGGGTTTTTGTCGGGTTTTACATATTCCCCAAGGAACATTGGGATTATTCAAGCAATTACTTAAAAAATCCCATGAAAGCAAAACAGGGGCAGCCATCATATCCGAGCAAAAGGAAGAACTTTAGAAGAAGCGATCGTTTGGCTTTCGTGTATCGGAGAAGTATACGTATACATATTTTTTAGATTGGTTCGTACTCTCAGTGGTAAATCATGAATTTTAATCAGTGAATTAATTAAAAATTCGTTGTACATGCTGTCGGGAAGCGTACCCAAAACGGCCTCCAGGGTCCACTGAACCGAAAACCCCGGCTGCAGATGTAAATATTATTGAACTTTCATTTCCCAGTCGATCGATGAATTTTGGAGCAGGCGAAGCATTTGCGTTTGCATTACTTTTAAGCTACTTTTTTTCCCTTCGTCTAATGCTACTGGGCATAGCGCGAATGCGATGGAAGGGCCGAGATGTTGGCGTGTTGGAGCAGCGAGTACGAGGCGCAACACAACAAATGATCGATTTCCGACAGAATAGGAAATGGAAAAAGTTTTACAAAAACCACCCACCGCTTCGAGACGCTGGAACCATTCGTTGTGGTGCGAGGGGATATCAGAATATCGTTTGCTTAAGCTCACTAAGCTTTCGTTTTGCAGGTTGAAGCAAAAATGATTCAGTGAATCGGTTAGGTTTTTTGTTTTGTTTTTGCTCTGGTGTCTGAAACTCCCGTCCTTTGTGGTTTGCATATTTTTTTAAACTTTCACTCTACGGTTCAACGTTATGCCTGATTCGAGCATTGTAAAGATATTTCTTTTTAATTAACGCGATGGATCAGGATCATTTCTAAACTGTTCCGATTTGTATTTATCAATGGAATCGGATCGCTTCCTTTAATTCTGTTTGTTCTTATAATGAATGAATAATTACAGTTAATTTTACTGTTTCACATGCAATCTCAAACAGTAGAACATAATTGCAAAACATAATTACCAAGTCAAAATTTTAAACAGATGGTTTACCAATTTCCCTACCTGCAACAAACTGCAGTGAAAACATGTTCTCCTCGGCGTCCCAACAGCAGTTGGCAAAGTATTGGCCTTACCTCTTTTTTGCCATGCGGCGTACTTTTAATATCCGTAATTTGATCAATCTCGTACCGGAGTTACAAGCTTGACTGTTTCGTTCACATCATCACTAGGAAGGAAGATGCAGTTGTACTAAAAAAGAACGAAAAAGAAAGACGGGAATAGATAAGAGAATAAAAGAAGAGCAAAAAAACATAATCTCATGCACCTCTCATGCTTCCCCACTTGGTGCCCTTAGTTTGGGGGGTAACTTTTTCGACACATTTCGTTTTTCCAGCCATTTGGAGAACTCTTGCCGGGTTGCTGCGTTGCTTTCCATTCCGGGCCCTGTCCGGGTGTCCTGTCCTGTTCTGTTCACGCTTCGGGACAAGCTTATCACACCGGTTGTGACGGTGTTGGTCGGTGGTTTTGGCTGGTGAATTTTATTTTACATGCACATCCCCGGCGAAACTTTGTCATACCGCACGAAGTTTGGATAGCGTAACGTGATATAACTCAATTCGGGCGTAACCCAAAACGCGGATCCCGGTGGTGGGAGTATGTTTTCGGGGAGCGCAGCGGACTAGAGGGAAAAGTGAGCAAAGAAGTAACTTTTTCGATCCTGCGCCACATCCGCCTCGATGTGGGCACGGTGCATCTGTGTGCATGAGTGTGCATTCCGGTGCATTTCGGTGGTGTTCCTTAAATGTAGTATTCTAAACTATATCGCTCACCACCCTTTTGCAAGCTTTATTCCGTAAGGTAAAGAAAGTGAAATGGGTTCAAAATGCTGTAATAACATGTAAAAAGGAAAACGAAAAAATAAAAAACCGGAACACCATGAGTCGATTGACATTGAAAATCTTCGGTGCTGGAGGGGAAAGCAAACACTCACACACAAAATGTCACCCCAAAAGAGGGAAGCAACAGAAAGGATAAATTGAATCTTTTACGACATCATGCTTTTAAAATCTAATCGTGCATGTAATCAAATTTAATAATTCGTGTCTCGCCTTCCATCTTTTGTGATTTCTTTTGTGGGATTTTTTCTCTACGTCTCCCAGTGCAGGTTCGTGTATTCGGCCGGTATGGAGACAGGATTTATGGCAGGCCAAATTGAATTCGATTCCAATCGAATTGGTGAGTGAGCGTGTCCGTCCGGCCATGAATGGGGAAAGGGTAGCTGATTGCCAGGAAGGACCAGGAAGCATCCCAACGAGGGAATCACAAATGATGGCAAATCATTGGTAAAACTTGGCCATTTTTATTGAACTACTAGTTCGTTGCATGGATTGTACCGAGACGCATCTTTCTTACTTACTTATCAGACTTTACAATCGCATAAAATATTATGATTTTGCGCAATAAAAATGACTCCAAGTTTTATATTCTTTTGATCCTTTTTAGAGATAGGACTGAATGTCAATTCAGACCCACTAATATGAGGGTCGAAGGAAATAGAACTAGAAAGGCACTCTCTTTCCAGTGATGGTTTTAGTTTCACCTCATAGTAGCAGCTACCGGAAACTCATTAATCTGGTTCCAGAGCGTACTCGTTCCATTAATATTTCCCCAATACCTCGAGAGGGTTTGACATTTAAGTGTTTCTGCCATTGAAAACATGTTAAAACACACCGCAACGGACAAGATTCACCATGCGGTACGCACGGATGTTAGAAAAAGGGACACCAGCGGCGGCTAAAATGTCAACAGGCTAGGAGCTGGCACGGACCTGACAAGCAGCATGGATGCTACATGCTGCTGCAAATGGCAACCCACCTGAAGCAGCTTCATGTCGATTTATGCTCGACCAGTAGCCGCTCCATTCGTACATCATTCCGATGTGTGGGAAGTGTTTGCCCACTCCCGCTCTAAATACCCCCCGAACCTAGTGTGTTAAAATGGCAACATGTGAGCGAGAAACCATTGGTTCGTAATTTTGTTGTTGGTTAAAATATTCATGGAAAGCTGTCGGTTTTAATACGATGGTGAATATTTTATAAAGTTTTGCTGTATTCTTATCAAACCCACCACCACCGCTTTTTTTCATGGCGCTCACCGTGCCTTACTGTGGACCATACTTTACCCGGGGTCCGTCAATCAGCCGCCCCGTATCGTGCCGGGGTCGGGGGTGGTTTAATAGATACCGTCCAGTTGACAGGTGGGACCGGTGAGGGTTTTCACTGCAAAGCGTGCACATCCGAACGTGTCGCAAAGTAGGAAGACTAGTTTTAGCAGAGCTTTCGGTCGTGATCATGTTGCGGTGGGGGATGGGAAGTGGGCGGTAGCGCTAAGGGTAAGTTCTAGCAACAACAGCTGCCTTTTGCTGTGCGCCAGACGTGCACACAGAGATGACCTTTTACCAGTTTCAAACATTCATTCGGCTATGGTTTGTGGTTTTCAGCGGTCTGTCTGCTTCAATTTCAGCTTCAGCACTGCAGTTACTATTTTCTACTAGCTTGATTCTACACGACATTGGTTTATCATTCGCAACATAGGTTTTGTTCAATGTCAATCTGGTACGATTCGCTATGGTTTAACAGATGTTAAATAAGAGCTAGAATTCAAAGGGTTGAAAAAAGCAAATTAAATAATGTGTTTTTAAATCTTTTAGTAACCATTACATGATTTTAATTCATTAAATCAACAACGGGTTGCGTTAAACCCAACAATTTGTGAATTAAAATACGAAAATTACAGCAGTTTGACTCAAAAGGTGGCCACTGTCAAAATAACATACAGAAAAATTCGATTGCGCATATGATGGAGCTTAGAATAATTGTGTTATAATATGTTTTCGACATTTTTTTTACACAGATTATTGATGCAGATCTCTTTCTTTCTCCAACATTTTCTATGAGCCGCTGGACACACCAGGATGCTTCATTTGAGAATTCCCTAAAAAAAGAGTTACTTTAATTACCCTTGCGCCATCGATTAGGACAATTACAATGTGTACGATTAGGGGTGCGAAGAGGAAAAACTATTCGTATAATTGAGATTGACAGCTCTGTTGCTTCTCGCAAGGTTCACAATAATAATTATTTCTCAAGGTTATTAGGTATTAATTAAAAGAAATATTGTTGTTCACTTCTTTTTTTGTTTCTCCTCATTGTTTTAACATCACAATACATTGCCGGACAATCTTTTAAAAAGTTCTAGTCGGGCATTCAAACCGAAACTGGAACAGACGACCCCCAGGATGATTATGATGATGATGGTGATGCTCACCGGAATGATTTTTGCAGGAGTATCTTCTACTTTCAGTGTTGCATTGTCCTCGTCCTTGATATTGGAGCAGTGGAGCTCCCTTTTGTGCCATCTGGAAAGCCGGTAGTTATGATACAGTAGATACTTTCTTAACAGTTTCAGCTAATGCATGTAATAAATACTTATTTCTAGCTGCATATTTGTTGCACAATCTTTAGTCAGTTGCTTTTCACAAACTGCAGCTACTTGGCACGACTTGAAAGGTGCAAAACCACACAAGACACACACGCTCTCGATCACGCACATATCTTTAGAAGGGAAGAATAGACTGATCGGTTTGACAGTTAGCCTACTCGTACAATCTGGTCCAAAGGGTAAGAATCTCTTTGAAAATACTCAGCTCAAAGCATCGTGAATGAGGTAAATTTATTATTGAACAAATTTTCCTTGCCAAACAACTATCTTTATTTTATTCTTAAAAACTATCCGCCTAGCATTTTTGCAACATTCTTCTATGGTAAATTCTTGACCTATTGATATAACAGTTCCCTCGTGCATGCAATGCTCTTCACTTTCTAAGAGAATAATATTAAGACACTCAATGTTGTATAAGTAATTGTAATAGAAAAGCAGCTATAACTTTCATCATTTTCCCCTTCGTCCTAGAATATATGGGTATTATATTGTCACAAATCTACACGCCCTAGTTCTGGCCTGTAAATTGAAGTAAACAAGAAAAAATCCGTAATAGAAAATGTTGGTGCTCAATCACATCCGCCATCTTCACGCATCCTTTCAATGCATCGTTACACCGCCTGGTGTCGTGAACAACACATTATTGCAGGGCGAATATTTTTCGCCCTTTAGTGACGGCACTAACCACCCTCCCCCACCCTGCAACCGGTCCAATAATCTTGATCGATTCTCGCATATGACGAACTTTTACCTCCGTCCGCACCGAGTGTCAATCCGCCGGCGCGTATTATTTCCCCCGTTTTCCCGCTATTTGGCCTATTCCATTCGAGTGCACGGACAACGGGAAACTAGCGTTCGCTAGCGTTCGTGTACGGCGCGTTGTGATATGCCATTTGTGCAGTGGCATTTTGCCACTATTGCGCGCTTGAGATGGGTGCAAAAAGTGAATGCCCGTCGGCCCGATCGCCACCACCCACCAGCCCCCGAAAGCGGCACTTTCAAATCGAGCGGAAATCGGTCCTTTTCCGTTAGGCAAAAGCTCTTAGGAAGGTGCCTTCAAGTGGGACAAAATGGAATGTGTGATGATGGGAAAACTTTCCACTCTGCCTGCACGTCGATGTTTGCAGCGAACGAATAAATTGTTTGAGGAAACGAACGAATCACTTTGCGCGGCGTTATTGTTACGATCGGTTAGTTTCCTTCCTGCTTTTCCTTTTACCCTCGTGCAGGATGTTTTAACAAACACGAGCATTTTGAGTTGGAATGGAAATTTTTTTCATGTACCATGCGTAGCGACGTTGCTTAAATACAAATTTTCAAATGCTAATTGACGTAACGCACAGCAACCAAACGTTGCTCTGACGGTTCTGTCTGTGGGAAAAACAGTGCTTCTTCGATCATCCGGACCCTACCATACCCTAATCGTTCGCTCTATTAATTTACCCTCTGGAAGGTTCAGTATTTTCTCGAATCATGCCATCCATGCTCACCTGCCGCCCAACAATGAACTCTCACCCTTAACGTACACCTTCCCCGTGCTAGGTGGACCAATTTTGTGCCAAATTCATTCCTTATTCATAGCCACCACATTCTAGGTTCGCATCGAACCAGCACCTGAATGGTCGGAGAAAACCGGGAAAACCGAGTGGAAGCATTTTCACCCGCACTGCGGAACTGTCCTGCGGTAGCCGGTAGCGATCACACCGAATAAACATGGCCACCCCATGTCCACTCGAGCGTAGCACTATGGGAGAGAGAGAGAGAGGGAGAAAGAGCAGAAGTCCGCTTAGTCATTGCGTCGGGCGGTTTCGGTTCCGACGGTTTTTGGTGCCACTAATCCGGAGGGTAACTATTGTGTCAAGTGTATGTCCACGATTTTCTTCCCCGTCACCATCCAAACCACAACCATTCGGCCCATTCATTCGGCCGGTGATTGATATCATGCGATAGTAACTGCGTGATAAGCCGCATTAAATATTTATAGCGACACATACACTCACACACACGGTCGACAATGAGCCCGAAAACAGCCTCGAGACAGTCAGAAATCATGGTTCGTGCGAAGCAATTTGCCTACTAGCAAAAGGACCTTGGCGTTGGTCATTTTCCTTCATCCCTCCCAGGTTAAGGTCTCTTTCCTCTTTTGCTTTGTGGTTACCAGTGTGTGGTTGAGGGGTTTTTTTTGTTTCTCCTTCCCGTTTATTGATGTTCTCTATTCCTTCTCGAACAGGCCATTACCTTCGTGTTGTACGTTGATTCGTTGATACCCGGACTGCTCAAGTCCCCGGAAAAGGCCATGAAACGGTCATCGATGTAGTGGCTGATTTCAATAGAAAACCATACAATTTTCGGACTTTTTTCAAATTTTTAGGGTCAAAATTTTTACAAAAATGTTTTTTTTTCTTTAAACGGCTGTAACTTCTTTATTTCGCGTCCTAGACCCTTCAAAGTTTGACCTGATTTCAATAGAAAACCTTACAATTTTCGGACTTTTTTCAAGTTTTTAGGGTCAAAATTTTTACAAAAATGTTTTTTTTTCTTTAAACGCCTGTAACTTCTTTATTTCGCGTCCTAGACCCTTCAAAGTTTGACCTGATTTCAATAGAAAACCATACAATTTTCGGACTTTTTTCAAGTTTTTAGGGTCAAAATTTTTACAAAAATCAAAATTTTTTTACAAATTTTTACAAAAATGACCTGTAGGCCACCTATGATGGGGAAATTGTTTTCCATGGAAATGAGAAGATTAGTGCCGTTTTTTGCGCTTCCCATCCCCAGCAGTACAGTACATTCCGGTTTACAACGTTGACGAATGGTTGATTAAATAAATAAATGCTGCCCGTTTTAAAATGCGAACGCAGGATAAAACATTCAAACCTCCCCCCAGGCCGTTCGCCCTCCCGTGGGTTGCTACGATCGAAATTGAAATAAGCGGAATATTATCCGCCACAGAGTGTTACAAAATTTGAAGCTTTCATGTAAGGGTATAATACACCGCATACGCTACACTTTGCACGACTTTTCGCCGAAACTGTACTTAATCTGACCTTCCGCGAAAGCATCAGTGTGATGCGACTTAAACGATGCATGTTTTATGTGTTCCGCATGATTTTTTGCTTCCTTGTTTCAGTATCGATTTTGCTCTTATGCGAGGACATCTTCTCTTATTATGCTACCCGCCATGCCGTTTTTTTTATTATTATTTTACCCCGATGATCCGATTTGTAAAGCATCCCTTAAAATGGGAACAAGCTCCCCACACACATCGCATCCCCAAACGATATTGTCATTTCACCGGAGGCGTACGTAATAAAGCATGTGCGTCGTCCGAAGCGGAAGGCTAGGGCACCCAAAATCTGACGGAATGTTTATTCAAAATTTTATGTTCGATGAACGCTTGCCCCGGTCGGGCACGTCATTCGGTCACTAATGTGGCTGATTTTCATTTTTTATCGTTCGTGCCTGATCGTCGGAGTGATGTGCTGGATGAATAGCATGGAACCGGGACCATCCGGAAGCGTGCTGCCGCTCATCAGGGATACGTGGGTGTATTTAAAATGGCAATTTGAGGCTGGGTGTGTTTTCGCTTTCTTTTTATTATTATTATCGAGCGACTTTTATCGTGCCATTATTGTGCTCCCGGTGTGTCATAACTTTGGAGTGGCTAGAAGTGAAAGTGCCTTCCTACGCATATACCTTCCCGAAGACATTAGCGCTGCTTTCGGGGCCCACGCGTGTAGGGGCGTTTGGGAACCGAGTCGGACCGACCGGTGAGCGCATTTTCTGGTTTTATTTATTTCGTTCGCATTCAATTTTCTATTTTGCTACATGAATTAGCCTAATTTTACTACAGCAATGGGTGAGATGTTTTTACGAGCGTGTGCACAGTGGATTGATTATGGGCCATGATTGTAAGGGGATGTTTGCTTGCATGCAAATTATTGCTGGATTAAATGTTATGTTGCATGAGTTCCACTCGCTTCACAGTGAGTTGAAGTTAAAGGAGATAGAAGATGTTTTTTTGAATGAGATAAGCTTGTTAAAAGGAACTATTTTCACATTATAAAAACGAATAAGTATTGAGAAAAGAATTTAAAATAAAAAACAAAAAATTAATTATTTTTAATACATTGTTCTAAAACACTTTACTTTAATAGTTAACAGAGGCTTTGTGTCGTCAAAAGCACAACGTTCCCCACATCTCGTCAAAATGATCTATTCACATCCCGAATGAAATTATTTTCAAGAAAAACTACGCTGGATAAAAACATTAACAAATTCTACGAACTGTATGCCATTTTTGGATCATTATCGTATGCCTTACACACCCAGCAGTTAGGAGAATTACTTGATGGAGAACATTGCGCATTTATTAAATTCAAAGAACTCGTTCTGAAAGCCAACGGGCCCGATTGTTCCAAAGAAACTTCAGCAATACTTTTACGCAACGTGAATGTTAAAATTCTAAAATGCTAAGATGAGTGTAATTAACTTTCAAACTGCATATTATTATGCAAACTAATATGTTATTATGCGTAATTTTATCAAGCAGGTTTAGTATATTGCAAATAAAAAGCTCGAAATAAGCGAAGATAAGTTGTCTACATGCAAATATTTTCACCGATCTGCTACACCGTACACCCGGTACAGATCTATTTCCACCTGGTTAAGCGATAATCAACCAGTTGTGAATTATCTGTATCACCGCGTAATAATCGATATCGATGAGTGCGTCATGGGTGCATTTTCCCGGTTTACTTAATTGCATTACGCTAGGTTGGCGGTTGGTTATAGTCACCTGTCTTCAACACGCAGCTTCTGCCGATGATCGTTTGAGCTTTTTGATGTGTTTAACTTTATTTTAGCTCGCTATTTTTAGCTCCGAAAGGATGCAAAGGGCACTCACAATATGATGCGTACAAAGTGGAATAATATGAGCATCAAGCCAGCAGCGCGAAGGGATTGTGGTTTGGTTTTTAAACCATTAAAGCCTTTGTAAACTGAATGGCTTAATAAGCATTAATGATCATAAGAGTTATTATGAAGAAATAATTAATCTAGTTAGCCAATACTTTCCTTTAGCTCTTTTCTAGTTTCATTTTTCTGTGCCACTTACGTCAACGGCTATACAAATAAGTACTCTTATTACAACAAATCATTTTCAAATTTTTCAAAAACCACAACAAACCCTAGAAACTGCAATAGGAATTTTGTTTGATTGCTTGTTCAGAATTATTTCAACGAAAACAGACAATCAGTACGAAACAATTGTTTCCACGATACTTCCCACCGCCCGGGCAGATTTCAGCAAGGCAATTGGCCTTCGGAAACGGGAGCAGAAAGCACCCACCCACACGCACTCACGGACACACCGGCAGAGACTGGTAAATCTTCATAATCGTATTTTACTAAACTTATTTTTTCGATTTAAGTTTTGCCACGGTTTCGGTGCTTGTGTGTTTCTTTTTGTTGCATTTAGTTTTTGCATTGCTAGCGGAACCGTTGCGGAATTATCCCCAAGCGTGGCCAGCGCTGTTCCCACCCTGCCCAGCTGTTTGTCTGCTTTGCACGAACGACGTCTGTGAGCCACAAAAACGACTCGTTTTGTCGCATTTGTGTGTGTGTGTGGGGTTTTTTTTTGCCACAAGCCACTCGCTGGCACAATCATTCGCCAAAGTTTTCACTGTGTTTAATTTGGACCCTATTTGTTGCGAGCTTTTCCATTTGTGGAATTCATAAGCGCGATGAAGAAAGATAAACAAGTTGTTAATAATTTTACTTCCATTTTGCTCGGAATGCTCTCCTGGGATAAGAGGCTTCTTTCTTTTTTTCTCTTGTTTTTTTTCCTTTTTTTTGAGTTGCATTGCGAAAGAATTTCGCGAACGGGAACGGCAGCCTCTCTGGGGTTTTAATTATTATCATTATTACATTTACACTAGAGCCTCCGCTTCTCAGCGGGGATTATGAAACCTGTAAATATGTATTATGCTTGAATACGAAAAGTGAAACACATTTAACTGAGATTATTAAACGCTTACAGCAAGAAATAAAGAACTTATTTACTACAAGAAAAGCCAGAAAAGTTTTATCGGTCTCACTGTACGAATCTCAGCATGAACCAGTGTAACAAATTAACAAAATGTATTACAATCTTGCCATCGAGTCACTTCACCCGTCGCCCGCGCTTCTTATTGTTATGCATACGCTCAGTGTGCATAATTTTACATCTTTCCCAACGGTCGGTTTCCTACTCCCTACTACTACCCACGCTTTCCCCCACAACCGACCATTCCCGCTGCATAAATGGTGGTCCTGGGGAACATGTTTTTCACTTTGCTACAAAAGTGCTTGTTTCAACATTCTTTTGAATATTATGCAGCCACACTCCTGGCACTGCTTTTGTGCACGGAACGAGTCGTACCCGGGGTACCGTTCACCGTAAAGCCGTTGTTTACCATCTTACCATATAAATTGCACATACGTAGAATGTGTAAATACACATCTCCGGCCCTTGCCAGGGTGTGTGTGTGTGTGTGCTCCGGCATTCGCCGCAGAGATCCGTCATTTTTGTCACACAGACGTGTGGGACGATCGCTACCCAACGCGTTGGCTCCCGTCGTCAGGGTGCGAATCATGGTCGTAATCTCCCGACATTCGCTGGCACTTGAATCCGTGGCCACTTCAGCGGAATCCGCCACCGCCGTGACTCGGCACACCCGATGTCTCCCGATGAGTGTATGCCCTTAAGGAACGGTTGCCCTTTCCCGCCCCCCATTCGCTCCTGCGACTGCCAGCAAGTCAGTCAAGTGCGTCACCGTACCGTTTCGGTACGCAACTATTATGCTTCAGTTACTTTTTGCGCCGCGTCGGTGTTGTTATTCATTTCCCGGAAGCTTTTCCGAAGTGCACCAACACCATCTCGCAGCAGCCATATTTTTTCACTTATCCGGTGTGTTTCGGGTACGGGCGAGCATGTGCTTCCTGCTCGCCCTGCTCGCGGGCCTGAAGCGTCTTCGGCACTCCGATATCTTATCCCGAGCGTGCATAAATTTTGATAAATAAACACACACGCACACACACACACACACAGCGGGCACACAGACACAAAATGGCGATGTGCGCTACAGTTGGGGACATTGCAGGAAAAAGCATCTCTTTTGTGCCAAAACAAACCAACATAGCGTCACATTTCACTGGTGCATATGTGTGTTGTACCTGTCTCTGGCCGGCTGGCCAGGAGCTGGAACTGGCGGGAAAGCGAGAAATAAAGTAATTCCTGGACCTCGCACACATTTGCGCAATGTGTCGACGGGACCGGGACGTGAGTGTCGGTAAATAAAACGCAAACAACTCGACCAGGCCATAGACCGCAAATAAGGGTGCCCTTATTCATTGCGAACGCATCCTTTCTTATTCGTGTGAGTCGTACGAGGGAAGGGAGTGGCGCAAGGATCAAGACACCTTTTCTGTGCTTGAACACCGGATTGTGTGTGTGTGTGTGGTTGTAGGGTAAGTGTGTATAAAAGGTGTTATTACAGTAGATTTGTTTTTGCGTAGAGAGCATGCTGTTTTGTGTTAGGGCAGCATATTACGCATACAAGCGTTGGCAGTTGGCTAGCCGTTGGTTTCTTCGGCATGCAACTGTGGCTGACTGAGGGTTAGTTGCATCACCAGTTACAGCGCATCAATGCAATTGCGTGAATGAGTGACCTTTGAGGTTTGTGATTAATTCGGAGTTTATGATCGATTTAAAACAGATTCAAGCCGCTCGAAGTTGTGGAAGCATGTATCGTTTTCTCTAAACAAGAAAAAAAAACAAGAAATAATATTAACATTAATTATGTTAAAATTAATAATACAACAAAATTTTAAACTTTGATGCTGGTGTAATGCTTTGCTGTTTATGCTGCACAATATTCGATAGTGCAAAGGAACCGCAAAGCACTTCGTGTAGAGGGGACAACCGAAGAAACGCATGTGAGAGGACAATATGATGTAGAATGTGTCTTGTTTTAAAGACCTAAACAATAATGTTTGCACTTGTTTTGTTTGATAAACAATTTTAAGGCGCCTGGATTTATGCATTTCGCATTACAAAAAAACACTTTTTTAAGATGAATTTGAAATCTCGCTTTTTCTTTTTCAATATATTACATTTCAATAGGGTTTTCTAAACTGAAATTCATGTAAAACACAGAAAATATTTGACGTAAGCTTAAGTCTTCAATCAAAACCATTGCACGATAAATCAAAGCTGCTCAAAGTAAACCTAAAAAAAGTCACTTAAACATCACCTAACTCAGCGTTCATTATAATGTGTTTCTGTGTTGATTCCAAGTAAGAATTAAAATGACGTTGAAGCTATGATTTAAATACCTGTCTACCGATAAAATCACTCCCCAAAAATAGCGCCCAATCTACAAGGTAAACAACGGCTGTAAACATTATGACACACTCCTGTGACACTTTTAACACTCCTGTACACTGGTTGCTCTTAACAACATCACATGCACATTGCTCGGACTTGCTTCAAGCTCCGCACAGATCGGCACAGACACTAGCAAAACGCCTCCTTCGATCGAAATCGGATGTACACATCACTCGATATCGGGCTGGTGTCAGCCCGTAGATTTCCTCACGCTTGTCATAACTTATGCCACAACAAAAACATAAAATCTTTATTTACACCCAACCATCCACTTCATCCACCATCGCTTGGGCAAAAGCGATGCATACCATTGTCTTATCAATGGCTCTTTTCTTCTCGCTTTATTGGGGGGTGTGTGAAAATGCAGGATCTCACTTCAGGACCGGAGTACCGGAAGGACCAAATGTGTGTATCAAGTACGTCTCACAACGCTTCTCCATAGCGTTGGCAGCGGATGCTGCTGAGAACATCCGTTGCTTGGGTGGCAGGGAAAACGCCTACTTATCACTTTGGCATCCCTTCGCACCGGGAAACCTGCCGGCCCATTACAGCCCATATTTATGATGATGTAATATTATCGACAATTATTGTTATGACTCGTAAAACGTCCCAAATTCAATTTCCAATAAATTCTCCCAGTCAAAGGCCGGCCAGTGGAGTGGCGGTGCCCTAACCGTCGTAGAAGAGCGAGGGAAGAAATGAAAGGTTCAATTTAGCTTTTTTTTTGGTCTGTGTGTTTAAGCTGATATTTCCTGAGCCCCAGCAAGAAAGCCCATCCGCCCCTGCTGTAGCAAGCAAAGCGACGGACCAAATGGATAGGCATATCGATCGCATGAGGTTTGGGTTGGAACAAGGCCAGTCTTGCGATTGGTAGCAGTGATACAATGCGAAGTCGATGCGAATTCAATACGATATCGATTATGAGTTGTGTGCGTTGCTGTCTGGGGTCGTAATTCCAGCCAGGCAGCAGAATGGTTGAGCCGATTAGGACGGCTGCAACGACAGTCACCATCCCAGCCATCCCAGATTCGGATCAGACGCTAGGATGGAGACGTTTCGATGGGAAAGATGCGAGTTTTACGAGCTTGTCTATTGGGGTGCTGGGATTGGTGTTTCAGACCGATGGAAAGAGCGAACATTTTTGTTTTGCTGGCAGACTGCAAATGACGCTACGAAATCGATACAGTTGTTTCAATGAAAATTCATCCGCCAGCTTTAACTCAGTTGTTTGCCTACCGTCTAGGCACATTAACAAGCAATTCTGAAATCAAACGGTTGCACAAAAATGAAAGTAAAGCTAATCATTAAGTTTAATTCTAATTTACCGGTACGGTTTCTGATAACAGATCGCTTCCTTATCAACCGTTCGCGGAAGAAAAAAGATAAACTACCCGTAACGATAAGTTTTTCGTCTCACCATTGTTCCCGATTAACAATCGGATCCGGCTTTCCTGTGACCTTCCTGCTAACGTCTTTCATTCCGATTGCCTGCGGCATTGATTGGCTCCATTGGTGCTGATTTCCCCCAAGAAATCGGCGCGAATCATCGGTTAAATAAACCACCCGGACGGTACCATAAGGAAGACGCCACCGGGCACGGATTGTATCTGGTGGAATTCTGATCCAGCATGTTTTTTTTGCTCGCTGCTTCGCTACAACCAGCTAGCCCATCCATCGTGCTTCTGGCCCTCTTCTGGCGTGGTGTTTACCGACAATCAGCAACTCGGGCCAACCTGATTACTAGTTGCTATTTTTCTTTTCCATTTCATTAAGTTACAATTCGCTGGACGGAAGTATTGCTTCCACCTTGGGGGGGTGGTACGATATTCTTTTGTTTTTTTTTCTTTGCTCTCTTCCCCGAAGGCGAACCGAGAAAAAGTCCCTTTTCTGCGTTCCCATTTTGTCGATGCTCCGATTCGAGTACGGGCGTTCCTGTCGGAACGGAATGAATGTAAATAGTGAAGCGCCTAGCACACGGACGCTTCTGCTGTCTAATTCAATCTGCTAATTTGTACGGAAAACAATAAAATATTTAATAACAACACCCTCGCAAAACCATGGAGCACGGAGTGATGTTTAGCGTGGTACCTTCGGGAATGGCGAAAAGGGATTCACATCAAACACACTCAAAAAACAAGCTCGTCGTTGCGAAAGCGAAAAACCCTCGAATCTAAGCATGTACGGCCATGTACAAATTGCGTGACCGTTCATTGACCGTTCAGAATGGGCAAACGTGCGAAAAAGATACACAACCTTTCCTTAAATGAGCGGCCAAATATTGCACCGAAACATTAAGCACAAACACACACTCTAACTAAATGGCACGCTCAGGGCGGGAAATGGTTTTTAAGGGTGTATAAAAATGTTCTAAATAACCGTAAAACAATGTAAAAATAACTTTCATTAGGAAGAGAGAAAGAAATGAAGAGAGAAAGAGAGGGAGAGGGAAAGCCAGAAGATAATTCAAGAGATAGAGATAGCGAAACCGGTGGATGATGATGGCTGTATGCTGAACAGCTTCCCATTTTCCGGCCAGTGGGTTGTATGGGTTTTTCACGTCCGATGGATGTTGCCCACGGTTGCCCGCTGCTGTTTTCCACCAAAAATGCAAATGAATGAATAGACGGAAAAACATTCCCCCACCCCCAAACGGGGCCTAGTGGAAAAGGACAACAATAATTTGCATAACATTTTTAACAGAATACAAACCCCAAAAGAAACAAAAAAACACAACCTTCTCGGTTTGTCGGGAGCTGACCCGTTGGAGCTGTTGTTTTTGGAGCATTTTTTTTGTTACGGCCCCCAACCAAGATAAAGGCAAATAGTAACCAAAAACAAAAAAAAAACGAAACAACGGGAAGGAAACAGACAGCCCAGAAGCTACCAGTCGGTAAGCGAAACGCACCACAGAGCTGCAAAGAGAGAAGGAAAGTCCTTGCGGACGCGAGTGAGTTTTTTTTTTGTTCTGTGTGGCCCTGATAACAATTACGGTGCGGAATAAATGAATTGGTAATTTTAATAATTATAGCACTGCCTAGCACACCCGGACCCGGGCTGTGGGATTGTAAATGGCTGTGGTGTGGATGGGGGACAAACGGTGCCACTGGGGTGGACCAACCCCGTTGAACCCTTTGCCGGTCGGTGGAATAATCATTCGCACTGAATTGGTTTGATTTTGGTTGCATGCTTGGCAGCAACATACAAACAATTTCGACATGAAAAATTGATCCGAACTTTGCCCCTTTGGTTTGTCTTTTTTTGTGATTTTCATTGGGGACGTGTAGGGTGAGCTTTAGTTTGACCGGTGCTAAGTAAACAGTAAACTAAAAGTGGAATTGTAATTTGTGTAAACATAAATCTAGGCATAGAAACATTGCGAGCACTGGTAAACAATGGAGGCACACTTTGAAAAAAAAAAAAGGAATGGTAAAATGCGAACAAACAACAAACATTGCTATCATAAAAATCAGATTCGGTGAATGAATTTGATTGTAATAAAAATGTGTAAAACAGTTTCATAATATATCAAACTTTGCAGCAAATATGTTAAAAAAAATTTATCATCAAATCATAGCAAATACAAACTGAGGATTATTTAAAGCAATTCAACCGTGATCCAACCTTTTCGACATTCTTATAAAACCTCGAAAAAAATTTGTTATCAAGAGGACACATTAAAAATAAAGGAATAACGTTACATAAACCAAATGAACAAATAATGTAAGAATAGGACCCACCGTGGCAACCTCAATCCACCTTAGGCAATGATTCCAGGAAACGATCCCTTACCCGAACCCAACTGATTGCGTATTCATTCATTATGGATGGACAGCTAACAATAAACACATAGACAGAAAGCACCCGAAAAAAATTGATATGAAGCAAATGCCCTTCTCTTTTGATTTTTTTGTGTTTGGTTTACTCCAGCAATCAGCAAATATTTACGCAAAATTTTAAATTTCATCCATTGTGTTTGCTGTAACGAAAATGTGGAATTAGTGGAATCCATTAGTGGAAAATTCCTTGAAGGGAATCATGTGGGAATCAAACTCTGCTGTAGTTGTTTTATAGCAATGGCTGGTTTTTTTTTCAATTTAAATGAATGATACGATAGTCACATTTACAACGGCGTTGACAAAATCAACATTAACACTGCCGTGAGTTTGGGACAGTAATTGAAAGTGTGCACAAAAATACGATGCACGTGTGTAGGTGTGTCTGTGTAATGTGTGAAGCAACAATTCAATGCAAACAAATAGCAACGCTCGGACAGATAATTGAAATCGAATGCATTTGTGCAATGGCTGCAATGCTGCAACACACCAGATCGAGGGGACGGGG
This sequence comes from Anopheles moucheti, assembly GCF_943734755.1. Lineage (NCBI taxonomy): Eukaryota > Metazoa > Arthropoda > Insecta > Diptera > Culicidae > Anopheles > Anopheles moucheti. The sequence goes on from NC_069141.1 coordinate 28,683,237, forward strand.
AGATCAATCAATCAATCTTAAAATCCACCCAATCCCGGCTTCTCACGCAAAATTGCACCCACACGCGGTAACGATGGGGAAGTTCCCTGTGTCCCCCAATTATGCATCCCGCATCCAACCTTCCAACACCCATTGGACCAAAGGTTAAAGTTAAAACGATATAATTAATACTTGCCGCACACCCATCCGGGTTTCCTCCGCCCTTCGGCTGCAATTTTTTGCATAAATCTCTACCCCTTTTGCTATAAAATGTAGAAAAGAAAAAAAACGTATCCCGGAACCAGAATCAAACACGCTCGAAAAGCGATTCGACCACGGTCACCAGGGTTCAAAAGCGAATGGGTAAAATGTTTATGTGCGATTTTGGATTTTTTTTTGAATGCATTTTTCTGGCTCGCTTCTCCTTCATGCTGTCCCGCTTGTTATGTTCGACCTTTTCTCTGGTCTCTTTATTACTATTTTCCGCGACACCGAGTAAATGGCAAGCTTGAGATAAATTACCCACGAGGATGATCCGGAACATGCTGACTTTTTCAGTGACATTCATCAAACAGCTTTTCGACCAATCCGCATCCCGCATTGCACTTCACGTTCACCACCGTCACCCTTGGCCACCTTTTCCCCCATCCGCTGCGAGTGTCGTGTTTGTCAATGATTTCCATTGTGTTGCACATGCAATGAGTAGCAGCGAGAGCTTCTCTTCCGCGACAATATCCTGCCACAATCGATCAAAATCGATGCACCGAATCGTTGGCACACAAACGCACACACATACACACGATCACATCGATTCTACCCCCAGAAGAGCACAGACGTGGTCGCGGTTGAATGAATTTTGAATGGCGTCGAATTTTCATTTTGCATCAGCAGGAAATTGATATTTGATGATTTATCACCGGGGTTTTTTTTTATTCGTATCATTCAGGATTGATCATGAGAAGAGATTAAAAGCGTGAAAGCTTAAGCACTCTTTTTTCCGTGGCTGGTTTTTTCGGTGAGTGGCAGTGTATGTGTGTAGTTATATTGGATTTTTATGACCTTGTACAGCTGCAAAGCATCACTCAAGGTAGAAGCATCATCACCTTTAACGTCGATAACTACAATTCAACCAATGCGCTGGCTTGGTCTCGCTGGCTGGCTGGCCCTTCAAGCACACATACATCAAATCAATCAAGTCCGAAGCCAATCAAGCCTGTTGGTCCTGAGTCCTGAATATTTGCTCCTCATTAAACCCCGCAGCCCGTTCGGAACGGGTGAATAAAAAATGAAGGATGACGCCCTTTCTTTCCTCTAACAAAATTGACCAGATTTTCTTTTTCCCCCAACTCCGTTAATCTTCACGAGGGGAAGCAACGAAAGGGGCACGGAACGGCATATAACAACATCAAACAACACATAACAGAGCCGGTACAACGGTACGAGTGGGCAGCCATCGTCGACACACCGGCCACAATTCCACGCACAATTTGAATCAATCTTTTTTGTTTATTTAACTGTGGCACGAACAGCAGCAGCAGTAGCAGTGGTAGCAGCAACACCACTACCAAGCAGTTTGCCACAGCACTACATCATACTCATGAATTAGTCAAACTTTGCCCGGTGCTTGGGGACAGTTTGTGCTGGTGCTTGGAAGCAGCACAATATACACAACCTCATCATTTCTAGTGCGGTGGACAGCTTTTCAATCAAAAGCTAGCAACGGCAGGCAAACAATTAATTTTCCCCGTAGTGTGATTTAATCACTCGAAAACTGTTGTCCTGTTCCTGAGCTTAGTATTGGTTCCACTAGGTGCTTACTTTTCCTGGCAGCACAAATGGCTCCTTTTTTCCAAGAAATCTTTATCCATTTGCTAGGATGAGAGTTTTTGGATTTTGGAAAGTTTTCAACCAGTAATTTTAGCGCTCTGTTGTAGCTTTTTATAACATTGAAGATCAATTAATTAAATAAGAGTAGCCAAAAATATACTTTTGTAAATAACAATATATGTGTATAACACGAAATTAAACAACAATAAAAGTGAAGAACAAAAATAAAATTGGAAGAATCAATTACAAAACAAATATCAAATACGTTAAATCAAACAAATCAGTTAAAACGAATATCAAATAAAACGATTGTCCAGCGATTATTAACGATCAGTTACATGAGCGTAAGTGAATATACAAAAATGTTTCACTTCCTTCACTTTAGATATTCATTAGGTTCAATTTAGATTTGATATATTACATTTTTTGTTATGATTGGGTTTTTAATATTATTGTTAAATGTACTTTATTAATTAAATAATTATTTTTCTATAATTTTCTACTATTTTTTAAATTATCTATTTATTTATGTAGTAGTTTCAGCACAAGTAAGCGTTAATCTTTCCTTTCATGCTTCTCAAAATAAGCTAGCACCAGATCCTGTATCAAAATCTATTCGTTAAATTCGAAGCCACAACTTTGCAAACAATAGATCAATTGAGTAACATTGAATCATCGCCATCGCCGTCAAATGAGAGAAAACGTGGATACAAACAATGAAACGTTGCTATTAAAAGCTCTGTTCTCTTTCATGATGAAATAATACACACGCGCGTGCTCATGAAGCATACGAAACTTCATCAAATGAAAGTTGTTAGAGCATGCTGTATTTTAATACCTTTCGTCGCAATTTGCACACGACAGGCTTGATTGTTTCCATTTTCTTTTGTTTGCGAATGTATATGTGTGTTTTAATTCACCCAAATGACCCATGCGGCACCACTCTTTGCACCACGTACTTGCAAAGCATCATGCGGTTCCACACATGGTTCCCCCAGGAGCCGGGGGCTGATGTGGCGCTCAATTGAAATATTAACACTTGTATCGTGTAAAGGAGTGCGCTTTTTTAATTGTGCATTTAACATGCTTACAGTGAAAGACAAAGTGCATAAAAACACGTCGTTGCCCACCGCCTGGGCTGGTTGGTCCAACCCTGCGCCGCAACTTGTACGAGATATGTATATAATTGCAATGGTGTACAATTTCCGTACATTTACCTGGTACAACACCGGAAAACCCGGCTGTATGCGTGTGTGGATTGTGTGGTGCAGATCTCTTAACTTTAACCCTCGGGCTGGGACAACAGAGCGGCGTGCACAGCGACGATTCGCAGCGTACACTTTCGCATGCATGCATACACATTTTTAAAAAGTAATCACAACGACAGAAAAACAACACTCAACCTGCTGGCAAAAGTACAACGGGACGGTACCACTTTACCGGCGGGAAATCGATGGCAGCAAAGAGACGGGTCGGTAGTAGAGTAAAAGTTTTGAGAAAAAGCAAATGGCAAGCGAGGATATTTGAATTATTCATGAACGACTAGGACCGGAACGAGACGGAATGGTTGTGGTGATCGTGGCAGTGATGGGGAGTGCAGTTAGTTTATGAAAATAATAATTGCATCAAAACTTGTGCCAAGCGACAGTGAATTAAGTGCGCTTCGGCCGGAAAAACCTGAAGACTTTGCACTGAGCCCTTCCGGGCGACAGTGGTGGAAGTGGTTTGGTTTTGGCAAATTAAATTCCTACTGCTTCCCGTGCCAATGCTGTGTTTCGTGCCTAGTAGGCGAGGAAGGTCAAATTACGCTATGATGAGAAACGCTATTTTGCAATGCCATTGAAACAAATAAAGGCAATGCCTGCTTCGATAAGTGCAGATACATGTATAGGTTATTTCCAGTGTGACAATGATAATTTTGAGTTCGTTTGGCCTATGTTGTATAAAAAGCGCATAAATTATTCTTAAATCGACAAAATAGCAGTTTTTAGTTAGGGTTTAGATATATTTAAATTCGGAAGGCCGTTCGTGTCCTTCGCATTTAGTTGATTTGGCAACTACAATATTTTCTCCGTTTGTGAAAAAGGCCAAAGTTTATATCGAAAGTCTTATGCCCTGAAGAACAGTACAGGCTAAAGAGTAGATCCAAGGTCAAAGTTATTTCCCAATCGCACTCAGGATGCAAAGGACAACACTTGAAAGGGATTCTCACATGGAGGAGTTCAGATCCTCATGGAGGAGTTGTACAACTAAAAATCAATTTTTAAAAGTAAGAAAACGAATGCTTTTAGAAAATTTTAGCCACGGATTATTACCATGAGCGTTCTTTCTCCCACACCTCCGATAAACCCTAGAAGAGTTCTCGAGTTTTGTTGCATTTTTAAGTTCGAACAATTTGTCTTTCTAAAGTATTCTCATGCTGCAAATATAGTAGAGACGTATTTAAAGGTCTTTTCTATTGAAGATAATGCGTTGAAGCTCTCCGTGAAACCGAAAACCTCGTAAACTAGCTCTCGGAAATTTCTCCAGTAAAGTATTTATCCGGAGATTGCGGTTCAAATATATATCGACCCTTTTTTTCCTGGAATTCTACAATGACTTTTCTACTACGAAAGTGACGTTTGTTGCAAAGATGCGTGGTAAAAGCACTGTTTATTGATTGAAAATGAAGAATTTTCGGACATTACGCTGCTTTGCACGAAACATTCCACAATGGTCGTACTTGCCTTCTACCTCAACCTGCACGGCATCAACTGGTTTTAACTTTTCCATTAGAATTAGAAACCTAGTATTCAACATCAACGGTTTGATTATTTTAATTGTTTGTCTGCGTCCGAAGCGAGGCACTCGTGATAAACAGCTTTATCAGCGCACTAAGCATTGCTGCGGTTAGCCGTTACCAATGATCCAACCCGTAAGCAATGCAACGCATCCGTAATTGCGCGATGCAAACCGTAAAATTCTTTCGCTACCACCCGAAAACATCCCAAACGCACCAATCGTGGCCGGTCCAAATGAAATCAAAACTCCCATTAGCAATGCTACCTCGTACCCTCCAGTCTCTGTGCCCTGGTTTCATCCCCCCGTGGGGGTCACAAGGGTTGCCCCCAAAAACACAGCCTGTGCGCAACACCGTTGCACCATTAAAAACTGATTAATCATCATGTTGATGGTTTTCGGTGCTACCCAAAGCGTTCGCCCGCAAGTAGTGCAACCCGAACCCGAACCTCCACCGAATGGCGCGCATTCCAACAGCGGGTTGACCCGACCCAGGGCGGGGAGGTCAGGTGAGTGCCCACAATAACGCATTCGAAAACGCATTCCCGCAAACCAGGCCATATGACATTTCCGGTTTGTGGCCCCGCCGGGAGATACAACAGGATGCAAATCTCAGGCTCGGCTCGGGTCTCTCGGTGTTGTATCACCATTTGCCCGTGTGTATCGGATGTGTTTTACGGTGTTCACCTTTTTGCCACGTGTAAACCACCCTTCAATCAGTAAAGCTCGCACAATGACTCGTTCTCTCTTTCTCTCTCTGTCCGGCTCATTTATTGAGATAGCCACTGGGAGACTGGGAACATTGTGGGCCGGATGTGGTGGTGGGAAATTTTAGTGGTTGTATCCAGCCCGCAACCCGATGCCCTGCCCGCACCGCAGGGCCGCAACAGGAAGTGAGATGATTTTTGTTTATGCAAAGCACCGACGGCAGTGTCCTTTCGTTTTCGCGGTGACATGCAAACAAGTACGATCGGGTGTGTGCCCGAACGATGCTTTCACAACTCACAGTGGTGATCGGTTTTTGTGCTACGCAATCGTGCGTTTTGGGAGGGCCAATACCCGGTGCCAAAATGTGCTAACGCGTGGGTGCGTATAAATAAATTACGCTTTATTAAAATATTGATTTTAAATTAAATTAAAATAATTTTAACTTGACTGCGGTAGTGCGGGACTTGGGATGGGGGGATTGCCGGTAAGAAGCAGGACATAGGTATACTGCATCTGTCACATCCGAATCGATCGTCCAGAAGCTGACTGACAGCAGCCAAATGGGGTTCACAATGCGCTGTTCAGCAAAGCGCATGCAAAAGCAAGAGGAAAGCTTCAGCACCGGTCCGCTAAAAATACGCAACTCATACACACGGGGCAAACACGGACCACATCCTAGAAATACACACAAACACACCAGCGCACGCATGTGGCCAATGTGCGTCTGGCAGACTATCCGCAACGTGAGCACTACCGTTTGGGGGTCAAGCCATAAATAAGAGTAATAACAATATAATAAATAATTAATTAATTATTCAGTGATTGCACGCACCCCGGTTTTTCCCACCCACCTTCTGCCCCATTCTGCAGCCCCCCTCCCAAGGGGTGGGTGGTGTGAAACCCTTTCGGGGGTTTCCTTTTGCGTCACCACTCCCGACGCCCCACACCAGCATACACACACCCCACACACTGAACGAAGCGTGAGCGAACGAAGGGAACCGTTTTTATGTCACGATTTTCACGCACCACAACCGACGCGTCGTGTACGACGAAAGCAATGGTGTGGGCCCGGCCGGTTTGTACATGCACGCTCCCTGCCCCGATGCTGGCGTAACTAATTTACGGCCGCTTGTTTTGTGTGCGTACATGGCCTCTCCGTTGGTTGGGCCATCTGTTTTGTTTCCATCCGTTCCATTTTTATCTCCTTCACTGGTCCAACGAATGGTGGAAAAATGCAGTAAAACAACATGAAAAGGAAAACATATGTAACGCCAACGCGTTCGATCCAATCGCGTCCTAGGGGCTGGACATCTGTTGGCGCACCGTGGGTGCAGTTTGTTTCGTGTCTCTCTTTTTTTAGAATTTTCCAAACACCCGACAGATAAGACTAAAAGCCCCGAAAGCCTCTGTTTGCATTTCAGTAGTTACATGTGTCAAAACTATAGTCAAAACTAATCAAATACGGCGTGTGATCCGATTTCAAGGTTGGTCCCGCGTGTATGTGTGTGTGGCACTATGCGTTTCTAATTAGGGAAAATGCATAAATTTTCCATTGAATGCACGGATTACATTAAGCCGCATCAATAAGCTAATCAGACGATCTGGTTCATGTCGTGCTGTAATTGAAATAACGACTAACGCTGCCCAAAGAGAGCAGCTGTGTCTGATTTTTGATAAATGAAAGTGCTGACCTAATGAGGAAAACACATGCAAGAATTATGTTATTAAAACTTCATTTTGGCAGTGTAAAAAAGAAGTTTGTTGTATGTGACGTATCGGGGGAAAAGATTATTAGAAAAACCATCCACCACGTCAGCTATTATTTGCAATCATACTGTGTAAATGTTTTTTTTTTTTCAGGAAGCAGCGGTTAGGAGTTTACGCCTGAAAGTATGCATTAACTGTACGTTTTGTTCTATTTGATGCCTTGACGAACACACGATATGAAGGAAGAAATTACTTCAAATCTAATCTAGTAACAGTCAGTTTTGTTTATAGTTTGTGACAGTTGGTTACAATTAGGGCTCGTTCAATTATTACGTAGCGCGAAAATTACGTAACAATTCGTCAACTCCTTGTTAATTTTTTTTTTAATTTTCTTAAGTAATGCATTAAATTATTTCGACAAGTGCAAACTTTGTTTGCATGGACTATGAAGCGGGATTCTAAGTTTCATTTTACTGTATGTTATGTAACAAAATGTTAAACCTCTACTCACCCCTATGTAACAAATCGTAACGCTGGCGCCTAACCTCCTTCCCACCTGTCAGCGTTACGTAATAATTGAATGAGCCCTTGTCTGTATTTCATTTTAAGACAAATGATATTGAACCGGTCACTACCGGTATCAGGAGCATACGGAGTTTATCTGTTGCGTCTAACTTTTCACAATTTTCTCGACCTATAATCATGTTCTACTTATACTGCTTGTTTTGAAGTGCATTTATTAAATGTTTTTATTCCTATTGCTAGTTTCCGACCAGTCCACATACCATTGCATACTAGATCGGATAATTGTTGGAAATGTTGCGAATAACGAACTCCTCCAAGACTATAACATCGAAACGATCCTTTTGTTGAGAGAAGTCTTTAATTTTTTTTTTACAACCTCTCTCCACTTATTATGCTCTTGTTGAGTCAACTTATTGTCATTGGCCACACATCTTGTATCTTGGCTGTGTAGTGAACATTTCCTTCACATTCATTCTAAGAAGCTTTCGGTCTTGTTCCGCAGGACACAGCTTTATAAAAACAAGCCCATTTTATTTGTCCTCTCCAAGGTCCGGTTCCCACTCGAAATCTTGCGCCTTGCGTTGTTTTTTTCTTTTTGGCGTAACGACGAGAGGCAGAAACACGAGCCCCCGGGAGTACCTTTTTACCAGTCGATGTAAGACCGTGTAATCCTTTTAACTTGCCCGAAGTCCACTCAATGTACGGACTTCGAGACAGGTGAGTGATTTTTGAAACTGCGAATGCCTCGGGTGAATCGTACCGGACAGTACACGATCGCGCCTCAGAGAGTTTGTACTTGAATTTCGGGGGTTTCGGGGAAAGAGAACTCAACCATGGCCAGCGAGGAGATTTTGTTTTTTTGTTCTATCTCGCTTTGAGTTTCCAATAAAGCAAAGCTGGTAGAATTTCCTTTCATATTAAAGCCACTTCAAGGGAAGGCGGCTTTGTTGGTTGAAAAGCTACAAGAGGGATACAAGAGTAGCAGCCTTCATTTTTCTCTGAATTCAGTACACCAGCCTGCATGTTCGCCATGCCGGCGAGTTTTGTTCCGAGAAGCAAAAGGTTCACCTGCCAAAGATTCTTCTTCCCGGCAAACGCGTTTCGCCATGCTTAACGGCGGGTAGGTTTTCAGTTTGTGAAATTCCTTTCGTTGAATTCATTTATTTCCCTAAGCTCGACGACATTTCGGTGCGAAATGAAATCTATTTCCTGCTCGCATGTGCTCTTTTTCCCCGGGGCGGCACATGCCACATGTCCGATGAGCCCGTTATCATTTCACCGGATCCGTGGCGCTTTCCCACCTCTCGCCGTGTGCCGTTTTTCCCGATGACACGAAGTAAACCTTGTCATTAGGTGTCGCTATAATCCTCCCACTTTGACGTTCCACCGCACCGAAGTCGGTTGGCCGGAGTACGCATGGTTGCGCAACTGCCAGGTCCACCCGAAACCACTCGGTGGAGGAGAGCAGGTGATGAAAGACGACGGCATTTTCCGCACCTGACCCAGAGCAAATGTACACGGGTGTGTGTGTGCATGTAGGTATGGTACACGCATTATGCTAAATACCTAATTCTCCGATGACATCAGTAACCGTACCGTCGCCGTCGCAAATGGGATGCTCCGAATACTCCCCAGCAAGGTGGCAAGGTGATGACGGCCCATTTCATTCTTGCGCTTCCGATTGTCTTTATATGTGTGTGTGTGGTTGTATCTGTGTGAAACAGAGCAGCAATGTGTATTGTATGAGCTCAGCATTCGACATTCGGCAGGTAGACTTAATCCGACCGGCTTACTCTACCGGCATATATTCTTTTCCGGCAGTGCGAAGGGCTGTACTAGTTAGTTCGGGCTACCTAGAGTGCTACCTAAAGCGTCGAAGATGTGACGCTTAAAGGGAGCTGTTTAGCAAGAAGAACACAGTGGAATCGTTTTCACCAGCAAACAGGGTTTGCTCAATAATCTACCTTTTTTTCGCCGGATGCAGGGAAAATATTGTTCCAGGTTTTTGGCAGTGGCAATGAGTCGATTCACCATGTTTGCCGTGCACTCACGTGCTCAAATCGGCTCAATAGCTTTAAAAACCCTTACGTCAGTGCATTCCTGGAAGGAAAGAATGCAACAACAACAAAAAACACCATACTTCGACCCCGCAAGCAATTTCTTCAGCCGATGCGTTTTCAGTTCCTCGAAGCGAAGGATTTGCCCGGATTGACCCTCCCGTCACAACGGTGGAAAACAATTCTTGGAAAGATCACGCAGAAATCAAGCCTTCTGCCCGCTGGTTCGATATCCGGGAAGGTGAGCTTTCACATGGGATGGAATTATTTATGAACGTCGACGCCGACCGGGCTGGTGCTGGTGGCTTCGACAGAGACCATAGGCAACGAACTGCTTCATTCGTTCTTCGCAGTAAGAGGATCGGAATTTTATACGAACGGAAGTGCTGAGGGTGTGTGTGTACGCGCGGGCGCGAAACACTTCCCTACAGAGCTGCTGTGCGTTTCATTGCACTGCTTAATACGTCCAGCTTTAGGCAGCCCTGGGCACTTGATGGGAGTGTTTGCAGGCAAAGGGATTTAATAGGCTTTTGCTAACCGAACGCAATTATTTTGTTAGTTGCCAGGTCAATGCACAAAGGCAAAGTAGCAGTTGGTGTCAGTAATCAGGGTGCATTGTTACTCTTGGAAAAAAGGATTGGAATTTGTAATAAAGTAATCGTGTTTGCAACACGATTTATTGTTGTGTAAAATGATGTAATTTATTTGTAAAAGGATTCATAAAAAGGTACCGAACAAGCAAAAAAACATGAATTGATGGGTCGTAAGTATTAAAAGCAATTAAATCATATTGAATTGTATAAGCTTATTTTAGCTGTTCTGCTTTAATGAAGAACGCAAGTAAAAGGAGCAATAATTCGAAACAGTAAGCTAAAATGTATGCAAAATTGAATCCAATTGTTACAGTTTTAATAAATCTTTGAAGTTAGATGCAAGCCAAAAATAGAAATGCTTAAATGGGGAATCTCTTTCAATACCTATTTACCTGATCATCATTTCCAAGTTGTAACTGATATCCTTAATCACCCAATCAATTTTAAATGCCGAGTAGTTAATTCATTGTTTTGCTAATTCTCATCTTGAAGCTCTACCAAGCGCTTCGCTCAAGCAGCGTAATGGATAAACAAACTTACTTCTACCATTTATGCTTCATTCCATGCAATTGATTCGATCCTTTGGCGGTGGCTAACATCCAATTTGCCTTCCTACATCGAAACTTTCGGTCGCTCTCACCCGAACTCAAAACTCAATAACAAAACGCACCAAAATCGCAAAATCCACTTTCTCGTTGTGCCAAAAATCCTACACCTTTGTTCCAATTCTACACCGTTCCAATTTGCACCGGGCCCACTTTAAGGTCAGCGTTACAGCAAATTATCTGTCGGTGCTGGCACGAAAAAAAAAACCGTTAGCTTGCGTGTACTGGCACGTTTATCCGGGCCGAAGCGATCACACTTCCGGCACCAGAACCGAAACCGGCAAAACGTTGCAGAATGTGCTTCAAAATAACAAATTTGAAGTCATGAATATTTTCACGCCCCCCTTTTTTCGGTACGCAAACGCACCAGCATTATGGTAAAGAAGCACTGGCTTTGCGATAACGATACCGGTGGCAGTGTCCCGGATGGTGCTAAGAATGCCGTTTGCAGCTGCTATTCAAATCAAATTTGAAGGTGAAAAAGTGGCCGAGTGTGTGTGTGTTTGAAGCAAACAAAAAAAAAAAGAAGCTGTTTGAGCAGGTCCCAGCAGGAGCAGCAACTTCCCTGTAACAACGATCTTTCGTGGTCCCATCCGCAACTGGGAGTCGTCCAACCCACTCCAGATCCTTCGTTTCGGAAGATCAAAAGAATTTTATTCGGTTCACCGAGTGAGTGGAGCGAGTAGACAAAAAAAAACGCTAACCTCTAAAAGAAAAAGCCTGGCAGCGGCGGCGCAGCAAACGCTGTTAAGCAGGTTCTCCATTCGCATCGCCTCGCAAAAAGGGGTGGTTAGGTTAGGTCAGAAAAGTGGCCACTCTTGCCACCCGGATGCCGGTGGAATGACGTCCTTTCACTTCGTTTCAACGCACGCCGCCCGGAAACGTGCCCCCAAATGCGTGGAGAAGTTTTACAATGCTTGAATTCTTTGGTCTCAAGATTGTTACCCAACTCCACTAGCGCTGCTCGCCCGTTTTCGTCCGGAGTCTTCCCACTAACGGGTTCGAGGGGGAAGCTGACGTTTTGAAGTCTTGCGTACCGTGCTTGCTGCCAAGTGCCCCCCGAGGGAGCACTTTTCCGTACGATTTTCCATTTCGGAAGGTGTACGAAAAGAAGTGAAAAGGCCCGGCACCTTCGCCCGGTGTTACCGCTGTGTGGTGCGTGAACGAAACAACCCGGGCCCGGAACCATTATCGTGCGTTCGTGAGAATTTGTTTGAGCGTGTGTTTGCTTACCAGCGAGGAAGAAGAAGAACAGCCAGCCATTGGGATGAGATAAGAAAGCATAAGGAAGCAGAAAAAAAGGCCCAGAAAGCAAGGAAACTTGGGGCGGCTTGGCGCGGTTTGAAAGCTTCTAACCTTTCATTTTCACCTGGCGTTGGAAGGCATTTTCCTCCCGGCCTGACATTTGGCCCCATTCCTCCGGTGCCAGGCATCCGGCAACGTGTAACTGCTGCTACTGAGACGTGACTAAGAAGCTGCCAAAGGTGCCCCAAGCATGAAAGTGGGCTGATGTTTCTCGGTGTTCCAGCCCGCCTCCAGCACTCTCCTGCGGACGGTTGTGAAACTGAAACACTCATGATGACACGGGTATAACAGTCACGTCACGGGGAAAAATAGATTTCTTTGCGTTTTCTTTTCCCTCCCCCCAAGCATCACCACCACCATGCGATCCAAACGATCAGCGAGGCGGTTTGGCCCCCCACGGGATGGTGAATACATTTTGGAGCCTGTTTCCTGCACATCAACCGTTTCATCCAGCGCCGACACAGAACACCACACCCGGGCCACCCCCGGGCCAACACTATTCTAATATTAAAGATGCGCGCCTAAATAATGTATGCTTTCATCCATCATTTATTTTGGCCGAAAAATTCATGCTTGATTTTCCGAATGCTGGTGAGTGTGATTTTTAGGTGCTTCGCGCAACGTTCTGTCCGACACGGTGCACAAGCGTGGTATCGGGTGTCGTTTTGATTTCTTTCGCAACACTTCCCAAAGCGTTCCATGGGAATGTTACCGGTCGCCACCTCACGTTTCATCATCATCATCATCGTCATCATGTGTCAGTGACACTGGGCGGGAACTCTTTGGGGCGAGCAAGCGTATCTACCGGCCATAAAAAGATCGAACCAGCCTTGGAACACATGTCTTGACCATTGGATGGCACCGTTTTGCTGTGTCGAAACAACCCAACGGCGGTTGGTAGCTCCTCGTCGGAGCGGAAGAGCGAAGGATGAAGCATCGGGGTTGAAATCGTGACTGTCGCCGAAATGTCGAAGGCTCCCTGGTGCAGGTCGAACAACCGGGGACGATGGTGGCATGCTAAACAGGCTTGATGGGTCTCGTTTTTGCGGATTGTAAATGTCGATCGAAACTGATTTTTAAACGACCGTAAAAAAGGTACACAGTTTTACCAAGGAATTTTGGCTCGGGGAAACTGCTCCACCTTCTTTGGGTTATCGAGGTTTCTATTGAGGTAGAAACAACGAGTGTGATCATGACCGTAGTGAGATAAGGGAAATCATTCCATGCTGCTATAACATATGATTGAAGATGAAAGTCATACGGGTTGTGTTGTGGTAGTTTGTTTGTATGGGTTTTTGTGTCTGATATGGATAGAAAATATGTTTGAAAACGTCATTAAATTTTAAAAAAGAGCCAATATTTCTTGGGTACTTACACACCCCTATGGCGACAGATTCGCCAGGTTCCGATGGGTTGGTAATGCCCACAAAGTCCTTTTAGATCGTCCACAAGAGCGGAATTGAAATGAAATTAATGCGTCCGCCAAGTAGGCTGCAATAGTCAGCGCTATAGAGGAGTGTTGCAGCAGGCAACGATTGTGACGTTTGTTTAGTAAGTAATAAGCTTCTTTAACATCTTCAATTGGATTTTTTTTTGGTCTGGTGAATAAAAATCAGTAACGGCCGAGTACACTCGGCATAAGGAGACCTTTCACTGCTTGGAGGAGAAAATGTCTTCAAACGGATGTGAATTGTATATTAGATTAAGCCATTAGTTATAAGCCACTCCCGAACTAAAACAATAATATACATAGTATATATCCGAAATGTTTCTAAAGTTCAAATACATGCCTCAAGTGATATTTAATCTATTCGATTATTATAGAGAGAACATCATAGATCAATGTAAGATGTTCATTTGAATTCTGTAGAAAACGCTCTGAAGACTGCAAAATTTCTACAAAAAAAAAGCTTACTAGGGAGACAGCTGCTGTAAGTTACTATATATTCATGAAGATCAGCACAATTTTAATGTCTAGCAAAAATCATCACTATATGGTTACTAGTTTACAGTATACACTTCCTGCGATTACACTTTAGTAGATCATCTATCATACAGTACATTTTACTATGCGCCGTCTACCAAGTACTAGGCGCCTCCATCGTTAAGCACTATGGATGTTCATTTAAAAAAGAGCTTCATTGGTATATCTTGTGTTTTATTGCTTTCAGAACAGGTTTTCAGAATTCCTTATTTAAAATCATTGAGATCAAACATCGTTCCTCCAGTACAATTGAATTTCTAAGCGGTTGTCAAAAGATTGCAAGCAAAAGATTTGGTTTGTCCAATCCAAGTTGGCCAATCTTTGCTGCTCAAAATGATTTGCCATCTCTGCACGAATACACCAACACTCACAAAGAAAGATTTGGAGAGGGTGAAAAATCGAGCAGCAATTGTATCGTGTTAACGTATCTAATGAATTCAATAAACGCAATAAATCCCAATGAACAAATTAATAATCATATTTAGTACATTTTTAAAAGTACTAGGCGCCTCCATCATTAAACACTATGGATGTTCATTTAAAAAAGAGCTTCATTGGTATATCTTGTGTTCTATTGCTAACAGGTTTTCAAAATTCCATATTTAAAATTACTGAGATCAGACATCGTTCCTTCAGTACAACTGAATTTCTAAGCGTCCATCAAAGTTGGCCAATCTTTTCCGCTCAAAAAGATTTGCCATCTCTGCTCGAATACACCAACACATGCAAAGAAAGATCTGCAGATGGTGAAAAATCGAGCAGCAATTGTGTCGTGTGAACGTACCTAATCATAATTTTATCGATTTCAAAGAATCTCAACGAATTTTTGTTGTTGAACAATATCTTCCGACTAGCAATATCAGTTGGTCTTCCAAGAACGATATTAGTTAATTTATTATTACAAGGTGTAGTTTAAAACATTGAAACATGAAGCATATTTTCAAATACCCAATTCCTGCAGTTCATGTACGTTCGTGGAAGCACCTACAGCTTAACCCAATTAAAACAACATTTGACTGATGCCATTCGATATTAATTACAGAAATATGGAAACCCATAAATATCTATTGTTTTGATGACAGCTTCAATTTTACGCTACTTTCGATTGCGCACTGCATAACTCAGTTTGATCTCAGTTTTAATCCCAATCCGCAGAAACCTTCTCTAAAACAGGACAGTTTGATTACGATTTTGAAATTTATAATTTTAATGCCCTGCATTGTAATGAATGCCATTCTACTCGAATATCAATCGATACGATGCGGAGAGCGAAACAAAAGTGAGCGAATGCCAGGGACGATAACTACCCCACGCTTCGGCAGGTCCGGGAAGGCCACTTGGGTTGCCACCGGGCAGGCCATTGTGGCGGAAAACTCCATTACAACAGCTATAATTGAGTTGTTGCTGTTGCATTCACATTATACGGTACCTCATTGCCGGTACCCATTGCCGCAAACCCCCGTCCGGCTACCGCGCCGGCTGGCTTCGAATTTGCCAAAATAATAAGAGAAAATTAATTACAACCCACATCTTTTTGACAGTTTTGAATTAAACATTATGCACCGTGTCCGCGTTACCGCAAAACCGTTATCCGAAAGCACGGGGTAAAGCCGGGACCGTGGCGTGCTCGTGCGATTGTGTGCTCCGTTCGGTTTTGCAGGTTCGCGGAAAATCGCATTTGCATACATTTTGCGGATCGTTATAAAATTATTATCTTGCACGAGGCATAATTCACCGCGCTACTGGTGGCGGGTTTCGACATACGAGTTACGGTGGTATGGTATGGCATTGTGGTGGTTGAGGGTGATGATTACCGTACAATGCCAAATGTTAATGTCAATCGATATCATCTTCCGAGACACCGAGAACTCGTAACGGTGCGAATGAATCCTTGCATAAGGATGTGTATGGTGAATTCCTCCCGAGCGCGTGTGTGTGTGTGTGGGTGGCTTTTTCTTTTGCTTCCACAGTGTTTCAAATGCACGACGTTTCCGATTGTATCCGGCCGACATGGAAAGCCATCTAACCGGTTCGACAGCAATGAATACCACACACGCACCCGCTGCGACCGATACTCGTTACCAGGTTAGTGAAAGCCGGAAAGGGATTCATACTCCCCTCTCTTCCCCTCTCCTCCCCGTTACGCTCATCGTTACCAAAAAACCATCGTTTTGTGGGTGAGTTTTATGCCATGCTTGGGTATAACCCACAACACTAAAGCAAGAACCATAAAATAGGCAAACCGGAGCGCACGAAAGCCGATCCGACGAATGTTCGTGGTACACACAGCGAAACACACAACGCACCTTCTTGCACCACACACCGTTCGTGAAAAGTTCGCGGCACCGAGCGATGATGATGGCGAATGCTCGAAGATCCTTTCGAGCAAGATAACAATATAAGCGTGATCCGAGCTTCTTTTTGGCGCACGCAGCAGGTGAAAGCCGGTGGTTGGTGGCCGCATATACACAAACACACACACGCAAGGGCGCATAAAATTTTACTTTCCCATCTTCGGGTAACCCTTTATTTTATGTGCCACTGATAAGACCGCCGCAACTTGTGTATTTCCGAACCAGCTCCAACAGCCGATCAGTCGGCGGTGGTGTGCTCCGCACTGCCTACCTCGATGGAGTTGGGGTGAAAACAAGTGCGCATAAAAATGATCCTTTGGCCATTTTGTTTCTGCGTTTTTGCCTACATCATACCGCAGGGGGTTTTTTGGTGCAGTGCCATGAAGGGGTGAAGAGATTTCTCCAGTCTTTCCAGTAGCTTATTTTTCTCTCCGGGACACTCCGGACACACACTTGTTGGATGAGTGTGCGTGTGTGTGTGTGTGTTTATTGGTGGCTAAAATCCCCAAGATATCGGTCAAAACCTCGACTCGCACACGCTAAAGGTACAATTATCCACCCTGCCGAAAACAGCTTCTCAAACAACCAAACCCTTAAATGGAGGAACTGGAGGACAGGATGCGAGTTTTCCTGCATCGTTATTTTCCAATTCACACACACACCAAACGACGAACCCTGCGTGAAGTGGTACGGTGGGACGAAGGGTGGTAAAAATGGGATTTTGAGTGAACCACCACGACTGGTGCTGCCTGCCGACGAGTGGGATGCAGGGAAGACCGCACGGACAAGGGCGCGTTAACAGCACACCAGCACACAACAAAGCACACTGATTAACTTTTTCTCTAAACAATTGAAATTGCTGTTGCAAACGGCAACCATAAAACGCAAATGGAAACGGGTACGGGCAGGAGGGCGGCTGTGGAAGTTGATTTCGCCAAAACGAATCGTACCGAAGGCCTTCGGACCTGAAAATAAAAAAAGAGCCAGAAAAAGTGCGGAAAAGAGTGCAAACGGCCGGCCAGAATCACACACGGACTGAGGGGCTTTAGGAACACGGAACCGGAAACACGGAAATGCGTACGTTTCGTTACCGACAAGCCACAAACTTTTTCCCTTGTTTCGATGCTTGGAGTTTTTGTTTTGTTTTCGGGGTAATAATCATGTGCACTGGTGTGTGTGAGAGTTTGTCCGTGTGTTTAATAGTGTGCAGGCGTACGGGGTACGACGTTTCAGTCGGTCACTAGCGTGGCTGGCGCGTGTGTACCACCAAAAGTCGGACGAAATGATTTCGGAAGCCATTATTTCAGCAACATGGTCTTTTTTTTAGTTTCTAATGTTCATCGCAGTTCTGTGGTTTATTTTTAATAGTTGCCAGTGAAATGGGTAGTGTGTAACGGAGGATTAATCGGCAGGAAAGCTACTGCAGCGTAGGATTGGTTGATAAACCTTGTACGTAGAATCGGTAAAAGCCGGACATTGGCCGTTGGTCGGCCGGCATGTTTGTCATGACAAAAACAAGTTCATTGTCATAGAGGCAAATAAAACGATAAAGTGGTCAAGAATAAAACTAAGCTGGAAAAATATGCGATATATTTTTAGAAAAACTTAGTTCCACAAAATTGGTTAAAATTATAAGCAAAAAGGCATTCGCATGGGCTGTTAATTAAAACTCAACGAAAAAAGTGTATAATGTTTGTTGATATATTTATATATTTACAACAGTAAGAAGTTGATAAAAGTAATGTACACCTAGTTCCTTATTTTTATCAATTTTTACATCACTTCACTGTGTACTTAAATCTTTTAGATCTCCTCCATTGAGTGATCTTAAACGTGTATAGGATAACAATGCAACGAGACCGTTGTGGGAATAGTGTCGAGGACCGTATCTGCAGACGTTCCACAGGGTTCGGTCTTAGAACCAACACTGTTAAATGTCATGTACGACAACTTACTTCAAATAATATAATTCAAATATGAATATATCAAATATGAAATTGAATATATATAATATTCAATTAATACTTCTTCGGTCTTAGAACCAACACTGTTAAATGTCATGTACGACAACTTACTTCAAATACCGCTCGACCTCATCGGTTTCGCGGACCAATCTACTTTACATCGTGCGTGAACAGAAGATGTAAGAAAATATTTAAAAAGCTTCCAGGAAACTTTGTGTGATGACTGAGAATTTTAACCATATTTGCTTATCTACTGCAACTCCAAGAGGCCTGGTGATCGTTTTTTCTGAAGTCTGCCTTAGCGTCATCGGAACGTCGATTATCCATGCTCATAGTGATTCGACAGTTGCCGGATAAACGGATAACACGGATAATAGACACATATCCTATTTACGATTAAATTAGCGTATCATGTGTCCTGTGTGGGAGGGCTGTTATAGAGTAAAATTAATTTTTCTTGTGTGTTTTATTGTTGCACAAGGAGTTAAAAATGTAAAAATGTTGTGCCCATTTGATATTTCTCCAGTTGATTGAATCTTTCAATTCTTCCGTCAACGCCTTTGCCTGGCGTATGTCAAATTTCCTTTGGAACTGTCATTTTCGAGCGGCACGGATAATCAGACACCCGGTTAAATGGCACCCGCATAATCGGTGCTTCACTGTATGATGTATAACAATAAAATGCTTTTAATTGCAATTATTTATGAAAGCAAAGTTAGCTTAAGTTAGCAGACATGGTTAATGTACCACAAGCACACGTTTTTGAAGGAAATATTTCCTCAATTGTGAAGCAAAAAAAAAAAAAACCCACAGCACATAATAATTAAATTGCCCTTTCTGTTGTTTATGCTTCAAATCCGCTCTGAAGCCACTTGTTACCAAACTAGCTTTCCGTACGTTCTGACTGTCTGTGTGTGTGTCCAAACCACAAACAAAAAATAAAGCCCCTAACCCAGTATCAGCACACAAAAACCAGGGATACATTTTTCAGCTTCCACACAGCGCAACCCATAGAATTGTGGTCAATCCGTGCTATGGTGCTACGGTGGAGTGATAACGAACAGTTGTGCGGGAGGTTGCAGTTGACCGAAGAAGTAAAATTTTGATTGACTCCCGGAAATAGCCCCATCGAACAGTGGAAGGCAAATTGCGGACCTTTTCCGCATCGCTTTTTCCGCTACGTGTTTGTGTGTGTGTGTGTGTGCAAATGTGTGTTTCCACACGTTGTGTGAATCAGCATGAGCAGTGGTAACCGTACCGAGCAGCAAAGTAGGCGATGGTGCGGTGAATGTTGTGCCGGTATTCCCATATCCTCTGCGTTCACCGTTCCTACCAGCTTCATTATGGGTCACGAGGAAGAGCCCTCACTGATGATCGCACGCCCGGAGGAACCATTTGAATGTTCTGATAAAATAAAACTTTGTCATAAATTGGTCCACTTTATATGCTGGCAGGGGCGAGATTAGAAACGCTTCGTTAGCTGACCCGCACGCTTCCTCTCACATGTGCCCACACCAAGCCAAGGGTTCAGACAATGCGAGGGTTAGCTTTTATGCAAACTTTCAACCATGCCACCGTCCATCCAGGCGGACCGTCCTGCGCTAATCCATTCCACTACGTACGAATGAGTCTGAAGTGCTCGGGGTTATCGTGCATGGGGGTGAGTTTTATCGAGCAACAATAATTTTTTGATTTTCACTGTACCAACTCCAACTCACGGATGGCGTGTTGCTTTCTGTGTGTGCAAATACAATGTACTAGCATATTTTGTGCTGCAATTAGTATCCGGCTACATGACGGGTTTTTGTGGACGATCGTCGTAATGAGAGCCTTTTCTAGCGTCTGGAAGAGTCTGCGCTTGCTGAAACAGTTAATTAACTTCGAGCTATTTTCCCAGAACGCGCTTCTGGATGTGACAGGAATCTCACGCTTATAGAGCAAATATTCATCTTCCCGAAGGTCAACTTCACTGACAGCGCTGAAGGTGGTAGAACGAATCAGTTATTTCTGGACGCGCTTATAAAACAGCACCACCTATTTCAAACCTTCCATTTACGTTCGTTAGCGATTTGTGATATTTTTATAACCATCTGCCTGGCACTACCTGCACCTTCGTGCACCTGGACGGAACAAACGGACTCGCCCCTTTATTGTTTCTGTACATTTTTTTTATGTTGCTCCAATTGAACCAACCCCATGGGGTGGGCAGGATGACGCAATAAAGCTTGCTTGGAATTCCCGGCATATTTCCCTTATCAAAGGAATGGGCACAAGACAGCTAACCACGTACCCCGACAGTACCGGTGATAGTCGTTTTATTTTAGTACGTAATCGATTTTCCTTGCCGTGGCAAACGGAAACCAATCACTAGTACGCCCTGGCAAAGCAAACACCCAACCTCAATGACCGCCGCAGCTGGTGGTCCGTGGTGCGCTTTTTACGCACATTTCTTCAACCCAATGGGCGTTCGGTTGGCCAGCAAAATCCGTCCCAGAAAATCATCCCACCCGTAAGACAGTGGGGCGTTACGGAGGTTGGGGCGTAAAATTAAGCGTACACCTGGAAATGGACTTCTTTTTTTGTTGGGCGACGCTATAAAACTTTGCTCGGCAATGTTTCCAAAACAGATTAACCACGTGTGGTAACAGCAATTCTTTTAACAGGTGTAAGAATGTGGTCGTTGGTTGACATTCGCCGCACAGCGACGTCATTACAGGTGATCGAATGAGGCGTTAATGATACGTCTAGGTAAACACGTGTGCTTACGCGAGGTTTGGAGTATGGTTCAAGGCAGTGATATAAATAATAATTTAATATAAAATGATATTTATTGCCTAAATATGCTTTAAAATCACAGAACGGTTGTTGGATTGAAAAAAGCAAGCAATACAATATTTTTAAGTTTGATTCATTTAATAACATTAATTAACTGATTTTGTAAATGTTGTGTATGTAAAACGTAATGATTCTGACCAGGCTTAAATAAATATTATCAAATCCCTTTCATTACTTTTGAGATTCCTTTCACAGAGCTTATACTGAAAATGTTAGAAAATTCTGTGAATTCATTTGTTTTAAGTTAATATTTATTTTTTCATCAAAGTGCTCGTCGTGAAAAATGGTGATAAAATGTACTTTAACCTCTTTATCTGATTTTGGTTTAATTTAATTTGTCTTTACTTTGATGATATTTGGCTTGTTTTCTGGCAATGTAATCAATACATTGTATATGTTTTGTTTTCGTAACATGTTTAACATGATTTAGTTAACTTACACTTTGGTTAACTCAGGATTTAAATCATAAAATAAAAGTCACCGTTGAGTGTTAATTGTAAAATTGTGTTGATTGATTTAATCCTCTATGATAATAGGAAAATAATTCTCTTTATAAAAAAATAATGACAAAGACTACTGAATGTGTACTATAAGCGTAAATTTTTTGGGTGAATTTCGATTATCACTAGATTATTGAAATATTTTAAAACACCTGCCAAACACTTCCTGTCCTAATTCGTTTACTGTCGAATGCACCTTTCGAGAGCTCGAAAAACTTAACACTTCAATCAACTAACATCATATTTGATAACAATACATCACAATACCTGTAAGACACCGATTTTATTTTGTAACTATCATTAAAATTAACTATCAAAGCAAATAAATATTTATTCCTTACTTGTTACTAAAAGTTTATAATATAATGAGAATGCAACGGTTGAAATGAGAATTGACAACTGGATTTTAAATTGCTTCCCGATGCAATTCCATTTTTTGTTCCGTTCTGTCACTATGCGACGCTGTTAGCATGCCGGCAAATTTGAATGTCCTGCTCCCTAGCAATAAAAGCATACAATCACTTCACTGTTTTATTTGCAATTTATTAACACAGAAAGCGTATGCTCTTAGGACCTTCCCATTCAATTCACTCAATCAGTTCCATCGCGATAATTCAATGAATTCAATTATAAGCAAGATTTTGCATCGAAATTGCATCACAGTTGGGTGGAAAAAGATTTCAAAACATCGTGCACAGCGTACAGCTAAAGCAAAGGAAAAAACAGAAACAATTTTTTTGCAAACAAAACGTAAACTAATTTGGCAACAAAAGCGAAACTTGATCGAAGCGAAGAGCCCAAGAAAAGGCTAAACTTTATCATATTCCTTCTGCATTCTCGACTTCATCTCCGTTCGGCGATGTTGGTTTGGTCAGTGTCAATGCATTATTTTTTTTTCTCGTTTTGTTGCAACTTCTCCCGTTTCCAAACAAAAGTCTGCACTATCTAAATCCCCTTTTGTTTTTGCCACTTGCGCCGAACCACATTGCGGGGCGGTTCTATTGTTCGGGCACAAACATTCAAAGCATGCTCGTTATGCTGCATTTGTCACGATCGTTGCCTTGCGATTGAATTCCAAATCAGCAATCAATCTCGTTTCGCCCCGAAAAGCTGACTGCTGCATATGCGATGCTTTTGTGCGTTTGAAAGTGCCGAAACCGAGATCAAGATCGAAAGCAAGACCAACGGGGGAGCAGTGGGGGACAGAACGAATGCCGAAGCTTTGTCTTCGGTACAATCAAGCAGTGCGGCAGCATCTTGGGATCAAATCAGAAGCTAACTTGATGCTTTCAAACATCAAAATATCGCCCGAAAAGTTTGCAGCACATGGGGAGCGGGAACATCAAATCAATTGCGAAGAAGCAACCACAATTCCAGGGAATCGGTTAAGGAAAAAAACACAAATGCAATTGGATAGAAAATGTCTTCGTGGTCGATGCCTGCTTGTG
This sequence comes from Anopheles moucheti, assembly GCF_943734755.1. Lineage (NCBI taxonomy): Eukaryota > Metazoa > Arthropoda > Insecta > Diptera > Culicidae > Anopheles > Anopheles moucheti. The sequence goes on from NC_069141.1 coordinate 28,706,406, forward strand.
CTTTGTGTTGTCCGAAATGTTCTTAGCTCTTGCTTTTTTCTTTCTTTTGCTTCTACATCGTGCTACCGTGGTGCTTGTGTATAACTGTGTGTTTGTTTTTAATTTGCATAGCATAAAATCACTTACGCCTTGTTTCGGTCAGGGATTTTGTTTTCGTTAACCTTTCCGTGTTTTTGGGGTTTCCGATACCTTGCATTCCACGAAACAGGCTACCCAGCAGTGTGTGCGTGTGTGTGTGTGTGTGTGTGTGTGTATATGTTTTTGGTCCCACTTTACAGTCGTGCTGAAAGGAAGACATCCCTTATCTAGTAGCCGGTTGATTGTATTTTCCTTTCCCTTCGATGTATTGCCTTTTTAACCCACCCGAAGCAGTGGATGTGGTAGCGCTACCACCGGAGGCAACGGTGAAGGGAAGACGATGGTCCATCCATCCGGTCCCTTCCGCTTCTGCCGAATACCGAATACGCACCATAATACGATCACGGGACTCATTTCGGCAAATAAAATTACGTTGGCCGATTTTGCTTTCCGAGTACGCCCAGTTGCCGGTGCTCGGATTTCCTCATTTTCTTTGACGATAAGAGTTAAGCAACAAAACAAAAACACACACACACACACACACACACAAACGAACCGAACCGAATGAGGAAAAGGCTTCGTACGACAACATGATTGATATATGACTCTTGGGTTTGTTGTTGATTTACTTTATCCGGCGGATTCGGATCTGTGAAAGACACCGATACCACCGCACCTTGGTACGAGCGTTCGCCGTCTTGCGGAATTCTTCCGCTGTGTCTTTCTATCCGCTCAACGCGCCGTTGCCGTTGCGGAAAGTCAATCGTGCGTCCCCTAGCGTCCCTTTAGAGCGTGCCGGGTGGATAGTATTCACTGTGCGGATTGAAGGTGGAATAGCCAATGTATGTAAAGGGTATCTGAAGCGGAACCGGTTTCTGGTTACACAATTCGGGAAGATTACGGAAAGGTGACACCGGCGGGAATGGGAGTAGAAAACGTTCCATGTTATTGGGGTCGCTGCCGGTTGGTAAAGCAAATAATCAAAAATATCGGATGCTTTCTAAAAATTGGTTGAAGAAGAATTGTGAACTGTGGATTGTTGGGTAAAATTTGCATTGAGATTATCAACACGAACACGAACTAAAATTTTACGATAACTGTTGGTCCCAGTTGCGTTAGTGATCTAGTTGGAAAATTTGGAAAAAAAAGTAAAATAATTCATTTTATTTAAGTTTTATAAAATTAAGAACAGAACATTTACCCTTCAAATATATGAAATTGAATCCTGAAAATTTGAGCATTTTGAAAAATAAAATTCACATTGAAATTTGTTTACAACGGACTTTAATTGATCAAGTATAATAATGTATATTTTACGAATTGGATTAGAGTAACTGGTATATAAAGCTGCAATGAGAATGAACAACTCTAAAAATGGCTTCGCATACTGCTTGTCCGAAAAGAATTTAAATTGTTTTGCTGTAGCAAGATATCGCACTGATCTCACTGCGTGCATTTCTTTATGTACAAATTTTAGTTGTGGTGTAGGCGCATAACGTTTCCATGGTAACATTATTTCCCACATCCATGGATCATTGTTTTATGCAGAACATTTTGGATTTTACATCTCTTTTTAAAATTCCTTTCTTTCAACGCCTTCTATGATTCCCTCGCTAACAATTTATTTTTCCATGTATACTATGGTTTTACCAAATGGAAGTTTTGTACACGTTTTGACGTCCACAGACGGCTTATTTGGGAATGTTTTTAATTGTTGCGCTTGGGTATTCGAGCGTTTTCTAACAGTTTTCATTCAGATTCTTTACAAGACTTACAAAAAATATTTTAATTTTGGTCGGAGGTACAGAGTGAGTGGTTTCTTAAGCGACAACTAGACCTTAGGCATGTACAATCAGTTGCAGTTTTCGAATTGTGAATTTCGATGTCCAGATCAGACGAATGGCTGTATCAGACTAAGAGACGAACGAAGCCGCTAAGGCTCAAAGTCTGTTAAAGCCTAAAACAACAACAAGCAATAAGCTCTATGTGACTTGGAATACGCTTGGACCAATAGTTTAGTTATGAGACCTAAGTTCTGAGATGAGCAATTTGACAACTTATTAAACTTAATTAAATCAAATTAACAACGTTTAATTATTCGGAAGAAACCCACTTTTTAAACATCATTGAGCTGGCGCACACATCAGCCCATAGCCCTGTAACTGGGCCGATTAGCTAGTAGAAGAACAAAGCGTACTGCTCGCTAGCGGCATGCTTCGTACTGAACCGTTTATCACGCAATTAAATATTGAAGAACTCTCTTATCTAACCGATCACCGTCGTTAGCGGTTGGTAAAAAAGTTGAACATTAGCTAATACACCTTCGTTATTCCCGGTGGCCGATGGACGTGTTTCCCAAATGGATTCAAATTAATTTACTTGCAAACAGTGCGTTGTGCCGTCCAATGCATCATTAGCTGCCTGGTCGTACGTTCCGTAGTGCCGTGTCGATCACGTAAGGCTTTTAAACGGTTTATTAATAGCAAATGTGACGATGCACCCATTGCTCATCCGGCTGTTAGTTAATTATCGGTTGTGCGAGTGTATATGAATATGAGTTTTTTTTTTCATGAGCACGATAGTCCCTAGTGGGGAAAAAGTCCCGTCTCCTACCCGTCCGCAAGCACGCTGCATAGATTTATTGATCGTACTGTCACGCATGGAGCAATCCGCAACGAGTCTCCTTTATTGAATTGTTCCCTGCCGTGCATGGTTGCCTACAGCCGCATCAAACCCCGGACAAGCCATCGTTCACATCGCTGCCAACCGGGCAATGGCGCGGGAATTATAATGTTTTCATTTGCCTAAGAAAAGCACCACATCGCCTTCCATCGATTTTGCTGGTGAGCGGCTTGCATTGCAATGGCTGCAGTGTTGGTTATGCAGTCCATTGCTAGCGCTGCTCGTTGTGCAAATTGTCACGCAACTTGAAGCGCCAGAGGAGCCCGAGCCATCGCCAGAAGGTCACGTAATGTCTCGCTGCCTGCCGGTCCCGGGTGGGTTCCGCTCGGTGCCGGGTCCTTCCCCGGGTATTGGCGATTTCAAACTGGAGCAAGCACTCCGCTACTCCAGTAGGAATCCGCACAACCGTACACAGACGCTACGAGCTCGTGGCACACTTCACTCTAACGAGATAAGCTGGAGGAATTTATGCTGCCGTGGCAAATATGTATGCTGCTCCCCGAAATCAGATCGAACTCGAGATCGTTCAGCCTGATTTCTGCGTACTCGAAACTGCCACACGTGACACCGTGGGCCGCACCGTCTGGATGCCGGTCCTCGTCCGAGCGGAAAAGAAGCAAGAGCATACCGAATTTTCCGATATGTCTCACTGTTCGTCTCAACGGGATTTTAGAAACCCCCACGCCCGAGGTGGGTTTTACGGTAGACAAAATGCTGTTAGCTGTGATTTTGTGCTGCGACTCCGGCTCAGCACATTCGAGTGGGCTTATTCCATCCACCGAAACGCGCACGTAGCTGTGTGTGGTGTGTTTCTTTGGCCAACATCTCCGTGAGGTGCGGGCGGTCCGCATGGCAGGCAACACGAAGCGATAAAATAAAATCAATCGATTTTCGACATTATTTTATCTTCAAATAACACATTCTTTCACCCGAAAGGAAGCGCGTTGCGTTCCTCGGTGGAACACGGGTGTCCGTACCGAAATAGTCACTTTCCGGCGCGGGTTCTGTGTTGCTGTGGCCTTCCCGGCAAGGTTCGGTGCCGATCACGTACGGCAACCGTTTTGTGGATGAGTCAACGATCTACACCGCTACAGTGGTGCAAACGGGCAAACGTGCGGACAGGGGCAACATTCCAACGCCCGTAGCGCACTGAAGGGGAGGTGAACAGCGTGCAGGCATACCACACTGTCAAACTGTGTTTGCTGTGGCCGATTTTATGCTTAAGTGAGCGATATTTTCCGACCCAAACATGTCCCGATGTTTTGCAAAATCTAAATGGATTTGCGCTTTTCGATTGAAATTCGGCTCGGATTAGCTGGAGCTTTGGACGTTGGTAGTGAAGAAAGGTGAGTTTTCATGTGTTCCCAAAGTACCACTGGGAAGTATCGAATAATTCTTTGGAAATTGAACTACTCAGCCAAAATCATCATCCAAAGTTTCCCCCAAAACGCGAAGTAACGACATTTAAATCACCAAACTAATGTCGACCACAATCGAATCGGCAAATGCTGGTGCCGTACGGAGAATAGACACTGCTTGAAATGCTATTACGGTAATTTATCGATCGAGTTAAAGTGTGCTATAAATTCTCGTTTGACGAAGGATCCGATTGCATCCGCTAACTAAGGGCTTTGGTTTGCGTTTGTTTTATGGTGCCCGTTGCAATCGGGTGCATGTTACCGAGTGTCCTGTTCAATGTAAAGTGGCCTCACAGAGTGAAACATGTGTTGTGCTGGTGAAGAAATGCATCCTTTTTATTTGCAGCATTTCGAAGTATTAGCGTTGGGAAGAAATTGGGTTCTAGTGCATGTTGGTTGATGCTTTGAATTCAATAATTTAAATTATTGCAGTTGAAAGTAGCTCATTTGGGCTGATTGCGCCACGGGCCTTCACACGACAGGACCGGTCTATTTTCCCATCCGGACTTCCATCTTCCACTGACTTTCCGGCTACGGGTAAATAAAAGTCAAAGCAAACCATAAATGGCAAGCCTCTTAAGGTCGTAGTACCGATAGTAGTAGTAGAAGCAGTAGTAGGATTTATTTGGACAGTGAATGATTACAATGTTATCATTCATAATTCACATTGGTTGTTGCTTGATAGCTGGGTTATTGCTGGGTTTTTGAGTTGAGAGTTGAACTTTTTAATTATATCGAAACAATAACAGAAGATGACCCATGAAATAAATAAAAGAAAAAAACACTAAGTAATACTAAGTAACACTAAGTAAACCTAATACTATAGCTAACTATATCTAAAAAAGAAATATTATAATAATAAGCCTCGGATTAAGCTAAGCTAAAATTAAGTTGCTAGCTGATTTAATATGTTTGAGTCACTAGCTTGGCATAGGTAAAGATAGTTTATTTTATGTTCCATGAATATGTCCCATTTTATGTACCATGAAATTTTCTGGTACTGAACCATGTAGGTACATTTATAATCATTTCGAGAATTTTAATTGAGAATTTTATCTAATGAATAGACTAAAGAAAGTTATCCCAATAAAAGGACTACAGCTACCTGCCAAGTGCACCAGTGAAGTAAAGCCTGAAATTATTAAGCATTTGTTAATGAAGGCTGGTGGTTGAGTTAGTCGTGATTTATTATTTACAATTTTCTTATGCAAAGTAAATGGGCAGCAATAATATCCCATTCGAACATGCTTGTTTTTCTATGTATTTTGTTCATTTGATAAGCCTTAATACATGAAAATGTAGACCGCCTTAATTCCCGGAAGCAGAACACACATCTCTGGGTGGTTTCTCCCATTTTAACAGGTTTCCAACCTAAGATTCATAATAAATTACAAAAAGCCTCCAAGTGCTCAATCCGCTGACTTCATCACTGGAGTCGGGGGAGGGGAACTTTCAAACTTCCTCTTTGTCTAACAATTTCCCCACACAATAGCACGCGCCGGTGCGGAAAAACGCCTCTCGGCAACCAACCCAAAACGAACTAAGTGCATTCATCTGTCAGAAAGGAAAGCCTGTTTCGTTTCCCGTTCAGCAGTCCACTTCATCATCGGAAAGGGTTGTCCAAACTACTTCGCACGATAACAAAAATATAGAGCGAAAGAAAAGAAACACATAAAGAACCAACTTTCACTTCCATCATTAGAAAGTCCATTAATTTTTCGTGGCCCTCTGCCAAAATTCCGCACGCGTCAGTACGTCGATAACAAATTGAGGCTTGAGAAATTGGACAGCCCGAAGCCATTTGTTACGTTACCCCCAAAAAACCGGACCCCGGCAGTGACCCCGATCGACCAGCGCGCCCTTAACCACACCCCCAGGAACCCTTTGGAGCAGCAACGAGCCCGTTTGATTCAAAAAGGACATTCGAGTGTGTACGTTCGTCCCGAAGCGGAAAAGGCAGAACAAGGCAGAGAATGAGATTGGAATGTCCGAGTGGAAGGCCGTTTCGGAGTAGAAAATCAAACAGCGGAAAATGGATGGATGAAAATTTTACAGGAATGCGCCAGTACGACCAAACCCCGGAGCCAAGTCCCGATCGGCCGTGATAGCGCCCATACCGACATGCAGATAGCACGCGGCCAACAAACGCCCTTGCCAGCGCCGCGTTCCAGTTTGTACTAATAGCAGTAATAATAATAAAAATAATAATGTTGCCTACTCCAGTCCGGTTCCGGGTTGCTTGTTGCTTCCGGAATGCTGCTGCACAGCCCAGTGCGTTGCGCTTGCCGTGCCGTGCCGTGGGAGCCCCCCTCCCGGGCAACCGATGGGCGGCGCAATAATCTCGGGTTTGGAAAAATGGAAATTCTTACATTCGTCTGCCGCCCACCGACAAGGGCAAGCAAAGCAAAAGCACGGATGTGCGGATGTGAGAATGAAATATGCGTTGATAAATTGCTGCCCCGAACCGAGGCCAAACGGAGGGATGGGCGGTCGGGATTTTTACACCCCGGGCTTAAGGGAAGTCACGGCTGAGAAGTGCTCGTTTTATGAAGAATGAGAAACCTTTCCATCTTGTCCTGGGCGATGGGCGCGCTCGCGCGTTTACACATATTGGATTTCTCCGGAATGATGGATTGACTTTTGCTGCCTTGCGTCCGTCTGTTCCCCCATGTGGACGACACCCCTTTTCTAAGCCTCCCCGCGGGGGGTTGTAGTGCCATTTCGCGCCTTGTTAGCTTTTTTAAAACCCGGTTGGTCGGAAGGGCACTAAATTCCTCATCAATTCCGCTTCCTGAGCGGTTACAAATGATGCTGAGTGTTGCTACGTACGAATCGAGTGTCATAAGACGTGACCCAGAACGACGTGCGACACTGTATGTGTGTGTGATGTCGGGTATGTAATCCCTCATTTGACAGAAATTAAATGAAATTTTTGCAAACTCCAAATATGTTTGCCACATGTTTTTCTGCCGCTTAGCAGGGCGCACCGCACTAAAAGACGACAAGCGAAAAAAAAGGACAAATTTGCCCTTTTTTCCTGTCAAGCCCTCCAATCCTCCTAAAGAATCACTTTGGCCTCCTATTAATCAATCAAAGCAGGCAAAATGGAAACAACATTCACTCTGTAGCTGGGCCAGGAATTATGACTAGGTACAGTGTGTGGACGCATTTTCCTCGTTTATGCCTAGTTATAACGGGATGGAATTCTAAGAATGTACTTCATACATCGATGCAAAGAGATCCGTACCCGGGGAAGATCCATTTCTGGCCGCTTGCCTGCGGCATTAGTATTGATGAGGTTTTCGGTATTTCCCATCCACGCGGCAGCCTTTTGCCGCATCTGGGCCACTCGGAAATAGCAAGAAAAAAGGACGAAAAAACAGCCGCAAAAAGAATAATTTTGTCACTTCTGATTTATTGAAATGATCGATCGCCCGAAGGCGCCGCAACCTTTTGCAGCCGCTACCGTGCCGAAAGTACGTGCCGTACCGAGGGCATGGCCGATTTTTGCCATATCTAAAATTGTATCGCCTTGCAGGCGGTGGTGCGCTAGTGTGTGGATGAAATTGGGCAAGAAAACTCCACAAAGAAAAAAAGAAAACACCGGCACGATCACGGAGTCGGAGCGGAACATTTTTCACGGGTTCACGGTTTTGACGACAAATTCTTGACTTGCGTCTTAACACATGCCACGAGCCAGCTGCTGTATATTTTGCACGCAAGTAGTGTTTTATTTCCGCTCGAGAATGTTTCGAACCAGCAGTGGGAAGTGGAGGTTGGATCAAAAATTGAATATCGTTGTTTTTTGTGCATTGCAGCACGGGGGTTTTTACCCATTTACTAAGAATGGCTGCACAAGGGAGAAAATTCGGCTAAACACTTAACAATATCGTCAAAAAATTACATCATGTGTGCTGAAGAAAGCACCAGGAGGCGATTTATTTGAACAATGCTTAAGTGGCAATGAAAGTTTACTAAAATATACTCTTCACAGTATGTGATTGCACCGGTTAGATTATTGATTTTTCGCATACGGAATCAAGTATATTTATCTGGATTTAATTACAATGTAGAGAAAAGTTTAATTCAGTTTAATGCTTGTGAATGTTGGGATAAGTGTCTTTTCCAGTACCATGCGGATGAAAACATAAAATTGTTTTACAATAAGAACATTAATTCTAAATAATTGATCATTGAATCATCTGTTGCTTTGAAGAAGCCGCCTGTCAATTACGTAATCCAATCTTTCTGACGAATGCATCTACGCCATCACTTCAATGTTATTTGCGTCCACCTTGCCTTCTCTGTGAAAGAGGACTTTACGCACTACGTCGTTTGGGAGTTGGACTTCGACTATAAAGCTGCAACTTCATTGTTCTCCAACGAAGCTTTCAAAGCTCTTTTCTAAGAATTGGCTTGTCGAGCGCGACTAGGATGTTTTCACCGGAATTGATCACAGGCATGTTGGGCATCGTCTGTATGTTAGAGGTGTAAGTGATTACTGGGACTGTCAACTCCGACAGACGCAGAACTCAGTTCCTGGATCTTAGAATTGGTCGTCAGTCTCCTTACGAGAACCTGTAGTACAAGAGCTGCTTCATAGCGGTTAATAGTGAAAAGGCTTTCCAATTTCCTGGGAATAGTTTACCCGACGGCAATATATTTATTTTAAATTGAAAAGTTACAGATAACTTTCATTCATTTCTTGGTGATTTTCATACGAAATTAAACAAAGCCCTACCATAAATTAAAACCAAACTAAAATTTCCCAGACTATTCCGTGTTATTAATGTGGAGGCAGTATTTATTGGCAGTAAGCTGATACTACTCCCACTTCGGTTCGGCACTTGGTGTACAATGAAACAGTTTCGGTTGATCAGCTTCTGACACACGATCGAACACAGGGCCATGTTTTGGCTGGCAGTGAACCGTTTCTGAGCACACACTTCTACCCTTCGCCCAACTTACCCGGCCCCACCCAATGATGCGTCCCACAGCCCTGAAGAAAGCTAGCAGCAGTACCGAAACGTCTGCAATGTTCCACGCATCAGTACCGAATTTCCCCTACACATTCCCGGAAGCAGAAGAAACGGCGTCCTCCATTTTGTACGCCAATCTCGAGAACCCCTTTTTGGCCGCCCGCCCACTGGAAGTGCTGTGTGCCGCTTACGGTCCAACATGCAGATTCGTATGAATACACAATCAACACTCTGTCAAATTGATCGATTGCGCACGTAGATGTACGCTTATCGTCACGCTTCGGCACGGTCCCACCAGCATGTTTTCTCCGATTCTGGCAAAAGTTTGGATTTCGATTATGTCCGTGCTACCGTGAAGGGGGAAAAAGTGGACCCCTAGTCCACACCTATGGCCACACGGCAAAGTGGCACGGAAGCGACAACAACAAAAAAGTACACACAGAAACGTGTACATGGTAGTTTTGTGTTTTTTTTTTTTCGCCCAGTATTCCTCCCAGTGCTTAATCCTGTTGCGATCAATCGATGCATTGACGACAGTTTCAATCCTTAGCATCCGACTACCGGAACGTTTTCCGCAAAGTGCTCGTAGGCCTGCAGGGGAAAAATGGCGTTGCTCTTTTGCGTTCGGATTTCACTCACAGCTTCCCTGCGTAGGAAAATATCCGCCGGGCATCGGGATTGCCCGGGATTGAAGCACAAAATCACGGCTCGATTTGGCATCGTTCTCGATTTGGAGATTTTTCGAGAGCTTCTCACCAGTGTTGCTCGATCGATGAACAATTATGCTGCGGGGAAGGCTGGAAAAAAACAAAAAACCTCCCATTGCAGCATTCGCTAGAGGATAATGTGAGCAGACATCAAACTAACCGACATGATAGCCTCCACGAGTAATCGGCAAGCAGAAAGACTAGAACGAGCGCAACCATATGCGTCAGTATGCATCGATTATCGAATTTAAACTGCCAGCCAGCCAGTTCGAGAATGATGCAGGCGTCTTGTTTTAAAAATAATCGTTCAACACAATCACTCTTTTAATGATGGATACAGTGGAACAGAATGAAGCTTGGGGAATACTCTCCCCAATGTTGGCGGGAATGAAATGGAACATCGATTCGTACCCTCATCCGTACAATAAGTTTGAAGTCTTCATTGTTACATCGATACGCCATCAATCATTCGTGTGTTATACGATTTATCAGAATTTTAATTAATCATTACAATCAACTCTTCCACTCGTTGTGATTGGTGGAGATAAAATTTGATTGAAATGTCTATTATCTCACATTCATTCGCATGCCAGAGTTGTGGAAAATTTGGTAGTAATCGTGTAGGATTCAATTAAATTTGAACCACTACTACTAAACGTGTACTGTGGAAGTAAAGATGCAGACGTCTCGGCAAATAGTGGAGCTATCAGCATGACTTAACAGCGGCACGACACAACAGGTTCATCTGACATGTGGAAGTTGTTTGGTGCTGATGGCGAAAGCACATTCAAATTATACCAAATTTAGTACGTTTGATTGATTTATTGGGGTTCCTAGTGAAAGCATCCAAGCAACCCGGCGATCCAATTTCCGACGCGCCGACACGTCGCTCCGCACTGGCAGCTCTGCACGGCTCACTTATCAACACTCGGGGTTTGGCTAGAGCTGTACTTTTATTCATTTTGTTTTCTTGCCAGCTAAAAAGCAAAATTCCTCTCGTCGGTGATTGCAAATCGGGACATGATGAATAAGCAACACACGGGCAACGCAACCCCTCCGTTGATGGTGGTAGATCCTTTTACTGAATGGTAATCACTCAAAACAAACCATCCATTCACTGCGTGGGTATCGTTTCGACTGTGTGCGTGTGTGTGTGCGTGTGTGTGTGTGTAAGTTTATGTAAATCTTACAACGCCTCACACGCGTCAATGAATGATTTTATTTTATTGCGTAACGCGTGATGAGATGATCTTGGGCCACGCACGTATGTCACCTTCCGCGTGGAAACAGCTTCCTACCGTGCAGCGCTCCGCTCCGATGGCATAGACAGCGAACAAAACTCAAGTAAAATAAGACGAGAAAATCACTGCCCTGTTTTTCTTTGTTTCGCGCTTGCTGCAAAGTAAAAAATGATTGTATTAAAATATATTGTTATGACATTCATTTTGTTGCTTTCTGCTTCTAGCGCGCGCAAAAGCACATTGGATAAGGACAGCAGAGCCTGCTTGTTTGCTTGTGGAGAGAAAACTTTCTAGCGCCCACATTCTTCGGGTTGTCGTCTTCTAAACGATGCCGAGAGTCACACAGACGTGCCGAGATTCCGGGTCCGGGCGGCACACAGGGGAAAAAAGGTGTTCAAAATCCGACCGATCTCGGTAAACAGATAAGTACTTGATATTGAAAATTGTCGTATATCGTGCATTTTATATCGAGCTTGATGCTTTTTTTCCCCTTTGTCGCCCGGCTCACATACCGCTCGAGCAGATGCAGTGAGGTGTGCTGTAAAATGATGGCTTTATAAAAAGTTTAACTTTAATAAAATCACACCAAACGAACAAAGTGGCGTAAAAGCGTACCGCATTTACTTACCCATTCGAGGGCACGGAAGGAGGGTGGGGCTTATATCGCTTCCACACACGGATGAATGCGTGCGAATTTGAGTGTAAAACGATGGAAAACCGGAGCGCAATCCGAAGGGGCAAAACGGAATTCCACAACCTTTTTCTTTTTGCTGCCTAATATCGTCTTTGCATGAGGTTCGGCTGCTGGTGCGTTACCATGTAGGTGTCACCCGGTGAATAGGTGAAACTTCTTTAATATTGACGACAATCGGTTTTCACTGTGGGTGAAATGTGGCATTTGTTAACAAAAAAAAAAAAACAAAAATAGAAACAAGTTCGAAAAGGTTGCGTTTAATATTTACTCTCATAAATAATGTTCATCAATGTAAAGCATGAAGTTTAAATAATTTGTTAGAAGATTTTTTTAACTCAAATTTATTAAGAAGCGCGAAATCTCTTTCTCTCTCTCTTTTTTCTTGGCGTAACGGCCTACTAGATCATGCCTACAATTTCTGGCTTACTAGACTGATTTTTTCCACGTTGCCGAATAGTGAGTCCTTGTACGGGGGGGATTGATCCGGATGGGATTTTGGTCCTGTTCGTTCGTGTGAAAACTGCTGTATCCCTTTGCTGTGTTGGTTCACAGGTGAGAGTACCGGCATTGGCTTATCGTAAACTCATCGACTAAGCACCAGCTTGTTATCCGGCTTCAATCAACCATGTGGTACGCTTCCTATTCGCGCGGAAGCATTGACAAAATGTTTCAATTCCACGGCGAATGGAACGAACGCAAATGTACCACTGATTGAGATCAATATTACGGGACCATGCGCCACACCTTCTTCGAGTGAAACTTTTGTTTTTTGATGACTTTATAAAAGTGTTTTTGATCGAAAAGATACAACACAGCAGCGTATATCAAGCAGGTGGCATGCGAAGACCGTCACATATCGGGTAAAGTTTATTCATGCGGAAGCAAAAAGTGTCCTGGCGTCAAAGGACACAACTCTTCCCGTCGGTGTAAATTGTAGCCCTACGCGTTAAGCTGCCCGCGAACCGTCGATCCGATCCGTGCAGGAGATTGTTTTCCCCGCGTTTCCATTCAACTGGTTTCAAATCGTACGGTTACGCGACTTCAGCTGCCCGCAAAGAACGACCAAATAAAGATGGTAACCCGAAACAAATGGTTTCTTTGTGCTTTTTTGTGGGTGAAAGGAGAGAAAGCAATCGAACATTATTATTTCAAAAACACTCAACTCGCGCTGCCAAAGGAAACAATTTGAGCGGCGAAAGAATAGCGCGGGTAGCACGAGCTGCAGGGGTACAGAATATTTCTTTGTTTGTGACTGGATCATCCTCACAGTTATGGTTTGGTTTCAACACTAGAATGGAATTTTCGATAGTAATGCTAAAATGATAAAGTTTTTCTTATCAATATTATTCACATTTTCGTGGGGTTTGCATCATATTTTATAAAAAAAATCACTTAATACAAATTCCAATATGTAAGTGATTTTAAAAATAATGTTTCAAATCTTAACACGGAGTTGCTATGAAAATATGTGTGATTTGGTTGGGAATAATAAATCGGAAATGTGCAAAATAGCCAATCTGATTCTATATTTCATTGCTTTGTAATTCAACACCTCTTTAGGAACAAAATTTTATGTCATGTTACTTAAATCCTCAAGTTACAGTTGAATAACAATCTTATTGTATACAGCTAGCTCTTATGTTTTTTAACAGTAAATACTTGTTCTGGAGTCCAGAGTTATTTAACCTTCGCTACGTAGGCCCTGATTGCTACTGATTCAGATGAGATTTTAAACACCGTTTGCTAATCTTTTTTAGAGCTTGTAATATATTACCACAACAAATATTGTAACGCTTCTAACTCAACACAAAACTACACCACACAGAGTACACTTTGCACCGTTTTAGTGTAGAAAAGGAATCCGAATGATGGCTCACCAAGGTGTTGCTAAAGTTCAACCCCCGCGCTGAAAGAGTGTTTGTCTTTTGTGAAACCATAGAAAGTGACAACGTTTCTGCCTTCGAAACCATTGCTTAAAAGCTTCGCCCACTTTACGCGAAACGGATATTGATTCATCATTTATGAGTGTGTTTCTGTCGCTTTTCGGGTGTTTACTTTTTTATGCAATGGCGTAACATCCCACCCACACACACACAGACACATTCACCGGCACGCTGTAACTCACTCCCGTTAAGGTGATGCTATATCAATTTTTTATGCCGCTGTCATCCGAGACTCGAGTTCCCTCCCGGGGCATGGTTTTGCGTTTCATCCCCGAATGCAAACCAAACCGTCAGCATCCCTGCCCCGGCATGTCGTGCGTTTAAATGGGCGTCCCTAATCGCCTTTGGTCTCCTGGGGGGGAGGTGAAGCTGGCATGCGAACGGCCCGCTCGGTCGAATCGCGCTGGTATTTTAAAGCGAAAACTTCCACTGGTGCCATTGTCCGGTGGTTGAACTTTTTTTTTTTGCACGTTACTGTTGTTGCTTAGAGTCATGCCCATCTTTTTCGGATCAATTCAATTATTTCGAAACGCTGTGAAGGAAGCACTTTCCCGAAAGGCCACCAGACCGCCAGAGTTCGACATCGTGTGACGTCGAATGTTGCCATTGACACCCCGTCAGACCCGTACCGTCCATCTGTGTGTAGCCATTTTGCCAGCCGAGGGACGTTAAAGTTTCTCATTAACATTCCATTGTAATACCGGTGGAGACGCAGCGACGCAGTCACCCACTTAAAATGTATTTACATTTTCCCCACGTTTTCCAGCGTCACTTTTGCGGGGTGGGCGTGCTGTGAGCAGTGCGAGGGAAACTTTATCGTCCACCAGGTTCCATCATCATCACCATCGACGTCTTCAACGACCAACAGCCATCGTTACTTTGCACTGAATGGTAATGGAGGCCTCGCTGATGCAGGAAATCAGTGGCTCAGTGGCCCTAAGGAAAGGCCCATCCAATGCGGGAAAAACTAGGACTCAAATACACGCACACACACACACGTATCAGCAAAACCACAGACTGTCGTAAAGGTTACCCACACTTCATGGCGCTACGTTCGGTTCCGGCGATGGCGATCGTTAAATCCCTGGCATCAATTTCCCGTGGAGCTTCGAGCAAGCGAACCGCAAAGCAGGCCCATGTCAAACGGAACAGCCCGCTTTTCGAGGGTGAAAATATTTCGACACACGACGAACCATAACCGGCCACCAGCAACGGTTTGAGACGAGCATTGTGGTGCCCGGGAGGGGTTCGGGTTGCAGAGAGCAACACCGGGCAAACTCGCCACCATATAAAAAGGCAAGGACCGATCCCGATCCGTTTCTGACGATCTGACGAGTGGGAAATGTGCGAAAATTTGTTGGCAAAAGTGTCAGACCACCTGCCGGGACAAGTTTTTCACACCCAGTTTCAAGTCCGGTGGCAAAGTGGATACTTGACGTGCCGGGAGAAAACGCAAAATGTAGGGAGAAAGGATGTGAAAAGTGACAAAGTTTAGGAGGGATGTGTGTTTTTTTTCTCTACTACCCTCCACGGCTTGTCATTCGTCCGCTGCCGAATAGGAGTGTGTGCGTGTGAATGGCTAATGAATTCAAGTGCGACAGATTGCAGGAAATAGCTGGAATCGTTTAAAGAAGTTAACGGAAAGAGATTTAGGCAGCGCATTACCAGCCACAGTATTCAATAACACGGCACTGCACAAAGGGTACTTCGTTACTAAGAAGATGAACGTGGCAACGAAGGTTGTTACTTAGGATGACAAATGTGGTATAAAATATTTCAAATTATTATATCACTACAGAAGCGTGTATTTTATATCAGTTTTTCTCTAATAGCGAATTCCAGAAATTTCCAAATAGCTGTATTTTTGTGTATTATGGAAAAATTATTCAAAATAACATGTTTGTCCTTTTTTTTAAGATAAAAGAATAGTTCTTTAAATAAAACGATTTCAATAAAACTTTATAAAATAAGTAAAACAAGTTTAAGGTCATTTGACAAAACCTAAAGGAAATTGCAATCACGTCAAGAGAAAAATTCCTAAAAGTACACGAGAGAATGTTCTCAACACTATTTATACTCTGGATGTAAATAGAGTACGATATAAATGGCTACGTTGTGGCATACGTTCTTTTTGAGGTTAGTAATTAAGGTGATTTAATAATTGTTCTATTATTTGCAAAAATATGAAAATACGGCAATGCCGTCATAATAGAAATTAAATAAACTAAATAAAAAAATAATTTTGCAAAAATACCCCGGAAGTTAAACTATTCACCTTGGCAAAAGCTCTAAAACGGCCAACTTAAAAACCAAGCTTTATCGATCGATGCTGGAATTGGAATGTAATCCTGCCTTCCAATCAGTACCATACAATTACTCCATTAGTGCCCTCCATGGTGCAGTTGATACCATGCAATCTTACTTCATTCCATCACTGCTCGTTTCCATCAATTAAAAGCGCTACAAGCAAAAGGCTTCACCTTTGATCTGCAGGCTTTTTTTTTGACGGGGCTGTGTAGAACCCTGAAATTACCATTAGCACCATTAAGCACGGATGTTATTTATCGGCATTCTCTACCATTCGCGTATACACGCTACACATATCTAAAGCAAAAATAAAACGAAAAACTCCAAAGCATCCTTATCTGCGCCAAACACCGTCCTCGTAACTTAGCCATGGACTGAAAAAAAGGAGCAAAACATCCAGAATCAATCACTTTTCCAGACAGCAAAGCGATCGTGATTTTTTCCAAAGCTTTCCGCCTACTAGGATTGCGCGTGATGACGGCTTCCACGGGAGAAGCAAAAAGCGAAATCTGTTATTTCCTCCCGATTAGTCCAAGCTGGCAAAGTAGGCGAATGTCGAATGTGTGGTCCGTTAGTGAGCCAAATATAGCCGACAAACAGTCATCAACATTTTTCGATCTGCCGTGAAAAAGAGCTCGCTTTCGCGGCGAAATCGCTAAGAGAGAAAAAGTTTTAAATAGAGCCAAATCCCAACTGCCAAAAGGATGGTTTATCGGCATCGCGACTGAGGTGCCGGTGTTCTGTGGCGGTGAGCTTTCCCCAGGGAGAACGACAAGCAAGCCTTCAAATGGATTCACATCGTCCACTCGAAATGTTAGCTGTTCGGGTTTCACCGGGATTGATTTCGAATCCGCTGTGCATCCGGAGTGAGTTTTTTGTTTTAGATTTCAGCATCAAGAGCAACGTTAGTTCGAGAGTGTTGCCATCAAGTCCGCTATTGCAATAGTAGCAATGTGTAGTACATTCGAACCACAAAATATCCCGTCTTTAATAAAAAAGAAAAAAAATATAAAAGCTTTAAAAAGAACACTGCTGGAGAGCGTGGGAATGCAACAATAATTTATCATTAAAGCAATAATGTAACATAATCCATTCAAAACAAATCGTACGTACGCTTTTCATTGGTTGTGTTTGTTTGTGCCGCGCACACCACATTCCCAGACGACTCGAATGCAAAGCAAAATTACCTCCCATCGTACAATATTGTCGACAAATCAATGGAAATACCATCATGAATGTAGCCGCTGCTTATTACCGTTCTGAATGAGAAATGTGTCTTACCAACTGTCTCGACATCACAGAGCTCATTTCTCAACTCAACTCGAGCTCATCTTACAATCCCGCTGCTAACCCTCCGACAGCGATCGGCAAAAGGAAAAATCCGGCCCCGTCCGTGTTCGCTCCCCTAATTTAACCTTGGCAGTTCTAAACGTCAGGAACACAAACCGGTAAGCTTTCTGTAGCAGAAGCTCCTTGCGCAGCAAACAGGCAAGAGAGAGAAAAAAAAAACACAAAAAAATGAATAAAAGGAAAACCGCCAATCTGTCTCCTTTTGCATTTACTTAAGCAGCAACATAATTTAAGCTTCCCTATTATACCGTGCCAGGAGCGCCAACAACATCAGCATCATCATCATCATCATCATCATCAGCCTGCAAACATCGAAACAAATCCTCAACTTCATAATATTCATCTTTCGGCTTCGGTTCCGGTACCGATGTGCGATACTTCTTTATTTTTTCGTTTTGCCTGTTTTCATTGCTTTTTCTTCTGCATTTATACCGATTTCTTCCATTTCTCGGAACCTTTTTGCATACTCGCGGAATACTTACATTCCGTTTTCCAGGAAGTTCCCTAATTTCCCCGTGCACGGGTGGGGGCGGTTTTTATGTTTGTTTTGCTGTTCTCTTCATCTTACCTGCAGCTGTAGTTTATTATCTTCTTCGGAAGTTGTTTTAGCAGTACAGAAGCTTCTCACCGGTAGCACCAAGAATGGGGCAAGGTTTGTTGAAGCAGAAAAATAACCAGTTATCTACAAAATCGAATAAATTAATGACTAAACAGGTGAGAAAAATAGCGCATCATTAAAAACGTGATATATTTAAGCATTTTGCCACCTGCAATTTCGTCTGCAGCAAATAAGGACCTTCAAGATATTTTAAGGACATATTTCAAGAGTGTTAAGGAGGGCATAATTTCAGGCATTTGTTGCAAATTACTATAAAGTTAATTAGATATTATTTTTTTTAATTAAACCAGCAACAACTCTTTTTCAACTGAACGAAAATCATAGTATTATTTACCAGTAAACGCATTTCCCTTCACTTCTTAACGCCTTGTTTGGTTAGAGTATTGCCACAGAACAGAGAGGGAGAGAGAGACATAACACAAAGCAAACTGCTTACAACACTGCGGTCAAATAATCATTCTTCCGCCAAAAGTGAAAGTGAAACGATGTTCACACGCAGGACATGAAAGACAACCGGTAGCGGGCCTTCTACAGTCGCGACCAGAAGTTGGCAGCCATTAGGCGTGGAAGTGCGGTATGGAAAGCGCACAAGAAGTCACATTATCATAAATTTAACAATATTTACATTTCAAATGAGCTCATCAGAGCTGTGAACTGGTACGCAACCCAGCGCAATCCAGACCACTCCGGAAGACTCCAAACGACTGACGACTGAGGACGACGACGACGACGACGACGACGACGAATGTTACCGTTGGAACTACCTCAGAAACACACCACTCTTCCAATGCCTACACGCCTACCGAACCAGAAAACAAACGATGTGACGTTCTTCAAACGAAGACGCCATGCCACGTTTTCACGATACGCAAAAACGGAACGGACGCGCAGCGGCGCTAGGTAAATAGTAGGACGAACGAACCGGTACAAAACCCGGAGCAAAACGGAAACAGGATCCTCGGAATCCACTTCACTTCACTTCCATTGCCGAGAGAGGTCTGGCTGGCCCGGCCGCACCGAGCAATGAAATCAAAAGGAAAGAAAAGCGACACTGCGAAGATTATTAATAATTTTCTTTGCAGCAAGATTTACGCATTCTTCCGGTGTTCTCCCTTGCGCTGCGTTCCTGCGTTCCCGCGTTCGTGCAGGCCACTTTCCCGCAAATACCCGCAGCGCCGTGTGGATGGGTGCTACGGTACGGATTATGCCTGCGGAGTGTGAGCACCGTTGGAATTTCTTTGAAAGCGGGAGCTTTTTTATTTCTTTTCTGTACGAAATCAAGCGGCGAAAAAAAAAACGCTTGACAATTCCTAACGGAAACCAGGATGTGTCCCCAAAGAAACGCCGCGAAAGCAATAGAAATCACCCTCCGGGCGGTGGGACTCCGGCGTGTGGACTTTTTATTGTGAAAGTTCGTGATTTATTATCGGTTGTTGTACATTTTGTTCTACAATAATAATTGCTTCTTCGCTCCCCCTCAAAAGAAAAAAAAAAGGGAAATGATTTTTGCTGCAGGTGACGCCGAGTAGGTTTCGTTTTTTTATTCATTCTCGCACTTTTTATGAGTGTGATGGTAACGAAAACCCCCCGAAGAAACGCACGAATTGAACTAACTTTGCAAAAATGGTCAGTTTCGCACAAAAATGGACGGCGCGCTCGGTGCGAAGTGTATATATCCTGGCCACTTTTGCGTCTTGCTGCCTGGGTGTGTCAACTCAAGCTGCCGAAGCTCATTTCGGTTGTTTTTGGCAAAAACTTTGGTTTGAGTATGGGCAGATAATTAGCTTACTTTGCTGTTTCCCTTAAGCACTGCGATCGTAAAGCATGAACAAGCGGTATGTACAATTAAGTTAGGGGAGTAAGGTGTGTTTTTTTTTGTTTGTGGACTGAACTTTTTATGATGGATGAACAGACCATTGGTTTGGTGTCTGCTTTGTAAAGAAAGAAAACAGTAAGAGTTATTTTCAAAAGAACCGAAATTTGATATAATACATGTAGGAAGGCATAAAAAATGAATAAAAAATGAAGTTCCCTTATTGTACTATTTGCAACCAACATCGCGCAGTTTCTGAACTAGATTGTTTATCAGATATCCTCACTAGCCATCTCCTGACAACCGTGTTGCCAGCTATCGCCTCAACTGTCACCAAGCACAGGGTGATTCATTCCCTACATACATAGTTATCCCACATCTAAAATTCTAAGTTTCGGACGCAATATCCGACCCTTCCTGAATTGCAATTTTAAATGATTTGAACAGTGGAGGGTAATATAATACATTTAACGGCATTATTGCAGATAACCTTAACCTTAACTTACCTCTTTGCACGCTTTAATGAAACTTTTCGCTCGTTTCTACCCACTCAAATAACATCCATTTGTGATGAGCCACCATTAAGCGAGGCAAGGCACCGTCAAGCCCTTTAAACAACGATCCTCTCCAGTGGCACATTTGCTTTCAGCATGTGCCAGCAAAGCAGACAGGAAACATCTCCACACGCTAAGAAGATTATGGAAATCGGAGTGTCTTTTTCGCCCTGCAGTTCCCATTTCGCTGTTCCAAGCCAGTTTGGCCACTCGAGCAGATGGCTCACTCGGGAGCAGGGCGGCCAAATACGCGAATCACAACGCTGTTGCCGGGATGTGTGCGGCTAGATGCGCACCGGTGCATTCGCTGGACTGGGGCCGAATGCAAGAAAGTGCTTGGAATTGTGCTGCCTTAGCACGGTCCGGCTTAGTTTTAGTGCTCCCGCTACCGGTGGCAGCTGACCATCGGCATCGTTGAGCGTATTGGCGGGGAGGAAAATGACAAGTACCATCATTACCGGCGGACCGAAATGGATGCACTGTGACCTCTCATGTGGTCCCCGAAGATCCTTCAAATCGTTGCTTTCAGCTGCGGTTCCGCATTTTTGCCCATTCGTGAAGAGTCCATTCAGGAGCGTTATAGAGGTTAGTTTTCTCAATTTTTGTTTAGAGTTTAGGGGATACTACTTTGCACGTTTGGTGTTTCAGGGTAATGAATTGCGAAATGAGTTGAATTAGAAATTAACTCAACAGTATTTTTAAACTGCAGATCGCTGCAGTTGGTGTATGAAAACTTTATAATTTTAATATGATTTTACATAATGCTTTCAAGTTTCAAGTTGCTTAAAAATAATCAACGATTTTATTTTGCAATATAGACCATTAGGAATATGATTTTCAATAAGCTATTTAATACAGTAGGCTAAATAAGGTATTTACGATGACTCATTCAATGTTTTTAATGTCATTGTTGAAGTTGCGCTGCTAAAATTGTTGGTTTACGGAGGCATGGTGGCTGTTGTTAACGACATTTATCGGATTTACGACGACCGAATGGCTGTGTAAACCCTGTAACTTGCATTCGTTATTTGGCAATAGATTTTAAAAATCTACTTTAAATTTTACAGTTGAGTTGATCATGGTTTCAAAGGTGACCCCCATGCTACAACTGATGAATAAACGGTTTAACAAACCATTGTAGTTCTCCAAAGTACGCCACTTACTGTTGGTAAAAACTGACTATTTATTATTATTATCATTAGTATTATGAAATATTGTTAGTCTCGATTGGGTTTCAAATATATATATTCAATTTATATAAAATAAATATAAATTATTAAAATTTAATATAATAAATTAAAATATAAAGGAATAACAATTTCAAAATTGTGAATACTTTAATATTAAATCGATAAAGATATTTAACTAGTCTAAAATTTGTTACCTAACAACTCCTAACACTCTGTGACTATCTATTTTCTGTCGTATATACGGCCCTTCCCGGAAAGCATTGTCAAAACCCAAGGAAGTAAAGAAAAAACTCCTCCTGGAACAATCAGCCAGCGGCACATAATTATGACATTTTGCAAGCATGTCCCGTTCCCATTGACCAGTTGTATGGTGAAACTTTCCGCATTTGCAGCAGAGTTTTCCCTAACCCTAACTTTTTTGACAGCAGGTGAAGCAAGTCCAACAAAGTAGCGCATGTCGAAAGTTTTCTGCTTCCTGCGTACAGACGAACGATAATTTTGTCACCGTATGGTACTGGTTGTTCACTGTTTCTACTTTCCTGCCGCTGGAAACTGTTCTGGTTGTCGGAGTTTTTTTTTCGGAAGAAAAGGACAGAAAGCAGCAGAAGCAGCAACTTTATTAAAGTCGCAATTTCTCAAACTGCTATCAGAAAGAACATCGCAATGTGAAGGTTTATCGTTATAATTGTCGTGTTCGGTAGGGATGGATTCTGTCAAATCTTTAAATTTGATTTACAAACCGAGAAAGGAACAGTGCTTTTTGAAGCATTATTTGTGACGAACGAACCAGTTCAAACCAGAAGCAAAGGGAATACTTAAAAACTTAAGCCTAATTGAGAATGTTTTCTTTTTTATTTATGTCTTAAAATGGTATTTCTGCTTTTGCTCCCTAAGACTACTAACAGTTTCGCTTGCGTTGCTTTTTTTCAAGCCCTCAAACAGTTCCAAAACTATCCGCAGAACTCCATTTCCATCATGCCGAGCCATGCTTCCCACGGATTCGTCTAATTTCCTGACATCATTTATCAATTATTTATCCAGCTCACTTTTCACCGAAGCAGAACTGCTTCTACAGCAGTACCACCCCAGCAGAAATGGCTAATAATTTCATTTACTCACCACCCTTGAAACGGAAGGTTCGACGCAAAACTTTAATCGACGTTGCGCTTGGAATAACTTTCATTCGGAATCGGGCCCACCGTGTCTGGTCGTGTTTCTTACCGCAAGTGTTCTGTCGCTCCAGGTTGTTGCTTTTGCTGCTACACATACGCAGGAAGCTCAGAAGCGGGACAATTTTCCTCGTCGGCCTTCTGTTTCGACATCAAACGATTGCAAAGGAATCCCTTTCGTTCCTTAGACTTATGGGAAGGTGTTTAGCTGGCTGATAAAATTTAGAAACTTAATAAATAATCCAACCGTCCTGGTCGGAACGCTTAAATCGGATATTGGAATTCTCCTTTGATTAAAGCCGAGGAGGGCTGCCTCCGCCATCGAAAGCGGTATGCATTTTCCACTCCAATTCGGTCACAAAGGAAGGGGAGGCATGGGTCTTAAATCATGTCACACAAAGTGTGTGTCGATACATTTTCTCACAGCCCCTGCTCGTGCTCCGGTTCAAGATCGTTCCCTCATTGGAAGGATCCGTTCGAACTACGTAGCGTGTGTGTTCCGGCAGGATGTTTTCCGTCCAGACGGATGGGTTTAACCGACCTACAGACACATACACATCCTTCGTTGCAATCATGGTCGTATCACGCCTGGGTGGGGAGGGTGCAGCCCTGAAAGCAAATGCGAACACGTACAAATGACCGCCGGCCGAGATGGGCAAACGGGTAAAAGAACAAGGCGATGTCCGCCTACTCATCCCGAAGACGGTGCGAAAGAATTGGGTCAATCAATTGATTGATTATTTATTTATAGTCCATCCATCTATCCATTTGCCGGGCGTACGACGGTTTGCTTCGAGGCGGACAGCACACAACCAGCCAGCGGACCTTGAGGGTTTCCCATTTTCCCATCAAGACACACATACACACACACACACACACACACACAGTCACCAATATATTATGCCACATTCTTTAGCCTGCATTCTCGGGAAGGCATTCTGCTCGCTTCCGGGCACAACCTTGCCCCGTTCCAGTTCCAAAGTGTTTATGAATGTGCTAAAGCACAGCCATTGGGGCGGTTGGTTGATTGTTCTTCATACGGAAACCCGTCTTCCCCAACCGGAACCGGGTGAAAGAGATAAAGCACACCAGCGGAGAATGGATGGCAATATCATTGACCGTTTCGCAATGTTGAATGTTGTGAAGGATCTTGTGTTGTTAAAATGATTCACGCAGAAAAGGAGTATGCAGAGAAAAGAGTTTAATTTAATAATTAAATGTAGAATTAAATAATTTGATTTATGTAATATTGTCCTTTTAATCTAATATTGTAATATTTTAAAGTGGGATTTTAAAATAATAAGAAATCAACCAACCGCACAGCGTATCTGAAGAGCTATTAAAATACTTTATGTGTACACCATCTTGGAAGATCCTACCGGATATGCTACTATGAATTTTGATTCAAAATTATATCCCACAATGTACGGGCGACCCGAACGACACCGCTCCTGCACACAAACAAATCTCGAACGTATGCTGCCATTGGGACGCGCCAATAATGGCCTCGTCTCGTCAAGCAGCAAGGCACGTCCTATCTCGATCCGTTCCAAAGTCATCTATTTTGCGGAGAAATTCCGGTGACCACCGATACCCACCGGCAGCATCTTGTCGTGACCACCGTCACCATCGTCCTCCAACCGGCATGGATCACATTGGCTGATGTTCAATGTTCCGCCTCGAACTCGCCCGTACCGCGTGGCTAACGTTACCCGCAAGTTATTTCCACCGCAAGATGCACTTTTGACGGTCCCGCTCTCGAATGCACTCGCCGGAATGTCTCACTGGTAGTGGGCTCCGGGCACATGCAGTAAAACGTTTTTCCGAAACTGATCATGCTGCTACTCGAGCTCGTTCTGGTAAATATTTAATTAAAGTCCGATACCTTCCCGGAAGACATGGGGCGGCAGCGTCCATTGCCATTGCGCCGCTACATGTCGGGTTTCCGGAAGGTGTACGGTAGGGCAAGGGGGAGGAGTCCCGCGTGACCACTTGAAGGGCCACTGAGGTTTCAGTAGTCCCACGAACCCAGTTCACAGAGGGTCTTTCATTTTGTCGGACGGGCGGAGGGATTTAGGTGAACTTCTGAAAGATCGACTTTGGTCATCGTTTAGTGCTGTAGCTTTTAATCTATTGGATTTTCTGTCGTCTCGCCCGCAAACGGCCGTTTTGGCACGAGGATACCGAAACCGAGGGTGACGGGGTTTGGTGTAGCTGGACATGGTCCGATAGGCCCCAACAGGAGCATAAATCAGTACGGAGAATGAAGCTCACAAATAACCATTTATTATTGAACTTCCTCCGGAGGCGCTTGTCCAACGTAATGCACCACATGAATCCGTACGGTACACATACCATTCCACATGCGCAAACAGTAAACACCCTCATGCAGTGGCTGGCGCAAGGAACGGTCCTACACCACCGCCGGAGGAAACTTTCTTCCAGTGTGATTGGGAAATAAAATATGCCTTCTGGGTTGGTGGCCTGCTTACCCGGGGCCCCGGCTCCGGTTTGTTTGCTCGGTTGCGGTCGGCCGGGAAACTTCGGAAGTTAGCAAAACCACTGGAATTGTCACACCGGAATGTGGCTCCCACAAGCAGAGCACTCGAGATGCTCGTAGCTGTGATTTCGAACGCTTTACCGTAATGCTCTCAATCGGCAGAGCGTTTGTAATGTGCAAATAACCATGATGGAATGGTTGGTTACTTACCGGGTGGAAATGCGCTGCTACGGATGGTACCGAACAGCAAAGCAGAGGGGACAATGCGCAAGGAGATGGGTCCTTTGAACCATGAAGTATTATTCAATTTAACATTAGCAAGAACGTTTGATTCGATTTACTTTTGTAATAAATTAATGTGATTGCTGTACATGTATGTGAAACGCGCGAATCGCGGTGTAACTAAAACTAGTGAATTATTTACATTTGAATTTCAAAGAATTTCGAATAAGCTTAAGGGACATTTAAAGTTAGCGAGGCCTTCGTTTGAGTACGAACGTTTCAATTATTACTTCTCTTGGTGTTCGTTATTCATGTTTAAATTAAATATTCAAACAGTGTTTATGTCCTTTTTTCCGCCCGTTTTTTTCGCCCGCGCTGTTATTCAGTCATAGCGCGCTGTTTGTGTCATAACGAACAATTTTCCAGCAGTTCAAATTACAATTTCCAGCAGTACCGAATAAAATGTCGAAATACGTCTGAAATAAATTTCGAGCATTCGCTACGTCCAATTGAAACCGTGGGTGGGAAAGAAGAGCGTCTGGTTGATGGAGGCGCACAAACACCCGGCATGCTTTGATCACCCAATGGCTGATTCGTGTTAAGGCCCACAGTTTGTACACCTTCACCACGTGATGATCAAGCAAGCATTGAAAATTAGAGTAAATAAAAGAGTCATCATGACATAGTGCATCATATGTTATTTTTGTTCTACATTGTTGCTATCGACTGTGTGATAAATGTTCGTCAACGTCAACTTTATTAATTTAGTTTTTTTTTCATTTTCCAGAGCGATGGATTTTACTTTTATTTATATCAAAGTATAATTCTGCTCAAAACAATACAACACTACTAACTTACATCATAAATTTGAAATTTGCAATTCTTCACCATGAGTTGGCTCACGAAACTACCAATGTATTCACCGCATGAATCAACCTCGCACCGCCACAAACAAAAACCATCCACAAAAAAGGCCCTTCAAAGTGTGCTTCCATAGTTCGCGCGCTCTTACACCCTAAAATCACGAACCAAACGCTAACGCTGATTGCAAACAAGCAATCAATTATCGGTGCACTGCTTTTTACCACCCGAGCGGAAACTACCACGCATGCCACAATCCGAACCCTATTTGCAACTGACTAATCATAATGTGAAATTTCTAACATCATAAAACAACTTGTGGGGTCGGAAAGAATCGGAAAGAAACGAGCGCGATGAATCGGCTACTACAAGCCGCTGCTCGAGTAGGATGTAACGCAGCTAGAAAAAAGCGAGAAAAATGGTTACTTACAAACAAACAAAACAAAAACCGTACGAAACAAAAAATAAAATCACACAACAGCGCTCCTCCATTGCGCTGTTTGTCGAACTTTTCCACCATGCTTTTTCATCGCACGTTCGGGGCGGTATTACAGGCTGAACTCGTTACAGTGTAGTTTCGCATCGAATTGTAGTAGAAAGGCACTGGTTTACACATACGAAAAGGAAAAAAAAACGAAGCTAAACCCATCAACACAAACACACAGGGCTGTGCCTGTTAACGTTGGCGAGCATTATTTGATTAGATTTGCGTGCCAAGGATGCATTTCTTACCCATTCTCGAGCACACCGAAGACCTTCGGCAAGGACTCCCCTGGGTGTAAGTTACCCGCGGCACCGAACTGAACCGATCCGGAGCCAAAAGTTTCGAACGCTTTGGGTTAGGTGTAGGGAATAGAAAAATAGGCAACAAAAGCACCAACTACAATACACAAAAAAACCAAACCCTGAAGAACAAACACGACGGTCGAGTGTAGTGGCCACTTCCTTTCTACTAGCACTCCCCACCGGGGTGCCATGAGAGATGGGAAGTAGAACAGTGCAACATATTTATTGGCCTAATATCCTGTATTATGTGTTTATTTTGTTTATTCGTACTCGATCTTCGCCTTCCCCTCTGTGTGTTTGTGTGTGCTTGGAAGCAATCGAAACGGACCTTCGTAAATATATTTCGCATCGCAAACCTTTCGCCTCGGTCCTCAGTTCCCAACGGAACGGGCACGACAGCCTACCACAGGTATGCGAATGTTGGCCAATTTGCCCCATTGGGGATTTCGCAAAGGGTCATCCACGGACATACACACATTGAGAATTCTCGATCAAGGGCGATATGGAAGGTATGCGCCTCGGTCCAAGACGCGCTGTAAACGAATTCGTAAAGGATCACAAACGCAGGACGAGAACGGTGTGTTTATTTGTCTTAATTAAAAGAGTATTTGTTTCATGGCACCTCATTTCCGCCTGACGGGGAAGGCTTGAGCGTCGTCCCGTGTGCTTTATTGATGGTTGACTGGTCGAAGGAAGGTTGTTTTTATCGCTCGCTCGAAATAGCTTTGGGGAACGTACTGAACCGTCGTATGGGGAGTGCATAATTCTTGCTTAAAATAATGTTTCCTATTTTATTTTCCGCTATTTTTATCGCTTCACCCTAATTGTTATAAGCGGGTCTAACGTTGAATCTACGTTGGGGAAATGCTATTAATCTCATATTCCACTACAGATAGGCATAGGAAGAGTATTTTGGTAGCATTGTAGGGATATTAAAAGAATAAGCTTTCCAAAAAACGAGTGCTTACCAAGAATACTAGGTTGAGAACAAGATTAAAAGTGCATCAAATCCATCCTATGGATAGTACCTATAATTAGCTTGTGTTTTTGGTCAAAACTGTAATAACCTGTGGCTTTATTACCACAAAAATAGAACAACATTCTTTTTTTGAATTGAGACTATCCTCTCGACGATTCACGCGAAATTTTGTTTCTCGAGTGTACGCCTTAATGTATGCGATGATTTGATAAATTCTATTTTTAGCTACTCTTTAATAATCGCAAATTAAATGTATATTTGAAACAAGGGCAGTCCATAAAAATTTGGTCGAAAACTGCCGAAAGGTATGCAATTTTTAAACACTAACTTTCCCGTTGGTCGAGTAAAATTTCTTCGAAAACTACCAGTTTTCGAATGTATAGTACCAGGAGAGCATCCACGGAAGAGGTAGCTCCTGGTACTGCGCCGTAAGGTATGCAATGTTTATACACTAACTTTCCATACAAACCATAAATTAACTCTGCTGCTAAGTTTCCAAAAATCGCACAATCGGCACAAATTGTTTGGGGCCCCCGACACAATTGATGCGCCGCTGCACCTTGGTGTTGTAAAAACCTTACAGGTATATGGCAGGGGAAAATAAAGAGAATGATGGTGATCGTCAACGGACGAAATAGAAGTGCTTTGTGCTTTGGTTAAAAATAAAAAGAATTTTACATTATAAAACTTTTAAAGATGCAATTATGTAAATTATCCCTTTTCACTCGTTACATGTATTTCTCCCCATCAGTACCCGTCTAACAACAAAACATTGACATTTATTAACAATTTGTTTTGTTTGCAACCTTACATCTCTGTAACTTCTGTTTGTTAATCGACTCCGACTTGCGAGTTCCATGCAAAGGAACAGTTTCTGTTTCTCTGACAACCGATTCGCATCACATTTGCTAAACTGTAATCGATCGAACGGGGGAGGAGGGGACGTAAGTTGCGTATAATCCTGTTTGTAGTAAGCAATTGACAATAGATTACATTTGTTACGATAGTGATGGTGAAGCGATAAACTTTCTACCTGGCTGTACCATAGTCTCGCAACGATACACCCACCCGTACCAGGGTGGGTTAGCTCAAGATTTCATGTTAGATAAAGTTCTTAGAAACAACCATGACGTGTGCATGTGTGTTTGTGTGTGGGAGGGGGGATTGGTGGAAAGCTCCACCCTACGCCAAACCAACATCAACCGATGTACGATCAAGAAACCAAACTGCAAACAAGCTGGAAGGATAAACGGAATGCAACGGGCAAACCTTAAACGAGCATTGGATAAAGAGGTTAGTGTAATGTTGTTTTTTTTTTTTTGCATCTGTCTGTCTGCTTGACTGCCTGTTTGGCTTCGCTTCGGTTTCCGATCGCAATGCCTAACTTCGTTTCCCTACCGTTTGTTGTAGCGCACCGAGAGAATGTCTTGAAATGCTTGCAACATATTCGAACGGATCCATGGCCTCAGCAAGGGAATCCAGCTGTAGGTGGAAACCAAAAAAAAGGAAACAAAATTTGTCGCTTCAGTCTGGAAAGCATCCGGGTTGGAGGGAAGCTTCCGGCAGGGGAGGTTGTGGAATAAAATTACGTTACCGCTGCTCTGGGGATCCGATGGACTCCAGGGAAACGGTATTAGTGCGTGCGTACACGCGTGTTCGTCTTCGAATGGGCGATAAGGTTCGCATTTTAATCGGTGATCCCGTTGCAACTGTTCCCAGTTGTGCTTAAATTCCATTTCATATGATAGTGAATGTTTGCAAGGTTTTTAGGAACACCTACCCATCCAATTCGCTTTGAGAAGGGTTTGGAAGATGTTTTTCCGTTTCCACAAAAAAGTTGTTCGTAATCAAAGAAACAATTCGTTTTTCATTTAGAATATGTAT
The DNA here is from genome assembly GCF_943734755.1 of Anopheles moucheti. NCBI lineage: Eukaryota > Metazoa > Arthropoda > Insecta > Diptera > Culicidae > Anopheles > Anopheles moucheti. Next base: position 28,736,382 of record NC_069141.1, read on the forward strand.
ATGTATGTTTAATATGATATGTAGAATTTTTATAAAATAATCGATAATAACCCATTGGTTTCAGTTAATTAAGAGTTCACGATGAATCAAAAGAACTTTGAGCTTTCAAAAAATAAACTTTACATATTCTTACACACTTTTTTTAAATTAAACTAAAACTTTCTCTAAGCGATCAATCGTTTGCCACTTCGATACCTGTTAATCCTGAACAGGTAACACCATCTGTAATTACTAGCAAGCAGTTAAAAATGACTAAAAACAACCTGTGACTAAATGGCTGCGTTAATGTGTTGAAAATAATAATTCGTCTCCGTCGGTCCCAAACTCATCGATCGTCAAACCGAGGGTAGTTTCCTTACAGAAACATCATTAGCACCTCGAGCATATCGCCTCCAGGCATCTACCATCGCAACCTGCCGCATCAAGCCATTTTGGTTGGTGCGTGGTGGTACTTCATTGCGCTGTAATAAACATAAACACCAATCCGATGGTTGCGAACGGTGGAAAATCAACGACCCCATCACCACCACTACCAATAACCCGTCCATCCGCGGACAAGCGCGAGGAGGTGGAAAATGCCACAATTTTCCTCACGATCGCACGGGGTGGAGCTATGAAAATTAATTTCCTGGCAAAATGATGCCAGCCACCGTTACCTAACACACCAGGACCTGGTGAGTGGGGGAGACGCAAAAAAGCGAGGGGATGAAAATGAAAAGAAAAACCATTTTATGCTCAACGGGGAAAAACTATCACAAAAGCGCGTAGTAAATAATTTACCACCGATACGCTCATTCTCTCTCGCTCTCTCACCTCACCCCACGTTCACTCGCACACTTTGTTGTATCGTTTCGGTAGAATTCTGTGAGCTTTTTTCCTCGCCTACTTTAGATGAACTTTTATTTGCGGGACGCACAAGAAAGGGTGCATTTTTACCATGTTTTGCTACCACATTTTCCTGTGGGGGGGGATGTTGGCCCCGATCCCGTCGTTCGACTTTTGGGCTTACCGTCGAATTTGACGAGCGAAAACGATTTCCTTGTGCGAGTGCCGGTTTGACGAGCAGCCAACTTCATGCGGAAGAATGTCAAATTGGGCAAATTATTTCCCGTACTCGAATTCGAATTTCCACCAGTCACCGGCAATGCCCGCATAGCCGGGTGCTGGGAAGGATTTCCGCCGTTCCGCTTTCGGGTTGTTTTCTTCCTCTTCCTTACTTCGCCTCGCGTGTGTGTGTGAGTGAGTGTATTTATTTTCACGCAAAAAGGAAAACAAACAAAAAGCACGTGGCCGAAGCGAGACGAGCAGTGTGATATGATTGAGTGGTGAGGGAAGCGTTCGCAATTCGGTTTGCGCGAACTTGCAAAGTGGTAGCAGCCGCCGCTTGTTGTTCCTCGAAATTTCGCCTCCGTGAGTGAGTTTCCCAATTTTCCGTCTCCGAAGCAGCCGCCCCCGAAGTCGCGCAGTTCTCCCCGGCTGGTTGCGACCGGTAGGGAAGTTCGTGAAAAAAAGTAAGAATTGGAAAATCAGCACAAATGACGTCGTTGACTGTCGAGTTGGCAGTGGGCGACCAAACCATGTGAAGAGTGAAAATGCCAATAGCAAACCAAACGAAGACGAGCGTACCATTCGCGCAACGAATCGCACGGCAAGCGAAATCGTTTCCTTTACCGGTTGGGAAACGTAACGAAAAAATACGCCAACAAGAAGGACGACCGGCTGGAGCGGCTCGTAGGCGGAAGCATAGTTGCAGTGAGTTTATTAAAATTTTGCAATAAATTGTATTCCAAGCATGATTTTTTTAGATTTTTTCACGACTTCGCGTTAGGTGTTACGAAAAGTCAACGACATTGTTGTGTGTGCGGCACGCTAGCGGTGGTACGTCGTGCCGTACGTGACTAGAAACATTGGTCTCGACGAGCTTTAATGAGGGCTGTTGAGTTGGGTTGCTTGTTTAAAGCGGATGAATTTAATTTGATTACAGGCCTACATTATGTAGGGAGTGAAGTGTGGTTATTTCCATACCGAAACCAACCAAACCGTGGGACGACGACTGGGGGAAAGATCTTTCAGCGGTGTGGGCTGCTTCTATGATAAAATATTCAAATGTTTATCACAAAATCGGTTTATGTGTCTCAAACGGAATGGATGCGATAATGCATATTATTCATGGCTTAGGAGTAGAAATTATGCCTCCCTCAGTTTTATGTATGAGAGCGATTTATTTAAGTAAACAAGTTTTAATAGATTTATTACAGTTTTACAGGAAATTGTTAAACTGAGAATAATTATAACCATACTATGATTCACTAGAAACTATACACGAAACTTGGTTCAACATGTTTTATGAACTAAAATCAACATTTTAATATTAATGCTACTCTACTATTCTACTATTAATGGATTAAGTTTATCTAGTTCGGATATAATATTTAAAGTTAATGTAAAGCAACCGACTGTAAGATTCAAATGCTTATAATTTGTACATAATAGTACATTTTAGTACATAATAATTAATCTTCGTCGTTAAACTCTCTCGGGCTTAAAATAACGATCATGTTATTAGAATGACATCGGAAAACCAAAAGCCTTTTCAGGTCGTCAAGACCAACAAAGCAAGATTGACTTATTGTAAACTGAAGTAGGCATAAAAAACTTAACGCTTTTTTTAAATCTCCCATTTATTGGCTCTCGAAAAATAAGGAATAGTACATTCATGAATGTCTGTTCATCATTTATAGCGTTCTACAATAAGTACTAGGCGTCTCCATATCATCAGCGTAGGAAATTAGTGTTTTCTTGCAGTATTTTCGTTAAGGCTTTTTTAGGCTATTTTTAAATCTTTTTCAGCAATATTGGCAAACATGATTCTGGACGAATTATTAAACAAATTTTATTCCAACCCGTCAAATAATATTGAACTTCGTAAGCGATGTTACTTTAAAGGATTTTAAACATCCAACTAAAATTCCAATAACTTCGACTCGAAAATTATTGAACTTTCGCTCTATGGAATTATTTAACATTTTTTGTGTTGGGTTAGTCTATCTACGTACACAAAAAAATTGGCTTGAGGTTTATTTAAACACGTGGCCCAATGCTATATTGGAAGGGCACTGGTATTCACACGACAGAATCGAACCGAAATCCCATCCGTACTGACTAGGATACGGCGTCGTGGTAAAATAAGTCGATGGAACCATGCCGTTCTAACGAAAAAACCTGTTTTTTATTCTGCGTTGCCTTGCACCTGCAATGCCATTTATTTAGCTACAGCCCATGGTTCCTGCTGTACAGTTCCAAACACTTCACAAACGGCTTGTTTCCCTTCGTGCTTGTTCGTGAATGGGGCAGCACAATCCGTTTTACGTCAGGACCTTCGGCGTCAACAGCCAAACTAACCAGCCCGGCCAACACTGTTCGTCTGTCGGAAAGTTTTTCCCCAACCCCTCACCATCCCCGGACCAAACCGGTTCGGTACCATAGTACCACGTTTGTTAGCTTGTGCGAGTGTGTTTGGCTGGTTCGTGTGTGCACATGGCATTTAATTTTTTCCTCCCCACTTGCGTTTCTTAACAATCTCCCAAGCTCCATCAACCGGCGGTAGAAGGTGTGGAAAATTTCGGGCCACCAGACGGGTGCAAAACGAAGTGAAAACTTTCGAATTCCGTTCCGAAAACCCACAAAGAACGGGAGCGGCAATTGCATACCCGGGTTTGCAAAAGTGTGATTTAACTTTTGCCTTCCAAAATTCGCCCACCATCGCGGCTACCATCATAGCCTGCTACGGTGGTGTACGTAGATCAAAATGTTCCAGCAACCGTCACAACCGGCTTGGACGACGACCGTCGAATTATAGTGCCATTTTCTAGCAACTTCCAAACGAACGGTCGTTTGTCGACCGAACGAAGGTAAACTTTTTGTCCCTTTCTCGCCCTTTTTGGTAACAACATTCTCAAATTAGCAGCAGCAGCATTACGGACAGCGATCCGGCCCCACTATTGCTCCCGGACGCTGAAGACAGGATATCTTTAATCTTTAATCAACAGCGCAACAGAGAGCGGCTGAACGAATGGACAATCAGCCTTAAACCCTTTTTTCCCGTACCTGCAACTTTAGAATTTCGATTTCAATGAGCACGGTTGAGCGAAGTGTTCCGAAACTGGCCTTTCATTTTTGTTCACCATTGTGGCCAGAATTGCAAGACGCAGACCAAGGCAAGGTACGCTCATTATCCTCAATTCATGGTGTGCGCTTTAGAGCACGGTCACGAAAGGGTCTGTTGGTGGGAAACTGCATCCCAAATTGTGCAGCAATGAAATGAACAGGCACCCGGGAGCCATTTCGTTCTTAATGACAATGAAAAATTGATCTCGAAAAGTAGGCGACCACTCTTTATATTGCTTTGCATTCCGTTCGCCACCGAAGGCGTTTGAAGTGGTTTTGAAGGAGATTTTCATCTCATAAATATGCTGCTTTTCTTTGGATCGATTGAGCGCAAACCGGGAACCGGGGTGGTCAGAACAGCCAGGACCAAATCCCGCGTTGCGTTCCGGGATTTTGTTTCGTTAGGGCGGGGAAAACAATATTAAGCGAGCGAGAAAAAAGCAACAATTCAATCATCCCTAAAGATACAAATTAATCCTCCATTTAAAGCAGAGCGAGATGAAAATTAATTCCACACCATGCTGGGTTCTGGGACCTTTCGCTAACATTTGCCTATTTGCACGCTGTCCGCTCGTACCCCTTTACGGGAAGGAACTGCAACCAAGTGCGGACATTAGCGAAGCGATCCTTCATTAGGGAAAGCCGGGTCTATGTGTGCGTGTGGCTTTGTGTGAAGGAGGACGGATCACAGCAAACAAAACCCACCTCTCGTGCAACACTCCCAACGGTGGAAAGGATGAAGGGTAATCAGCATTAAGCATTGGCACGGTATACCCGGATCGTTTTAAATTTTCCCAAAACCCCCGTAAGCATCCCGGAACTTCACCCTGCCAAACTTACCACACCGCATGCGGCTAGGCAATTGAACAGTGAAAAGCTTTCCCTACGCTTTTCTGTTTGTCTGATACCCGAAAGAGTTTTGTCGCACAAACTCCTCTCAGGAAAACCCTTTTTACCACTCGCTCGCATTCGATGATGATGATGATGATGATGGCGGTGATGGTGATGATGTAGGCATGTTGTCGCTAACTACAAACATCAACACCGGTACCTATCATCCCTTTTCCGTACGGTACTGATGTTTGTTCTATGCATTGTTTCGTGCTTTTTTCCTCCCAGTTTTCTTTGTGCTTCTGTTTCCCCCTCTAAAAGAACCCGATTTTCGTCTATTTTCCAGCTCCGAAGCGCCATAAATAGAAAAGCCGTCGAAGAATCCAACAAATTCCCCACCCCCCACCCGGATGTGCGTGGCCGAGATGGGAAAGTACCTTTTTTGCACTCTTGTTGAACCCTTTTTTTTGGGCTATTTCGAAGGGAAGTTGCTTTTTTTATCCACAGTAACTCCAGCCAAATGGGAGAAAACACGGTCACGGTTGCTTGTCCGTGATCAATGCAGGGAAAGAAAGCAAGCGAAAAAGGAAGGTGTGTTTTAGTTCCGATTCGATTTCTTCTCGGTGGAGATGTTTTCAAATCATCTCTAGCAACCGGTGGAAAAGGAAGGAAAAAATGACTACAGAAACCCGCCTAAAAGTATGCTTTTCTCATCACACGGGAAGCTAAAGGGGATAGTATGATCGAAACGGACAGTTCATGGATCTAGTCTGCATGGAAAAACAACATTTCGAATGTGATACCGTTAGCGTTGAAAATAGAAGTTGAAATAAAAACCCCTCCCGAAGCTATTTGTTCGGCACTGATGTGTTGAGAGGTTGATCGTTGGATGGAGGTAATAATTTTTGCAGCATTGCGTAAGGATACTGCAAAATCTGCGAACTGACCGCTGTGTTTCAATCTTCACATTTCCGGGTACTCTTAATGTGTGATTTCTTGGAAGCATAATGCTTTCAATTCGTTGTTATAGTTCCGTACCGTGAAATATGGCGTGAAATCGATTAAAAATATTAGAGAAACGTGGTTTCCAGAATTCTGTTACACAATAAGACTAATTTAGTAACAACTTTTTCATTTAGAAACCTCAATTCAATATATATGTAGAAATAATAGGATAGACTTAAACATACCTGTTTTCAGATGGTTCTCACATGCACTGTTGTTAACTTTTCTGCCGTCCGTTTCAGAGGATTGTTTAGATAATAATTCTTGTCTATGTAGAGAAGAAAAAATAAAGTCCGCCAAAATGGCTACAAACCAACACAGTGAATGCGCTACCCCACAAGCTGTTCCATTTAATGTTTTTTTTTGCAAGGATGATGATTCTTTTTCTCTCCCCCACTATGCTCCGTTTGTTTCCTTCACCACGAACAAGTGACTGAGCATTTCCGGAAGCTACACCCACGCGGAGAATTTACGCAACCAACGATACCAACGGCAGGATTCATCGTCATCAATTTAGCGTCCATTTCGCTAGCGTAGAGCAGATAAATATCCTACGCCGCTGCCTCCGTGCCCCATTCGCGCTCGTTTTACGTTCTGAAGTGGTTGTACTTTTTGACCACCGCTTCAAAGTAGCCAGGGGGGGAAAAGTCACCGTGTCACTGGGAAAATCTTCTTTCCCCATCGGTGACTATTTAGGAAGAATACCGTACCGCTCCCGTTCCATCGCAGAATCGGCTTTCCCGTGGAGAGTCCTGCAAGCGATACTGGAAAGAAAATTACACCCTGCAAGAAGCTCCACTGCACGAGAGAGACCCACTGAAAATTGATCAGTATCATGCCGTTCTTACCTTGGCTCGCGCATTCCACGATTCCACCTCGTCCTGGTACCACCCAGTATGGTCTAAATGTCAAGAAAAATGATGGGTCGATTGGAGTGAAGATTTGTATCCAAAGTCTCCTTTTCTAGTGGGCGCTTTTGCTGAACGCCGAGCGCCTTTTGCTTTATTTGTGGCCCGTGAATGGTTTTCATTTTCTTTCTTTTAAGCTTCGGCCACGGTTTCGCGCTCCATCGCTTCCCGGAGGGACGTTTTTGTAGCTTGAAGATGGTTTGGAGTTTTATTTTTCATTTTCTGTTTTTTTTTTTTGTTAGTGGAAACGTAACATCCCCAGTGTGGGGCGAAAAGAAACATTACTTGCTCCCGTCGCCGCTGTTATTTCGCTTGGAGGGTTCCTTGTTGAAGTGGCAATATCGGCCCGGGATTTCTCGCTCACACGCTCCTAAGTGAAACCAAATTAGGGACACGCCCGAGGAACCGGACATGGAGGTGGGCTGTGGGGGCTATTTTTTGCTGTTGTTGTTGTTGTGATGCGGCAACGGGAAAGCAATTCGGGCATCAAATATCACTTCTGCACCGTACTTATTATCGCTAACCGAACCGAAAGCCCGTCGGTAGGAAATCCCACCCGACCAAGGCTTCCATTTTATACGCTTCCGCCTTGCTGTGGGACCTTTGCTCGGGTTTGGGGTGGGTGAGCTGGAAAGGTGGAGAGCTGAAACCGAATCCAAGGTGAACCAAAACTTGGGATGGCCGTAAGTATGGCAGCACAAAGAACGAATACCTACTAATGGCTAAAGCTTCTCCATTGGAAAGCTTTTCCGTTCGGTACGCTTTGCCTCCATTTCGGAAAATGGGGATCAGAATTCGGGCACTGCCGGCCGGGCCAACAAACACACAGGTTGGGCTGAGTTGTGAGCCATGTTGGAATGTGTTCTTCTCTTCCTTTTTTTGTTTCATAAGGTGGTGTATTTCTTTCAGGGGTTAATATCAGCTGCTGATTTGCTGTGCTTACCGAGCGAGTGAAGGGAAACCTCACTCTGCGCTGTGAAAGTGTCGAACCGATGACCCCTTCGCTTTCCCGCACTAGGGCTCCATCCGGCAGAAGGGCTCGAGCTGGAAAAATGGAAAATCAACAACATGCACACATATACAGACACATACACACACACACACACTTCGAGACCTCCAGGGTTTTACTCTACCGTCGTGTGAAGGTTTCGATAGAAAGGGATTCGAGGGTCTGTTCGTGGAAAATGAAAAGCGATGAAAGGTTGCCGGTACCACACTGCCTCACACACTACCACAAGCGACGAGAATCTCAAACGGCAATAAGCTTCGTCCGTGATACTCGGCGAGAAAGATCTCCCTTCTCCCTTCGGTTTGAATTGGAATTCCCAGAACGTGATATCGTTCGCCCGGTTTGCATTAGTGTGTGAATTTCCAGTTGAAAAGTAGATCCACAGGCCTGTCGCCGTACGCTGCCACTGACAGAAGCTGTTTATTCCTCGACGACGCTGGTTCCCCATTTCCCTTTGGGGTTGGGACCCTTTGCCACCTACTGCTCCCCGCCGTTCTCGTTGCAGGAAAGGGAACCGTGAAAGCGTGCGAAACTATAAACACACTCACACGTACAGAATGTGTTTCACTCTTTCCCCCGCTGTGGCTGTCGCTCGCTGTTTGTGTAAGTGTAAGTGTGCCTGTGTCTGAAGGCGATATTCGAAATGTGTTTTAAACATGAAACATAAATTATTGATTTATTCTATTCCTTCGCCACGCTTTTCGACTTCTTGTCCGGTTTCGGTGTGCCCGATCGATCGGTGACGGTGGCAGCATTAGCTCCACGCTATCAAGGGAAGGTCGGTTCCGGTCGGTTCCCTTTTTTCCCCCTTCCATCGCCACCCAAATCGACCGGGTTTTTGTGGTAGTCTCGGAAACGTAAACCAAAACCGTACCAGCGAGAGCTTGGTGGTGGCCCCGCAACACGGGAAAAATGTGGGGAAAAAAGGAAAATCTTCTCTTTGCTGCCGAAAACGAAACGTTTTGGCTTTTATTTTCTCGCATGACTGCTTCGTCTGACCCCGGCCCAGGGTTTTTGTCGATGGTGGATGGCCAACACAGGTACCGGCCTTTCCTTACACTTCCAACCCTGGGGGAACCCACCTGACACGCTGTGATATACCTGTGAGCAGGAAGCGAACATCGGCATTGAATGTGTGTTGCTGTAGAATTCGCCCTTTCAGTGTGGCGTTGTGATGTACGGTACGATTCGAAAAGCAGGTGAAAATATACTCACTCATATAAAGCAGATTCTGGTTGGTACTCTGGTCGAACGGCAGGGTGGCAGATTGGTATAGGTTTCCGCACGCAAACCAACCGCCTCTAAAGCACGGCACGAAGGAGTTATGAAGGACAATGGAAAGGACGAGAACGACGACGAGGAGAACAACGATTGGACTGAATATAATGAACCAACCAGCCTAGACGAGCCTTTCATAACGAACCACCTATTTTCATTTGCCTCCATTTTCTTTCATTCTGTTAGTTTTGTGGGAAAAAGCTGGAAAATAACCAGACCAAATCTATTAAAGCGCCAACCAGGCAGCACTAGTAAGCTAGTTTGAAAAAAGTGAACAAACCTAACGGCATAAATGTAAAACTGGTATTTGGTGTAATGAGGTAGATATTGCTAGAGAAAGCCATCAGCTAGACGATGAAAAGGGAACGGGAAAAAGATTTCCTCTCGAACATGTTTTTTTTTCTGTGTCATTAAACCGAACCGCAGTAGAAAAAGGAAAGGAATTTGATTTTTCACACGAAACGAGCAAAACTTTGGTCGTAACGAATCGGTTTAAAACTTACCCTTAGAGTACTAGAAAGCGTCAGCCATTCCATGTTGCAACAGTCGTTGTTGATGGAGTGGAAATTTGGGAAAGCTTTTTATTTGTGGAGTTTAAGGAGCAATAAGAAACTGGTTTTAATGTGAATAAACTGAAGAAATAATGTGCGTAACGCTCAACTTAAAGTTGTTGCAGCTAGATTATGAATGAGCCTTGCAGAGCCTTTAGTTCCTTTAAGTGGGTCGCATTTTCATCATACTGATGCAGATTTCATACATTCGGTGATATACCGGACGGTGATTACGTCCGTATGTTTTGACATTAAAAGAAAATCAACGAATTGCATACTGCCAGGCGCAATTTGGATAATCATCGTTTACAAGGGGTTTATGATCACTCAAGCGGAAAAACACAGATGAAAATCGCTATCAATCGAGCAAATGTTGAGCAATGATAAAAAATCAGGTTACATCCTTCTCAATGGTGCGAGATTCTTGAGGTTTTATAATACTAAATTTTATTTCATTATTCCAATCTATACCAGAGGAATTCCGCTTGTGTGTATTTCTAACAGCGTATAACCAGCCCAACGTGAAAAACCAACCGAAAACTGAAATAGATTGAAGTCATTAAGGAATTTATAGCTTTCATTCAAAAAACGTTTGTAAGTTTTAAGTTATAGGATATATTAAGACGAAAACAATAGACGCTTGCTAATGGCTTGTGAAGTACGAACATATTAATTAAACACATTTCTAATAAAAGAAAATCTAACTTAAATCTTTTTGCTTTCAGCATTGCATACATTTAGGCGCATTGATCGACTGTTGATTTTTTCAAAATAAAAAACATTCAGGACATTTAAATTAAACAATAAACTTAGTGTTCAACGAACACAACAAGCACGAAATCTTTAAAAAAGGCATAAAACATTACAATCATAAACTGGTAGTTTGCACAAAACTATTCCTCTTACCATCGCCTAATTGCTCTTGCACAAAAACTGTGCTAACTAAACAATAGCCCTTGTATGAAAAAAAAATGCGACAAAAAAGAACGTAAAAACAAAGTGCCACGGAATGCAACTTTATTACACGGGGCTCACAATAAACTCCGGCTGTTGAGAAACTAATAAAACTAAGCTGACAATATCTTCTCCATTTGCATGCAACGAAAGCCACTAAAACCAGCTGAATAGAGGAGGAGAGGAGAGATGAGTTTTTTTCCTTCTTCTTCTTCGTTTTCGGTTTTATTCTGTCCCCTCCCGGGGGCACAAAGTATTAAGCTCGCCCAAATGGGTATCGGTTGCAGATCCCGCCCGGAGGAAAAACTTTAATCCCATCCACAGCGTGCCGCACTGCCATCCTGGAATGCTGGTTTTGTTTCCCCTTCTTTTGTTTGAATAAAAAGCAATTGTAAACAATGAAAGCACAAAAGCACTCGGTTTTAGTTTCAGGAGGTTTTTTTTTTCATTCTCCTGCCGCCGGCACTTTTCCAGCCACACCGTGCCTGGCATGCCTTGTAGTTACATCATTTGTCATTGAAGATAATTTTCCAGCGGGCATTAGTGTTGGGGAATTAAATAAAGCGATCCTCGAAGCAGCGGCGTACGGGACCTCGTGCCCGTGCTGGGTGGAGGTTGGAGAACAATTCGAGTAGGATAAATTACCGTCCATTGTTGGGCATGCAGGCATGGCAAAACGCACAGAGGCAGCATTCTTTCCAACGAGGCAAAATTTGCGCCACCATCATACCGTGTACTAACGGAGCAGTACTGGACCCACTACCCACAGTCGTACAGTCGACAATAGAAGACTGGCTAATTAAAAGTTTTCGTACGCCGTTTTAAAACGTTCTCTTGCTCTTGCGCTTTCACTGCGCTAGCGCGTAAAGTTTTGGCGCTCTATTTTAGGACCTTTTTGTGTGTGCTGTTGTTTGGAAAATTTCACGCAGCCCTACCACCCGGTGTCTCGTTGTTTCGTGTATCGCTTTTTTCTACGCCGCGGCTTGCTTTGTTGTTCTGCCTCTGATGAGCTGCTGCAAACGAATGAACGGAAGCGAATCTTTGTACGGTGGCAAGCGAGCTTTTGGGTGGAAAACAAGGCAAACATACAACCAAACCAGGGGACGGTCATCATTTTGCAGAGGAAGGAAAGAATGAATCGAATAAGGCCCTTTCGGCAAACCTTTGCCAGGATGTTTACGGGTACAATTCTTCCCATTTTTCACCACCAACTTTTCGAAATTTCTTCCACATTTTCTTTCAGCTCTTTTCCGCGATGACCGTGATGGGATGTTTCGGCCCCGAAAACACACTCCACTACGCCTCTGCGAATGCGAGCGCTCTATTGTTTGCGATCATATTTCATTCATTTCACTAGTTTGCGGGGGGAGAGCCTTTCCACGGTTTTTCCAAACAAACAAACCAACAGCGTCAAACCCTCATCCCTTGACGAACACATCAATTAGTAGCGAAGGAAACTGCACATCATTTTCATCCAGCATTTGGGGCACACAAGAGTGGGAAGATTTCGCCCAACAAAAGTCATCTGGTGGCAAAACCGTAACCCAACGAATGGAAAAAGCGGCATACGGAAAAGGGACCACATTTTCATAGCGCTTTGTGTGTTTTTCTTTTTCTCACATTTTTTCCATCTCCTTTGACCCAAGTAAATGTAGTCATTAATGCGCCTGGTATTTTTTTTCTGTATGTTTTTTGTTCGATTTTCACTTACTCATGTCTTTATTTTTCCGTACTTCGTTTTTACTTTCCCCGAAGTTTTTCCCTCCCCCACTATTCTCCTGCACCCGTCTCTTCGATTTTCCACAAAACAACGATCGATTTATCTTCTTTCGACGACGAAACATAGAGCGAGAGCGAAAGAGACTCATTGGTGGCGTTACGGGAACCTCTGGCGCTTACTGTTTTGCCCTCGTTTTGTTTTTAACTATACACAGAATCAAGCAGACCCATTTGCTCCGCGGGACGAATTTTCCCCGGAAGCCAGCAGGGCTGTTACGTTTTTTTTTTTCGTTTTCGTTTTCGTTTTACTCCTTTTCACTAAAGGTATATGTATATATATCTATATATAAGAAGGTATGTGTGCTTGCACAAATTTCTTCTGCAAGGTTCTTAAACAAGGAAACTGCTTTCTTTTCCCACATCCGTTAATGTCCCATCGTTCTACTTCGGGTACGGCTTCGAAACAATGCCTTTGCTTTAGTTTCTTCCATTCGCCGTGCTTCATCACCTTGAGCCTGGTTGAGCCTGCTACTCAAAACTACAGCATTCGCTCCTAATCGTGTTTTTCTTCCCTGCTCCCGTTTCCGTATTTCTTGCACAATTTACGGATTCATTATTCATCCTTCAAGTCTTTGGTTTTCCACCCCAGTGCGTTGTTTCTCGTATTTCTTGTTTTTTTTTGTTAGTTGTTGTTGCGAAAACACACTGAGCATCTGCTGCTGCTGCTGTTTTTTTGTTAGTTTTCTTTTCTCTTTTTTCTTCAAATTGTTTTCCTCGTTTGATCGTTTGATGGTTTGCTTAAACTGTGTTTCTGCGTCTGTTGTTTTGTGTGTTTTCTTTGCGCTAAATGTTTGCCATTATGAGTTTTTGAGAGTCGCGTTTAATCTGAATGCTATATTTCTTCTGGGGGTTTGCGGTTTTTTTTTGTTTGTTTGTTTTCTGTTTTCCTATGTTTTCTTCTGTGTTTTTCATCAAACATTAAATGTTTTCCATTCAATTAAACCAACGAGCTCTGTACAGGGGTTTTACGTTGATGTACATATGCATGGGTGACTGGGTTTTCCGTTTTGTCTGTTTTTACGTTCTCTCTTTCTCTCCCTTTTTCTTACTTCTTGTGTTTCGTTCGGTTTTTTTGGAGTTCGTATATAAAACTAGCCTAAGTGTGTGGTTTCTTTTTCTAATTGTTTTTCTCTGTTTACTTCTTGCATGATCGTTTAATCGTTTTCGCTGTTTTAATTTTGTGTTTCATTGTTTTTTTTTTGCTATGATTTTGTCCTGAAATTTGCAACCATTTGTCTGATTCTTAAATGACGTTTTTGCTTGCGATGTGAATGTTTTTTCTTCTCCTTCTTTTCATGTTTTATTGGTTGTTGTTTCGTTCCCCCATACTGCTACTCTTTTATCGAGCTGCACCACACAGAAACACACACGATCTCACATCCATGTTGCTACTAATGATGTGATCGATTTGCTCAATTTAACCTGCCTTTTTCTCCAGCAGGTGAACAAATTCCGATTGGAAAATTTCAGATAACTCTGAACCCTCTTACTAATCAACGCGAGTATATTTCTTTTCTCTGTTCTGTGTGCGCTCTCACCTCCCCGCTGTGTATGTGTTTGCTCTTCGTTCATCCATGGTTTTGTGTATATAGATATAATTTATTTACTTCCTCACTATAATTATATAAACAAAGTTTTCTGTACACCTAAGTATTTACCTTCATTAATTAAGTTTACAAGTCTTTTTTGTCTCAGAGAGTGAGTGAGTGTTTCTTTTATCTTTCTCGCTTTTTCGTGTTTGTTTCTTTTTTCTCTACAACGCAACCCGCATCGCATCGCAGGACGCTCTTTTAACCTCGCAACCAACTTCCCCGGACTTGGTTCGCTTCCCCACCCCCCCCCCCCCCCCCCCACCAGAAGGATCAAACTTTTTCTTCGGAAAACTCTTTGAAAACTACGCCTGTTTTTCCTTTGAAGCATCGTGGGCACACCGTTTGGAGTTGCTCTCCAACCACCGGGTACGACGCAACTCAACACACAGCCTGTGGGGATGGGAACGATCCGTGTGTCGGGACGATCTGCAGTCGCGGATGGAAAGGCGGTCCGCGGCGTGCTTGCGGTGCGACCGTAACATTCGGAAAGGAAAACAACATGTGCCGCTTTTTCCAGCGCACGGCACGGGTCGTGGCAAGCGAGCAAACGAGCCACGGCCCCGGGTGTGGGAGTGGGGGAAAAGGATTGTGGAAAGAGAGGGACCTACTACACCATCTTGCCTTATGCATCTATGGCGACTAGCGACTGGGGCACCCGTTCGGACGCCCACCGTCCCAGTCCTTCGCGCTTTTTGCGCGGGGGGGAGAGAGAGAGGTTATGATGTATTTATAAAAGAGAGGACTTTAAATAAATGAGAAGAAACAAGTAGAAACACAGAAAAAAACGGGGTTGTACCTTTTCACAAGTACTTATCACATTCATACACTTTCCGCTATCCGCCCTCATTGTTTCGCCTAAACTGCCCTTCTTTTTGTCACCGGGTGTCACCCTCCCCTTTTTCTTGCATTCCCCCTCTCTTCCGGAGGTCAACAACCTCACGCCAAATCGACCGGATGTATGGATGTACAACGCGAACGACCCTCCGACCGCAAAACCGAAACTTAAAATCCGGTGCACATCCGGCCGTCAACCGACCAAACCTTCACAAACAATATTTACAATCACACATACACACGTACACACTTACATACATACACCGGGTGCACGGTATCGTAGCGCCTTGGAACAGGTGTTTTCGTCGTCTGGCCGCGTCGTGTGGGAGTTTATCTTCTTTGGGATGTGCTTCCTCAACTACCGCAGGGATATCTCAAAGGAAACTTCACGCTTCTCACTCACTCGGTCACGGATTCTGTCCTACTACTCTCGGGGCATCGTGTGCATCGATCTAGCTACTTCGAGTTCGCGAGGCGTTGCGAACGGTTTGACTAAGAGCGGTAAACCCCTAAAGCACTGCGAACGAATCGGCCGGTTCGCGCGGGTGCGTGCGGATTGCATACCCGCCAGGCGGCGCGGCTTCTACGCAGCGCAGCGCGGGGGTTCGTCGCTTGCGGCGCGCTCACACGTCGTCCTCGTCGTTATCACTCGCTGGGGCCGGTGAGGGAGGCGGCTGGTCGGGGGCTAGGTTGGCTAGCGAGGGCAAGCGGAAAGCCTAAAAGCTGGACTACACATCCGTCCCGCAGCCCTCCTGGTAGCCTTCGTCGGGCGAGTTGCGGCTGTTGGATAAAGCACGTTTTAAGGCGGTCACCGGTGGCAGAACCGGCACACCGCCCTTCTGCCACACCCGCAGCGTTTTCGCGTTCATCGGCATGCTGCCGGTGCTGCCGTGATGGGCGGGCTGCACACTCGCCAGCTTGTTGTGTAGCTGTTCCGCCCCGGGCACGATCGGGAGCCCGTAGTCGGCGGGGTAGCCACCGCCACTGTTGGTGGTCGCCGGCGTGCCGGAAGCGCCCGCCGGTCCGTACGCACCGGCATGGCCGGTGGTGGATGTGGTGAGCGAGAGGCCGGTGGTGAGATGGGTGCGCGGAAACGTTCGGCTCAGGTAGTCGACGGAGGACGTTTCGTCGTCCAGGTTCAGCATGGTCGGCCCGGTGGTGGATGCACCGAGGATGGGCAGCTTGTCGGAGTAGGGCCCGTGGCCCGTGGTGACAACGCCACCACCACCACCGTGTTCGAGTCCGGTGGTCGCTAGGTTGGAGCTGTGCGTTTCCCACAGCCCGGACGGATAGAGCGAGTCGCAACCGGCCCGGCTATACTCGCCACTGCCCGGCCGCTCGACCGGGTCCATCAGCGCGAGGGCGGTGTTGAGTGCGGTGGTGGCCTGCATCTGCAGCTGGCTGAGATGGGCGAGCGGGTCGGTCGCGGATGGAACACCGGCGCTGCCGGTGGCCAGATCGGTACCACTGCCGAGCCGCTTCGTGTCGTTGATCAGGTCCGGATTGTTCCCGGTGAGCGAGTGCGTCGGCGAGACGAAACACTGGCCGGACGCGATCAGGCTGCCGCCACCGTCGTAATGGGACGTCGAGTACGGCAGGTCGGTCAGCCGGGGTGGCTTCTGCACCGGATTGGCCGCCGCCGACGGGCAGCACTTTAGATCGCCGGGGGCGTTTTTTCGATCTGGAGAATGACAATCGTTAATAGGTGTCGCCACCTTGCCATTTACATTGCTAGAGGGACTTACGGACGTGATCACCTCGACCTGGTTCGGGGTTTTCGTCTCCGTCATCGGTATGCGCCGTAATCGCACGAGCAGGAACAGTATGATCAGCAGGATGAACAGTATCAGTATGACCAGGGCCGCGCTCAGCCCGATGATCTGCCGGTTATCGATCGCGATGTCGCGCATCGTCACGTGCAGCGTGAAGTTGGCTTCGGCCGTACCGGCCCGATTTTCCACCACGCAGTAAAACTCGCTCGAATCCGTTTCCTGCGCGTTCGTGAGCGTTAGCTTGCTGCGCTTCTCGAAGTTACCCTGCTCGTACACCAGCACGCGCTGGTACGCACTGAAGTGGGAGTTGTTCACCAGCAGCTTCCCGTTCCAGTACCAGTTGACCGTGGCCGACGGGACGGCCGAACTGCGGCACTCGATAGTCGCGTTTTCCCCGCTGTACGCCTGGATGAAGCGGCGCACCGGCAGCATTTCCGGCTTGCAGGCAAAATCGTCCACCTGCAGCTCACCGAACGTTTTGTCCATCACCCGCTCGGGACCGCCGGCACAGGTCGGCGCGATCGGGTACGGGATGTTGTGCTCCGTCAGCCACAGCTTGGCCGCCCGCAGCCGGCAATCGCACACCCACGGATTTTCGTGCAGCTCGATGCCGTGCAGCCGGCTCAGCGTTTCGATCGTCTTCGGGCGCAACTCGGACAGCTGGTTGCCGTTCAGCTTGAGCGAGTGCAGCGAACCCAGCCCTTCGAACGCCTGCGGTGCAATCGTCTGGATGCTGCAGAACGACAGATCCAGCTTGGTCAGGGCCGTCACGTTGCGGAACGCGTGACTCTCTATCTTCTGGATGTGGTTGCGCGCGAGCGTAAGATCGCGCAGCGACACGATGTGCTGGAACGCGGCGGACGGTACCGCCGTGAGCAGATTGATCGACAGATCCAGCTCGACCAGGTTCGTCAACCCGGCGAACGCACCGTCATCGATCTGGCCGATGCGGCAGTCCCGCATGTACAGCTTCTGCAGGTTGAGCAGATTCGACCGGACGAACGTTTCGTTCGAGATAATCTGCAGATTGTTGCCGGACACGTCCAGCACCTGCGTCGAGTGGTCGATGTTCTCCGGGATCGTGAACAGGTTGCCACTCAAGCACTCCACCGCCTGCTTGCCGCCCTTCCATTTGCACTGGCAGGCGGACGGACAGTTCGGTTCACCGCTCACCGTGCTCCGGCCGACGATGGCCAGCAGCAACACGACCCCCACCAACAGTGCCCGCACCGGTCGGGAAAGCTTCCGCCAGGTGCACCACCGTTCCACCCCTATCCGGAACGGACCCCACCGCCACTCAGCCACCGCCCCCATCGAATGTCTGTGCTGTGGCTGCTGCGGCCTGTGACACTCCATCGCGCGGCACGCCCGAAAGCGGGTGGAAAACTTAAAAGCAAAAAGGAACTCCTCGTACGGTACGACCTCCAACACTTCCCGACGGGGTGTCGGTTTTCTTTTTTTTTTGCGCGCGCTTGCTTCTTCAAAATGTCCGAGAGCGATCGCTGATCAACAATTGTACGGCGTCGGGCGGGACGTCGTTGCCATGGTGTTGCAGATCGTGTACGGCGCTCGCTGTTTGCTAAGTGATGGTTTCATTTGCGTTACTCACTGTGCGTTACTGCATCCGTTACGGGGTTTATTTCGCGGCGATCGCTCCGTGGCAGCTGTACCATGCTGACGGAGGTGGACAGAATGCACGATTTATGGTGATTGCACAACAATAACACACCTGCTAACACACTACTAGTTGGTTCGGGCCGTTGCAGGGACGTTCACAGTACACCACACACGAGACGTTACGGCAAAGCTCCATCGAAGCGCTCTCCCCCCCCCACAAACAGGTTATAAACGTGCAATCCAGCAAGGGATCAATTAATATGCACTCACTCGTCGTCCACTACACCGCAGCATTTAATTTTTTCGCCCCTTTCCCCAAAAAAAAAACGAAAATTCCAACCGGATGCCGCACGCGGCGTTACTCACTTATTCTCGCAAACACACACACGCGCGCGCGAACACCAGCACATTAACGCGGGGTCTTATTTTGCGGGAGAAAAATCAATTTTGTACATAAATCAATTTTTCATTCACTGGTAATAAATCCAATTTAATCCTTGTTCTGCTACGGGGGACCGTGGAGGTGGCCCGTTTTATATGAAAATTTATTACGTAACGCTTATGCTGCCGGTCGGGCACCAATGCCTACTCGACACACGTGGGACAAACACACACACGAGCGCTCGCGCTCGTTGTTGCTTTTTTCTTTTCACCTTTAATAACGATGTCGATGATGGTCGCTGATGATGATGATGATGATGTTGTTGTTGATGATGCTGGGAATATTCCCGGCGCACTTGGGTTTCTCTTTTTACGCCGATTCACCCACGCACGTTTAATTGTGCGGTGCGGTGTTATGATGGAAAGCGTTACCCGATGCCCGTTACTCACTCCGATTCGATTCGCGTTGAACGTTTTCAGCTATGCGAACGATTTGAATTATTCACCCAAAACAAGGGAAATACACTGTGTAACACCGACACAATCACACACTGAGACACACGCACGGGTATTTCGATTGCTGCCTGGTACGGTTCGGGGTTTGTAGCAAGAGAAAAAAAAATGGGAAGTGAATCATAAATCCGGAATGAAACGAAAATCAAATATTCTCTACTTCTCGAATCAGATCCGAGGCTGCTGGGGTTGGGCAGCTGAGTGGGTAACCACACGCGGGGTGGGAACGAAAAGGTAATTTCCGGTCCCGGAGGAGAAAGCGAAGCGTTGGTAGTTCTGGCCCACCCGAAAATGTTGAGACGTTTGCCGTGGACCGTTTCGCTTCGATTCGCCCTTTTGGATTGGTTCGGCGTTGTGGGGTTTTTTTTTTCTTATTTCTTCCTTTTTCTTAGTTTGCTCGTCTCCACTGTGCGGTGCGAAAAGATGGGCTGCTGACTGTGCGGTTTTTTTTTCGGTTGCTTCACGCTGCAGTAATCTTGGATGAAGCGTTAGTAAGATGTAACTTCGCACTGATGCGAACGGACGTACGCACCATCATTATCTTGGATCGTGTACACATACGCACACACGTACCCTGGCACACATACACAAACACATGCACACACGGCACACTTTTCCACAACTAGCAGCACGAAACGAATTTCACTTCACTTCCAGTCGCGTGGGTGGGTGAAAAAGCCAAACCGAGACACACTCGCTTCATGCACCGGAGCGCTACGGAAAAGGTTTTCGGAAAACAGGGGCTGGGGGAGTGGTGGTTTTCCATGCACCACACGGACGCGCAAGAGCTGGAGGTGCTTATTTTCCTCATAAACAAAACCTACACGCACCGCATACAGCCACACCGGAGCGCAAACGGGAAAAAATGATTTACAACTCCTTTGGCGATACCGAACTTCACTCACTCACACACTGCTGTGATTACCTTGTGGCCCGAGATGGAAGGAGGTTCGGCCTTTTCGATTGATTTTCCCCTACGCGGCAAGTCCCGCGGCAGTTTTTCTTTGCTGTGTTTTCCCCGTCTCGAACACTTTCCTTCAACGTGATAAGTTTTGAGCAGCCAAACTTTTCGGTTCACAATCACTCGCTTTGAAGACCCGCTCGGGGTTGGAATTTCACTTCAACCAGATCTAATCACTTTGCAGGCAGGGGTCAGAATATTGTGCCACACATCCGCTACACTGCTGCATCGGTGTAGCCACCTTGCCGAACCTTCACTCGTTTTCCTTCTGCTTTTCCTGCTTAGAACACTTTTCACGTCCACCCTCTTGAAGGGTGTATACACTTTTTCTATTGATTTTTGCCACAATCTTCACACGCGCCAATTCGTTTTGTGGGCTCCTGTTTTTTTTTTTTTTTTGCTATTGCGATTCACACGGGAAAACAACTGGCCATCACGCCGGGGTTTTGCGAGGATGGACGAACTGGCAACACACCGTGGTTTGTAATTGTACGTACCGTTTTTACACCTCCCCCGGTCGAAGAATGTTACTGGCTCATTGAAAGAGGGCGCGCGCGCGTCGGTCACGTGAGATGGACACATACACGCCGCACGTCCGCTGCGTACCGTAAACAGAGTTGAACTGAATGAAAATCTTCTCTTCGGTCTTTGGCGAAGGTCGGTTCCGTCGGACGGTGCCGTTTTTCCCTTTTCGGGTCCATCGATCGAAGCGCTGGTAGGGTTGGTTGTGAGATTGGATGCCTTTCGTGCTCTTTCTCATGGGTTTATCGCCGCATTCTCGCGTGGTTTTGTGAGTCAAAGTCGGCCGTAAAGGTAAGCAGAGGGTGAGAGCGCGATGGGATTTTTTGGGTGAGCAGCATGAGAGCAACATGTTTAACATCGTCTCACAATGCGTCTAGTGAGCATGATGCTGTGGATATGCTTCGCTCACGGTGTATGCTGGATGAGAAACCACACTATGTGCGGGAATGGACATTATTTAAACTTAGTTGCTCATCGTAATTGTAAATCGGCTGTTTTAAATTTGTAAGACCAATTGTTCTTTGTTTAGAACTTGTTTGAATTCCCACTGAATTTAGTTCCTAGAAATAATTCCGCGTATAACTTTTCATATTCCACTTTAACTTGAAAAAATTCTTAATCGGATTCCAGGACATTGAATACATAAGCATTTTTTTAAATGATGACGAACATTTAATATGTATGTTCGATTTTCTGATTCCAAATTCTTTCGTCAGTATCGTCATGCCCGTGTTTTATCATCATGTCAGAGGTCTATAAGTGTCTAAAATACTCAAATATGGAGAGTACATTTTTGGCAACGGTTCCTCCATCCTAGTGGATTCGATTCCTTACATCCGGATGTCCCATGTGATCCTTAATACCGGAGGTATGAAATGGACGTACTTAATAATGTAAACATGCGTCCTCCACCCTACATCATTTAAATTGAGATTGATTATTCGATTTCAACTACCAAACTTACTGGGCTTATTATTACAAATGTGCCATAGCTCCAGAAAGGATCTATCGAAGTTCGGTAAATTTTTAATAGGAGCTTACACAAATTAACAATTTGTATGAAACGATTAAACTGAATAAGTTTAACAACAATCAAATAACAAACTCCTAATTAAAAAAACTCCAAACTCATAATGAATCTGCAAGAATTAAGTTGCAAGTTAATTCTGCTAACTCCTTATTAATATAAATTTAAATCTATACACTGCAAACGTAAATCAAATGATATTTATCTCTACATCAAAAAGGGTGAAACATGTTATACTTAGCAAACACAATCGAAAACAAAAATGGAAATTGCTTTAGCCTACCAACATGAGAAAACATGAATTGTTATTCGCACTCACTAGACTCACATTGATCTCAGGGACCCATCCAGTAGTGAGCAGCATATTCGCTCCCTCTTCACGCAAACGCAGGTTCGAGAGCAGGTAAATCATTTCTCAGCGCTCTTCTCTCTACAGCAGCACACACCATCGCTCCGTCCACAGGGTGGTTCAGCTACCACACCAGCTGTCGTCTTTTTCCGGAAACTTTCGGCCTGGCCCACCGGGAACATGCGCAATTCTTCATTCCGACATTCGACCAGAAACCACTCGTCTCTAGACCAGTTTGCACCAGTTAGGACGAAGAATGTTTCTTCCCAACTGCCCGGCCACCCTTTCCGCACCCCGTCGTCGACACCGTACACCGAGGGTGGGTGTCCTTTTTCAACAACATCGGACGTAACATCGTCGTGTTCGTCGTGTCCACCGTGTCGGGGCAGTGTATCCATTCCTCGGGAAAAAAAACATAGCAACAAAATTATGGAACACTTCACCGTTTCGTCTCCCTTTCCGCGCGCACACGCACCACCACACCCTGCACCCTTGCACCCTTAAAATAGAACCGCCAGCGAGCGAAACATTGCCGCCGGCTGTTTTTTGTTTTGCGCGTTTTCGGAAGCATAATAAAAACGCAACCATACTGCCATCGCTATTGCGTACGTTTAGCAGCGTACGAAGCCAACATGATTATGATCCACACGCCACAGCCTCACACGTTGTCTCGCGCACTCTTTCTCGAGCGTTTCGGAAGCTTTAAAGCTTCCCTCTTTTCAGGCTGACTCAGTAGGAGTGAAGGTCCTTCCTCGGCAAGCTGTGATACTTCGGATTGGGCGGAATGTGTCTGGGTCGTTGTCACCGCCGTATGTGTGGAAACACGTATTTCCCAAACTCACGTACAGGAAGGTCTCAGACCTGGGCCTGTGTGCGGATGAAGGCTCAGTTTCCTTTAAAGTGCTGCCAGCTGCTGCGATCAACGGGTGTACGGTTGCTAAGGGCAACCGCGAACCTGCGAAAGCCATGAACGAAGCCATGTGCAAAGGCAGGCTTCTCACTTTAATGTGGCCAAAGGGTTTAAGGCAAATTTTAACCAACAATTTTACCTTGCCATTCGTTGCGGGAAAGAATCGACGAACAACAACAAAAAAAAGGCAGGCAACTAGAGAGAACGCAAAACGGAAGACAACCCGCCATGAAGTGAGAAGAATCGAAACGATTCTAAAATAAATGGATTTCGCTTCCTTCCTTCGCTCGGTTCGTTTGGTTTCGTTTCATTCATCTACTTCTGCTGCTGTCCACTGTCATCTTTTTTTCACCTGTGTTTATTTTTTCTTCTCTTCGCTCTTCTCTTCATTCATGTTGGTTAATTCCGCATTGCCGTCTGCGGCGTACATTTTTTCATCTCTTTTCTCGTTCCGTTTGTACCTTTTGTTCCGATGTTGTGTGTGTTCGTTCATTCTTTTGCTTATCGATTTCCTTTTTTGCCGTATGTTTTCTCGTCTTTTCGTCATGTGTTCATCTTCGATTAGCTTAGCTCATTCTGTGTCAATTTTTTGCCTATCTTTTCCTGTGTGATTCTTTGTCCCCTCAGTTTTGCGACAAGTTTGGGCGGCTGCGGGTTTTGGGGTGAAGCGATTTAGTTGTCTGTATTTCCATGTTTTTTATGTCCGTTTTTGTGTCTCTCCTTGCTGATTTTCTTTTTTATGCGTGCACCCATCAGCAATTGCCGTCCAGCAAACGTACCCGGGATGATGATCAAGAATCTTTATTTTTTGGTGTTACCCGTTTTCGATTTTATTGTTTTTTTGTTGTACAACTTACGTGACTTTTGTCTCTTCCCGGACGGGTTCGCGCTTGCAGAAAATGGCTTCCCGACAAAATTTTCGTCTCGTAGCGCCTGGGTACGTGTAAAACAGGCCGCGCTGACACAACGACACAAATCAGAGTGTTGGTTCTACCCCGAAGGGTCGATGCTCCGGTGTTCCGGTGTTTGTCACAGTGGAGGGTGAAACATTTTCGGCAGAAGGGCCCTTAATTGAGTCAAATTGAGACGAAGATTTAGGGAAAAAAGCGCACACAGAGAAACCCCTCAGCAGTTCCAAAAACGGTCCCATTCGGGCCAGGCAAATCCCGGTTAAGGGTGTGCTGTTGTGCGCGTGTGTGTTTGAATTTTCGCCCGTCCCTGGCGAAGTACCTGCTGACAGCAGAACTCGCGCGGCCTCTCGCCAATTGTTCGTGTGAGTGTATATGTGTGTGTGTGTGTGTATATGAATGTTGGGTGAGTTTTTATGTTTGCTCACCATGGCCGCGAGCAAAACCTCGGAAAACCTTCTGCGAGGAAAACCGAACGCGAGCGTATGGGCTGCGTAAAGGGGAACCGGAGCAGGGATGCTATATTCCAATTTTTATGAGTCAATTTCAGCTCAGCGTGACGGAACGCGTGTGGCACGGATGTTACGATGCTGTGACTTTAAGCGAAGAACAAGCTCACGCCGGAAAGTGCTGCGTCTAGCAATTCAGCAATTTATCTTTGAAGTCATTCCCGAACGCCGTGGCGATGGGAAAGATGACAGCGAAACCTTATGCTCGGTTGAGATGGGTCTGCGCCATTATGGTGTACACAATGGGCGACACGGGCGCAGGAGGGAGTGGGCCCGAATTATGCCTCAAATGTGTGCAATAAATGTACGGCGAGCCTGGACACTGTGGGGTGTACTGGGCTGTTCTTTCAGCTTGCACTGAAGCTACTCTTGTTTGATGATATTTTCCCCCATATCAATCAGGGGTTTTTTTTTTAAATTGACGGTTTGCTCCTTGCTGTTGTCCTGCGAGCACTTTAATAGAAGAAGAATAATGCATCTTACCATCACGATTTGTTTTCTGAGGGGTTGCTTTTTTTGCTGATGTTCACATGGCGTATAATAGATCCATTTGAGGAAAGTGATTATTCCAAAGGGAAATGACTACAGCAGATAATGGATTGAAGGACGAACCCTTACAATATTTTTTTACGAGTACTGTGGTGTTACGTCCAATACTTCTGAACTGAATGAATTAATAAATGAATGAATCTGTAACAATAAATTAATAATCAAAATCAAATTATAGATTTAAATTAATAATTTATTACGCCGTAATAGAACGCTAAATACACTAATAAATTATTTAACGAATTAAACAAATAAACAAACAATTGAAAAGACAACACATTAACAAAAAATAAAAGGAACTTTGAATGACATAGAAAGACACATAGAGGTTATGTTTGTAAACTTGCCAGAAACAACTCACAAAATGATAAAATATCCATCATAATGCTCTTATGAATAATACCGAAACAGTGCAACGAGTGATATGACGTATTTTATGAATCAAAGATACTAAAAGTCCACATCATACTAAAATTATCATTTCGCAGTACGTCCATTCCACGGTCTTGCTCGTGGTTGTGCTACCACCAGAGGATAACTACGTAATTGATCGTGGAAAAAAGTGATAAATGTTTGCCTTTTTCTTCGTTTTTAATACGACAACTGTAACAGCAGTGTCTGCCATAACTGTAATAATACTTTATTTTTAGCACGTGCATTTTGATAGAAAGTTTTTCTCCTTCTTATGTGTTTGGCGGACATAAAAAAATCCTAAATCACAACTATCCCTTTGCCCGGCTTCAATAAAGCTAGGTCAAATAGAGGCGAGTAAAATATAATGAAACGCACGCAGGTGAATGACTCTCGGTAATTTCTTCTAGCGGTGGGGTTTTGCTCGCTACAATCCACTCGACCACCGGATGTAGTTTTCGGTGGAACATGAAACCTCCTCAGCCCCACTCGCCCCGCGGTACGCATGGGGCCACGGAGGGTGGCAGCGGTGGCGGCGTTACCCATTTTATTAACGGTCCATCCATAAAAGTGGGAAAAAGGTGCGCAAAGCCATGATTTATGCTCCATTTTCTTCCGCGATACCCTGTCCCTGGGTGGGTGTTTAGGGTGTACTGGTTGTTTAGACCAAGACACATTCGGCAGAGCCTTCACCTCGGGCACTGCCAGGCATTTGCTAACTGCCGGTGTCGGAAATGTTGGTGTCTTTTTCGGGTCAATTAGCCTGGGCTACGGTGAAACAAATAATGATCGGTTCAGTTATTAAGATCATCAGCATTAGCTTCGAAACGGTGAGGTAAACCTGGTGCTTTTGGGGAGAAATTCAATTACAGCTAAACCCTGCAAGACGGGGCAGGGATGGGAAACGGGTTGATTTCGTAGCCTGGTAGTTTAAGAGTTAGTTACGGAGTTACGGTTGGAATGGCTTGCCAATGATGATGTGTTTCTTCTTGGGCTTCTCTCTTATTATTTTGCTTCGTGGGCTTCAGCTTCATGACGATCTTTTGAAGCAATTTTTGGCACAATTCGGTACATCTTTCTCTTCGTCCGCTTGAAGGTTCTCCGTATTTAGCAACGCCATAGGCCACCGCACATCGGTGTGCAATAGGTAAACAGACGCAAAATGGGCCTCTTTTGTCTTCCGATGCAATCAGTTGTGTGCAGCACGGATGAGGTTGAGTTGGTTTCTACCTACCGGCGAATATTATTACGCGGGAGAAACGATCGTTTGTATCTGCCTGCCATCAACATTGTCGTCGCCTCGTTCGACGTAAGACAGTGTATATTCCGCGAGCCGAGCCATGCCATCAGTTCCGCCAGAACGAACATGAAACCATCATTAAAATAATAGAGCACGGGCGTGCGATTGCCGGAACCAGCGAACGAACGAGGGTGATCAGGAGGCAGCGGAGAGAGAAACTTCTCCCAAGCTTTGCCTATGTTGCGATGGTTCTTCACATGCGTTTCACCCAGGTAGCGGTGATGATGGTGGAGCAATTAAGAAAAATCAAAGCACTAAGCACCTTCGCGTGTGTGTCACCCCGGCCACGGGGTGGAATAGTGATTTGTCCGGAGAAGTTTCAGAGCATGGTAGCGATTTCCGAAGGCACATCATCACGTGACGGTCTTATTGTTTGGTTGCGATTTCGTGCGTTTCACTAGAAAATAAAATTAATGAAATTTTCTGGCCCAGATGTTGGAAGGGAGATTGGATGTTTTATATCAAACAAGTATTAGTCCTAATCTCAGTTAAATAAAACCCCTACATAGTGTATCACAAGATTCGATAGAGATAATACTCTTGTACTAGACTATTCTTCATTTAACATTGCCATTATTTAACACTACATACGCAGGACTGACTACTTGGCTACGGGTAAATCAAGTCAAAGAAAGCCAGAAATGGCATGCTTAGATCTTTTTAGGTTATTGTCCCGATAAACAAAAAGATTATTTAAAACCAAAGTGAACCAGGTTGAGCTGTCGAACACAACTGTCTATTGGAAAATTCCAACTGAAATCTTGACTGGCATTCAAAAAATCTTCTCTGAAATCGGTGCTTCAAACGAGTATTTGTTATTTAGTTTTTAAATTCAATGGGCCTCACGTGACTTCTTTGAAGCATTTTTCAGATTAGTTTTACAACATTACTAACAGAAACCAATAGGAACAAATAAAAAAAACGCATAATGTGACATGTCAGGTTTATAACGATCGCAAACTGCATTAAATTCTCGACCCAGTAATAAAAAACGAATCAGAGCAGCCGAAACGACTATGACTTTCCTCTACGTGGTACGTATAGATTCAGTCTGAAGAGCAGCGTTGGTCAGTCAATTCTATAGTTAAGCAGCCCAGCGACAAATAATCTCTGCGCATTACAGTTCCGCTGTTTTAGTGACTCCAGGCCAAGTAATGAGCAGCAGTCATTATAGTCCACTTCGACGTTCCAGGAACTAATTTATGCTGGATAGACTCCAGTCGCGCCATAGGACGCGCGGCTGTAGTCCACTACACCACAGATGCATATTCTACCACAGATCGAACTAGCGAATTATCTTCACAAGTATCTCACAGTATTTGTGCGAAACTCCACGTCCCAGACCATTTGGTGTAAACGAAAGTCTGAATTCGGATTTGATACTAGAAACATTGAAGTTTATCGGTTATGTGTACTCATACTCTGCTTGGTAAATCATCACTCACTTTTGCTGATCGGTGATCATCGTGCTTTATACTAAGTTTTTCATATGATATGTGAGAAACTTTGTCATAAAAGAACTAAAAAAGGAGTACGATCTCAAAGCTTAAGGTCATTAGGTCTACTAGTTCCTTCATATCGTTCAACGTTCAATACAAAAGAGGGTTCTCGTATCGTAAAAATCGTAATTGTTAGGTAAAAATATTGAGGGATTTTTAAATTAAACTTACGACACAGACCTTAGAGTTTCGTTTGTAATTTTGCTTTGTTGCTGTTTTATTACAGGCTGTACGCCATTCATTGCGAATAATGCACCACCAAAACCATTAATGCCATCGCTCGTAATAATCAGCCGGTGGCGTAAACTGGAAACGGCATTCACTGCAATAAAGCTCTTTTACCATCCTGTTACAGTTGCCGCAGGAAACATCACCATCACAAACCATCCAGTTACTGGCAAACTTTCCATTACCCAAAACCCCAAAAAACCAATCAGCATCAACCGCATTATTTGTGTTTTTATTTCGCGAAACCATGCAAAACCAACGGAATCGAAATGGAAAGTTTAGCAAATCGTCACATTTTCGTTCCGTTCGGTGATGGAGAGCAGAAGCAACGTGCGGTGGAAAAGGGTATTAATTTTCACGCTACAAACCGCTCATTCCCGGGAAAGTCCCGCCGATAAATTAACCACCTTGGTCCGACGGAAAGTGGCCAACGGAGCCGGGCGGCAGTGTAAGAAAGCCAACGCGAGAGCCTCGGGTTGGAACATTCAATTGCAGCCGGTGCAAATTGCGCCGGGCACGTCTTCGGGAATGGCGCGAGGCAAACACAGAACGTCAATCAAAATCAGTGATAATCGTGCACATAAAATTAATTAAAACGCTAAATCCACAACGCCGCCAGCCTGCTCGAAGGGGGGTGGCCACCGTGGCCGCTAAGGGTTTGGAATGTGTGTGCTTTTTTTCCTTTCTTTGCATGCTCGTTGGCCAAATGCTTTGTTGTTTGGCTGGAAGATGCATGTCGGTTGGACGCGTCTTTGGTGGGCGCGTCTTGAAGCATAAATCTCGTCATGCCATTTGCCAGGTCTCCTTTGTGCTTCCTCCCAGCGTCCCTTCCGATGGCTGACGGTGACGGCTGGTGAAGAGAAAGTTTAAATGACCGCAGTTAGTGGAACGTTCCATTTCGTTCAGCTTCTTGTAGTCTTTTTTATTCCTCGCGTTTAGTGCCGTTGCATACTTTTCTTTCGTGCTAAAGCGTTCTGGTTCAACCACGGTGCAACACGCGTAGCGCATTTGCTTTAAAGTTCGCGCAACACGCCATGCATGCAGCGTGTTTGGAACGATTTTGGGTGTGAGTTTGTTTTTTCTCTTCTCTTAGTGTCTTGAATTTACTACACAAATATCTTTAACGGATGCTTATGCTGTGCGTTGGGCAAATTGCGATAACATTTCGCCCCAATCGTTTAACGCAGATGAGCATCGCAGATTAACGTTTTCGATGGGAGGCACTCAGGCTCGTCCGCAATCTTTCCCTAGCTCAGTAGATGCTGGAGCTTGCTACGTGCTACGGAGGCATTTGAATGTGGATCGTTTCAGACGAAGTAAAAGTGCATCTCATGGGTGCGATATTGCACGCAAAATGTTTGTGCTGGTTTCGAAACGTAGAAAGTTGTTTTGTTCGCATATTTTTTTTGAGTGTTTACGTTTGTTTTGTTGCTTGATGGTTTAGCTAAAGCTTTGGATAATTAGTTTCCAAATTTATGAGACTAACGTCGGGGTTTTTTATCGCTTTATTTGCCGCTTTGAAGCTTGGCGTTGGATTTGAAGAATAGTTTTGCATTATTACATTCCAGATAGACAAATTAGGAAATAGAAAAAGCGAATAGTAAGGTAAGCGAACATAAGGATCAGAAAAAGGAAAGCATTACAGTTTCAGCCATTGTAGGATAGCGAATAACTCATTTGTTGATACAAATACATTCCTTTATTTTTTATTTTTATTTAATTTATATTATGACGGCAATGCCGTATTTTCGAATACTTTATTTATTCATTTATTTATTTATTTGTTTATTTATTTATTTATTTATTTATTTATTTATTTATTTATTTATTTATTTATTTATTTCTTTATTTCTTTATTTATTTATTTATTTATTTATTTATTTATTTATTTATCTATTTATTTATTTATTTATTTATTTATTTATTTATTTATTTATTTATTTATTTATTTATTTATTTATTTATTTATTTATTTATTTATTTATTTATTTATTTATTTATTTATTTATTTATTTATTTATTTATTTATTTATTTATTTATTTATTTATCGCAGAGGGGGAGCTAAAATTTGCCAATTTCGTATTGTTCTTTCTGGAGCATAAATATTTTGTCTGGCCAACAGGTAAGGGGCGTCAGTTTATACAGTAAAAAAATTGCCTATGAAAACATACCACGCTACTTGACGTCTATGGTTAAGTGACTGATCTGATAGATCAGATATCAGACTGACACGAGGGAACAATGAGCTAAATCATTGTTCGATTTTTCGAGGATCAATCAGACAAAATGAGGGAATTCCTCCGTAGTTCTCCGCATACATATAAGAGGAACGCTGATGTGAAACGTTGGAAACGAATAAATTTAAACCATCTCCAAATCGATTCACTTCCATGCAATGCAACACTTGTGCAGTTTTCAAAACAGGTGAAAATTAATAGCTTATAATTAATTACATTTTTACATCACCGCTTGCAGGGGAAACATTTTTAAGAATCCACCATTTATCAATCACTCAACAAATCAATTGTGCAGGCACATTGAAATCTGACCCCTGCACGCTGCTTCATCAACCCAACCCAACATTCGTAGCATTGTGTTCCATTTGCAAAAAATTCTTGCCTAACACGCCCATGTATGGCCCATGTCCCCGCGTAAAACAAAAAAGACAAAAACATCGACCGTGACCGCTTTTTCCCGGTTGCATCAAGCAGAAATAACATTTCATTCATTCGCTTCTCATTTCATTTCTCTCCACCGGCCAAAACAGGTGTGTACGGGTAGGAAGGTAAGGAGGGCGGGAGAGGGGTTGGGTTGGGGGGTCAGGCGCAATGATAAATTCGCTCGTCAATCATCGCCATCATTCAGAGATGCGGCACATTATGTCACATTGCGCCTACTGCTTCACACCTCAACATCGCCCGGCCCCGTGATGGGAAGGTCGGTGAACGGAAAGACCAAATTGAAACGGTTGTCAACATGCACAACCTGGACCACGGTATCCGCGATGTCCCATCGCACACGGCCAACCTTGTGGATGTTCTTCCTCCACGCGGACAACACTGAACATCAAACCCAGTGAGAAAGTTTTTGTGTTTTTGTTTGCTGCTTTTCCCCGGTTGTTATTCCTAGACCGGTGACCGGGTCCCAAAAATTGGCAAACGCATGTCAGCAATTATTGTAGAGGATTTATTAAATTCCCAGCCTGCTTCGTCACGATCACATCACGGACGGTTGCGTGCTTCGTGGTACCCGGGCGAGCTTGCACTGGTTTTTCCTTTCGGCACGGGAGTACATAAATAAATTACGTAAACATATGCGGTGGACAACGTGCCGGGATGGTGTGGTGGAAAAATGCAGGACACACACACATACTTACCCACACCATCATGCCGGTGTGTCGGGAACTCTTTTAATTGCACCGTATCCGGTTCAAAGTGGGTTCTAAATCGCGCCAGCATGCTCTTGTTTGCAACCCAACCGTACGTTCCTGGCATCGTGTTGGCACGGAGACTGGTGGCACCGTCCGAAAACTGGGGCGAATGTGTGCGCGATCAGTGTCACCGGTTGGTGGTGATTTTTGATGAAAAAGCTCAACGCTCTAAGCACCAGCATACAGAGCACCCCGCGGTACGGTACAGGTGAGCAAGCAAAGGTGTGCACGCTCTGCTAACGAATCCTTTCAATAAACTAGCTGATGACATCATAATATCCTCGAATTTGCGCTGCACATCCGACCGGTTGCGACCTAAGAGACAGGAAGGCACCGAAATAAGAAAGGAAAAAACTAGGAATAACACCCATCTGTGACACTATTGCAACATGGGGCACTGGGTTATGGTGGGCTGATTATGGGACCGTACAGTACCGCAGAATGTAGATTGGGTTGATGTTTTTGCCAGGCGTTGGAATAAACCAATCAAGATGGCGATAAATTAAAAAGTTTCCGCACAAAACACCAAACCTTCAGTTACAAATATTTAAATAAAGAACAGTAATGCATGCTTCTTGATTTTAAATTTGAATTCCGCTTTCTGGAAGACATGTTAATATTTTACATACATGACAAAGTAAGTCCTTTAACTAGAAACAAGAAACCGCGATATTAGCAGGAAAAGTGAAATAGTGTCCAAAAGTTTTTGAAACCCAACACTTTTTTCCCCTAATCATGACTAAAATCACACACAGCCGCCTAAATAATAACGAAGAGAGAAAATGTATTCGAACCCATTAATAATTAAGATCAAAATCACTAATGTATGCTTAAAAATCTGTAATAATGGAAATACACTTTAGTAACGAAGTGAAAGAAAGTGAAAGCAGAATAATATTTATTGAAAATCGCCTAAATTTACCAGCAAACCCAAAATATAAGAGAAAAATAAATGATTCTGAAAACACAAAACCCTTAACGGTTCAGACGAGGTAAGAACATTTGATTATTTCATCGATTAACGAAGTAAAGAAAAAATGATTCAATCATTCTCTTTCATAAACCATCCAGGTCTAAATCTTTCTTTATTTTTGTCCCTTCCCCCAAAATCGATCCCAAAACGAATGCCAAGTTTTTCGTTTTAATTTAAATAGATAAGCTCTCAGCGCTATCCATCCCAACGGGTACCTTTATTTTAAATCTTATGCCTCCCATCCGGTGTCCACGGGGCCGCGTAAATGCGTCCTTGAGCATCATTTCCCATTGATTTTGAGGTGCGGAATGTAAGAAAAGAGTCTCCAATATAAAAGCACCGTTTTTCGCTTGATTTACGAGCGTACTCCCCGCCATTAGACCTGCAAACAGGCCTCGACCCATCAATCCTTCATCGAGGCGAGGAAAAGCATCCCCCTGCAAGGGAAGGCCAAGGAAAGGAAAAATCATTTATCAAACCGACTAGGCAAAACGACAACCACCACAAGCAGTGATCCAGACAGGCGGTTTGTGCAAGCCGGTGAAAGGATACGCAAAGAATTTTAATTATTCACTTCTAATCATTAAAATCCTTCGCTTCCCGGTTCGCTTTCGGTGTAAGCCATATCGTCACCGTACGCCATTAAGCGGGAGGCAAGCTTGCTTTTTCCAATCAAAAACCAGAACCCTCCCCAGTTTACAGTGTGCACGACCAAAGACGCAGGATTATGGGCGCTTTCCCGTCGGTACAGATTGTTTGACGACCAGTGGGGGAGGGACGAGTGGGAGGATGGATGGACGACCCAAAAGGGAAACCGTTTCGTGTGATTTGCGTTCGATTACGAATGCTTTCCTCGTAATTAGTGCTTTGCAGTCGCTAGACGAGACGGTCTATTCCCCATCCCCACAAAGAAACTCTTTCGGAACTCTTTGCGAAGGGTAGTTTGCTAAGCAGTTTGTTTTTTTGTTTTTTGCCGGATTAACTGAGACTGATTGGAAATTGGATAGCAGGATATGCGCACGCAACTTTCCGCCACAGGCTCTAAATTGTCTTCGACGACAAAGCACAAGTTCCTGCGACGCTTATGGACGCACATGGAAAAGGAAAATGCCTGCAGCTCATCCTGCATCACGGTATAACGAGTTCCGCGACCACACGGGAGCCTTCACTGCTGCCGGTTCGCTTTGATTCCATCAAACAATTTTTTTGTTGCCACTCAAGCTGTCGTCCATTTATCATTTCTATTACCCCTGTCGTCGCAATGGCCGCACGACGGAACGGGGACAAATGCGGATATGGAGCGCGGTTTCGATTGGATTTAGAGAACATGTTCTTGCGAGTAGAACGCTTCTGCCATACGAGCATGCCACTGATATGAAGCTGCTTTTTTCCTCTCTTTAACTGCAGTTTCCACTCCACTACCGAGAGATGCATCGCAAACGCATGGCTTGTGATGCAGTTTTTACTACTTCGCTTTGCTCATACTAGCTCCTAGGTGTGCGTACAGTTGTCCCATTTCGGGAAGGAGCGCTGGAAAGGCTTTGATCGAAATGTAAACGATGCATTCGCATCGTTAGTAAATCGTTTCGATGACACACGCCATCTTTTACAGGAGAAATGTCTTGCCCGCCCGAATACCGTTGGAAGAGACGAAATGCAATTAAAGCGTGTAGAACCGATGTCCATTAGACGACGACACACGCTGCTCGACGAGTTCTGCTGCTGCAAGGCTAGAAATGAGTGATGCAGGTAGAGGTTCTTTTTTCTCTCTTTGCTAGCCTCCTCGATAGGTACCAACCTGCGATCGCTCAAATATCAAACGAGTGCAAGGAATGGCTATAAATCTTGCTTCCGGCGTAGGGTTTGTGTATTGCTGCACGTACTCTTCGTATGCAAATTTCACTGCTTGGTTCACAGCGAAGTTGAGCGATGATGATGCAGCAGCGTGGGAATTTTTTAACAAACGTACAAGCTGGTGCTTATGTTTGTTCTTTATGGATGATTTTTGCTTCATGGATTCGGTCCAGCAAACGGTCGAAGGGCGCTGCAAATGGTTAATTAATTCAAATTTTCAAAGTAGAAGGAACCGTAAAAGTTGAAAGGAAAGCACAACAGTATTTAACTAAAAATAACGTCAAGACTTTACACACATACCAATATGTGGATTGGCATGCCCAATCAAGTAACCATTTGTTTATTTCTTATGTTCTTAGCTGTTCCTTTGCTTACTGTTTTTTTCACTGAAATGTTTTTTTTGCTTCTTTTTACTACTTTTTAAAATTACTTAAATATTATAACTATTTGAGTTGTCCTTAAATTATTTTAAATTCTATTATTTTTTGGCCGGTGAACTCACTTTGAATCATCCCCCGGTTATATTGAAAGGTGCACCGGGTGGTGAGGAGAGAGGGGAGGGGGTTGTTGCCGCGGTCAAATTTCGCCAGGTGCCTCTTGTGGTACCCGTGAGAGCCCCCTCTAGCATAAGGAGAAGGGGGTCTATGCATACACCTTTTACATCTACACCAATTTTTGGTACACCAATACACCTGTTATCAAGTTTCAATGATATGCCTGATCTAGTTTGTTTGATTTAATATATTATATGTTTCTGTTTAGTTGAGTATTCTTACACTTTTTATATTCATTAAAAAAGCAATAAAATGGGTAGGATAAATTGCTAAAACACCATGATTCCCACGTTGATTAGCTAGAGCTGGAGAAATCTCAACGAAAGTATCGAAATAATAAAGCACTATTTAAAAACATCGTTTAATCTCGCTTTCCCGAACAGCCTCCCAACTAGCTTCATCTTTGTATCAGCACGCTTACTCTCCACTGTGCATCAGCCAAAAGGTAGGATTAAACAATGTCCGACCGGGATTATTGATCATCGAGATAACGCACCCACACGCACCGGGACACCGTGCATTGTGCTGTGCTGCTTAAATAATACACAAATATTATCAAAACATCTCGCACCTCGCGGCCATTCGTTTGCTTTGGGTCGATTATCTCCGATCGATAATCGCCGTGGTATGGAATGCAAATAATTTCGGAGTCCTTGCCTGCACTTATCGGCTCATTTGCATACGGCTTGGTTGGGTAGGAGCGAGGCAGGGAAAATACGGGCTGAAGGGGAAAGAAAGAAAGCGTGCTCGAACCCAAATGCCCGCTTATCCAAATCCATTACGGTTAGGCTTACCCCCCCGAAACCCCGGGAGCTTAGAATTAACGCAAAATAAAGGGAAAAAAACACCTTTGCGGTTGGCATGGCCAGCCATGGCCAGTGAGGAAAATG
Organism: Anopheles moucheti; assembly: GCF_943734755.1. Lineage (NCBI taxonomy): Eukaryota > Metazoa > Arthropoda > Insecta > Diptera > Culicidae > Anopheles > Anopheles moucheti. Next base: position 28,772,448 of record NC_069141.1, read on the forward strand.
CTTATACATTCTGCCCACCCTGCCCGACGCGAAGGATAACCCACAAAGCCTTTAATTATCAATTTACCATTTCGAACGAAAATCGCTACCTTATCCTATTGCGGGGCTTTTCCCTGGCATTTGCCTAACCCTGGGAGTGGCGCACACGGCACCACCTAGGCTTTAGTGCTTCTAAGCGCATAAAAATGCGATCGTATGCAAACAAGCAAATGACCTTTAAGAGCGAGTTTACGTACTCCCTCTCACTCTCCGTCTCTCTCTCTGTTGCTTCCGAATGGGGAAAAGCGTTTGCAAAAATGGACGTAACGAGGACACAAATCTAAGTGCGGGCACGAAGAGACACGAAATCCGGGAATCATCGGAACCTAAACAACGCGTTCGAGCGCGATGTCTCTCTAATCCGGTTTGAAATATTCCTGACACGGCGGTGCAAGCGTGAGTGGGACGGAAAAAAAGAAACCCAAACACACGGCATAATAAGAAGAATGAAGTATGGAAAACAAACAGCGAAGCACCCCGGCACCGGGAAGCGCACAGGGAAGAAAATCGGAAATCCCTATTTGATCGGATTAAAGTCTTGTTTATTGCTGTCACAGCTTCAAATCGAAGATAAGCCCAATTATAGCCCCCCTCCCCCCCCCCTCACACACAACTGTCGTTGGGGTAGGGTGCGGGGGTAGCGGGAAATGGAAAAAAAGGGAATTCGAGAGTGGAAAGCTTTTCCCAGCAGGAAAGAAGAAGGAAATGTCTTTTTGTGAATCTCGAGCGAAGAAAAAAAACAGCAACAAGAAACGAAAAAAGCTTTTCGCGAGAATGTGTCCGGCCGGCCAACGAATAGGGAAGGCGCATAATGGCGGTCAAATGGATGTTTTAGATGATGGTTCTTGAGAGCGGTGAAGTGAAAAGGCTGTGACTGCGACAGTAAGCGGAGAAAGCGAGACAGCAAGACGGTCCCACCAAACCGGGCACCGGGAGTTTTGCCGATGGATGGAAAACCCATTTGGCAAAACAAATATTATGTTTAAATATTCAAACACAAGAAATATTCGTCAAAAGCGAACCTCTGCTGTCTCTGAAACTGTGCGTGTGTGTGGGTGTGAGTGCATGTTGAGTTCCCGCATAAATGGCATCGAGAGAAAAAGAAAAGCTTGACTGTTTCGCTTTCATGTTCGGTTTTGCGTTTGTTGGCTTCGGAGAAGTACCGAATCGAAGCGAGCGTTTCGTGGTTTTGGCCATCCATTTTCTCGATTCCGCTCATTGTTTTCCACTGGATTTTTTTTTTCGTTTGTTTGGCCCAATAGAGCCACGTACCCGTTCACGCTGGTACTTTCACTTTACGATCGCTCTCGCTCTCTCTTTCCCCATCACTGGAACCATTTTCAATCCCTTAAGCCATCCGGGCTGTGGCAGGGAAGATGTGTATTTGCATTAATTTTCCTTAAATCTGCTTACAAGCGTCCGCAGCACGTCCGCATATGCACCGTGTGTAGCAGCAAAGCAGGGACAACAAGGGAACGGAAACGCGTACCCAGGGATTGTTTTGCTTTTTAGCGCTGGCTCCTTTTGTTTGATGCACGTTTGCTTTTGGCGTTTCTTCCGCAGCGCAGACATACATACGCATGGGCACCTGTGACATCTTGACGTGGCATCCCTCCTTACGATTCGATGCAAAATAAAGCGTTTCTTTGCGATATATCCACCTCCATCATAGCGTTCTGCAATCATCTCTGCCCATGTACCGTGTGTCCATTGTCGTCACACAAACGGGCGTCTCCCGGCTCAGGTAGACTTGACAGATGAAAACGAAGTGGTGTAAACGAAGGAGCCGGAACCGCATGTGTCTGGGACGCTGCAGAGAGCAAGAACGTGGGGAATCGCATAATAAATCGTAGCTTTTTGTAAAGCTCTTTCGTTCCGTTTGTTAACGTTTCAACATTTCCTTGGTTCTTTTAAATAAAATTCCCCTTACCCTTACCAAGTTCGTCGAAACTCCTTTCCCTGTCCGGGGGAGGGAAGGACTAGACAGCGTCCTGGAGGTTTCTTTTGCTTCCTCTTCTTTTGATCCAGTTTCCAGTTCCTGAACTTGCCGAAAAGGTCCCCTTTTGTTCCGTCCATTTCGACCCGGCTACGCGTCGCGTCTTCAGACTTCATTTATTCATTCATTCATATTTGCCAACGGGACACATGCAGCAGTCGGGGACAGCACGGGACCGCAGCAGAGGCAATCGTACGATGAATTAAAGGCCGAAAGGGAGAAAAAAAAAACATAATGAAAAGACATCGCGACACAAACCTATTGTTCGTGGATAAGTGGAAAGAAATTTATGCGCTCGGCGCATACGTACGCGGACCCTCACAGACCCTCGGAGCTTGCGGGTGGTTTTTGTATGCTTTTTTCCTGCATAAAAATGGTCCACCTTTCGGCACCGGACGGTGCTTGAGTTGAGCGACCGGAGCACGCCACCCATAAGGAAGTGGATGAAGTTCGGGATTAAAATTATTGTAACAAATTAAACGCTGTACTTCCGTGGCTTCCTTTTGCTAACTTTAATTGATATCGCTAGAAACAATGTTTGAATGTGGGAAATACACTAAACATGATTAATGTCTCTAGCAGCTAGAATTTACATGCTTATCAATGATTTTCCCTAAAAGTACAATAAATTAATTCGTTTTGGTACTTGAAACTTATTACTAGTGTACGAAATCTAACCAAACAAGAATGAAAAAAGTAATTTTGTTATAGAATTGCAAAGGTAAACTTCCAGATTAATTTGATTAATCCTTGGAAAATATTCCTTGTCTATGTCACTAGAAACTCATTCTAGCTCTTTTTCTGAGAAAAACTAAGTTTTCTGGGCAATGTGTCGTGTTATACAAAGAAAGTGCTAGAATTGCTGGAATCCCAGGATTGACATTGTGGCCCCCATACAGTTTGAGACCACATAGGCCAATAGTATCAAAGGGAGTTTAAAGGGGTTTCGCAAAGTTGGTGTAGGATATGAATTTTAAGCAAAATAATTCCTTAAATTCCTTAGACACGAACTCTTAAAATTAGATAAACCAATATCATGTCGAATCGACGTACTTATCTTCTACCCTTTGTTAAATATATCGCTAAATCGAACTGAACTGAAGTAATCATGAAAGCGTTAGTAAAATACAAAAACATCATCACACAAATGTTCTTCCATTCGTCCTTGCTCGCACTGCTTTGATGATAAAAATACTCACGCTGGCATCCAGAAGATTTCCGCAATCCAAATCAACGGATCCAATCCGGTACGGATCGAGCGTACGTATGCGTTATTGATGGCCTTAAATGTGATATTAATAAATCATTCAGTGCGTTAATACCCCGCACACGTGTACAATCCAAACCTAGCCCGGGCCCAGGATTCTTGCAGTTGAAGTAAGATTTTCGTTAGAAATCGTCACCGTATCGAACGTCACCACTCCCTAAAGCTTCGACCCAGATCAATCGGTTTAGGAGAAGGAAGGCTTATCAGCCTTGCGTAGGGCTTGAAGGTGGGCTCTGCACGAAGACAGAGCTGCTTCTGCTTTCTGCCCTGCCTTTGGATCAGACCAATGTCGGATCAGTTTTGATGTTAAGCTAGAAATAATTGGCAGCCGACAACCTGTTGGAAAGACTGGCATTTCGAATCCCGCTCAATGCCGCCAATAAAACAAACCGTACCGACTGGAACGGGACGCAAACTGGGATATAATTTTAATTACTTCAACCGCCTACTACGATTCGCCAAGGATTCACACTGGAGAGTGCCAACACTGTACGGTGAACATGGTGGCGCGGTAATGGAATGTTTCACATAAAAAACTGCAGCCGGTTAGCTGCTAAGGAATGCCCGCCCGTGCCCACCGGAAGCCAAACACCACCGGGTAAAAGTATGTCCCAATCGGGATGAGATTGAAATCTTCATTCCTTCTGCTGCAGTAACTCACTTTTAAAAGCATATGCCAATAAAGCATCAGATTATGGTGTCTCAGTGGTGGAAAAGTTAAATCGTAAAATCCTTCGCAAAAGCTGCTAGGTGCTTTTGCTTATTAAATATGCATCATGCGGCCACCACACATACACACACAACTACCCCTGCACACGTAAACGAGGGCATCTACTACAGGGGTTTGGAATATGTGAGTCGAGCACATGGCTTCTAATTCCTGCATGAAATGCGATGGTTTCCCCGTTTACTTCGCATGTTGATTTAGCAACATTTTGCGGTGTTGTTGAGATTTAATCAGTTCAGTTGTCGTTTTCCACAGACCAAAATGCTGCGCACAAATCTTTGTGCAGTGCAAAAGGGATGCCTTCCTGCACTTTTGTTCCCTTCCGTGTCTCGGAGCTGGGGCGATCCTTTCCCAGTTAGAAAGGTAAAAATCAACTCCCTCTCACTCCTGTGGAATAGAGAAAAACGCAACGCTCTAAGATGCAAGCTTTTCGAGAGCTTTGTGGATGCCTCTTCACATGCACTTGCACACAAACACACACATAAACTGCGCTACGCTGCTACGGAATGCAACAGCAAACCTCCCGTACTCGTTGCAATGCTAGTATATTTATTCCGATGGGATTTTGGCTTGTGCAAATTCAAATACCTTTTTTGGGGGGGTAACCCGGGGATCTCTAATATGGTGTCCTCGCTCCCGTTCACTGCTACAACCCTGGCTGCCCCGCAACGCGCCGGGGGAATGAATTGAAATCAGAGCTATATTGAGCATCCCGTCGCCGTACGGGAAGGAAAGAGGATATCCTTCGGAATTTTACTACTTCTGCCAAGCAGCATCGCAAACACTTAAACAGGGGGGGAGCAACCGCCGGCCAGCCCGGGCGAGGACACTAAAAGGCTTTTAATTTATGCCGAAACGGTCGAATTTATATCTGCATTCCGCAAGCGTTTCCAACGGGTTTTGGTGTTTGCACACTGGTACCAAACGGGTGCAGGGATTCACACACACGCACACACAAACGTGGAGGCTTACACTCCGGATGCCGGGAAGCTTTTTACTTCCGGGTGGCGTTCTCAACCAACGGTTTTCTTTGCACGCAACGTACCAAGTGGACAATTTCCCCTTACGCTACGGAGCGAATGTGCGGAAGGAGGCGAGTGTATTTGATGCAGGAAACAACAAACTCTATAACACACCCCCAGCTTTTTATTATTTTTTTTTTTTGGGTAGCTGGAGGCCAAATTCGGAAGAAACTCGTGACGCATTTTACTAGATGTGTGAGATGTGGTTTCGCATTGTAACACAATAGTGTGCTTACTGTGGTTATATCGTTGGTGTAAATGAAAGTTCAGTGCTTGCAGGTTTACTTTTCATTACGGGTTTGGTTTAGAAAAAGCCAGCTAAGCATCAAACTTTCGATGATCCGACAGGATTAGAAGAAATCGAATAATGTAGTGTAGCAATACGGTACAGTAAATTATGCCCAATAAGCTTTTTTACGGATCTAGCTTTTCAAGTATATATTAATTAGAATATTACTTTAGAGTAAACACTGAAAAAATAAATAGATAAGAATCGCATTTCATCGAATAGCATTGAGAAATTTCGCACTGAGAAAAATCGCTGCATGTCTATTTGCACGGTATAGTACCAGGAGAGCATCCACGAAAGAGGTAGCTCATGGTACTGCGCCGTAAGGTATGCAATGTTTATACACTAACTTTGCAACTAACTTGCAATGCAATGCGCCGTAAGGTATGCAATGTTTATACACTAACTTTTCATACAAACCAGCTGTTTTGAGATTTCCGATACCAGGAGAGCATGTTTTTCAAGAGGTAACACCTGGTACCAGCAGAGCAAGATGGCGCCCAAGATGGCACCCAACAATTCATGAAATGTTTCATGAAACATTTCATGAAACATTTCATGAAATATTTCATGAAAATTTCATGAAAATTTCATGAAATATTTCATGAAACATTTCATGAAATATTTCATGAAATATTTCATGAATGAAATTTTCATAAATGAAATTTTCTAGAATGAAATTTTTATGAATAAAATTTTTATGAATGAAATTTTTATGAATGAAATTTTTATGAATGAAATTTTTATGAATGAAATTTTTATGAATGAAATTTTCATGAATGAAATTTTCATGAATGAAATTTTTATGAATGAATTTTTATGAATAAAATTTTCATGAATGAAATATTTCATGAATGAAATATTTCATGAATGAAATATTTCATGAATGAAATTTTTATGAATGAAATTCTCATGAATGAAATTTTTATGAATGAAATTCTCATGAATGAAATTTTTATGAATGAAATTTTTATGAATGAATTTTTATGAATGAAATATTTCATGAATGAAATTTTTATGAATGAATTTTTATGAATGAAATTTTCATGAATGAAATATTTCATGAATGAAATTTTTATGAATGAAACTTTTATGAATGAATTTTTATGAATGAAATTTTATTGAATGAAATCTTGCTCTGCTGGTACCAAGTGTTACCTCTTGAGAGACATGCTCTCCTGGTATCGGAAATCTCAAAACAGCTGGTTTGTATGGAAAGTTAGTGTTTAAACATTGCATACCTTACGGCGCATTGCATTGCAAGTTAGTTGCAAAGTTAGTGTATAAACATTGCATACCTTACGGCGCAGTACCATGAGCTACCTCTTCCGTGGATGCTCTCCTGGTATCGGAAATCTGAAAACAGCTGGTTTTGTATGGAATTTCGTACCAGCCGACGGAAAGTTTGAGCGAAATGAAGGATGCTCTCCGTTTCATCCATCTTCCTTAAACTAGTGAACGCTCTTAGGGGTTTGATAGTATGCAATGCAATAGTGATGGGCAAATTTATTCCACGCTGCAGGTTATTCCACCTGCAGCGCAAATTTATTCCATCTCTTGAAAAACATGCTCTCTTGGTATCGGAAATCTAAAAACAATTGTGTGCGCGGCTATGGTATAGTGGTTTTCACAGTTGCCCAGTTGATTTGGTCATTGGACAAATTTGTCAGCATTTTGTCAACTCTCGTGGCCCTGCACCTAATGGATTAAAGAATGCTATAAAACATAATCAATTGTTGAAAAAGTTCAGTATGTAGAAGCTCACCACAGAAATCAACCGTTAATTTTTGTTCATCGTCTAAAACATCGACGTGAGCGAATGATCATGGAGGTAGTCTTTCAACACAAAAACTTGACCTAGCATTTTAATTTTCAAATTTAGCATAATAAGATCGGGTACTGTAGTGGACGCATCATCTGGTTGGTATCATACACTGGCCTTAAGGATCCTGCAGCACGATGTTGCAGCACAATCTCCCGTGTATATTCCGTGCTACCGGTGATATCGTCACAAACACACATGACCCATCTCACCTGCAGTCGGTGCGTTGTTTCGGCACTGGTCAATACCTGGTATACGTGAAAGGAGGCAAAGGCGTAGCTCATCGCGAACAGTCCATGCGTTCATACGTATGACTGAACATCCATGTTAGTGGATTGCGTATGATAAATACCCAGGAGTGTTTTGTTAAGTTAAGTTAAGATCGAAGAAGTATAACTGAGTGTTGCATGGCGAATATCCCGGAAGCACAGCGAGCGAACCAATGCGATGGCGAGGTGCTCCTTGGATGCTGTAGTTGTAAATTCCACCACGTGCAGCTTCTCTAAGCTGGCGCACGTATGATTGTAGCTCCATTTAGAAGAGTGCAGGTACAGTGGTAACTGGTGTTGGTGGTGATATAGCCGGTTCCGATATTGTATTCGAAGATGGTGATGGCCCTGGCCATTGAAGAACATGGTTAGAGACGGCCCAGCGGTGGATCAAACGGTAGGCGGAGTATGCACTTTCTTAGTGCGCTTTTCGCTTTGTCTCATTTCAAGAGCCTCAATGTCCTCCCCCCCACTATTTAATCGTTTTAAAAATTAGAGGCCCCAACTATAATTCCGCCCTGGGCCTCCAAGGGGATTGATCCCCCACTGCTTAAAGGACAAACAAAAATCTAAAATTACCCAAACTAAGATTCAATGACCGAAACAAGAAAACACTGTTCATTCCCTGGTGCTACTGCTTCACCGGGCCCCGCCACGAAAGACAAACAATAACTGCTTTGACTTGAGATTTACTGAGAGTGGGTGGGATAGTGCTTGAAAAATTAGACCACCGACCGACCGCACCCAACCACGGTCTGCTGCGACACTCACGGTGGCAAGACACCCGAAGGGATGCAACCGTGCCGTGTCACACGTCGACACCTGAAATGAACGTTTATTAAATTAGACATAATGCTATTTACGAGCGTCTTCCGTTCGGGCGTGCCTGCCAGCCGGAGACGATCGTCCACCGTACCGGTCCATCCGACCGGTCCCACCAACCCGTCGCAATCCTACGAGCGTGTGAAAAGTCAAGTAAGAAAGAAGGTCACGTTTAGGGTGGTGTGTGTCTACTGTGTGGGTCAGGTTGGGTTACGGAAAGTGTCTCCTGTTGTTATTTCTTCTTAATATGCTTCTTTTCCTTTCCCATCCTTACGGTGGGTCTGTGACTGTGTGAGTACGCTGTCGTCGTTTCACGGTTGAGTTGTTTGTTGGTAGAGTACATATTTTACGCAAAGTGCTCTCCGGCAGAAGATTTTTATGTACCAAGGAAACACTTCAAACCCAATAACAATTGGGACGGTGTGACATGGCTGCTTAACTTTTCTATTTACATCCTCTATTTAGATTATGCTAAAGATGGGCATGGTTTTTACTTCACCGTAGCCTAACGCGTAGTTCGAGTAAGTTAGTGAAGCAGCAAAACAGCACGCAAAATCAATCACGCTTATTAACATTATTGTGATAATGCTTTAAAACGTTGATGAAACATTACTTGAAGGAAGAGAAATGTTTTATGTTTTTAAGTTGAAATCATTAGTATACCATTAATATTTCGAAGATTTTGTTACAAAAATTACGTGCTTGAGTTCAAATACGAGAAGTTTATAAAAGCGGATCGAAAATGGACAAAATTTCTCAATCTACATTTGATATTTATATTCCTTATAAATTCGTTTATAATTGAAACGTAAGGTAAGGCTTTTAAAATGTTCAATTGTGGAAAATTTAGGGCAGTAATGTTAAAGTTATATTTAAAGTTCTGCTACACTGAAGGAAGGAATGAAGGTATAGTATTCATAAATTAAATTATTTAAAACTTTTGCATTGTGCTTCAAAGTTCACATGCGAAACTAAAGTCTAATTTTGTAGTAAAGATTTTGTTTGGAGCTTTTTTTTATTACTGAGCTAACATAAACACACCACCAGCAGCCAGAGCTAACTTTCACTATCAACTAACCATAACGCAACGATGGCGTTCCCATTGGGGAAGGTTTTGCTTCCCAGTAAGCCTACTAATTCTGAATAAATAAACAGTGCTTCTAGGTCTGGTGAAAAATGGAAACAAAATAAAATAAAAACAAGCTGGTACAGGTACGAAACTTTACAAAGTGAGGAAAATTATGGTTTGATGGAAACTGGAGCCCTCACTTACCAAGCTGCCTCGGTGCATATGATAGCCGTGGGTGGGAAGCTAAAGTAAGGTAAACATGAACAGGAAGGTTAACAGTGTTAACGCAAAGGTAATGAAGGCAAAATCAACCGAAAGCCCTCCACTACCAGCTGTTCCTACTTTCAGCTTCTCTTTATCTAAGCCCTCTCCGCCCCACACACCAAAAAAGCGCATAAGGCGTTTTCAGTGAAACATAACCTACCTTTTCCTACCCACCCCGTACCACCAACCTTCCCGTTTCCGAGCAAGCCACGGCTTGTGGTCAGTTGGTGCAGCCCAAAAAACGGAAAACTTTTCTCCAAACCGATTGCCTCCACCGGAAGTGGTTGCTCCAGAGTGGTAATTGTTGAGGGCGCACAACAACGCCGTGTACGGTTGGGCTGGGGCTGGAGCGGATGGGAGAATGGTTGTGGGTCCATCCTCACACAGAACAAACGAAACGAATGAATTGCCGGGGCCTTCTATGTGCCGGGGTTGGTGGGAATGATGCAAGAACGAGAACGGGTTCCGTAACCTCTTCACTATTTTCCTTCACAACCCGCCGGTCCGACTCGATCGCACACAAGAAGCCTTCAAAAGTCATCATCGGCTTACGCTGGCGTCGGCCAAAATAGACGCGGGCGACCGGGCGGGAGTTGTTGGGAAATCGGGGGAAAACAAGGCTCGGAGCGACAGAAGGCTTCGTTGTTCTTGCAGAGCTAACTGTAGGTTCACCGTATTTCCTTCCTCCGGCTGAGTAACACCTATTCCCTCTTGGGGCTTTGCCGGCTTTTTTTTTTCTTCTTTACGTAATGATATTGATGCAACCGCTCGGCTTACGGATGGCTTTAGTCTCGGTGGTTGGATTATCACACCGGGCTGAGTGTGACAAACCAAAACAAGGAGGAAGGAAAGAAATAAAAAAAACGTAACCCGCTCTCTGTGTGCGTTGTTCCCCATTTGAGCGTGATGACCTCAACTGAAATGCGAACGAAAGAAGCAAAGCACTCGTGCGCTTCGCAGAGTGCAGTCGGGAACCGTCTACCTACCGGAAGCCGATGAAAATTATCACCCCGGGAAGGTAGTTTCACTCGATCGCTGGTGCTTCGTTTTTGCGTGGTGTAATTCGTGATTAGTTTCCAACCGGCAACGGAATGCCTTCCTCAGGCAGCGGCAGGTCGCATTGTTCACCCGATGGATTGAATGGATGATTCTGATTTTACAGGTGTGAGAATGTCAATTTAAGCGCACCGTGATGGTCATTACGGTATGTGAGCTGCCAGATACGTGCAAAAACAATCCCATCTCATCAGAAAACAATTATGAAGCAAAATATGCTGGAAGGGTGTTTCAATCATGATTGAAGTGGGTTTAGGCTGTGTATGTATGGCAGGGTACGGTTTTCCCGAGACAATACTCTACCACAGCACATGAAATCATTCGACATTGCATAGGTTCTGTGGTTAAAAATCGGAAATTGTAGTGGTTTCCACACTGGTGATGATGAACTTGCCCGTTTGCAGAGATATGAATGTGGTTGCCACACCTCAGAGGAATAATTTGTATGAGAATATGTCCGCAATTTCAACATCTTCATGGTCTCGTCACCTCGGCGGTATTGATAGTAACTTTCGGAACAGTTTCGACATTCCTAGGACACGCTTGATTTGAAAAGAATTTCCACTAAATGCCATAAAGCTATTTTGTGAGCTAATTTAGTTTTTCGTAATACTTTCTGTCAATATTGTGGTGTCTCTTCATCATGACCCATTGTTCTTCACGATCCAGGTTAATGAGGCTTTCGGAGTTTACAGTTGCGTTCTACACATCACATCTTTTCCTAAATATCAATTAAAGCGAGAACTTTTGTCAATAAAAATATTGCTTCTTTGTATGACCACGAGCAACCGATACAAGCTTTTTAATCCTGATCGATCTTGATAAAAAAAGATCGCACGATATCATTGTGCCCAGTGATCGCTTAGAACACCACGTCAAGTTAATATTTAATTACCAATGTTTTTAAAGCCCTACACACACTTTGCGCATCCTCTTGGGGCTGTTGATCGACGTGCTGGATTTGTTTTCTTTTTGCATACCGATATAAAATTATTTCAAAAGTTGCACGATTAACTTTAAAATGCAAAGCTCGCCTCCAACTCGCCTACAAACATCTGCACTGGGTACGTTTTAATACGACCACCAATTTCATTCTCTCGCTTAGCATTTTCTGGGAAGCTGCCGGGGTTGCGGTAGCAGAGTGGCCAAATTATTCATCTTTATTTACTGCAACTACTCACCAGCCTACGCTTCATTACCGTGCCTGCTTAATGTATCCAGCATATGTTGTGCTGTTCGTACCGCATCCAACTGCCCAGCACACCTGCTCTGCCTGCCAGCATTGGTAGTAGCAGCAGTAGTAGTAGCAGTATTACTACGGAACGAATGAGTAATTAGCTGGTAACCTGTGTGGGCTGCTGTGAGTGGTGTATTTTCCTAGCTATTCGTAACAGAGCCACCACTTCCGCCGTTTTTTTTTTTTTTTTTGGGAAGCCCATGTGCTTTCTGCCCCGAAAGCTTTCCCGATACAAACAAAACAGCCAGAAGAAGACGAAAAAAATACTTTAGCGCTCATTATTACACTACGAGCAACGTTCCCCGGTTGCCTTTATTCCGGTTCGTCATCGAATCGAATTGGAGGATTTATAGCTCCCGCTCCCGTACGCAGCGCGCTTTGTTTTCTACGCAAGGCTATAAGTTTTCCATGCATGTTTAGCCTATTAAAGGAAGTAACGGACCACAGCAAATCAATTGCTCTGTTTCTTTCGGCCTTTTTTTTTTGTTTTGTTTTGTTTGCCCGCTGCTTCTCGCCAGCTTTTGGCGAAGCTATTTGGGATGGATAAATTACGTGTCATTATTAATTAGCGTTGCTTGCGCAGATTTAAGTCAAGCCAGGAGTGTTGGGAATTGTTTCTATTGATCTTCGGCCTGAGAAAGCAGCAACGATTGCTGTGGGCCCCCTCGAAAAAAAAGGTACTCCGACTGCTTTGGGGAACCAAGTTTGGGGCGTGCTTCGCTTTGGTGGCTGTCAGTTTTACGTGCGCTTAAATGAACATCTTCGCACGTCAATCTACAATCCGAGGTCACCCTTATCTAATTGCATCAAATGACACACACACACACACAGACAAAGAGGATGTTCAAATACTTCCCTTCCAGTTCGGCACTCTTTTCCAGTAACTGCCACGGCCATGATGGGGCCATTGGCCCTTAATGTGCGCATCAACCCGTGGCGTGTCTGCAATGTCACCTCAGCGAACCAGAAGCAAACATCCAAACCCAAGCAGTGTCCCCCATCCTTCAGCACCCCAAGCAGGAAGCGGTTAATCTTCAGCGTGGAGAATTGATTTCAGCCCTCGGGGGCTGTTTGAGTTTGCGATTTTCGCCGCTGTCTAGGTTCGTCACTCAAGTGCGTTTAAAATTGGCGTGCCGTGTGGAACTGGAACAACATTGCTGCTCGGCTGACGGGGGAGGGGGTAAAAGTGCCCTACTGTTCGTCGATTAGCCCGAATGCGGTGAATGCGGTGCAGTGAGGTGGAAGAGATTTTAAGTCGAAAGATTAATATTGCCACAATCAAAAACCCTCGTCTCTTGTTTCATTTTGGAGCGGGATGGGGGTGATGGGGTGAGCGTGATGAACGAAGTTCCCATTATCGGACGCTATCGCAAAGGATCGAAAATCCGACAGGCCGAAAAGCCGCTGGATGCTGCGCTATCTTGGGCGTCTTTGGAGAGTGTCTTTTTTTGCTGTTGTTTGGATAATACGTTAATGACTCTATACATATATATTGACGCTACACGGACGCCTGTAACCGCCCATCGAATCGGACACGGCGTCGAGATTACTTCCGGCGCAATGAGTTTATCGTGTGATGTTACAGCAACAACAAAAAGCATCCGAAACTCTCGTCCTGCTTTTCCTGGAAGGACCTGTCTTAACTGATGGAAATGGAAGTGGAAGGTAATTTTTGGGGTCGAAACGCACGAGAGATGCGTGTGCGATTACGGGCAGAAAGTGCCACCGCCGGTTCAAATTGTTCAATATCGCACGCCTCCGCCAAGCGCACGATGAGATTCTGATTTCTGTCCCCTAAACATAAAACAAAGAACAAAGCAAATTCTCCTTTCACCTCGTTGCGTTGTGCGCTTGCTTTTTTGCTGGCACATTGCTTATCTTGCTACAAAATGGTTCGCTTACCAAAGCACGAACTGGCGCGAACAGCAGGCCCTGCTTGCTTACACGCCAAATCTTAACCGACTATCGTGCGGATAGTTCCCGCGATTGATATGAGTTCATTTCGTGTTTGGCTACATGATGTGGCAGTAATATCGCTGAACTGAAGCACTATCACACCCGCGCTATCAACATTGCCCCCGAAAGAACTAGCACGGCACAAAAGAAGAAAAAAAAACCGTAAGCCCTTCGAGGTATCGATTGGACGAGGACGACTGGAAGGATGGTTTTATTATAACCCACCAGCCCACACCACGGTGAGCATCATTTGTAGCGGGAGACGAGATTGTGCAGCTTCATTGGACGTTACATCAATAAGCTACACATAGATGGGGACATCATGTCACCGACCAACCAACAGACAACGGTACCGTATCGGGCCGCGTCCATTCATCAATCTTTTCGACGTGACAAAATTTAATTATTTTTATCTGCTGCTCTTACGCCAGGGGAAGGAACGTGTTTATTTGGAAATGGAAAGCATTTCGGTTGCTGCCAGTGAAACGGACCGACAGTGGGCAAAGGGAAAGTAAACCGACGAACAAGACGGTGGGTTTCTGCAAGCGTTCGCTGTGAAGCCGTTACTGTGGTAAAGTCCATTTTTATAAACGGTTCGGCGATTGTTGGGATAGTGTTTATCTTTCAAAGAATTTTAAGGATTTTTTACGACACGATTGTGGTTTTGTATTGCAAAACCCCGACTTGGCTTAAGTAAACGATCTTATCCGAACGACCCTATTCAGATCAATCGGGCAAAGAACAGAGATTTTTTTATATTGGAAATGGCAGACATGATCTAGTAGGCCGTTACCAAGAAGAGATTTCTCTCTTCAATAGCAGCAATTTAAATAAATAACAGGTTGTGATTTTAGATACTTACTCGGTGCTAGTATATTTATTTGGAGGTTAAAGATTAGCCATAATTGGGACTTATTTTAGCTATAAGAAAATGTAAGCAGCTAATTCCAAACCTCTAAACTTTTTTTTTGGTTAATTTCGATAATTTAAAATAAAATATCTGTTACAAAGATATTCACAATATTTTTTTCTTATTGCCTGTAGGCACATCAAATAAACTGATTTAATTCAAACCAAAGAGAAATAAGAGGCACTGCTCCAGCTCAGGTAAATTATTATTAGTTTGAAAATTTACAGAAATCCTCTGTTTGTTCTCATGGTACATTTGCTACACAAACACAGCCCCAGTTTTTGCCACCAATCTCAGAAAAGATTATTCTTTACTTACTTTTCTTTAATCTGTTCGGCAGCACGGTAATGATGCTGATGAGCTTAGCCCGATAAGGCTTTACTGGTGTAATTACCCAAAATATTTTCCATACCTCCCTATTTCGCATTCGGCTTCGGCAAGGAACAGGGGGAAAAAACCCACGCCGAACTATGATCGGATGTTTATCACGCACCAACCGGAACGGAAAGATGCACTGTCATCACCATTTCCATCATACTCACATCATCACCATCATCATCGGCGTCGAGAAGCGCCTGCGAAGAATTTTTGAACATCGCATGGAAGTGTTGAAAGATAATTGCAACCTCCGGACGATATTCGGGCAGATAGAATTCCGATTCCAAACAACAGCCGGTGGTACAGCTTCTTTGCCGGTTCGGCTTCCACCAAATTCCGGGATCGTTTGAACCGCGAGCGACAACCGGTCGCCACCGCCAGCGTGTGTATGTTACCATTTGGATCGCTTCAAAACCTTCGGAAGCGTCTCCCGTTCGACCGATCGTTTCACTTTCCTTTAGCAGGCGGCATTACCTGCATTATCGGAGACGGAGAATTTTAAGCATTTTGTGGGATTACTTTACCTTTCACTCGTGCCTACCTTATCCACCTACCTTTCGGTTTGTTTCTTGTGTATCCGTTTTTTTATACTCTCTCTCCTCGAACGTTCCTGCGGCGCGTTTCTTTTGCCCTTTTGTCGGCGATCATTCCGTACACCTTGAGGGACTCCCGGAACATGCACATTCATGCATTTCGACGAGGTGCCAACCGAACCGCTTCCGCTAGCGGTGGTTAGCAGCAACATGAGAATAAGATAAATTGGAAGCGAGCAACCGAGGCACGGAGCTACCACCGGAGACCACATGCTGCAACATTCTACACCTTGCTGCGGAGCTTTTAGGTACAAACGTTGAAATGGAGGCGAATTTGTAAAAAGATGACACGCGAAGTACGGTGAAGACATAAGGGGGAAAAACAAGAGGAGAAGAAAGATCGCTGCGGCAGGAAGAACTAACAATGCTTACCGTGAGCATAAAGCATCGTCAGGTTTAAGCTGTTCTTAATCGTCCTAGAGGGTGGACATTTTGAGATATTTTTGGGGTATTTTTTCAAATTTTAGAAGCAATTTATTTTTTATAAATGTCAATATCAACATTGATCGAAAAAATCACTTTTTTATTAATATTTGATATCAAATCTGGTAGAATAAATCAAAACGGTGAATAATATTATATAACATTCCTCAAGCAAGATCAATAATTTACGGTTAACTTTATTACGTTTTCAAATGTTATTGTAGCTTACAATACTTTTCACTGCTTAAGCGCCATTTTGCGTTGCAATCGCCACCGACGACGCGATCAAAGACAAGTGCGGGTTGGAAATTCATTCTTGACGTTTTTTTTTGTCCTTCCTCTCAGTGTTTTCCTCCTCTCCTATACCCTTGATCTCCTTTTCCTTTATTCATTCACTGTAGACGACCGTGCTGCTGCACCGTCCCTTCATCTATCCGTCCCATCCATAAACTCCATTACGCATCGAGTAAAGTGGTCAAAACAGGAAGAAAAGACAGGAGCTAAATAACGAAAAAAAAGTACGCAGAGTAAGAGAACGGAACGGAAACTGACATTGAACTGGTCGGTCTAGCTGTCCCTGTTCCCTTCATCTTCAGAGGGTTTTATCTTTTTTTTTTGGGGTTCGGTGGCTTTTGTTCCATTACGTCGTGCCTATCCTGGCCATATGGCCTTCGGACTAGAAGGCAAAAAAGGATATTCTTATATTCTGAATTGAGAGCAAATGTACAAGATTCACGCTAGAAACCCGGGAGACGGTTAGCAAGACACACCGGTCACGGCAAATGGTTGGTTTGAATGGAAATGGGAGGAAATTAATTTCGTGCTTCATTCATTTCTTGACTCGCTTGATCCCCACTCGCAAGCCTCGGATTGTGTCTCGGGAATGAGGGCCGGCAATGGTGGCTCATTATTTTATTGTGACTTCACCGTCTGACCATTTCAACGATGACGGCTGCTAGCGAGATGAGGACTACTTGACTGTGCCAGCCCCGCCTGCTCGCTGTGCGGCTGCGGGAAATGGCGGGAAAGAAGGAAACAGAACCGATTCAATTCCAACCCCCCCGATGGCCCGATCCCGTACGTAGAGAGAATCCGTCATGCGATTGAAATAAATTGCGGAAATCGCGTATCAGCTTCATCTGCCGGCTGATTATTTAATTTGACCGATTTCTGTGTACGGTTGACTAATCTACACAGCAGCATCAGCAGCAGACCGCCGGCACCGAAAAACGGGAGCACGATCTTGTTGATCATGCGAAAATCATGGGTCTGTGCAGACGCGTCATTAGCCAGCTGGTCAGCGTGCAACACGTGCTGCTTAACCGTTCGACCCCACCGGAGGATCACTTCGGGAGGGAATTAAAATTAATGACGCGTTTGGAAGTAAGATTGACACCGGGCGACTGGACTGGATGGCTCAACTGGACGGACGTGGGTCTAGCGTGAGGGCTTTTTGAAACCGATCCCCGGCAACACGCAGCAGTGGACAGATTTTGGAGTTAATTGAGAAATTGACTCGATTGGTGACCGTTCGGATGGCCTGCGGGAATTATTGGAAGCGATACCGGGCTTAAGTGATCCGGCGATTCGTCTGCTCGCGGTTCAAGCCATCGGAAGTCATTCGTGGTCGTGGCCCGGCTTAGCTGTATGCTGATTGATGGATTTCGGAAGAGATTCATTGAAGACAATTAAAAAAAATACCCCAAAACGACATTTAGGAAAGGAAGCTGAATCGGAAACGTTAACTTGATGCTTAATTTTAACTAATGTTCTTCAACTGTTCTGACAGAAACAATTCCAGTGTTTACTTCGAAACGTAAGTCTCTCGAATTTCCCCTGAATATATGCTTTTATGTATTTGAAGTATGCAACAAGTACTTATCAAACCTAAACATTTCTTTTAAAATGAGTTTTTTCAGACAATTCCTTCAACAAGAACATGTTACTGTTCCTGTTTCGTAAATATTGACCTCAACACATACTCCTCAAACATTCCTTGTACAGAGGTGTTCCTAATATTTCTCACCATCCAGTGAAACAACGAACTCGAATAAAAAATGAAAACAAACCCCCAACTGACCACCGGGTCTTTGGTGAAGGGAAAGAAAATGTAAACCCAAACCGCTCGGCAGAAGAAGGTTTAAAGCAAAAGTACGACAAATAAAGAAGCATCGCTACCATCATCACACTTCCGGTTGGCCTGATTGTTGCGGTCTTCCGGGGAATGGCTCTGGGATTTGTTCTGTGTAATATTTTCCAACACCGAGAAAAGGCTTCTTTCCTCTTTGCCCCACCGGTGGACGTAATCGAGCCCACTGGAACTGGGAAGCACTGAACTTATTTATTTAACCGCACTGGACGGTAACGGATGGCGATGGTTGACTTTCAGTTTCTTATTCATACTCTTTTAATCAGTTCCAGCTTATTTTTTTGTTTTTTGTCGCTTCCCTTTCGATGCGCTGGAAATAAAAAGGTTTTCTTTTCAGCGGTTTTGTTCTATTTACGCTGACTGAGCAGAGGGTTCACCGATCGGTTGATTTCGACTTCCGTGTTGACTGTTGCTACAAGTGTCCCTGCCCGTCGTCCATATCATGAAGAATAATTAGAATTAGAGTCGAAACTAATCGGATTGACAACGGCGGAAGCACCGGATCGACCCTTTCGGCCACGGGCACAGTAGAAGGAGGCACGGTCGGTGCGCCTTAGAATGGTCCGCTGATGCGAATCGATTTAATGCGCTTCCACACTGCTCGCCCATTTGGCACACTTCAGCGACTTTCCGAAGCGTTCTTAAAACACTCGCTTAAATCACACAATTAGTGGCACCCGGGATTAAAATGGGTGGAAAACCCTGTGATGATGGGACGTTCAATCCAGTTTGATGTGAGGCGTATTTTGCGCGTGTAATGATTGCAATTGCACCAAACGAAAGAGTGGAAAAATGGGACAGGAAAGAAAGACTCAAAAACCGACGGTTTGAGAAGTTAATTGCCATTGTACGTTCCGTACACGAGATGGAACACACAACGGAATATTGTACGGAATGCAAAGTTCAAAGGCAAAGATCCGGTCCATCTTTCTGCGATCCACTTCTGTCGGGCTGGGTACGGGGTGTGGTTTCCGTTATGCCAAGCTGCAAGCGACAAGATCTGTATTGATCCCAGGTCCCGAAGTTCGAGCGGTTTGCTGTCTGCCAGCCACAACGCTTTGCATACAACAAAGCATTCGGATGCCGGCGCATACAGCGTAACAGCATAAAGCATCGCACATAGTACATTCACTTTGCCGCTTTCTGGCGATATGATTCACTCCAGTTCCTACGGGGATACACTCCTTTTGCGTTAACCTCCGTCGTTGTCTTTGCTCGCTGTCGTCTGCCACGGTCCGTTAAGCACCACACATCTCCAAATGCACTATCCGGTGGGCGACATGACAGCGAAAAATCGCAACACGGAACGCGCAGCGCACTGTGAAACGGAACGTTAATAAGTGCAACATTACTAATGTACCGAAAACCTTACACAAACACACACAGAAACACAATGTTCGTCATGCTGCTCGGTGTCTCGGGCTTCCCAAACACCGATTTACCGATTTGGCAGATGTCTTTTGTGGAGGATTACTAGAGCACAACGCGACCCCGGTTGGGGTTGCCACAGGAACGGTATGCTGTGTTGCGTCTCGTGCAAACAGTAAACCTTAACTTCCGGTGGGACAGATCATTATTTTGAGACGGTTCATTGACTGCCGGGGGTTCATTTTATTGGTGCTTTCGTTTTGAAGAGCATTACAGATAGTTTTCTGTCGTTATGATGATCTGCTACTATTCGAATGGGAAAGATAGGTTGAAGGGATCAGGTACTCTCTACCAAGCGATTCTTGCATTAGCGAAATGATATGCATAGTAAAAATATAACCTGATGACGTTAAGGGAATACAACAATAATACAAGCTTTTAAACTGATTAGTAACTAACTGGTCGTGGAATATAATATTAGAATTATGTTTTTCAATTCTAGTAAAACTGAATTCGTCGGCGAGAACATTTCAAATCGCGCTTACAGCAGGAGAAGATTGAGTAAATTTGCTTCCATCACCCTATGCTTGCACCAATCTTGTCACTTAATCTGTGCACTGCTTTATCCTTTCCCGATTTTCCGGTCAGGAACACGAACAGGACGGGAAAGCCGAACAACAACAACATAAGCATAATTACAATTACCAACCCCTTCCACCTAACCGCACCGCCACACCCCAGAAACACGCAAACAAAAGCCGGGTGTTATGCGTTTGATTTTCTTTAGCAAGCAGTTCCCGTCCAGCAAACGGTTCCGAAGCGTTAGCCGAGCCCGTTTATCGATTCGAAACGATCTTCAAGCGTAATTGCGAACAATTGTACCCCGCCGCTGCTGGGCGGCGTGCGGGAAAACATTTCGAGGGCATATCCATCTTAGCGTACTGCCGCTCATAAACGGAGCTTCATTTCCGGCCGCAGCGAAGAACCAACCGTGAAGAACGCAATCGAGAATGGCTTTTCTTTCGATGCCCGTGTACTGCGTCTCTGCAGCCGTGAAGCTTTTGTAAATAAATCATCACTAATCGTTGCGTCACCGAAAAGACATCAATTTCCCATCCATTGGTGGATCCAAGTAGACCGCGGGGAAGTGTTTCGGGTGCGCGTAAGTGTCTGTGTGGTGTGTTTGTGCGTTTTTCTGGTGGTGAAACGGCACGGTGGAACTGATTTTCTCTACTTTTAACGGGAACCCTTCCGCACTGGTGAGTTCTTTCGTTGTGTCGTTGTCAACGGCAACCGTACTCGAGGCGGAAATGCGACGGTACAAGAATAGTTGTTAGAATAAAGCATCCAACTGTGACTGGCTTGGGCATTTAATGCGCAGTAATTGGAGTAAAGCAATCCAAAATAAAATATGCTGGTCACCTACAACTTCTAAAAGGCGCATTAATTTAAAGTAACAGTTGTATTTTTTGTTGTCAGTATTTTGAGATTAAGGTTTCTATTTTTTACCTTGGCTAACAATCTACCAGGCGTTCGTGGACCATGGTCTCCCAAAATAATTGTTAAAAAAATACGCAAAGCCTATGAGAAAACCTTTAGATATATAATCATCACTTGAAGATACTACAAATAACGCAAATTATTGCAAGATGTTTATAATGGCTGATAATGCGAATTTTTCAATTGAGAAATTCAAGAAAAGTATTTTAAAATACGTTTAAAATTGTGGCGTTTGATAAAATTTCCTTGAAGCTTTCTAAGTTACCTAGTCTATCGTGATGAATAACAACTATATATTCTGACGACACTGTCCTCACAAGTATCGAAGTCACTCTGCTTCGTTGTTCACATGTTTGCTTAACACAAAGGTATGACCATTTAAGATTTTTAACATTCTAAATGTTTATGCTACTTATTTTAAAATTAATTTTCATACAACAAACAATTTGAAACTCACAAGACGGCACATTCTATCACTACTCTCGGTCCTGTATTCCGGTTTTTAACACCCTTAAGTTTACCAAAAATTAATTATATCAGAACAAAATAATTCCCCAAAAAGAACTAAAAGCAATTTGAAACGAAAACATATCCATTCTCTGCAAAAGGCACAAAGTTGGAATAAGAAATACATCACTCCAGACGCGAAAGGAAATGTGAGATTAATAAAATAATAATAAAACATTTATTTCACGGTCAAAATACGAATGCATGCACGTGGGATTTTTGGTCGCTATTTGCAGAAGAAAACAGAAAAAAAAGAAACGATTCAGCATTCCTTTTTTCCGTTGGGTCTGAAAGTAAAGCCCAAGCGCAAGATAAAAAAAACAACAGGCAAAGAAACCGGTGAATGAAACATGCTTGAAGAGGATAACAAACCAAGAATTCAATTTCCTTATCCGTTCGTCGCTGAGTTCGATCGGATTTGTCGCGACTTCCCTTTGCGCTGCTGGGACGGTTGGATTCCGTTCGGTCGGAAGTGATGCAGAATCGGTAAAACGAGATGAGGTATGACACAATGGTGGACGCGTTTTTTTTTTTTTTGTTGGTTGTTGGGTCGGATTAGTCATCCACCTTCATCTACCTCTCCGGGAAGAAGAATTAAACTGCCTCAGGTGGAATAACAAAATAAAAAAAAGTGTGCAGGGTGAAAAGCACGGAGGGAGGGGATGAGGAATGGAACCAAAAAAAAAAAACAATACCAACTGCAGCCAACCAAAACCAAAAATTGTGGCTGGGTCTGGGACACTGATTGTCTGTTTTTCTTCACACAGAGGCAGAACACAAAATATAAAATAAACCGAAGCAGAAACCTTAAACAAACGAAGCGCGAGCAAAAAGGAATGGATCGCAAGAGTGGACCAAGCGGGACGCGGGACAGGGCGGCCTTGTCAAGGGCCGTCTCACTCAATCAATGCGTGGATGAGCTTTATTTGCATTTTTGTGTTTCGCGTACCGGTTGCTTTATTCAATTATATTTGCTGCAATGGCACGAGGTCCTGGTCCGTCGATCCGTCCCGAAGCATTCAATCCCGTGGTTCTCCTTCTACGGGTAAACAAAAGCTGCCAGCCAAAAGAGAGGGGAAGCTGCCGGTGTTTGGTACGTCTATCAATAATTCATATCCGTCCCGTCGGGGGTTGCCTAAAAAAAAGGGGGACGAAATCGAAGAAACGAACACAAATCCAATCCTGCCACGAAACAAACAAAAAACAATCGTCTCCGGAAGGGCTTAATTTCGATGAATTCTGAGAAGGAACTGGGCACACCGTGGCACACGTGAAATGAAGAGAGGTTAAAGTGCATCTGCTTGGCCACCCCAGAGAGAGAGAGAGACAAGGCACGTATGTCTCGACGCGAAAACATCAAACGGAACATGCCAACTACGAGAAGGCGATGATGACGATGCCGGACCCGGGGCTCCGGTTAATTATTAGCCGCCGGATTGTACGGGAAAGCCTCCGGACTTCGTTAGAGGTTGATCTTTCACTCATCAAAACCAATCCCTGACCGGGGTCTGCCGTACGGGATGCGATGAAGAAGCTGCCGGTAGAGAGAAAATAAGAAATAAACACTCACACATAGTCGACAAGCGTCCCCCGTTCGGTTAAACTTCCTCTGCCGGGAACACAAAATCCGGCGAAGAAGGTCAAAACGCGAACCAGTTGCTAATGAATCTGGTCAAGAATAACGCCGACGGGTGCAAGAATCCCCCGAGAAACGGTCCGGTTTGCTCTTGTATTGAAATAAATTGACCGGAAACCGTAGTTATTTTATTATGGCGTTTCCCCGTTCCTGGCTCACAGCCGGGAACGGGGCGAGGTGGGCATTTGTTTTGAGTGGCGTTCCGTTTCGTACGTACGTACGTACGTCTCGAGATCAGAAGCCAATCTTTGCATAAAACTTATCTGGGCCCAAGAATCGGACGGGGAGCGGGTTAGCGGAAACCGGGACCGGGAACAACAGCGTCGGTTGCATTTTACCCCAGAAGGGTTCGACTTAGTGGTGTTCGACTGTGGCGGTGGTCGAGATTTCTTGCCTTTCTTTACGCTGTTCCACCGGCCCACACTGTTCGGGCCTGATTCTTCGGGCTACAATGTGCCAAGATTAACGAACGAACGTTTAAGGAACGAGTGGGACGCGCGTGGACGGGTTTAAGGGTGGCATAAATTTTCATTTCGCACTGCACTCCACTTCGCCCGACAGATGCGACCGCCGGTGGCTGCTGTGGAAGTCTGATTAATGCATAAAGTGCAATAATTTTAACATCCCTTCTGCACAAAAGCCATCAAGAGGATTAAATTTAATTCGGAGCGATTCTGTTAAACGTTTGCCATTAAAGTTTCGGTTGGGAAAAAAGGTGCAATAAGGCGATCATCTTTAAAAGAAATATCAGCTATTGTCGCAATAGTTGGGAGCTGTATATGAATTGCATACTGTCAGGAGTAGCAGCGTACTTTACTTGTGACGTTTTGTTTCCTTACATAAAGATCATTTTTATCCCCATAGTGAGAATTATTTAACATTCTTTCTATACTATATCCATAAGTACTGTTGTTAATGGTTATTCTGTCTTGATGATGTTACAAGGAATTTAATCTTTAATACGTCGTATCATCCTATTCTATTTATTCAAACGTCTTCAAACGATGTGTCATACGTCTTATCTATTAAAAACAGTGAACTTGGATGTAAAATATCCGGCTTTTCAAACAACTACAATCATACTTTTACTTCCATGCTGGGAACCGCGAAATTTTAAAAATATGCCTCCAAATTGGCTCATTCCAGAATAATTGGCTCATAAATAACAACTTTAAATCGTATAATTGGGGGTCAGAAGATGCCTCATAGTACACTAGGAATTCACATGTATGCCAGTGACTTTACTAAGGTTAAGTGATCTGGTTTCCTTTTTCTAATGGTTCAGCGATTCAGATTCAAATCGATTTCAGTTCAGAAATTGTGTTCTACCTGAGGGCAACTTTTTTAGATTGGGAATGTAGGATAAAGAGTTTCAAAAATCACACGAATGACATCTTTCCTAAAGTTAGAATTAACGATGTTGTCAATCATTGGCAAGTTCAGTTCCTGTCCAAACTCCCTGTCCAATAACTCAATATTTCATAATTGTCTGATGAAGAACCTTCGCGGATGCTGTTTCGTATGTCGCAACAAAATGTACCCTCTTATAAATGCTGTGGCACGTTCGGACAGTTGCAAATAATCAAACTATTGGTTGTGCCACAACAGCCATCGCTTGGCTTACCCCAATACCAAGCTGTCAAAACATTATTTAATCATAGTGCGTTAGTGTAGTTCTAACATCGTTTCGGCTGAACAATGTGCAGTGTTTGCATTTCCCTTTAGATTTCCTTTTTTTTGTTTGCGTATTGCGAAAAACAAAGCGCGCACCATCCAAAATCAATTCAAAAAGACACTATTGTCATCGGCCACCGGTTTTGGTTGGGTGCGCGTAAAATTCGCACTTTTGAGTCCACGTCACGCCTGGTCACTGATTGCACCCACAGACAATTTAATACCGGTGCCCGTACCGCGCGATAGCGATCAAACATTCATCAGCGTTTGTTCGATGCTGTCAAACTCTTTTTTTGTCGATCCCTTGCTTTCAATTATGATCATTTTCGAGTTTATCTAAACTGAAGATGAAGGGTCGTTTTGAAGCTTGCTACGAGAAGAAAAAAATGTTCCAGCATATAGATTAGAGTGGCTTTGTTTTATCCGGCATCGTGTCGCAGGTGACATCGTTAATGGATCCTACCCGGTGTCGGTATTGTGACATCGATGCACATCACGCGCCACAAATCCCGCCTATGATTGATCGAGACTCCGATTTGGAGAGGGAGCTTTTGTATTTTTATGAGACACACTGCCGTAAATGTTTCAGGCCGGTTTGGGTGTGTTTTAAGGGTGTACGGGCAGGCAAATTGAATGACTTCTCACAAACCGGAAGGTGTGGAGAGTTCGCTCGATTCACCGTAGCGCCCATAAATATCAAACACCAGTTCCCAGTTGGCGTTGCGCTGACCGTACTATAATGGGCTGGAATCCCTTGTACGGCTTGTACACGGGAAAAAGTGCGCCTTCCACAATGGCAGGCACTGGATTCGGGTTATGTCGATTCAATTAGCATGTTGTGGCGTAGTGCTCACAGTACCACAGTACCGGAGTGTACTCTGCGTGGAATATGCTCGCCTCCCTCCAACTCCTGGGGCCGACAAAGCGGACCGATTTCGAGGCATCCCGCCCAACCCTGGTCTGGAGCCAGACGCTCCCAAATTAAATTCAATTACATCCGGTTGCGCTTTAATTAGGAGGCTCCGAAGGTTTTCGGACTACGCTGGACCCCACGGCAAACAACTGGACCGGACGCCGCTGGAAGAAAGGCTCAGCCTGGTTCAGTACGGTTTCTGACCTCTTCCTCGCAGTATTGCGGCTGATTCGCATCGAATATACATCCGCCAATTTCGTTTGACCTTTTCATCACCTTTTGTGGGTGTTGAGTGTGCTGGGTGGTGGAAGAATGTATGTATGTATGTACGGAGGAACAAATGAACGCAAAAAAATAGCCCTCCCAGCCGTGGCGGGCAGGCTGATTGGAGCGAATGCGAATCATCACCTATTCGGGGAAGAGATTTTCGGTGCGTACACGAACCTAACATCGCCTCCCAGTCGCAGTGAGGAAGGATTAGGGATATTGGGAAGTGGGAACAATTTCGGAAGCCGGAAACAGAATTATGCTTTCAAAGCATCTTCCTCGTTTCCCAACATGTTTTGTTTCCTTCTTTCAGGCCTAGAGGCGTTTGATTTCCGACCTCTCTCTGAGGGGTTATTTTGGGCCAGCTCATTCTGGTTGATCTGGAACAGGCCGCCGCAGTAACCCAAACCCTTTATACCGTACCCCAAAACAGCATGCCGACTGTTTTCTTCGGGTTGTGAAGTGTTAGTGGTGAGGTTGATATTGAAACCGGCGGCAGGCAAACGGACGCTACGCGTAGCGTATCATGCGCAACACTGCAAAAAAAAAAGCAAGAGCGAAGCAATCGGGGGTACCGAAAGATGGATTAAGACGAATGATTAATTTAATTAGTATTTACAATCTATCATTCTCTGCTGGCTCTGCCCGTGACGTCTTCCCGTCCCTGTTCGTGCTGCCCGTAGTAGGTGGGCTGATAATGATAGCTAATGAGAGTAAAAGCAACCGTATCGTAACCGACTAGGCAAGCGGCCAAGCTCCACCATTATTTTCGTACTAAGACACCTGGCCTTGGCTCGCCGTGGTCCCTCGCCCCGTGTTACAGCTTCAACGAGCTGTAATGCAAAATAATTTCGGGTGATACATCATAGCGATTACCGCAGCAAGTTCAGTTTCCCACGGTTCGAGAAGTTGGTGGAAAACTGAATTTTCATCTTGCAACAACTAGGTAGGCTGGGAGGAAAAACTTTAGCAATGAAGTGAAAGCGAATTAGTTCGGTTGTTGCGAGAGATGTTGATGCGTCAGATTATCTGGTGGTGGGAGCGGAAGGAGAATCGTTTGTGTTGTAATTTGATAAAAAAATGAATAATTGAAATGTGTAATTAGCTTCATGATAGTGAGCGAGAAACTGTCACTTGTCGGAGCTTTTTAATCGTTGTGTTAATTGGGTTCGAGTTGGCACATTTTGGAGCGATTGAAAGCATTATGGATATTAATTATTTACAACACTTCAGAACTATTCGAAATTATTTTTTAAAGTAGCAAGCAGTTGTTTGGATACATCTCTGTCGTGAGCATCTTCACCTAATTTTGTAAACAATCAAACTGTGCTCTTCTTAAACTTATGAAGTGTGGGCATAGATCAAGCATCATCAGCAAGTGTGTTGAAGAACTTTTGAATGTTGCAAGAATCTTCAAGAGAGAAATAGAGAGAGAGAGAGAGAGAGAGAGAGAGAGAGAGAGAGAGAGAGAGAATATTTCAAATTCATAAAGATTGCAAGACAGCTTCCAAAGCTAATATTGAGTATAAAATTTAAAATTCTACCTCTTTGTCGTAATCTCCGATGATATTTGACATGTAGTGCCGCCTAACACTTAATTTATTCCATGAAAAGCCGTGCTTGTTTGCCAGGGAACTATTAGAGTGTTTTTTACAGAGTAGGCATCAATCGTTATTTAGCCGTAAAGAGTTCCGTCTCCAGTTAATTTCTGCAAGTGGATTTTTTGGATTTTTTCTGCTGGTATAATGAGCTTGATGATATCGCCCAACGGTGCAACCTACCGCATTTTAGCATAAGCTTCTGTTCCATTCTATCAATGATTCGTAGGATGCTAGAATAAGCTCAATATGTATTTATGTAAAAATGGTTATTGATAATGAGTGAGATGTCAATCAACCTTTCCAATAAGTTGAGTAATTTTAAATTTAAATTTTAAACATTAAAAGCTAGTAGTGAAGGCTGGAAGAACTCTTCAAACTTCTTTCAAAACTTCATTTCAGATTGAACGCATCACTGCCTAAAGCCCACAAACGTAAACATAGATCCAATAACAGTGAAATAATTCATAAAAACTTCGTTCAGCGCGTGTAGCTCCGTTTCAAAGCAAATCGATTGGCTTGGGCGCTTTTCTTCCCTACCCTTGGCATAATTACTCGGCTTAAATTCTATTCAAACAAAACCAAACCGGGACCGACGGAGCCAATTTTGTGGCATTATCCATATTTACCAAAGTTTGCCAAGCAAGCATAACATAACGAGCCTTCATAATCTTCTTCATGGTCATAGTTGAAAGCGACAACATAGCAGCTAACGAAGCAACAAAAAAAAAATGAGAAGAGAACACCCGAGTACGCAACCTACCCTCTCACTTAAGCTCTTAATATGGAAATAAACAAATACCCAAAACCGTCAGGCTGTGTTCGGGCAGTCTGCGATGGAGGCAGGAGACGAGGCATTTTTCGGGAAACCTCACCAGGTATGGCTTTTCCGAAACCCTACAAAAACACTGCCCCGTTCGTCAGCTGCGACAAAAAGGTGGATACAGCAGCAGCAGAAGCAGCGCACACAGCTTGCCCAAAAGGTGTCCAGTTTCAGCCAGCCGAACACATCATCTGACAGATATGGTTGTTTTGGAATGGATCTTTTTCTACCGTTTCCACGTGTACAAAGCGGCACACAGGGGTTTGGACAAATCGGAAACACCTGCCTGTACTGTTGATGTTGCGCGCATTTTTCCCACTCTTCTTTTTCGGCTCTTTCGGTTTTGCGACACAGCGAAAGGGGATTAAGGTAAGCATAACTAACTGTATGGATGCAACTCGAAACAACCCATCACGGAATCACGGGAGATTGCTTTGATTAGCAGTGGTTTTCCGCTAAATGCGAGACCCCGTCGTATGCCCACTTCCGTTCCGGACCACTACGGGAGCAAACACAAAAACATTTGAAAACATTAGCAAATGGAATAGAACTGGAACACATTTTCGCACAGTCCAGGTGTGGTGCTGTGCCCCGTGTATTGAAATTCAATATTTTCTGTTCGCCTTCGACCTTCTGGTACCGTGTACCGGAGGCCAATCCATCTATCTTTTGTGGTTTCTTCCTTAACGCCGGGCAGCCGAAGGTACGAAAGCGTACCACACCCTTCGTTCGGTTTGTTTGATTGCATCCGGGAAAAAGACTTCCACGGCAGCGGAGAGTGAAATGCAACCTTCGATTGATGGGTGTGCAGACCCGGCAGTACCGCCGGGTTCGAGCAGGGCGCTAAGTAAGATATCGCACACGATATCAGCCGGCCCAAAAGCGCTGTTGAACCCAGCACGGATGATAGCCACCGGAATGCAACATCTGTCTGAGTAAGTTGTGCTTCGTTCGCTTCGTAATGCGAACGTGTACGAGATGATTATCGTTGCGCCAGCTTTCCGACCGCCGATAATTAATTTGTACTGCTTGAGCTGTGCTTTGGTTGGTCGCTGAAGTTCGGTGGAGGAGGCTATTTCCGTGGCGTAGCGTGTGGGGACGGGCAGATTGGAAAGCAAAAACATTCAAACCGCTCGTGAACCTGAGGGCCACCGCGAACGGGGCTCAGTTCGAGCGGCACCAGAAGCCGTGTTTGTAAATTGCATACATGTAGGCGTTTTTTAGGGCACGAAGCTTGTTACGTTGCAGGGTTGGCGAACATCTATTTGATTTGTAGGTCAAGTTGGGCAGGATCAATTTTCAAGCGGAAATCGTTTACATTTTCAACTGAAGATATTCACATTAATAAGTGGGATCAACAACACATTATAATTAATGAGTACTTAGTATTAAAAAAATCTCATACCAATTTGGAAATAGTTCCTTTGTATGTCTTAAGACATGATGTTTGTTTTATTCTGTTTAAAAGTTTACAGCTATGTTGAGTAATTATTTTTCATACAGCAGAATATATGAAGCTACATTTTTTTTGTTACCCACTCTTGTTTGCCTGAACAATTAAATTATGAATGATGAGGCAAAAAGACAAAGGCGGGAAAATTTTCTGTTTTTTTTTGCGCTGAAAAAACAATCTAATATCTTGTGACAACAGCGGAGCCCTTTAAAGAATTCGGCGAACTACCTTTAATGTGCTTTTCTTTCGGCCACAAGCACTTTTAGCATTAATGAGCTTTTTTGCAGCGATCCCCATCGAAGCTAAAAACACACAAAAAATCCCTCCCTGTTTAAGAAGTGCTGCGCGTCGTGTTACTATTTGTTTTACCTTTTAGAAGCCACTAGAAGCTGTAGCGAACGCGTTCAACCAAAGCAACACACATTAGTAAATGTCGAACCGTCCGTATGTTGCCCAGGGTCGGGAACGTCGGTCGGGAACCGTTTGAAAGCGATGACGGACGATGCTACTGCCACAGCTGAGCGTGTAGTCGGACATGCTAAACACAATGACAAACAATCCGGGTTCTCCATCAGAAGGTCCGCAATGTATCAATTAAAGCGTCCACCGCATTGCAAAACCTGCGCTCATGGGTCAGATAAGCGACGATAGTTTAAAGATCATGGCACTGTTTTCAGCTTTAAAAACCTTTCTTTTTCTGTCTCTGCTAACAGTATGAGCTTAAATTGTTGCTGGTCGCATTCAAAGCAACATTCGCACATTCCTGTGACCTTGGCTAAAAGTCATTCCTAGGGCGGGACTGATCAAAATCACTTTACATTACTTAAGGAAAGTAGAACGCAGATGTCAAAAAGGTCAGTGATTGAAAAGTGGGCCTATTTATTTCTAAATCTCTCCCTTTTTCATTAGCAGGATATAATTCCACCCGTGGTTTTTTGCAATCACTAAAACTGATCGATCGCCTCGATCGCGTATCGATACTCAGCCCATTGTTCAAAGCCACCCCACCCTACGTACTCGGACCAGCGTAGCGTCCAAATGTGGATCACTTTTGCAACTCTCGTTTCAAAATAGCAATGTAATGCACCTCCCGCTGGCTGGCTAGCCACGGAACAGGTCCAAATGGATTTATTAACTAGATGTGCCAATGAGTGTGTGAGGGAAAAAATGCAGCATAATCATGGTGAAAAAGAATCCGTCTTTAAATAACTCATTTATAATAATAATCTCAATGTTTTCGGGATCATTAAAATCATTTTAATTTGCTTTACTCGATATGCCTCCTGTTTTAAAGGCACAAATAGCAATAATCAAGTTCAGATGTCGTAAAATAGAGGTCGTCTTTCCAAATTATACCTCCGATATCTACTGTCACATACTTGATACCAGGAACATTAGGATCTTCCCTGAGGTGATGGATTTTGTAAGTCATTGCTTGAAACAAATCTTAATCTAATAATGGAATTGCGTTTGCTCCTAATGTAGAGCTTTATTTTGATTCCCATTATATGTAAAATGATTATGATATTCTTTTTCACTCACTAGCCTCAAATGTTTCTCATAGCGATTCGATTTATTGGCACCGCAATGCCACACATGTTAACAATTGGTGGATAATTAAATTGACTCTTTATCAACGTTTCTTATAACAAATTTTATTTCATTTTGGAATTCAAATTGCTCCAAACTATTCTCTAGTGTTACCGAAAAGTCTCCTAGGCGAGCAGC
The DNA here is from genome assembly GCF_943734755.1 of Anopheles moucheti. Lineage (NCBI taxonomy): Eukaryota > Metazoa > Arthropoda > Insecta > Diptera > Culicidae > Anopheles > Anopheles moucheti. The sequence goes on from NC_069141.1 coordinate 28,804,203, forward strand.
AAACTCATAACCTCTTCTCAATATTCGCAATAAAGCAAATTCGCTTGCTGTGAAGTAGTACTCATAATTAAAAAAGCCGGATATTAATCGACAATAGCAAAATTATTAGCAAAGACAGCTCTAATATTAAAGCTTCAGCATTTTCTCATAACACCATGTCGCAACACGTTATTGTATACATACCCAACCTCCAAATATTCGAATTGAATGCTAATAATGGGAACTGCAAGTTGGTCGGGCCAAATAAGGTGTGAAATTAATTGACACACGAATGACGCTCCGGGCGATAAAATGCATCACAAACACCGCCGCTCACGAGCGTGGCGTTAGAATCATTAAGCGTGAAGTAAAAATATGCGCAGCATTTAACTGGTCAGCTGCTGTGTTGCTGCTGCTTGTCCTGGCGGAATCAAGTTTCTTTAAAGGGACACCGTTTCGACTCATTTGCTAAGCACTATTTAAAAAAGGGTAAGTGCTAAAAGAAAATAAAACATGTCACAGCGAGAGGGTTTATCGATCCTTTCAATCAAACTGGTAGCTTGGTATGTGTGTACGGGGTTTTTTTTTGCAGCGGCATGTTAATATTTGCATTATGAACAACAGAAAATTACAATGCCGTTGTGAAAGACGTTAATAATGTAGTATAATATTTATATTCGCCGTGGGTCAGAAAACGGAAAGAAAGAAAAAACCACGCACACACACACGCGATCAACATTCACGCACATTTCAAATGCACACATTTCCAAATGCTTTCCATCAGTTTTAAGTGGCATTTGGCAGGTTCCAGTGTTCGGTTGTCCGTGTTGCGCGTGAACCGTGATCGGTTGGTAGGCAAATATCTGCTACACGTTATCTTCGCCAAACATATGTGTGTTCGAGCCCACCGTACATCGGATTCCAAAAAGGATTGCATTAACACTTTGCGTACCGGCGAGAAGCTGTATCTCTGCCTGCTGGCTCTTTCTAGCCTGCGCCCGATCACGATCTTCGCCTGATGGGGAGGCCCAACGCACAACAATTGAACACCCATTTGCTGGGGTGCTTGCATGCGTATGCAAACATTGTTATACGCTCCCCATCGGGAATGTTGGGGGGGGGGGGGGGGGGGAGGAGTTTGTTGGAGATATGTAAACCGCAACTCATGGTGGCGTACCCATTGTCGAATTTTGGGTGATCCATAGCATAAGCGGTCTCTCCCACATCCTCACTCCACCTGCGCATGTGTTCAGGGAGCGTCCATTCATAAAGAGGAACGACACTTAGCGGTTCAGCCGTTGAACGGTGACCTTCGGTGTGTGTATATATGTTTTTGGAGTTTGTTGTTGAAGCAGTCTAGTTGACAAATGCAGCTCGAGCGGTTTTTTTTCGGAAAGAGGTCAAATGGTCATTAAAAAAGCGTTTGATGGTGTGTTCCTTTCTCTTGGATTTTTTTTTTTGGAGATGACAGATACTTGACATATTCAATGGTGGCTTCATTAAAAGGGGGTAAGTTTCGTTAAATCAACTCAATTGAAGCAAACCGTTCCGAATCTGAAGTTGTGAGCATAAAAATGTATAATTAAGAAATAGATTCCGCAGCTCGATTTCAAACCTTTTCTCTAAGCTTCTCACATCCATACCGCGGGTCATGCTGGACACGAAGCGGTAAACGATTCGATAACAGATGCTAAACACTTGAAGCAACACATGCGTTGCCCAAATCTCCTAAAGTCCCACGACTGGAGGGAAACGCACTGACTGGTTCCAGAGCTCTTCACCACGCGATCGCCAGCCGCGGTGTGAATCGAATTGGAAACGTTCGATGTGCGGTACTTTTGCAACCTGACGAGTTTTTGACAGAGTTGCAAGAGTCTGCTGTCGATGGTGGTTGGTGCTGGGCAAAATTTTGTGCTTAATTTGTTGTACAATACGCCCCAACCTTCACACATTTGTTTGGAAATGGAAATTTAATTTTCACCCGAACCTTACTCAAACCACGAAAGGGCCTTTTGCATGCGCGCGTCCAAGGAAACGAAAGGAATTCGTGAAGAATGAATTAATTTTCCGATCTCTGGTTTGTTTGTCGGGCGTTTCATAATATGCATTTTGAAAGGCAAAATTTAATAATAATAATTCTTCTCTTTTTCCTAAACGCACTTTGATGGAAAATATTAGAGAAGCTTCCCTATTTTAAGGGTTGATGTCCCAGTCAATCACGGTACGCTATTGATAGCGGAGGATTGATAGTGTCAATCATTTCTTTAACGATTGAGATATCACTCCATAAACGTTTCGTATATCTCCACCATGCAAAAGAGGGGATCAGTCCCAAACGGAGATCATATATCATTCCGAGGTTAAGATTAGTTTGACACCACAACAAATTTGTTTCGCTGATGACTGCATTATTAGTGGTTTCTATGCGCTACGGGAGTGGCTAGTGCAAGTGTTGTTGCTTTGTTTGCTCATTTTAACGTGGGGGATGCATCTAACATTGACCTTGATCGCTGTACGCTTCGAAAGATGATATAACGAGTGAGCTATTTCTTTTTCTTCCATACCATTGCACGCGCTAAGTAAACATATTAAACGGTTTAAATGTTGCATACGAAACATTCCGCAACAAACCCGCGGCTCGACTGACCGCATGCAAACCAATTCGTCACGATCGATATTCCCACAGCTTCCAACGGCGCTCCGCGGAGCATAAGAAACATTGCGTTAGTCGCACGACAACAACGCGCCGTGTTTCGTGTTGCCTTCGTGTTGCGTGTCGCGTTTGTCGCGGCTGCTGACCAGTGGTGTGGTGGAGTCGCGATCTTCTCCGAGCGAACGTTTGAGACGGTCATATAAAATCAACATCCTCGCCTGGTGGCTCTTTTAGTTGAACGACGGTCGTACGGTGAGGTGTGTTAAGATAAGGGTTTAGGTTCAAACAGTCGTTAGCTGGTGACGGATTAGATAAGGGAAGATCTTTCAAAAAATTGCCAATTCCTGTGCGGTGGGAGTGAAAGTGTTTTCATGGTGATTAAGCTAAGCCTGTGCGCCGTCGACTCACCTATCCCAGCGTGTCCTTTTGCTGGGGAAAAGTGTTGATCAAGTTCCTCGACGTTAAGGGCGGAACCATGTGGGGGTTTGTGGGGATGGTGCGGATGGTGATGGTGGCGGTGGTGGTGGTGCTGGCAGTGGTAATCGTGGAGATGCCCGCCCTAACCGACGGTGCTAGGGTGTTGGCCATCTTTCCCTCGCCAGCACGCAGCCATCAGATAGTGTACCGAGCGTTCATGAAGGGTTTGATCGAACGGGGTCACGAGCTGACGATTATGACGACAGATCCGTTCGCGACGGACCATCCGAACGTGACCGTGATTGACTGGAGCTACGCGTACCGGATCGTGGAGCAAAACCTCGACGTGGTTGACATGAAGCAGCGCAATATGAACTTCTACCAGATCGCTGTGCAGCTGCGCAGGACGACGCGGTTGTTCCTCGAGGCGGAACTGGCCCATCCGGACGTGCAGGAGCTGATACACGGCCGGGACGCACACTTCGATGTGGTGATCGTGGAGTACTATCAGTTCACACCGATGTACGCGTTCGCCGAACTGTTCCAGGCCCCGTTGATCGGTATCAGCTCGATCGATTCGATGGGCATGTGCCATGAAGCGATCGGGAACGTGATGAATGTGGTCGCACATCCCGAGATGAATCACAAGTTTACGCACGATTTGAACTTTTTCCAACGGGTAGAAGCGGTCATCTCGAACCTGCTGATCCAGTTCCACATTATGCCGACCGATTTCGCCATATTTGATCGCATGATCGAGCAAAACTTTGGCAGCAATATGACGCGATCGTGGGAGTTGATGCGCCGGGTTGACTTCTTGATGGTGAACGCGGAGCCATCGCTTGGGTATGTGCGTCCGCTAGTGCCCAACTCGATACAGCTCGGGTTTATGCACATCGAACCACCGAAAGCGCTACCGGCTGATCTTCAAGCGTACCTCGATCGTTCGGTGCACGGCGTGGTGTACTTCAGTCTCGGCACGCTCATTCGCAGCGATTCGCTCAATCAGCACAACCTGAACCTGTTTCTGGAGGTGTTTAAGTCGCTCAAGTATGACGTGCTGTGGAAGCATGATGCTGATCTGGATCTCAATGGCACCACCAACATTCGTATGGAGCGCTGGGTGCCGCAACAGGATCTTCTCGGTGAGTAGCCTAACAGCTGTTCCGCGAAAATGAAACGAGGTGTGAAACGAAGCGACTGTCCAGAGGCAAACCGGGATGGGCTTCACGGTGATGTGCATGCGAAGGGTTGGTTTGTATTGTACCAACTTTTCACACTTTGATCGAGAACACGCTTGAGGTAGACTTAATATGGTGGGACAATATTTGTAACCCCCATCCCCTGGTGTGTGCTTAGACGAAAAAGGGTACAATTATACAGGGAACCGGGTATGGCGTCATCGACGTTGACAACAAGTGTTACTTACAAAATGGAACACTTTCGCGGCACTGTAAATATCTACCCGTGAATGTGATGCGTTCCACAAAAATGGACACCAAGCACAAGAAAAAAAAGTAATATTTTAACGACGTGCATGAATGAAGCTATCACGCCACTCACTGTACTACCTGTACCAAAGAAACAATGTGCCATGAGACGGGCAGTATAAGTAATCGCACGCCAAAAAACTGTTTTATGTACACACGTGCTCTTAATTGACGCTTAAAAGCAATGCTCATTACTGGATTTACATTAAAAAATGGTAAAAAAAACCATTTTATTCCTACAGTGTCCTTCGTCCTAGAGCACTTTTAAATCACTGCTCAAGGTCGCACTGCTCCGCAACGATTTCTGGAATTCGTTTTTAATAGTGATGCTTAGGTAGCTTATTTTTTTTTTGCATATTCCTTATCTTGTTTTATGCTGTAGCTCGCTGCTATTTTTTGTGATGTCCACCTCAATTTAATAGTTGTCAATGGACCTCAGCGATGATGGACTCTCTTTTAACAGACTTTTTTGCACAAGGGGAGATCTTGTTGACATTTGTTTAACGATAGTAGGGAGCGCGTTTTGTTGATGCTGGCAATTTGCACCATGGGCTGGTTTGCGCACCGACCAGGCCCAACACACGGTATACCATCGAATATGGGTTTTCCGCGCACCGTAAAATCGCATATCATCAACGATCAATCCGCTGCTGCAAAGTTTGGCCCATTTACACACGTGTTCGTCCGAGAATTATATGGAGCGAAATTGTTTGTGTGCTCAAGCGGTTAGGAATACTTTTGGGTTAAACCATTTTTGGCATGACAGCGACAGCGGTTCAGTAATAACGCTGCCCATTTGTAACTTGGCGGTACGGGATGGACAGATGGTTTGGCCCGCTGATTGGTTGAAAATCTTTTTTGTTAAAACGACACTTCAGCGGATCATATCGATCAAGCTCGCTCATCAATTTCCATCCATACACAGTTGTCTAAAACAATAATGCACGGGTTGCTGCGATTCAGAGATAGGGAAAAAAACATATTTGATGTCTTTATCTCCATCGGCGTTGTCACTCTCAGCGGCGTTTGACCGTTTGACGTTTCACACTTAATCCATCAAATGCCAGCAACGTGCGTTGCGCAGGTCAGGGCACGTGGCACGACTCCCGATGTCTAAAACGGGCAGGAGTTGAGTGCTCTCCTCGGCATCCATGACCTAGTTCCTGCTACCCGAACCGTAGATTTCATAATCAACTCTGTTTTCGGGAGTCTTCATACCTGCTGAGTGGGTGCCTGCCCTCAGCTCGCTGTCGAACGCACGCACGATCGACGATTGATGGGTGGAATTTCTATAGAATCTCAGATTGAGGTTCGTTTTGCGTAGAGGCACTTCTTTGCTATCTGTGCTGCTGACTCATGACATTGAAGGAACTATCCCGCCCGCTTTCTTGTTTGCTATTTTCAAAAACAGGTTTCGCTTTCGTTCTGTGCGCTCTTTGCGCTTTACCATCGACAAAGCATCGTACCACGCGAAGATGATCGTCATCAATCGCCAAGCGACCAGCCCCGATAAAAGCGGATGAATTTGATTATTGCACAACAATGCGACCAACTCCACTTTCGGCTCGCAGATGCAGATTTGGCCCGCTCAGAAGATGTCAAGTTCATCGAGGAAGCTGCAAAATTTGGAGATACCTTCGGATGTGTTGCTCCAAGGTGCGGGACCGACAAAACAGGTTCTGCACTGGAGGATGTGATATTCGTCTGTCGATATTCAAGATCATCGACTGTGGAGCAGCCCGTGTTTACGAACCGGTACGACACATCAAAGAAAGATAAATAAATTAATTATGTAAAGTTATGTTTGTAGCGTTCGGCGTGCTAAATATCGCAGCTTTGTGGCGAATTTCGTCCCAATGTCACGCGCTCGATGGTTTTTTTGAAGGTGATACGAAATTCAAGATCACTATTGGTGTGCCGCAAACCGGGCAGAGAATAATTCTTTTCTCACCAGACAACTCCAGATATTGAGCCGAGGCAAGGCAGACATGATTGGGAATGAAATTAAAATGGGAAGAGTACATCAGACATCACACCTCACTTATGTCAGAGTGGGCAACGGCAACGGAAGTAGTAACATATTTGTAAATCTATTACTTACAACGAGATTCCTCAATTTCAGGGGTTTAAAAGCAATGCTTCGAAACATTCGGTTGGATAATCAAAAACTCCAAAGATGTGTGAACTTTATGGCAGCCCTAAAGTAAACAGGTTGTCCACGATGACCTACCGTACACTCTGGTTATTTCTGCAAGCAGAAAATGTAGCATCTTTTTCACGTTGGAAAACTCAACGGACCATCGTTAGATAAAAGCGAGGCTCTAACAGAAAAAAAATGATCATTTTGTTGGAGGGCTTGTAACCATAATAAAGCCCTACAGCGAAGGGGTTTTTTTTCGTGAAGCGGAGGAGTTGAAAGCAAGTTTACGCGATACGGATGAGGGATTGTCATGGACATAACCATTGATACAGATAAGAAAAGAAAAACAAAACCTCAAGACACGTGCTCTTCTGCTAGCCTTTATTGAAAAGGGCTGTGTTAAATAATGTGTTCCCTCCAAACTGACCACCTTTCATTCCGCAGCACATCCGAAGGTGAGAGTGTTTGTCATGCAGGGCGGCCAGCAGTCGATGGAGGAGGCAATAGACCGGCACGTTCCGCTCGTGGTGATACCGTTCAACTTCGATCAGTTTGGCAATGCGGACAAGGTGACCGAGCGGGGCATTGGGCGGTCGGTGTGGATGGAGCGGTTGACGGTGGAGTCACTGCGCGAGTGTATCTTGGATGTGGCCAGCAACAAGCGGTAAGTAGCGAAACATATTGACCCATTTCATGTTCTCACCGATTGACACCGTTGCCGGGCAGGTATAAGCGTAACGTTGCCCGACTGGGAAGACTGGTGCGCGATCAACCGATGCGCCCGGTTGAGAAAGCGGTCTGGTGGACGGAGTACGTCATCCGCCACAATGGCGTGGAGCACTATCGCTACCCGGCAGCTCACATGTCCTTCCTGGTGTACCACTACTACGATGTGTTCGGGGCAGGTCTCGTGCTAGCTGTTGCTATCCTGACCGGACTCTACTACCTGCTGAGGCGAATATTCCGCTGGTTAAGCAACGCGGTCAAGTACGATCAAGGTCACCGGTCGAATGCGAAACTGATGAAGGAAAAGGCCCTGTAAAGACGTCCATCCATCCGAACCGCGGATGATTATGCAAACCGATCGGGCCACCGTTGGGAACGAACCTGACATTGCCCAACGTGCCGGGTTGGGTCAACTACTACCAGCGGACCGTTTCCGTGCGTAACACCGATCGCGCGAGGGGAACGATTTCGCAGTCGCCCAATTAACAGGTCGCACAGTGAGTCGCTCCCTAGCCGCAAAAACAGAGGGTGAGACAGTGTTAATAGCTAGGGGTTTTAAGTTATCTATCGATCGGGTTACTTCCTGCACCATGGACATGGAGTCGATCACACTATTGCTGCATTTTTATCGCAGCACTCGTACGTTAAAACAAACATAACCATTAAATCCCATCAAAACACAGCAATAGGGGAGGGGAGGTTGACTTTGTGGCACACACACTCTCGTCCGCACTCTGTCTCGTTGTTGTATGTGCATTTTTTTACTCTTTTCCCTCGTGTTTAAGTCGTGATAAAACGGTAGGCTGTAGGCTTTCTGTGAAGCTGAAAGAAACGAGTGATTGGGATCGGTCGACGGACGGACCAGGCTAGGGCATGAAGGATGTGCCGGGATTTCCGGTAAACACACTTCCAAACGATGGTGTGGACAACTGCAGCGCAACAAACGGTCACATTTACGGTTTTTGGGGGCCACCCATACGAATGCCGGGAGCCGATACCGTGGTCAGCCGTGAGGGCTGGGTGTACTGGGGAGGGAGTTTGTTTTCGCATATTGCACTGCAACTGCTGCTGCCCGACTGCAGACGGAAATTGCACATCGTAAATCATTTAAAACTAGACACCGGCGCGCTACCGCCGGCAGCTCGTCTAGGACTGCCATAATAATAGGAAGAACACACACAACAACAAAAAAACAGCTCGGAAGTGAGGCACAGGCCGAGAAACGTCGACGGTAACGGGTTTGAAAAAGGTGTATATAGTGACTTATGTAAATCTTCCTGCAGGTACACTACGAACGACCAAACAATTTGTTAAAAGCGCAAAATTTAACGCATAGTTTTAATGGTTTTAAGCTAGTAATAAAGCACATAATGTTAAACATTATCACCTTTTTTTTTTTTGGTGGTTGGTTTTCGTTTTGGTTGGGTAATTGAAATGAAGGTGAGAAATCAAAAAGCGTCCGTTTCCTACACGCAGTACGGAACGGGTGAAACGCTGCTTCATCATAGGCCGTCTCTCCCTCATCTCCTCACCACCCCCCGAAATAAACTATTCGCCCTTCTCATACTTCTCATCACAGCCCATCGGTGACCTTTTTGTAGGTTAGCTACACCGCTTTACACGGTAGGCCTTTCGATTCAATGTGCTCGAAAGCGTACCGTACATGTGGACCATGCAACCGTGCAGCTCGCCAATGTCCAAAGTCTAATCACATATTGCACTCGGAAAGTGTGATATATGGTTTGCACTGCATCCGTTGACCTTTCGCACACATTCCGAAGCACACATGCACACGTGTGTGTGTGTGTGATACGGTCCATTGTGCCTTTCCGTAACAGGAACTGCCGTCCCTTATCGTGCACTTCCCCACCTTCAAGTGATGGTTTGATCCATGACATGCAAATGATTATGTTTACATGTTGTTATCTTCCGCCCACTGAATGGTGGGGTCAGAAACGGTGAGAAAATGGTAGGAAGAGATCTTCCGGTTCACAAATGTCTCAATGAATCTTCTTCCATCCATTTCCGTCGCTCTGTGACCGCTCTCCGTGCGGCTCTGTTTGTAGCTAATATTTTAAACAAAATTATCATCCGGCAAGAAGAACTGTCGCCCGGCCCCGTGTTTGGTTGGATGGCTTTGAGGGGGTTTTGAGAATAGAACTTACATGCGACTGTTCAACGCATGGCCCTGTGTAGTGAACCGTGCGTTGCGAGTTGATTACTTATATATGTATAAGGAGAACGGGAGAAGATGATATTTTCCTGCTTGGAGCATCCTTACTGCACATTGAATCAATTAATAATTTGCAGTGCTTAAGCTCACAAGTAACCAACAAAAGGAATTTATCTATGTGGGTCTACCATCTAGAGAAATTTATTCATTGCAAGATGTGCACCGAAACAACTTATCGCACAAAAGGTAAGAAAGGCAATGGAAACAACAGTTAAAAGGAAATGCTCTCTCAATGATATGCAAAAGCTAATCAAATTTACAGCTTTACGCTTCCAGCGGGCATAGACATAATGCACTTCGCATTTTGTTCAATCAGAAAAGACGAACCTTTCCAACGCTGTGCACAAATACAATTTACCGGAAGGATTTTCTGTTTCTATAGTAACGCTAAAGCGTAGCTATATAATATGGGGAACAAGTAGAACAAAAGCAGAAAGTCTGCAAATGCATTTCGCTGGAAAGCTTTTAAAAACGTTAATTTTTGTTTTTGCATTGTGGAATAAAGCTTTTTCGTCAGCTCTATAGCAAGATGCTTGATAATTCGATAAATTAAATGCACTTCCATAGAAAGCCCGTTGTCTCCAGGAGGTAGAGTTGTTCTGACTGCGAACTAAAGCAGCTTTGCCTACTGTGATGGAATGAGAGCAGCAATGATGGTATAACCTTAGCTTTCTGCATGTAGGCTTTCAATAATGAAGAACATAAACTCTAAAAGAAGGGTTCTAGAAATCTCGCAGAACTAGCAGACAAAAAGCTCACAATTGTTTGCAGTTTAAGATTAAGAAACGCTAAAATAGTTTCATTGATCTTTGTGATACATTCCAGTCGAAATTTAATGCCTCATGTCTGTGCCCTGAAGTCATCAATTTATCATCTGCTGGAGCGGATTGGGGATATTGCAAAGTTTGAAAAACTTCATTTCATAAAAAAAATTTAATCATTATTTGTTGCCTTAAGACAGAAATTTAAATGCCGATTAATTTAAAAAAGTTACCATTCTTTAACCCACAGCAGTTTTTAGGGAACAGCTGGCAACAAGTAGAATGTTTATACTTAAATTTTAACTTTCTAATCTTTAACACAGCAGTTTACTCCGATCATTTTTAATAACTATCAATAAAAGTTAAAAAAGACTATCCACATTGCTTTGATGGTAATACGCGCTAAAAGTACATTTGAAGCTTTAGTGTTAATTTTTTTAATATCAATCAGGAAGTAGAGCAACTCTTCCAGAAGAAACAGGTCATTTCTACAATAAGCTATTTAATAAAATTGCTCAACGATATCAGCCAGCAGACTTGAAGTAGTTTTGAATGAAAACGCATTTCTATGATTAAAAAAAAATCTATTACGAAAATTTTCTATTTCTGAACATACCTTACATTGCTGCAAATGCAAGGCCCTGGCATGTTGAGCCTTTGCCGCATTGAAGCCGATAATTTGGAATTATATTCCCGGGAGCATAAAAAGCACACAGCTTCTAATGGTGATGTGCATCTCGTTGTGCTAATACTGTAACAAAATCCTCTGGCGATGACATACATCTGTGTCTTACTCGATGCAACATGCCGTGTCTCGTACCCTTAACGAACGAGAATGTTTGAGCCCATTTGGCTCTGTCTTTGATTAGCCCTCTGCCACTCCCAGAGATCTCTACAGGTTCCTAGCTAGCGGAAGCGAACTTATTGTGTGTTGCACCCGTAGGGATGTTGCTTCATGCAACCGTATCGGTTTATAGCTGGGACGACGACATACACTGCTGCTACTTGTCAAGTACTAGCAGCGAGAAGAGATGAAAATTATCATCAAAATATCTCCGTATGTCTGCAACTGAAGAACGGCCTCTCAACCTTATGGGCCCTATCCAGTCACTGGCCGGGCGGGACGCAGATTTGGTGCAGACGGTTTCCGTCAACTGCGGGTCGGTGCATCCTGCACCTGACAAACACACCAACACACACACCCACACAAGCCAATATTGTGCATGCTGGCAATGACAATTCATTGGAGAGATTGGTCGAGATGGAATGATATGTTCCACGAAACATTTATTGTAGCAATAACAAATGCTCGGTTCAATTACGTGACTCCCGGGGGACAGGATGCAGGATGTGACTGGGAGAACGAAGGCAATAAGGAGTGTATCGCAATGGAAGCGGAACTCGTAACGGATAGACGAGTGCTTTACTGGTGGCAAGCCAACCCCGGGTTTTCTGGTGAAAGGCCGTAGCACTGCAGGATGCAAACGCTATTCAACTGCAGTGCACAATACGAGGTGCCTGTTACGTTTGGTAGAAGCTTTCGCCGTTTTGATGGGCGATCCCCCGATAAAGGGCGCTTCGAAAGACGAGAGGAAAATCTTAATGATTTCCTGCACGGTAATCAGGATGCTATGTCGGGAAGGAAGTGACATTGGTTCCCCGTTTGACGGGATGCAGATCGGTTGCCAATATCCCGATGGCATTGGATACAGAACGGTGCCGCTTCGGCTATCGAACGGTAAAGATCTTCCATTGCTTTTGTGCACGCATTTGATTTTAGCAATGCATTCAGCATTTTTGTTTCTTCTTCTCCTGCATTCTACCCATTATTGTGAGCATGATATCGTTAAAGCTTTCCGTGAAGTTATGTGTTGTGCTTTGTTACTCCTGGCATTAACTCATTCACCGAGCTAATCGGCATGGCAATCGAACAATGGAATGCGAGTGGTTTGCAATCAACTAATCGATTGCGATCGACCCTGCCACCCGCTGTGGAGTTTGTGGCTTCCAAACAGTGGCGCGATTTTCGAACGCTCGGCGGGAATCATGTTTACTCCCTTCGTAGGAATTGATACAGATTTTCGATTTGAAAGCAAACATTTCTTTGCTACTAATTAGCTCAGAAACGATGAAATCCACGAGTAGTAGTGAAATTCAAGTAGGCTAATACAGCATGCGTTTGTTGCCTTTTGTTTGTCTTTTATGATGTAACATTAATGCGAATCTTCATTGGAATGTGAATGAAAAAAAAAATCAGGGTTAAAAAAGGCAGTTAACTATTAGTACCGTTTTTGTGACTGATTAACATTATTAAAAGCAGCATGATTCCCTATCACTACTCCGATAAGAATTGTGTAGTGGAACTAAAACCATTGAGAGGAGAAAATATCTTATTTTGAAGAACTTCCACTGAGTTTTTTCTTAAGGCTGAGGATAAACAGTAGAAAGGAATACAAAAATTCAGTACTTTTATAGCTTGAACCAAATCAAAATTCGGTTATTAGCTCAAACTTGTACAAAAACAAATGGTCACCCCGAAAAACTTTCTCCTTCGCCGGGTTCCGCTTATTCTTTCACGTGACAAACGAAGCAAGGATAAAGGTAAAAGAGTATCGCTGGTAGCGTAGTTATGAATAACCTTCTCCACCATCGCTCTAACTACCTTGGCTGGGCACAAATTGAAAGCACACAAAACTAATTACAAAACCGGAAATTAAAAATGGATGCTACCACTATCGGTTGGTCAATGATGTGGAAATGTTTCTTCTCCGAGTGGTGATGGTGGTGGGTGCAAAAAAAAAAACGCTGCCAAAACCTTCGAAACAAACATTATTCATCCTATCAGCTTCAGATGTTTGTGTTTGTCTGTGGGTGCAAAATAAGAGTTCCACTGTTTTCGAGCAAACTACCCCAACTACCCGTACCTGAGGGTGGAGCAGAAGAATAACGTTGGAATGCAGAAATAAAAAAAAAATGGAGTAGAAAACATCAAACTCTTGTGTTCCGGGGGGCTAGTTAGTAGTCGTAGCCGTGGTGTTCCACAAAGCCATGATTTAGCCTTGATTAGTTTGCATCGGAATTTCATTGTCTCCCGCTTCGGTACCGTTTCCGACAGCTGCATCCGACAGGATGGTTCCGATTTGTTTGCCAGCGTACCGTACGGAATCCATTTGTACAACGACTACAAATTATATTACTCATTACGTAAAGATACAAACACTGGGACCGAAAGATGTGGCTCCTTGTTGCAATCTGGTTAACCGGGCAGTTACAATTGCCGGCTAGCAAGGAGAGATATTTTCATACCGGACCGGAGTGCATCACAGTCGAGCGAAGACTGCAACAATCCTTAACGATCTGTGACTGGGGCTGCCCACGTCCTTCGTTACGCCCAGCTTGACTTTTCAGCTACAAATGCTACAACTGCTTTCATGCTCAATTTACATCCCCCACTGTCATCCCGAGCACCATCGCCATTTCTCCCCACTCTCAATCGGTTTTTTTTGCATGTACACCCGATCCTTAGTAGTAGCGAAAATCGGATGCTTAGATGTTTGCTTATTTCATTCTTTTCTTCTAACGCTCCTTCCGACCGTCCAAAACCCCGAAATTGGATACAACATTTCAAAATGAGAAAACACACACACACCGCCATCACCCACCACATCCGAGACTGACACTTGCCTTTTCCGGTTCTGTGCCAACCAAGGGTGCATGGAAACGGTCTGTGAATGTATCCATCGCACCCTCGCGTGCGTCTCTTTTGCCGTCCGTTACGGTACGGTAGACGCTGCGTCAGATTGTAACGTTACACGAACACAAAACCCGGCCAACGAAACCCACTCGAAACAAAATGGCAAACAAATGCAAGCATGCCTGTTTTGCTCAAACCCTCCCCCCCCAAATGCAGCATGCACCAAAGTTTATCCTTTTGCTCGGAAATCTCGCCCAATGTCTCGTACGGTATTCCCCTGGGAGGTATTCCCGAACTGGTGCGTTACTGCAGGATGAGCGGTGGGTGGTGCATGTCAAAATGGAAATGAGAATGGCCAAACCACGGGAATGGACGAGATAATTTCATGTATCTTTCATTTCGATCGAAATTACAAAGTATTGTTAACCGCTTGTCGTCGTTTGGTGCTGTGATTGCGTAACTCCACAGCCCGGATGATTCGGCCATGGCCAGCGGGAAAGGTAAAATTGAACAAAATAAACTTCGTACAGGCCAGCAAACGGAGACAAATCATACATTCGAAATGAGTTGTAACATTATTTTCATACTCCGTTATTGGGTTACTTTTTAAGCAAACGAATGCTTTACTGTATTTATTTGTGCACGGGGAAATACTGTACTGCAATTTCCATTGTGTGTTTCTAGGAGAAAGTGAGATAAAGTTACGCTTTCGCTGTGAGCACATGTGGCCGTACGTTTGCCAATGGGTAATAAAGCAATTATATCTCTCTGAATCACTGCTGTGTTTAGTAATTTGCTACACCTTGCCAAGTGCGTCGTGGGTGTGTTGCTGTTGCTTTGCCTGCTTTGATGTTTCATTCCACAATCGCTACTTCCTAACATAATTAAATCAGGTTGTGTACTGTGGTTAAAAAAAACAACGAAACTCATGTGCCGATCAACAATCGTGATTCGATTTTTTGTCTATGAAACGGAATGCAATCCATCGTTATCGATATCTAAGCAATAATTAGAATAAATAAGAATACGAAATTTCTTAAATTATGTAGATGCAAGCCATCTGCTATCGGAATGAATGTTTTTATTACCGCCATATTTTATTCCATCTGTTCTTATTTTGACAGTTTGTAGGTTGTGCGTTTATTGGTTTATTGTGTGTTTAAAATACATTTTCTGTTTGACTGCTTTTATGTCAACAGTGAATGCATTATCACGATTTTTATTGCTTTACCTCAGTCGAAATTATAAAATCGAACGGAAGCGAATAAATCATATTAGATGGATGATAGTCGTGTGGTCAGGTCAGATTTATTTGAATATTTTAAGAAGGTAAAATGTTTTACTATTTTACTTAGAAGCACCATGATGACATTGCTTGTATGGAAATGTATTGTAATAAAAATGAATAATCCGAGTGACATATTAAAGCTTTTAAGATTATTTTTATTTGATTATTTGATCAAATTGAGTTGATTTTTAGATGTTTTTTTTTTTATTTTAAAGGCTTTCAAAAAAGGCAGCGGCGGATCAAACGGTAGGCGGAATAGGCGGTCGCCTAGGGCATCGCCGTGTTGGGGGCCCCAATCATTTTGTGCCGATTGTGCGATTTTTGGTAATTTAGCAGCAGAGATAATTTATAGCACAAAATCTAATTAAAAGGGTAGAAAACTGATCGAATATTTCCTTAGATTTTATATATACTTGGTAAGATAATTTTTTTTATATTTGATTAGCTATATCGGCCCGGTTACACGGCTACGCAAGAGAAGTATGCAGTGTATTCAAACTCCTTCTTCTTTATCGGCACGACATCTTCAGGATGTTTAAGCCTACCATTTCTAGTCTTTTTTACTTTATTTACCCGTAGGATAGTCAGAGCTGCGTACGGAGATTTGGTGGTCCAAATGATTTTTTCCCGTGGTCCTGTCTTGTGCAGATCGGCTGCGCTACCAATAAACCATCTGGCCGCCCCGTGAACCCCTTTTACTTCAACCTATTCATGTATTCTATTTCTTGAACGGGGTTTTTTCATCTGTTCGTAAATGATCCTACCGTTAGATGCTAAAATAGAAATCATGCTTGTTTTCACTTCCGCGCTATTCGCCAGCAATTGCCATTGCGATTCTCGTGGTGTGGTATTGTTGTCTCTCGCCGTTTGAACCGTGAAAATGTCCAGCCTACGTGTTTCGAAACAGTATTGTGGTGGAGTATTGTGTTTAGTATTTCCATTGTCAAAATTTTTGCAAGTTTGCAAGCCGGTAATGCTGTCAGTGTACTACGAAATAGCTAGCATTGTCATAGAATGTGAATAAAATCATATTGCAGTCATTAGAACTCACTTTTCCGTTTGATATTTCATACCTCATGGTTCTTGGAATACCATTTTTGTTTTTCTTGATTATTACTTAATTGAAGCTGGATTGTAGGTCCACCCATCCAAAACTGTCCAAACACTTCATCATATCCCCTTGTAGAATACTGTTCAAACTACATTGTTGTAATCTCGGTAACATTTGCATCGTTGTTAGACTGAAATTGTTCTAAAATTTCCAATTCTAAATCCATACGCTTTTAGATCATCGCCGCGAAATCGTTGATCTATATTAAAAAAAGAACACGAAAAATGATACTTGAAGAAATCAAGTATGCATTGATATAAAAACGATGTGTTCAGTGAAGAACCTATCATGGTAGTCTTGCTAAAACATTGTCGTGCGTGCTGGAAGCGGTCTCGTTTTTTTTGCATTGAAAACTCAGTTTGTTTGAGAAAAATTAGTGAGTGCTTTGTGGTGTTGTAAACCTATAATTGGC
This sequence comes from Anopheles moucheti, assembly GCF_943734755.1. Classification (NCBI taxonomy): domain Eukaryota; kingdom Metazoa; phylum Arthropoda; class Insecta; order Diptera; family Culicidae; genus Anopheles; species Anopheles moucheti. The sequence continues at coordinate 28,821,107 of NC_069141.1, forward strand.
TACTGACTATGGAGGAGCACGTAGTGTGTTTCATATTGATGTAAATGTGACGAAATGATCGCAAGTGTCTTCACAATGAGCGAAGAGATCGGCCCAGAAATTCTTGGATTTCTTGACGCACGGACAACCGACCTAAAATTGGAGCATCAAACTTCATACGCGAAAATCAAGCGAACGATCGAAATTCACATTAATATGTGCAGGGCCACGAGAGTTGGCAAATTTGTCCAATGACCAAATAAACTTGGCAACTGTGAAAACCACTCTACCATAGCCGCGCACACAATTGTTTTCAGATTTCCGATACCAGGAGAGCATGTTTTTCCAGAGGTGACATCTGCAGCTTGGGACAAATTTGCCCATCACAATTGCTATTGCATACTATCAAACACGTGAGAACGATCGCTAATAAGGAAGATCAATAAAACGGAAAGCATCCTTCATCTCGCTCAAACTTCCCGTCGGCTGGTACGAAATTCCATACAAAACCAGCTGTTTTCCGATTTCCGGTACCAGGAAAGCATCCACGGAAGAGAGCACCTTGTACAGCAATTTTGGTCAAAAATCGCCGAAAAGTATGCAATATTTAAACACTAACTTTCCCGTTGGTGGAGTAAAATTTTGCAGCGATTTTGGTCGAAAACCGCCGATAGTTATGCAATGTTTAAACACTAACTTTCCCGTTGGTCGTGAAAAATTTCTTCGAAAACTACCAGTTTTCGAATGTATAGTACCAGGAGAGCATCCACGGAAGAGGTAGCTCCTGGTACTGCGCCGTAAGGTATGCAATCAACTTGCAATGCAATACGCCGTAAGGTATGCAATCAACTTGCAAAGCAATGCGCCGTAATGTATGCAATGTTTATACACTAACTGTTCATACAAACCAGCTGTTTTCGGATTTCCGATACCAGGAGAGCATGTCTCTCAAGAGGTGACATCTTCCTTCCCCCTCCCCCCTTCCCACTCCACCCTTCCCCCTCACCCCTTCCCCTTCCCCCCTTCCCCCACCCCCTTCCCCTTTCAATATGGCGACCAAGATGGCGGCCAAGATGGCGGACAAGATGGCGGCCAAGATGGCGGACAAGATGGCGGACAAGATGGCGGCCAAGATGGCGAACAAGATGGCGACCAAGATGGCGGACAAGATGGCGGACAAAATGGCGGACAAGATGGCAGCCAAGATGGCGGACAAGATGGCGAACACAAGATGGCGGCAAAGATGGCGGCCAAGATGGCGGACACAAGATGGCGGACAAGATGGCGGCCAAGATGGCGGGCAAGATGGCGGACAAGATGGCGGACACAAGATGGCGGACAAGATGGCTGACAAGATGGCGGACAAGATGGCGGCCAAGATGGCGGACACAAGATGGCGGTCAAGATGGTGGACAAGATGGCGGACAAGATGGCGGCCAAGATGGCGGACACAAGATGGCGGACAAGATGGCGGCCAAGATGGCGGACAAGATGGCGGCCAAGATGGCGGACAAGATGGCGGACAAGATGGCGGACAAGATGGCGGACAAGATGGCGGACAAGATGGCGGACACAAGATGGCGGACAAGATGGCAGACAAGATGGCGGACAAGATGGCGGACAAGATGGCGGCCAAGATGGCGGACAAGATGGCGGACACAAGATGGCGGACAAGATGGCGGCCAAGATGGCGGGCAAGATGGCGGACAAGATGGCGGACAAGATGGCGGACAAGATGGCGGCCAAGATGGCGGCCAAGATGGCGGACACAAGATGGCGGACAAGATGGCGGCCAAGATGGCGGACAAGATGGCGGCCAAGATGGCGGACAAGATGGCGCACAAGATGGCGGACAAGATGGCGGACAAGATGGCGGACAAGATGGCGGACAACATCGCAGACAAGATGGCGGACAAGATGGCGGACACAAGATGGCGGACAAGATGGCGGACAAGATGGCGGACAAGATGGCGGCCAAGATGGCGGACACAAGATGGCGGACAAGATGGCTGACAAGATGGCGGACAAGATGGCGGCCAAGATGGCGACCAAGATGGCGGACACAAGATGGCGGTCAAGATGGCGGACAAGATGGCGGCCAAGATGGCGGTCAAGATGGCGGCCAAGATGGCGGCCAAGATGGCGAACAATATGGCGGACAAGATGGCGGCTAAGATGGCGGACAAGATGGCGGACAAGATGGCGGCCAAGATGGCGGACACAAGATGGAGGACAAGATGGCGGCCAAGATGGCGGACACAAGATGGCGAACAAGATGGCGACCAAGATGGCGGACAAGATGGCGGCCAAGATGGCGAACAAGATGGCGGACAAGATGGCGGACAAGATGGCGGCTAAGATGGCGGACAAGATGGCGGACAAGATGGCGGCCAAGATGACGGAAACAAGATGGAGGACAAGATGGCGGCCAAGATGGCGGACACAAGATGGCGAACAAGATGGCGGACAAGATGGCGGACAAGATGGCGGACAAGATGGCGGCCAAGATGGCGGACAAGATGGCGGCAAAGATGGCGGCCAAGATGGCGGACAAGATGGCGGACAAGATGGCTGCTAAGATGGCGGCCAAGATGGCGGCCAGGATGGCGGCCAAGATGGCGGACACAAGATGGTGGACAAGATGGCGGCCAAGATGGCGGACAAGATGGCGGCCAAGATGGCGGACATGATGGCGGAAAAGATGGCGGACACAAGATGGCGGACAAGATGGCGGCCAAGATGGCGGCCAAGATGGCGGCCAAGATGGCGGACAAGATGGCGGACAAGATGGCGGACAAGATGGCGGACAAGATGGCGGACAAGATGGCGGCCAAGATGGCGGACAAGATGGCGGACACAAGATGGCGGTCAAGATGGCGGACAAGATGGCGGACAAGATGGCGGTCAAGATGGCGGACAAGATGGCGGACAAGATGGCGGCCAAGATGGCGGACAAGATGGCGGCCAAGATGGCGGCCAATATGGCGGACAAGATGGCGGACAAGATGGCGGACAAGATGGCGGACAAGATGGCGGACAAGATGGCGGACACAAGATGGCGGCCAAGATGGCGGCCAAGATGGCGGACAAGATGGCGGACAAGATGGCGGACAAGATGGCGGACAAGATAGCGGACAAGATGGCGGACAAGATAGCGGACAAGATGGCGGACAAGATGGCGGACAAGATGGCGGACAAGATGGCGGACAAGATTGCGGCCAAGATGGCGGACACAAGATGGCGGACAAGATGGCGGACAAGATGGCGGACAAGATGGCGGCCAAGATGGCGGCCAAGATGGCGGCCAGTATGGCGGACAAGATGGCGGCCAAGATGGCGGACACAAGATGGTGGACAAGATGGCGGACAATATGGCGGACAAGATGGCGGACAAGATGGCGGCCAAGATGGCGGACAAGATGGCGGCCAAGATGGCGGCCAAGATGGCGGACAAGATGGCGGACAAGATGGCGGACAAGATGGCGGACAAGATGGCGGACAAGATGGCGGCCAAGATGGCGGACAAGATGGCGGACACAAGATGGCGGTCAAGATGGCGGACAAGATGGCGGACAAGATGGCGGTCAAGATGGCGGACAAGCTGGTGGACCCAAGATGGTGGACAAGATGGCGGACAATATGGCGGACAAGATGGCGGCCAAGATGGCGGCCAAGATGGCGGCCAAGATGGCGGCCAAGATGGCGGCCATGATGGCGGACACAAGATGGCGGACAAGATGGCGACTAAGATGGCGGCCAAGATGGCGGACAAGATGGCGGACACAAGATGGCGGACAAGATGGCGGCCAAGATGGCGGACAAGATGGCGGCCAAGATGGCGGACAAGATGGCGGACAAGATGGCGGCCAAGTTGGCGACCAAGAAGGCGGCCAAGATGGCGGACACAAGATGGCGGACAAGATGGCGGACAAGATGGCGGCCAAGATGGCGGATACAAGATGGCGGCCAAGATGGCGGACAAGATGGCGGACAAGATGGCGGACAAGATGGCGGCAGGGATGGCGGACAAGATGGCGGACAACATGGCGGACAAGATGGCGGTCAAGATGGCGGACAAGATGGCGGACAAGATGGCGGCCATGATGGCGGACACAAGATGGCGGACAAGATGGCGACTAAGATGGCGGCCAAGATGGCGGACAAGATGGCGGTCAAGATGGCGGCCAAGATGGCGGACAAGATGGCGGACAAGATGGCGGCCAAGATGGCGGCCAAGATGGCGGACACAAGATGGCGGACAAGATGGCGGCCAAGATGGCGGACAAGCTGGTGGCCAAGATGGCGGACAAGATGGCGGACAAGATGGCGGTCAACATGGCGGTCAAGATGGCGGACAAGATGGCGGCCAAGATGGCGGCCAAGATGGAGGACAAGATGGCGGACAAGATGGCGGACAAGATGGCGGCCAAGATGGCGGACAAGATGGCGGCCATGATGGCGGACACAAGATGGCGGACAAGATGGCGACTAAGATGGCGGCCAAGATGGCGGACAAGATGGCGGACACAAGATGGCGGACAAGATGGCGGCCAAGATGGCGGACAAGATGGCGGCCAAGATGGCGGCCAAGATGGCGGACAAGATGGCGGACAAGATGGCGGCCAAGTTGGCGACCAAGATGGCGGCCAAGATGGCGGACACAAGATGGCGGACAAGATGGCGAACAAGATTGCGGCCAAGATGATGGACACAAGATGGCGGACACAAGATGGCGGACAAGATGGCGGACAAGATGGCGGCCAAGAAGGCGACCAAGATGGCGGACAAGATGGCGGCCAAGATGGCGGATAAGCTGGTGGCCAAGATGGCGGACAAGATGGCGGAAAAGATGGCGGACAATATGGCGGACAAGATGGCGGCCAAAATGGCGGACAAGATGGCGGACAAGATGGCGGCCAAGATGGCGACCAAGATGGCGGACAAGATGGCGGACACAAGATGGCGGCCAAGATGGCGGACAAGATGGCGGACAAGCTGGCGGCCAAGATGGCGGACAAGATGGCGGACACAAGATGGCGGACACAAGATGGCGGACAAGATGGCGGTCAACATGGCGGACAAGATGGCGGCCAAGATGGCGGCCAAGATGGCGGCCAAGATGGCGACTAAGATGGCGGCCAAGATGGCGGACAAGATGGCGGACACAAGATGGCGGACAAGATGGCGGCCAAGATGGCGGACAAGATGGCGTCCGAGATGGTGGACAAGATGGCGGATAAGATGGCGGCCAAGATGGCGTGACCCGTTGGTGGTGGGTGGAGACCCGTGGGAGGTGGGTGGTGACCCGTGGGAGATGGGTAGTGACCCGTGGGAGGTGGATGGTGACACGTGGGAGGTGGGTGGTGACCCGTGGGAGGTAGGTGGTGGCCCGTGGGAGGTGGGTGTTGATGCGTGGGAGGTGGGTGATGAGACGTGGGAGGTGGGTGGTTACTCGTGTGAGGTGGGTGGTGACCCGTGGGAGGTGGGTTGGGACACGTGGGAGGTTTAGGGTGACCCGTGGGAGGTGGGTGGTTACCCGTGTGAGGTGGGTGTTGACCCGTGGGAGGTGGGTGGTGACCCGTGGGAGGTGAGTTGTGACCCGTGGGAAGTGGGTGGTGACCCTTGGGAGGTGGATGGTGACCCGTGGGAGGTGGGTGGTGACCCGTGGGAGGTAGGTGGTTACCCTTGGGAGGTGAGTGTTGACCCGTGGGAGTTGGGTGGTGACCCGTGGGACGTGGGCGGTTACCCGTGGGAGGTAGGTGTCGACCCGTGGGAGGTGGGTGGTGACCCGTGGGAAGCGGGTGGTGACCCTTGGGAGGTTGGAGGTTGGTGGTGACCCTTGGGAGGTGGGAGGTGGGTGGTGACCTGTGGAAGGTGGGTGGTGACCGGTGGTTGGTGGGTGGTGACCCGTGGGAGGTGCGTGTTGACCCGTGGAAGGTGAGTGGTTACTCGTGGAAGGTGAGTGGTTACTCGTGTGAGGTGGGCGGTGACCTGTGTGAGGTGGGTGGAGACCCATGGGAGGTGGGTGGTGACCCGTGGGAAGTGGGTGGTGACCCGTGTGAGATGGTTGGTGACCCGTGGGAGGTGGGTGGAGACCCGTGGGAGGTGAGTGGTGACCCGTGGGAGGTGTGTGAGCGATGAAGGGAGAAGGGGGGAGAGGGGTAAAGAAGATGTCACATCTTGAAAAAATGCTCTCCTGGTATCGGAAATCTGAAAACAGCTGGTTTTGTATGGAATTTCGTACCAGTCGATGGAAAGTTTGAGCGAGAGTGATGAGAGATACTTCCCATTTCATCCATCCCACTTGCATTGGCGATCTCACGTGTTTGATTGCAATAGTGATGGACAAATTTGTTCCACGCTGCAGATGTCACCACTTGATTAACATGCTTTTCTGGTTTTGGAAATCTGAAAACAATTGTGTGCGCGGCTATGGTATAGTGGTTTTTGCAGTTGACAAGCTGATTTAGTCATGGCACAAATTTGTCAGCATTTTGTCAACTCTCGTGGACCTGCACCTAATGGATCAAAGAATGCTATAAAACATAATCAATTGTTGAAGTAGTTCAGTAAGTAGAAGCTCACCGTAGAAATCAACCGTTAATTTTTGTTCATCGCCAAAAACATCGACGAAAGCGAATGATCATGGAGGTAGTCTTTCAACACAAAAACTTGACCTAGCATTTTAGTTTTCAAATGCTAGAAGCTGTGCAAATCTAACCGACTGTGCATAACACAAATTATTATTATTACATATATAAAATTTGCGTTGTTTGTTTAATGGGATACACAACATTAAACAACCACTAATTAATAAATAAACGAAAAAATCTAAATTTACAACTTAGTAACTCGCTCACTCTGTATTGCAAAACGTATGACAGGTGACTACCCCTCACAATGCATCAGAGAATGAGCGATCTCCCGCCAGGATATGCAATATATACGCGGCTTATTTACGTGGAGTAATTTGATTGGATGAATTTTCCTCTGCATTCGGCTCCATCTGGGGATCATTCTCATTGATGACGTCACCACTACCTGTGTTTGTCCACGTGCTCGATGGTCTCGGCTGTCTTCCTCGGCGACATATCTTAAACATACCATGAATCCAACCGGCTTCACCCCGTGGAAACAGGATCGGGTACTGTAGTGGATGCATCATCTGGTTGGTCTCATACACTGGCCTGAAGGATCCTGTAGCACGATGTTGCAGCACAATCTCCCGTGTATATTCCGTGCTACCGGTGATATCGTCACAAACACACATGACCCATCTCACCTGCAGTCGGTGCGTTGTTTCGGCACTGGTCAATACCTGGTATATGTGAAAGGAGTTAAAGGCGCAGCTCATCGCGAACAGCTCATGTGTTCATACGTATGACTGAACATTCATGTTAGGAGATTGCGTGGGGACAAACACAGGTAGTGGTGACGTCATCAATGAGAATGATCCCCAGAAGGAGCCGAATGCAGAGGAAAATTCATCCAATCAAATTACTCCATGTGAATATGCTGCATATTGCATATCCTGGCGGTAGATCGCTCATTCTCTGATGCATTGTGCCGAGTGACTGTTCTAGCAGTACTGTGTCGACCAGTACAGCAAGAAGGTTGGCCTGGAATGCAGCGTCTGAAATATATGCAACAACGTTAAGCACAGCTGCGAACCAAAATGTACGCGGGGTTGATAGATCTTGCTGGTGCATTAGCAATGTTTAAACACTAACTTTCCACTGGGTCAAGAAAAAAAAACTACCAGTTTCCGAATGTATAGTACCAGGAGAGCATCCACGGAAGAGGTAGCACCTTGTACAGCCATTTTGGTCGAAAACCGCCGAAAGGTATGCAATGTTTAAACACTAACTTTCCATACAAACCAGCTGTTTTCAAATTCCCGATACCAGGAGAAAATGTTTTTCAAGAGGTGAAATCTTCTTTCTCCATCCCCTCCCTTCTCCCTCCATCGTTCACTTCCCGGCGCGTCTCGATAGTTACAAATCCCTAGTGCCAGTGAGATGGATGAAATGGGAAGGTATCCCTCATCTCTCTCGCTCAAGCTTTCCATCGACTGGTTCGAAAATCCATACAAACCCAGCTGTTTTCAGATTTCCGATACCAGGAGAGCATGTTTTCCAAGATGTGACATCATCTTTCCCCCTCTCACCCCTTCCCATCATCGCTCACACACCTCCCACGGGTTACCTCCCACCTCCCACGGGTCTCCACCCACCTCCCACCTTCCACGGTTCACCACCCACCTCCCACGGGTCACCGCCCACCTCCACGGGTCTCCACCCACCTCCCACGAGTCACCGCTCACCTCCCACGGGTCAACACCCACCTCCCACGGGTCACCACCCACCTCCCACGGGTCACCATCCACCTCCCACGGGTCACTACCCATCACCCACGGGTCACCACCCATCTCCCACGGGTCTCCACCCACCTCCCACGGGTCTCCAACCATCTCCCACGGGTCACCACCCACTTCCCACGGGTCACCATCCACCTCCCATGGGTCAACACCCACCTCCCACGGGTCACCACCCACCTCACACAAGTCACCACTACCTCACACGAGTAACCACCCACCTCCCACGGGTCAACACGCACCTCCCACGGGTCACCACCCACCAACCACCGGTCACCACCCACCTCCCACGGGTCACCACCCACCTCCCAATTCTCAAGGGTCACCACCCACCTCCCAAGGGTCACGCCAGCATGGCCGCCATCTTGGCCGCCATCTTGGCTGCCATCTCGTCCGCCATCTTGGCCGCCATCTTGGCCGCCATCTTGTCTGCCATCTTGGCAGCCATCTTGGCCGCCATCTTGGCCGCCATCTTGTCCGCCTTCTTGTCCGCCATCTTGTCGTCATCTTGGCCGCCATCTTGGCCGCCATCTTGGCAGCCATCTTGGCAGCCATCTTGCCCGCCATCTTGTCCGCCATCTTGTCCGCCATCTTGTCCGCCATCTTGTTCGCCATCTTAAGTCCGCCATCTTGGCCGCCATCTTGTGTCCGCCTTCTTAGCCGCCATCTTGGCAGCCATTTTGTGTCCGCCATCTTGTCCGCCATCTTGTGTCCGCCATCTTGGCCGCCATCTTGTGTCCGCCTTCTTGGCCGCCATCTTGTCCGCCATCTTGTCCGCCATCTTGTGTCCGCCATCTTGGCCGCCATCTTGGCCGCCATCTTGTCCGCCATCTTGACCGCCATCTTGTCCGCCATCTTGTCCGCCATCTTGGCCGCCATCTTGTCCGCCATCTTGTCCGCCATCTTGTGTCCGACATCTTGTCCGTCATCTTGTCCGCCATCTTGTCCGCCATCTTGGGAGCCATCTTGTGTCCACCATCTTGGCCACCATCTTGTCCGCCATCTTGTTCGCCATCTTGTCCGCCATCTTGTCCGCCATCTTGTGTCCGCCATCTTGTCCGCCATCTTGTCCGCCATCTTGTCCGCCATCTTGTGTCCGCCATCTTGGCCGCCATCTTGTCCGCCATCTTGGCCGCCATCTTGGCCGCCATCTTGTCCGCCATCTTTTCCGCCATCTTGTGTCCGCCATCTTATCTGCCATCTTGACCGCCATCTTGTCCGCCATCTTGTCCGCCATCTTGTCCGCCATCTTGGCCACAAGCTTATCCGCCATCTTGGCCGCCATCTTGGCCGCCTTGTTGTCCGCCATCTTGTCCGCCATCTTGTCCGCCATCTTGTCCGCCATCTTGTCCGCCATTTTATCCGCCATCTTGTCCGCCATCTTGTCCGCCATTTTGTCCGCCATCTTGGCCGCCATCTTGTATCCGCCATCTTGGCCGCCATCTTTGCCGCCATCTTTGCCGCCATCTTTGCCGCCATCTTGTCCGCTATCTTGTGTCCGCCATCTTGGCCGCTATCTTGTTCGCCATCTTGTCCGCCATCTTGGCCGCCATCTTGGCCGCCATCTTGTCCGCCATCTTGTGTCCGCCATCTTGTCCGCCATTTTGGCCGCCATCTTGTCCGAAATCTTGTCCGCCATTTTGTCCGCCATCTTGGCCGCCATCTTGTATCCGCCATCTTGGCCGCCATCTTTGCCGCCATCTTGTCCGCTATCTTGTGTCCGCCATCTTGGCCGCCATCTTGTCCGCTATCTTGGCCGCCATTTTGTCCGCCATCTTGTCCACCATCTTGACCGCCATCTTGTCCGCCATCTTTGCCGCCATCTTTGCCGCCATCTTTGCCGCCATCTTGTCCGCCATCTTGTCCGCTATCTTGTGTCCGCCATCTTGTCCGCCATCTTGGCCGCCATGTTGTCCACCATCTTGGCCGCCATCTTGGCCGCCATCTTTGCCGCCATCTTGTCCGCCATCTTGTGTCCGCCATCTTGGCCGCTATCTTGCCTGCCATCTTGACCGCCATCTTGTCCGCCATCTTGTCCGCCATCTTGGCCGCCAGCTTGTCCGCCATCTTGTCCGCCATCTTGTCCGCCATCTTGGCCGCCATCTTGTCCGCCATCTTGGCCGCCATTTTGTCCGCCATCTTGGCCGCCATCTTGTATCCGCCATCTTGGCCGCCATTTTTGCCGCCATCTTGTCCGCCATCTTGTGTCCGCCATCTTGTCCGCCATCTTGGCCGCCATCTTGTCCGCCATCTTGTCCGCCATCTTGTGTCCGCCTTCTTGGCCGCCATCCTGGCCGCCATCTTGGCCGCCATCTTAGCAGCCATCTTGTCCGCCATCTTGTCCGCCATCCTGGCCGCCATCTTGTCCGCCATCTTGTGTCCGCCATCTTGTCCGCCATCTTGTCCGCCATCTTGTCCGCCATCTTGTGTCCGCCATCTTGTCCGCCATCTTGTCCGCCATCTTGTCCGCCATCTTGGCCGCCAGCTTGTCCGCCATCTTGTCCGCCATCTTGTCCGCCATTTTGGCCGCCATCTTGTCCGCCATCTTGGCCGCCATTTTGTCCGCAATCTTGGCCGCCATCTTGTATCCGCCATCTTGGCCGCCATTTTTGCCGCCATCTTGTCCGCCATCTTGTGTCCGCCATCTTGTCCGCCATCTTGGCCGCCATCTTGGCCGCCATCTTGTCCGCCATCTTGTGTCCGCCTTCTTGGCCGCCATCCTGGCCGCCATCTTGGCCGCCATCTTAGCAGCCATCTTGTCCGCCATCTTGTCCGCCATCCTGGCCGCCATCTTGGCCGCCATCTTAGCAGCCATCTTGTCCGCCATCTTGTCCGCCATCTTGTCCGCCATCTTTGCCGCCATCTTCGGTCCGCCATTTTGTCCGCCATCTGGGCCGCCATCTTGTGTCCGCCATCTTGGCCGCCATCTTCGGTCCGCCTTCTAGTCCGCCATCTGGGCCGCCATCTTGTGTCCGCCATCTTGGCCGCCATCTTGTCCTCCATCTTGTGTCCGCCATCTTGGCCGCCTTCTTGTCCGCCATCTTGTCCGCCATCTTGGCCGCCATCTTGTCCGCCATCTTGTCCGCCATCTTGTCCGCCATCTTGTGTCCGCCATCTTGGCCGCAATCTTGTCCGCCATCTTGTCTGCCATCTTGTGTCCGCCATCTTGTCCGCCATCTTGGCCGCCAATTTGTCCGCCATCTTGGCCGCCATCTTGTCCGCCATCCCTGCCGCCATCTTGTCCGCCATCTTGTCCGCCATCTTGTCCGCCATCTTGTCCGCCATCTTGTCCGCCATCTTGTGTCCGCCATCTTGTCCGCCATCTTGGCCGCCATCTTGGCCGCCATCTTGTCCGCCATCTTGTCCGCCATCTTGGCCGCCATCTTGTCCGCCATCTTGTCCGCCATCTTGGCCGCCATCTTGCCCACCATCTTGGCCGCCATCTTGGCCGCCATCTTTGCCGCCATCTTGTGTCCGCTATCTTGTCCGCCATCTTGGCCGCCATCTTGTCCGCCATCTTGGCCGCCATTTTGTCCGCCATCTTGGCCGCCATCTTGTATCCGCCATCTTGGCCGCCATTTTTGCCGCCATCTTGTCCGCCATCTTGTGTCCGCCATCTTGTCCGCCATCTTGGCCGCCATCTTGTCCGCCATCTTGTCCGCCATCTTGGCCGCCATCTTGTCCGCCATCTTGTCCGCCATCTTGGCCGCCATCTTGCCCACCATCTTGGCCGCCGTCTTGTCCGCCATCTTGTCCGCCATCTTGTCCGCCATCTTGTGTCCGCCATCTTGGCCGCAATCTTGTCCGCCATCTTGTCTGCCATCTTGTGTCCGCCATCTTGTCCGCCATCTTGGCCGCCAATTTGTCCGCCATCTTGGCCGCCATCTTGTCCGCCATCCCTGCCGCCATCTTGTCCGCCATCTTGTCCGCCATCTTGTCCGCCATCTTGTCCGCCATCTTGTCCGCCATCTTGTCCGCCATCTTGTGTCCGCCATCTTGTCCGCCATCTTGGCCGCCATCTTGGTCGCCATCTTGGCCGCCATCTTGTCCGCCATCTTGTCCGTCATCTTGGCCGCCATCTTGGTCGCCATCTTGGCCACCAGCTTGTCCGCCATCTTGTCCGCCATCTTGGCCGCCATCTTTGCCGCCATCTTGTGTCCGCCATCTTGTCCGCCATTTTGTCCGCCATCTTGGCCGCCATCTTGTATCCGCCATCTTGGCCGCAATCTTGTCCGCCATCTTGTCTGCCATCTTGTGTCCGCCATCTTGTCCGCCATCTTGGCCGCCATCCCTGCCGCCATCTTGTCCGCCATCTTGTCCGCCATCTTGTCCGCCATCTTGTCCGCCATCTTGTCCGCCATCTTGTGTCCGCCATCTTGTCCGCCATCTTGGCCGCCAACTTGGTCGCCATCTTGTCCGCCATCTTGGCCGCCATCTTGGCCGCCATCTTGGCCGCCATCTTGGCCCCCATCTTGTCCGCCATCTTGGGCCGCCATCTTGTCCGCCATCTTGGCCGCCATCTTGGCCGCCATCCCTGCCGCCATCTTGGCCGCCATCTTGGCCGCCATCTTGTCCGCCATCTTGTGTCCGCCATCTTGGCCGCCAATTTGTCCGCCATCTTGGCCGCCATCTTGTCCGCCATCCCTGCCGCCATCTTGTCCGCCATCTTGTCCGCCATCTTGTCCGCCATCTTGTCCGCCATCTTAACCGCCATTTTGTGTCCGCCATCTTGTCCGCCATCTTGTGTCCGCCATCTTGTCCGCCATCTTGGCCGCCATCTTGGTCGCCATCTTGGCCGCCATCTTGGCCGCCATCTTGGCCGCCATCTTGGCCGCCATCTTGGCCGCCATCTTGGCCGCCATCTTGTCCGCCATCTTGTGTCCGCCATCTTGGCCGCCATCTTGGCCGCCATCTTGACCGCCATCTTGTCCGCCATCTTGGCCGTCATCTTGGCCGCCATCTTGTCCGCCATCTTGTCCGCCATCTTGTCTGCCATCTGGTGTCCGCCATCTTGTCCGCCATCTTGGCCGCCATCTTTGCCGCTATCTTGTGTCCGCCATCTTGGCCGCCATCTTGCCCACCATCTTGGCCGCCATCTTGTCCGCCATCTTGTCCGCCATCTTGTCCGCCATTTTGTCCGCCATCTTGTCCGCCATCTTGTGTCCGCCATCTTGGCCGCAATCTTGTCCGCCATCTTGTCTGCCATCTTGTGTCCGCCATCTTGTCCGCCATCTTGGCCGCCAATTTGTCCGCCATCTTGGCCGCCATCTTGTCCGCCATCCCTGCCGCCATCTTGTCCGCCATCTTGTCCGCCATCTTGTCCGCCATCTTGTCCGCCATCTTGTCCGCCATCTTGTGTCCGCCATCTTGTCCGCCATCTTGGCCGCCATCTTGGTCGCCATCTTGGCCGCCATCTTGTCCGCCATCTTGTCCGTCATCTTGGCCGCCATCTTGGTCGCCATCTTGGCCACCAGCTTGTCCGCCATCTTGTCCGCCATCTTGGCCGCCATCTTTGCCGCCATCTTGTGTCCGCCATCTTGTCCGCCATCTTGTGTCCGCCATCTTGGCCGCCATCTTGTATCCGCCATCTTGGCCGCCATTTTTGCCGCCATCTTGTCCGCCATCTTGTCCGCCATCTTGTCCGCCATCTTGTGTCCGCCATCTTGTGTCCGCCATCTTGGCCGCCATCTTGTCCGCCATCTTGTCCGCCATCTTGGCCGCCATCTTGTCCGCCATCTTGTCCGCCATCTTGGCCCCCATCTTGTCCGCCATCTTGGCCGCCATCTTGTCCGCCATCTTGGCCGCCATCTTGGCCGCCATCTTGGCCGCCATCTTGGCCGCCATCTTGGCCGCCATCTTGGCCGCCATCTTGTCCGCCATCTTGTGTCCGCCATCTTGGCCGCCATCTTGGCCGCCAATTTGTCCGCCATCTTGGTTGCCATCTTGTCCGCCATTCCTGCCGCCATCTTGTCCGCCATCTTGTCCGCCATCTTGTCCGCCATCTTGTCCGCCATCTTGTGTCCGCCATCTTGTCCGCCATCTTGTGTCCGCCATCTTGTCCGCCATCTTGGCCGCCATCTTGGTCGCCATCTTGGCCGCCATCTTGGCCGCCATCTTGGCCGCCATCTTGGCCGCCATCTTGTCCGCCATCTTGTGTCCGCCATCTTGGCCGCCATCTTGGCCGCCATCTTGACCGCCATCTTGTCCGCCATCTTGGCCGTCATCTTGACCGCCATCTTGTCCGCCATCTTGGCCGCTATCTTGTCCGCCATCTTGTCCGCCATATTGTCCGCCATCTTGTCCACCATCTTGTGTCCGCCTTCTTGGCCGCCATCCTGGCCGCCATCTTGGCCGCCATCTTAGCAGCCATCTTGTCCGCCATCTTGTCCGCCATCTTGTCCGCCATCTTGTCCGCCATCTTTGCCGCCATCTTCGGTCCGCCATCTTGGCCGCTATCTTGTCCGCCATCTTGGCCGCCATCTTGGCCGCCATCTTGTCCGCCATCTTGGCCGCTATCTTGTCCGCCATCTTGTCCACCATATTTTCCGCCATCGTGGTCGCCATCTTGTTCGCCATCTTGGCCGCCATCTTGTCCGCCATCTTGTGTCCGCCATCTTGTCCGCCATCTTGGCCGCCATCTTTGCCGCTATCTTGTGTCCGCCATCTTGGCCGCCATCTTGCCCACCATCTTGGCCGCCGTCTTGTCCGCCATCTTGTCCGCCATATTGTCCGCCATCTTGTCCACCATCTTGTGTCCGCCATCTTGTCCGCCATCTTGGCCGCCATCTTTGCCGCCATCTTGTGTCCGCCATCTTGTCCGCCATCTTGGCCGCCATCTTGGCCGCCATCTTGTCCGCCATCTTGTCCGCCATCTTGTCCGCCATCGTGGTCGCCATCTTGTTCGCCATCTTGGCCGCCATCTTGGCCGCCATCTTGTCCGCCATCTTGTCCGCCATCTTGTGTCCGCCATCTTGGCCGCCATCTTGTCCGCCATTTTGTCCGCCATCTTGGCCGTCATCTTGGCCGCCATCTTGTCCGCCATCTTGTGTCCGCCATCTTAACCGCCATCTTGGCCGCCATCTTGGTCGCCATCTTGGCCGCCATCTTGTCCGCCATCTTGTCCGTCATCTTGGCCGCCATCTTGGCCGCCATCTTGGCCGCCATCTTGGCCGCCATCCCTGCCGCCATCTTGGCCGCCATCTTGTCCGCCATCTTGTGTCCGCCATCTTGGCCGCCATCTTGGCCGCCATCTTGACCACCATCTTGTCCGCCATCTTGTCCGCCATCTTGTGTCCGCCATCTTGTGTCCGCCATCTTGGCCGCCATCTTGGCCGCCATCTTGTCCGCCATCTTGTCCGCCATCTTGGCCGCCATCTTGGCCGCCATCTTGTCCGCCATCTTGGCCCCCATCTTGTCCGCCATCTTGGCCGCCATCTTGTCCGCCATCTTGTCCGCCATCTTGGCCGCCATCTTGCCCACCATCTTGGCCGCCGTCTTGTCCGCCATCTTGTCCGCCATATTGTCCGCCATCTTGTCCACCATCTTGTGTCCGCCATCTTGTCCGCCATCTTGGCCGCCATCTTTGCCGCCATCTTGTGTCCGCCATCTTGTCCGCCATCTTGGCCGCCATCTTGTCCGCCATCTTGTCCGCCATCGTGGTCGCCATCTTGTTCGCCATCTTGGCCGCCATCTTGTCCGCCATCTTGTCCGCCATCTTGTCCGCCATCTTGTGTCCGCCATCTTGGCCGCCATCTTGTCCGCCATCTTGTCCGCCATCTTGGCCGTCATCTTGGCCGCCATCTTGGCCGCCATCTTGGCCGCCATCTTGGTCGCCATATTGAAATGGGAAGGGGGTGGGGTAAGGGGGGAAGGGGAAGGGGTGAGGGCGAAGGGTGGAGTGGGAGGGGGGAGGGGGAAGGGGGGAGGGGGAAGGAAGATGTCACCTCTTTAGAGACATGCTCTCCTGGTATCGGAAATCCGAAAACAGCTGGTTTGTATGAACAGTTAGTGTATAAACATTGCATACCTTACGGCGCATTGCTTTGCAAGTTGATTGCATACCTTAAGGCGTATTGCATTGCAAGTTGATTGCATACCTTACGGCGCAGTACCAGGAGCTACCTCTTCCGTGGATGCTCTCCTGGTACTATCCATTTGAAAACTGGTAGTTTTCGAAGAAATTTTTCACGACCAACGGGAAAGTTAGTGTTTAAACATTGCATACCTTTCGGCGGTTTTCGAAGAAATTTTTCACGACCAACGGGAAAAATAGTGTTTAAATATTGCATACCTTTCGGCGGTTTTCGAAGAAATTTTTCACGACCAACGGGAAAGTTAGTGTTTAAACATTGCATACCTTTAGGCGGTTTTTGACCAAAATTGCTGTACAAGGTGCTCTCTTCCGTGGATGCTTTCCTGGTACCGGAAATCGGAAAACAGCTGGTTTTGTATGGAATTTCGTACCAACCAACGGAAAGTTTGAGCGAGATGAAGGACGCTTTCCATTTTATTGATCTTCCTTACATTAACGATCGTTCTCACGTGTTTGATAGTATGCAATAGCAATTGTGATGGGCAAATTTGTCCCAAGCTGCAGATGTCACCTCTGGAAAAACATGCTCTCCTGGTATCGGAAATCTGAAAACAATTGTGTGCGCGGCTATGGTAGAGTGGTTTTCACAGTTGCCAAGTTTATTTGGTCATTGGACAAATTTGCCAACTCTCGTGGCCCTGCACATATTAATGTGAATTTCGATCGTTCGCTTGATTTTCGCGTATGAAGTTTGATGCTCCAATTTTAGGTCGGTTGTCCGTGCGTCAAGAAATCCAAGAATTTCTGGGCCGATCTCTTCGCTCATTGTGAAGACACTTGCGATCATTTCGTCACATTTACATCAATATGAAACACACTACGTGCTCCTCCATAGTCAGTAGCCAATTATAGGTTTACAACACCACAAAGCACTCACTAATTTTTCTCAAACAAACTGAGTTTTCAATGCAAAAAAAAAACGAGACCGCTTCCAGCACGCACGACAATGTTTTAGCAAGACTACCATGATAGGTTCTTCACTGAACACATCGTTTTTATATCAATGCATACTTGATTTCTTCAAGTATCATTTTTCGTGTTCTTTTTTTAATTTAGATCAACGATTTCGCGGCGATGATCTAAAAGCGTATGGATTTAGAATTGGAAATTTTAGAACAATTTCAGTCTAACAACGATGCAAATGTTACCGAGATTACAACAATGTAGTTTGAACAGTATTCTACAAGGGGATATGATGAAGTGTTTGGACAGTTTTGGATGGGTGGACCTACAATCCAGCTTCAATTAAGTAATAATCAAGAAAGACAAAAATGGTATTCCAAGAACCATGAGGTATGAAATATCAAACGGAAAAGTGAGTTCTAATGACTGCAATATGATTTTATTCACATTCTATGACAATGCTAGCTATTTCGTAGTACACTGACAGCATTACCGGCTTGCAAACTTGCAAAAATTTTGACAATGGAAATACTAAACACAATACTCCACCACAATACTGTTTCGAAACACGTAGGCTGGACATTTTCACGGTTCAAACGGCGAGAGACAACAATACCACACCACGAGAATCGCAATGGCAATTGCTGGCGAATAGCGCGGAAGTGAAAACAAGCATGATTTCTATTTTAGCATCTAACGGTAGGATCATTTACGAACAGATGAAAAAATCCCGTTCAAGAAATAGAATACATGAATAGGTTGAAGTAAAAGGGCATATAAGGGTTCACGGGGCTGCCAGAAGGTGTATTGGTAGCGCACCCGGTCTGCACAAGACAGAACTACGGAAAAATTTCATCAGGACCACCAAACCTCCGTACGCAGCACTGACTATCCTACGGGTAAATAAAGTCAAAAAAATAGAAATGGCAGGCTTAAACATCCTGAAGATGTCGTGCCGATAAAGAAGAAGGAGTTTGAATACACTGCAAACTTCTCTTGCGGAGCCGTGCAACCGGGCCGATATAGCTAATCAAATAAAACAAAAATTATCTTACCAACCGCCGCCGTTACCGTTTACCGTATTACCGTTTGATCCGCCGCTGTTCACCACCAAATGCTGGTGCTTGAGTGTTTTGTTAAGTTAAGTTAAGATCGAAGCAGTATAACTGAGTGATGCATGGCGAATATCCTGCATGGCGAAGCACAGCGAGCGAACCAATTCGATGGCAAAGTGTTCCTTGGATGCTGCAGTTGTAAATTCCACCACGTGCAGCTTCTCAAAGTTGGCGCACGTATGATTGTAGCTCCATTTAGAAGAGTACAGGTACAGTGGTAACTGGTGTTGGTGGTGATATAGCCGGTTCCGATATTGTATTCGAAGATGGTGATGGCCCTGGCCATTGAAGAACATGGTTAGAGACGGCCCAGCGGTGGATCAAACGGTAGGCGGAGTATGCACTTTCTTAGTGCGCTTTTCGCTCTGTCTTATTTCAAGAGCCTCAAAATCAAGGGCCCTCTCCTTCATCGTTTAAAAAATTAGAGGTCCCAACTATAATTCCGCCCTAGGCCGCCAAGGAGATTAATCCTCCACTGAAAACAGGAGCATCTGTTTGAATAGCATATTGCAAATTGGTTTTTATTTATGAAATTGATGAATTAATTGACAACCTGACGTTTGTAGTATTTAACATAAACTTGTGATTATAAATTATGTATTGTTTAAGTGTTCCAACTTTGTATCTATTTTCTTTGTAAAACATGTAAAACTTTTCATACGAGCTTGGTTACAAATAGTCAAGCTGTTTTTATGATTGTTTCTTGAACTCTCTTTAATGTTTAATAAATGAAAAGAAAACTATTCAGTTTTCTGATATTAATAATAATAAAATTACAATTTCTAATAGATTATGTTTTTCGAAAAAAATATATGTATGTCGAAAAAAGAATCCAATAATCTTATAAACCAATAAACATTGTAGGGAAAAATTTTAAAAAATTGAATGAAATTGAAAACATGAAAAATTTTAACAAAAGCTAAGCGACGTTTAGTGATTTTACTTCCCAGCTAATGAAAAGATATAAATGTTTGCTTTACATTATTTCTATTACACATTCTCTTTCGTACTTATTGGTAAGAGATTAACAGGTATAATAAAGCCGATCAGAGTGCTCAACAATAGAAAAAAAAATTAGGAAAAATGTATAAAAAAAGCACTGCGCAGACAAAGCACCATCATCGTCCTTCGTTG
This sequence comes from Anopheles moucheti, assembly GCF_943734755.1. Classification (NCBI taxonomy): domain Eukaryota; kingdom Metazoa; phylum Arthropoda; class Insecta; order Diptera; family Culicidae; genus Anopheles; species Anopheles moucheti. The sequence goes on from NC_069141.1 coordinate 28,840,704, forward strand.
TTGACATTGTGCTCAATCCTTAAAGTGCACCAATTTTCATCCAGTCTCCTTCAACCGATACGATTTCCCACCCGCATTTGGCCTGTTAAACCGGCCTGGAAATTATCCGCAAAACGTGACAGATCATAGAAACGAATCGTAATGAGTCACTCCAGTCCCGAGTGGCGATGCTTTGACCCGCAAGTGAAAATGATTGCCCGATCTTTTCACTCCGGGAGGTGCGGCATATTTGCGAAGGATAAATGCAAATGACAAACTACATTTTCACACAAACCTTCACCCGACAGCGGCCCCGCGAATCCGGCAATGGATAGTTTTGCCGGTACGTCGCTGTCAGGTTGGGAAGAAAATATGCTTTGCCACAATGTTATGAATGATGCTTTGTGTTGGCGTTTTATAAAAAACGCCTACCGTTATGCAATCTGTCGCGCATGAAGCGGGCGATGGGTTTACCGTGCCTGCTTTGCGATACTTTAATTAGGGTAAAAGCTTTGTCCTTCTGGTGTCCGTTTTGGTTTGAACGGTTATTTTTCGAGTTTGGGGATGTTGATAAAAGATTTCTGATAAATGTGTAATGCAAAATGATTCAGTGGAAGAAAAAAAAAACATCACTAACCTGATCAAGAAGAAAGTAACATTGATTGGCATAAGCTTTTGGCAGGAAACAGTTCAATACATCAATATGCTGTAAATTTCTATTTAATCGAAAGAAGAAGCGCATTATAAACCGAAAGCATTTTAACCTTAAAAATGAGCTACCAAAAATTCTCATTTCAAAATCAATGACTCACAATCATTAAGCAGCCCCTACCATTTGCTTGTAGCTCCCATTTGCTCGATTCCCTTAATAAACCACCTGTCTTTTCATTTCGGTGAAGGATTGAAACGGAAACCATTCGCTGGAATGCACTTGCACAGTCATTATGTGATCGAAAATTACAATAATGCAAATGAAGCAGCTATGATCACCGTGGGTCTACGAGGCAGTAGAGGAAGGAGCAAACGATCCTCTCAATTACCGCACGTATTTCAAATGTTTCATGAACTCGTTCGAGGTAAAATTATAATTTATCTTACGTTTTCCTACAAATCAAAAATGATGGAACAATATTAAATGACGTTCAATGGCGAATCTAACGATGGGCGAATGCCACAGGCTAGCACCCACCTTGTGGGGGCTGTTATGTAGACCAAAGAAAATTGTTATGTTGGAAAAAATATGTGTATTTTAATAGAAATGTAAGCTTTATCCTCTCTTCATGCTAAAAAAGGTCAAAAGTTGACCACAATGCACCTGAAAGTTCGTTGCCTCTCTTCGTCGCCACTTGTCAGCACGAACAGCCGCAAAGCAATCTTTTCTAAAAGGGACCAAAATTATCATCACACCAAGGGCCACCAAGGAGATTGATTAAACACTGAACAAGAGCTCAATAGTACTGCAATTTTATACTCCTAACAGCTAGATACGAGTCCACGAAGAGCCCGATAAAATCGCGATAGCATCCCGACAACAGCCCAATAGCAACCCGATATCATCAAGATAGCACCCCTCAACGAGTTGCCCGATAAGACCCCTATGACATCCCTTATCGCGCTGCCCGATAAGGGTCCGATAACATCCCTAATCGGGCTGCGCCATAACAGCCCTGAGGGAGCTTCCCCTTTTCTCTGTGGAAGTTTCATATTCCATATTTTTTAGCACGTTACGTTTTACCACTCGACTCATTAGAGAGGCTCCGGCATACTCCCTTCCATCTCCTCCCCCTCCCTTTCCTTCTATTATCATTGTCGTAATATGCTTGTCAGCAACCCCTTGTCCACGAACCGCTTTTTTTAAAACAAGGCCCTTAACTATTCAGACGCCCCGTGGATTGATCCACCACTGAAGATTATGCAAAAAATTTTACTTAAAAAGGTAGAATCTACATTTTTAGAAAATGTAAAGGAACAAAGTTGACAGAACTTTATTTCACAATTAAAATAAAACTTTCGAGTATCGACAGTAGAACAAACGATTGAGAAGCAATTTCAGCACGGCAGCCCGATGGTAAATAATCTTAAAAGTCTTCCAAGCATCCACCAAAACTGCCACCCAGTGTTTGTTGGTGAACAAAAAAAAAACACATTCCAAACTTCCCTTATTTACACCGTTTAATTCTCGGTCATGCTTGACACCCGGTTCACATCGGAACTGGCAGCAGGATGTTCTATTGGGCCCCACTCCACAGAGTGCCGGAGTGTTATGCAGCAGTGCAAGAAACGACCTACCGTAAAAAAAAGTACCGATGCAATGCAATCAAGTCCTCGAACCGTTGATGCTATCCGAGTTCGGCAACGGCTCAAACCTGCTCCACCTGCACCCCCCTCCTTGAGTTTCTTGACATCTTTTCGGGTGGAAAATGGATTTCCCTTTTTTCACCCCTTTTTTTGACGAATCGGCAATTGCGGCAGCACCACCGCCGGGGGCTTGGGAAAACTCAAATAAAAATTTAATTAAATTCCAGCTTCAAACAATTGAAGCACGCGCCGGGGTGCTCGGGAAGTGATTTAGAATTCACCAAATAATTTTCCGATTACACCGCCCACTGCCTCAACGTCTGCCCTTTCTGGCACGGGACTCAGTGTCTTCGGGAATAAAGGAGCGCGAGGGGTGTGTTTTTTTTTTGTTGCTTCTATCGACCACGATCGGGTTCCTTGCCAGCTCTTTCTCGCTTTTGCTTTGCCTCCGTTCGGTTGCTCTGAAGTGGCTCTGCCTGTGTACGTGTGTATGTGTGAGCAGTAAAATACTGCCGACCGACTTAATCCGTTTGATAACACAAGCGGAGCTTTCGTCAACTGCTGGACGACCATTTCCATTACTTATGCAACCGGTAACGGAAAGCATTTCAAACCACGACACCCTGGGGAGGCCGATGGGTTTGGATGCAGGATATTTGAACGATCCGTAGCCATAAGCACGAGGAAAGCACAACTTAAAACCCTCTGCCAAAGTAATCGTCGGAAAAGTGGACCCAATTCCGGTCCAACCGAACCGGTGGTGCTCGTGCAAAGTGATACATCCCTGCCATTCTGCTCGGGTGCCATCCCTTTCGACCCGAAAGTACCAAAGCCCCCCCCCCCCTCAAAACGACGCTAGAATGATGATTTTTCCCGAGGTTAAAATTTGCAACGAAGAGATCCGCACACTTTCGCACTATTGCCACACTTGAGGCGGAAGAGCAGGGGCCCTTGGCTCGCGTGTGCTCCAGCTCGCGAAGATCAAAACGAAATTTTGTTTTATCACGAGAAAATGAATCGTTAAGAACCCGGAAAACAGGCGGGAAAATAAATGCGAAAGAATAGGAAAAGTTTTCCCAGAAACTTTTCCCACGTTCCACAGCGCCATGCCCTTCCCACCAATGATCAGTGCAATGTACGAATCCTTTCCTTTTTTTACTCTCCCGCACAGAACGGCATGCGCGAGAAGGAGAAAGTTTGGAAAAGAAGGTCGACAGAAAAAAAAAACAGCAAAACGAACTCATAAAAAATGACGCTATCTCACGCCCGGGGTCTGAAGGATTGTGTGCGTGGGCAACCGGTAGGGTTGGATTGGAATGATTTTGCCGTCTCTATCTCCATCGTGTAATGGAACTTACAGCAAACCGGGACACTTTCATGTCGCCGTGTACCGAAAAAGTTCGGCAGAAGAATGGTGGAAAAATATTTATGATAATGAGAAGGCCAGTGCACAGTGCCCTTCTGCCCAATGTGTTTCCACTGCTGGAAAGTCAAAGCTGTTCACTGTCTCGGAGTGATTTTCGTGCTCACGGGGTTTTTTTTTTCATTCACTTCCACTTCTGTTTCTTACCTTCACCCGGGTGTTTTTTTTTTGTTCTTACACAACTCCTGCCCGAGTCCGATTCGTCCAGATTGCAGCACAATATTTTTGACCAACCCTCTGCTCGCTTTTGTCACCCGTTTACAGTGCATTGGCGCACCGTTTAGTGTCCGTTTCGGATGCTTCGTGCCGCTTTGCGAGAAATATTTAATGACGATCATAGAGCAATGGTAATGAAGCGCAGCGTCGGAAACAATGGTTCAGAAATTAAACATCGCGCGTTATGCTGGCTGTGGGTGGGTGATCGTGATGGGTGCCGGAGGGTGGAGGTGGCGGTGTTGGCCACCCACTTTCCCGTTAATGGTTAGGAAGTGTAAAGTGCAGAATAAAGGCGTAACGGAAAAATGGGAGAAAAGTGTTTTGCGACAGGCGTGCGACGAGTAGAAAGCGGCAAAATCGTGCAGCATCTCACAATTTCTAGCGCAATACGTTTTATCATGGCGGTTGTTTTTTTCTTCTCGACGATTTGGGTCTATTCGGGACGGTTCTGGAGTCGTCCCGTCGGCATCGTGCTGAAAGGAGCAAACATTTAATAGCAGGGAAATGTTTGGATTGATGAGGGTGAACCAACGATATTACCCTTGTAACCCAATTTCATTCGTTGGACGGGAACCAAAATGACTTTCGCAGATAGACATCTGATACACATTGAAGCTAGGAGACAAAGAAAAAAAATGTTTTTCACGATTCATTCACGTTGCAATTGCATACCTTACCAATTGGTCCAAATCTTTTTGTTTGTTTTTTTTTATTGCAGTGAGGTTATGTGCCCTTGCGTGACAGTTTAATTATTTTTAATTTTCTTGTGATAATCTACGAATTAAAGTATGGTTAAAAGCTACGTTATGTCTGTCCCTCAGAAGATTTCAAAGGCAGACTTACTTAAAAAAACTTAAATGGCAGTTATGGGTGATAGGTAGTAATAATAATGATGTACAAAAAACAACTAATTTTAAAACTGGCTTAATGAAGACAATAAATTTGCAAAAGTGCAATCAATTTGATAGAAAACTTATTTGATCAATCAATTCAACAAGAGGCGAAAATCGTTTTTTAATATTTAATGTGAAAGAGATGAAGTAGATGGTTTCTTAAAAATATGTTAAATAAACCACCAAACAAATGCTAAATAAATATAATCAGCTTACTTGAGTATTTAAAAAAAAGTTAAACTAATAAAGCAGTAACTGGACTTTTTAGCTCAACCCTCCGAAAGCTGCTCCCGAAAGCTCCCCCTTTCGAAAACGAATAACCCGAATAACTGCAGAAGACATTAACTGATTAGTTGAAATGGAGTAAAGATGAAGATCATTCCTAGTCTCGAGAAAAAAGAATTCACTTGCTGTTTAACGAAAACTTCACTGCTGTTATTTACATAGCGATTACTGTTGATAAGTAACCTATATGATTTCATCTAAAAGGCTTACAAACTGACTAACGCTTGCTGTTGCGGCACTAGTGCTCCCATGTACAATGTAATACAACCAGTTACGAAATGATAGAAGGTTTTCTAGTACTGCATAAGCATTGGAGGATGCTCTTGACGTAACTAGTTTAATTGGTCGGAAGGTCATTCTTCTTTCTCCATACAAAATTACGCGTTTCACAGCGGAATTGCAAACCGCGTCATTATCGCGGGCACTGCAGCGAAAAATCATAAGCGTTGCATTTGACATCTCCCTCCAGATAAAACACATGTGCCCACAAAATCACGCGCCCGTTCTTCCGGTAGCTCCAAACCCTCATTGGTTTATTAATGTGCTTCGCAAAAACCATCTTCCACCAAGGCCCTTTGTGCACGATGTGTGTGTGTATGTGTGTGTGTGTGTGTGTGTGTGTGTGTTTGTGTGTGAGTTGCTTTTTTCAGCAGTTCGTTGCTTGTTACACCCATCGAAACAACAGCCTGCGGGAAGTACTTTTTTTTTCCATTCGATGAATATGTTGCAAGCTTCGAGCTTTTGTTTAGTACCACCGTGTCGGATGCTTCTTTTGACCAAAGATGAACATGATGCTTAAATTATTAAGATTTTTATCATGGCGCTCGTATCCTCCGTTGCCACAGCACTCAAAATGAGTGTATTGTAAGGGTGGGTGTGTGTGCATATATACACCACCAAGGTAAACTGATGGCCGCCCACGAAGGGAAGGCTTGAAGCTTAAAAGCTACACACGTGCGGACACACACTCACACGCGCACACACAGGCAACACCTTAGCGAAAAGGTAGCTGCATTTCATTACGGAACATAATCCATCTTTTGAATGGCAAATGCCAACGGGGTAACGAGTTGGAGCCAGCGGGAATGGAGCTTCTCCCTTCCGGACTCGCCCTTCTTTACTGCTCACTTTCATGGCCCCGAATCGTCCTTCTTATCCAGGCTGTCAACATACGCGTCCTACCCTATACCTGGCCCCGTGGCTGTGACGAGCTCGTCTTCGGCACGGGAGTTTATGCGCCCGAGTGTGTCGTTAAGATGCTCGCCTCAATGACAACACCGGCTGAAAGCGGAATGCGGATTTGTTAGCATAAATTTGAACCGACAAAAAAGCGCAGCTTTACAAAGATGGCAGCAGAGCAGAGCGGAGCGAGAGAGAGAGAGTTGGTGATGGTTACAAGAAAAAAGAAAACATCGTAAAAAGCACACCGACAGTACAGGAAAGGGCAAAAAAAAAAATATCCCGGAATGGAAATTCCTTCCATGTCCCCAAAAACGCATCGCGGCATTGAAGATGGTCGGGCTGAGCTGGCTAAAGAGCTTTTGTACTGGAAATGGAAAGCCACGCGCAAAAGTGGTGCATGTTTGCATTGCATTTCTTTCCGGTATTATCCCCTGGCATCTGTCGGTGTTCGTTCGTGTGTTGTTTTCTTCCCCGGCCCTTTTTTCTCCCTTACCCATCCAGACGTCCCTTGTGTGTGTGTGGCGGAACGTATATTTCAACAGGGTGATGAAGCCCTCTTTCGGCACAAGCCGAAAGTTCTCATTCTCGGACCGGTGGTACGAATGGGCGGTGTTTTTTTTTTCGTTAAGAAAGGATGGTTACCACCGGATGCACCAAGCCATAATGATGATGCGGTTATTTGGCCAGAGTCGAAATGTGGGATGAAATCGTTTAGCGAAGCATGTCGTTTGATGTTGTTTTTGTTTTTTTTCTTACACTCGTGTCTGTATTTTATGTACGCTTAATGCACAGCTCTTTTGCCTCTATCTTCTATCGCTTTTTTAAGTTTTGCCTTTTATGCGAGCACAATTCCGAGAGCTGTTTGTAAGTCCATCATGAGCAACGGTCAAAGAACGGAGTGATAAACGATAGTAAAACTTATCAGCAGGGAAAGGAGATCTTAAAGCAATCGTATTCAGAGTTGTTATATATGCATTAATCAATTAATTTCTACGATTATCGTATGAGTAAAGAAACTGCTTGCTCTTTGGTAATGAATTTTCAAGGCTTTGAAACATTTCTTTACCCAAATCTTTCATTTTTGTGTAGAAAATATATTCGAATAAAATAGACTTTATTGAGTTGCTCGATAAGGCAATGCTCTCTTCCTAATGATAGATTCCCGTAGTGAGAATAGAATGCGCCTGGGGTTATGCAATGCAATGTAATTTACTCACTAAAAGCGAGAAATTTAATTAAATTGTACGCTTCGTTTTGCTAAACTCTCACACAGTGTTACCTATAAAATTGTGGTCACAAAGTTTGTTTCTTTTTTTTCGTACACTTTCTGCTATGGTAGAAAATGTATTTTATAAAACTAAAGCATCTAACCACTTCTTCAAGCGTGCGAAATGTTTCCACAAACAAGCGAAACATCCTATCGAACGGCATCGTCCCGAAAATGGCTGCTGATTAAAAGTGCACCAGTGTCCAATATTGTGCTCTGCGAACTTTAGCTATTGCTCGTATAACTTCCACGACCCTCACTGCGTTCGATTCACCAGGTTCGCACAATCACTTCCTCGAAGGTAAAAAGAAAACCCGGACATTATCTGTCATCTACTTCCCGCTGCCACTGGCCCGTTCCAGATCGATTTACGTTTTGGCTATTAGTTGTGGTCCAATTTCGTTTCATAAATTCAACCCCTTGCATTGCACGGTCGCCATCGACCACGGTGGTCACTGTAGGGCTGTTGCACGATTGGTTTTCCCCATGGAACAAACCCCTCGTACGGCGACGTACGCCATTCCCCCATAAGGTTTCCCACCGTGCCGGTGTGCGGTGGAACTCATTTCACCTCCACTCTATCATCGCAGTGGGGACGAAAATTAACACATAATTTTCGAGAAAACTACCGACATTGGCCCCAAACCGACCGACCGTCTGTGCGATATTTACAGGCGAACCCGGGGCAACATTTGCCAGCTGTGCCGTTTCCCATATTCCCGGCGCAGTGGCGAAAGCCACAGGAATCGTTTCGAAATTCCAATAAAATCCCTCGCAAACACACACACACACACACACACGCTCATACACTCCATCCAGTTCTCGGCTGGCAAGAGCCACCGCCGAACCATCCTTTTGACTTTGTGGACAGTGTGACACACTCACCGAAAACACAAGCACCCCACACCAGTGAGCGAACGAAGCGATACCTCACAGCGTCACACAGTGGTCGAGAAAAGGATCGTAGACAATTCAAATCAATTTCGAATCCAAAACGACTCATTTTCGGTGGCCCATCCATTTTGCGTGGGTTGCCAAGCGAGCCGAGCGGTTGCCGGCGGGGACGCAACCTATTTCAAGGATTTCGCCCTTTTCCACAGCCTCCCGTTCCGTTCCGGTACCCTTGCCAGTGTACTCCTCTGGCATCGAATCACAAGAGGAGCAAATGGAAAGTTCTCATTCATTGTCTCAAAACGAAAGGACAGAAACAAATATCCTTCTATTTGTTATTTACCAAAATTGAGCTCCTTCTGCTCGTTGGGGGAGTGCCACGTATAAGAGGAATCGAAGATTTCTTCAGTTCGTGGAACTGTGTGGTGGTAGAAGGCCGTCAGGGGAAGAAAAAAAAAACAGTCATAACAAACGCACCGCAGTATGTGGTCAAATGTTGTTAGGGAACATCAAGATGGGAGCGATTGAAAGGATGTAGTTAAAAAGTATGTTTTTCAATCGATCAATACCAAATGTTAAACAGGAATTGTAGCAAGTAAGAAACAAGAGTGCATGATATTACAGCTTGAATTTTTTTCGACAAATCTTTTTCTTCGTTTGGCTTGTAATTTTTCCTTTTTAGTAAGGTACTCCTTTTACTACTATTATTTAGTCTATTTTTGTAATTTTTTTATGAGCTAGTTAGTCGATTAGTTTGTTCATTTTCTTTTTTCTATGTCATTTAAGTTATAGTGGTGATCTGTTGTTGATATTATGCAATTTTCGATTATTTGTTATACATTCTTAGGTATATAATATGATCAATGTAAAATAACATTTTGAATAGGTTAATGACTTATATATTTTCAAAGAAAAATTAACAAAACAATGGTTTTTTAAACAGTATCAGGTAAAGTTTATTTCTGAACAAAGTATTTCAATAACGATGCTTATAATGTGTTTGAATTATTGTCACTTCTGTGCCCATAAATTCCCACAGTGCAAGAGTGACTTATATTCGCCTCGTCTCTCTGTTTGTTCTTTAAGTAAACATAGTTGCTACCCAATGGATTGTTTCTCAAATATTCTTCCCCTTCAGAATAATCCATTCACTTAGATTTAAGCGCCTTTCCGCACTGCACGGTGCTCACCTTTTCCATTCCGGATTGCTTATTTGGAGTTTTATTAATGTGCAGAAATCTATACATTTTATTGTCTTAACAGTTCTTCACTGCTCAGCCATGACAGCCGACAGTCGGGCATGTTAGGCATTCGCCAAAATGGCAGTCACAGATTCTTTCCTTCTTCCCCATAATGGAGCTGTTTCAACTTGTGTCATCTTCAACAACAGTTTCCAAAAGCGATTCTACCGTGGAAATGCTGGCTTTTCGATGGGTCTCTTGGCTTCATCGAGTTTATTCCATCCTCGCTAGGATGTGAGTACAACTACAATGGGGGATGAAGCAATGCTTCCCACTTGCTCAGATTCAAATTTAGAATCGTAGGGTCTCAAGCTCCCGCGCTCCAGCTGGGACGAGTTCCTATTGCAGCCTGATTGTTGTTGTTCGAACGTCTTACCCGAACCCCACTGGAGCGTTTTCGGCTTTCCTTAGGAAAGGGAATGCAAAATCGTTGAAATTTATATTAATGTCAGTGAGCGCGCACTCGGTGGAAATGTGATTTATCTCGGATTACGCTAGTGAAGTGAAATCGGAATAGAACGGATAAACTCATTCCCACTCCACTCTCTGTTTTTTGGGCGCCTTTATCCATTTCTAGCACAACACGAAACACCGACCAGGAGGAAAAATCACGGCACTCCTCCGCTAAACAATCGTTCACAGTGCTCGATGTGGGAAAAGGGTGTTCCAAATCGCCCAGAAGTTGCTTCAGAAATTGTTCTACCGACGACTGGCACAGGAACGAAGCTTTTTCCGCTGGTTTGGAAGTGGGAAAAATATTTCGAGGCCATCAATTACTTCCGATTTCGATCTCTTACCATTCGCGTGTTTCGTCTGGATGAGCTTTCCGTTGCTTTGCCACTGCTGCTGCTGACGAGTGCAGTAAATAAACGTGAACGGAAAAGCTAAAGTTTCGAAACAACATGCCAACAAGCGCACAAAATACGAATTGAAATGTCCTTTTCAGAAAAGCAAACGGATTGTCTTTAGCAAGCGTTACTGAAGGGACGATCTTCGCACATATCCGTGCACGAGATGAATGCTTGCAATGCGAATAAATGGCATAAAATCGTTGCCACTTTGCGTTTGTGTTTGCCGAAATTCATCGCTTCGATCGTCAAGATGGCAGGTTAATTTATTGAATTGTCTTAGACTTTGTGTGGATGAATAACATCCGAGCCCCAGACAAAGCTCCTGTTAGTAGCAACACTTTCCCCTCATTTCCACCAAACGATCACTAGCTAGATTTATCGAATATGAAGCATCTTTCTCGAAGTTTCTCCACCTTACATAAAAGGGCAATTAAATCGTGCGCATACCGTATATTTCAAAAGCCCCGCACTGGTACCGTGGTGAATCTAAATTGCTAAGGGCGAATCTACGGGCAGCACAACAACAATGGAGACGATAAATCGGCGTGCATTATCAATTTTCACAGTACATTTATCAGTGACGGGAAATTTTATTTGGTCTTTTTTCTTCATACTGCGTGGAACGCTGGAATCGATGGGGGAAGGTTGAATACATTCGTCTAGCGGTGTGAATGATTTTTAATCAACACTATCAGTGTGTTTTCTGATAGGGGCGCGTTTACTAAATTTATGAGTCGAGTTCTAGATTTGGTAAACTTGCGGAGTAAAAGCATTTTTCTTAATATACAATGTAAAGAAACAGCTCATATTAATTTTCATGGTTCCATAATTAATAAACATTTTTTTGCAATTTGGTTTTTGCAAACGAACATATCAGAACAAAGGTGGAATGGTTGAACTTTACGGAAGCATTAATGAACACATTGATATAACAGTATTAGATAATGTTTCATTCAGAAAAGGCATCAGAATTTAGTTGTATTTATTTTTGTTCTCGTTTCAACATTTATAACAGTCAGTAGCACAACTAGCAAAGTAGACTTTAATGTCTAGTCGCGGGAAATAAACGGGAATTATTGTGTTAATGTGTTAATGCACATTAATTACTACACACTCCAGATCTGATCAATTCAACGAACGATGTTAGACATCCAAATCTTTCACTTGCTTTAATCACCTTTCAATTACGTTGACCCCCGGGAACCACTTTCGTCGATGGCCATTTTAACTTCAATTATTCGCTCGTGCTATCCATTATCGAAAGCAACGCCCATTAATTCCACCACTGCTTGCTCGTGTCAAAGTTCCATCGGCACGCCAAGGAAGCAACCCGCAATGCTAATTAAAACCCATCGTCCTTTAAAAATTGATTTTCTCCCCTCAAAACAAAAGCAACAGAACGAAAAAAAAAAACAATAAAGTGATTCCACCGACACTAAGCGTGTGCCCGGTGCTCTTTGTACGGGCGCAAATAAGCGATACCATCATCAGCACGCTGTGTCTGTGTCTGCTGCATCAACCTTGCTGCCAAGTGTTGCGTTGCGAAAATGAACCATCTTACCAGAACCGTTACCCGCAGGATGCAAAAACCCTGCGGCAAAGACGAACCCCGTTGGAGAGATTTTGTTTTCACTCATTGGGCACCATAATTGAATAAATGTAGCAGAAAACTGAAACTCTAAATGAAGTGATGCAAGCCACCGTTTTTTTCGTTTTTTGCTGCCAAGATATGCAGATGCAGAACGTTCCGTTGACTGTCTGCGGCAAATGCAACGGGTAAACGGTCACTGCACCTCGCGTGTGTACTGGAACGGCTGCCAGCGATGTAGGGCCCGCGAATAGGTGACTCGCGACGTTGGTAAGATGTTGTTTGCCCGACTGCCGTCCAAATAACTTGAAGTGTTTATCTTCTGCAAAGCGAAAGTTCCACTCGGAACGCATTGTGCCGCTGGTATAAATCTTGCTCCAAGTGTTTCCAATGAAAAGTCAAACAATTCACAAAACGTATTGAATATTGAGAATTTCGCACCATTCCTTCCACACGGTACACGGTATTCCGATCCTAATGGCGAAAAGATGAACCCAACCTTCGCATTCGGGAATGTGTTGCCTGCGGTTCGGACTAGTAAATTTTAGCTTCCAGTCCATGAAATACTCGTCCGCTTACGAAAAAGCGCTTACATTCGCACAACGACCACAACCGGCGAGTCGGTACCAATAAAACTGCACCCTAAACGATGCCATCACAATGGACACCACGACCACGGCAAAACCCGTACCATCGCACCGAGTGCTTCATAGCGAACCATATGCAGTAGTTGCGCTTTTTAGATTTTACGGCGACAAAATCAAGTTTTAAATTTGCCCAGTTCGTACCCTTTCCATTGCTGGAGCATCGTTTTTTTTTATTATTTTCGCCCTGCTTCGAAGGACAATCTCGACTGCGAAACGCCATCACCCGGCAGTGGATTGTATGCTGGGGCGCATTTGTGCTGCCAAATGGACCATCCCGCACCGGTGGCGATGCGATAGTAACTGGTGCAGAAAATAGTGTGCTCCATTTGAATAGTACCCGGCATGCAGGCGGTACGTACGTTGAAAAGGGAAAAAGCTTCTTGAAGTGGTTTTCTTTATGTTAATTCAATTATTTGCGGTTAAACAAGCGGCACGATATTGTGCGCATCAAACGTTGTGGCAGTTATCCAATTAGGCAATACGAGCTTCTGGCAGGGCACTTGTTAGGAATGCGCTAAGGACATCATCGCGTGTATGGGTGTAAGTAGCAATGTGCAAGTGGAGCATAAATGAAGTGTTCGGGAAGGGTAATAATCTTTGATGATTTGAATTATTATTTTACGATGTCCATGCAAAAGACGATCGTTGTTCTAGTGAGAGTTTCTTATGCGTTTGCCACTTGCTCATAGCTTACCGATGAGTTGAGAGCAAATTTTCAAGTCACAGCTACGGTTAGTAATTTTATGGGCAGGATATAGTAAATATTGTATCATCTTTTTATAGAGAATCATCTTCACAAAATGTATCACACCTCGCGTTCATTGTAATTTCAATATTCTAATACAGTGTAGCGCCGATTATCCGTGCTCATCGGTACGCGACGACTGCCGGATAAACGGATAACACGGATAATAGGCACATATTCTATTTATGATTAAATTAGCGTATAATGTGCCATTCTCTAGTCTTTTTTAGAGTAAAATCTATTTTTACTGTGTGTTTTATAGTTGCACAACAAGTTCGAGTTGCTTTCCTTAATAATTTGAGCTCATTTGATCCAATACAGTTGAGTCTTTCAAATCATCCGTCAACAGTTTTGCCCGGAATATGTCAAATTTCCTTTTAAACTGTCATGTTGCACGGATAATCAAACACCCGGATATTCGGACCCTACTGTAATCAGAAAGGAAACATAGATATTGAAGACTTATGTATATGCAAACAAAATTTATATCTCATGGCTAGACATGAAGGGAATTTTTTCATTAAAAGTCTTTAATTACGATGGTAGTTGTGTAAAACAATCTGTAATAAGCGTCACTAACAAAAACATTCACTGTGAGAGTACTGAGCCTTAACCAAAGAGCTGAGCTTATTTCTTAACAAGATTAGGAAAGAAACTCCAGTGCGGTTGTTAATGTTCTACTGTTGCCACGTTAGCTTAAATTGAAAAGTAGCAACAAAAAAATCCCACTTGAAAACTTTACTTCAAACGACTGTTAAAACAAACGACTTCAATCTTTTAACATATTAAATCTGGATTTCCCTCCCACCCAAGCGCTGGACACACGCGCCCGGGTGGTTACATTGGGAGATTTTTTTTGCGTTGTACCCATTTAACTCACTTTATCGTGCGGGAGAAATGAATTTCATCCTTTGCCAGTTTGCCTTCTCGGAAGCTTGAAAAATAGCACCGAAATGCTCGCGCATCCACCGTACCACCGGCAAACCGGCAGAGGAACGACAAAAACCTGCTAAAAGACAGCTGGTAACCATGCAACAACCATGGTGCTTCAAAGTGGTCACACGACAGCCAGTGAGCAACGTTTGCAACGTGCAACGGTGAAAATGCTTGTGTCATGTTTTACAAGAATGCCGTTCTATTATTCCGTCCCTCGTCCGGGCGACGCTGGTTCTAGGCGGTCCTGCGCTGGTGGTAACATATGGATAGGACAAAGCGCTACTATCCAAACCGACCGTGCCGGACAGGAAGTGGACGCCACGACCAAATCAAGCGTAGGGTTTTCTAAGTCGTGAAAATATGAACCTTCGGTGCTCGAAATATGTTCATCCGCGTGGAAGTGTATCTTCGCTCATAAAGAAGCGATTCTGTCGGGGGCATGCTTGTTTCTCCGTTACGGAATCGATAGGAACATGGAACGTATTTCTTTTTTACGGTGTTTCCATTTGTTTGGTAGTGGAAAGTACAACGAACAGTATGCAGTGTAAGTAACGAGCTTACAAGTGTAATTTTTCACATTCCTTTTTCGCAAACAAAAAGTATGCAAACGTTGGCTGTTTTGTTTTCTGCGCTTCTTTTTTAACTCGTTTTGTTTGCTAATCATTTTTTAATATGATTCAGTGTTTTTTTGTTGAAAAAAAAGGTATTAGTACATCAGAATTTGCGCGTCAACAGAACAAAGACATACAATTTCCTTACTGTTATGGACCACCCTATAACGCATCGGTGGATCCGACACGGTAACTCACCGCTGACAAGTAACGGTCAGCGGTCGATGGTGTAAGTGTAATCCACCGGTGCTAACGAAAGGTCACCGCACGGGCGCGCGCGGTCGACACTTCGGTTCGGGCACGCTATGAGCGATGAGCGTTGCGGGAGCGTGAATATTGTAACGTGTTGAGTTTTACGTGTAAAATATATAGTTTGTAATACGTGTTGTAACGGGTCACGTGTCCAGTTCATTCGGTGTTGTATGGTGTCCTTCCGTGGCAAAGAAAGAAACATAAAAGTGGCGACGAGGAAAACGAAGAATAAAATAGGAACTATAAGTGTTGAAAAAAAAAGCATTTTTTTTTTCGTGTGTGAAGTGCTTTCTGTTTAAATTACAGACAATTCCGTCGAACACAGCGCAAAAATGTATAGTCCCGGCGAAAATCCAGAGACGGACGAACAGCGTCGTTTGTCGCAAAATGGTGCAAGCATTTTGAACGCGGCTTTTTCGCAGCGCCTACCTCCACCATTGCAAAATGTATCGGCCCAGCAACCACCATCGCAGCATCCAGGCGTAGCGTCACTCCAGTCAGGATCGGTAACGCAGAGTCCTGAATTCGGGATGCTGTACCAAATGCTGCAAGTAATGCAGCAGCAAATGCAACAGCAGCAGCAACAAGCAGCTCAACAGCAGCAGATGATGGCCCAGCTGATGCAGCAGCAGCACCACACGACACCCCAGCCCACCGCCCAGCAGCAGTCCATAGCGCCGAGGGATCCCGAGCTAATCATGGACGCCCTATCGGGAAGCATAAGCGAGTTTCGGTACGACGCAGAATCCGGTGCCACATTTCAAGCGTGGTACTCACGCTTTGAGGATCTGTTCGTTCAAGACGCTTCCCGGCTCGATGACTCAGCAAAAATCCGCCTGCTCACTCGCAAATTGGGCACAGCGGAACACGCACGATACGCAAACTTCATTCTTCCCTGCCTTCCCCGCGACCTCACGTTCGAAGACACGGTAAGCAAACTGAACAAGCTATTCGGAACAGTAGAATCGCTTAGTTGTAAGCGATACAAGTGCCTCCAAACGGTAAAGGAGCGAAACGAGGATTTGCTTCCGTTCGCTTGCAGGATAAATCGTGCCTGCAACGATTTTCAGTTCGCTAGCATGACGGAGGATCAGTTCAAGTGTTTAATGTTTGTTTGCGGTTTAAGAGAGGAAGTGGATACCGATGTCCGAACAAGGCTCCTAGCGCGAATTGAGGATCGACCGGATCTAACGCTGGAGCAGCTATCCGCCGAAGGCCAACGTTTAACCGGCTTAAAGGTAGCAAGTACAATGTTCGCTACCGGGAAGGAAGAGAAAGTTCTCGCATTACAGGGCGAGAATAAGCAACGCAGCGCTCAGAAGAACCAGCGTACCAACCAGCGACATCCCGACCGAAGTTCACCGGCAACGAAGCCACCGAGACCGTGCTGGTTATGCGGCGAATCCCATTGGGTGAGAGAGTGCGCGTACGGCTCTCACAAGTGTCAGGATTGTGGGAGATTTGGCCATCGCGAGGGTCATTGCAGCTCGTCAGGCCGAAAGAAGAGATTCATCCGATCTCACAAGCGCACTTCGACAGCGACACGTGTAGTGATAGTAAACGTTCGAAACATTCACAAGCGCAAATTTGTAAATATTCGAATAGGGAACAAATCAGCAAGTTTGCAACTCGATACGGGATCGGACATCACCATAGTCGGAAGGAAAACGTGGAAGCAGCTAGGCATGCCGCCTCTAACGCCAGCAAAAGTGCATGCGAAGACAGCATCCGGATCACGCCTTCAACTGGATGGCGAGTTTGAGGCGAAAGTCACAATCAACGGTGTGACAAAATCCGCAACGATTCGAGTTGTTCCCTCTAATCTACAGCTTCTGGGAGCCGATTTTGTCGACATTTTTTCGCTAGGAACTTTGCCAATGGACCAGTTCTGCAATCGAGTCGAGTGCGAATCTGCGAAATGGGAGAGCAGATTTCCGACTGTTTTCAACGGTACCGGATTATGCACCAAGGCGAGTATAAAGCTGCAAGTAAAAGAAAACGTTCGTCCGACCTTCTGTCCCAAGCGCCCAGTGGCTTATGCTATGCAAGCTACAGTCGAAAAAGAGCTTGATCGGTTAGAGGCACTTAACGTCATCACGCCAGTCGATTATTCCGATTGGGCAGCGCCCATCGTCGTCGTAAGAAAAGGGAACGGTAGTATCAGGATTTGTGGAGACTACTCGACAGGATTGAATTCGGCTCTCCAGTCATACGAGTACCCTTTACCGCTCCCGGATGATATATTCGCAAAGCTGGCGCAATGTAAATTTTTTAGCAAAATCGACCTTTCGGACGCGTTTTTACAGGTCGAAATAGATGCTAAATACCGCCCCCTCTTAACCATCAACACGCACCGTGGACTGTACCACTACAATCGCCTACCACCGGGTATCAAAATTGCACCGGCCGCATTTCAGCAACTAATCGACACGATGCTCGCAGGATTACGAGGAACATCCGGCTACATGGATGACGTAATCGTTGGTGGTAAAACGGAAAGCGAGCACGACGAAAACCTTCTCAACCTTTTCCACCGAATACGCGAATACGGATTTACAATCCGTGCGGAAAAGTGTGCATTTAAAACGCACCAAATCGAATACCTAGGTTTCATCGTCGATCGTCGTGGACTCAGGCCAAACCCTGCAAAAATCGAAGCGATCTTAAAACTGCCAGCGCCAACTAACGTAAGCGAAGTCCGGTCCTTCCTTGGCGCCGTAAATTACTATGGCAGATTCGTTCCGAAAATGCGCGACTTAAGGTACCCTCTCGACGTTCTTTTAAAGAACGAAACCAGCTTCATCTGGACTCGCGAATGCGAACGCGCTTTCAGCAAATTTAAGGAGATACTATCATCGGATCTGCTCCTAACACACTACGATCCAAACGCTGAAATTGTAGTATCTGCAGATGCATCAGCGGTGGGACTTGGCGCTACGCTAAGCCACAAATTCACAGATGGCTCTTTAAAGGTTGTCCAGCACGCATCGAGGGCACTCACGAAAGCGGAAAACAATTACAGCCAAATCGATCGTGAAGGCCTTGCCATTATATTCGCTGTGAAGAAGTTCCACAAGATGCTATACGGTCGGCATTTTCGTCTGCAGACTGATCATCGTCCTTTGCTACGGATTTTCGGATCGAAGAAAGGCATACCGGTCTACACAGCTAACAGACTGCAACGTTTCGCGCTGTCGTTGCAGTTGTACGACTTCAGCATCGAATATGTTCCCTCGACAAAGTTTGGAAACGCGGATCTACTGTCGAGGTTGATAAGCGAGCATGCGAAGCCCGATCCGGAATACATCGTAGCCAGCACCGAACTTGAAGAGGACGTAAGTTTCATTGCCATACAGTCAATAAATGCATTCCCTCTTAATTTTAGAGACGTTGCGAACGCTACCAGGGCTGATACGATTCTGCGAAAAGTTCACCGCTACATCCTGCAAGGCTGGCCTCAAGACACCACGTACGGCCAAGATTTGGCACGCTTTTTCAATCGAAGCGAAGCGCTATCCACGGTACGTGGATGTATTTTGTTCGGGGAGAGAGTGGTTATTCCCGCAAAATTGCGCCAAAGGTGTCTTAAACAACTGCACGAGGGGCACCCAGGAATGCAGCGGATGAAATCACTAGCCCGAAGCTACGTGTACTGGCCAGGGATGGACGAGGATATTGCACAATGCGTTAGAACGTGCTATGCTTGTGCGGTTGCCGCCAAAACGCCCTCGCACACTAAACCAGTATCCTGGCCTACTACGAAGCAGCCATGGGAACGTGTTCACGTTGACTACGCAGGACCGATTGAGGGTGAATACTTTTTGGTAGTAGTGGACGCCTACACCAAATGGCCAGAAGTAATAAGGACGAGTAGTACATCTTCACCGGCAACAATCGCTATTTTAAGAAACCTATTCGCGAGGTTCGGATCTCCGGTAACGCTCGTAAGTGACAACGGACCGCAATTTGCTAGTACCACATTCGCGGAGTATTGTGCTATCAGCGGTATCGAGCACGTCACTAGTCCACCGTTTCATCCTCAATCCAACGGGCAAGCCGAACGCTTCGTTGATACTTTCAAGCGTTCAATAAGGAAGATTGAAGAAGGCGGAGCATCCCGTTCAGAAGCGCTTGAAATATTCCTGCAGACTTATCGAGCAACCCCCAACCCAGCTTTGGAAAAGCATCGGTCGCCAGCGGAGGCTATGTTCGGGAGAAAGATCCGGACTGCAATGGAACTGTTAAAACCACCTTCGACACCGGAAGCAGAGACAGTAAGACGAGATCGTTGTTTCCAGCCAGGTGATCTTGTCTACGCGAAGTGGTATACGCGGAACTCATGGAAATGGGTTCCTGCCAAAATCCTACGAGCAATTGGTAACGTGGTATACGAGATCGAGACCGAGGATCGTCGTTTACATCGCCGCCACCTGAACCAATTGAGAGAACGAAATACTAACGCCACTCACCAGTCGTCCACACTGGCGCCTCGCAACCAGCTACCCATAGACTTTCTTATTGAAAGTGCCCCCGACGACGAACAGCCAGTGCCTGCTGGAGGCACTGAAGAAATATCTTTACCGAGTGAACCATCTCCCAGACCGATACCCCTTATACCGAGAAGACGACAACAACCGGTAGGATCGCCACGCCGGTCTTCTAGGACTAGAAGACTTCCGCGTAGGCTCGAAGGGTATAATCTGCAAATTAAAAGGGGGAGATGTTATGGACCACCCTATAACGCATCGGTGGATCCGACACGGTAACTCACCGCTGACAAGTAACGGTCAGCGGTCGATGGTGTAAGTGTAATCCACCGGTGCTAACGAAAGGTCACCGCACTGGCGCGCGCGGTCGACACTTCGGTTCGGGCACGCTATGAGCGATGAGCGTTGCGGGAGCGTGAATATTGTAACGTGTTGAGTTTTACGTGTAAAATATATAGTTTGTAATACGTGTTGTAACGGGTCACGTGTCCAGTTCATTCGGTGTTGTATGGTGTCCTTCCGTGGCAAAGAAAGAAACATAAAACTTACAGCATAAAAACTCGACACAACAATAACTTACAATTATTCTGATTTGAGCAATATGAGTTAACTCTTACAGAAAACTGCAAACTTCTAACACTCAGCAACGTAGAACCTGATTTGGTATGCTGAAGAGACCTAAAGTTGCTTTGAGTCTTGATGAATTATTGGACTTTTATCACTTCTAGAAGTAGCTCACTCTTGGAAAATCCTTTGCGCAATAGAGAGATGACTATTAACAAAACATGACCTAACTATAATACTTTCTTTGTTTTGGTATAAGAATTTCAACTGTGTTAAAGGAACTTTACGTTAAAGAAATGGTTTCAGATATGTCATTTACAGTATACCCAACCTTTTTAATCTAATTTGTGATATCTTCAATAATTGGAATTAACCAAACGAAAGAAACGAGTGGTGATAGCATGGCGCAATGAGTGATACATATGACGGTTGGCAGAGAATTTTCCGTATGATGGCTGCCAAATTTGTCGTACCAGGTTTTGTATCGTGAAGTCGAGAACTTTCAGAAACCCTACAGGTTTTCAGAAACCCACCAAATTTAATCAATCAAGCGTCGTTGAAGCTCTTGTTTATCATGAAGTTATCTTGCTTTACGTGAATGATCGTTAAAATCGAAAATGCCATCTTTGAAGCGGCGAGACCAATCACGGCACGTAGTTTCACTAAGAGGAGGATTCCTGTAAACGTTTTGAATTCCGCTATTATTTTCAACATCCGTTTTCTACACATGAAAGATTAAATGGCGATTACTTGGTATACATATCTCAAGAAACTAATAGACTTTATAACAGTTTGAGTTTACCTTCGTTTTAGTAATGATTAGAAATTAGTTATTTTTTTAAGACAAATTTAACTAAAATTATTTTAATATCACTTTACAAATACAGGTAGGCAAGTGATTGAAATATAGAAAAACAACTCCACTAATTAAAACGAAAAAAGTTTAAACCATCCGCAACATAATTATTTTTCAAAACAGCCACAGTCAAACTTGGTATACAAAATAGTAATTTTAACATGAATTTGCTATTTACCATTAGCAAAAAATATACTTTATTAACTTGTTATGTCACTCACTGTCGTTCGAAAACAGCATAAAACCACAAAAGCTTGTCCTTTTCCATTTGAACACATTCCTTTGTGTGCAGTGTTGCAGGAGAATAGAAAAAAAGAGCCACCCCATTGATGAAACAAATAAAACGTCTCGTCCTGATTCACATAAAGCAAAAGATTTAAGAAAACAGCATAACGAAGCACGACACGGTGACAAAATGCTAACAAATCGATCCCACTGCCCTGCCACTATATCTAAAACGCAGCACCGGAAACTGCAGCTCGTAAAGATGCGATAAGCGACCGAGCGACGGGCGGCGAGATCGTACAAGAGTGGCCCACAGAGCAAAAGAAAATGTCAAATAAAATTTTATTGAATTATCCTTCAATCGATCGAAACAGAGCAAAACGGAAGAAGCCGCCGACGAAGCACGAGCATAAAAAAAACAGTAGAACATATTCAACAAACGAACGAAACTGATGATGGTGGGCAAAAAAACTGCAGGCCAACTGAATACCCGTGTGTACTTTGTTCCGGGGAATTGAAATCCTTTTTTCTGCCGCTCAGCAAACAGATCGGTACTCGGTCTTTTAAAAACCGATTGACAGACAGAAGTAGCCTAACCGCAAGCTTCCGGTGAGCGGGGTTTTTTACCTATCGTGCAGTAATTCTACTGCTACAGCCTTTTTTTTCGTGTGTTGTTCCCACTTTACTTCTTTGCTGAACTTCGTTGCTACGAAGAAGCTGCAAGAAGCGTCATAAAATTCAACGTTGATAAAGACACCCGATTAGTGGAGGTGTGGTTAAAATCAATATCAATTTCGGTTTAATTATTCCAACCGATTTGAAGTGACTAATGCTGACGGAAGGTGACCGTGAACTTAACCCAACCTGTCAGCTCCATTCGGCAAAAGCGTTTCAGCAACGATCAGTGTAAAAGTAGGAGGGAGCAAGCTAAAGACAGACAGAGCAGGCCATGACTAAGACTTGACAGCTGGAATGATCTAGTAAGATTAGCTTCATTATGCGATCCGAGCGCACAAACGCATCCACACGGCAACCGGGTATGGTCGGAATCATTCATAAACATTGAAGCAAATGCACCGATCCCGATGCTGGTTGCATTCGAGTTGGTTGCAATGGCACGGTATGCATCTACTAATCCTGCTCCCAAATAGCAATGATCTCGGGATTTCCCAGTTGCCACGGTGCTACGCTGGTGTGCGTTCGGCGGATTGCAGATTAGACCCGGTATCATCATCCCGTCCAACAGCATCCAGCACTAGTCCTTTTGGTGTGTGTGCTCGGTATGTGTGTGTGTAATGAAGGATGGTTGGTGTCCAACCCATCCCGCTAGTCTAATCAGCCCAACCTGGAGCGGTCCTCGGGTCAAACGAAGCACATGATTTAAGATTATGAGAACGGTTACGAACCACATCCCGTCCGTGCAGTTGCGTTGGAGACTGTAAATTCTGCTGCTGTCAAGATTGTGAACAGGTTCGTTCGGGTTCCGTTGGCAGCGGCAACGTTTGCTGACTGCAACGCATCCAACCGGAATTCCTTTTTCGACGAGGGACAGAATGTGCATTCTCTTATATGCTCGCATACACGCCAGGATTACTGGTGATGGAATGAAGCAGAACGTTGCAGCTCGTGCCTGCGCTGTGTGTATGCGTGTTGCTTTAAAAACATTACGCTAAATTGAATTCACAACATCCAGATCCCAGAACTCGGACAGTTACTTCGACTACCAGGACTGGTCCTCACCATCATTAAGTGCGTATGCAACATTTCACCGTACCAACTGCTTGGCCCACCGTGCCCGGTTCGGTGCGTTTCCGATGTTTCGGTTTCGGGTGATCGTTTGTGACATCACATTGTAAGTACCAGAGTTCCGTTCTCGCTTCGCTTTGCCATTCCACCGCACAGTCCACAAGCGCACTGGATTAATGAATATTCAGAACAATTAAGCTGTTTTGAAAGATATGACAAGTGATTTTCCACTCCAGCGGAATGTATAATTATTACTTTTCGAATCTGCTGAACGGACCGGGCGTGTGTGTGAATACGGTCAGCACTCGGTCAGCCCCCGGTGACGGGTACAACCATCACCAAACCCCATTACGATGCAATGGTTGCACACAATGCAAACTACTACGCAAATTACTATCATCTCCATTTGCAACACTTTCCTGCAATGGTTTCAGAATTAGACCGTACTGGTGCTCATTGCCAACAGCAGCACTTTGTGGGAACCTTGACAGATGACAAATAAATTATCGTCTTGAGAACGACTGAACCGACCAACGAGTTCGATGTATTTTGAGATGTTGCTGAGATGAGCATAATAGCTCGAATGGGGAAAAATACTTTTACATTACACTATTTTTTACCTGCAAAATGAACGTGAAAGGGCAACAAGGACTCTAATAAAAACATTTTATTAAATGATCAATAGTGCCAATCGTATTGTTTAATCTTGCAAGGTTTGTGGACGAGTTTTGTTCTTCGTTTTTGGGTTTCATAATTAGTTATGTTTTTTTTATACCGATACGGTTCTGATATAATTATTTATTCAGGCTGTTCCACTGAAGTAACCTATGGGTTGTATTCGGCTGGATGAATCTCATTACGAGGAACTTTCTAATGCTTGATGATGCATCTTCTTGATGTCGCTAAAGTTTAGTACTCTCCATTGCTATACTCCATTACATTTCACAATTGTCGAATAATATAGTAACTCTCACGATAGGCCATAAATTCTATCATAAGGTTTTATTTTCAATAGCGTCCAAGCGGTGAAAAATAAATATTTGGACTGGCATGCAAGAATGCAGTTTGCATGCAAGAAATTGCATGCAAAAACTTGCATGCAAGTTTGTTGCATGCAAGTACGAAGTTGGGCGCCATATTGGCCGCCATCTTGCTCGGCTGGTACATGCAAGTTTCTTGCATGCACCAAACTTGCATTGCAAGTTGGTTGCAAAGTTTGTGTTTAAACATTGCATACCTTACGGCGCAGTACTAGGAGTTACCTCCTCCGTGGATGCTCTCCTGGTACTATACATTCGAAAACTGGTAGTTTTCGAAGAAATTTTTCTCCACCAGCGGGAAAGTTAGTGTTTAAATATTGCATACCTTTCGGCGGTTTTCGACCAAAATTGCTGTACAAAGTGCTAGCTCTTCCGTGGATGCTCTCCTGGTACTATACATTCGAAAATCCTGGTGCAATTTCGTTTATACTTTAAAGTCACAAAGTCGATATTCTTCTCTGCATTTAATTTATCACATAGAAATAATTGTTTTACATAACCAAGGAAGATATTTATGATCAAGTTTTTACATTTTAAATTAATTTTTTTTTGCTATAAATTAACTCTGCTGTAAAATTTTTAAAAATCGCACAATCGGCACAAATTGTTTGGGGCCCCCAACACGGCGAGGCCCTAGGCGACCGCCTACTCCGCCTACCGTTTGATCCGCCGCTGCTTATGTTACTAAATGTACTAAGTTATTAAGCAGTGCTGTTTTTTTCTCTCACGATTTTCTTTGTATCGATATCGTAATATAACAGTTATCTTGCTTCCTGGAAAGAACTAAACTTCTATGCTGATCATTTTCGTTTACATTGTTTCCATTCGCTGGACAGAAGCACAACTAGAACCTAGAATAAATTCTAGTCACCCCAAAGAAACTCTCCCATGGCAATCCAAAACAATTCAAGAGCACATAGTTGGTGGTCACATCCAACCCAAACAAGTTTCCAATCGCACTTGTCGCAAACTCATCACAGAACACACACAGCACAAGCACCAAACCGCTACTCATCCCAACAGCGGAATATCGTTACCGGGTATGTGTATTCGTTTTATTCTAGCGAGAACTTTCTCAGACAACCTGTGGCGACTTGATGTCGCTTTGCTTATCATCCCCGCTGCGTAAAGTAACGTAGTTTTGCGTGTGTTTTCTTTAGCGTCCCTACTGGGGAGCCGCTACATCCGCTTCCGTACGCACCAACGTGTGCCGTGTCGTGAGTGGAAAGTGTGTTTGGAACCGTTCCGAAGATAAATGATTATTTCTGGCTAATGGAAATTTATGTGTCTGAAAGGAGATAAATAATTTCACTGCAGTTATCGAAATCGAAAAGCTTAAACGAACGGTTTCTTCTCGCACGGCCTTCGTGCCTTCTTTGGGGCGGTCTTTGGGAGCCCTCGCTCACTCACTCTTCGCCCCCGGGGTGGCATAAAATGGTCGTGCCTTTTTCGAGGGTGTGAAGCGCAAACGTCTTCCCCGCTTGGGTTGCTGGAGCCTTGAGCAGAAAGGTTGCGGATGTGGTGGAGAGGCTGGGCTTGTTCCGCGTTCCCTTCTTTTCATTCAATGAATTTTCATTCGGCGTAACGGAAGTGTCCTGCTAGGATGATAAATACGTTCGGATGTGAAGGAAAAGGAAAATTTTCTCTTCCATTAGAAGTAAGTGGTGCAATTTATAAGCACGGTCACTTTGGATGCTTTCCCATTTCGTTGGTGGATGTGTGTGTGTGTGCTGGTGATGGTTTAAGTGGGCTTTTCGGTACGTCCAAACTGCTGATTTTAGAATAAATCGACCATTTGCCGGCTCATTTCGGCTGAAATGTGAAGTATATATGTGTGTGTGTGTGTGTGTGTGTGCGGGTGTCTGCAAAAGCGGACATCTGCCATTGGCACATTTGAGCTGTTTCCATCATCGATTGATCATCAGGTGTTGTGGGTTGGGTCGGTCGGTTGATTCCCGGTATTTTGAGCGGGAACGGTGGTGATTTTGACACCACCACCACGACATAACACGCTCGCAAGATAGCGACCCGTTAATCGGTGGAAAATCCTTCGAAAAACGAGTGGAAAAATCAACAATTCAACAGCAATCATCACCGCCATGTGTGTGATGGCTTTTGTGATGTGGAGTAGATAGCGCCACGAGTTAAAGGCCACACACCAGTGGGTGAAATGGAGCGCATAATTACACTTGGGCTTGTGTATGTGTGTGGCTGAGTGTGGAAAAAGCGCGATTAGTGCTGGTGCTGCTAAATTGGATAGCATTACTAGTTTCTTCTATTCCTTTGCGCGCTTCCATTTCCACTGTGCAAAAGACACCAGTAGTTTTGGCTTGCAAAAATCTCGCCCTCCCCTCTTTTCTCTCATCCCTAATCCCGTCGGTTTTGATAGCATTCGGTTTAGTGTTGGGGCTCCGGTGAGCCCATTCGCACAGTGCGATGCAGTCGCAACACTTCAAAAACAGCAATTTCCCTCCACCAACTAAGACGATGAGCCACCATTCGGTGGTTTTTCGGGGAGAAGGTTTTAATGCTGGCTTTGGCGTTGTCATTTACTCGCGTGCGGCATGTGGCGTGGCAGATGGCTGGAGCGGGAGCAGGGCGCAACGAAGAAACGACTGAATCCCGGAGAAAGCAGACGTCCTTATCGCTAAATACCACAATCATGGTGCAATAATAAGAGCTTGCCGTTTTTCCCCACGAAGGCGCCTCACCGATGGGGTTTAGTTGTCGGGGGGAACCGAGCAGGCGAAAAAGCACAAATGAAGCAAAAAGCAGAACGGGGCGGAAAAGAAAAGAACCGACACAGGAAAATTTCAACCCACCGGGCACGGAAGACGACGGGCAGGATTAGGGCACAAATTGTGCGCAAAAGCAAACGGAAACAGTAACAGGACTTTGCATTTAATCGTTGGGCATAAACAAGAAATTAATGCAACAGATCAGCAGAAAGTGTATCCAGCGTTAATTGAAAATCGCTGCCCCATTCGGCCCCAGCCTTTCGGGAGGTTGGTGGCAAATGGCAAGGTTTTCTTTTCGGGGGGGGAGCCGGTGCAGCGATTTTCTTCAACCTTTTGCGTACCCGGTTCACCCAGGCAGGGTGTGGTGTTGCGAAAAGCTTGAAGCTTTTCCAATGAAAATCTGCTCAAGCTTAATCCGGTTGCTTTGGTTTTTTTTTGCTGATTCACTAGATTCATCCAACCTGATGGTTTTCAGTCGAGCGGTTTGGCTTCCAGTGCCGTTGGGATGGGAGCAAGGCAAGGCGAGGCCAGATTGGTGCTGTTTTGCTCCCTGCTGAAGTGGCTAAGACGCGGGCAAATGTTATTATTGCTATTGGGGTTTTAAAATGTCCTTCCATACCCTGGTTTTCCTGTGGTCGGTTTTCCCGAACCGTTCACACCGGCACTGATAAATGTTTCTGTTTAAACTAACGCCTGGATTAGTAGTGTTTCATATTTATATTTGCTTTACTCTACTTTTGGCCCTTTCTCCAATCTGGTCACTGCTTCACCCTGGTGGACCGAGATTTTTCCCATTCTCCAATCGGTAACCTTTCATTATTCACGTTTTTGTGCGGATAGGGAGGAAGTGTTGGTGCTTGGAAATCATAATCACAGTGCGCAACACCGATGTAAAAGCGTGCTCCCCATCGGCATGCCCTTAGCAACGTTTATTTCGGGAAAAAGCTCCTGTTCGAACAATGCGAGCACCGTGTTTTGCCCCGTTTTGTAATCGGATCGGCTTATTATGTTTTTGGGGTGAGCATTTTTAAGCTTCCGTACTTCGCTCGCTGAAACAGCTGAAACCCCGGTGATTACATTAACCAAATGTTGATTGCTATCTCGCAATAGGGAGAGCAGCGTTGGGGTTTTGAAATCGGTAGCACGGAAGGGATAATTGTTTGCTGTCTCTGTGGCTGTTTGTAGTGAAATGTTTTGTCTAAATCGTTGATAAATTTTTTGAGTTGGTACTGGGAAAAAATATGTATTTAAACAATTTATCATTTTTTCTTAATTTCAATTTCTTAATTAATATTTTGCATATTTCAACAATTCATCTCAGCTCTGGTTTCAACCGACAAAGCCCTTAAATTCGATGATGATTTTTTCTTCACGCCCCACTAAACCGATTGTTTACGTGCCACTGACCAACAAACCACACTGTATTGCCTTCATTAATTCCGCCCGACACCGTCACGAAGCAAATCCAACCTAAAGTGGCACGCTTTTATTGACTTTATTGCGCGCACATGAGATATCCCAGCGGTTTGGGGTACGTTTGAGTGACTTCCCAGCAGGCACTGCGAATCATTTCAAGATGCGGATTTTCCGGTGCACTCAAGCAAACGGTGCTGCTGCACAGTTGTGTGTCGTCCATTTGCCTTCCAAATTCTCATTTGCGACCGTGTGACTTTCGAGTGCGAGCCCAGATCAGCTCCAGCGAGGCTAAGAAGCTGCTGAAGCTTCATTAAGTCCGCGACAGTCCAACAAACCAGCGTAACACGCCCAGCTGAAAATGGAAATGCAAATGTGTAAAGTGAGACTCTTAACGTGGGGATTGTCGTTTGGGTGCGAGTTCTCATAAGATTTGAAACATCACGCCACGAGTGGCGATATATTTTGTGTCCCTTTTTTTTTTGTTTGGAACACGGTCACAGGGTTGCGTAGAAGCCAGCGCTGTCTATTGACTTCTTTTTGTTTGCGGGGAATGAGATTCACAATTGGATGCGTTCTAGCTTGGAACGGGGACAATCCGGTGCCGTGCGGCAGGGCAGTCCGTTCGTGGAAACCCACTTCATACTATTGGCACCATTTGCTACCTACTGCCACTACGGTTAGTGCTCGGTCACTAAATAAAGCCAGTTCGCATCAGCAAGCTGCTCGAATGTTTGAAATGGTGGAAGAAACAATTTTACAATACATTTCACAATGCGTCCATTTATGGATAATTTATTGTATCACATCCTGACGCTCCGTTGGGTTGTGTCCACTCTCTGGGGCCACTCTCCCCGTTGGCCGTTGGTCCGATCTTTCGATATCGTCGCTTCGGAGCAGCGAATGAATTAAATGCATGAACAATTTCCCACCAATGCAGCACAGCTTTATGAAACGATGGTCGAACACACACACAGGAGACACTGCCCGGCCGGGCTCGCTTCGTATGCAAATTTTGAAATGAGATTCGTCGTTTAATGAGTGAAATATTGCACGAGCACCGGATACGGTGTCAATCGGTGGTCCTGTCCGGTGCCAGTGCACAGACGCTACAACACGCTCCGGGTTTTGCTGTACCACGGCATACAAACAGCGTTTAACCCTCGTTACAGTTATCGCGAATAAATCGCCAACATTCAGCATTCAGACCTGGTGGTGGTGGAAGTAAAGTTTTTACAACCGTCCCAATAAACCCCGCCAAGCTAAAGGACACGCTTGGCGCACAGTAGCTTAGTGGTGGAATTAGAGATTTTCGACTGGGATCAACTGTTCGCTCACTGCTACGGGCGCCCTAAATGGTCGGATGGAAATGTTATTTTACGATCGGCTCACCGAACCTAAATTAACGAAATAAATCGACACTCGCGGACTCGCGATGAGAGATAAAAGGCGCGGCTACTGGTACTGAAATGAGTGTTGGAATGGGAATGGAGTTTATTTTTTTGATGGTGTTTTAGTGACAGATGGTAGGAGAAATTGAGCCTTTCAAATGCGTTATTTTAGCAGTATTTAAAAAAAAGTAATACAGGAGAATAATATGGAAAATCGTTGGAAATGGTACAAACATAAAAACACACTATTTTGAAACATTTAAACAAGAACTGTCGATACGGCCAGGCCGTTCTAACGAAACAAAAAAAAAAAAACAGGAACTTAATCAAAATGTAATCACAAAATGTAAGTGAATACGTACCATGTGAGCTTTTACACATTCTCACATTTTACAAAAATAGAACTTACAAGATCAGGATCAAGATCAAGATCAAGATTTTTAACTCTACTACGTTTCGAAGGGAATATGGTGGTGTGTTTCAGGAAAATGGGAAAAGAAACTCCATTTTGTTAGAAAACCCTCAAGTGGTAACAGTACTGTGATATTCGTTCATTTCAGAACTGACTACGTTTTTTTTTGTTAAAATTTTGAATTGAGTTATCATTAACCATCTTAACGTTTAAAAATCATTTTTATTATGATTCACTGAGAACTCTCTACCTGTCATCCTTTCTGATTTGTTATCGTTCTACGTTACCCTTATTTTATCTAATGTTTGTTTATTTCCATCCCTCTTCCAACTATTGTCACCTTGGTTGTGTCTTGGTCAGTCTTACTGCACCCTCTCCTCATCCTACGTTAGTTCTAATTAATTATAGGGCTAGTGATTAAGCTAGTTTGAATTGCACATTTTAAAGCCATTGGGGCAAACTATAAATCTTTATATGTATGTATAATAAATCCGTATAAATGTATAATTTATAAGTGTTAAATTAATGTCAAGCATTTGATGAGCTTGTTTAGATATCTCAGAAGCTTTAGCTGGATAGATAAAGCTTTATAAATGGAGTTATCTTTTACATTCTTTTCACTTTTAACTCAACGATATAACATATTCCCTCTTATGCACGGAAAACATAGAATAATGTTCAATAAAAGGTTCAACCTTCAACCATTTGCTCAACATAGTTTCGTTAGTGATAATTCTTTTCAGTAGACGTTTTAGTTTTACGTACGTATTATGTAACCTTTACACGTGTAAATCGTCTAATAAACTACCGTGCTTTTATGACACCAAATTATTGCACTTTTTACACTGTATTAGATTGGTAAAATCTATTGTTTATGCTGCTAATAAATGCTGCAAAAACGTAGGAAACTCTGTTAATCGGGTTAAGATCCGAACCAGCGTAAAGTTGAACCGCGGGAAAAAAAAAACCCACACAATAGAATCCGCTGCTGAATCGCTATTTTTGCCGGATGAAATGTGTACTGGAAGGTTGTCTAAATCAAACTTCACGTTAAATGTACATTCCCCCTTTTCCCGGTCAGTTCCGCAAAGGGGTAGAAATGGTAAGAGTCTCCACCTTGCAATGAAACATGGTGCACGAACGGTGGAACAGAGTATACCAAGGCAACGTGGCCCAAGCTTATGCTAACCGTCCGCACATTTTAGAGTGAAATTATGATGCAGTCGACCGGTCGACCCGGGAAGTGCAGTTCGAGTGTTGTGTTAGGGGTTTTTTTTTCTAATTTTTGATTTTCTTTTTGCCCTTTTCGTTCACTTCCACGTACAAGCAGGGGGAGGGATCGACGAGCGACGAGGTCCGAACCACACTGTTCAGTTTCGCAGACACTCGAAAGGTTCGAATAATGCAGTTTCTATCCGCTCGATCGGGCACCAGCTTCTTCGTGTTGCGACAAAAAAATAAAACTCCCGGTGCATGTCCCCGTAGCGAACGCCGGGAAGATACACATGCAACAACAACAGCAGCAAAAAAAACCCTCCTAAAAGTGGCAAGAGTAAAGTTATGATTTGCTGTCGAGGATCCGGTGCACCAACCTGCAAACTCGTCCCCGGGACGGATGCATGCAAATTTATTTATTGACGTTCGAGTGGAATTAATTTTAAATATTTATTCCTTCGGGGCTGCTTATTATTTTGCCAAGTGGAAAGCGGGTGTACACATACCAGCTCATATTTATTGATACCCTTCCCGACCGGGTGACCGGAAACAGGCGACGGTTCTTACGCTTCCCAGTGGGTCGGTGGAAACCGAATGGCAAAAATACTAACTTCTTAAGGTGAGTTCCGTGGTGCTCGGAACAGTCGGTCGGTTTGTCGTACGGGCTTACTGGTTCTTGTGCTACGAGCCTTCGAGGAACCGAGTGCGCACAATGGTGCTACACTGTGGAAGGCATGTGCTAAGGCAAGCCAGCAAAAAAAAAAACCTCCCCAACGTCGAACCGTTGCGAAGGATGAAGATGTGAAAGGAAGTCTGTTCGAAGTCTGTCATCGGTTTTGCATTTATGAGTGGTACTTGGGGAGTCGGAAAGGCAAGAGAGGGCCAAGAGTTGGGAGGAAATTTGAAAAATAGTTCCACTCGCTTACAGCAAGGACAGGAATGGAAGATTCATTACATTCGCTAGCGTATGTTGTGGTAAACCATTACAAGGAAGCATAAACGGTACACGCGGTGAACTGGGGGCAATGTGGGCGAGATTGATCGTCGCAAATGGGAAGAAAACCATTACCGGCAAACGAGGCAAAATGGCGACCTGGACAGTGTATAAAAATAAAGCAAAAATTATGAAAGCGTCCTTGTGGAAAGTAAAGGGAAGCTTTTAAATAAATAAGTACACAAATTGTAATTTTATTCATTAAAACGATCTTTTCTATTTTAATTCCGATAGTTTGTATGAGACGTTTGCATCTTGTATACGCACACAAAAAATTGTTCTTCTTCGGTTCCATTATTTTGCAACGGTTTTCTCGTGTTTTTTTTCTTTACAAATGTTACGTTGCAACACAAACAGAAGAAAAACACTTCGAATACTGGCAGCATTCGCTGCAATTGCATTTCGGTGCAATTTTCCGTTTCGGAGTATTTTTCGGTTTGGCAAAACGTTGGATTCTCTGCCGCACACTACCTTGTGTCCGCCCCGTGGTTGCCATTTGCCTCCCAAATCAAATGCTGTCACGAAACTGCGATGCGATGTATGTCATAGAGAGCGAAGAGTCGTGTTTTTTTGTTCGTTTGTTTTTGTAAGGGTTTTCAGAGGGATGTGTACCATCGGGTTTTGCTGCAGCCATCCGGTAGTACAGCTTTCAACACAATTTCAGTGAGCTTTATTTCACCTTTTGCTTGTATTCGGCGCTCGCATGTATGTATGTGTGTGTGTGTGCTAGTGCCATTTTTTGCCTCCCATACTTTGCTTCCCCGTATTCGAATGTCGTAACATAATTTCGGAAGTAGAGCATTGCGACATGGCATCCGATCCGGTTCCATCAAGGGAAGGGGCGTGCATTGTGGAAGCAAAGCGCAGAAAATGGGTCCTGCATGATTTGCATAGAAATTGGGAAGATTTACGTTAAACCGGTTACATCCTGTACGCTGGAATCGGTGGCTAGAACTTGCCGACCATTTTTTGCCGCTATCCCACCCCGATGGAGAGTACGCTTCCTGTGCTTCACGGGAATCAATCGAATTGTAACGAACGAAGGCAAGTAACGAAACACGGTGGAATAAAAAAACATACATGACGGAACACCTGCAGGATTACATGATTCATTTGGCTCTTTTTTAGCCTCTTGAATGGTAAGGGTGCACGACAGTAGAGCACCTATGATATGGGGGTCCATTTTTTGTAAATGCAGAATAATCGGGGGAAAAAAATTCTCGAGAAAGGTGCACCCTTCACCTCGCACTAACAGCATCGTTCAACATTTGTTCCAAATGCAGCGTAAAAAGTGCCAAGCATACGGTTGTAAAATATCTCGTAAACCTTTAACATATTTTTTAAAACACTTTGGCAATACCTTCCACAGCAAGCATGTCTTCATAAATGTCATTTATTGCGGCCGCTGAACGTCAAATCTTCCACGAACAATTACACCAGCTGTCACAAAGCGTTGTCATGGGGACAGGCGTTTTAAATACAATTATTAACTGCAATCGCTCGGCGAAAGCTGACAGCGCAACCGAAAGTAAATTAATCCTGTTATTGGGGTGGAAAGGATTGGATGTTATCCCAATTTTTGAAACTGACGTGTCTGGGACGTTCGAATATTTCGAATCGAATTGAAGTTTGTAACATTTTGTACGATTCTTCGCCCCATTCCCAGGCTGCTGCACCACCGACCGAGCGGCACAGGGCATCACAATCTAATGCAACGTTAGCCACGAAATTTGCATCCTGTCATATTTCCCCGATTTTGGTCGTTGGTCGTTTCGTCCGTACAACAACGTTACTGTCACGCAGAGCAGTGTATGGCAGTTGGAAGTCCCGCGCCAAATGGAGAACCCGCGCCTGGCTCGCATCCGGAAATCATCAACGCAAACTAACAAAATCCCACACTGCTGGTAGGATTTAAAGGCGGGGCAGTGGCAACAAGCGCAAAACGCTTGCAAATAAATGCCGCACCGTGATTGCGCAGAGGCACAGACGGCGGCGAGCGAGAAAATAAAGCGAAAACAAAATCAGCCATCGAACGGGAAAAATCGCCATCCTTATTGAAGCCCGCGTGAGTTCGGTGGATGCAAACACCCGGAAAGAGAAATAAAAGTAGACGCGCCGAAATATGGCAGAACCATTGCCGGGGCCAGCGAGGAAAACGGTTCGCAGGGGATGAACGCTTTCGGAAGCAAGGAAAGAGCAAATAAAAATTTGTATGTTTGAATAGTTTAACGTTTGCTGGTGCATTTTTACATTTTTGATGAAGAATCGACATGAGAAAATCAAACACAATTTTCATATTCCATTTTTGTACGGTGCAGCCGATTTTCGGGCATATCCGTTGTTTGACCGTCAAGTTTGTCGAGGATTGCCGACCGGATTCGATGGTTTTACTGCTGTCTCTCTGTGTGTTTGTGTGAGTTCTCTTTTTATAACTTGATTTAGCGTCTCTTCCCACACTCAAAACCCGCCCTGCACCGTGGAGGAAGGCTACGGCAATGAGGATTTTTGTACCGGCGAGCAAAAGGAAAATGGCGCAGCAAAAGCAAATGTCACGCTGCGGACTTTGGATTCCAAATTGTCCATTTAAATTCGGCCTCGCTTAACTTTCCCACCCGATCGCATCGGAATCGAGCGTGGAAGAATAAACAAAAGAAAAGTGAAAGGATTTTTGTGCGGAGTGGAAGTGAAAAAAGAAACGTTATAAGCCTCTCAGTCAAATAGTTTCGGAACAGATGGGAAAGGAAAGCGCTGGCGAAGGAAGTTTCCAACGCGCTCCGTTGAGGCTAGTTCAAATTTTGAGGGATATTCGATTTGGTAGAAAATCATTTCCATGCTTGAAACAGTAGGCATTGACAAAAACGGGAATTTCGCGCGGACGAAATCATGTGCAGTGCAAAAACGTATCCAGCAGAGGAAATAAATCACGAACAAAATAAATGTCCGTCCGTGCATTAGTCTAGTGTCAGATTGGTTAGAGTGTGTTCATGTCTATTCCCGTTTTTTGCTTAATTTAATATTCTTTCTCTCTTTGCAGCTTGTGACACTTTCCAATGGATCGAAACTAATCGAAATTTAATTTAGGAAAGTCAGTGTGTGATTTTTTGACAGAAATGTTCTCATCGTTGCTTTCCGATTTACAACATTCATCAGCTTTGTGGTTAACTGTCAGATGTTTGATTAAATACTCATAGGCAGATGAGGAGTATGTTTGAAATCACATAAAGATTTGAAAATTTCCGAATATAATTATTATAGTTTATGAATAATACCCTTTTGAAAGGAGCAAATTGAAATAGCAATTTGTGCTGTATCAGCAGCTAGATTCAAAATTTGGTTTTTTTCAACATTTTGATGAAAGCAGCTTACATTTAAGTCACGGCTAATACATGCAATGTACGCCAATAAGACAAGGGACAAGAAGGATAGCTTTTCTTATAATATCTTCTTATAAAATTATATGAAATGCACTAAACACTGTTCTTTAGCATTTGCATTAACTGCATTTGGCCAAGAATTCTATCATCGACATTGTATTCGAGGAGCTGGTTGAAGATTGACAAACAATGAAGTGTTTGAGCTGTACGAAGAACTCATAGTAATATCAGTAACTAATTAGTGAACTCAAAGAGCAGTTCATATTGGAAGAAAATAATAAAGAAAATATAAATAACAACCTTTTATCTAGCCAATAGACAGCATATTTTGAATTTGCTCTCGGAAAACGCTTTCCAATCAGCTTTGATGAATCGAATCACGCTGCTTATGCCGTGCGTAAGCGCACCAGAACACCAAATTGGCTCCGGTTTTCCACCCACACCAGTTCCCGCAAGATGTACGTGAGTGGTGCAAACTTTTCATCCCCTCCTTGCAACAAACGCAAACCAAACCGGATGCACTCGGCCAGGATCGGGTTGGTGCGTTCGTGTGCGGTACGGAATGGTTCGTCAGGCGGCCGGATCTGGGACACAGAAAACTCATGAAATTGCATTATCTCCGATAGCATCCGATTAGCCTAATCCCCCCGGTTGTTTGGATGGCGGAAGGCCGTGCCAGAGACCAGCGGGTAGGTATGTACACTCTAATGAAATATGTTGAATTTCCCGAGAACGCAAAATAACGCTGGGTTGGGGCAGTGCGGGACCCGCGGAAGAGCAGAACGGGCAGGGATGGGTGACGGGAATATTCCGATCGGGAAAAATCTACCCGTGACAGGATTACCGGTCCTTCGAACCTGGAACGAGCTAATGAACTTGCCGCTGTTGGCAGTACTCTAGAGCCCGAGCAAACTGGGTGAACAATTCGTTTGCTGTTTTTTTGTTGTTGTTTTGGGTATGCTTTGCATTTTGTTTGTACCATGCAGGCAATATATTCTCCACTGCCGGGACGCTCCAGTCCTGCCGATGTACAATCATACTCGCAATCATACTGTAACCGATGTAAGCCTATCTGGTCAGGTACTTATTATCATATTACACAATGCAATTTATTCTAATCGTTGGTAATCAGCTCAGCAACCAAACGCTTCCAGGGAGCGGCTGGCGGGAAGCATTGGGCAGCGTAATAAGGGATATCCTTTTCATCGACAAGTAGACCGTTTTATGGGAAAACGTTAGCAAACGCAGCCAGCGAACCGGGATTAGTTTTAGGCATTATGGTGGCATTAACGAAGTTACACGTGGCGTGGGGCCCGTGCATTGGGTTGGGAATTGCCGTAGCTTGTTAGAAAGGATCGGGAACAAACAGTTATTGAATCATGCATGCTGCTGATGAGCGTCTCCATGGTGACAGTGGGACTGTCAATTATCGAATGCCCTGGTGAAATGTACAGCTTAGGAAACAATTGTGAGTTTTCATAAAATATTTCTGATTAAATTGCAACGAATTCTATTATTATGCAAACATTATACACGTATTGCATGACATCGTGGGTCGTTGTTTTGCGTTTCCAAGTAAAAACCGTACGGCTCCGGATTAAAATCAATTTAAGCACATTAACATACGATCTCTTCCATGAATGCAAAAGTCAAACGGTATTCCGAGTGAAATGTATCTCTTCAACAGTATTTGAAACTGTCCGTAAATACGACTCTCCGACACTCGCGCCACCCGAACTCCGCTGCACGCCCATCAAAGTAGGCCCACCAAATCCAGTGGTCACCACTCTTGCTAATGGGATTTACACGGGGTGCATCAGGCGTAGCCTACTATTGATGGCAAATATACTCTGTTGTCTGATCATTGCTTTCCAAAGTAGATTTGCTGATTTTCCCTTACCGTGCCGGGGCTGCTTGCATTAGCCTGTTCCCCGATATTTCGAATCGATTTCACGTATTGAAGCACACCGGATTAGGTTCGAGTACCGGAATTAGCGCCATCGGGTAGCGGTAGCAGTATGAACGACGGCAACGTTTGCGTGGATTTACGCCAAAATGCATTACACCGGTAACGCGAAGCGCGCTTGTGTGCAGCCGGTTTTAATGTGACCATATAATTTAATCCGAACTCACCGAAAATGGTGCAACTGCAAAACTGCATGCAACCGGTCCCGGGCTGGGACCGTTTTGCCACACCCGTATGCTTCCCATTTCGTTTAATAATTAGTTGCGATTATTTTCCACCCTTCCTGTGCCTATTGAGGGATGAAGACGTGGCTGATGGGTGGAATTAGGGGGAGGAGGGTAGCTTTACGGTAGCTAATAGGTGAGCTTTTGCAATGATAGGCACACCGGTACGGGATATGTTATGGGGAGCATTTGTTTGAAGGTTCGCATTCTCGCAAATGGCTAATTGTTACGATAGTGTTTTCACTCGTCTAATAACAATCGTAAAATAGGGTTTACATTGAACATAATGTGCTTTTAAATCCCTCGCTACACGAAGGAGGGGGGTTAAACAATTTGTGCTCGATGTTAGTTTGTTAACATTGTTCTGATCAAGAAAAAAATAAATACTACTGTGTCCGAAAAATAAAGTGACTTTCCGTTTTTTTTCTAAATGGTTTTTTTATTAAGCCAAATTAAGGTCATTCCATTCGAAGTAATCCCCTTCCGATGCAATGCACCTCTTCCACCTCTGCTGCCACTCCTCGAAGCTGGTGGAAAACGCGGATGCAGGGATGGTCTTTAGTTCCGCCGTCGCTGCGGCTTCTATCTCGTCGATAGTGTCAAAACGGTGTCCCCGAAGCGGCCGTTTTAGCTTGTTGAAAAGCCAGAAGTCGGCTGGTGCCAAATCTGGTG
Source organism: Anopheles moucheti (assembly GCF_943734755.1). Taxonomy (NCBI): domain Eukaryota; kingdom Metazoa; phylum Arthropoda; class Insecta; order Diptera; family Culicidae; genus Anopheles; species Anopheles moucheti. Next base: position 28,879,326 of record NC_069141.1, read on the forward strand.
AATACGGCGGTTTCGGAACAATATAAGTGCCAATTGTTGTGAAAAACTCCCTGAAAATGATGGCCGTATGGGAGGGCGCATTATCATAGTGCAAAAACCAACTGTTGTTTTTCCACAAATCCGGCCGCTTTCCGTCGGCCGGAAATCCCAACACTTTCCGAAAGGTCTCGTATCGTCAACCGACGATTGTTGACCACCAAATCCATGATTTGGACGACGTCGGTCGAGGTGGATGGTCTTACCGGACGGTTCTCGTCTTCGACCTTCTCACGGCCATTCTTGAAATCACTGTACCATTTGTAAACATTTTTCTTCGACATAGAATCTTTCCAAAAGGCTTTTTTGTAGCATCCACAATGTTTCCGCAGCGTTTATTTCATTGCGCAAACAAAATTTGATACAGGCGCGCTGTTCCACATACTTAATAACTTGGTCAATATGGACAAAAACACATGGCGCAGCTCCGAAAACAAATTGTTACTACTAGCCGGGTTGATGTTGTGACTTGAAACTTGGCAGATGTGTCAAAAACATACATATTGACAAACGAAAAATAAAAACAAGGGTCTTCTTTGAGTGCGCGAAATTTGACATCTAGTGTCACCTTACTTTTCGGACACAGTAGTATGTTCGATGCGTACAAGAATGGTTTTAACCGTGATCGTTATCGTTCTGTAATGAATATCGTATACTTTAACGGCAACGTTATCACAACGTTTTGTACAAAAGTACAGTAAAAACTTAGATTAGCTTTTTCTTCGACTTTTCTGTCAGATATTTGTCCTTAAAATTAATACCCATCGCTCTAAGGAGAATTCAAGTTCTTCGCATCTTTTAGGGGTTACTTACTGATCGACTGACGATCGATTCTGCATTAGAAAGATCACTGTTTGGTCAATTTCCATGAGAATCTTCATTGTTACATTCTTTTAAACTCTTTTCTAATGTTTCATGTAAAACAACTAGAGCAGTATTAGTTCAGCCAGCAGTCTCATTATTGAAGAAAATATTTTAAAATCAATTTCTTGTCATAACAAATTTTCAACGCTGTGTAGTGACGAAAAACCTATCCAACTACGTTCAAAATAAAACAGGGTAAAGATGTCCCAATGCAGTGAAACTCAATCTCAGGATGCAGGAGTGTCGTGAGTTGAGTGACATCCTGCGCAGCTGTTGCCATTACCACGCATCAAACCTCGTAAGAATTGCAGGAGCGACCTCATTTCGCACCAAGCACGAAAGACGCGATCAGACACGAAGCACACAAGCGTGGCACATTCTTCCGTGTGCCCGTGCCATGTGCCACGGACGCAAAAAAAAAACACAAACGCACACGTAACGGCTCAGGCACAAAAAGTGCAAGCAGCGCGTACCAAGATGGATCACACACTTTCGCTTGTTCGATTTCATTCCCCGAAGAACGGCGACATTGAGAGATGGAAAGAAACAGTACCGATGTTAGAGGAAAAAAAAGCTTTCTTTTCCAACACACACACACACACACACACACATTATTAGAGAGAAGAGGAGGTTCTTGTGGGGTTGTTAGTTTTTTTTTTGCTTCTCTAGCTATGCCTCCACCCCCCCCCCCCCCCCGCCCCCTTCCTCCCCAGCTACTTACACCATCGACACTTTACGCAGACGACAGAAAGGAAAGGATTTCACCCCTTGACAGCCAATCAATACGTGATATATGATCTGTCAGATCGCATACATTTATATTACGCTCGAGCGTACACATTGCCAGCTTAAAGTGGGGTGTGCTGGGGGACGAAAGTAAGTGTGCGAAGGGGGTGCAAGAGAGTCTTTTAGCGATAAGGGTAAGGAAAATCGCTACGGAAAAGTGTCAGTAGACAGAGGCGTTAAGTTACGGGATGCCGGCGCTAGCGAGCGGTCTTAAACTCACACACCGGTTTTGACAAGAAACGAACCTTCAACCGTGTGCGACACATGGCGCTGGGTGTCCGTTTTCTTTACTTCGTGCGGTTCCGTTCCCCCGAGGGCTTGATTGCTCGCATTCGAGGATCAATATTTGATCTTGAAGAATGTTCTTATCAGTACGATTTGTGAGTGGCGTACGTGAGCACGTGGCAGCTCTGAGCATCGTAAAGCTCAAGTGGTAGAAGAAGAAAGAACTCTCGCGCAAATATGTTTCGTTGCTTAGGAGAATCTTTAAATCAGGCCATGCTTTTAGTTTAGAAATAAAATCGGTATTTATTAATTTAGTTTCATCAGAAATGATTTAATTGCTGTAACGTGTTGAAGGATAAAAGTGAACACAATAAATTTTCGTTCATTTATAGCAAGTTTAGCAAACAAAAGCTATGAAATCCTAATTTTCAAAGCTCTCTCTCTCTCTCTCGCGCTCTCACGCTCTACTGTGGATCATTGTTGCAAATTTATTTCCCAACCATCATCGCAAACTTTCGTTAGCAAAAGATAAGAGCCACGATGGGCGTATGCTTCAATCCGTCCGGGACTGGACATTTTAATAGGTTTGCATGATTTGATTTCCTGTTTTTTTTTTGTTGTTGTTGGTGTTGCCCACCAAAACTGTCCGGCCATTTCCTTCCTGCATGGAAATTTAATGGTGCCAATCGGTAAAATGTAACGATCCGTAACGGGTTATGGGGGTTCCGAAGCGGTTATCCACCCACATTCGCACACATTCTGCCAGTAAAAGTGACCGGAGATGGGCAGCCCGAAAAGGAAGAAGGACGGAGCAAAAATAGTAAAAGTTAAGCCGATCTGTAACTGACAATCAGGAGCGATTTTTGTATTCTAATGGTGCACTCAGCCAATGGGCAACTAAACACACACACTTTCATTCACTCGGTTTCATTCGGCTAGTAAAGGAGGGCTATAAAAAATATTAGTGTCAATAAAATTTTGTGACAACTGCAGCTCCTCCCTGCAGCAGGAAGGACAGCTTTGGACAGAGAAATGAGCGACGCTTTCGTGCAAATTGAGTTCACGCTTGTGAATGAAGTAGCGGTACTGCTGCTCACAATTGATCCATATCGATCTCACTTTACACCCGGCGGGCGGGAGGCAGAGATTTGAACAATGCTACCGATAGAATGGTCTTCATCATCCATTGCTTGCCTTACATGTTTATTGGCATCCTCCTTGGCAATGCGGCTGAACGAGTAGAAAACAATCGAAAAAAGTAGCTGCTTTCACTGCCTTCCCACAACATGCCAGTGGAGGGTGAGCAAATTAAAGGGTGGATTAGGTCAATTTTCGAAATGGTTTTATTGTTTGGTTTTAAGCCTAGATTTTTTTTTTGGTTCGCGGTTCCGCCATTTTGCGGTTCGTCGTAAAAGTTTCTTCCTGTCAGATTTTCACCCACCGCCTGCGTCATGTTGGCGAGTGCCTATCGAGCGAAATGAATTGGGTGCCCCGTGTGTAGTCCTGGAGATGCCGGATTTTTCGGGAGTCGATTCTTTCATTAGACTCGTAAGGTGTACGTGCCCGGACTGGTTATGCTGACTTTGGGCAATTGGTTTTGCGGGGTTTGTGAAACGGAAGCATCTCCTTCTGCCTCTTCGCCCATGGCCGCCCCCTCCCCCATTGCCACGTGACGGGGAAATGGTCACTGCACTTACTCGCCCGCAAGGAAAAACTTTCACGCTCGGGGATTGTTTTGGGCCCGGGCCCGATTCGTTTCATTCTCATTGCCTTTCGTTCGCCGTTTCACTTCACTTCATTCGCCGGACAGCAGAGAAGAATGAGCGAAAGAATGGAGGACAAAAAAAAAAACACTCTCAAAACCCAAACGTAGCTTAAGCGGAGCCTTGCACGAGTGCTGACTGGCATAATAATAATAGTCACACACACAGGCAGGTCCGGTCCGAGCAGCCCGGGTCCCGAAGCTGCACGGGATGCGCGCAGTCAAGCGCAAGCGGCACGGCAAAACTCGCCCGAAAACAGCCCCGATAAATGGTGATGACTAAAGTTTGGCCAGGCAGTTTCTTCATACCATTCCTTGCAAACTTTCCCCAGGCGGCCCCAGGTGGAAACGCATCCGATTCATTACCGCACAACGGTGGCACGGATTGCATGGTGTGAACGGTGCCTGTTTTTTTTTTTGGACGGGGACCGACGCTTTCGAAACCGGTCAGTCCATAAGCGGGATTGAAAGCTCGTTCGGTTATTGCGTGCGAAGGAAGGGTTTCGCACCCATAGTTTTTCTTTTTCGGACTAACACCACCTTCCCCCAATAATGTGGCTGTGTTTGTGTGCGCGTGTGTGTGTCAAGATGGTTGTGGTTTTTCATGCACCGTTACAACTCGCTGAGTGGGCACACTTAGGATTTGGATCTGCTGCTCAAATCCTTCCCAACCGGCCGCTGGTTGGAGATGCGATCTCTCCTGGGAGGCAACCGACCTACCACCGACGGATGGCGGAGGATAACTTTGCCAAACAACAATTGTCTAAGCATTTTGGGCGGTGTGGGGGGGAAAGAGAAATCAAAGCAAGCGGGAGAAGGTTGAGCGAGTGAATGACGCGTAACAATGATAGCTAATGGGCGGCAGAAGGTTGAATGGATTTCTAGCAATCATAGTTTGGGTTTCTGGAGTGGCACCTTTTCCGTAGCCCTACACAGATCCATTTAGGGCCAATCACTTTCCTTTCCGATCGATCGCATTCAGTGTGTATGTTTGTGCGATATTGGGCTGAAGAAGCCTGAACACGTTCAATCATAATCGTTGGTTGCAGGGAGCAATGGACAAAAAAGCATACCTTTACATCGCTAGCCATTCGGAATGACTATGTGAGTGCAATCTATTTTGAAGTACCGAGTGTTGCTGTGAATAGCAATTTATAATGAGTGTGATGATTCTGAGTGCTTAATTTAGCATCTCAAATTTCGAACCCATTTTAGAAAACAGTTATCGAATGCTGATGGTGAGACTCATCTCTTACTACGAAAGCAACTTGAGAGGAACGAGATTATCTAATCGATTAATATTAATTTAATCGAATCGAATAAAAATTTTAAACATAGTTTTACTGTTTGGCAATATTCACTGAATTGGCAATATTGGAAAGATCAACTTGAAATTCTCAAGGCTTTTTCCTTGGCTTTTCCTAGGGATCTTTATTTTTTGTCATAATATATTCTTAAAAATTTAATAATATATTTCTTGCGTTATTTTTAGTTCTTTGAATTAAAGGAAGTTGTTTGGAATATTTGGAATGATTGTTTGATAAATATTAAAAACTTTAAACAATTCTTTTGGAATTCATAATTATTTCTGTCGTTTAGGCTATCAAAAAAGAAAGCATTGTAATTTCTTTTTTTCAAGCTTTGGTGGAGCAAATTTTGCATCAATCTAAAGTATTTAGAGATTTATTATTCACAACCAAAAAAGTATGGCCGTGGTGAAATCGCACATGCATGAATACTTTCCAAAACCATTCATAAATGTTTTGCACAATCTTCACACCGTGCAAGAATCTTTCCACCAAAGCAAGTAAAGGAGCGCCACCCATTGCAATGCAAAGCGGAATCAGTTTCATAATTGAATGACGTGGCACTGACACCGGAAATAGTTTCGCCCCGGAAACGCACAACAAACAGGGCTGCGATGATGCAACCCGTTGCTATGCAACGCTTCTTCGTCGCACTGCGAAACGTGCAAGCATGACAAATGCCCGTTGCCACCAAAGTCCTCGAAGGAGAATCCAAACATGGGCAGATTCTTGGTCAGGACCGGAAACTCGCTCCAGTGACATGGCCGCTCACGAAGGCGGTAGGATATTTTAATAAAACGATTCCACCAAAGAAGTATATCACACATACACACACCGCTGGGAAAGGTGCCGTCGGGTCCGTTTCTGACTGCCACTCGGACTGTGTCAAAGCAAACGATCCGAGCGGAAACGGAAGCAAATTCGAGACGCCATTCAGTGGACTCCTGCAGAGTAAAATGGAAGCACGGTTTCTTTGACGCTCGATTAAAGGAAAAGCATCGGAAGCGTTGTGCAGCAGGCTGCAGTTGGGTGCGTTGGCTGGTTCTTGGTCCTTGGAAGAAGATTCGTTTCGTTCGAAAACGAGAAAAACACATATAAAAAGACGATTTGCCACTTCACTGGTTCTGAGCCTTTGAAGGTGCCATTTTTGACGCCCTACACGATCTCAATCGTACTGTTCAGTGCGTATTCAACTGCATTTTAGAATATGTGGTGTTGGCCGTTATTATCACTTATTTATTGATAGAGCAAAATATCATATTTTTAGGAAATCTGTTCGTTTATATTTTCTAGAGCTAGATAAAGGGAAAAGTTAGTGTTAGTAATTTGCTTCTGTACGTAAATACGTACATTCTACGTAAATTCATACTACGTAAATTCTGTAAATTGTTGATCAACGAATCGTTTGAAGAAAGATTTGATAAAACCTAGGGTTATCTGAACAAGCCCTTAAACCGTTTTTAAAAAAAATCAAACCATTTTTTAACTATTAATATTAGAAAATAGTTTTATTGTTTATGACCATGGAAACATTCTTCTTGAACAAAGATAGGCTTAAGTAATTGATGGTTTTTCGTTGATCAAATGAAGATAAAGCAGATGGTCATACTAGAAAACATTTGTTTCCGCGCATAAATGACCACAAACAAAATGAAAAGCGAGACATCTAGGAAACATCTCCACAAGCACTGTTGTATAACAAAAATATTTTTTACACACTCTGTGATACACTAGGGCTAACGTACAACATTGGATGAAATACGAAATGGTATGGCAGTGAAATTGTTGCGTGCTTGCTGTTTTATGCTAGATGGATTCTGCGCAGAAGAGTTTTATGAAAGAAACTTCAAAGCTTACACATAGGCTTTAATCGCGTGAAGACGTATCTTTTCGTATCTGTCTGATAGCTCTTTTCAACAAGATGAAAAGGTTCAAAACCTTTGAAAACTATGTTGAACGAGTTAATTATTGTAACTGCAATATTACTATTTCTTCTCATTGAAATTGGTTTGAAAAATTAACGATTATGAAACAATTAATATAGGTTTTGGCTTCTTTAAATGAGACTCTATTTTAACATACTAAAAGGACAGGAAATCAAATGCATTATCCAAATCCGATTATAAGCATAATTAAGCAATACTGTGTGGACGTTCTTGAAGAAATAAAAAAAGCAAAGTTATTCCTTTGCTATTAAACAAAAATGGGTTTCAAAAGCTTTCAAGGAGTGTTAAGCTTCTGCAAATGGTTCCAGTTGACGCGAACTTTTAAAGAAAGCTATTAAATGTGTTATAAAGGAACCAAAGCTTGACAATTACAGTAGAAGCCATTCTTCTAACGCCATTTTTGGTAGAAAATTAGATAACCATATTATCTTATAAAATCGTATAAATATATTACAGTTTTTTTTTTCATATGACAACTTATTTTAGGGATCAAGTTGAGATTTGAATATGTCTCAATGGACATTTTACTTACCAATATAGAAATCAAACGTACGTATTAAAAAAAATAATTATATGTTTGACACAGCATAGCAAAAAAATTCAATAACCACCAGGCGTCTCCATTTGATAAACTATTTTTAATTGTCGGACGTTAAAGATTTTTAAAACGTTAAATTAGACAGAAATACATTTAATTTGTATTATAATATCTAGAAAGATATTAAATGTGTTTTAAAGGAACTATTTTTTTACAATTACAGTAGAAGCCATTCTTCTAGCGCCATTTCTAGAAAATAATAGGACTACCATATTATCGTATAAAAGAGGCTGAATTAATTACAGTTTTCTTCATTTGTATCAATATAAAAATCACGCATTAAAATTATAATAATATGTTTGACATTCATATTACACAGCATAGCAATAAAATGTCAATAACCACCAGGCGTCTCCATTTAGTAAACTAATTTCAATTGTAGGACGTTAAAGATTTTTGAAACGTTAAATTGAACAGAAATACATTTAATTTGTATTGTGATATGGAAAATCGCCTTTAACAATGTTTATATGCAAAACGACAACCAATCGCACCAAATCTTTACCCGCCCCCCTTTCTAAACTAATACCGGTACAAATGGGAAAGTTTGAAAACTTTGCCCAATCGTCAACGGATCTGCAATTATCCGAACAACATCCGGAAATTTCCCACTCAAACCGAGTTCGGTTACAACGCCGTGTCTCCTGTGTGACAAAAAAAAAGAGTAATAAACACTCGCCGAAAGTAGAGAGCATTTTGGGCCCCTGGCATTAATTCCATTAACATCTTGTCGATTCACTGCAGCGACACACCAATTCCAATTGTAGCCGGTTGTTTTTCGTTCGCTAGTAACTTTGCAAAATTTATTTCGCAAAAAGTTTCGTCTGGTTTTCCGTTTAGCTCTTGCGCGGCTACGTTCCGAGTGAAAGTTATTCCTTTGCCTTAATATTCGCACGGTGCCAAAGGAAACTAGTGCCGTACACCGTATTCATCACTTTTGAAATTACTTCCCTAAAGCTGACGACACGTTCTGTTGCGACCGCTTTCATCTGGTCTGAACCCTCCGGCAGAAAATGTAAACAGAAGTTTAACAGAAATCTCCGCTTGCTCTCCGCTTTCCACTTTCCCCTTTCAATTTCCTTTCACCCGACCCGACAGAGCATTCCGGATTCGGGGCTACTAGATTCTGGTCCTGATAAGCCAAGGAGGACAGTTTTGCCGATAGACGATCAACTGCAAAGGCATACCCATACACACACACACACACACACGGTGCCAAGGCAACTGCAAACGAACGGTGACCGTGTCCATTTTCTTACTTTATGAGCGTATGCCACTGTCAGAAATGAAGCGTCCAGATAAGCACTTTTATGCTTTCCGTTTGTATCCGACGGCAGAACCACTGTCTGCCGAATGAGCCACCCGACCCGATGTGTGCATGTGTGGGTGTCCGAAAGAACGACTCATTGTTTCGTTCAAGTCATCGGGATGATAGCAAACGGGAAAAGCCATCCGGGTAACTATCCTGCTGCTCCAACGGTCCCGTAATCTGGGGGACTCCCACTACCCACACGCAGTTACATAGCCTGCTATGACGACGATGAGGCACGAGAAACTATTTTACCGACGATCATTTTTCATACTTAATCATGTTTTAAATTATTCATGTAATCTTTGTCGTTTGATCTGGTGATGCTGCTGCTGCTGCTGCGGCTGCTGGTGCCGTTACTGCTCCGGCAGCTAGCCATTATGCTGGTGAGACACTTTTTCTTCCACCGGCTTTGGAAAAGGATTCAGATTGAAGGTGCTTTGTCTTTGTCGCTTCCAAACGGATTGTTCACATTTTCACTTGAACCATTTCGGTTCTACGCGTCGCAGGGTTTAAGCTCATTGCGGTCTAGGGTGGGCTGAGTGGGAGTGTGAGTGTGTGTGTTTGTGTGTAATATCCTAGTGACTGTCTTCTTTACTTTTCCATTTGAAGCTGCCAGCTCCACCGGCATAGGACGTTTCGTCATCGTTGACTCTCGAGTAGGTAGATTTCCCGGTTCCTGTAATAGTTACTGAGGTTGAATCTTGATGTTCCTTACATGTCCGCTGTCTGGTACCGTGCCAGACACATACACACACATATATTCGTTTGACACGGTATTTAATGCTGGTCTTTTTTTCCATTACAACCTCGATCCTTCTCTCTTACCATCAAAAGGAATCTATCAGAAACATTGATCTAGAGAACCGTGGAGAGTTAAAAGGGCTTTCGGATGGCGCATTATAGGGCAACAACGTTTTGCAACATCGTTATCAAGCAAAACAACTGGATTAGGCTAATGAAGTTTGTAAATTGTTGTGCCCGACGGGTCATCCGGCAGCAGTTCTGATTGGATGAGATCTCTTGAATACTTAGACGAACAGAGACAAAGTCGATTAAATTAATAAGCTGCTGATGGAAATTGAAATAACATGCTTAGTTAGAATTATGGAGTTGTTGCTTGAAAAAAAAACCTGAAAGCTGCGAACAGATTGAATCTTGCATAAAAAACTTTCTTGAATCAGAAATCGTTTTTAAATATTTACCTTAAAATTCTAGTAAAGTTTAAGAGCCCCCGTCAGATTGAATCTTCCATTTCAAAATATGACCCCGATTCAAACTACGCCACTATTATGTCAGGAGTAGCCAACTTAATGTTTAATGTTTCCATCCATCTAGCTATGAGGGCTTCTAATTTGCACGAATTACAACACCGAGCGGTATTCACACACACACACACACACACACGCCCTAACCGTAAACCTAATTAACCAATCGCCCTGGTAGATGGTCGGTGTTGTCAAATATTTTATTAATAAGCTACTGGCCCCCGGTGAGAAATAGCAAACGAGTCACCACATTACTGCGGTAAATGATGATTAAACAGAACGCTAATAACAGGCAAGAAACAAAACGAGGCCCTTAAAGGATCCCCTTCCAGCACAGACACTATCTCAATCAGCCGACAACTATGGCCACAGCGTTAGTATTTCGTTTAATGCGTTGGGGATGTAGTTTTTTGTAGCTCGACGCAAGTTTATGTCCTTTTACGGCATAAAATATGGGAGAGGAGATCCGAATGGTTCAGAGGGCAGCTGAAATAGTGTGCAAAATTATGTTTTTTCCCCAACAGACGGACCAATATTTTTTCATCATAATGCTAACGATAGACAAATTGATTCGAAGGACAACAAAATTCTTTTTTCAAAAAGCATCACAGAATACTAAAATTCTTTTCGGGGATAAAAAGATATCGTGCTGTCATGACGTTCCAACAACCCTCATCTGCTGACACTTTACGCAGCACTGCAAAAAAAAAAAACTAGCTGCATTTTAGTTTTTCCACCCCAAAAACCCTCTCCAGCCTCCATAGCGGGACAAAGTCTGGGACGCAAAACCACAAACGAAATAATAACATAAATCTTCCAATTTATTCAAATTGAACGCATCATTGCTGACCAATGAACAACGGCGATAGCGGGGCGGGAAAGAGAAAAAAACACGCACTCACACACGCAACACACAGGCAACATACTGATCATCTGGCAGCGAGCCCGGGTGCCGGGAGCATAATTATGTTTCCACTTTACGATGCTAATGCGCCCTAATCATTGCGCTTCGGCACGAACGAACGACTCCGCCGAGGTAAATGAAATTTTATTTATTCGTCCTTCACATGAGTGGGGCCACACACACGAGTGGCTCTGTGTGTGTGTGATTCTTGTGCATGGGTCAGGTTTTGCTCGACCTTTCCTGACCGATCTCTTCCACCCTATCAGCCGGTCAGAAATGGTGTTTGACCGTCATGAACTCCTGTCATCCTGGCGCGCACAAACGGCCACTCACGTACACTCCCACACACACACACACAGAGTAAGAGTGATATAGCGTGAGCAGCTTCATCATCACGGACGCTGCTTTCCCATTCCCGGAATTTTATGCTTTGCCACTGTCTTCCAGCCAAGCGTTGTCCACGTTTGATGTTCCTTCCCGGCAACACGTACGCATCAGCGCACAAATCAAATCGCACCACCGTAACCAGTTTGACGTAGTCCCGGGAAATGCCGGTGTTGCCGGGAAAAATGGGTTGAACTAACGGTTCGGCTCAAAGGGCTTCCCTGCCGTCCCAGCCCTGTTACTAGACCCGGGGTTTTTTTTTCTGGCGACACGGGACCATGTACGGTTGTATGTGTGCCGCCGATTGCCGTCCGCATTAAAACAGTAATGGACAAAATAAACATTATTGCGCAAAGGGGGGAAAGTCCCGGCACTTTCGCCATTCGCCACGGGTTTATTGGGGTTTTGGGACCAGGATTTGGTACGACACGCGTGGAGTGCTGGACCAGAACAGCTAGCGGGTAGCATGGAACAGTAAAAAATTTCATTTTCAATAAAACAAGGGATTTTGGCGGGATGATTTCCAGTCGGGCACTGGGTCCGCTGATGGCCTTTAGTACCCGAAAAGAACAAAAAAAAATGGACAACACAGCACAGCAGAGTAAACAACAAAACAAAATGGAAAGACCAAGAAAAAAAACCGACTCGATCACGATTCGCTGATGATTATGAAGTAGCATCCTTCACGAGCCAGTTACCGTAGCAACGGTACGGACGGTGAAACAGGAAGGGGAAATCAGCCAAAAATGGTAATAAAAAAAGGGTCCGAAAGATATTGTAACTATGCCACGTGCTCGGTTTCGGTTGTGACAGTTGCTCGTAAACGTTCGTGTGGTGTTTGTAGTAATTACCTTACATGAATAAGTAATAAATTTTATTACCGGGATTTCTTGCTTGTCGGGTTTTTTTCTTCTTCTCCTTTCGAGTTCGCTACCTTCCAATGTTTGTTGGCCAAACAAATATTTACACACCAAATTATGCTCTCGTATGTGCCGGGCCGTAGAGTGTGATGCGCGTGCACTTCGAATCGATTATATCGTTACGGTTATTCGAGTACTCGTACTATGACAATGTTTTGGCCGTAACATTTTTCCACGATGTTTCATTCGACAATTTTCATTATGCTCGTTGATATACTCGTTGCAGCATTGTAATTTAAAACAAGTTTTACCTTAAATTCAATATAAATTACCATCAAAACAATACGGCTAGGAGGTTCTGTCAGTAATTTGTGAAAAGAAGTTAAATATTTGAGTAGGAAAAACGTTTCATTTGACTGTCTTTACTAATTTATCTAATATTCATCCCAAAAATGGTAAAAGGATTAAGCAGCTTCTAACAAAATTTCAAGTATAACAGCGTCTTGATCCATGAACAAATTTGAATGGTTAAGTAAAGGTTTATATTTTCGTACTTTACTCTTAGGCAAAACATAGCTTAAACCTCTTGCAACTACTACTGTCGTATCTTATTTTATATCTTGGTATATCATCATCATCATCATTTTTTTCCGAAAAAAAGAAATCATTTAACTATGGATCAACTATGGATGGAAGTATTATTACACGACCATGCCCGAGCTGAAGCAATAATAGATTAAGGAGTAAATTTTTTTGAAAAAAGAGATGAGTTCCCCCTAGTCCTTCTAAATCTGTTACCAAAACTAAAAACACCGGAATTCTTAAGATATGCTGCAAAGATTAAAAAAAGCCCTCATCCTTCCTTAGAACAAACTATAAAACAACTGCCTAAAGTAAAACATACAATCCACTCAAGTCAAGTATGAGAAAAGTGAAAAAGGCCAATGAATGTATGAAAATACGCACTAGGTCAACATCGACGAGTATCCTTTTCAATGAACTTATTAAAAGAGAACGCAAACAGAACGCTAGAAACACAAAAGAAATGAAGAAATCTAGTCGGCAGAGAACGGCTTCGAACGCTATCTATGCGTCACATCCAACCCTACAAAGTCCGTTCACCTAGTGTATAAAAATATCTCATCTCCGCCTGGTAAATCTCCATCTAAGCCTTCCTCGCATCAACCTGTCCCCACGGATAACAAAAGGTATTATTTTTAAGACACTTCTGTGCCCTGCTACCAACCCCGCTACCAAGTACACCCAGCACCCATTTTCCAGACAGTGCGCTGTCCAGGTGCATTGTTTTTCTGGGCAGAACATAATCACATTTTTCATGACAATGTTCCTACAAGCGGACGGCACAAAAATAACGTCGTCTCAAAAATTAGGTGCCATCACCGTAGTGCCAGCCGTCAGTTCCAACCCATCGCTACTAAAACCGGCGGTGAACGTACCCACGCTTACGCCGTGAATTTTGGCTAAGAGAGCTTGGAACACGGGGTGGACAGTAAAACACACAAAACACAACAAAAAACACATTGCCTGGTGCAAATGGTTGCGTCTTTACAGCATGGCTAATAAATTCGCCGATAGGCAGCAGCTTATTAGTATGCAAATGTTAGCCGTAAACAGTTTTCACACATTCCGGAAGAGGAAGGAAAACGCCTGACAGAGAAAGAGAGCAGGAGATAGAGTGTGGTATGGAGAAGGAAAGGAAAAGAACAGGGAAGAGTATATCGCGAGTGATAACGTCTCGACTCGTCCACCAAAGGGGCGTTTTAGTTCCCGGACCGGAAACGAGAAATCTTTGCCTCATCGCCGTTCGCCGTTGACGTTGAGTGATGTTGTTGAGCGTCGTTAGAGGAAGGACTGCCTGCCTGCTTTCCGCTTCCACAGGGCGGTTGCCTTGTGTTGGTTCGAGAAAGTTTTCCCCTGTCCTCCTTTTCTCCACTAAATAATGGAATTGATGAAACGGAAACTGTATTGAACATAAGTTGATTGAATTTGCCTTTTAGACAGCCAGACAGGCCGACGACGTAACGTGGCTAGGTTTGATGGATTTTGTACGGATTTTTCTATGCTGCGTCTTTAGTTGCCTCGGCTTGGTTCTCGGCTCTCGAGCTCGGTGCGGACGGAAAGGTACACAGGGCTTATCGCCTTTACACTCTCCGCGAACTGACTGGATCAACAGGAAATTAAAAGAAAACATTTACTCGCGGGCAGGGTTGGGTTGGAAGGAAGCGGCCCAAGGAACGGGTTTCCTTTGCCGGGTGGGCGATTCTAAAATATCGACCGACATGCAAATCCTTGCTGCTATGGTGATAGTGGACTATCTTGGACATAAAATTGATGGTTGTTACATTAGCATTCGGCGGGGAGTAAACAGCTTTATGGTCGTTATTGTGTTGCCAAGTTGGGCTAAAAATCAATCTTTCGTTTAACGTCGGTGCCGTGACCGGGATACTCAAGCCAAACCGAGCTGAAGTGCAAGACTTAACCAAATGACTCGAAGCTTTATCTTTATGACACTTTTAAAATCGTACCTGAAAACTATCTTCAACGGTATATTTTTATAGTTTTAACTTTGGCCAATGAATCTTAAGAGGCATGAATTTTATAGCACATAAACCTTACTCCCCTCCCGGGGCGTCTCCGTCCAAAACGCCTCCCAAAAAAGGTGGCTAGGTGTACCTTGAATGTTTTCTCAAACAATTTTCCCCGCAAGCATGCGAGAGTCAATACGTACAGAAACTTAAATGAGTTTGTGTTTCGTTTTCGGGATTGCAATCCGATTCTCCGCTTTCTTTTCTTCCCCCCACCCCCGCCTCACATACCGCCCCTTCACCACCATCCCATACGATCCAGTGAAATTTCAATAAATCGCATCTAGCAACCGGGGCGTGTTTTTTTTTTCCGCCACCGAAAATAGGTGCATATCAAATGCACCACAAACTTTTAATGGTGATTACCCCACCCCACGAGAATTTAATGCCCCTTCACATGGTGCAAGATGAAGTTTTATTGGTGCGATTCGGTGATGCATAAACACACCCACCCAAACACACAAACACCCGAACACACACATACAAAAATGGCTTTCCATTTCGACTTTTGGTTGCTCATAAAGAGCGAGGGCTTTTTGCCACCTTTTGGGGCGAAGAATTGGACCACTGAGTATCAACGCGCGGCGGAGGGAAATGTCAATGGAAGGTTAGTGGGCAAGAAATAAATTTTCCAAAATGGTGTTTTTATGTGTGTTTGAGAATTTTTTTTGTTTGTTCTATTCGAATGTGTGTTCTTCTTGTGAGTGGATACCCCTCTTCAGACTACCTAAATCGAGCAAAAGCAGCGAAAACTTAAACCTACCAAAGCAAACAACCACGCTAAAATGATGCGAAAAATAATTAGTTTATTCAATTTAACGCACCTTTGGCGATGGATTTGGTTGATTGAAAAAGTTTTGTTTTCTTCGTTCGAGCGGAGGGAGGTACGGTGAATGAGTACGGGGCCTTAAACCTGTTAAAACTTGTGCTAAGTCTTCGAAACAGTGGTTCAAACGTTTATAACGCACTACCACTTGAAGTGAGCAGCACAAAAACAAACAAAAAATCCTCCGGTGCCAATTTTGGAACGAATAGCCGATAATAGCTTAATTCAATCCAGTGGCAAGAGGCAAAAAAAACAAAACCATCGCTTGCATTTTTTTGCTTACTGAGCTGACCGTGCAAGATATGCTTGAGCAAATCTTGATTCTCCTACACAGCAGAGTCGCTGCAGCAGAGTTTTGTTAATTTAATAAATAAATAACTTCATTACTCCCAATCACCGGCAGCTGGCATGCTTTGCTCGAACTTCCCGTGGTAGTTCTCCATTTCCACCGCGTTAGCTGAAGGGCTGCTGCAGGCCCCGGGTCGAGCGGGTTCCAGATTCGAGTGACGGGTTTGAATTTTTAATTTACGTTTGCCGATGGCGCTAAGCTGCACCACTTACTGGGCCAAGGAGCAACAACAGTAGTTGGAGCTTTTAATGTTCTTGACATAGTGGAAAGCGAGAGCGAGCGTTTCCTCTTGCTCATTTGCACTCATTGTCGACAGCAGTCGGGGCCACATGGCCACATTCACACTTCACGCGCAAGGCGTGAGATGGAAATAAGTTAATGAGTTCCCCGTTGGCTGACGGTGATTTGTGCTCAGTTAAGGATGCGTTTTTCTTTTTTTTTTTGTTAGTCCCGTTGTGTCACTATTGGCCTTGGAAAAACGGAGCTTTTTTACCAAATTGGATGGTGAGAAAAAACGAGCCGGGGACATAAACAGCGCGAAGAGCAAAGGACAAAATGAATGTTACTTTTATCTTTGCTTAATCGCTTTCTTTAAGCTCGCCTACCTCCTGGCCCGTGAACCATTTAGAAAACGGGAGAGAAATGTGGAAAAACTGACTGAAAAAGGGATCCACTGGGGTAGTTTTTTGTTGCAATCGCTACTGCTTGACCCCGAAGACCGGACATTAAACACCATCCCTACCCCGAATCAACCGTGGGGCGCTGATAATCCACCAGTTGATAATGTTGTGCAGTTTAACGATGGCTCATTTGTTCGCTCGTGGAAGCATCCGCTAATGAGGAAATAGCGAATCGTCGGATGAGTAAAGTGCCGGTAGATGGTGAGCGTTAGTTGGTTGATCTTTCTTCACCACTTTACGTTTCGCTTCACCCGGCCGGAGCAACTCAGTTTGCCACAAGTGACAAATTTCGGTGAAAGAGTGAAAAAGTTTTACGAAAAATGAGCTCAACGGAAGGAACGTACTAATTTGGTATGGGCAGTACTTTGATTCACCGATGTAGATTTATTGGAAATAACGGCACGAGATGGTGTATTTTATGCAATTATTTACAATTTATTAAATAATGGTTTGGTGCCGTGACCAGGATACGACTTCAAACGCGATGTTCAATTAAGTGATTCTTACCACTTCCGGAGCGAGTAGTACAATATTTAGCCACATGTTCGGTAGGTTACAACTGACCTTTTATCCACCTGCCCTCTCCAAAATTCCTCTTGGTAGCTTCCCTCGTTCGTTCCTGCCCGCTTTGCTGTCAAAATGTCTAACCTCAGTTATTTATTAACCCGTTTTCCTTGGTACAACAACGCACCACACCGGTCTGCGTAAGGTGCTTTCCTTCGTCCCCGCCCCGAGTTGACAGTGGTGCATCATAAATTATGATTTTAACATTTAATTTATGTTACGCAAAATCGCCCGAACCCTCGTCAATCGTGAAGGCACGAGCTGGGGTTGGGAAAAATGGGTTATTAAATATTGATATTCACCCCTTGATAAGGCTCCCAGAGAGGGGAATGGGGGGTTTCACAAGCACCCCAACAAAAACCTGCCGGTGATAAATGACTCAATGAGTGACTAGATTCCGCGTGCCCCTCGAGGGCATGTGCAAAAACTGCGAACGTGATGTGACGCCGGTACCGGCATCCTCGGGCTTTGCCACGACCGAAAAGTTTTGGTGCGAAGCAGTGGATCAATATTTTATTACCCCTTTATATCGGGGTGGCATCTTTCGATGACTCACCGCTTGAGAAGGGTAACCGTAGCGAACGGCTTAACCCTGGGCCTGATCCAATCCCGCCGAACACCGAACCGCCGATGATTGAAAACGGAAACCGTACGAGATAAGGTTTTGAACCCGCACCCGCTGCCAATTTGTTGCCCCGCGGGCCAGTGCCCGGGGCTGGCTTGTTTACAAATGCACATGCCATCGGTATGTGTGCGATGTGATTAAACATATTCAAAGCCACAAGAAGTCCTCTTTCGGGAGGGAGGGTGAGAGGGAGAGAGACACGAGAGTCGCCTAAGATTGCCACCCCGATCTTACCACGGGCGATATGAATGGTTGAATAAGGATCTTTTTCATCATTACTTCGGTTCATTCACCGCCAGCCTGGTAAACCATTAGTGAGGACCTTCTGCGTACTTCACCTACACACCACTTCACCCGATGGCACTGTGCCGATGCCCACTTCCTTAAGAGATGTCACCCATTACATTCGAAACGACCTCCGCTTCGCTCCGTTTGGCCGGGATGGCCCAGGATGCCGGAGCAGTTAGGCCAGGGGGCAAACCATAAAGCATACGTTTCTGCATCAGGGCATAACGACCTACCCGAACCACCGCCTGCCCGTGTGCCATTTGGCAAAGTGCGAACGAACGATGACGATTTCAGTGGCACCGAGCGAACGGTGAAATGATGGTATTATCCTCCGAGCACTCATTTGGTTCATGGAGTACGTGTGCAACTGTAACGACGATGTTGTTGCCGAGTGGTGGAACCACCGAGAGTGACGACAACACAATGGGACCGTCCGGAGTGGCCGAGTTGGGAAGAGTCGGAAGAGTGCTCGGATTAGTGCAAAATACACGTTTGCCAACATGTGGTACGAGTCGCAAGGTTTTAAGTGTTTTGCACAGACACCAAGCCCCGTACGAAGCGATGGGTTATTGTTGGCTTGGTTCGCTTGGGCACGGAGCGTCCCAGCAGCTGAATGATGGCTGACATTGATTGAGGATAGCTGATTGAATGTTACTGATTTATTGAAATTAGAACCACAATAACGAATGTTTATGGAAGAAGCACCTGTTCCCCATGAATATGATTGATTTTTATTTACAATCTTTCGCTTAAACCGATTCCATTTTATTTGGTTGGTGTAAGAATTAAGCTTCCCATCGGAATTCGGTCCCAACGCGTGCCATCGGTTGTGTATGGGTTGATGCTGGCGATGGTAAAGATAAACATTGGCAAAGTGACAGTACCCGGATTATCATCGGCTGTATGAATGCATCCAATCCGAGGGCGTACCGTGCGCACGATGTGGGCGCTGTCTGCCGGCACTCTCCGGCCAACCGACACCACCTATTTGAATACCGGAGCAATGTTTTTAATCCACCCTGCGTCGCCGCTGTCTGTCGTTCGTCGTGTCGTCGTCTGGTCGCTTCGTATGTGTCCTTTTCATAACGAAGGATTGAAAGGATTCCAGACGCCCCCCTAGCTTCGTTGGTGTCGTTGAGCTGCAGAAGCAAACATAACCATCCAGATCCGATAAGCACCCTGGTATGTGTGTGTGTGTGGGATGACGAGCAGAAAGCTTTTTCAGCAGGGACAGAAACACTTGTGCCGAAGATTACATCCAAGACGTACCAGCCCGACCGTACGACCCAAGCAACTCCTACTGAATATGAGGGAAATGTGACCCAGAAGAAGGCATCACCTCAAAGCAGCCACATTTCATCATTCAAAACGGAACACAGTGTAGTGTAATTGCAATTGAAAAGAGGTTTGGAACACCTCGGTTGCACACGGGTCCTTCGTGTTTTGCTGCACGAGGTCAACTCGTACCGCTATGCTGGTAATATT
This sequence comes from Anopheles moucheti, assembly GCF_943734755.1. Taxonomy (NCBI): domain Eukaryota; kingdom Metazoa; phylum Arthropoda; class Insecta; order Diptera; family Culicidae; genus Anopheles; species Anopheles moucheti. The sequence continues at coordinate 28,898,998 of NC_069141.1, forward strand.
ATTTCTCAGGTGCGCTGGTCTTTTCTCCTTCTAGATTACTTGTACCATGGATGGATGCCATGATCAGGAAGGTTGGGCCAGCGTGTGTGTTTGGGGTGAAAGTGCGCGCATTATTATGTGCTTGCCTGCGGTTTACCACACCCTCGGGCGCACAATTAGAAACGGAACAGGAAGTCATTTGTTGCATGAGCACTGGAGGTTGGATGATTTTCGGTCAAGTTTAGCCCCAGCGGTGGCTGAGACGGGGACAACCTGTTTGGGTGTTTTGTACCCGAAATTTTTGTTGTTTAATTTATGAGCAAACGATGTAAAGTTGTCATTTGTTGTAAGATAACTTGATTACTAGAAAATGTACTACAATTCAAACTGCATTTTCGTTGAGCATTTATTTTATATTATTATAATTTATTAATCGTCCACCGGAGACGACTTATCGAGGCAATATAAACATGACTTGTGACTTACGAACATTTATATGAGACTTAGTACGTAACGCGTAAAATTTATTTAAATGAGGACAGAGACATATTAAAATCACATTAATTCGAGTGATCATTACAACGGGGGATCATGGCTTTCGGCCACTCGGTCATGGCCACTCGGCCATCGGCAATCGGGAATCGGAAATTCTCGCGTGTCGCGTGTGTGCCGTGCGGATTGTCTCGGTGTTGGCAAGCAAATAAGAATCGTCAATGGTTCCTAAAAGTAGTCCTGCTATTAAAGTAACCCGATGTTTTTGCCGCCGATGCTCCAGTGTTTGCAGGTCTAATAGTTGACTCCGCTCATTATAGGATGGCAACGAGGATCTGTCATTCGATCGTAGCTTGCGTAATACCATACCGAGTGAATTTCCATTGGACCGCCTCAGGATTGTTTATCCACTCGCTTGAATATGGACACCACACCGCTGAACAATACTCGATCGAACGATCGAGCTAGAGAGCAATACAAAGCTTTTAAAACCGCCAGGTCGTTAAAGTCTCGAGTCAGTTTAAATATTAATCACGTTACGTTCTGTTGGCGCGGCAGCGAAGTCCGAGTGTCAGTTTTTGGTCAAGTATTTTTTTTTCCACTAAGATGCGTTAAAATAAATGAAATTATAATTTGAACTATTTGGAAAATGCATTACGATTCAAAGATTTCGAGACGAAAACAATTTCACTTGAGTTCTATAGTCTTCCCACGGTGAAAGGTTTAAGAAGCTCTGAAAAATAGTATCACCAAGGTTTTTGGTTTAGGTATCTCCAGTATATATTATTGAAGTCTGTGAGCTAAGTTAATAATTCTAATAATATGAATGAGAGAAAATTTCTAAGCATTGGGTAAAGCCCAACATAAACCCACTCGATCAGGTGACTAAAGACATGGCCATAGGTAACGCTAATATCTCCAACATATTTGATATGTGCTAGATAGCAGGCTCAATTATGACGCCTTTTGAGGTCATCGGCTTCTTCGAAATGGTCTTGCATTGAAACACGGTATCCTTAAGGATCAGATCAGATTGATCTCCTGTGGAGAATTTTCCCCATTTTACATTCCCTATCTGAAGCATACCAGAACACGCAACGGACATTGTGACATACCTCCAGGTTGACAGCGTCATGGCAAACGTACACATTTCACGCACTGACCGTTTACTTATTCATCGGCGAATCGTGACACGACCGAAAACGAAGCATCGTGAGGCGGAAAATCTCTGCCGATGGCAGTGTAATGGCGTAGCGCTGTGTAATCGGAAGGAACTCCTGCTGTCTGTGCGCCTGTTCGAAATGTTATACCATCCTGCCAAGGCATTCCCAAACAAAGCCATCAATAGGCAAGATGTCACGAAGTTATGGCCGTCTTCTGGGATGAATAAACATTCCGGAAGCTTACTGACAGCACTGCAAAGACAATCGCGATTCCCGTATCGAAGCGTATTGGGAATGGTGAATCAATGCCTGAAGTCAGCCATTGACGGAACCCCGTCTCGCTATTTTTCCGGAAATGGATGCTCGTCGGCTTTGTTGCGAACGAGTAGCGCCATGGTACGTGTGGCACAGCAGGTTATTAAACTCATGGTGAACAGAGTGCGCGATTCCTAATAAAAACGTTGGTTAAGAAGGAAAGCTCCGCAACTAGCGTAATAACGATTATCACGCTTCGGCCTCGCCAGTTGGTCAGATTGCCCCCATTCCCGTAGGGTGAACGGCGCACAAAGTTACGGACAGATGGTTCGTTTCCGGGTTCTGTAGCACCTCGGATGGTGCCACTCGGTCCGCCAGGATATGATTGCATTTCGCCCTCATACTCGCATCCGGTCACAATGGCCGCACAACTGTCAGATGGCACATTCGCGTTTCCCGGAACGGACGACCCCATCATCAAGGCGAACAACGGTCCCCGCAGTCAGCAGCGCATGTAACAAGTTTTCCATTTTACGTCAATCGCTTTTCCGTGCCCAACGCCCGACGAGGAGTGTGTTTTGCGTGAGTGTTGCAAAACTTTTTGTGTGTCGGCCCATTTTTCCCCACCCAGCACGAAAGCACGCAAGCACTTTGAAGCGTGTGTGTGTGTTTGTGCGCGTTTTGAAAACTCATCCATTCCATCCCTCCCACTAGTACCGAAACGATGACTTGGCGTGACGAAAGAAAGTGCTTCACAGCTCTGGGCTGCTGCTGCCGTTGCTGCTGCTGCTGGAAGAAATAGCTTTCCGATCGTGGGCAGGACTCGGGGAACAACAGCAAACCAACGGACGGGGGGGTGGTCCGGAGGACCGAAAGATGAGCTTTTATTACCACTCATAAATTGTTCGTTTATTGCTTCTTCGGCTGGTAAGCGAGCGCGTGCAGTTCGAGCCCGTGACCGCCGAAAGTAATGCTCATCGTTTGGAGTAAATATTTCTCAATTAAACTGTCCGCTGTTCGCGGTGCGTCGTGCCGGTTCCTCCCGTGTTGTGGCAATCGTTAGTTTTTGAGGTGGAAAACACGCTGGTCACTCTGCTGCCGCCGCTAGTTCGGGTAGTTGTGGAGGCGAATGGACAAATCGCCGGATACAGGTGACTAATGATAATGTTGAGCGTGTAAGCGAGTGAAGCCATATATCAGCCATAAGTGAGCTCCACTGGTCTTTGCATGGAATTCTAAATAAACTTCCTAACAGGTTAACAACCCCGACGCTGGCGGGTTAAGGATGGGAAAGACTTGTTGGTGATTTACCTTTTGATCGAAAGTGAAATATTGTTACGGTGGTGCAATAAGCTTTTTAGTTTCATTAAAAATGAAGCCCAGGGCAAACACATCGGCAGGAAAAATATGCTGGTTAATACAGTGATAGGTTTACTTGACTCGTTTATAAAGGAAACAAAAACATAACTTAACTTTTAAAATGAAATTAAAATGATTAAATAGCTTAAGTTTAAATTTCCTTCAATTTAAACGCTATTTCAACTGTGCAAGACATTTTTTTTCTCAGACTCGCCACAAAAGGTTGGCTTTTTTCATGAAAGAGAAGCAATTACTTTAAGGTATACTAAACTCCATTTCTTTTCTTAGCTTTTCTTAAAAAAGAAATCTTTTATATGTGTTACAAAATTACTAAACCAGTTTTAAGAAAAATAAATAATTTTATCCAACAACTGCAGTGCCAAAATTTAGCTCAAAAAATGACAGTTAAGGCTCAGTAAGTTCTGCATGGAAAAACCTGACGCGGATTATAATTCTTTCCCAGCAGCACTTCTGACCAATCTATAATCCCACCTTGTATCCGGATCAACCCATTAAACGGCCTACGATCAGTGGCAGTGTAACAACCCATTTGGTATCCCTGGGTGCTATTTCCATCAATGCCCCAACTTGACTTCCAACACATACCCAAAACACACTCACACAGCGATCGGTTATGTGTCGTTTCACTTTTTCCGACCGGTTCAATCAACGAGTCCCGGGATTGATCCCGTTTAAATTCTTTCCCGGTAACCGCAGTGCCCCGAAACCGATCGGGTACCAGTGCGCTTCGATGATTGCAGAAGCTGTCGTTCGTTCCGTTTACGTAACCGAATTACCATATCACGTTTCCGGTTTTGTTCCACCGGCCCAAACCCCTCGTACCCGTACCGGGAGAACAAGGGATGAACCTTCATCTTGCGAATCAATTCGCCACGCCAATTCGTTTCCATTCCCGCATGGTTGTGAGGAGTACGTATGTGTGTGTGTGTTTGTGTATGTTTTTCTGTTACTTTCGTCACCCTGTCTCTCGATTGGATCTTCCCCGATGCGCCCATGTTCGTTTCGGGAGGTTTGCCTGCGCACGGTTGGATCGATTTCGCTAATCAACCATCAAACGGGAGCGTGGCATCTTTCAGCTTCGTTCGGTTTCGATATCCTTCCCGGGGTTAACGGTGATAGCAAGGATGCGCCTTCACCATCGGTCGACGTTGTCGTCGGTTACCATCATCATCGTCATCAGACGGATTGCGAGCTAACCAACCGTACCGGAATATCGAATGGCGTCGTGGTTTTGGCGATACAATTTCCAACTCGGCAATCCGGTTCGGTTCGGAAACAGCTTTGCTTTTCGTTTGCTTCAGATAGATAGAAATTGTACCACAAAATGTAGCGAAATGGAGAAAATTAAAGAAAAGCAAAAACTCATCCAACGTTTAATAGCGTGCGGGAACGATGGTTTCGTTGCTAGTTGTTGATGATCGGCCCACAACCGTGTTGTCCCGTTCATGGAAAATCATTTTTGAACGCGAGTTTTCACTTGTCAACGAAGACAGCAGCAGATTACATTGAGGAAGTGATATTACAAGGGCACCATTCGTAGTTTACAGAAATGTAACGCAGCACACAAACACATGTCAAATGACAGTTTTATGTTGTGAATGATTAAAATTCGAGACCTTTGCGCTTTTTATTTGACAAATGTGTAATTGTTTGCTACTGTCAGCGCCTCTCACAGATTTTTAAGAGGAAAAATTAAAATCTTGAAAATAGATTTCATTGATGCCGCTTTCATTTCGTGATGAATTTGACACATTTCAAATTTATCAATACTTCCAACTGACATTCAACATTCAAGCAACAATATCGTCCGCGTTACATTTCAGCTGTAGCATGGCATCCTTAGATATTGACTTCACATGCAGCAGGTTCATTCACCTACGATAATCGGCACGAACGCTGACGCTCATACGACTGCTTAAACTGCTTAATTGAATATTCAAAATGTCAAACAGCAAACTCTCAACCGCGCCCAACCAGGGTCTCCCACCGAAGAAGCAAAAAAATACATCCCACACACCTACGAAGGCACTCTTTCGCGAAGTATCCTCATTTGCCCCGGCCGGAAATGGCCGTTCCGTCCAGCCGACACGTGGGAAGCTAAATTTTTATGAAACGGACCATCGAAATGTGCCATCGAATGCGGGTGGCACGATGGAATTCTGGGCACGTTTGAATAATCTACCCATTTGCGGGAAGCGGCGCGAACCGCGTTTTCGTTTTTTTTTTTTCGTTTAACCCCGCGTGGTCCATAACGCGCCCCGCCAGCGGCTCGGTTGGGTGTGGTTATTTGAAAAATTGGTTGAAAAATTCATACCCTTGCACAGTGGGATTTGTTTTCTGCGGGGAAAAATCACACCCTGGAGGGTACGGTCCGGTTGCGGAAGACGTGAATGGTCATTTAAAATCACTTTTTTCACCGCTTGAGCTCCCCATCGCGGGCACGCTGAAAGGATTATTCATGTATTCTGACCGGGTGCTTGTTTGATGGTGAGTTTTGGGCGAGGTTAATTGATTTCCGTCAATTGGTTGTAAAGTGACCATTTCATGCACCGGTACTCCGGTAGCGCAATCGATAATGGGGCTCCTTTAGCAGACCATAATTTATTCCTAACTGTTTAATGTGTTTTATGTTTGATTCCTGTAATTTAACAACCATTTAAAGATAGGGATTTTCAGAAGGACGTCCTTGTCAATCATTTTTATGGATCATATTTAATACGATAATTGTTTACCGTTCTCAAGTAAAATAATGGGCAGCCCGGTGAAAAAAACGATAGTACGATGAAAAGTTGCGCCTACTAAGGACTCAAAAAAAAAACACGAAAGATGGTTACTATGGAATTATTATGTGGAAGATTGTGGAGCAACCCATCATTTTTCGTCATAGAAGGCGATGACTAACTTTCTTTATTGCATCATTTTATTCTTCAATTACTGTTGTTTTGTTATATTCAAGTGTTTTTTGGAAATACATTGTGGAATATTTATTACTAATTAAAAACGTGTTTATTAATATTTATCTTTTGCATCTTTTTGATTAGTTTGATAGTGCTTTTATTGTCTTCTTCAACACTTTGCATCTGCAACGAATTCTCTTTACGATCAGGTAAATCTGCATCGCATTACCTGATGGAATCCTTCGCTACATGTGCTTCCCTCACTTTACACACCCGACTGATCTTTCAACAGTGTTGACCATGCACATAAAGTATTAACTTTCATCCAATGGTAAACCACCGTACGAAGCGAATAATATATGCATTGCAATACAGGGCAAAAACAATCCCCACACCGAAGCGTACCGAAATAGACAGTACGTGAAATATTAGTACCTTGTGGGCACGTGCGTGAGCGTGTGTTTTTAAGCTCATCACAACCTACTCGCACGTCCATGTTCTTGTCTCACCAGCCCGGCCCGTTTACGCACCGTTGGTGAAAATAATCTCACCCTCTGTGGAGTGGAGAACAAAAAAAAAACACAAAACCAGCTACAAGCGGAGTGCACTAAACATCCGGTTCAAAGTTCCGGTTCGTGAGGCCGCCTGTGTGCGATGGAATGCCGTACTAAACACGCTCATCTTTGCGAGGAAGAAAGCAGATCTGGCAAGGTGGAACGGGAACAAACAACCAGCCACCTCCATTTATTCTTTCGTGGTAGGTGGCATTCTTCCAGATCGCAAGCCGGTTGCCCCCGGGGCGGCCCGAAACGATCGGACCGTCGTAGTACCAAGCGACCAGCGGCTCGGCTTGTTCCCGCATGCAATGAGTTATTGCTATGAATATGTATGAGCAGCACGATGTGAGCATATTTGTATGCTTTTATCTATGCGTACATGGTCTAGCCCTGGTCTCGATGGTGGTGATGGAGGAACAAGCACAGCAAGCCTCAACCCATGCCCGAACAAACCTGTCTTTGTTCCATTCTCGTTAGTCCTGCATTATTTACGTACGCGGTACGCTTCCAGGCGCGTAAATGCAGAACGAGCTGAACGGGCCACCTCAAAGAATGCAGCCACTGCCTGTTTGTGACGTGACGGCACCGTGTGTCCCGTGAAAGATGCTTTCCCCTCGAGGAAAAATCGTTTAATGCGTATAATTAATTCAATAATCGATATTATTTTAAAAAGGTACACTTTCCTTCCAGGATCAAACGAACGCACGCACTCGACCCGGGGCGGGAGGGGTGGGCTGAAAAATGTGCCCCAAACATAAAGTACCATTTACTTTCATTATCCGCATTATTACCCGTAGTCGTTCGTTGCTACACACAAAACAAAAAAGCTGGCATAAAGCGGTATCAAAGAAGTGAAACCGAACTCTTTGCCTCTCAAAAAAAAAAAAACGGCACGCAAGGTATCTACCACAATCGTGCCCTTAGCAAAGGTGGTTGTTTTTGGAAACGGTAGAACATTTCCCTCATTTTCACCCCAGCGTCTACCCCCGTTTAAGTTATTTGAATAAATAGCACTTAAAATTTGTCTTTACCCTGTCTTGAAGCGATCGCTGGATTTCAATATATTTTTTTTTGTTTTGCTCACCAGGTTGTAACTGTAAGCTAAACGTTCCCACAACCTCTCCCCCCAATACCCCCGGCACCCTTTCAGTTACCCACGGCACAACCACCAGTGAAACGATTTCTATGGTAATGAAGCTTATGCATATTTCCAGCGCACCGCGTCCTGGCACTCGCGGCACCGGCCAAAAATGGCGTCCGAAAGTTGACTCCGGGCCGGTTACAGACGCGCTGTAATCGCACTGGCAAATAGATTCCGTCTGCTAGCGCGAAGGCGCGAATTGAGTTATGCGTTTGCAAAGAATGGTAAAATTGGCGTACCGCGCGGAGGGAAGCATGATTGATTTTACGTTTATTCATTACCTAACATGGCTAGTTTGAATAACAAATTAAACAGATTCTATTATGCTAAATGCGAGATCCAGGACAACGCGGGCAATGGATGTAAATAATAATTTACCAACGGCAAGGAGTGTGGTGAAAAGAAACAGAGCTCCCACACGGCAAAGACATGGTATTGTTCTGTTTAAGTGTAGAATATTAATCGAGTTGCGTTATTAAAAAGAGTACTACTTTATATCGCCTAAATAACAGTCCGTTAAAGGCAAAATTTTCACAACATTAACGATGATCTAAAGACTCTACATTACAACTTTTCCATACATCAATTCGATCATCGCGATGAAGTCGCACGTATCAAATGCAATCTTTCCCACACACAATTTATTCCCGTCTTAAAATTCCTTGCTAAAGCTTTTTTAATTAACCTGCACCGGTAAATCCTTCTACGATTGAGTTATCCTTACCGTGACAGAAGAAGGACCCGGACCTGGACAAACGAGTTTAATCCTTCTCGAAAATCCCATGTTTCTTCTCTCTCTCTCTCCCTCTCTGGTGATTACATCGTCCAAACATCTAATAAGCCAGTACATACACAACCTCAAGCAGGAGCAACCACGCATGATGGACACCGTAGCAAAAACGGGAGTATGGACCAACGTACCAAGCACGTACCGTGCGAGCAAAACGAACATCTGCGTGCTTCATCTTGACAGTTTTCTAAAGATAATTCTTTCATTTTCTTCACCAGACAACTTTTATCCTTCACGTCCAGCGTTCGGAGCACCTTCGGAACATGAAGCGGGTTTAAGCAACAAAAAAAAGGAGAAGCACCCTCGGGTAGCTCGCCAGCCCCATTTAGTCTTGTTTGTCTTTAATGGTCCTTTTCATTAGCTTCCGTTTGTGTAAAATGAATTAAAACTTCTAACCGGGCAGTTCGGTGCAGCTCGTTTTCCAGCGAAAGGTGGTAGGACGGGAGCTCCTTAAATTTAACCTAAGTTAAAGCAGTCGGTTCCACTCTCCCAGCTGTCACCAACAGTCCCCTCTGAACTGTCGCTTCGGAGAAAGAACAGCCAGAGCTGTGTGTCGTTTTCGCAAGACAACGCAACGCCGCTCCGCAGATGGCCGTGGCCTTTTCGTTCAGGGTGGACATTTCTTCTACGGTACGGTTCGGAAGCGAAAACCTCCACCATCTTGGCGAAACCTCAATTTGTCTACTTTCAAAAGTCACTTTGTCACCCATTTGTGTTCCATGTCTCGGTCCGAAACATTCTCCACCATCGACCAGCCCGTATCGCAGCGTGGACAGCGTGTGGGGTGGATGATGGGGCGAAAGGATCAAACCCCCGGATAGTTTTGTCCCGAGCATTAAGTTTTATGATTCGAAACCAAAGAGATCCGGGTTTGCCTGTTGCCGTGGTTGAATTTCCGTGCAGGATCCGAAGATGGGAAGCCACTAGACGCGGGATCGAGTTTCGCTTTTGATGGCAAACCGTAACCAGTAGGCAAACTTTATTAATAGTGAACCGAGCTGAACGCTAGAACCGGGAAGGGATGAGCCAGGATGTCGTCTTAAGATGTTAGATGAAAGACAGAGAAGGTGAATTGCAATAGAAGGAAGTGAACTTACTATATAAAAATAATATTGGGGGACATTGAAGGAAGTTTTGACAGCAATAACTCGTAAGTCCAATATTCTCATTTCCAACAACGCATAGTGACACATCATCGCTCACACCAACCGATTTTTACGAGCTGACTTCATTTCTCCGCACAGTACAGTTTTGCATCACAAACCTGAACGCAACTGCCCCAAATACACCCACCCCGAATAGTGCAGTGTCATAAAGCACCGGCAAGATTTTCCGAGCAGCGCATCGACCACGCGGCCATCCCATGGAACGTGCCTGCCTTGTTGAGTAGATTTTGATGTACTTTTACTTTCTATCTTCACGGCGCAAGCTTCTTCCTTCTGGCGCCGAAGTCACTCAAGAGAGTTGATACCTTTTGCAGCATCGTTTCTGGTGGCCCAACTGGTACCCGCCCGAGAGCCACCATTGGTTTCCACTGTCCGTACGAAAGGTACTGCTTATTAGCTTCTCACCGTCATCCGAAACCCCGTAAGGGAGCTGGGAGCGAAACCGTTCTCTGCCCGATGAAACTATTTCCCACGGATAAGGTGCTTAAGATGCAACTAATGCTTCTGCTGCCATTCTTGTGGAGCACGTGTTCGTAACACCTGCGCATCCGAGGCTGAATGTGAACATCACCCCGTTCACGGTGTTCATGATCTTCAATCCGCACGCTTCCTGCAGCAGCAGCAGCAGCAGCAACCCCCTCCGTCGTTCGTCGTAGGTGATTTTGCCAAGCGTCTCAAGATGGAAAAGTAAGACATAAGACACGCCAACCGGGAAAGCTCTCACGAAAATGCTGGCACTTTGGGGCGGGGAGATGGTATTATGTGCCAGCATTAAAGGTTGGCCTCGTGGCCAAATCTATCCTTCGGGAGCAATATCATGCGAAAATGGTGTTACCTAAGCTAGATGCTGCGGACAAAGTGGCGTGGACCGAAAGCGAACCAGCGGGAACCTTCGGGCGGGACGAAACCCTAACGCAGTGGATAAATAAGTTTGCTACGCTGTGTGTGCGGGTTTTCTTTTTTACTTATTTTTTCGCTCCCGATTGTCGCGCAGCAACTGTTGAGTGCATTCACGCTTGACCGCACGACATCAACACTCACACACACACACACACACCACACACTCAAATATTTCCCGCGTAACAGTGGAAAGCCATTGATCTTTGATTTCTTTTCCACCGAAAATGGAAACACAAATGGATGGGCCAGGTGATGGAAAATGTGTTGGCAAAATTGAAAGTTATGGGAGTCGCGGTATTGGCAGCCTCTTAAAAGCAGCAGTAAATTCGAACCAGCACCATCGGGCGGACCACCCCTCCGGACCGTCCGATGTAAAGCGCAGCTTCATAGCCAATTCACGTTGCTGATGGAGTGCCATCGAGAGCGCGATGCGCGCTCGGGTCGTTTGCGTGAAAATGTGTCGAAAGCTTCTCGCTGCCATAAAACGTGGCTCCTATCGGCGGCACATTACCACTGCCAAGCCCGTTGTTTAACAAACTTGGGTGTGTTTTCTGCGGCACAGAAAAGTATCAACTATTGGGCATGTAAAATGGGTAAGTTGGGCTGGAGAAAAGTTTTCATGAATCCCTTTTTCTTAAGAAGGCACACACACACGCAAGCATAGAAACCCGTCCAATGTCGCGAGGAAAACACTCAAATGGCACAGTGGGGAAGACCCCACTGTAACCCCTTTCTGCCTGACGTGTGACCGGACCGGGTGGTTTATCATTCGCAACTAAATCCGTGCCTGGGCAGTGTCGGTTTTTCCCGGTAGCGGGAAATGTATCATAAATATCAATAATTAATCGACAGATCAAACTTGTGCGGTCCCGGTCAGCGATTAATTATGAAATCATCATAAATTCATCCCGTGCCCGATGCTCCCTATCCCGCACACATCCTGTTGGCGTGTGTTCCCTTTGGGTGTTTATGGAGGAGCCGAGGCGTGGCCGAAGGAGTATAGGTACCGGGAAGGTACCAGGTTGCAGATATTGAAAGGTTGTGCCCGTGTAGACTCACATTCGAATTCTGGCTTAGCATCGATCAATTATTTACGCTAATTATTTTCCGACATCCACCCAGCGAGGCGACACGCGGCTGGCGATGGCGTGAAAACGGAAGTCTATTGCTGCGGGGGCGTACCGACCGTTTCGTAGCCTATTAGTTGGCGAAATTTCCCAGCGGGCTTCTGAAGTACTTTTGTTTTCTTCCCCAATATTTGCGGTCGGAGGTGTTTGGAGCTCATCATTTACTGTACGCTAATGAGCAAATTGGGGCGGAAGATGTAAAACATCAAAGCGTGGTTCGAACTAGTTATGAAAAGCAGCATATTCCATACTTTTTTATGCTGCAGTAGGTGACAAATATTAAATTGTTTTCTAGTTAAGTACTCGTACGAATGAAATCTGGCGCAGTTGTGACACCTCATCTGGAAATGAAAAGTCAACCGATCTGAGCTGAACCAAACTGTTTATCCTTGTCTGACACTCAAGGTGTGCAAAGTTGATGAATTTTTGATGGATTTAAATGCAATTTCTGTACAACGTTGAGGTGTCTTTACACTTTAATCTCTCCATCAGGCAGTAAGTTTGCCCCACATTCCACTCTCCCGAATGAACGTGCACTAATTAATTTACCACGCTTCATCACGCGCATACTCCTGCGCTGCTGGTAGCAAAATGAAAGTAATTTTAATCATCACATTTAAACCACCACCGAAAACCGTACCGATTTGGATTCGCATCCAATTGTCTGCTCAACGCAAACGTCTTCCTTCACCAATTAGTCGTCGCGTGCAGCCATTTTGACGGAACGGTAGTTGTTTATTTGCTTGAAAGGAAGCCGGAGAAAACAGAAAACAAGGGCGCGGGCAGCGTGGCAGTCAATTACATCATTCGATCACTTTTAAAGCGACAACTTTTGGCTTGGCTTTGTGTTTTGATTTTTGTTTTAAAGAAATGATGGTAACTTTACCATTGCAGCGAGCAGACTACGGTGCCAAAAGGAGATTCAATTTACTTAATGGAACTTTATTTATAAGTTGGTGAAAGTTGAGAACGCAATTATTCATCGGATGTCGCTAAAGTGCAGTCTGCTGGTTATTAGCATAGAATCATCTTTTCAAAAACAAATCTTTTTTATTCATTTGAAGCATTTTTTGTTTTATAAAATACTTTCTGACCGTAAAATAAATCGAAAATATTTTGCGAGGAAAAGCAATTTAATAACAGTTCTATATTTTGTATTTTAAACATAATCAAACAAAGACAAAACTTTCTTGATGCTACATGAGCTATTTTATTTTAAATGACTCCGTACAGCAGCAAATGAAAAGCGCCATTCTAACCAGATGCAGTTTTCACAGTTGGTCAAGCAGCACCCAGTACGGCACTGCTTTGCAAGCAACCCTCAAAACTATGAATTCGAAACAATTTTAAATACAATAAAAAAAACTATTGCTTTTAGGGTTTACGGAACGAAACGGGAATGGCAAAAAAAATGAAACTCAATAACACAATGCAAAGCAAAGGCGAAAAGCTGTAAAAATCATGAGGAAACTTTCTCGCTATGAAAACATTTTCGTAAGCTTTTTCGGAACGTTGAACTGAAGGAATGAACTTCGGAATGCCGACAGAGAAGGAAGCAGCGCGGGGAAAAGAGAGCGAATAAAAAAACACAACAACGCACACAAATGTTCAAAATATAGTTTTCCACCCGGGGTAAAGGCTACAACGGGGAAATGGTTTTGTGCTAAAATTGATTTGTTATTGTTTCTCAAAGAAACGCTTCCCGTTCGTGGTTCTTCCGTGATTCGGGCGTCAGTGTGTGACCCACAGCAGCTGCTTGCACGAGTTTCTTTTTTATTAACGTGAGTGGATGGTTGTAAAATTTTGCACTTTCAAGCTGAACTAAATTTGGTTTATCTTTGCACTTCCTTCCACGGCGCAGTTTCCCGCCTAGATTAGTTCGCGTTGGTGAAAGAGTGAGAAAGCGAAGCGATGTTAAAATAATCGAAAAATTGTTCACAAAGTTTACATCCATCTATGTGTGGAAGCAAAGGCTCGGGAAAGGGATTCAGTGTGTTTTAATGTTGCGTAATGAGCTTAAAATTATCTTCAAAGTAGCGTGATACAGAAAGCAGGGTGTAGGGAAAGAAATGGCATGCTGTACAAGTATGGCATTCTTTAATTCTTTGAGAAAATATAAAGCTGTATAAAATATTTCAAAAAACATCAGCTTATCAATCAACATTTCAATCCCACGTAACTCGAAAACCAATATCATTCTATAGGTTGAACATAATAATATTACCAAAGCTTTCCATCTTACTATAGCCTGCTTTAAGTATATCTTTATTATCTTGAACTAACACATTCAACGGATTTTTATTTTGATAAATTGGAATAGTTCGACTGAAAAATAAAATTGTAAGCCAATTACAGTGACTTTGGCAGTCAACTTAGTCCCAGGTTCTTAGTCACCAGAAGGTCGAATAATAAAATCGATCAGCAAGGGAAATGAGAACGCATCAAAGCTTACAACTTATGTATAATACAAACAATTGATTTAGTCACACTGAAAAAACTCCTCTAGCATGGCTGTAAATATAGAATTCTCATACACACTAAGGGAATTAAATTTACTTTAAATGGCAAGATGAATGATACACAAATATGATTAACGAGAGAATTTTTCACCAAAGTGATAAGCTGCTGCGGTTAATATTGATAAACGGGACAAGTAGGAATGCTTTCCCCGCTCTCACTTTCGTTCTCTAGTTCCCTACATGCCGCTTGACGTTCCTTGTACTCACCGCATCTGGCTGTGACTTTCTTCTGCGGTTTTGTACGTAGAATAATAAACATCCTAACCGCAACTTCAAACCACCCAACAACAACAGCACCGACATCATTACCACCGTCTTCACTCCGAAGCCTTTCATCCATCACGTCCCACCCCGTCCGAAAAATGCTTCCATTTTCCACGGATCCATCAACGAAATTATACGTAACGAGCCCACGGTACTACACGGTAATGATGGTACCAACCGTTGCGAAAGCGTGCCCGGGCATTACGTATATCGACCTTCGCGCGCCACGCACGAGACTTTTTCCCCTCGGGGTGAGAGCCTCAGCGAAGGAGTACGCTTCAGACTGCCAGACCATGCACAGACACGCATTCTACCGCATCTACCATTTAAAATGTCACAATCCATCTTATCGCTAGATTAATGACATGTGAGGGCGTGTTTTAAGCGTTAAGTATCCGCTTACCTTCGATGCGAGGAGGGATGCATTGTTGTCAGCCAAACGACGGTAGAGCTCCCAATATTCTGCACGATGAGCGAGATGGAAGCAAAGGTAGAACGCATGATGGCCAATTTACAGCAGTTCTTTTCTGCGGTTCCCGACGGCTTCCCGGAAGCGCGTGGCACCACATTGTGACAGTTGACAGAACAGACGCAGACAGCATATAATGGTTTCCTGTTACAGCGTCTCCCACGTTGCGTGAGAGCGCAAGGTTTAGGCAGGTAACAAGCGCTGCCTTCGAAGTGGCGAATCCGTACGAGGTGTGAGCATGTCACAAGCCAGTTCCTTATCCCGGATTGTCATTGCCGCCGCCGGGGTGTATGTGTGGCACAGTTTAATTTTATTTGCTTCTGCAAAGCTCACGTATTTGAGCAACGTGTCACCTACGATTTATCCCGGTACAGCTCGCTCGAGTTGGCCATGACTTATAAAGGGAAAGCTTTTAAGCTCCAGTAAGGCGTTACTCTTCTAGAAGTATTCGGTATCCGCTGATGGGGTTTAGCCTGTGCTAATAACGACCCACATCCCACAACCGGGGTAAACTATCTCTACACAACAATATACACACACCACTTTCGGGTTTATCTCTCCGGAAGGCTTTACCCGCAATCATTCAGAAAATGTTTTATCGCTACAACGTGCGTTGCGCAACAGAAACGCTTCACCTCTGCAAAGGTGTGAACATGTTTATTAAATGCTACACTTGCCATTTCTCATCCTCTGTCCAAATCAATTTGCCCTTCAATCATCGTTCCTCCCCACACGGTGCGACAACGGAAGGACAGCACTAAGGGATGGAATTATTTCAAGCTCTCCCTCTCTCTCTCAAACGGTTTGCTGTGTTACTGTACACAAGCAAACGCAATCGATAGGAGTCAATTGATGTGGTGAAAAGTTGCGGTGACACTGGCACACCTTAGACACAAGGGTCTGCTATCGTTTTGCTGTGTGCGAAGTTAACCTCTCTGCAGCAGATAAGGATCAACCTCCCCCCGGTTGACACACGGATGCTGTCGGTATGAGACTCATCCATAAATCATCTCGATTTAGTCATCGTCAGACCATTAATCATCGACGATTGCACTGCGGACGATCAAAGCTGCGGCTCTGAATCAAAGCGGATTCGTTTCGTACAGCTTGCAGTCGTGTGATGTGTTTTACATGTGCTTCTATTTCAAACGATAATTTTTGTCATGTGCCATTACCATAATAAGCAGCATAAACAGTCAGGTGTATTTAACGGACTAAAGGAGAATTTTAAAGGACACAAAGGTAGAGAACTATTCAACGAATCGATAAGGTGTTCGATTCAATATGTTCAAATAATATATCGAGATTAAATAGACCATGGTATTTGAATAAATGAATTCATTACATGGCGAAATCGCGACAAAATTACTATACAAAAACGTTCACCAGCGGTACTAAGAGGCCTGTCTAAATGTCGAAATCTGCCGGAAAATAAAGCTCATCTGAAAAGGGAGGACATGAGATACTGCAAAAAGATTGCAGCTACTCCTACCGAGTTCACACGGAATAAGGTGCATGCTAATGATGAGAGAAGGAATGTCCTATCTGTTAGCAATTAATAAATTGTTGAACTACTAGAAATTAATTGTCGTTTATAGGATATACTGCCTGGCCTTCCTACTGATACTAAAAAAAAAAATAAGTATTAAAAGATTGTAAAATATTACATTTACCACCACTATTTAACTGTACTTTTTAGACTACATACTATCTGTCGATTGAAGTTTACTTTTGGACGAAACCAGCATTATCAATTAGTCCTGCAAGCATTCAACTAGTTCTTGTACTAATTCTGTGGATTATCAAGTAATTTGTTCACTAATAATATGAACAAGTTTCAAGTTTGTTGAAGGGTGCCGTAAGTCTTTAAATTTGACGATAAGCTTCCTAAACTATTTACAATTAAACTAATTCGTCAAATAGGTTGTAGATTAAAAAAGGCAATTGCTGATACAGAAATTCCTGACAACAATTAATTTTTCCAATTATGAACAAGGTTATTATGAACAACAACAATAACCATCAACAAGGTAGGAGAAAAAAATCTCTATTGCAACATAAAATCAATTTATGCAAAAAGAGTGAAGAATGAAGTTGGAATTGAAATTTATATCACTAGTGCGATCCACATTCGAGTAGTCATACAATCTCAATTAGAAACGTACAGACCACACTGACAGCTCCACTCCCATGAAGACAAGGTACCTGTTTGGATTCTACTTCCAGGATATCTCAACCCGCTGTTCGTTGAATTTCCTTCGCGAATTATCAGAAGCTACTCAAAATGTGGTTTGATGAAAATGCACACACACGCTGGAAATAAATGCACCTAGCAGTTAAGCCAGTGCAAGTTTCCGGCTTAATGAAAGGAGCAGCAATGTGTGCAATTAAAATTTGCCTCGCACATACCCACTTTGCATTAGCTTTTGTGTGTGTGTGTAAAGGTAAATTTTTCAGTCCTTTAGTCCTTAACTGTTCGAGTGAATGCAGCTCAAGAGCAGGTAGAAAGAAATTTTCTTTCTAAAGCTTTCTCTGCGCAGTAAGCAGACTGAAGTCTTTTGCATACCACCTAGACGAACTATCGCGAGTGCCATTGTGAGTTGTGTTCCGCTCTCGTTAACGGTCTTTTTTCTTTAACTCTTGTTACAAAAAAATCAAACGACACTCGCTGCTTGGAGACTCAATGCAGAGCCGTTTAACGCAATTTGTGCTTACTGGGTAAGGGCAAATGGCAAGGAACGTGCTGCAGACTTTAAAGAAACGGCGACGAAAACTTGCTCCCTGCCAAACGGTGGTCGGGCGGGCGACACTTCACAGGCTTGTAATTGCTTCAATTGCCCGGTAGCTTTCATTTGCGAATCGGTGCTGCTGCTCAAGCGCCGGCACACAGCGTACCGGAAACGGTGGTTTGAACGGAGGATAATCACTGGTAATCATTTTAATGCCATTGCAACGCAGGTGAGCGCGTTGCTAATGGTGCATTCGATGCATTTCAATTGCCGAGCGAAGGATGAAAAGGGAAAAAAGGAACATTTGCGTGCTGTTGGGGGCCAATGTGCAACAGTAACCGGTAGCTTTATTATATCTTGCATGGCAAGCTTTCAGTGCTAAGCTACATCACGATACCGCAGCCACGCGATACGTACCGTATCATACACCACGCGATGGTGAAGTGCAAACTGCTGAAAATATTAACTTACTTCATCATGTCTCGTGTTTGGTAGGTGTGTATATCAGCAAGCAACAGCTCAGCGCACCTGCAGCGAATGCAGCGAATGAAAAGTGTATCCATTTTTAAGGCACCACAAGAAGTAAACCCATCATCAGCAAACTTCATCGACAGCTCACGGACCCCGGGTTGGTTCATATTTTTGGCCGAGTTTTATGCTTCACTTCGTAGCAAAACTCAGCAAGAAAAAAAAGCGATACTGCCCCACGCTACTCTTGCATTGGTTGTGTATGCGAAGTGGTGGTAGTAGTAGACAGAACCGTAGAACCACCATAGGCACCCGTAAGTCTTTCGCGTGAAGTTACCACACAAAAAAAAAACGCAAGTTAAATGGAAGCTTGGCAACATAAATTCATACCCAACGCGCGAACTGTACGCAACAAGCAGCATCGAAAACAAAAAAAAACAAAACAACGTCCGAAATAACAAGAAAACTCGTACGCGCATACACTTTATCACACCTGGTGTGACTGTTTCATAAATATTAAAACTTCTAAACGACAATGACACAAGCGCCCGTTCGGGCAGGTCCTGGTAAGAGCCGCTACCTTCCCGACTTGACGTGACGTTCCTGCGCGAGATGTGCTTTGTTCGTCGGTGGGTTTGATCCCAGCATCAAACCAAGTTATTGATGAAGCAGGAAGCGTGCGGAGGTTTCTTTCTTCACGCTTAAAGCACTTCAACAGCACCTGCTTCCCAGTTTGCCGGTGGCCCAAACACTTCTCCGTTGGGCGTTGGGTTTTCTTCAAATTTTCAACGGGCAACGAAAAAATACATTAGCCCGTCGTCATGCAGGGGACCCATCGATTATGTCATTCCGAAAGAAAAAGGCCCGGGAGAGAAGTGGAACCCAACAACATCCCATGATGATGATGATGACACGTGCCTCTAGTCGGCATGATTTTTTTTTTATTCCACTCTGCTCTTCAGAATGCCGTTTCGTGCAGCAACCGTTCGAGCCGAGCGAGAACATCCTTAAACATGTTTGAGGTGCAAAATTGCCTTCGAGTTGTTGTTTCGATGTTTACCATCCCTGTTGGGGCATTTTTTTTTCCATTTTGCCACAACATACTGTATTTTGTGACTCTTCAACGAAACGAGTGCGTGCCGTACACAGCCGAAGTGGACGAAGATTTTAATATTTTAACACAGATTATGTTGGCTAGAAATTGTTTACAAACCGAGGCTCTTCCGGAGGGTGAGTGATTTTGGTGAAGTGTGTTTTATGTTGCGTTGGCGATCAGCAATGGAAACAATGTCATCAAAATGTGTCTTATTCAGGTGAATGACTGTGGGCAATGTACGTTGAGCCTCCTATCAAATGAAATATATACAAATATGAAACAATACAATTAATATGAGTTTCTTCAATCTATTCCATTTTGTCCTTATCCTTATCCAGAAATTTCAATGAAATTTTCCAATTGTAGTAGTTTAATACTAAAGTTAATTATTAACTCACCTAAAAAACACAAACATTCTTTTCAAAAACAACCTTTCAGGCACCGTTTTCTTCGTTCAGTTCTTAAATGTGTATGCGAGAAGCAAAAAGAACTAGAGGCACTGTTATTCATGTTCATCGTCGTACCGCAGTACAGTCGGAGTAAAATATTGTCCCATAAACCATAATGTCTTCTAAACTCATTATCATTTCACCGGAGGTTTGTTGTCGAAGCAGGTAAAATTTGATATAAATAATCACACAGCATCTTTTACAGCACAGAACTTTTACTTGTGTGCTCAGAAAGTGCATACGCTGTGTCGTTTTGAGGCGAAAAAATTACTTTTCGTTTAAGAGTTGGATCGGGATTTCCATCATTCGTGACCTGTCATAGAAGATATATGTAGCATTCTTCTACGTATTAAGTAGATATTTAACAAAACAATGCATCATTTGTTTTTAAAATAACTTTCCCAAACTAGTAACCGTAAAACAAAGTTGCTAATCCAGCTAATTTGTGCCTGAACTCCTGAAAGCTTTCTGCTTATTTACTAAATTATCATCAATTGACATCAATTGAATTGTTCGGTCCAACTTTTTAACTACAATTTCGTTTCAAATTCTCACTTGAACAATTTCTCTGGTTACCGAAACTAACTGTCTGTTTTGCAAATTACCCTACAAAACTACAAACTCGTTCTGTACATCACACAAATTTCCATCAGGTCGAAAAATCGGATCATCTTTTCCATCACTCAAACGGAGCTGGGGCAGCTGCAGTTCCGGTAAGCTATTCCCCACGTCACAGCAGTGCTTGTAATACATTGCTCACCGCGCACCACCCCAATTCAGCAGTGATGCAGCACGATCCAAATCAGGATTATAAATGATCCAATTACATGCTCGGAATACGTAACAATGTCAAGACAGACACACGCTTGCCGTACTGTTGACAATTGAATAGCGCCACCGAATGAATGAAGAAAGGCACACATAGTACAAGGAGTAACGCTCACACCCAGATACGCCAATGGAGCAAGGTCAAATAAAAGCGATGCGAGCTGGCGAGGTTTGCACAATGCACAGAGACAGGGATCCATTTCATTCGTTTCTTTAACAACAAAAAAATCCTCCCGAACTGAAGAAGAATCATTTTTCACCGTTGGGAAACGCTCGTGACCCAGGGTTTGAGGTAAGCGGGTTTTGGGATGAAAATGTTTGGGTATGCAGGAGTTCCACCTTTCTCGCATGGGAAATAGGTTACATAACACCAATATAGATCGTTTGTCAAACAGTACCGGGAGCACGGTGGGTGGAGTTGAGAACACGGTTCAATGCATTGTTTTCCCTGTTTGTGCATTGTAGGGGATTTATATACGAGACGACAGTAAAGTAAATATATGTAATTAACTTTTGAGAATCAAACGGCATATACATATTTCTGTAAAACAAGTAATTTCGAATACAAAAAATTTCATAATGGTCTCACTTGACTGACAGTTAGTAATTTAATCTTACCATTCTAACATGACTATATTGCCATACCTTATTTGGAAGCTTATTATAAAAAAGCGTTACTCCACCAATAAAGCAGCATAGCCTTACTAACAACAATTTTAAAATTAACACAACCTACTGAACATTACTTTTCTAAAACCTCAACAAACGCATCACATCGTAGTAGAGTCTTCCAGGAATTGAAAACGATTTTAGCCTGCTAACTACGATTGGAAATAAAACTTTTCAAAACCTTCTCAGAGATAAATTGTAGAAAACTTTCATAACACGCAAATATCACACAAATGTAGAATATATTCCTGTAACAAAAAAAACCCGGAAGCCCCGCGAATTTATTTAAATTAAGCTTATTGCATCTGTTACACGCTCAACGCGATTTAAAATCTGCAACACATCGTCCTCCAACCATTTCTCTACCCGGTCTGCTTTGATACATTCTAAATGCATCCGCGTTAGGATTGGGGTTTTTCTGTACACACTTGCCTACGAATTATAGTCACGTACACACCAACCTCATCGCACGCAGCCCATGTTTTGGTCAAGGCTGTTTCGCGCCCAAAGCATGATTCAATTAATTTTGTCCCTACCGGTTTCGATCTTCACTGCCACTCTAAATCAATTCAATTTATTAATCAATTATCCGAACAGCATTGAACCGGAAATCGGTTTCAGGGGCAGGTGCAGGTGCACAGCGGTAGATGCCATAAGAATGTCACGATACATCGATGATGCGTGATGATGCCGGGTGACCAGTGGGGCATTTGGCGTAATAACGAAAAAAAAAAATACTGGAATTGCCCCTTTCCGTGCGCGGCATATTGGTGGGATGGGTGGGTTCAATTATAAAACGAATTCAACCGTGCTTTCCGGGATAAATTTTCATCGACAATTACGAATGGTTCGGCTAGCATTTAGGAGTTGAGAAGTCGTTTCAGGGGAAAAAAAAACGATCCGTTCTCCCCAAAGGGGACATACGCTGACGCTAGTGGGAGCTAGTTTTGATGAAAATCGCATGCGATATGGATATGACCATGCGATGGATGATGGTGGTCAAATTTTGTCCAACTGGTCACATTTTTTTCCTCGTCTAGTTGATACGATACGAGACCCGGCCATTCCTTTCTCCAGCTGCGCCCATTACTCTTCAAACACACACATCCCCATCTGCACACTGGTGTACTCGGTCGATTAAATCTTCCCTCGATTCCCGGTCGGTTTTATCGACCAGCCACCACTCGGGGACACAATTCAATTTCCTCCCTGTCTGCAGCTGATCGCAAAACAGTACCACAGCAGCTTAAACGCGATACCGGAAATGGAAGATGATGATAATAATACTAATGGGTAGCTAATCGAATCGATTCCTTCTGCCCCGCGGTTCACAAACGCGAAACACAGTGCGCGGCAATCAATCAGCATTAGCTAAAACCCGAAACCAACCCGGAATGGTTCGCACGCGAATCCTCGGTCACTGGAATGGTCCCATCTGGAGAATATCAGCGTCCGATGTTAAAATATCTATTGCACGCGCTTCACTCTAATCGGGTTTTGGGGCGACCGGCGAGCAATGTGAGACCCCTTGTTGCTAACGAACCACCGGAAGTGACCCACGGCGACATTGCACGGCCCCAGCTTCCCTGGCACGTTCAGCAGCGTTTTTGGTATAAATTTTGTTCCCAAATCTTACAGTCCGGGCCAAACATTCCCGGAGTTTGGTGTCCGGAGGGGAGGGGTGACCAAATCCTTCCAAATTAATTATTATTACTCTGATTAATCACGATAATTAATCCTTAAATCTGATAAAAGGATTTATTGTGGTTTGTTGGACGACACAAAAGAAAACGGACATGACGGGCGAAAAGGGTCACCGCGGTTGCCCGCGGGTCCCCATTATTGGACATCCACGTCTGGTACGTGCTCGAAATGTCCTCAAGAGGATAGAGGAATGAGCGTAAGAAATCGGATAGAGCAAGACTACCCACCGTCTATGGCAGATTAGGGGGAAACATATCGTCTGGGTTTAGGTACCATCGCCTAAGGACAGTTCGAAGAATAATCAATCGAAAGGAAGGTGACTGCGAATAAAAGTGGACAAGTAACGCGTTCGTGATCGAAAGCTCTGGATTTATCCTAAGTTATGCTGCCGGTAGCTTTATTAATTGTTGTGAAAGGTTTTCCCTATCAAGTAATTACTACTGCCGGGATCGTAGGAATTCTCGCAGGAGTAGATGACAGTTTACTTTGGCAGTATTCCTCAAGAGCAAGCGTTAGTCATCGTCTAGACTTTTAATTTCATTGACGTATGTTATAAGATAAAAAAAACTTTTTTCGTAATTTTTTTTTAAGAAGTAGAACCGACAGCCATAAGCTTCAACGTAAAAATGTACACTAAAAACACACAAGTACTACAAAATTAGAAACAGTACCCGGTTTTGTAGAAAACCTCAAAATTATTGAAATAGAGCTTTTATTTATTTAAATGAATTCAATCAAGGGAAAAACGTAGAGCGTGAAATGAAAAATTTTGATGCTTCGGCTGTAGGACACACTTCCATGAACTGAAATTCGAAATATCATTTTGCGGAATAAGATTAACGCGGATAAAATTACCTTCTCGTAGAAAAATCTTTCTTCAATACAATGCGTACATTCCTCGCATCCGCATTTCAAACAACTGCTAGCAGGAACTAGGTAGACTTTAAGTCATCTTTTATGAATCACGTGGAACAGTGTTTAGCTTCGGTTCGAAGAATGTAAAAAAAAACTCTCAAATTCGCTGCATCACACGTTCGCCGGCATGCTCCGATACATATCACAGGAAGGATCAATTTGCCAGACCCCTGTCCTCGAGCCCTTCGCTGTCCGCGTCACGCAGCGCGGTACAAAATCCGCCCTGAATTCCTTGTATAAATCAAAAAAGTTCAAAGGCTTTGACACTCAAATGACAGGTGTTAGTTTTTCCCCCCGCAGCAACTCCTGACGACGGAAGCGCACAAGGGAAGTAAAGATGCTCGGGAGTCGTAGATGGTCTGTTTCACATTTCAAGAGAACTTGAGTGTGATGTATAACTTTTTCACGAATCACGATGCCCGCGGGCTGGTTTGAGCGTATGATCACCAATTGAAGCGTCACGTTCGTGACGAGTATTGAAGTATTTTCAATTTCTTTCCATCAATCTCCGTTTCGGCGGAACCTCCATACGTACTAATGTTTCGATACCGATGATGCTTTCGCCTGGGACAGGTGGAAGCGACACAGATAGCGTTTCCCAAAAACAAAAAAACAACAAACATCACATAACAAAGTGCTGTTAATGTGCTGGCAAGTGGCTCCTCCGCACGTCCGTCCACCATCTCGCATCGCGCATCCATTTGATCCGTGGAATGTGAAACGTGCGAAGAACGTAGCGGCGAAAATTTGCTTGAGTTCATTCCAATCGGTCTCATTCCTTGAGGCCTACGTTGTACACGGAATGAAGGCTTATGGTCTTAGCGAATAGTGAAGCAATCGCACAAACCAGATAACACCGGTGCATAAGTTGTTTTGGTAGTTTTTGATCTTCCCTCCGTGCGCGTATTCTCGTGCGGGCGAATAAACTTGCAAGGCACGTTGCAAATAGCGCATAAATTCGTTCCACCCAGCACATGCATCGATTATCGGATGTGCTCCGTGAACTTTGACAGCTAAAAAGTGTACCTTGTGCACATACAAAAAAAAAATCAAGCTCAATATTTTCCCACAAACTCTGCACGCTGCACTCCAATCGCACGACGCGTCTTACGCGGTTAATCACGTCGCAAAACTCCACGCGAACTCACGTACCGCACGGAAGGAAAGAATAAAAGTATTATCGAGACGCAATTTTGGTGGCCCCCGAGAAAGTTTGTTTGGCACACAATTGTTGTAAAGTTTTGCACGGTGCACCAAAGATTAATGATGGAAAAATGATCGGTTTTTGGATGTCTGATGCGAACGAGGTTCGGTTTGATTCACCGGAGAGGAAATACAATTGCTGAAACGACACAGAAATCGATTATTAAATGGATTCTATTGTTAAATAACCATTTAAGCTCTTCAGACTTCAAAGTATTTTTAAGGAACAAAGCTATAACGAGCAACAGTAGTTAAATGGTTTTTGTTTGGAGAAATCGTGTGATGTTTAAGAAATAGCCAATCCAAAGCTAGTATTGATATGATCCGTTACGAACTCTTCCAAAGTTAATTTACCAGAAATGATTATATTATCTGGAGAGTTTTCCGAATTACGCTTGACACATTTAATGTTGATTTCATCGTCACAGAATCCATTCTTAAGCACTATCAAAGCAACCTTTGATTGAATCCCACCTTATACTATAACAATCTTTTTATCGGGTGTTATCGTCTTGGGAAGTCATGAATCTTGGGGTTATATCTACAGGACCGTAGAACTTCATCTTCAAGACTTAACTTAACTTATCTTATTTTATTTATTTAACATAAATATGGTCTGCTTCAAGGGCTAAACAATAAGGGTACTTAAAAACTAAAATCTAAAATATGATGGCGAAGGAAGCAAATGAGGAGGAATGAAGTTATTCAAGAAGAAAGAGACGAAGGAATTTTATTTCGTAACTTTTTTTAGGTTTCGTTATATTACGAATTCTTTCGAGTGTTCTATTTTGCTTATTATTTGCAATAATAAAGTTTATTATGGGATTTTTTACTAACCAATGAAGCAAAATACGAAGAACAATACAAAAGCAATAAATCTTTCTAAGAAACGAATTCGACGAAAACTAATATTAGAAATAAATTCTGAAAAGTAATACTAAAAATATATTCTAATATACTTTCCTAGAAAGAAATAAGTGTTACCGTCTATAAGCAATTATTTGTAACATTGTATCAAACCACAATGGTACAACATGAATCTCCCACATGCCCGCACATTCTTGCAGCAAATAATATTGCAAAAATTTAATTTCGAGCCAGTTCACAGGAAATTTGAAATCCTTTTGTCCGTCCACAACTAGCGTTTTGCTATTTTACAAAAGACAAACCCCGTAGCCAGTTGCAACATCTGTTTAGCCGGTAATTTCCGGGTAAAACCCCTTCCCAGCCCGCAAGACAGAAACGGAAACGAATTTTCAAAGAAAATGACAAAAACTCTCACCCAGATCGATTTCCCGGCTCAGTTCCGGGTGATCAAAGTGGTGACATAGTTCACTGGAACACTCCCTCACCAACCTCCCACCCCTCCCCCACCAAGCCACCATGTGTGCGGGTGGTTTTTCTCGAGCGCTCTGTCGCAGAAGCAGAGCACCACGCTGGAAGAATTTGCCGCCAGAGTGAAATGGCCAGACAAAACTGCAAGCTCAACGATTCGTGGAATTCCGCACCGTAGGGGCACCCCCTGGAACCCACACCGATACCTTGGTACGGTGGCGAGGAATAATTCAAAACTTTTGCGCTGACCAGAGACCGTGCACATCCGTACACAGGCACCGCTGGCGACGATGACCCGATCGAATGGGGCCAGTTTTCCGGAGCCACAGCCGGAAAATGATTTACGGTTTCGTAACGGATGACCGAGCGAACGGACGGTGTCGTTTGTTCGGTGTCGGTTCCGGTGTCCGGCTTTCTTCGGCGCGCTTCTCCAGTGTGGGTGAGCTTTTGTGTAGTTGCCCGCTAAAACACACCACCGCGCGAACATCGATTCGCCTTGCCAGGGTGTGGGGTTAAAAATTGACCGAAGCCGGTGGAAGCCGGTTGCGCAGAAGACGAGGGCTGCACACAAAAACCACCAAAGACAGCAAAGCCACCGAATATCCGAAAGAGTTATGCTGATATGCGATACGACCGGCGATGTGGTCACCCTCTTTTGCTCTTTCTCTCTTCCTATCGGCGCGCTTTGTCTTGCGGGAAAACCACAAACTCTTGCCTCGCTTGCCTAATCCTTCTTCGGCGCGGTCCACTAACCCGTGCGAGAACGAGACTAGTTCGAAAGGAAGAAAAACCCCCTGACCGGCGTATCGAAAGGAAGCCACTCAAACCTGACCATTAGACGGCTGGCGACCGTAACTGGCGCACTTTCTTAGACACCACGGGGTCCACGCTTACCGCGCCACCACGACCAACCGCAAATGCCCAATCAGACGGCTAACGAAACCTTAGCGCACGCCCTAATGGAATTAAACTTTTGTTCTTGATAGCGTAAAGGAGTGAAAAATATACTTTATGTGCATGTCGGTGCAAAACATCGATGCTTAGCATTTTTGCACCGTGTCCGATGCATGCGAACGTCTTCGGTGTGCTTTCAGCTTCCAAGCGGGCCAAAGCATCCAAGGCAAGCGGATGCTTTGCTATTCATGTATGCAGTTTTCCACCGGTGCACAAACTTCACCTCACTTCGCTAGCGATCCGAACCGGTCAATCCGTTTGTGCCGTCGTATGTGTGTGAGTGGGTTAGTGGTTTGGTGCCCCCCCCCTAACGGCACCCTTAAAACCCGCAGCGAATTGGAAAGTTATGTGTGTCGAAGAGTGGTGTGAAGAGTGAGCGAGAAATTTATACTTTTCTTTAGCCGTGGCAAGGGTTCCGAGAAAAACTAGACGGATATCGAAACGTATCCCGGTGGCGATGTTTGATTCGAGATGCACTAGTGTGAGGGTTTGAAGCGTAACAAGAAGACATTCTACCCAATTTTTAGTGTGCTAGTGGATAGAAAACGTCGAAAAATACAAATTTATTTGCTTAAACATAATATTTTAATACTTTTCTTAAGTATGGTATAATAGATAATAATAGTTTTGTACCTTTTTGTGTTAAAAATACTTTTTAAGGCACATATTCCGCTCCATAAGACGAATCAATACATCAACCGTACGAAAGTGCCAGTCAAAGTGCTTATGTTTTCCCATGGAACAAAGTAGATGCTACCCTGCTGCGCAAGCCAAGCGTTGGGAAAACCTTGCGGACAACCGGCACGAAACATTCAAAGCAAGTGTAAATGTATGTTTTCCTTCGGAAATTGAAAACAATAAATTTAAGTGGATGCTGCTGCCCCAGAGCCTGACACGAACCGTAGCTTGTATGGTGTTGCAGCTTGCAGCCTTCGCTTCTCGTTTTACTGCTTTTCGAACGATCGATGGACGGGTGGGACCGGCCGTGTGAGTATGCGTCTCAGAAAGGTGATCCAATCTGCTGGAGCAATTGGCAGCAACAGCGCCAGGAAACGGCAATTGGAAATGGCAAAAGTAGCTAATATAGCCCGGTGCTTGTTGGGATGGTGAATGGTTTCAACGCTTCTAGCTTAATGAACAGGATCTGCCTTTGACTGAATGGATGTGTGAAAAGTTTTATCCTCGATAACTCGAACTCTCTTCTTCAGTACCCCATACGGGGTTGAATAGAATTTCTAAAGTTAATTATTCATCTTGTGATTGCTCGCCAACAGAAACATTAAAAAACATCAAATTAAACATCATCAAATTGTAAGGAAAATGCAAATATTTTAATTTTCTTTGTTATATTCGAAGAGAGTTTTTTAACGGTAGTCCAAACAAATAAAAGTTTCCCTTAACTCAAGGTACAAAAACTTGTCGAAAAAGCATCGCAAAAAAAGATTGTAAACCAATTGAAACAATGCGCCTGTCGATATGCAATGCTTAATACAAGTTTTCCCTTTTCGAGCTGTCGAGCAAACCTTGTAAAAAAGTAAAATGATCACAGCGAGCAAAACAATTCTAGTTTAACCGCATTTGGTAATGTTTTCAACTCACCAACAGCTTCTGCGAAGTGGAATGCATCGGTTGGCAGTTGCGGTTAGTTTTTATGTATTCATTTCACCACACGGTGAGGATGTAATTTCTCTTCGTTTAACACATTACGTGCCACTGTGCACGGAAGCGATGGGGAGGCCCGAACGGGGTCTCGCCCGTTACGTGCTGCGAGCCCATCCCCTTTTACAGCAAAGCGGCACCCATCACGCGCAAACATCGCGCAATTGGATGCGTTACTGCCGCGGGCCAAAGTAAAACTTTTAAGCGATTCCAAACTTTTCACAACACCAGACGTACGAAACGGCACGATGTGCTCGTGGGCAGGTAGCGTACGCGGTTGCATGTTTTTTTACCGTTACTTCACTTCGGTTTGATAAAAGTGCACAGAACAGCAAAATGTGATCACGCGAAAACTCCCAAGCCAACCATATGGCTCGCTCGAAACGCTTTCTGGGGCATCTGCCCGTTCGGTCGGTATGACCCAACACGTACACTGGCATGGTAAAAATGCAAATACATCTTACCTTCGTCAGCGGGCTGCCGTTCACCTCCACAGCATCTGTGTGCCTCACCCTACCGAGTCGGTGGTGAGATGCACACGATTGCACATGCACACACACACATACCACCCGAAGCGTCAACAATGAGGATGCACTGGTTGGGGGTGTATCGTGGGAGAAGAATTTCAAACTGCATTTTTCTTCGTTCACTGCACACAAAATGCTTTGAATGTCATTCTTCAAAGAGATGGTTGGCTGCTGAAAAAAAAGCCGGGGAACGTACGGCTACTTGGATCTCATCTGCCTTCTGGAGTCGTCGGTCTAATTTTGACATTCTGTTTAGGATTTTTTTATTTGTGCCGGGAAAGTAATGAGCAACCTCAGAATGCTTTATGATACAAACTGAAGAAAAACGAGATCATGAAAGCACTTGGGAATGGATTAATTTTAAATTAGATTTGTTTATTGTTCTTCCCTATTTGTGGAATTTTAGAATGGAATTTTATGGTAGACTCAGGAACAAATTATACTAAAATTAGCAGCATTTAAATCATATACACAGGACGTATGTATGAGAAATTTAAACACACGCATTTCAAATACTGACTATAGCATAAAGAAGCGGTCAGCAGGTCTCCAAGAATTTCTGGAAACCGGCAGAGCAAAACAAGTTTGAACATCGATAGCCCCCGTTATTTTTAGAAGCTTAATACGTATGGATAATTCTGAAAATACCGATCGTATACTTTCCATGAATAGAGTGTTCAGCTATCGCTCACGTATTATTATTATTATTATTATTATTATTATTATTATTTTTATTATTATTATTATTATTATTATTATTATTATTATTATTATTATTAATATTATTATTATTATTATTATTATTATTATTATTATTATTATTATTATTATTTTCTTTCAAGAGCTCATTGCTTTTTGTAACTTAATCTTTAACGTAATGTGCATGAGTTTGATGACATTTCCTTCTCGGAACAGTGAAAGGTCACCTTATGCCGGGTGTACTCGGTCGAAACTTTTACATTTTCAGATAATCATAGATGAGCCACCATGCGCCTCCATCATTGTGAACGGAGCATCAATGCTTTCGTACAACTATTGATTCTCTTTTCATGCTTTAGCTTTATTGATGAAGGCAAATTCAATTACTTACACAAACTACTTTTAATTTTATGTAGTTTATTGTCTGTTTCATATTTGAACAATTAAGTCAGTGTATGAGCGAAGAAACAATAAACACACAATCTCTTGTTAAACAATATTTTCAAATTATTAAGCAACATAAGAAAACACGGAAATCTTAATACAAAAATAAAATTATTACCAATTCTCCATCTCAGCTGATAAGGTCCCTGGTTTTTTTATTTGTTCTCAAATCCTCATGCTTACCATCTTGCCCACAAACAACGCTCCTTCTCGAGTGAGTGCAAATGATGTGGTTAACTTTTGTCCACATCGTTTGTTTGCTTTATTCGCCATCTTTTGCTTTATTACATTCCATACCGTCGTGGACGGTGCGAGCGTATTCATCCGGCTCAACAGAATAGTGCAGCGGGAACAACAAAAATGTCAATTCGTGTCACATCCGATGTTCGGAACGGTGAAAAAGATGAAACAAAGTTTCTCAAACCTACGACCAACGACATGCTACTCCACCCACAAGTGGTTCTCTTGGAGTGCCGCTGGAAGAGAAGAAGAAAAAACACATGAAATGGGTAGCGAATGAGACACGGACAAGTACCAGCGCTGCCTGCCGCTGTGTTGCTTCTTTGATGTGTTTTAATAAGCTTTTCATCGTTTGTGCTTTACCACGCACAGGTTGTGTGTCATGGCGTTCAGGCGTTTGCGCTTTCTTTGCTACCGTTCGCTTCCCTTCGGTTCCTGTTTTTAATTCCTTCGCCAACGCCGTCGCCAAACCCACAAACGTATTTACTGCCGGGCTGGCCACTGTTCCAACCTGCTCTATCTTTCAGCAGGATTTTATTTTCGTCCCGTCTGCAATTCAAACCCCCAACACCGATTCCTCATGTGTACCGGAGCCCGGGATGGCTTTTCACAGACGACGCTTTCCACACGCTTTTTGGGAACGGTGCGGTACGATAGCAACGATAATGATCTTTCCCCATTTTTGTCTCATCTCCGATGCCGTGCCCGGGGAAAGGTGGCCCGTTTTATTTCAACGGGCCATTTGCCAACAAAATTCGCCAACGTTAAGCCAACGTTGGGAGGGTTCTTGGTGGAGTTTTTTGCTCCCCGTTTCTAAATCCTTACCATCCGTGGACAAAGCGGAAGCGGGGGGTTGGCGTTGGAAGGAGAAGGATTAGCCAAAAAGAAGCTCAATCCCACTTTTTATCCCCTATCCTGGCGCCGGTTCGGTAGTATTCTATTCCCTCCTCTCTTATCCCGCGATACTGGTCCACATTTGCTGTGATATGTTTTTTGTAGCAGGAATTAGCTCTGTTTATTTTTAATTTCCACCTCCCACCTGCACCTTCCCCTTCTCACGTTCGCCTCTAATGTTTATGATAAGGACCGTTGTCCCGTTCCTGTCAAACGTTTCATGAATCTTACCCAGGATTCAACGGGTGTTGATGACGACCAGAAGTCCTGCCAAAGTTTTGTTTTGCTGTCCCCCATTTGGGCTGGTTTTCCTTACCTCGAAGCACTCGTATACACGAGCTGCGTAAAGATGACATCGCATTTCCGGTTAATTCCATCCAATTTCCATTGTTTTCTGACCGGTCCAGCAGGAAATGGGATGGATGTGAAAGTCCAGAGGGGGTTTGGATGGGTATTAAACCACGGGTAGGGCAAGTGCGCCCACACACACACACACGACACATACAAAAGCAATCATGTAAATTTTCTTTTTTGATTTATGCTACGGACATTTACTTGGTTCGAGTAATAGCATCTGAAATGAATCTTACAAAAACGCCCAAAATGAAAAGATAAAACTAAAACACACAAACAAAAACCAAGAAATCGACTATAACTTTTGTATTTGTTTTTTTTTTATTTCTATAAATCATAAGTATGTAAATTTGTAAGTAATGATAAGTATGTAATATTGTGTGGTTACTTTTTACTTTGCACTTATATTTGCTTTGGTCAATGTAATGAAAGATACAGCATCAACCATGAGCTTAATCCCTGTTACAACAATTGAAGAAGGCACGAAAATAATGTTTATACCACACGCCACTGTTTTCATAACGTTGGAGTTTCCTTTTTATACTTTATTTTCACAATTTTCACAACAATTTCACAATAAAACCGACCTGAAAACGGCTGCAAATGAATCTATCGCTGCACAAGCCCTTTAACTGTAACGCAACGAATTAAGATGAAAAATGCTCCAGCAGTGGTTGTTTTGTGCCTTTGAGGCAACACAATAAAAATTAAAGAAAATGCACGACTACCTTTGAAAATTTACGTCTACTACGCACTCAAACAACAAACAGTAAAGGACCAAACAAACGGAAACAAAATAGGAGAAAAAGCAGACCGAAAACCATCAACCCCACGAATGGTTGAAAAACAAACAACAAAAGGCGAACATTTGGTTTCGGTTGGGCAAACAAAAGAATATTGATGGCGGTGTGGTTGCTTGGATTGCAGTGACAAAATTACACCAACACAAGCGCACCTAATGGTGTCCCTTGAAAGGATAGATGATTGTACTGAGAATTTATGATTTGTTGGTGTTGGTGTGGACAGTGGTTAGGCGCCGTTCTGGCAAACAAGGCGAGTAGCATTGTGACATTGTGTCGCAAAGCGGCTTGAAATGTTTGTCACCCAAACACACACACACCTTGGTATTTTTCTTGTGATTTTCTTTAATCTCTTGCAACATGCTGATCGCCATTGGAGAGTTGTTGTGGGCCAACGAGCAAAATCACATTTCCGTAAGGCAACTCGAAGTTGATTGATGCTGGGGTCGTTCGGTACAGGTCAGGCTGCCGTTACCATCTAATCTTTCGGGTTGGTGGGGTGCATATCCTAAACCAAATCCATATCTCAGCAGCAAGGAAAAAGCAAACAGTATCTACAAATACATTGCTTCCAAAGCTTAATCCGTCAATTAATTAGTCGCTTTTGCTCGGGATTGTTTTCGTTCAATTAATCTAATCCTTTTACGATTACAGTGGCATCCGTTTGCTGTGCCAAAAAGCACTCCAGCCAGATGTGCCCCTGGGACGGACCGGGACGGACCTTAAGGTATGGCTAAGAAATGGGACTTTTGTCCCTTACTCTTGCCTCCTGTTCGCACAGCCGCCCTGTATGTGCACACATCCTCGGATTTAATCGTTTGTTTGCAACTTCATCAAACGGACTAATGAAAAAGTGCGCTCCCGAGACGAATGCGACACCACAGCCCGTAAACCGTACAAGCCGAGGATGGTGCCGGACGGTGCAGCGGTTCGGCGGGGCACATGTGTACCGGGAGCGAGTAGCGGCAACTCCCATTACTCATACCTTTTGCTGGACCACCGGGTAAAGGGGTCCGAGTAAATTATGCGTGTACAATTTATCTTCCGAAACTATGGCCCAAAACCGTACCACTAAGTAAACGGTTCTTCTACATATATCATCATTACATCGGGTTTGCGATCATCGAGGTTGCGATTGGGATGCGTTGGAGGTTCGCATGGGGAATTCAGGAGTGATGGTTAACTTTTTCCCTCCCCTCTACTAGGTGCTTCTTGGTGTACGTTTTACCCACCCCCATGCAC
The DNA here is from genome assembly GCF_943734755.1 of Anopheles moucheti. NCBI lineage: Eukaryota > Metazoa > Arthropoda > Insecta > Diptera > Culicidae > Anopheles > Anopheles moucheti. Next base: position 28,933,306 of record NC_069141.1, read on the forward strand.
TTATTAGCAGGCATGACTATAAGTCCCGAGCTGCTTGGTGACTGTGCGGTGACTGCGTTGTCATCGCAAGCGTCATGTACGCCTTTGGCAGTACTACGTACAACCACTTCACTCACTCACACGATGTAACCGTGGTATATCCTCAATATGCTAGTCATTATTGTGTGTACGGTGGATCCGTTCCCAGTGTGAAACGGGTGGAAATTCCTATACAGAGCTTGTATATTCCTCAGTGTAACTGTGAAGACAAGTTCGTGAGTTCTAAATGAAACGATCGACAAACTCATTAGATTGGAGAATTTTACTGTAGAAATATTAGCCTAAGTTTACTGTTACGTTCGTATTTCAATGACCGATAGACCGATCTCTTTATTCTAAACAAGGTTAAAGCACTGGAATCAGCAGAAAAGAGTCATATAGTAGAAGCAAATATTGTAGGCATACACCGGTACAAGTAGCAATTAGAGGAGATTATACAATTTTACAACCCTTAGGCTAAAGTTTCCCTCCCCAGAATGTCTTCTCCCAGCAAGTGCATATTCAATCTCAATAAAGCATATTTCCCCGTTCTCCAACCGCCTGCTTCTAGCATGAGCAGGCAGGGTTCTAGACGAGGTTTGTAATGCCACTCCACGATAGTCCTCTGGCAAGACTTTATCTCTCCGTATGGGGTTGAAGAAGTGTTGAAAATAGTATCGTCAAGATTATGTGGGTATTAGATGTACGTCAGTGCGATGCCGAGCACGATGATGAAGCACTATTGTGGCTGATAGACGAACCGTTCATACACATCCAAGCATCGCTTCCTACCATGCACCATGCCTTGCTGGCTTACTGGCTGCCAAAGGCGTTCATTAGCCGACACAAACCCACACCGAGTGTATTAGCTGATTCGGCTTCGCACCCCAAACGTCTCAGCTGTGTTAAGTTAAGAGAGCGAGCGAAAGAGACTGACGACCAACCGTTCGCTCGTATCTATTCAATAGCATCACACATATTTTCATCTGCCCTTGATAACCTTACCAATGTTGTTGCTACCTTGCATCGGCTGTAATTTGACACTCATAAACCGAAACAACCTTTCGCCAAGACCCTGGCGCATCCAGGATCTTCTTCGCTTGTTTCGTTAGCCGATTACTTAACACCAACTCAAACTCCCTAACCGATCGGAAACTGGTTTGGTGACATTTGCTGTCCGGGTGACAGCAGCACGAAGGTTTTCCAGGGCTGTGTTCCAGCAGATCGCACCATTTTCGGAGAAGGAAGGCGAATTTCTTGTGTGTATGTGTGTATGCGTGTGTGAGGATTCAGTCCTATCGACAAGACGACTCTATTTGATGGTCCAATGGGCATCGTAATTGGATATCTGTCAAATGATGTACGTTGAAATTGCTTTCCTTTTCGCTTTCGTAACGAAGGTATTTATCGGGGTAGAGAAAAAACACCCCCCCCCCCCACTACAAGGTGTTGAGGTGAAAACTAAGGGCAGTAGGTTGGGGCATCGCGGTTGCTACCTTTATTGTTGAAGAGTTGCAGCAAAAAAAAACACCAAATTTTTTGACGAATATTCGCGATGCAGCAGTGGCCACCTAAACGGGATGAAGCGAAACGAATTTTGGAAAGGCAAATGGGGGACCAAAAACGTTGAAAATCCCATTCCTCAAACAAGCTTAACCGTGAGCTTACATTCTACCTTGCCATCTCTAAAGCGATACTTTGAAACCTTTAAGAAATTCATGTGGAAAATCACTTTCAAGACAAGTGCTCTCCATTCAAAACCCTCTTAGCTTCGGTGCCAGATTGGGGATGCTATCATAAATCCAGCAGCTTTTGCAATATTTATCTTAAAAGCAAAAATGTCCTCTCCCGACAATGGGAAATCCCAGCTCACCAGTCCCCAGCCACCGTTACGTTGAATGCATTGTCAAAGAGTTGCAGCCTGTTTTCATGCGTCGATGCACTTTTGTGCCCTTTTATGGATGTTTTACCCCAATTGAAAAAAAAAAAACAGAAACGAAAACACATTACACTTGAAGCTTTAACACCCCACCATGAGCAACTTTACGATGTCCGATCAATGTTTATGGTGGTAATAACTTTCGTCCGTCCATCATTCGTGGTACAATCATTTTATCCCACGGGGGCAGAGGGATTGGGGATTGCATATTCACTGTACTTGTGAAGGTAAACTCTCTGTCCTTTACAATCAGATTTGCCGTTCTACTTTCCTAACCGACACAATGGCATACCGATTTCATTCACTTGAATCATCATTTCAAGCGTGGACCTCTCTGATACGTGTGTTTTTTTTTTTTTTTTGTTAGAAGGACACTCATCCGTAAAAGCTCCAGTCGTAAGTCGTGTGTACAAGGGGACATATCTTTTGGCTTTTGAATCCGGAACAGTTTTTTTTATGCTAACGCTTTTCACCCCTCTCTGCCCACCACGCATCTATTAGTTACTGTTCCCATTCATCCGCTCGGTTGACCGGTGGACCATTTTACGCCAACCCGGGATATGGTCGCTCGCCTGCGTTCCCTTCGTATTGTTCATTTTTGCTCTCGATGTTTTTTCTTCTTCTTCTATGCGCTGGTGAAAAATTTGTACCCCATTTTCCTTGTGTTCTTCCTCCGGTTAACATTGAGTAATACCGGGAAGATATTCCTCGCATTTTGTTTTTGTCTCTTCCTCTTTGAAATGTTTCGGTGAAGCTCAGCAGGGGGTGAAAGTTGTCGTTCCCGTCTGCAGTGGCACCAGACGGTGCAGACTGAAACAGCCGGGCGAGGCAAAGAATCAAAGAGGGATGAAAAATAGTCATCCCACTTTGCTTGAACGCTCGCATTAAGCTGTGTGTGTGTGTGTGCCAGTGTTTTTGTGTAAAATCTGGAATTGAATGAATAGAATCACCAGCTGAAAAAGCCAAACCCGCAAACGGGACTGAGGGAAAAACGCTCGTAAAAAGCATAAGTCAAAGTCCATCCATTGTGTAACGATCACGGTACGACTCATTTACTATTCTTGGACTTTTACTTCCACACTTCCACTGCAGAACTACCTTCACCGACACGCATTCAGACTCACACACTTCCATCCTCCGGGTCACAGCATTCTTAGTGACGAAATTTCAATGCTCTTTTTATAGCAAACCCAAAGTTACCCTTAGCTTTTTCCTAGGGATGGGGAGGGGGGGAGTCAGTTCTTCTACTTCTGCTGTTAGTACTTCTGCCCTAAAGGATGGGATAAAAAGGGATACGGTAGTTGTGATCTGATGGTCGGTTAAACCGTTGTTATTATCCGGTCACTTGCCAACCAGCCGTGAAGAGTTGCAGGACGAAAATGACCCTGCGACAGAGACTGCGTGAGAGTCGCTCGGAAGTATGTAGTGAGGACGGTAAAGCGGTAAATGATTACTAAACTGCATAATATGGGGTTCAGCATGTATTTTTCGTAGCGATTAAATTGTTTGCTATACGTAATAGTGGTAATGAAAACTAAAAGGAGGTATTGTTTTTTAATCTTACCGTATATCAAAACCTCGAGATTTATCAATACCAATTCTAAAGTTGAATCAATAGAACTTTAAACATACATTGAAAAAAAGCATTTTTACTGAACTACACAACAAATTTCATAATTTATAGGCTTAAAATATAACGAAAGAAAAGGAATATTACAATAAAAATAAATTTTGTTGTTTACCGTATTTGTATATTGTATTTAACTAATACTTGTTTTTGATTTAATTAATTTTAAGACATTATTGCAAAACAAATGTGAATAAGCTCCATTTTGGCGAAGCAATAAGCATAAATTAAATTATTACAATACTTTTTATTCAACGAAAATAAAATCTGATATATTATTAAAAGTACTATAAATGACCTCTTGCGACGGAAAGAACCAAAAGAATTAAAGGAAACAAAATGTCTTAAAATAACTCCTAGCAACAAACACTAACACATATATTTAAAGTACAGAAAATTCGGACACATTAAAGCCTCCAACGACTGAAAGAATTTTATGCGTTTTTTTTTCGGCCATTCTGGATAACCTTACCCCTTTTCCTCCTGCAGCACCTGTTTTCAACCACTTCACCACACGCATACTTTCTCTCTTTCTCTCACTCGACGCCATCCTCTCGTTTCCGGCCGTCTGCACCGACCTTCTCACACCAGCACCAATCATCACCGTCATTCGTCACAAACACACGGTCGCAACACCAGCATCACCAGAACATCTGTGTTAGTACGTGCGTTTCCCGCCATCCCGCACAGTGGCGCTACGCGCGTTCCAAAACAAACGCATGCGCCCCTAACTGCACCCGAATTTCCATCACAACAACCCCACTGGGAAGAGCGCAGACAGAGCATCGAGAGAGCGAAGGAGCGATCCGATGGGAAAAAAACGCTCCCACAACCGTACCGAATGTTGCACGATGCTCTCGCGCTCTCGCCATCTCCCGCGATGCTCGGGCACTCGGGTGCTGCTGTGCAGCATCGCAAAGCGTCGTCCCCCGGTTGGGCACCAGTTCTTGCAGATTCATTCGGTCCGAAAGACGGGTACGGTCTGCGTCGGTTTTGTAGGTGTGTACGCGTCGAGAAAAACCCGCGACCGGTTCCGGCGCGTCATCATCGCACGGTGTCCAGACGAGATTGGCAGCGAAGTTCCCAAAAGGGAGGAAAAAAGAGGAAAATAAAAGCATTTCACCCACACCCGAGCGATAGACGTCAGTCTCATGCAATCTCACTACGGGAGTTGCCTCGAGAAATGGTAAAAGTTACGTGAAGGATTGCGAAATACGGCAATGAACGAAGGAATAGCTAAGAGCGCTTGAAGTACGTGTGAGTTTCCCCACATCTTCAAACAACAGTTCAAACAAACGAATGTTTTGTGGTTTGGTGCGTGAAATTAGTGAAGACGAGTTGTGAGTAGTGAACGAGGTGAGTTGTTGTTTCCCTTTCACACAGCATCCTTGGGCAGCCGTTCACTGCCGAATCGCTCCACGCAGCCACCTTGGAAATAGATCGATCCACAACGATCGGAGTAATTTCCACCGAAAGCGATTAAATACCCGTCGAAGCAGTGGTGGTGCACGCTACGGCAGGTGTCACTGCGCTTTGGCCGTGAGAAAAGTGAGAAATGTACGGGTGATGAACACCCCAACCAAAACACATTTCACCCGAAACGCTCGGTTGTGATGTTTGCTTTCTTCGCCAGCAGGAAGCGTGGGGCGCATGTGGGTGTGCGTGTTTTGTTTGGTGCGAAATAGAATACGGCGCCCCGATGGCTACCGATTGCGAAACAGGTTGGGTAAAGGCGAAGCGCGTTAAGTGAGTGCGGGGAGTGTGCAAGCAATAATGCCCATTCGAGTGGAAAGTTGGAAAGTGAAAACGTGACTCAAAAGGAAAAGCGGAAACGGCACCGGGACGTACCGGAAAACGGCATCTGGCCTGTACGTGTGTACGTGAGTGCGTTTTGTATGTGTGAATGTGTGTGGCCGTTTGTTTGTTAGCATCTCGCTACCGTGTACAGCACTGTATCCGACTTTTTCTTTTCTCGCCTCTTTCATTTCGGAAAAATCAATCGACTGGGCGTTGCAGTACGGTATCTGGTGGAAAATCTTGCCCGAAACAGTCCATCGAGAATATCAAGGAATCCGTAATCACACGGTTTGGGGTGTGAGATTCGCTAGAGCGATTTCCATCAAGGATGCTTTCCGCATGAATGAACATGAAAACCCTTCGAGCGATAATGGGACTGTTGCTAATAAATCACCCTAGTAGCTATTTTCCTCCATCGTCTTGTTTGTGGTGGTTCGATGTGGATTTTCAAAACTCTTTTTCATCGCAAAACTCGATTCTTACCAATCATCCTTTTGGTTTTTCTCAAGGAAAACACCTATGAGTGAAGTCTAGCTTCTTGCGAGAGTTCAGTCTTCAGGTAAATCTCCGCTATCACCCAGCTCCAGATTGTTCCAGACTTCAGACTGCAGGCGTCCTTCCGCTTTCCCACATGATATTCCAATTCTCATCCCTCATTCCAACGTGTTTTCCCACACGTCACATTAGCTCAGCATGATAATTCGAACCCATCTTGCCGGCCCATATTCACGGTACGACAAGACCCTTCGCTGTATATGTATATCGTCTAGCAACGCTCAGTACCGACGACACGCTGTGTGAAATAATTTGCTTCCGGTGGGAAGTGTGTCGGATGTGTTTGAAGCATGGCGATGATTGGCACACGCTCGCCCGGAGTATCAGATTTAACGATCGGTCCATGCGGGGGGTAGTTTTTTTTTGGTATGTGTAAGAACCTCACGGTTGTAAAAGATACGTTACGTTACGGTTTACTATGCGGCAATGTTTGGATGAATGATGGATGATTCAGTTCAGACCGTCTGCCCGGTGAGTTGAAATGCGTAAGCGTGTTCAGTGAGATACTGATGTAATACAGTGCTACCCGGAGGAAACTCACTGTTAATAAAAGAAAATCTCTTGCCGAAGCGTGATAGTGATCGAGCGTGGTGATCAAACTGAGTCTTCGTGCAGCGAAGAGTGACAAGTGATTAAAGCAGAATAATATTACTTCGCAAACAAAAAAACGCACCCGAACCAAACAAAAGCGAAGTTCAAAGGGAACGGATCAGCTAGTGGATGGGGCTAGCCCATCCAGCCCCATTGTTTCTATCGGTTCACAGTCAAACCGAATTCCCGCCATACCCCCTTCGTCAGTACTGTGTCTCGTTACGCGTGTGTATGGGTGCTCACTCCCTTCTGTGAGCCGGTGTGACGAGCGAAAGGATTTATCGCTCAATAAAGAAGGATTAAGGAGGCCTGCACCTGTCCCATCTATCTCACACCCCCCACCCCCCCTCTATCGACGATCGAAACACCGTTGGTGCGGTGGTGTGCGTTGAAAATGGATTAAAAAGCAGTTTTAGAACCGTTCCTTCGGTTTGGGTGGTATCGGCAAGGTGGCTCCTCCTGTATACAGCCGCTGTTCGTGTGTGCGTGTTTTTGACATCGTAAAAATGGAGCTTTCCAAAATGTGGGTTTGAGGTTGTGTGTGTGTGTGTGTGTTTGCTTAAGTGGGAGTGTGATTGGTGAAGCGCCCAAAAGGATCATAAAAATAAGCATTACCTCCGCGTTGAAAAGGATAAACCTCCCCGAAGGGATCATTTTTTACACCCACCCGCACACTTCTACCAACTCACTTGTTTGTCTCTTTCTCTCTTTCTGTCTCTCTCTCTCTCACACACACTCTCTCTATCCATCTTGTTCCTCTTTGATTGCACCTCCGCAGTTCCAGCAGTGCTCAGTGACCAATTGACAAAAGGGTTAACCCGGTCGAGGGAAAACAGCGGCATCATTTGCAGTGCAAAAGCAAGAGAAAGAAAGTGAAAAAGATATAAAGAAAACAAGTAACAGAAGTAATCAAGAGCAAGTGGCGAGTGCGAGACCCCTTCAGTAGCCAGTATCGCATTGCATACTGCTTATCGTCGTGCTAGCGCAGAAAGCAACATAGAAAGGTAAGTGAAACAGAGCTCAATACTGACCTCTCGGGGATGAGTTCTTCCTCTTCAGCACGGTACAAAAACCAATTTCCCTTTTTTCCTCCCCCCAACGCCACCATCCAATTGCTACCGGTTTTGTCAGTTAGGGTCGAGTGGCTAAATTAGCATCCTCACAACATCAAACACGAGTGCGCCACTCGATGTGTCCCATTTGCGCATTTAAGAGAGAAAAGATTGTGACAACAACAGCAAAAAAAACAACCACACACACACACACACACACACACACACACACCAACACAAGCTCAACAAACCCTTGGCTGCCCGCTGGGGTTGTTGACAGTTAAAAGCAAAACCGCAGCCAATGTTTCCGATCCTATCCGATCTTGCCCGTGCCGGTACTGACCGCGGGCTGGTTAAACTTTTGCCGATCCCACCCATTCCGGGTGCGCGTTTTATTTCACTCTGGCTTCATTTCCCATTTTTTGTTACGCCCAAACCCAGAAGCGGATGAGGTGTGTGTTTTTTTTTTTGTATTTGCCGTACAGAGGAAGGGCGGAGAGGAGAGTACGACAAGGTGGCAAAATTTCACTGAGCTTTTTGCGGTTTTTGGCACCGTACCCAGCCTGGTCGGTGTAGCTGTAGCTGACTCGCAGGGCGTTATAATTGGGAAAACTTTACACTTTACACCCAACAGGCAACTGACGGCCACTATACGTACCATCAACGGGATGGATAAATGTTCGATCAAAGTGGCCCGGGATGGGCTTGTGGTGTGAGTGTTGAAAACTGTACTTCGAACCCATGTTCCAAACCATTACACAAACACACAAACACACATGCGCCCAGTTGCAACTCTGCCAATACGTGCCTGGTTTTAGGAAAATGTTTTATGTTTGTGGTAAGAGAAACAAGTGATAGACAAATGAATAAAAATGCACATACACACACAAACATACTCAACCCTCGAAAAAAATAAAAAAACAAACACGGATGTCGATTAAAGCTGGTCAGAATATCAAATTACTTGGATGAACTATTCGTGTAACTTTTGCGCACGGTGGGCCGTGGAAGGCAGAAACGTGCGTTGAAAAGTTTAACATCCATTACGCTGATTGCTTATGGCAGAGATTTTTGTTTTATTCATTTGAAGTGCTTTGGGTTACCTCGCATTTCGGGTTTAAGTGGGACCCGAGTACTGATCCCGAGCTATAAAAAATATTCTGATCGGTTTGTTGCTTTTGTTTTACGTTGTGTGTAAACAAAAATGACAAAAAACAGGGATGTTAGCAAAGGTTTTCATTTTATGGCAATATTGTGTCGCTTTTTGATGCCTACGATTGAATGAGATATTTTTTTAAATATTAAAACTCTAAAGAAATTACATGAAAAAGAAGAGAAGTTTTTACAAATCAAACAACCTAAAAATAAAAGCTTGAAATTTATATTTTATGTTCATTTATGCTATGATATATAATCTTTGAAATACACAGAAAACAGAAAAGATTATGAAAAACTGCACATTAAAAGGTTTACTTATTTATTTTAATGATAATTGAATTTATTCGGGTGATTCGCAGATCCAGCATAAGCTTAGTGTCTTTTCGATATGTACTTAATCTAATAAAACTTAATCTAACAAGAGTGTCTTTTCTTCTCGCCTTAACGATCATGAAACACACACCACATTACAAGCGGTTCACTGCACTTTTCATGGAATCGACAACCCGAATCCGGTGATATGTGGTACTATTGTACAATATTAGCTTCAAGAGTATACATTGTAAGCATGTTTTGGGGGTAAATCAAGTTTATGAAAAAGGGGAAAACAAATATATGTTTTTAAACTACTTTACTTTTTTGTACCAAGAGTAGCTACCAAGCGATAATAGATTTGGGAAATTACGAAGAAAGATCTGAAAAAATCTCAAATAACCTCACTTAAAGTCTGTATGAAGTTTGAAGCTTAAGCAGCAGCAGGATGGAACCAACGTATTTAAGCAGCATTCTTAAATTCACAGAAAAACTGTCTAACTCAATACAACGCTCAGCAACGACCTCCTACATGCTCCAACACACACACACACTAGCGTGCAGGCTTAACTGTCAAGCACAAACTTTTTCAACGTGGCACGTGTTCCGTGGCCGGGGTCCGGACACTTTTTTTGTTCCGTTCCATCCGAACACTTCTCGATTACACATTAACAAAAAGCAGCAGCAACGTCTAAGCGCTACACCGAAAACACCGTCCACCCACCGTGAAAAAGGTGTAGAAAGTGTTCTTTCAAAGCTAAACCTTTGTCAGAAGGCTGCTGTCATCTGGCCGTGCTCGAAACTGTTAACCCGCTGGTTCAGTTTCGATTTCGCTCTGGCCGAAAAGGGTTTTCGTTGAAATTGGTTTCCCAGAAGGAAACTCTATTATTACGCAGAGTGCAACTCTGTTTCGCACACCGCCTTGTGAGTCGCCCTTCTAATCAAAGCCCTACTCAAGGCTAATACAGTAGCGTTTTCTGGGAGGAACAGGCGAGTGAGTGAAAAGTAGACAAAGAGAGAAAGAAAAGGCGAAACGGAGCAGGAGTGGTAAAGAAAGCTCAAGCAAGATCAAGTGATTGTTTGTGACGTCCATAGGACAATTTGTAGGACCTAATCTCTTGCCCAGTCTCTCAACTCCTCAAATTTTCTCCGTGTGAACGTCGTGTGCAAAAGGCGCAATCCGCAGTGGACCGAGCAATTGAAACGGCTTTTCTGTAAAAGTGTGCCCATCATAAAGTGAAGCATCTTTGCAAAGGGGTTCGTTTTTTTTTTGCTTGACGCCATCGCCGGGAGCAGATTGAGCTGTCAAAGCTGCAATGCAAAACCATTCTCAACAGCAGTGCTCGAATCAATCATGCACGAATCCCAACTTTTCAACGGTTGAACAGCGTCTTGAATGACTCAATAGTAAAGGAATGGCCCAGTTTCCGGGCTCGCTTTGTGGCGTGTGTGGTGGGTGGGAAACTTCAAAAGCCCACACCAAACCCACCAAACTTGACTTTTCGGAGTTTCGGCATTTCAGCGCCCGCACACACACACATACGCACGAAGCGGCTGTGTGAGGTGAGACGGCGTCAGATTTTGCGGATGATGGCTGGGAACCGAAATTCAATCGAATCTGTCTGACCCCTGCAACATCATAAAAATCGGTTGAAGCTCTCGAGCCCATCATTGACTTTATGCGCTTCTGTTTCCGATTCAAACACTTCACGCGCCTGAGCCGTGAAGGGGACGACTGCCCGATGTTGGCTTGCTTGCCGGGCCGACTCAACACATCGCTTCAGAATTGATTGACTTTTTCATTCCGTTATCACAATCCCGTAAAGTGGATGCCGTCACGTACGGTGAATGGCGTTGGCGAAGAATTCAAAACCATCGCAGCCCATCGGTTGCGTACGCTTTCCCAATCGCCAGCCACGGTCGAGTGGGCATCGAAAGCGGTGATAGGGAAAACCTTGCTGCTGGGAAACAAATATCGTAAAAGTAAAGAGACAGCTTGAGGAAAAGGTCGTGAAGGCGATGAAAAACCAAAACAAAAAAATCAACACCGGAAGCTTTCCGTTCCTTTCGCTGCTGTCACGCATCATTTCCAATTTATATTTTGCCTTCACCAAGCAACCTTCACCATTCCGGGCGTGTAGCAGCAGGTGTGAGCCTGTACTGCTGGCTGTGTGTGTGCGTGTGCGTGTGCGCTTTTGATTGTATTACAGTGGCCGTAAAACCACATCCAACCTTCCAAAGCACAGCAACGCGTCATATTTCACTTTCGGCACCTTGTCCGGCTGCCGGAGAGAAGCTTTTTTATGGTTTCACATTCCCATCGTAAAGACTACCAATTTCATCGTCATCAGCATCGGTATTAGTGTTTTGCGATGCCACAATCAACGTGCAACACATGGCAACCACCGCGATGCCATTTCCATCATGGTGCAATTCATTACTAGCTTCTGTGGCTTCTGTTGCCACCCGGGGTGCTGCAGCATTTCCAACAATGAGTTTACCAATCTCTCATTTGTTTTCGCTCCATTTCTCCGGTTCTTATATTCCTAGCCTTCTGCTGCATTGTGTTGTAAGGCTGGGTTTTCTTTCATTTTTGCCTCGCTTCTTCCCGTGCTATGAAAAGTGTGGGTTACGTTTAATGGAAAAGTGGAAAATTTGCAACCGCTCACCGCTATTCCGCTTTCGGATGGTTTCTATTTGTTTTGCATGTCGTTTTTTTCAGTGAAGAAACCATTGTTACTCGCTATCATTTTGTACAACTTCTGCGGTAGTCATTATCAGCTGCTATTCAGCATGGCAGCACAACCACTAATAGAAGCTTCCTTTCGCTGTCGACATCATCCCGTGGGGATGTAGCGGTTGATTGGGATGAGACCGGGAACAGGTTTCTAGCAACTTCGGGAACCAGCGGTAGGGGTTGTAGCAAAACAGCAATTAGTGTGGCAACAGGGAAAGTAATGAAAAGTTAACATGAAAAGACTAGAATGGAGGCGACGAGCCACTCTACTCAAGCGATGGAGGCGCCTGGTCGTTGTACTGAGATAATGGAGGCGCATGGTACTTCATGAAAGGTTTAGATAAATTTTGCAACTTTTGACCTTCCTGCAAGATTTTCTCTTGACGTGTCTTGAATTTAATTCTGAGGAGTTAATTTATTCTACTAACCATCAACTCATGGCAGGACTTTCAAAATGAAAAAAAAATACTCAAAAAAACAGTTTAACTCACTGAACATGTGCCGAACAGGGCGATACTAAATGGTTGTTGTAATACAATCACGAACGATTCCATCACGAGGGCCATCACATTCACGGCAAAACGATCGCCACGCTCGTGCCGGTGCTCATTTGGCCATGAATCCGGGCGCTCGTTGCACGTTTGCCACTTTCCGCAACAAAGCTAATTAGTGATTGTTGAATTTTTGATAACATTCACCAGAACACACACACACACACACACACCCGCCCACCCACACAACAGCTGGCGTTCGTTTCTTACCCATAAGCCACAAAGTCTTCCTTAACGGCCACCTGTAAATGTTTAATCGAGTTCCCCGGTACGCTTTTCGGGAAGTTTGTGTGCTTTAACACTCTCAACGTCACGCTGGAGCCCGCCGCATTTTTGGTGACTTTTAGGCTCGGGCGGTTTTTTGGTTGAAAAGGGGCCAAAGCCGAAAACTCGATCTCGTAAGAGTTCCTTCCTTGCCAATGGTTTCGCTCGATTATGTTCTTAAGTTGCGGACAAGAAACTCCTTCGCTCAATATTAGCCCGTCCCTTACGGGGTCGGGCATGGTAAGGGTTTGCTTAGCAGGCGCGAACAAGGTCATTGGAAAGACGATTCGGTAGCTAGCGGAAAGCTTGAAATATTGAAGCATAGCAGTTGGCCACTTTTATGTCGACCCAACCAGCATGACTGGTGGTTCGAGCAAAGTGAAAGAGACACGTTTCGAAGTGCTATAAAATGCGTCCTTAAATTGAAATACTTTGCAGCATCAGTAATTTTAAATAAATCTATTAAACTTTGTTCTGATTTAAGTTTTTAATATGAAATTAATATATTTCCCTCTATACTGAAAAACATTAAGTAAAGTGATGCAAAGTCGAGTTTATTTTAAAATTAATAATGTGGATGTGAAATAATCAAACACATTCTCAACATACCTTGAAAGTAAAAAGGCAACATTATATGGCTACTGATCCTGAACATTTCAAATAGACCTGCCGGAAGTGCCACCATCATCATCCAGTTGTGGTTCGTCATCATGGATTAAAACTGATGGTCTATCGTACAGGCCGCAATGTGACGAGATTTTCGGGTGGTACATTTTCGAAATAATATCTCCACCTTGTCCCATCTACCAGACCGGATAAGCGTGTACACACACCCTGGTGATGATGAGCGTAGCAGAAAAAATGCAACAAAAACCTCCAGCCAAGTGTGGTCAACAGCCAGTCCAGTGTTCTTGTGGACATGAAAAACCTGACCGCCGACCGAAAGAAACGAAAGTCCATTTTTATCTTCATCTACCACCCCATGAGCGGGTGGGCACGTGTGTAGCGTGGTGTAGCTTTACCGTCACTGACGCCCGGTGCAGTGTCTGGGACCGCCGGAGAAGACGGACACCGTCATAAGTTAATCTGTTTTTGTGATGGATTTATGCAGCTCAACCTGCCATACCGGCCACAAACCACACGCCCGGTCGCCGAAAACGTCCGGTGGATCATGATGGTGACGGCGCACGGATCATGTTGCCGTGGATGCTCGAAGATAGATAGTGCTGGTTGATGGTTGATGGAATCCTAGCATATAACGTGCCGGCCGGATGCATACAAGTCCGATGCGCTCCGGCTAAGGTATGCAAGCTGGCGCGTGGTATATCGTATATCATCTGCAACATGATACACAGACCGGCCGGAGCCATCCCATTTGCGGTCTTCAATCTTGCCACCCGAGGTTGGCCTGCTACTGTCAGTGCCAGGCGCAATCGGGCAGAAGAGATATGAGACCCCGGGGTTAGGCTAAGAACGCGCTTGTTGACGATGCTTTTTATGTGCGGGAAAATATTTGCCCACCTCGGGAGGAAATACATCGGAAGTGCATTAGCCATGAGGAACCGTACCTCGGTACCTGCGGGAGCTGCGATGGAACGAGAAAACTTATTTTCGAACGCATCGCGCACGAGCTTAGAGCTTAAGCTGTTTGTTATTTATTGGACTAGAATGAAGAAATTTGAAGCTGAGTCATATATTGAAGCAACTTATGACACCAATTCAATCTGAGTTCGACGAAGTCTTCATATGATACATATGGTCGGGAAATTATTATTTTAATAATATAAATTATTATCACACTTCTACTTCCCAATTACGATTGAGTATGAATATATAACTTGCTAGACTACTAAAGTTTTACGCTTGTATAATTATGCTTTAATTTTGACCATGCAGCAATCGCTGTATTAACCATAATTATGATTTAGATTTCTTTACTTTCTCAAGGAGAAATGCTCAGCAATTCATTTCTTAAGACTTAAAATGAAGGCGAAAATTCAGCTTCCAATGGAAAAAAAAATCTCAACCATCTACAGGATGTACAATGAGTTGTTTATTATCACATTTCACAGTCGAAACGCCCAACCAACCCCATGAAAAAGAACATCCTTCTCCTGACACAGAGCTGAGTTAGGTCTAGCTGTCGGAAATGTCCTTTTCTTCACGCACACTTTTTTTCGGCGACGTTTTTGCTGTGTGTGTGTGTTTTTTTTTATTTCAAATCCTATTGCTGTTTTACTCAAACCGTACATTTCACCAAAGAAAACGAGCAGCCCACCAACTTCAGAATTGATTTAACTACATGATTGCCCTGAGACCTCCCAGTGGAAGAAGCCATTGGAGGGATGTCTTCATTTCGGCCTGGCATTTGCTTTTCCGAGGGCGTTTTTTTTCGTTTTCCGCCATAAGCACCCAGCATATATCCCTGTGTGATTGTGTCTGTGTTTTGGGAAAAGTATATCAAGTGCTTAACACACACACACACACACACGCAAGAAGAAAAAAAATACCCCCATCCCAGCGGAATATACGCACACACACAGCGTTCGTACAAACTTCGCACTCATTTCACCGAGCAATTCGTATGAAGCTGAGCTGTGTAGAGAAATTTAAATTATTCCTCAAAAAAAAAAGGATGCACGCTTACGCTACCTCAGACAATTCTGTCTCGCCGGGTCTACGTGGTTGAAGTGACAGGCGTCCTTCGTGTCCCCGGTTTTTTTTTTTCTCTCTCTCTCTCGCTCTCTCTCTCTCTCTCTCTCTCTCTCTCTCTCTCTCTGAAGCAGTGGCGTGAATACTTCTCGCATGTGAGTTAGAATGTTGATTCGTTACGTTTTGTTGTTGATGTTTCGTATTTTAACGTCCTGCCCTCTACCCGACGTGCCGCTAACCGAGGCCACACATGTATGATGTGGTGGTATACGCGCGTAAAAGCCTGCTGGGGACGGGGAAATAAATAACAAAATAACTCCCGCACGAACAGACCACCCTCCCGCCACCCGTCGGGGAGTTTGTTTTCCTCCCGTCCGGTTGGACAAAATCCACCCGGCCGGTGGAATGCCACCGTCAAGTGATGTGTACGCGCACGTTATGCCCGGTAGGAATTGACGGCATGATGGACCCTCAAAACCCCCATTGGTGCCGACAACTCCAATGGAAAAAAAAAAACATTGTACGGGATGCCTAAGCAGTCGCGGGCATAGAGCCGGGCTCATACGGGTACGAATTATCCACATGGCTTCAAAATTAAATTCATGCGAAATATTTCACCGAAGGGGTTTGATGCGCACCATTGTTCCTATCCGGCAGCAAAATTTTTGTTCGCTCGATGAAAGTGAAACCAGACCAACCCACGTGACGTGAAGTGAGCGGGAAATTAAATTCACCACCATTTGCCTCGTGTCCTTTTCCGCTTCGGGAATTCTTGGAAAAAAGATAACATACCGTACTGGCTTTATGGTATCGGAGTTTATTTGCTTTACACATACTCCACGTGCTCTACGTTCTATGTGTGTGTGTGTTTGAGTGTACTGCGAGAAAAATAAGCTCCTCTCCAATAATGTCATCCCCAGAACCCGACCAGGATTGATTTATGGCCAATGCCGAATGGCAGTTGACTTCCTTTTCACGCTTCACAGGCACTAATCATCGGACATCGATTGCAAATGATTTATTGGGTGAGTTTTGTGCGACTGCCGGCATCACCCATTCCCACGTTTCCTCGCTTACATGCGGCAGGAATATGAAATGACAAACTAGAAAGCAGAAAGTTTTACCTTCCGCGACGAAGGATGCCGCAAATCAATGAAGCGTAAACCACAAACGCAGCTGGATTTCCACGCAGCGAGTTCGGTTTGGTGGGGGGAGTCTGGGGCATTTGCCGATGGTTTCACTAATTAACTGCCAACAAAAACACACGACCCTTCCCCCGACCCTTATCAGGTGTGTTGTGTTTGACGTAAGTTCACGAACGCCGATTATGGGTTGTAGTAGATGAAATGGAAATGATTCGACGTGTATCCAACTCCACCTACCTTTTAATGGGCTTCAATTCCAGAGTACTTGAATTTGCTGGAAATTAAATTACAACAGCAGCGTTGTTATTTTGTTTCCTTTGCTATCAACAAATGATGTTTTTTTTTTGGATTAAGCCGTATTTTGAAATCATTTCTCTCAGAATGCTTTAAGCGGTTTTTTTTCAGAAATAGATCAATCCAGTTCCAGCAAGTGTAGAATTTTTTCTTTCGTAGTAATCAACATGAAACAGCACCCTAAAAAGGTCTTGTGTTCGTTTTGTTGTAAATAAAGAAGTCAACGACAATGTTGGCCAGTAACGATGGCCACACCCACACCCGCAACGGCGCAAGATCGATTACTGTAATATTTGTTTGATGGCCATCGGGCTAATTGTTTTACTACCCATTATTTTGGGGGAATTTCGATGCGCAGCGAACTTACACTTCCGGGCCCCCGGTATGCTTTAATGCGTGTATCGAATCCAGGCAACCTTGGCAAAACTTCTAACGACTCTGTAGCACGCCCAAGCACTGGAACGTACTTGTGCTTTCTCCATCTGGCATAAGGTATAGTTGCCACGTATACGTCGTCGAAACATGTCGATGGTGAAAGTTTTCCCTATAGTTTCTTTTCTGCTACTAGATACGATTTCCTGCCCGGAACAATGTTAAGACGATCGAGCGGTCAACCAGGAGAGGGAACGCTTGTGTTAACCGGATTCCGTAACGGATGAAGAAGTTGCCGTACCATGGGATGTGGTAGTTTGAGGTTGCTCGCCAGGAAATAGTGATGTGTACGAGCATGTTTGCGGTAACCGAAGCTTTCCCTCTACGATAAAGCTTTTTACGATGGAAGATGTGATAATGTTTCATGCATAAATTTAGTACGTACATTCCCGTGAGGGAGCGTTGGTATGGCGGTTGCTTTTAGATTTTAGAAAATGTTTGTCAAGGTGGTAAAATTGCAAGGTTTTTGGCTTGCTTTTATTATCAATTTTTTCCCGGCATTTGAATAGCATGAGTGTAATGTGTGCTTTTAATGTTTGGTTTTACCAGAACTAATCATACGCTACACCCTAATATATAAAACCCGATTAATTATGAATAAAGAATATTTCTTTAAGCATAATTCAACTGAACGCTCTCTACTATTGATTGTATTGAGATGTAAATTTATCTAAAATCAATATCTGCTACTTCAAAAAGCTTTTTTTATGCTGTTTGACAGCTGAAGTTTACTGATCTGATCTGAACAACTAAAAAATATATGCAAATGATGGGGCAATTTAAATAGAAGGTTATTTTAATTGTTGCAAAAGCTAACTAATCTAGCGAATTAATAACTCTCCTACAGTCTTTTCTTTTGGCAGAAGATTAGTTTACGTGAGTTGATCAAACCAGCTGGCCGCCGTTGAAGTCACTCATGCGAACGTGCCTAGCTATTTGTGAAAAATATGCATAAATTCATACACAACCAAAACTTCGCTTGCTGTTTGAAGGGGTAACTTTATTTGGAACGGTATCAGTTTTCAACAGACCCATTGAAATAGCGTACTGGATTTATGTTAAAATTATATCCTCCCACATAAACACCGCCTCCCGATGACGGTGGTAAATCATTTTGATGGTGCATCAAAACTGCTACGCACGTTCGAACAACTCCAACCCTGGAAAATGGAGAAATTTTCTGCAAAACAGGCACTTACACAATCAACTTTCCATTCATACCCGTACGAGCACACCGACACCGAGGAATGCTGCATGAAACCATATTAGAGCGATTGGAAAAGTTACAGCACAACCTTTCGCCTCAAACCGACAGCTAGACATCTCGGAACGCATCGGAACCAAACGACGACTCGGTGGGTGTTTCTTCTTTTTTGGGGTGGCTGTGTGTGTGTGTGTGTACCAGGAAAACTTTCTGTCGAATCTCACTTCACGGAGAGCCCGGAGAGAAGTGCAAACTTTTTCATTAAAAGCCTTTACCGCCACCCGAACCCGGGATTGTGGTAAGCGCGTGCCGTAAAGAGCACTCCGTCGCGTATATTCTCCGTTCACGCGCGAGTGTTAGCTTCACCGCCAAACGGAACGTTGGAAAACAGTGTGCAAATATTATCATATTACTTCATCGTTTCGAGATTTCCCGTAAGTGTACTCAGCACTTCCTCATAACCCACTCACCGTTCGGGCCGGCTCACTCAAGCGGCTAGGCCGTTTGCTAGCGCTGTGTTCCGGATAGGATGCGCCGCTGTCCGGGCAAGTTGCAATCGGGTTGAAAACTTTTCTTCCCGTACGTTGCGGATTGTGGGACCACCCAAAGTTCGGTTGTGGAGAGTGCTTAAGTGTTCATCATCAGTAAAACTAAAATCCATTTCCGATCCGTCCGCACCCTCCCGGTGTGGTTCGATTTCGCTCACATGCGAACATCCCGCAGTACGAGATGCCAGCATCTTTATCGGTAATGATTTCCACCATTTGCCGTGCCGGAGCTTTCGCGTGTGGCCATAAAATCGATTCCGAAATGGGAATTCATTACTGGGAAATTGTACGCAACATGATCGGACGATGATCGGTAGAACACTAACGGGGAGATGCACGATAATGTGAAACATTCCGTGCTGTATAGACAACTGCTCGTTGGAAGCCTGTCAATTAAGTGCCCGAAACGGGCACATGCGAGCATCAATGATGGCAAATGGAGTTGGAGGGAGCTAGATCGGAACCGGTGCGCCAGTGGATGAAGGCAATGATCAAGAGTGCTCAATTTTGACTACAATTTGACTACCTCGGAAAAATAAAACGCAATACCACCGAACCACACCCCACCTAACGCATCATCCACGAAGCGGCCTCATGCAACGATGACGTTGATGAAGATACTGATGACAATGGTAATTGCAGCTATTATCGCCATCGTTTGAAAACGCTGCTCACAGCCACGGTTCGTCCATCTTCGATCGGGCCCGGGACAGTTCGCACACTGGATGAGCGACATTCGACCCCACCGGTTTGCCATTTCCATTTGCGCTGGTAACGATCGAAAATTTATATAAAATCATGCGCTCGTTAGAGAAATGTAATTTCTTCGAAAACGGTTCAAACGGATATTCCTCCTAGCGTTGAGCGCAAAGGGCGAGTTTGACCAAGCGAGGAAAATCGCATTTAACTTCCATTTCGCATCATCAGCGGCAACTTCGCAAATGAGAACTGTTAGCCACACAAACTTGTCCACCATCACACCTACCACGGGCCACCCGATTCCCACCTCACCCAATCCTTCTCATTACAACCCCTAATCGAATCCGGATGTGCGCAGTGTGCACCTGCTTCCGTCCTCGCATTTTCGCTCTGGTTGTGGCAGTGTAACGGCTGTAAACTAAACTTCGTTACTTTCCCCCATTCACCAAACCACCCATCACTCGTTACTCACCCAACCCAGCTTTACGGTGAAAAACCGAGGTAACGAATTGATTTGCTTTCGTTACACGCTTCAAAAGCGGAGATCGATTGGTTTTTGTAGCCCGCGGTTAAATTAATGATGGTCGTGGAAATTGAGATAACCGTGGTGACTGCTCCGTTAGTGTGTGTGCCTTTGGGGCTTTCGGGAGGGTGGGGGAGAGCAGGGGCGTGTGGCGAAGGAAACTTTTTCCATCGAACCGACACCGGCACTCATAATGACCGGTTCTACCGGTTGATGTGTTGCGGGCGGTTCATTTTACGGTGGTTAGCACATAAAAATTAGCCATTTTTATAGATTACTCAAGCGGGATTACGGGACGGGCATGGGGCATCGTAAAATAAAAAAAGGTGGTCATTTGGTTTAACTTCTTTCTTCCATTTTTTCTTCTTTTTTTGTAACTCCAAAAACCATCATCCTTGATTGAGCCTCGAACGAGCCATTTTGATGCGATTCTGAAGGTTTTGCTTAGCCTCAGTGGGATGTTTTATTATTCCGCTTCTGATCGATTTAACTTTCACGAATCCGAACACCATTATCAGTCCGCCTGGACCGCCAATATCCGATGGACCCATCATAAAAATGGCAGCGGCACATACTAAACCGGTGATGATCAGTTTTGTGCGCGCGTACGATTGATGCGCTTTCACACGCTTTAAACCAACCGAAGTGATGCAGGGGTTTAATAGAAAAAAAGTTATTTATATTCATTAAATAAGAGAAAGCGATCGAAGCGAGGAATAAAAATGGCTGTCAGCCTATTTGCCGTTTTTATGAATCATTGATAAATAATCATTAATATGTATTTGAATGGCAATTTGCAGCCATTTTTTAAACGCCCGTTTTATTCGCCATTTCGATTTGCTTCCACTGATACAATTTCCCATTCAAATGGCAGAGAACGAATGGGCACGTGAACACGTGAACAATGTTTTCAAACACAATCGGTTTAGCGGTAATAACAAAGCTGATTAAATTTATTTATTTATAAATAAATCGCACAGTTCCACGCGCAAACATTACTTTTCATGGTTGGTTCAATGAATATCAATAAAATGAGCAATGAAACTTAACGTGAATAATGTAGATTTAAATTAAATTATGCCACATAATGGCGCGTGTTGCTCTAGAGGATTTCTAATTAATCCGATGTCTATTTGCAAGTTTGTCTAATATGACTAGAGTTTAATAAAGGAAACTTCATGAAGGTAGGGCGTCATGAAACCCCAAACTTAGAGAGCTTTACTATAAATTGTGTTAAGTGTTGTTAAACCGTGACTGTTTATAGTTTTTATCTCCGCTTAACTTTGAATATTTTTACATCAGACGCTACCGATCACTTCAGTTAGACGGACGTTGCATTGTGAATAATGATTAGTCATACAAGAACGTGCTTAATTATTTATTTATTATTTTTTTAATAACATAACTTATATTAAAGACATTTTCTGAGAGGTTAGACTTTATTTCGCTGGAGACTAAAATTGAGATGATTATTCCTTCGTCGAAGTTAATTAAAATAAATCTTTATGTTATAATTTCCAAAGGAATTTCTTTGTCTATGTGATTAATAATTCTATATAAATCATTTTGCATACCCTTTGGCTACCTACAAGTCCTCCAATATTTCACAAATGTTGATAAACAGCTGTATTTATATTGAATGTGATTTAACGAAGATTAATTTGACTCGATCAGTCTTAGTCTCAGAGTCTGTTCAAATTATAGCGTAGCTTACCTTACCGATCGCTTACAAATAAAACAATTGAATAACAAATTCAGGGAAATAGAATTCACGTTTCAAAACAACTACCATCGTTGCCAATTTATCGACAATATCGACAATTTATACTAAGCAGCAGATCCTGTAATTTGTTGTGTATTAAAGTTTAGTAATTTTCATTATTTATGAAAAACCCAAATGAATGATTGATTTCATGAAAAGTAGTTTACGATATTGGAAGAATTTTCAATGTGAATGTCTCGTTGAGGTGGATTCGTAATGATTGTTATTTTTTCGAATGTTCACATTTATTAGGGTAGGGCCCAATTTATGTTGCTTCCAAATGCAGAAAATTACCTCTGTTCCATATCACTCACCCTTAGATAATACAGTCAGATAGTCTCCGTCCTCTCAGTGTGCAGCATAATTTTATAAAGTGAGGAAAACAAAAAAAAATCCTCTATCTGGCAAGCAGAGTGCAAAATAAACTTTCCAATGTACGATCGGTACGCTCGTTATCGGACCTCTTACCGCAAAGCGAGAAAATGAGGACGTGCAAATGCTCTTCCATACACCAAATCCACTCCGAATACACACCGGAATCAGCAAGCAAATAACGAGCTTTAGTGAGCTTTCCTGCTGTCCCGGGCACCGATTATCGGCCAGGCATCTCGGACAGACACGAAAACCCACCCCGGAAGAAAAAAACACCATACGCTCCCCCTAGACGATCGCAACGGGGGTTGTTGGTGGAAGTTGGGGTTTTTTTGGCAACGGGCAATATTATCGATCGATTTGCGACTGGTTTGTCCAAATAGGGTGGCGAATTTTATCCGCAATAGGGCAGCACCAGAAGCATCAAAGCACCGGTCTTACCGATGTCTACACATCGCAATCATCTTTGCCAGCACTACACCCATCGGACGGTGCAGCAGCTGCAATGCTCTCTATCAATTCGTCGTTGCGAAAGACAAATATGAACGGCAATAGAAGATGGTGCTGGTGGGTCCGATGTTCTGGAACCGTACTGGGGAAGGGTGGGCTCCGGAAGCAACCGGAAGCAATAACCTACCGAATCCCGCCCAGAATTCTTTCAGCCCTTTTGTATTTATTTCACTGCGGCCCGAGTAACCCGGACGGGTGCATGGTTGTGATGTGGTTTTCCGGAAGTTGGTACGACGCCACTACAAGGAATGCATTCGTTCTGACATGGAATTCCCCTTTTGCTAGCCACGAGCTGTCGCTCCCTTTCTCTCTTACCCTGTGTGTGTTTGTGAGGGCTTCAGAGTTGCATCCGATCCGGCACTGCTGCTGACGATGTCTAGCCGGCTGGCGTCTCGGGGCACCGTGTGTTGCACAGCCCGTCCGCAATGTGATACGACGCAGAACCACATCCGTCTGCTCCGTGGTCGAATGGTGCCAAAGTGCCGAACTCAATAACATAACAATTTCCATACAAATTGTCGAAACGTGAAGTAATGTACGGTAAATAGACGGCGGCTCTATTATGACATAAGCGCAAAAGTGGGAGCACTTTGCGCGAGCACCGGGAAAGAACCTGGCACTGGTACGTGGACGTTACCATCGTTTGCCGAGGGAGAAGGGAACAATAATGGAAGCTGAAGGAACACCGAACAGACAGCGGAAACAATACGTGCAAATGTCGAAGAGAACGCGTTGCAGGGACACCGGGAATATGTATCTTAATGCTGATAGAATTTCCACTGAATTCTTTCCTCCGCGACACGACTGTACGACTTTTTTCCCGATGAGTTGAGCGCGATATTGATATTGATCGACATCCAATCAACTCACTTTAAGGCATAAAAAGCATCCCTTACCCGTTTACGTCGCCCCAAGGTTGCTTGAATGGGAATGGGCTTTGAGTAGGTTTGAGTATAATGTATTTTCACTTGACGACAAAAAAAGATGAGTAAGAAAATTCGTTTTTTTTTGTATTTCACAAAACAGAAACCCCACACAGCTCGTGGATTGTTCGTCCTTTTCTTAAAGATTTCAACGCACTCGTTTGAAGGTGCCATTTTGTGCCAACTTTACCATTTCCACAACCGTACCCACAGCGCCCCGTTCGCGCACAGCGGCTTCAATTTCAAGCCGTTATGGGTTTCTACTTCCGCACCAAATGACGGTGGCACCGGATGGGCACAATTTTGGATGACTGCTTCCATCTCTCTATTATTGTTTCTTTCACCGAAATGAGGCACAAAGGCAAAGAAACCGACACGAGAAAGGCTTGAAAGGGTACGGTTTTACCGGTTTTATGCACCATTCCTGGTCCATTTTAGGTTGCAGTGGAAAATGGTAGAAAATGGTGCCACGTGTTGTTTTTAACGAAACATTTCCGCACAGTTTGTAGAGAAGTTGATTTTTTAAAATACTTCTTCTAATGGAAAGGTAAGCTTCTGGTAAGCTAGCTTTAAAAGTGGACACAAGAAAGGAAAATTGAAGATAAGCAAATTGGTGTTGTTGCACAAATAAAAGACAAAAAAAGTTTAAAAGTAATCGTAGCTTGAGGGAAAGACATGATTAAATTGGAGTTTTTCAATAAAACCATTTTTGTAAATTAAAAAAGAGATCACGTTGATTTAATGTTTTAATTTATTTTCGAGTCCATTTTGATTATAATTTCTTTGTTTAATCATTTATTAATTTATGTTTTATTTATTATTTAATTTAAATTAATTTAATCAAGTCTTCGAATATTCTTGCATAGCAAGGAAAACCCGTAGGAAAATTAAATCAAATCTAATCAAAACATTTCCTCAACCACACACCAAAGCACCAATTGAATGGATGAAGCATCCATCCGCGAAAAGCCAGCGCAGCAAAAACGCCAAAAGCCACGGGCACACACACACACCCAGCGGCCAGGTGTGCCGCGGTTGCTCTTATATCTCTCTCGTGCTGTTAAATCAAAATTTTAACCTAAGCATAACATGCAATTTCCAACTTGTACTATGGCACCCCGGCATTCCGGCAGGGCCCCAGCCATGTTATTTGCCAAATCCTTTCTGCACTGTACCGGCGTACAAGTCAGCACAAGAATGTGTGTACCCGCTCTGTGCCCGTGTGCTCGGAGGAAATTCCGCCATTGTATGCTAATGTGCGTGTGTGTGTGTGTGTGAGTGTATTTCGCGAAGAGTTTCAAGGTGCGGCAATCAGTATGAATCACGTCACGGTACGCCACCAGCACATGGTGAGGGAAAACATAATCCTACCCATCCAGATGAGGCAGAGCAGAATGGAAATCTGGTGGAAAATCACATGGCAAAGACATTCCCCGGATAACGACTGGCGGTACGAAGAGACACCGGTTCCGTCCTACCGACCGTGACGGAGTGTCCTCACGTCGGGTTATCGTCCTGTTTGGTGGGTTTTTTTTTCTTTCTTTCACTTGATACTTTTTGCGCCATGTCGTTTTTTTGTTTTCATTCTCTCACGCCACTCGTCCACAGCAAACCTTTCGCGTGAGTGTCCCAAACATCCACGTGTGTATGTGTGTGTGTCTGTGAAAACGGGGGGAAAACTCTGTCGTCTCCCGGGTTAGAACATCAGTCTTTTCTTCTATTTTTCGGTGAACATGGCACATTTTTCCACCACGGATTTCAAACGCCACCAAAACCCCAGCGTCACCCATTTCCGCACGTGTTGATTTCTAACGAGACGAAAGATCCTCACAGCATCCTCACCTTCTGGTTTGGCAGGGTAGTGGCATTTTTTCTTCTGCACTCTATGCAATTCTATCACCGTGACGGCTGTTTGATGCCCACTCTCATCGTTTTGGGTCGCTGACTAAAAGATGAAGCCTTCAACAAGGAACGTCCATTTTCTTTTTGTGCATTTTTTACACCCACTAACACACACACCGGCGAGCATTACCATTTGCACCAACGTGCGCGATTTGCTGTGCTGTGCATCGTTGCTTGCCTCATGCCCAGCTTTCGCCCCTTTACTTTCCATCTGATGCACCTTTGGGGCAATGCGAAGGAAAATGGAAGGTTCATTTTTTTCTCTACTCCATCTAGTATGCACTGCTGCCAAAATGATGCGAAACATTTTTCACATTTTTCGTACTGCCATCGAGGTATGGTTTGCCTTTTTAAGCGAATAAAATACCGACGAATGCACCTGCCGCCATGGTGAGATCGCAGCAACGATCCCACATCCCATTAACTCAGGTTGGCAAGCAGGTGGAAACATTCCGGGTGTGCTATTCATCGACGCAGTGTGTCTCTCAGTGTGTGGCTGTGTGAGCGCGCATTTGCTTGACGAGAAGATTATCTCGCTATTAATAAGAGAAAAGGTATTCATACTTCCATTCACCCATTTACCGGAAACGACAGCACCCTCAGAGTTATGCGAAAAAGGCCACAGATTCTAGCAAGAAGATGCAAGACGAGCGTGACGGTGTGTGGACACGCTGGAAATGCTCTGACAGCGCAAAAAGAAAACAGACATCATGCAGCAGTGGTGCCAGTGTAAGGATGAACTTTGCACTCGTTACGATGACATTCTCGCTAGTGTACGGTGAATATCGTGTGCTGTGGAAATCGCTTTTGGTGAACACTCGCAATGAAGCTGTTGAGCGGGTTGAGTATACATCTTGGTACGGATAACCGTGGAGTCAAGTGTCAAATAGCGGCGATTGTGATGAAGTAATAGACACGTCTGTGTGGTTGGTTGAAGCATCGAATGCAGGGCATTAAAATATATGTCTACTAAAGATCTGTACAATTCTTTCGAAAGGGTCAGCATTTGTTGGTGTGCAAGCGGAGGCGGAGAACATTTAAGTCAAAGTATTCTCTTAAACTTGATGCAAAACCCTTTTTTATCTAGTAAGTGATCAGCTTAATGCATCACAAGACTCTTCTATCACGTTGATTCTTCTCAGACCATGGGCGCGATAGTACAAAAAAAACTAACGGAATGAGATCAAAGGAATGATGATTTTAGAAATTTCATTCGTGTCATTTATATGTACACGAAATTATCTTCAACCGCATTCAGATTTCTCTACGCCAAGTACATGTTGAGAATAAAAATTCGGGGGTCTATCAAGGAATTTCATTGAATTTCCTTTATTAAGCCGAACAATACAGTCTTTTCTTGAGTCACGTGAAAAATGCGTGCCAGAGATATTCACGTAACGTAATAATTTATATTTTTAAGTTTAATTCAACAATTCGATTAAAATTTTAACATAAACCATGTTTGTAGTATAAAAATTTAACATAATTTTTGGGGAGATTTGAAATTTAACAAATAAAAATTAAATTCCCCATACAACATTACACGAACTGTCGAAATTTTCAGATTTCCGTATCTTGAATTCGCGTAACTCTACAAAAAAGCTGTAATTTAATTTAACATTAATGTTACTTGAATTTATACACAACAAATCATGACTATACTGTCAGAACATAGGCAAAATGTTTGGCTATTGCATCAATCTATTAAATTGAGGGTTTTATAAA
This sequence comes from Anopheles moucheti, assembly GCF_943734755.1. NCBI lineage: Eukaryota > Metazoa > Arthropoda > Insecta > Diptera > Culicidae > Anopheles > Anopheles moucheti. Next base: position 28,960,598 of record NC_069141.1, read on the forward strand.
ATAGAAAATATTGCGTTTAGGAGGACTAAGGACGTAAACCGTAAGCTATCGTGCACATTAGAACCTCATAACGCATATTTTGGACAATTGGGCATTGAATGCACGGTATGGTAAACTAAGAAAGTGACCTCTGTATAGCTTATTAGAAATATAAAACTACCCAGGACTTTAACAAAATTAACAACCAAAAACATTTTTTTTGCGTGTTAAGTTCGACCACGTATAAACCAAAACACCGTTTCGACTACAACTGGGATCGTATTAACTAAAGAATAGCTGTATCAAATGGCATACACTTCTTGCTTCCCGTTTAATTAAACGAATGGAAACAGTTCTTATTTTCTGTACTAAATTTAACTTCTCTAACTTTTGCCACTAAATTGCAAGTTCCTTTCGAGTGTTTTCTTTTAACTCATTTTTCATGTCAGAATGGGTGTATAAGTCCTCAGTTTCAGTGCGATCGATTTCATCCAATCCAAGCGCTCGGTGCTACCATGCACAACATACATGTTTAATGTAATCCCCCACGTGCTCAGTAACCTGGCAGACACACATCCACTCGTCGCACACGAGTTGCACGTGCGTTTTTCTCCCCCGTTTTCCAGAGAGAAATTCCCATTCGCTCGACCGGGTTTTATCGTTTACATTCTATGCTCGATCGTCTGCTCTTGACGTTTGGGCAACGATACTTCTGCCCGAAGCCATCATCACCCTGAAGCGATTCGATGCTGCGGAGTGTGCAGGAAAAAAAGCAACCTCCCGACTAGATTTCAAGCAAGCAACCTGCCACTTGTGCGCGTTATGTTGCGACAGTAGTGAGGGGATTCTTTTTTCCTTACTTCACTTCTGGACACTGCACACAGCAGTTGATTGCCGGTGCACCTTTGCGCATCGCATCATACTATCGTTCGCTTTCGAGATTTGTGGGTGCACACCTGGTTTCCCCCCTCTGCACCTGGACAGTGGAAGCAACTCGTTCGGATGTCACCAGCATGGGCCACATACGCATAACGACCAACGCTTTCGGTACCAACATACGGGATGGATGCAAATAGGTGGATCGGTGTTCGGGCGACCCACATGTCACGCGCACTCAAACACACACTCTCGCCCAGTGTTTCCGTACCCGGTGCCCGGTACCCGAACACGGCGAGATGCAAATGTCGATAATGGGATTGCGTGATTAAGTCAGCGTATCCTGGTGATAAGGTAGAAGCCCGTGCCCTCTAAGTTCTCATTTCAGGTTGATCTCCTTATGTGTCGCTAGCTCTCCCCGTTTCCCCGGCCGGCTGGGGATGGGGTTGGACAATAATGTTTGCAAAGGAAGAAGGTAAAATTACGGTCGCACACAGATTTACGGTGGGTTCGTAAGAATCTCATGTTCCGGACAGCTCGACGGGCGTTACCATGTTGCAGTGCTGCCCGGTGCAAGTGTTCCTACCTAATGCGGATAGTGCTGCATGGGGCAGAAATTTCGTATTAAAGTTAACTCAATTAACGGGCCCACCCATGTTTGCAGTGTGGTCTCGGATGTGAAGAGGTGATTAAGAGTAAGCCGGTTCGCTGTAATGAGTTCTGCCGAGCTTAACTAAGGGATCACAGAGAGAGAGAAAGAGAATGAAAAGTGGGCCCTTCCCCTGGCAGGCAGACTCGAGATTCAAGTGTAGATAATTGTGTGAAATTAATGAGAATTTCCAGCAAACCATCTAGACCCCGGTTTCGCTGCAACGCTTTCTTGCAATAATTTATTCATTTCCATAACAATTTGGTAACTCCCTACCAACAGCGACCGTTGGACCCTTCCACACAAAGCATTGTTGCGCAAAGTAACCCAATTTCAATGCAAATACCATTATTCACATCCGATTGATTATTTATTGCACCGTTCTTAATAACAATTACCGATTGGTGCATACATATATGTTGTGCCCCATATCGATTACAGACGTGCAAGACTCGCCTTTGGTGCATAGACACTGCAACGCGCCCACCACCATGTGGTGGGATACATTTTTTCCTGCCACCAGCGGAGGTCAAATGCGTTAAATCCTACCGTTACGGTGTGCAACAATTTCGACCCACCCGAAACCCGACGCGCACCGTAAATGGGACTTTGCTCCCTATAATCCTATTATCGATGCACTGTAACTAATGTGGATAGAACATTGTGCGATGGTAAATAGCGCACGGGAGAATTTATCGCCGGGGCTGTGTTTGTGATTCAATGAACGAAAGGTCACATTATCAAACATTTCCAGCGGGAGAAAGAGGATTCGGTCCCGTGAAAATCGATTCTCCAAATAGCTCGAGTGCTTGCTCCAAACGGGCAGGTAATTATCCTGCTGACACAAAAGCTTCCCAAAGCGCGTCGAGTATGGATGTGTGAGAAAGTTTGCTATTGATCAGAGCAACCACTGCTCAATCGGATACACTAGAAATGGTGAAATTCTTCCAAACAAACAGAATAGTTTCGTACCGAACTCAAAAGACACAGTTTCCCATCGTTTGACATTGACAATCCACAAAAACAATTAATGCGACTCGCAGAAAAAATAACATTTCGCCTACTAGATCCCCCAAAAAGCAGTGGCGTAAGCTGTCAGGCAGTGTAAATAAATTCGACCCTAATCGAGTTTTCGGACAAAGATGGAATGCTTCCCCCTAATTTCATGCTTGCCAATTCCAGCTTTTGCGACATATTCCCCCCATTTTGCCACTGGATCGATCTTTTTTCGGTGACCTGAAAAAGTTTGCAACGTGTTTTTGTCTGTTTTTTTTTTTATTTTTGTTCAATTTCCGTGTTGGCCAGGGTGTTAAAATTGCCGCAAAAAGATCGTCTCGAATGGTGCTTTCCTAGAGAAACGCGACTACCTCCCCCCCAGGGAGGGTGGGTGGTCTTCCTGATGTTGTCCTACTTCCCATTTATTTCCCTTTTTGTGACACAATATTTATTTATATCTCGTGATTTCTCTTCTCCATCTCTTCTTCTTCACAGCGCCGTGCGACCGCTTCGTGTGGAGCTCGACCTCATTCTGGAGTGATGTGCCACTTGAAGCGAACTCCACCACGCAGGCACGGGTGTTGACGGGGAGTCACCCTCGGCGAAAAAAAAAAAACAACCCCCGAACAAATTGTCACCAGCTGGCAGCCTGAAACAATTCTCACCGGCTTGGCACCATTTCCGGGACGGCTTCTTGACACGGTACAGCCGAGCCCGTTTGCAGTCCATTCGCAAAGACCTGGGTGGAATGTCGTCGGGTGGTGGCTGCCGACCATTCCACGCTCTTCGGCGACCCGCGCCACGCTTCAAGTGGCATCGGAATTAAACACCAAAGAAGGAGTAAAAAAAACTGGCCACGGCCCGGTAGTTCCGGTTCATCACGTTCGGCGGTTGTGTGTGGTGTGGTGTTCGTGTTTTATGCACGCGCCTCTAATTGCCTGGTGGTGCTTGGTGGGTGACGTGATTGGACGGGAGTGTACGAATTAAAATCACTTTATTGCTGGGGCGGGAAACGCAGCGAGAAAACTGTGAACCCGGCGTACGTGCCCATCCATAAGTTCAGTGTCCGAGTGGCGGGTGGGCGACTCTGTGTGTGTGTGTGATGTGGGGGCCATCAAACGTGAATCAAAACACACGGTGCGAACGTGTCTGAAGGATCGCGTCCTGGTGTGCAAATTGGTCCCATTCGCAACCCACCGGAAATGTCATTCATAATTACTGCCCCGAAGTCACACCCGGTACGTGGCGTGGAAGCGGCCGTTGGTGCTGGGTTCTAACGAACCGAGTGCTCCGAACTCCGAGTGATCGAGAGTGAAATCTTGTGCGATGATTGTGCCGCAACGGACACTAGGTTACTTGCGCCTTGCGATGAGGGCCGCCCTACATTCGGAGCATTCCGTTGGAGATAGGTGAACGTACGGCGTGTGCTACAGCGGACAGTAAAACACTCTCCGACAGTGCGGTGCGTGGTGGAACGGAGGGGAAAACCAAGCAGCTTTTGTTGTGCTTTCGTTTGGGCGTGTGGTTTTGTGTGTGCAGTGTTTGGCAGCATGTCCCGGTGGGATGCAGCATTGATACTGATGGCGTTGCTCGGCTGGAGCTCGCTTCAATTGGCCGCCGGCTGCCCGGCGGAGGTGTGCGTGTGCAAGTGGAAGGGTGGCAAACAGACGGTGGAGTGCGGTGGCCGCTATCTGAACCGCCTGCCGGACGGTATGGACCCGGGCACGCAGGTGCTCAACTTTTCCGCCAACAGTCTTACGATACTGCAGAGCGAACGGTTCCGCAAGATGGAGCTGATCAACCTGCAGAAGATCTATCTCGCACGCAACCAGCTCGTGAAGATACACGACCGTGCGTTCCGCGGCCTCACCAATCTGGTGGAGCTGGATCTCTCCGACAACACGCTGTCGGAGGTGCCGACCGAAACGTTCCAGGACTATGCCGCCCTGATGCGGCTCTCGCTGAGCGGCAACCCGATCCGGGCGCTGCGTTCCAGCGCCTTCAAGCAGCTGTCCTACCTGACGACGCTCGAGCTGAGCAACTGCCAGATCGAGCTGGTCGAGGACGAAGCGTTCATCGGCATGGACAACCTCGAGTGGTTGCGGTTGGACGGCAATCGCATCACGACGATCCGTGGGGCGCACGTCCTGCCCGAGTCACTCCACGGCATCAACCTGCAGAGCAACCGGTGGCACTGTGACTGCCACCTTACGGACGTGTACACCTGGCTGAACAGCTTCAACGTGCCGCAGCGGGAAGAGATCAAGTGCAGTGGCCCACCCCGGTTGGTGGGCGAAACGGTCAAAACGCTCACGCTGGACGATCTCGCCTGCGTGCCGGTGGTGACACCGGAGACTTCCTACCGCGAGATCGCCGAAGGGCGCAACATCTCGCTCGACTGTCGGATAGCGGCCATCCCCGAGCCAACGGTGGCGTGGCTATTCCAGGGCCAGGTGCTGCTAAACGATAGTCTTCTCTCGCCCAACCTGCACCTCTACTACTACGTGGACGAGCTGGACGGTGCAAAGCACAGCGAGCTGTTCATCTACAACATCAACGCCGACGACAACGGGACGTACTCGTGTGTGGCCGAAAACTCGGCTGGCCGCGTGCAGACCAACTACACACTGCACGTGATCGTGAAGGAGGAACCGATCGTGGAGCAGGTCACCTTCTCCGAGGAGTACTTCCTGGCGATCGTCGCAGCCAGTGCGGCGACGGCTGTACTGCTCTCCCTGCTGTGCTGCATCGTCGCCTGCAAGTGTGCCCGATCGCGCCGTTCGTCGGCCGGTGGCAAGAAGAGTCGCGGTTCGAAGAGTGCCTCCGATGGGTCGGGTGCGCCCAGCCAGCAAAAGTGTGCCTCGATAACGAACGACATCGGTGAGCCGCTGACGGCGGCGAAGATGAACGGTGCGCTCGCGCTGGGTGATGGTGGCAATCCGCAGGACATTGTGCTCTACCTGAACGCGAATCCGAACGGGCTGGACAAGGCGGCCCTCAACAGTATGACGGCGATGGCACAGTTCTGCAGTCCTCCGTCGGCGCGTAGCTATCAGGACCAGAACCCGGATCTGATAAATGACGCCGAGAGTGGACAGCACAAGGCGCGACCGCGACCCGACCCGGCGGATTCCGACCTCGGCGAGAAGGATTCGGACGAGCACAGTAGCGTACAGGACGGGAGCAGTGAGGCCAGCTTCCAGCAGCAACAGCAGCAGCAACCGGGTCCGTACTATCCACCGATGATTCTACGCGGTCCACGGTTCGCTTCCTCCGCGCTATCGACGTTGCCGCGCGGTGGAACAGCCGCCCTGGCAGGGAAGGACCTTTCGGCCTACCAGCATCAGGTGGACATCCATCTGAGCCCCGGGTGCTTCCTCGATCAGAACGGCTACCCGGTCGACCTAAGCCTGATGGCAGCACCGAGTGGCCCCCCGGTAAACTACTACCGTACGTTGCCCCACAAGAAGCACCAGCAGCAGCAGGGCGCGGGCAAAACGATCGCTCGGTACGCCAACGATGCCGAGTTTATGAATCGCACACAATCACCAGCCGCCTACCAGATGTACGCCCCGACCGATGTGCGGTACACGGCCGAGGGCTACCCGCAGGGTCAACAGGGTGACCACGGGCAGTTTCCTTCACCGCCGGACGGTTACAAGGGCGAAGTGCATCCCGTGGCTTACATGAGCTCAACGGCGGCAGCAGCGACCGCCTTCTGCGTTGGGCCGACACCGCCCCAGCAGTGGCCCACCTTCCTGCCCGGGTTCCATCCGCAGCTCATACCCATCATGGCGCAGGGCGGTGGTGCGCTGCTCCCCATGATGGCCTCCCCGAGTGGTCCACCCCAGCAGCAGCAGCAGCAGTTGAGCAGTCCGCAGACGCAGCCGGGCAGTGCGCTGAAGAAATGTTCCGTCGGTGCGCAAACGTCCGAGCTGGACAAGGACGTCATACCGGAGCAGCGCGAAGAGGAGGAGGAGGAGGATGAGGAAGAGGAGGACCCCGAGCATGGTGGCAGTGCGGTGAAGCTGCGGCATCTGACGGGCCCACTGGCGGACAGTCCCGACGAGGGCTACGTGGGGGACAGCCACGAAACGAGCGACATTTGACAGCAGCCCAAGCTGGACCCGGGGCTGCACCATCACCAGCTACACCGGCACCAACACCACCAACACCAGCAGCTCGAGTCGGACGATGTGCCATTATAAGACTAGCGACAAGTGTTAGCTCCTTCCGATTTGGTTGTTTTGTACATTCTGTAGCATAACGTAGTAGAACGACCACACCGTAAAGCGGCAAGGTGGTGAGACGTGACGAGTGACTGAAGGTTCGACACGATCGCGTGATCTTCTGCTTCCCACGCATGGAAGTGACTTTCTTGCCACGGTGTGTAAAGGGTACTTCCCACATGCTTGTTGTTGATGGGTTCTGAGTGAGGGGTACCTAAAATTTCCCAAAACGGAGACTCGCCGCGTCGCGCTTATCACTACTTCCTGCAGGTTTCACACAGCACACAGCATCAACGGTGAAGCTCCGGTACGACGCGCTGTACGTGATACACCTCTGTGTTGTGTGCACCATGGAATGCCACTCTGGGCGTAGATAACATTTCGATAATAGGGATGAAATCGTTTGAAATATGTATCTCGTAGTAAAAGCGGAAGCGGTACAACAGTAGCAAAACAAACACAACACTGACCTTTCAGTTCCATTTGGACCATCCCTTACTTCCTCATTGTTTGTATCTCTAAGTAGAACTTCCAATTCCTCCAACCAAAATCCCGCCTAAACTTCGACAAAGTTGTAGCAAAACGATCTATTATCTAACCCGTACCGCACACGATTGCATAGTTTCAGGCGCTGTAACCAATAGTAGAAAGCCCCTGTCATGTTGGTTTGGTTAGACTTTTATTGTAAAAAGCGAAACAAACACACCCACACACACACATACGCACAGTGAAGGAAATGGCTTTAAGGTGTATTCTTCCATTCGTTTCAAGCTCGTTTGTAGCATCCATTTTAAAAACAAAACCCCCTTTCCCATCCCAAACGACTACAAAAAAAGGTAGAATTGGTCGGGTTTTGTATGCTCCCCAAACGAAAAAAAAAAACGGGGATTGCGTTGTAGGAAATAAGCAAAATGGAATGTTGCCCCTAATAGAAGTTGATTGATTGAATGTAGCCATTTTCAGGACGGAAAGCATCGTTTTCGGAAAGTGAAAATTTAACACAAAACAATCGCACAACACATGTGTGCAAAATGGGTAATGATGTCGGAAAGGAAGAATAAAATACAACACACCACTTTTCAGGCAGCCCGTAATTGACAACAAAGTGAAAACCGATGGACAACAAAGTAAAGAAAAAGAAAAACAATATAGACAGTGGTGTTCAAAAAACCGAACCAAAAATACAGAACAGAATGGATAAGAAAACGTAAAAAGGAGCTTTTGTTGTTTTAATTTTGTGTTTTTGGAAAGCATGTAAAGAATAAAAGCATATAAACAGAAAATTGCGTTAACAGTACGTTGTTCGGTTGTTGGACGGATCGCCACGGTAGCCAGCTGGTTGTGTGTATGTACGTGCGTGCTCATTGAGTGTGACAAAGAGTAAACTTTAACCGAGGAAAAAAAGCTGGTGGAATTGGTGGCAGACGGAAAATCAAAATGAAGGTAAACCATTGTTATGGGCCTTTCCCTGGGCGAGTGATAAACCGGTAAAGCGACGTTAAAATGATGCTAACGACTAGGAAAAAAAGACGCAACCCCGCAACCAGACTGCTGGTTTGTTGCCATGGCGCACAGCAACCGATGGGAATGTGTTCGTGTGTGTGCGTGTGTTTCATTGGGAGTGAAAACAACAAGAACAAGGAGAAAAACATTCATAATCGTTAGGAAAATGGTCATAATGGGGAAAAGAAAACAACGGGACACGGGATTGACCCTCAGCAGCAGGGTAAGCGTAATCGATTAACAGATGCAATACGGCAGAGTGATTGTAAATAGTGCGGTACGATAATTGTAGATAAGCCGGTCAGAGAAATGAGAAGAAATAAAAGCCAAAATACCATCTGGATCGTGTTGCTGTTTGGAGTGCTATTAAATAATAGTTGGTTTTTCTTAAAAATTTTCCACAATAATTTGCTTTATTTGACTACATTTTACTTTTTTTTTGGCTTTATTTAATTTAAAACTTACGCTTAAATTTTATTTGAATTCTAAACCTACTTTGATTGTCAAGTTTTTTTTTTGTTCCGCACTGCATCGTATCAACTTAATAGCATAGTGTAACGTATCGGTAAGCAGTTTTATCTATTGTTACAAATTAAAATGTGGTTTGGGATGAGAGGCCGACTCTGTATGAGGGTGTGCGTGTGTGTGTGTGTTTATGTATTTTTTATAGCTGTCCCCCTCTCGGAACGAATTAATTAATTCTAACCCAAACTCCTTTTCCCGCCACTTTAAATGGTAATTTATTTAACAGCCGTTTGCACTTGGACTCGAATTCCATAATAATTATTATAAATTCCAACTAGTCTGGACAGTGCATCCCGACTGCGGGAGCGAAAGGGAGGGGGTGTGTTTGCATACGGGATAATCATTAAACACATTGCAACTACACAATACGCCGTACAAATTAATTCTTTTTAATGCGATTTAGCGATTTGTTTTACGCGAGTCCATTAGAGTAAACACCGTACAGCTGGATGCAAACTAATGCAAAAAAAAAAAACGCTCATGGCTTTTAAAATGCATCAACGCACCACTCAATATGGTGATTGAAAATGGTGCCGAATGGTTGCGCCATTGGCATGCGAATGTGTTGAGTGCTAAGCGGTAATATTAATGTTGTTATACAGAAGCTTTACATGAACGCATATGCATCTGCCACATGCACGGTTGAATGCACAATCAAAATGCTGGTAATGAATTTTCCCACCACACATTTTCGATGAGCAATCAATTCGATTGCGGAATAATTTTGATAAAGTTTGAGCAAAATCATATTTTAATTCATAGTCGGCTCGGTGGTAATCATCGATGGCAATCAGGTCCCGTGGCCGCATGTTTAGATCGGAAAATGGCGGTGACGCTACTAGCTCGCCTGTGTGACCCCTCGCCCGTACAGCTACATAATTGCATCAAACCGAACGTCATTACCGGCAGGACAGCTGCCAATAATTAACGCGAATGCTTTTAGCTGATTTATTGCACTAATTCCTACGCAAATAGGATTTCCGGTACCATCGCGCTCGTTCCGCGTGTAAATGGGGCAAAAAAGCTCACATCTGTCCGTGTGTTTGTAATCAGTTTCCGCACCGCATCCAAAAGCACAAAACGGGGCGACGGAGTTGGTGTGAACAATAAATCAGTGCCGTACTGGGTGCTTTTTCGGTGCTGGCCAATTACAAGGTCATTGTTGATGCATGTGAAACAATTTGATTAGAAAAGGTTTAACATTAACTTTTCCAATGGTACGATGCAACAGACGATGTATATTGTTGTATTGCTTCAACCGAAAACATTGTTGTGCTTTGAAAGCTACTCACAACATTTTTGCTTGCAGCAGCAATGTTTGTTTGTCCAGTTGCGCTCCTTCAGAAAGACGTTCCGTTCCATTTTTCATGACCCGAACACATTTCAACAAAAAGCAAACAACAAAACCAAATGGCCAAAGTGCCATAAAATGCTTACCAACCATGCAATGGCAAGCGAAATACTCCACTCCACATGGCGATTCGGCTGTTCGACAGTTGTTTCGCTGCAGATACCAATTGCTTTCTGCAAACGCACTTACCCCGGGACGCATAAAACTTGGAACGGTTGGTGTGACCGGGAGTGGTCATGGTAAGAGAAATCGGTTGCTGCTTGTTTTTCTTTTCCTTTTTTGTTCCTTCCACTTTCGAGGTTCGAACGGATGAACTGGGCTGAGTTTCCCCGAACCGTGCGAGCTCTGGTCGAGCTGGCTGTGTGAAGCTGCTCACATGTTGTTGATTTGTGCGTTTCCAGGGAGCTTTTTTCCCCTGTTCGGGAGCCGGTTCAAGACGGCAAGGAAGAAGGGAGGCATATAAAACCGAACCCGAAAAGAGCACACCGGGCCCGATTAAAGAATCTGCTGGACCGCCTGGCAGGGTTGTAAAGGAAGGTACACGGAGAAATAAGTGGAAAGATATTATTAGACGGGGGTTTTGCTCAATGTGCGGAGTGTTGAAGCCACGGCCGCCGGAGATATATGACCTTTTGGAATGCTTCTCAAATTGGCAGCATTTACGTGTGAATGATTACGCCGGGTTTCGGGAAACGAAGTACCACAGAGCAAGAAGGCACAACCGTCCACCGTAAATGCGTACCGAGAGTAAACCAAACACGAAACACACGCAGATGTTTCGTTTATGGCTGATTGCGAATGCCCGAATGCAAGGACTACGCGGTCCACTTAAGGCACACAAACGAGCACACACACACACAGGCCGGCATACACACGTAGCTCGATCGACCCAACTGTCCGGATTTGATTCCGTTCAAACTCCTGCTGATTATTATTCTGACAGAAATTATGAGCAATTGACCTCCTGACGGTAAGCACTCTGGTAGACGAATAAAACAAACGCCCGTTTCGGCAAATCAATCTACCCAGGGTTGTGGGCGTTTGGGCACACCAGCATAAAAGGCTAAGCAGATCAAAATGATCTGCCGTAACGATAACGGTAGCGTTGATAATGGTGATGATATAAAATAAGGCGAATGGAAGGAGCAGAAAAAAAACCCGTTAACGAAAACAACCCGACCCAGTTCCAGAAACGAAATACTGCTGTAAAGATGGCGCGTGCTTGCACACATACACAAAGAAAAGAAAAAAGAAACCCCTTACTGTTAATATATTTGGTAATAAAATAAAAGGATGGAAAATGAGCAAATAAAAAAGAAACAAAAGCAAAGATGGAAGGAGAAACAAAACACACTCACACTATAAACATCAAATCCTCCGTAGCAGATGGTAATCAAACGCAATCCGACATTAGCTATCAAACAGCTAGGCGGATCGATTGTGGATGCCAAGTGAGCGAAGCAGCGCATATAAATCAAACAAAACTGAAACGATAATTCGATGCCGATGAGAAAAGCGTTTCAATCGAGTATAGGAAAACAAAACAAAACAAAAAAAGCGATAGAAAAATCAATAAAACGGTTATAAAAACCTTCCACTCTCGGAGAAGGAAGTAAAACTTAGCGATAAAGGCAAACAAAAAAATACAACTAATGACTAAAGACAAACACGACACTTGTAAAAGCGGTAGTAAGAGGAAAAAGGATGAAAAACGAAAAAGAACGGCAAAAGAAAACATCGTAGCATATAGAATTAACAAAATGAAAGAAGAAGAAAACCCAGAGAAGAGACAACAACAAAAAATAAACAAAAAACACACGCAAGCAAAAGGAAAAAAGGTGGAAAAAAACACAAAAGAATCGAGTAAATGTTGAAAACGTAGAATAAACGAAGGCGGAAGGTGGATAAGCGAGTGAGGTGAACGATAAAATTGAACACAAATTATAAATAGGTTATAAAACAAAGGTAATTTTTATTGAAGGAAAATGAAAAAGAAACAACTGAAACACAAAAAATGGAAACAAAATATACATAAAAAATACTGTTTTACGCTCGTGTGTTGTTTTTTTTCTTTTCTCACAATGTTTTCCTTTCCTTTCGTTTTCTTTTTCGTTGTACTCGTGTGTGCTCTTTTTCGCACAGTGTTGTTTTTCGGTAGGTTGGAAAATGGTCGGAGTGATGTTTTGTTTTATGTCTGCTGCCAGTGCCTATTGCATCATCCTCATCCTACGTCGAACAAATGGTTTGGGTCGTCGTTAAAATCCTGTTTTTGTTCATTTTCCACGCCGTTTTCCTTCGCGTTTGCTGTCTCTTTTAGGCTGTTACAGTGTACAGGAGCTGTTTTTTGCTCATCTTCGTTAGTATTACGCATTTTTACTACCACATGGGTAGAATCATTTAACGATACTTCCACTCTTTTGCACGCTCTCTCCCTGCCTCACCGATGATTCACTCATTTGGCTCCATCTTTTTTTGCCATCTCTCATCACTTCACACAAATCGCGGAATATTTTTCCAGCCTCCCAATTCGCGACCATTTACGATTTAATCTGTTTCCCATTCTTCAAATCGAGTGTACAAAATGGTTTCGGTTCCGAGCTAACAGAGCACTGGTTTCGGTCTGCGGTGCGGCTTTGTTTTATTTGCAGGATACCTACGCGTCGATGGTTTATGTCTCAATTTTCGCCTTCGCTCGATAATGAAGTTGTGCCCAGCCCCGAGCTCAGTCGCTCGCTGGCTCCCGCCTATTCTTCGGCGGGTATTTGAATGTGGGCAACAACAAAAAAAAAACGAACAAACCACGCAGCCAATTTGTGCAAACGAATGTCGACGGTGCTGTTGTCCTTTGGTGCTCAGTTTTCGGGGTTTAAAACATCTGTACAAAATGGATCGTCTTATATTTTTTTTGTTGGGAGATTGTTTTATTTTATTTTTGCATTTTTCGTTTGTAAATTCTTGCGTGCCGAAGACAACGTTAACGATGCTTGTAAAAACGTGCAGCAGTTTCGCAAATTGAAGCAACAAAGCATAAAAACGTACTGAAACTTGCGGAATGGGAAAATGGCTTTCCCACTGCTGGCTGCCTGCGTGCTCTCCGAAATGAGAAAATGAGCCCATTAAACGCCTGTTTTCGACCGGCATAAAATACATATTTATTCCCCAGCTCTACAAAACCACGGCACTGTACGTCAGGACCAGAGCAGGACCGAAATAGGTTTCCATGGTTGCAGGCCAACGCGGCCGATCAACCGGAACAGTGGATGTAAAAATTATCTCCCAAGATGACAATGGGGTTGCGTAAAGGCAAAGCATTTGTGTGTGACGCGACAAACAGTACAACAACAATCTGGCCCCATCGACGACCGAAAGACACAATGGTACAACGTCCATATCAAGTTTTAAATCAAACGAAAGTGAAAGTGCGTAGCCAAACCAAATACCACAGCATCGTTTCGCTTATCGTTGCGATTTCTTTACTGCCGAACGAACAGCTAAGCTAAGCAGCGATTGCTCTTTGAAGTAACCACCACCACACTGTTGGGTCTGTTGTTTGGTTTGGTTGGTTTTCGCTCACTGTGGCATTCCAGCCGACGATAAATTACAACAATGAGCACATCGCTTGCTGGCCTATGGATGGGTGTGTGTGTGTGTTGATGAATTTGATTACGAGCTGACGATAGAAGCGACTCAGCTTCGGAAGATCTAAGACGCAGCCTTTTGATGTTAAAGTGAAGCAGATAACGAGGAAACATCAGCGGACGTAAGCGGAACTGGTGAATGGAAGGATTAAACTCATCACCCACGTGTGTGCTTCCGTTTTCCAGCTAGTCGAGGTTTCTTCCAATGCATCGCACACGTATCCCTATCTAAAGAGCATCGGGTCTTTAGCAGCAAACAATGGAGAAAGCACACAGGCAAAGCTTGCTACCGGGACTTGTTCTCTTCGTTATTCGCACGTATTCCCATATGCGTGTGTGTGTGCATGAGTTTGTGCGTGTGGGAAGAAAGTGGTGGCCGGATCTCAACGGCTTTGCTAACAAGATTTCAGGAATTAACAGTACTTCGGATACTGATATTACGGTAAGCAACCTTCATCCCGTGCACGTAGCACAGGACCCGATTCCGCTTACGTGGATCCAGTTGTGGATAAAAGGCAACATTTAGCTCAATTTCTTCTCCGAATCCTGTTAGATTTATTGTGTCGTGCGATGGGGAACGATTGGCCCCGTGGCAGTGGTTCCGCAACAAGCGAAATGGGTAATCATGGTTTTTAAAACAAACAATTTGATATTATTTCAACGATATAAGAGAAGGAGATTTGTATGTTTTGATATTCGGTAAAATTCTTCAACTTGTTTAAGCAAACTTTTTCCTAAACATATGCTGGAAAGTTTTGAGTCATAAACATTATACGAATTATGTATTATTTTATACTAATTATTTTTGAATTAAATAAATTTTTCCATTCTTCTTGCACATTTTAAATGAAATGTGAATGTACAGTGACGCGCTGATTATCCGGGTGCCATTTAACCGAGTGTCTTATTGTCCGTGCAGCTCGAAAATAACAAATCCAAAGAAAATTGGAGATATTCCAGGCAACACCGTTGACGGAAGAATTGAAAAACCTAACTGAATATTGATCAAACGAGGTAAAATTATTAAGGAAAACACCTTTAATTTCTTTTGAAACAATAAAATACATACAGAAATTATATTATGGTCTAAAAACAGCAGTTTCTATGACACATTGTACGCTAATTTTATCATATATAGGATATGTGCCTATTATCCGTGTTATCCGATTATCCGGCAACCGTCGAGTCCCGATGAGCATGGATAATCAGCGCTCCACTGTATAGAGAAAAATATTCGTTTATTTAAGAAACGATTTACTAAAATAGATAGATTAACGGGTTAATTATAGCTGTTTTATTTTATAATTAAAGTATGTACTTTTCGCTCATTTCAACATTTTTTTGTTTTAATTTTACACATTGCGTATTCAGACATTTGATTTAGTTATTAACAAAATCCTTTCAGTTTTTCTTTAGTTTTGATGTAGTAATCTTTTTCAATTCCTGCTGTTTTGTTGCCACAAGTTAAAATTATGTCTTTTCAAGGTGATTCAAATGTCTGATCGTCTGACTTTTGAGACGAAACCACAACGGTACTCTATCGGGTAAGTGTCCAATCTATCAAGTTACATGTAGAAAAGTTGCTAGGATATTTACATTAAAGATTTATAGCGATAAATCACCATTAATAGTATTGACACTAATTTGTGAAATAGATATTTTTTTAATTTAGTTTAAGTGACTAGTGATAAGTAGCACTGTTTTAATGATATGTTTTAGTAGAATCTACTAATCAAATGAAACATTATACGCAAATGTAATGACATCATGTCCACGAAGAGTGTATGTCTAATCAAGAGCCATTTCTATCATTAACGTGATTAACCACCAAGCGTCGATCGGTACAGGGACAAACCGTGCAAAGAATGCTCTTATTGCGATGGGCTATTTGCACACTTGGCCTTTCCAACAAAACCCCTTACGAACATCCACACCCAACGGGGCACAGGATTAAACTTTTGCCGGTAAATAATTCACTTTACTTCTACTGATCTGGTCTGCGCATACATAGCACCGTCCTTAACATTCACTTTGATGAGGCATGTTATGCGTGGTGACCGGTACCGGAGAGTGTCTTTTGCCGGTTTTGCTGATTTTTCGACCACCCGAAATTGGGTGGAGAAGGGTGAACGGTCACTGTGAACCTTCCACCCTGCCCCACAGCAGAAAACAGCAGCATAATGTTGTATTTTCCTAGCACAAACACAAACACCCCACAGCCGGAAGTCGCCATCCTAATGGAACGCAAGGATTACCTTTTGCGTACGTAACCTCCCGCCTTCGATGGATTTGGCTAAATGGGTAGCGTCGTACGGGTGGTCCACGGACCTGTCCGATTACCGATGCAAAACATTTTCCCTTTCCGAAACACAAACACGTTTAGGCAGTTGGTCCTGGTGATGTAGCGGCATGTGAGTGTGGTGTTGTGTTGATTTAAATTTCGAAAACACTCCAATGTATTTGCTCGCCTGATTGTCCTCAACATTTCTCGAGCGAGCCTGAAAACCCATCGTCCCCATGCGCAACACATCCCCAATGAGCAAACAACGGTGGCACCAGCCGCATGCCAAAGAAGCCTCGTTACGCAGCGTGAAGCTAACGATGTCCTTCCCAATCCCAAACCCCGCTCGGTGGAATGGAGTGTTTTCGCAGTACGCACGCACCGAAAAACCCTGCCGGGCATTCGATAGTTGACATGCCGTTTTCCTTTTCCGATCGGGTTGAAGGTGCAATGTCGTCGCCATACCGGTCACCGGTAAGGTGACGGTAAAGCGAACGGTTTTACCTTTGTGTGCGGAAGTTTCCGATCGGAGGGCAAAAGTTTGTCTTGCTGCACCGTGGCCAATCCGTACGCGCCAAACGTACGTCCATGTTTATGCTGCAAAGTCGCCCCTTCCTCCGCTTCTAAGCAGTGTTGGTAAGGAAAAGGTTGAATTGCAGTAGACGATTATTTACTGTGCTGACCAATGGAGATAGGAATTTGATTTCTGCTTCGATGAAATTCTGAGCAAACGGTAATGTTATGCACTCTGTAACGTGTCAACAAACGTTCTTCGTGTTTTCCGTAGTAGGCATTGGAAACGTTTGCCGGCATTGCACTGATCCTGATGTTTGATTGTAATAATTACAAAATGTTACGAAGCATTTCTCCGATTGCTGGAAAGGAACGTTAAATCAATAATCAATTCAACAACAACACCGTTGTGGTGTATCGAAACAAGTTAATCTGACAGCCAGGTCACTTATACATCCCTGATTGATGCCCGATAGAACGCAAAGCTTTAGAATGTTTCATGAACTGTCCAATTGTTCTATATTACATTTGATTCCTGTAAGAAATAAAGTGGTTGACGGTGATTTGTCCCGGATAGAACTTCGACTTCCTTTATAAATATGAAGGCGTTTCACCGAGTTCGTTCATGTTGCAGATGCACATGGAACGGGTGGATTCAGGCCATGAAATGTTTTTTTTGTGGATACAAGAATTCTTCAGACATTGTCGGATATGAAGGTGAATCATATTCGATGGCTCTTGATTTAGAAAGGTATACAGATAATTTTTCAATCAATTCTAATAGTGTTATAGCGCATGTGTCCGAGCATGCTTACCAAGGCCGCAGAAACGATTGATATTCCTTTAGATATGTCATCCTACTATCTCAATTATGAAATAGACCTTGGAGAACAACAATATCTTTACAAAATTCAATTCAGAATTAAACTGAATGTTAAAAAGCTGAGTACAATTTGGTCGATGTTTGGAAGAAATCAATAGCCTTGGTTCTTACTAACAATGTCATAAGTTATTGCAAACAGTCCTTGTGCTTGATTTGAACCAGAATATTGAAGATCCTGCCAAAGGTTGGATATAGTATTTGATAGACTTAGGGATCTGAGAAGAGACCACTTTCGGAAATGCGCTCAATTCGTATATGGATAAAGCATCCTTTACGCCTATCGAAGATTACTTTTGTGAGTTGTTTGAAGTGTACATAATGTTAGGAATCGATTTCCTTACCTTCTTGCCATACCACAAACACACACACACACACAACCAACGTGCATTGACGCACCTTCCAAAGAGACAAGGGAGCAGAGTTTTGCAATACGGTTCCCCAAAAGCTGTAACGCACTGTGGGTACTGTTATAACCGTACGAGAGCTGCTACCGACGACAAAAGAGGTCGATGAAAGGTTTTCATTTTTAACCATCATAACATTCCAATCATCGACGAAATAACCATAGCCCATCATTTATCTTTGGCTCTTGCCCGACCCGCAAACCATCACACGCTGGTCCGGGTGCGTTTGTCTTAAGCCGCCACGCTGCTGGGATTAGGTATGCCCGATTCTTTGGTGAAACCTTTTCCCGCTTTACTGTAAGATCGTTTGAAAGCCGATTCGGTGTGTCGTATGTTTCGGGCGCCCGTACGGAAGGTTGTCTAACACTGCAAGGGGCCAAACACGGCCCCGGGCACGCTTGGATCGGGGATCAGCGAAATATGCCAATTTCCCTTCGGCAAACCCTTGAAATTCAATTTATCTTACTTGCGCATGTGTCTGTTTCGCGTTGTTCGCTGTTGTACACCCCGTTACGTGTTTTGTATTTTTTACCTTTCCCGCGTTTTTTTTCATTTTTCGCATTTGTATAATGTTTTTTTTTTTTGTACACAAAACGATACAGCGTACAGCTTGAGATGCGGCAGTAATTCCCGTTCCCCCAAAACGGTTCCAAAGCAACTAGCGATGATGATGATGGTGTTGATAAGCGAAGAAAAATACCCAACAGCAGAGCATCGACCGGTGTGAGGAGTACGTTCGTAGCGTTCCGGGATGGATTCTCGTGGGACGCTTCACGGGAGTGTCTGGGAGTAACGTATGCCACAACCAAAAGAACCCTCCCCGGCACATACGATTATGCCCTCCCACCACCGAACCCTCCGCATCCACGCTGCGGATAGAACCCGTTGGGCTTATCGTGTATATCGATGCGTTCAGCAGCAAGTGAAACAATCCTTGGGCAATGTTTGAAATTCGTCTTACGCATCGCCGCAAAAACAAAAGGGCAAATGGGGGTGGAGGGGGTGAAAAAAAATCCCAAGGGAAACTCACTCGCAGCAGGGCGGGAAAGAGTGAAAAATGTTCGCTCCATCGCACCGGGCCGCCCCCCGCCGAATGGGGAAGGATACGAAAAATTCGTATACGCCCCGGAACTGAAAGGGCAATCCATGCTGCCATGCGTTGGCGTATAAGAAGCCAACATTCCGGTTGGCTGCGGGTAGTTTATCATAATTCTACCATTAGGCGTAAATATATTATCATTATTGTGATGAATTATTAAAATCCACCCGATCGCCCGGCCGCCTGGCTGGCTGGCTGGCTGGCTGACTGGCTCGGGAGGGTTTCAAAAACTAATAGACCCCACGCGGCACGGCTCACGGTACGGGTGGATGGGGTTTGTCGGTTTTCCAATGTGGGATTATTTTTGCTTCCACCAAGGGAAAACTCACCCTTTCGCTCGGGCAAACTTTGACGGCTTCTGGTGGGCGAGAAAATTATGCTTCTCGTTACGCACATTTCGGGGGTTTTGTTGTGCAGGAAAAAAAAGAAAGAAGGAGAGCCGGAAAGTAATTAGGCTGAGCGTTGAAAACTGATTTGGGAAGTGTTTGTTAGGTTAGTAAGGTTAGTGCTTACAAGTAGATACATCGCTTTTATGATGTTAAGCATTTTTAGCACCGTGAGGGGTGGTTTATAAGGGAAGCATAATGTTTATGAAAATCACATTTGCTCAGAAACTTTACTCCTCTCAAATTCTGCAACACAACACCGTTTACTTCCCCATACTTCACGGAATATAACAAGTGGTTTACTAGAAATCACTAGAATCCAAACATTCGCCATCTTGAAGAGCCGCTCAAGCTGAAACTTTTGGACAGCTTCTACGCAGAAGGTTCCCTTTCCTTGCGATCGCTCTGTAACACAATACCGCGGCCATTCGCGATGATAAGCAAGCGCATTTAATGGGCTCCCATGCCAAGAGCTGCTATTTTCAGTGTTAATAAACAAGGAGATTAATATCAATTTCCATTAGAATCAACCTTCCGTACACACACGGGCAAGATGCAGCCGAAGGGATTGTTGTTTTCGCTAAAAGGAAATGCGCGTCTCGCTACCAGTGCGGTGATGCGGTTGGCAGTAATGCAGCAAAACATTCTTCGAACCCAACCAACTGTTTACGATGGGTGTGTGTGCGTGTAGCGTGTGCCACATGCAATCGAACGACATGCATTTCGCCCTGGTTGCCGGCGTGCACCGATACATCTATCATCATCGAGCGCTCGTACGGTGCAAGGATGCATCGAAGAGTTGGCCCGTAATCATAACAACCCTACCGTTTCGATGGAAGTTGGTTGAAATGTTTAGAATACACTGCTTACCTTCTATCTGATCTACCGACTCCCCAACTGCAGCCAGCGCTGCATCGGTAGCGCCACATTGTGAACCTGTGAGCCCAAGCGAGTCACTACCATGGCGGTGCGGATGTTTCACTGCGATAAAATGTGTGTCAAAGTGTCAACAGCAGTTAGGGTAATTGATAAATTGTTAGTAGATGGCGCCAGTGCACTCTGCACTCTACCGTGCTACAGCAAGTCTAGGAAAGAAAACTTTAAAATATATACTCACTTTAAGCAGTATTAGCAAAGCGATGTCTATAGAAGTTAATTGAAAGGATCACAAGTAAGTTCAAGCTCAACAAAATGCGTGCAACACTTTTCTGCACTTTTTAGTACCGAACTCACTCTCTTGGATATGTTTGTTCCGCCATAAACGAGCGAGTTATCCGAAAAAAGTTACTGCTTTTGCCTTATAACGTAAGACGTATCTCTTGCTCTTTCTCTCTCTTTACCTAACGCACACATAAGTTCAAGGGAAATATTTTAATTAACCTCACCTTCTCACTTCTGACCATCAACCTTCAACTTTGCAAAATGCAATTGACTCGAGAGGAAAACTTTGCGAATAATTTGATTGATATTCGTTAGCGTGAGGATCGGTATCGATCGATAGCAGCCTTCCCGTCCGCTTGTCGCTCGGGCATGCTCCACCGTACTGGTGTTGGTGTCCGCTGTATCAAAACTAACGATTTTCCCAGCGGAAATAAAAACAAAATCGAAGTGGTATCTCTCGCCGAATGACCTTCGTGAAGCAGCGCTGCTTGGGGTAGAACTTTTTCTCATCGTAAACTAGAAAGTTTCTGAATGGCAAAATAGCAGAGACAAACGCGCTCGGCATACTGCCACGAACTGCGACGCTGAAGCATGGGAATGCAAAAGGTTAAAGGTTTTTTTTTCTTCGGCAATAATGTCACTGGCAACTGGATGGGAAATTGGAAACGATTGTGAACGATCCGGTGGTTTTTCGTTTGAAGCTAACCAACTGTCTGAACAAACCCCGTCTGTAAGCATTCGGCCAGCTGCAGCTGCGTTTTTCGACACCATCGAGCGGTGCCCTTTTTTTTAATCTTGTAGATTTGTCAAATTCAAATCACACACTCCAATCCCAGACCATGGCTTCGGATGGTACTGTGTCATTTTCTTCGTCACCAATCAGCAAACACAAACCACTCAAAAACTCTAACAAATAACAGCAAAAGCAGAAAAAAACGGACTCCCAAAACTACTTTTGTTGATAAATCCCCCCTCCGGTTTGGGAGTTTGGGAAACACATTTTGCGTTGAATTTCGTGCTGTATGGGATAAGCATTGTAAAGCTGCATGCCTTCTAAGTCTCATAAGTCTTCGCTCTTGAGTGTGCCGTAGCCGGAGGTCAACGTAAATAGACGCTCCGTTCGGATTCTAGCAAAATTAACAAACAAACCCAACGGAACCATTTGACCTTTAAGACCGGGAGGTGATTTTTCTTTCTTTGCTTCGGCTGACCACTACACCAATATTCAAACCAACATGGGCGAGAAAGTCATTATGCCAATTTTATTAAGTGAAAACTGTTTGGACCACTTAGCAGCATGGGAAGCGATAAACGGTTTCGGTACCGGGGAGTCACCCAGATCGATCCATCTCTCCCGGGAACAATGGCCCTTCGGTATGTGGGAATTCGAATGGTGGAATCGCTGCCAGTGCTATGTCAAAACAGCGGGAAGCGACAGATTGATGTGGAACATTTGATGTTTTTTTTCTTGTTTTTGTTATTGAATGTCACCCCACAAAAGTCACCAGAAGGTCTACACGTTACAATGGATCCACTACCGAATCGGGCACAAGACGAGAGTAGGCGCGTCGACTGTGTATTCCTTTTTTTTTTTTGGTTCGGTGGAGACAGAGCAAGGACACCGCAGGGTAGTAGTGTAGTGTGTTTTCCAAAACATCTCCTACCGACTGCACCGCGGCCGAATGTGCTTCCATCCAGACGTCCAAGCGGACGTGGACGGACCCGGAGAAAAGTTGTCAATTGTTGTCGGTGTCTTCGGGTTTGATTTCGCTTTTTCTTCTCCGACCGGCATCATCTGGTTAGGCTTAGCTAGAAACCCAACACTGTCGCTTGTGTGTGGATCTGGCCTGCGGCAGTGAAATCGAGACATCGGGAAGACAAACAAGGCCGAATCACTTTGTGCGGATGTTTGGCCTTGCATAGTGGATGTAGTGAAGTTTTCGATAAGCTTGTTTGCCAACAGCGTTAGCGTGCCATCATTACCGATCGAGCTTTTTTTTTTGTTGCCACCGTAAAAGCAGTGGTAATAATGATGATAACGGCAGAGATGACACTTGGACATTTTCTCTGTTTTCGGCAGTGGATTACCGATACGTAGGAGCAGTGTCTTCGAGCTGCTGTTACAGCAAAGTAGATGTTGCTTTATATGACATATCCGTCAACCGCTAAACCATTAGTATAAAAGAATGGAATAGTTGCAACTTTCCAATCAGTAAATTATATGGGGCGGTCCAGGAAATCAGTACAGAGAACATACCGGACCAAAATCCCATCCAGACCAATCCTTCGGACGTAGGACAGACTATTTAGCTACGGGTAAATAAAGTCACAGAAAGCCAGTCTAGGCAGGCCTAGAAATCTGGACATTGTTGTACCGTACTATTCATTCGCATAAATTAGTGAATTATTTGTAGCTATATTATAGCTATAAAATTTACTTTTGCTTCACTAAAATTCGTAAGGAATAAATCATAAATAGCATTCGGCAAAATTCCAATGCGATAACATCAAACACTAATGTAACGTGAAAAATCAAACAAATATCATTTTTTAAAAGCAATTTCGATTTACAGCACATAACTTACGGCGCGCACCGGTGCTCAAAAATCTTGATTAAATGAAACAGAAGAAAATTGGCTGTCCAACTGGACTGGACGAGCAATGGAAACAATTCCAGCTTCAGCGCAGAAAGCGAACCAGGTCAACAGTATTTACTCTGCCCCGTTGCTCCGTGCACCCGGGCCGGGGTATCCATTTTGTCGCACCGGAGTCCAAAATACCCCTAGCACCCTCAACGCTAATCCTCTCATTCTTTTACGTGTCTTATGTAGTCGGCCCAAGCACGCCGTTGCCCGTTCGTTGTCCGTTCGGATTCACATATGAAATCGGGGTGGGTAACTATCCAGCTAAAGCCTTTTAGCCCTATGAGCCCCGGCGTATATCTCCGTGCCATGTGTCCGGAGATTGGTCGCCACTGGTCCGTGCCTGTTTTTCCCCCCCTAAAACACCACTTTCCGCTCACTCTACCCTATTTTTGTTATAATAAGAAAATGAATGGAGGATCAGATTGTGCCACGATACGGATAAAATTGATACTCGAATCCTTCTTTTTCCCGGGGCTTTTGGGTTGTGAAGAGTTATGAGGTACGTACGAGACTGTGACCAGGCACGGGGAAGGGTGTGTGAGAGAGAATGTTGTACAGAATTCCAAAGAGTCTCACACACACGCTAGTGTTTCGGGTGTCTATAAATACCTTTTGTGTTGTGTTTTGTCCGGTGTTCACCATACATAATCACACGGTACCATCTTTAAGGTTTGGCGTTCGGTGGGGGGGAAGGAACCTGCTGGACGCTTCGAATTTGGTTCAAATGACCGAAAGATCGTCCCTGCCTCTCTTTCTTTCGATTGCTTTGTCGAAACACGGTCACACATGGCGAAGATATTGTGCCTTTCCGACACACAATGTATGCATTGACGTACTAGCTCCACTTGTCTTTTCTCGCCTATCGGCGCCTGCGATCTTCCCAGCAGCGCATGGTTTTGGGGCAAAATCTATTCTACTTTGCGTGATTGCTCTGCCGTGTTTCTATGGGATGGTGATTTTTTGCCCACCCAACAAACGGCCCCCCTTTGCTGGAATAGGCACACGTGGGTGACACTGCGAAGAGTGATCAGAGGGCAGCAGCGCCCACCGAAACAGGTTCCACTTTATCGGATCACAATCATCTCTGCTGTCGCGCACCGGCAAAGCACATGGAGGAAGCAACGGTGAAAAGACATTTATAAGACACCTCGGGTCGATTTGAGCGTCGGCTCAAATGCTGCCCTGTTCACCACGCACGAAGAACGGGGAAAAAATCAGGACAGAAAATCACCCAACGTTAACGTAACAGTAATAGGCTCATCCTGTCCGGGGTCAGTTATGCTTACACTGGGACTGGCTGTGAGCCGGTGTACATGTCACGCCGGGAAGCAAACCTGCCAACGGACAGGAGGAAGTTTCAGTTTTTATTTGGCTTTTAGATAAATCACGTCAATTTATGGACTGATGGTGCCGATGAAACCGAGCGTCTGCCACACTACGGAATTGAATGTTTCCTTACTTTTGTGTCCGTTGTGCCGACACGGGATGTCGGCTGCAGGAAGGAAGGCGTAACGTGTCAGTAAAGTTAATAGACGTAGGTTGGTAACACAACTGCTGCGACTACGGGAGAGTCTCAAGAGAACCAGGCAATACGTTAAGGTAATCATTGTACTTCATAAATAGTTTTGTACAGACTTCAGAACGTCACAACGAAAGGCATCCCCATTCAAGCACCTTTTAACCTAATGATATTGGTGAAGTTCATGTCTTCAAAAAAGAAGTTGCTATCACCGAGTATTAGAAACCCAAAAACCACTCCTCGCTCGAGCATTCCTCCAGACATCTTCAGAACGATGCACTGAAACAACTTCACAGCCAAAGCTCGTTACGATGCTTTGTTCGAGCGCAAGCGGGGTTTTTGTTTGTGGATCGTATAAATTCATGAAATCACTTCACAAACAATAACAGAAAAACCCGCGAAATGTTTACGTTACTTCGGTGCGCGCAACAAACAAACCCCCATCACCTCCCGGTTGGGTTGGGATATGAATATTTGGCGTCCCCCATATTTTCCCAATCGTACCGTACGCAAATCCGCTCGTATGCAAATGCGGCACGCTACTACAGTGCATCTTCACATCCCCACTCGGGACCGTCTTCACATAACGAGCTGAGCTGAACGAAAGTGACCGCAAATGTAGGTGAACGCAATGGCGAACACAACACAAATCGCATTAGGAAAACACTCACTCACTCACGGGGCGCATTTCTGCAAACGTCTGTGTAAGCAAATAAGCACTTTTGCGGTCACCGTTCCACTGGTGAAAGATTACTAGCTGAGACAGTCTATTCGTTGCTTTTTTTTGCTTTTTGTTTCCGTCCTCCTTTTTCGATTTCTCGGAACAATCTACTCCCAGCGCCACTTAACCCGAAGCTCCAGTGAATTGGTATGTGTCGCTTTGCGCTTTCTCTCCGGTAGAACGGCTGGGGTAGAACAACCCCGAAGGTATCCATTTATCCGTTTGACTAGCGCTTAATTGATATGCAGAGAGCGTTATCAAATTCAAAACCCCGAGAACCGGCCTCCCGTATAAGGGCGGTGGGCTGGGCAAAGAAAGCTCCGACGGAATTCACATTTTCATTTAGCAGCACGTGCGCACAATCACGGAATCCAGTAGACCACCACAGATCGGACCACGACAGTGCGATGATGATGAAGATGATGATGACGATGATGTGCCATTTCATTTCTGCCGACTGTTCGGCATGTTCCGCACTATGCCAAACCGTGCGATTTTGTCCCCTTCCCCGATGGAATTGATTATAAATGTAGATTGCGATTTTATATGCATATTGCCTTTGTTGACTGGGAACCAACGTGCGCGTAACGTGGAGGGCTCGAGATATCGCTACACACCCAAACACATCGTTCACATAGAACTTCGCGCACCTCAGGTGATATCCCACGGTGAGCTTACTGTGGGTAGTTTTATTCACAGGACCACCGGATGAGACTGTCGCTGGTACGCAACACGTATTGGGAATGAGGCTGATGATGAAAGAAAGCTACCCCCACACAGCGATGAGAACTGTCGTCAAGTACAGCATGACTTTGACGAAGTGTGCACCGTACGCGTCCGCTGGGAACGCAAAAGTCCTGCGTAAGGTCCGCCGGTTCTTAATCATTAACCGGTCGAGTTGCATGGGTTTGAAAAACGGGTCAACTTCAATGTCCTGACCCATCAAGTCAACGCAATTTCCCGGCTTGACGGGCTAACTTGATCGTGCAGTGCTTGGTAAAACCTACAAGATTGACACCTATTAAATGAGTAGAAAATGTTTGCTTCTGGAAAATCAAAATACAGAGCGAGTACTACATTTCAGTGCAATCCCATGCTGTCACACGTGCCTTCCACACTCGGAGTAAAATAAAGCAAACCATTGATGGATAGCAAACCCAATGTGGAATTTCGCATACCAAAAAGCCACCCAACAGCACGCATGATCCTTTTCCGGTCAGGTCCGGTCATCAATCATTTAAATCCTTTCAATTAATCCTCGTGACCATGGCACAAACCAGACACTAATCTATTATGAAAGTTCGGTCTCCGATGGGACTAAAGGAGCTTACTGTGTGCCGGTTGCATTAACAGTGAGTGTTTGGTAAATGTTTCGTTGCAGCTCGAATTAGAAAATTTATTACTTTTTACATAAATAGATGAACGAAAAGTAAGCACACCGTCATGAATGAGTATCATTGAAATCTTTCTTAAATATAATCGTTGATGGACCGCAAGTAAAAGAGATATAAGCCCAATTAACATGGTAGCGTACTGTCAGTGAACCAACGACCATCCAACGGTAGGCCCGGTAGTGTGATAAATTACGATTGGAAAAAGCAACCGTTCACCCTCAGCTGTCACGATAACAAACTGGCAGCATTTTCCCCATGGGGGAAAATGCTGCTCGGTGTGAAGAATTGGACAGCAATCAAATCTATTTTTGACCTCGAAAATGAATACGCAACCGTACGCATCTGCTTGCATCTAATTTGCACCTCATCCGACAGCGCTGGGCACTGTGTCGGAGGCTTAAGTAATTCCGTACCGTGCAAAATTATATTTCACACCACCCCCGGACAGCACCGTGATTTGCCATCAGCCCGCGTTCCGGGTGCGTGGAGTGTACATGGTACGGGATTTATTATTGTGCCTCGATGGCTGTGAGGGCCTGTTTGTTCATCCGCATGCACACTGCACGGCACACCTGCAAGCAGTGCACTTGCCAACGCAACGGTTGACGCTCACGTGCAAACCTAATTAAACTTGAATAAATTCATGTGTCGGAAATATAGCACGATTTGTCATATCAAACATTTAATTAAATTTCGAAATCTGTATAATGGAATAATCGGAAACAAACAAAGTTCCCCGACTGGAAAGGTTGGAACCATTGCACACATGGATGCGAGACGCATTAGAACAGCAAACCTTGCGGAAACCGTGCAGCATGGAGTACATTTCTAACGTAGCAGCCGCTGGTGCTATTGTGCAGGGTAAGGATCAGGCTTGATGAATAATATTGACTCAAAAAGGTTCTTGTAAGATTTGAAAATGTTGCGATTTGTGAAACTGTCATTTTAAATTGATAGTTCAAAATACATTTTACTATCATTTAACTTAAGAAATAAAGCACTTTCGAAGGACCTGATCATGAACAGTTTATTGTATGTGTTTCTCATACCAATTGATGTATTCCACAAAACTGACCAGCACTGGACTCCTTCGCTTCGGTTTGAAGCTTTTATTGTTATCAATTCTAACAGGTTAAAGAAGTATGATGCCAGAAAGTCAACAAGCCAGATTGAGTCCAGTACTGAGAACGCACCATACCACAACCATGTGGTGGTGGTCCCACAGCAGGCTCCCTGCCCATTTTAAAAACAAATTCTACTGCAAGTTTGTTAAATTAATAAGCGATACATGATGCTTTTTGCTGTACCGCTTCGTTTCGACAACAAATGCTACGAATAATTCATCGCCCATGCGGGAGAAGAGCAACTCGCAACCGATGGTAGCGAATCAATTCCTGCCAATCCTTGCTTTGTTACGCTACGAGGGTAGAACGTACGGTAAAGCGCATCATCAGCATTGGTCTGCCTTAGCAAAACAACGATATTTACGATCGAAACATGTGTTTACACAACCTGGGCAACCGGTTTCGAAGGGCGTTTTCCCTCCCGATCCCCAGCACCGATGAGGCTGGCTGTGGCATTTTTCGTGCGCCAACTTCACGACTGTTCAATCACGGGGTTGGGAAGTATTTCGGCCAGCAATACTGAGTAACTGGCAAGGTTGCTGAAGGTTGAAAAAGAAGTACGCCTCCAAGCGCTTGCCTGCTCGTAAAGCCAGCTGGCCCTGCGAGCGCTAACCATCGTTGGGAGAAATATTCAAACCGTATCGGCTGTACACCACGGAAAGCTTGTGAGGGTCAACCCGGAGTTGAAATGTTTGTACTCGCATCGCCCTGAGTGGGTTGGTTGTGGCTTTCTACTTGATACGGTATGTAACTTTTGTAATAGTGTGTGTCAGAATTTATGGCAGTTTTCAGCTGACAAATGGTCATAATGCGTAATCATCATTATTCCGGAATTAATATTATTATGTTATTGATACGCTGTCATAATACCCACGATCGCACCGTAGTAAAAGCATAAATAATAAATCAAAAATTGCATGCATGATTCAATTTATAAGTTGATAAATCTTAACTAAAAGGACAATCGACAATAAACACAGTTTTAAGAAACGCGTCCTTGACGAAGTACAATGATGCTTTCTTTTGACACTTGTCGAACAGCTGGTAAAATGCGTTTATAAAAGTTGTAGGAAAATAAGCTCAGAATAAATCCACAATGTAAATTGGCTTAAAAGTTTGTGTGGAGAATTAAAGAACCAAAAAAACCCCCAAGTTGAACCTTGTCCCTACTGTTGTAATTTAAACGCAATAAAAATTAAAGGGAGACGCCTGGCTGATCATTCGAAATTGGAACAAAAATAACGTGATGGAGGCGCCTGGTTGATCGTTCGAACTGGAAACAAAAATAATGTGATGGAGACGCCTGGTTGTTCTTTCAATAAAATAATTGTACCAATGCAACAGACACATCATCCAAAGAAAAAAGAAACAAGAAACCTAAACTTGAAGTACATCTGTAATGCAATCGTGTAAGAAATTTCCTACAATGGTTTAACTTACAGATTATTATACATATTTTTAACCATTTGCAACCAACGATTTTACAACACAGCGATGGAGACGCCTGGTTGTTGTTCCAATTAAATCGTTGACACACATCGCAACAGACACATTCGCCAAATAAAGAAATATAATGACAACGAAACGAACTATCTTCATCTTAAACTTCATGTTCATTTGCTGTCAAAAATCCTGCAATGATTAAACGTACAGATTAGTACACATATTTAAAACTATAAGCAACCAACGATTTAACAACACAGCAAGGTATTTATGGTTTATGAGACCTTTTTGAAGTTAGCTTCTTTTAAACTAAATTTTGGGTAAAAAAATTGTATAACATGAAGAAACTGCAGACGTAATGTGATGCAATTAATCAACTTAATTGATTGCCAATACCACAGTCAAAATCATTATTTTCACCCGTTTTATCAAATGTGACGTTTGACTTTTTGTTTTGTTAAACAAACAGTTAGATCACCTGGTCTTATACACTTTGGTCAATACGGTCTGACCGTTCAAACCAGAAAAAATGGCTTATTCCATAAGATTTCAATACTTTTACAGGTATAGTAATCAGTGATTGTTAACCCAGCAGTAATGTTAACCGTGGTGTGCATTTTATTATCCCACAGTGTGGCGAGTGTGTTTTCATCTCGTTCCAGCATTCCATCAACAATTTTTTTAATGTCCCGTTCTTTCCAGCACCACCTACCTTCGTTGAATCTTAGTGATTATTTTGTGCTACGTTCTAGATAGCTTTTTCTGTGCTCTTTTACGCCGTGTGAGACACTCATCGTACCATTGGTGGTTAGCAAGCTGAAAAGCAGCACTAACGAACTGTCGGCCAGCGTGAGTGGTGTATTGGAAACAGCTGTAAGAAGCAGTCACGTATGTGTGTGTGTGTGTGTCTGTGTCTAAATTTGGACAATCTTGCCGTTCAACCGGTTGCCCGATTCTTGTGGATGTTGCATTCCATACAACAGAGGCCACAGAACGCTCTCCGTAACCATGCTTGCGCTTTCTCTGCTGCTGCTGCTGCTGCTGTCTGGCACCGTGGATTTCGTGGGCAGTGTTCACGGTGTATACAAACTGAAGGTGCCAGATCCCTCCCGAGGCTATCTATAAGTGGGCTTGCCGGAGTGCTTCCATTCTTCGGTACGGAACTGTACCGTTGGCAGCTAGTTATGTTTCTTTCCTTTTTTTTCGATTTTACACCATCCAGCGCGATGTTGTGATGGGTTCGTTCTCGCCTGCCGACTGAACTGGTGTGTTGTAATTTTTGCAACGCTGCCAGGTTCGTTTCGTCGCATGCTTCACCAGCTTCGGTGTGCTAGATGGACGCCATGCACTATCCATGGGAGTGAACCACAAGAAAGATGACGGGAGAAAAATTTCTTCAACTAAGAGAAACCATTTGACAGATGGTCTGTACGCGGGCATCGAGGCGCACGGACGGGGTATTATAGCCGTAAGCTTCGGTAGAGCGAACGCACCGGAACAGGGTCAGTGGCAAGTGTTTTAAACAGCGAGAACCGCATAAGCTGGCATGCATGGCTACGCTTCGAAGCCTCAACCGTTCCGAGGCCGGGCCGAGGAAGCAGCCTTTAATTTATAATAAAACAGCCTCCGGTGAAGCAAAACTAGCATCCACCACCCGGAAGGTTGTGTGCCAAATCGAGTGTGTTTAGTTTGTGTGAAACCGTAGCCATTTTGAAGTTGGACCATAAACTGCTTTCCAACCAGGGGGCGAACCAGTGTCTGTGATGCATGCACACACACTCACACAAACTCGTGGGGAAGGCAGCCAACTAGCCTTCGGGGTTATTACCGAAAAAGGCATCACCGTACCAATGGCGCCTGTTCTACCCAGCCAGGTTTACGCTGATGCAGGGCGAGACTGTACGCCAAGGGGGTGGTCCAGTGTTTGTGGGTTGTCATTCTCGTAGTCACCTCGCACAAACACACACACACACACACCCAGTGCTGGTCGTTAATTGTGGCTAATACAATTAGGGTGTCTGTGTAATTTTTCCTGATTGCCAGAAGTTGTTTACCTTTTTAATTAAAGACGTTCGCTCCGGGTTGCTTCCGTTCTCGGTGCGGTCTAGAGGGGTTAGCCTGTCCTTCCCGGTCAAGTCCCGGTAGAGCAGCGGATAGTAAACACATTCTCCGTAACGGTCGCGAAAAACCGCTTTCATAATGAATAAGATGGCATCCGTTACTCTTACCGAGGGGTGGCATTGACGTCTTTAAGTGCGATGTACCCGAAATAGGGATCGTTGAAGCTTATGGGCAACCTTGAGAAATGTTACATGAAAGAGCTAATGCAATAACGAATGGAAGTTTTTTTTGGCAATTAAAAAAGGTTTTTTCGCTTACAAATGCTACAGATGCTTATTTGATTTGGTAAATGGAAAAAAGAGAATAAATCGATTTATGTAATTCAAAGAATGCATTACATGTCTTTGAAGTATCGGAACCAATTGATGTACAAAAGCATTTTCTGCAGAAAGCTTAAATCAGCTTAGCCGTAGGAAAATTCTCACAAAAATAACGACACACATTCTGCTCCAGTTCCGCCCCCAAATCGCCAGTCTCTCTCCGCACCATCCCAGCTAGTTTCGAAAGTTTAAGTTCCATTTCTAATGGTCCCGCTGGCGTTCACGCGTTTGATGTACACCGAAAAGCACGTTTCTTTGATGCTCCCATCCACGTTCTGTTTGCCTTCCTTCCAGCTCTGCAGCAACATTTGCCGTGCCGCATTTGAATATATTTATTTGTTCGCCGTACCCCAACACGGGGCTAGCAATTCGGCATGGGAATATACAGCAAGAGCCGCGCATCAAGCTAACTTGGCAAAACTTTCGCCATCGCATATCGTCCCACCTTCCCAGGTGCCCGGATGCGCCGGGTCGGAGGGACTCCTAGGTGCGAACCAGTCCTGGGAGACGAATAAATATCGATCCAATCGCTCCCACCTGATCAATTACTCAGCTAAATAGAGAAAGTTTCCTCCCCACCGGTTACGGTGACCATCGTCCCCGCGACCGGAATTCACTGATGCCACTCGTTTGTTGTTGTTTTTCTTTCTCCTTCGCCTCTTCACTTTTCTGTGGAAGTTGGGCCAAACTTTTAGCATTACCAGTTTCGGGCTCGGGTTCGGTTTATCTCCCGAAAATCCTTCCCCTTAAGCCGATACAACGCAGCCTCCCATTCAGGCTCTTTCACTTTTCCGTGCCAAGGCGATGAAATTCCCATTTAGTGATTCTCCTCCTGTCCGAATCGTCTCTTCCTTTCTTCCCATCCCTGAGTCACACTGATCGGTTGTCGGTCAACTTTTAAGGCAAACTTCAACGATCAATGCAAAATTTATTATATGAAATTGACGGTCACCTTCGTTTACCCAGTGTGACCAATTGAAATTCTTGCGGTTCGTAGGTAGCATGGAATGGACGTGTGCTTAATGGTGGCACCGGACACAATACTAAACAACTTGCGTCACTTGTTGACAGGTCGATTATTTCTGCTGAAGTGTAGGATATTTTACACGCTTGCCTATTCATACACGCTAATAATTAAACAAAGAAACAATTAGTTTGATGAAGCAACTAATTATTTAAAGTCAATAAGCTAAAAGTGTATAAGAAAGTATATTATTTAAATTGCTTAACTTTTCCTCAATTTCAAACTATCATTTAAATTATCAGATCTTAAAAAAACTTCCGTTAAATTTGCAGTGATTATTCTAAGATTTCATAATTGAAGTTATATCGGATCGGATGTTCCATGGCCAAACCCCAGTGAGACTAGACTTCCTCGACTGGAAGCAATTCCTACTTAAATGTCTTCGTTCTATTTGTTTCAATACCACCTCTCTGTATCTACTTTTCCTAGACACCAATAATCAAAACATTTTTTATAACCTAACCTTACACGCCAATGAAATTTATGGTTCGAAAAAGAAAGTCTCCCCTTGGAGAGATATTTTTCGTCTGCTTTACGAAAATGGTACGATATTAGGAAAAATTGTTCTTTGAATTTTTTAAGCAATCATTTCCGTCACATATATTATGCTCTAATTATGGCAGGCAGCTAGTCAGAACTGTCAAATCATTTCATTTGCATGGAAATGTTCATTAGAAGTTCTATTCACAGATTAAAATAATTCCTTTAGGACCCACCCCACGAACAGGCAGCTTTCAAGGCAGAGGGAAAAGGTTGGTACCAGCGTGGATTCGAAAGCAAATGCTACTTGTTTGGTGATGTGGAATAAGTAGCAAAATATGAAGAAGCAAATCTTTCTAGTTAAGAACAACAAAACAAACACACAATCCTCCCATCGGACCATCAGCCCATGGTTGATTTTAACTGCTGTGTCGTGGCAAATTGTCACCGTGGGCTGCTGCTTATTAGGGATAAATTTGATTGCACTTTCCACCTTGTTGTTTTTTTTTTTGTTTTGCAGCTAAAGCAAAGCGAAATCAAACTGTACGGCGAGGAAGAGAGCGAAAATAATAAAAAGTCAAATACAAAAACAGCCCTTACTAAGGGAAAGCGACTGGATATCCCCAAGCGCCGATAGAAACAACATCCCGCTTTCGGTTAAACACTTTTCGAAAAATTTTCTGACAGCGACAATTTTGCTACCCGAAATGCCACCGCGTACGGGTGGGGCGACGAACTAATGAATGTTGCGCCGTGGCTCGTGACGGGCGGCAAATAAAACAAGGAAGGAAGACAAAAATCTATGCCAAAGAAAACATTTCCACAAAACTTTTTTCTCCCTTTTGGCACACTTGCCGCTTTCACCGCTCGGGGAATAGTATATGAGTGTGGGAGTAGGTGAAGAATCGGCCATTCGGGGTCCTTAGCGTCTTGACTTTGAGGTGGTAACTCCCAGCGAGGTGCTGAGCGGACGAAAGTTGCTCTTAATTTTCGCCTGCCAAATAAAACAAACCTGCCACCCGGTTTCCGTACCAGGCCAGCCGGGGCCCAAATGAGTGCCCAGGGTATTCTCGAGGGCTCCGTCCATCTTAAGAAAACGTTTCCTTTACGTTTTGCCTCAATGGTTGGGCCAGTCAGAAACATAAACAACACCGAAACCGAACGAACTGATTGTACGAGCCCGAGCAACATCCAACGCTGAGGGAAGAACTCTTGGCCGGACGGAAAACTCGAAACGACTCGAAGAAAATACTGACGAACAGCTGTGTTACTTCACGCCCATTCTCTCGGCGTCCGTGTATGTCAGTGTAGTGCGGTACTTGTGTGCGAGTTTTGCACACTTAAAATGACCTAAATTAGTTACCCTCCAGTAATGGTCTCCACTCGAGCGGCCCATCCCACACTTTTATGCGCTCCGGTTCGTTTGGGGAAAAATGGGGAACGGATTATGATAATGTTTGCTTTTATTATGGCTTACAGTTTAATGTCACCGGTGTGCCGATGCATATTGCGGTGTGTTTGTGGCTTTTATTAGCCGATCAAAACTGGCGATACGTAGTGGCGTTATAAATTCTGCCATCGCTTCCATGCATACGGGAGAGCTGACGGGAATCGGAGCAATTGCTGCTGGGCCTCGTACGGAAAGGCATCATTATTTCCACCGACTAAAACATACACAAAGCGTTGGTCTCTGAGTGCGGCTTTGTGTTGCAGCGGGTTGGTGAAAGACCCGATTCGAAGCATTCGAGCACTTGCCGATCTTTCATATGATCATCATGCCACTCCCTCTCCTATTCAAAGCTTCTCCTTCAAGGATATCCTTTTAAGAGCTGGAACTTGTTCCCAAGGTTCTCAGAATCCCAAGCAACAGCTTCGATTCCAATTCCCGCATACACACACACACACACACACACACACACACACACACACACTTGGGAAGAGATGCTTCTTCCTGCAGTCTTCGAGAAAAACGGAACGGCACGTGCGGCACACACTTGCCGCAGCCAAACCAAACCATCGGGCACATCGTTCATCTTAATAAATGCAATATTTATAAGTGCACTTGTTTTTATGCGATTTGTAGCTGGAGGAACGAAAAGGTGCAGGTGAAAGCCTTCACAGAGGCTTCACTTTAGGAGCGACGAAATGAGTAACTGCAAACGGTCGGACCAGTTAGCAGTAACGGGAGCTTAATAGTGCTGCACATAAAACTGTAAAATTCATTGCCATGCTTTTGAGCTGGTGCAGCGTTTTTACCAGCTGTCTGGACGAGCGACAAGGCAACTGCATTATTGAAGCTAATGGATGCATTGTGGTTGCATTTTAGAAGGTGCCCCCTGGATACTGCCATTCCAAAGGGACATTTGCTAAACGATGTAAATTGTCACCATTGCTTTGCTGGTGTCCTTGTTTTTTTTATTATTCATTCGTTGCTTTTGTCGTAAAGCATTGGCAAGAAATTTGAAATACCATCACCTTCATTCGCAGCAATCATACTCCGGATTTTTGCTTTGTTTGCCAACGAAACTTGCTCCAAATTGACTGCGGCAGCACGTACACGCTTAACGCACTTAAATGTAATTGCAATCGGAACCATCGTCCCTTGTTTGCTTAATCAATTTGGTGACCGAATAAAGCCAAAAAGACACGCACAAAAAATGACATTCTCCCGGAAAAAAGCAGTCCCCAAAAAAGGCACCTCCACCCCGGAAATTGAGTGCGTTTAAACCGAAACGAACTGAAACTGTGCCACTTTACTATAATTGCCGTCATTAACCAATTAAGCGTGATCGATTTTCACACTTCGCTAGCGGCTGATCGCGTGGAAAGCGGTCCCTAGCGGAGTGCGAAACGGGCGAGGGCAGCTTAAAATATCCCTTCACATTAAGTTTGCTGTTGTAAGTTGCCTCCCTTCGAGTGAAAATTTCCGGAAGAAAATTTAACCATTGTTTTGTTGGCGCTTTATTTTATTCCTTTCTTTTTTTCTTCTAATGAACCATTCCACCATTTGGAAGGTTTTGTTAGGGACAGCCGTGGAATGAGTTACTTGTCGAGCGTTATCACGAGATAAAGTGCTTCGATTTCGAAATTGGAAATCTTAATGTCATTACGTTACCTACACGTCTGGTGCAGCTACTGGAAAGCTTCGCAATAGAAGCGATAAAAAAGGAAAACATAGGAGAGAAAAAAACGCAACCTTCCCTTCGATTGGTTTCGATTGCCCGCGCACAAGACAAAACTGTCACCCGGGAAAGGAAACGCAAACATCCAAACAAACTAACAAACACAACGGGACGCACCGAGTATCAACAGTGAACGAGATGGGAAAGACAGAACAAAACAAAAAAATGTTAAGCTTACGAAGCGCTCTACGCGAGAAAGGAAAAAGCTCCCCTCACTTGAAGCAACGGTATTAGGAGAATGCTTCTTTGGTAGGATGGCAATACACACAGAAAAAAAAACAGCACAAGAAAACCCAACGCAACGAATGAGATCCGTGAAGTTATCGTTCGACAGGATAATTGATGACAGTAAATAAACTCTCTCTTGCCAGCAACCGAGCCATCGTCTTCCATTTTCTCACTCCTCCTCACCATTAGCAGTAAGCTTTACGGTGGAGAACTCAAGCAGATAGATTTTCTCGCAAGAAAGACAGCTTGAAGTAGCACTATCGTAGCCCGGACTTAGCAAGTGGACTCGATTGGACGAGAATCGCAATGGATACACACAGACAAACACACACATAAACGACACTGTAAAAAGTGTGTCCATATCGCGAAGGACATCTTCTACCACGATCCGGCCATCTGCTCCGTGGCGAAGAGCGAAGCCACCTAAATCCTCCGTCACCGTCCCCGTCGAACCGCAACGCATTGGCGCTGGGGCGAAAAACGCATCTTTTGTGAATGGAAAAGCAGCAGCAGCAGTATGTGAGAACGATTTGAAAAACCCCGAAATAAGAAGGGGGAAAAAGAATCGTGGACAAAAGTTTTGTGGTGGTTGCAAAACGGAAGAATCTGCGGTGCACATAAAAACCACTTTCTTGAAGCTAACCACGAAACAAAGAATTACTGCGTGGCGTTGCGGATACCAGGCATTGCGGTGCATTAGAAAGAGAGAAAGAGAGAGAGAGAGAGAGAGAGAGAGAGAGAGAGAGAGAGAGAGAAAGAGAGCTGGTAAAAATACGGGAAGTACGGTTTTGTTTTCTTTCGGATTTGCTTGTTCAGCTGCGCGATACATCTGCACGATAGTGCCACTAACGTTGGGCTGAATTGGACTTTCCCTGCATCTAGACAAATACGAAAGACGTCACCGCACGGCCATGGATTGCCCGGAATTAGCCCCTGTGAGTGATACGGTTAATTTATAAATTATTTCCAGCATCACCGGCAGCGTCACGTCGCAACGGAACGATCCGATCGATTTTTCATTCCCCACCAAAAGTGTTGTCAGTAAGCTGTCCCCTTCCCGGATGGGCACCCGAAGCCCACCGAAATATCCCGCCACAGGATCAGGAGTCTTGTGGATGCGATGAAATAAAAATTAATTGCCAATTGTTGTAGGTTATCCAGCGGGGAAGAAGGAAAGAACAACCCAATTGATTGAATGTGGTGAAATGCTTAAACAGGGCTCTAGCCGTGGAGCTTTTATTCTCCATACTTTATTCCCATTTAAGCCTTGCGCTGATTCTCTCCTCACTGGGAGCATACTCTGATTCCGGTCCGGGGACTTAATCATCTGGCAAGGGAATTTTATTGAACATTGGAGTTTTATGAGTTCCACGAATTGAGTTTTTACTTAAGGGAAGTAAAAAGCGGTCGTTGCAATATCGTTCAAATCTAAACATAGTCTTGCCTTTGTAAATGAATGAATCTGTATATTAATATCTCATTTCAAATGTATCATACAATCTTCTCTTCCTAACCAATCACTTCCTACGTGTAATGAAGAAAAAAAGATCATCCAGCACATGCTTTATCCATCCATGCTCCGAGCATTTTATCTTCCCATCTTCTGCTCAATCATGTATGCAAATGTAAATGCATTAGCAAAAGAGTTTTGGTCTGAAACCTGGTTCTGCAAAAAAAAAGTTCGATAGTTTAGAAGTTTCTACTGCATACTTCCAAACAGGGCCATCGTTTACGCCCGTCTAATCTTCTAAATTAGTCTAAGGCAGGCACAAAATCAACATTTGCCGCTCCCAGCAGTTTAGAGCCCGTGAAGGATGAGGCCAAAACTGTGTGCCAAACCTGCTTTGGTACGCAGTGAGGAACACTTTTTCCATAAAGCACCGAACAATGCCGTGTTACGGGTGGCGGAATCTCAAGCACGACTGTCACTCGTATGGACAGCGACCCGACGCGCCAAGCTTCATACTGGCAAGTGCTGCATCAAACTCGCTCCTCTTCTCGCGGGGTCGGAGCAGGGGCGTGTGATGGAACGCGAAATGGAGCATCGGGAAAGCGGGGAAAGTTTGGCATGAAGATTCCACAAGAATAATGCTCTTGTTCATCTTTTCTTATGAGCTGTTATTTTGAATAAATTTAAAACTTTCTTATCATAATGCTTCCCCATTCGCGGCGCGTCCTGGGGATGCACCCCACACTGGTGACCGAGCACCGAGCACCAGCGATTTGGCTTCAGTTTTGTGGTCTCATTTTGTGTGTGAACCGTTTGGTTTGGCACGATGGTAATAGTATAATGCTGCATACACAAAGTGATACAACAAACAACAAGAAATAATGGCTCGGGATGAAGATTCGGGGCGTTGGAAGGTTCGGTGCGGTGAGCGTTCGGCTAGCGTTGCCTGGTGGCGTTGCAGCTAAAATATGAAAATCGTACCACACCCATACCCGCAAAAGCATTGCATTCACACACAAACTCCCTTCCCGGCCGATCCGTTCCGTTCCAACGCGGTGGTAATGCGGTGCAATAGTTTGTGGTCCATTCTTCATCCAAAAATTCCTGCTCGTCGCCCACGTGCCGACGTGCCCGTTTTGGTGGTGGTTTCTGGTGCTATCCAAGTGCCACCGCCCTGATGCTAGGGAACGACAAACTTTTATCGCTAAGGCACGATGGAATTCTTTCGATGGACTTCAACGTCCAATGTGCCAATAAGCGCAGGGCACAAAAGAAAGCCTTTCCCGTCCTATCCCAACCAGTGCAGAAGAAACAACCGACACACAGGGGGAAAACTTTGGCTTCGACACGTGAATCATCCCTGGGAAAGGTTCTGGTCACGTTGTTCGTGGTATTATGAAGATGTAGGAGATTCGTTTTCCTTCGCACCGTATCTGCTTCTTGCTGCAAAACTAATAAAATTGACGTTTTTCGTTCGCTGCAGGCGCACACGGCAAAATGCTTGTCATTAGTGTGATTAACTCATGGGGAAAGAGTTTAAGCGGAACAATGAATTTAAATTGCACCTAATGGTTCGGCACGGTTCGCTTCGTACTGTTTTACTTTTAACTATTGCCAATCTTTGGAGGGTCAGTTTTTTGTAGATTAGATTTAGAGAAATGGCATGCGTGTGCAGTTCATTCCAATAAATTGAGATCCTTCTTTGATTGTATAAATCATTTTATTTTAATTTATCGCGTTTGGCATTACAATATAATCATAGTACATAAATGTACAAAAATTTATCTTGCAAAGAAATATAACTAGATTGTTCTGTCGATTTAAAATCACTCAATTCGTATTATTACACAATCATAAACATGTGTTCATTCGTAAAGTGTACCAAGTACCAGGCGTCTCCATTATTAATTATTTTAACAAAAATATTAAACAAGCATTTTTCATACTATTTAACAAGAAAAATAATTCAGCTAAAAGAGTATACAAAACTCCCGGAAAGCAGAACAACCACATGCAAATATTTTATGCAATTAGGAAACAAGTGAGACACTTTCATCAAAGCATCAAACCCTACTGCCCTATTAAACCAACGAACGAAAGTATATTTTTTGACAAAATAGTCATAGTTCAGAGAAGTTAAGAATTTCA
Organism: Anopheles moucheti; assembly: GCF_943734755.1. Lineage (NCBI taxonomy): Eukaryota > Metazoa > Arthropoda > Insecta > Diptera > Culicidae > Anopheles > Anopheles moucheti. The sequence continues at coordinate 29,000,870 of NC_069141.1, forward strand.
TCTTGCCAAAATTATATAACTAGAATGTGCTGTCGATATAAAGTGAGTCAATTCGTATTATTCCACAATCATAATCACATGTTTATTCGCAAAGTGCACCAAGTACCAGGCGTCTCCATTAATTATTTTTTTACAACAATATGAAATAACCATTTCTCACACTTTTTACCTAGAAAAATAATTCAGCAAAAATAATATATAAAACTCCCGGAAAACGGAACAACCACTTACAAAACTTGTATGCAATTTAAAAACAAATGGGACACTTTCATCAAAGCATCAAACCTTATTTCGCTATTAAACCAAAGCATGAAATTATTTTTTTTCCTCCAGTTTATGACTAAAAACGCAACACACAGCAAAATTTAAACCATTTCAAATTAAAAACTTTCAGCCGTTCTTCCATCGCAACCGAACGTTTCCAGTCATTCCAGAAATTCACCCTCCAAAACAACTTCAGAACCCCGAATCGGTCCCCGTCACAGGACAGTTGTTTTGAATGTACGCTTTTCCTCGCCACTCGCTTGCTGCTCGTGTATATTACGTACGATTGTTGGAAAAACCTTTCTTTGCTTTTAAAAACTCGCTATTCCATTTCTGAAATGGATGGCCCAAATGAAACCCCAGAAAAAAAAACACAAGAAGGAAAACTCACTTTTGAATGGTTTAATAACTTCGAAAAACGTAAATTAAAAGCATCTTGTCCATCACACTCCGCACAAGCGTGCTGCAGTGAGCGTACCCATGGATCCACTTTGCCGCACTAAACTTGGGTAAGGGTAAGCATATTGTCCTTCGGTTTCGTTCACCAGACACCCGAGTCCCGAGTTGTGTACACACACGCACACACACATGAACGCTGACATGTAATACTTTTACGCCTCACACTCCCCCGGATTAGGGCCGGATTACTCTCGGTACTTGGTGAAAAGTTTTTCGCTTGACGAGACTGTGCACGTTGGGCAGACTTTGTCTGCAAACCGGTACACAATATGTGCGGAAGGATCAAGCATATACCTCTTGCAGGCCCACACACACACACACACACACTCGCACCAATGGCGAAGAAAAAAATAAATTACTCATGTGAGCATTTCTTGTCAATCCGTAGGCATCAGGCATCCCTTTTGCAAACGCGTGTGCAAAGTTTGGATTTTCATTTCCAGTTGCTTTGCGTTTGCTTGTTTGCCGCCCTTTTTTTTTGCTTGCTTATATCCGCATATCCGTAAGAAGTCGAACCGTGCCGCCTTGTCCTTCTCCTCTCTCCCCAATCGACTCCTTTTTACATTCGCTTCGTGCTGCTACACCCGACCGTTGATGCTGTCATTATGCTTGTTTGTTTGAAAAGAATTACGGAACTTCTATCATATCAGAAAACTTTTACCGGTACTTTCTGCTGTTCGTTTATGGGAAGCTGTTGGAAATTTTAGTGACAAAGTGCTCAACATCTCAAGATGCTCTGTAAGATGGGAATTAAAAAAAGTGAGAGAGAAAGAGAAAAACACACACACACTCGCAAACGAGGGCAAATGGATGAAAGATGAGGTGGAGAAGGCAAAGAAAATTTGTCCTCGAGCGCAGTTTGCCGTCAGACGCGATGGTTCCCCTACCTGCACTGTACCGCAACACGAAAAAAAAACAATCCCCGCCACGAGTTTATAGTTTTGTTCCAGTACTTCATTTATCTTCGTTATTCTTTCTCAAAACAGAAAAGAAGGAAACAGAAATAACTAACTTGCAAAAACATGACAGAACAATTTGACGAGTCAAATGAAGACAATCATCAGGGTTACAAGCGCAACGGCGGCACGCAAACGAAAGCAGCAAGACGATGATTAAAGTTTTGATTAGTTCTGTCAATATTTTGTTCGTTGTGAGTTTTGTGCAAATTTTGTGCGCTTGCAAAAGAAAATATTTGCATATAATTTTTGTGCTTCATGCTTAAAAAGGAATACTTTTTTCTCTAGCAAATATTCGTTGGCAAATTAATTTCTTGTGAAGAAACCTGTTCGTTGCTAAATTCACAATTGATATTCTTTTCTTTGATTACTGCTTAATTTTGATACACGCTTGATATTCAACTTTTAAAAAAATTAAATAACTTTATTTCCCATGTAAGGATTCGTATTGATATACGCTTGATGATTTTCTTTTAGTAGCTAACTTCATTCGAATAAACTGTTCTGATCATTTACATACCAAATTTCATTTGATTGATGCTGGAAATTGACTTATTTGCACCAAATTTAGCGTCTAACTCACCTTAATCAGTTCCTACCGTGATGTTGTCAATTAACTTCATGTAATCAATTCCTAATAAATAAACCATTTAACTACAACAACTGAACCTCAAACCAATTCTCAGCAAACGCGAACAATTTTTCACTGACAGCAACGTCAGCGTACTGTATCGTCTGTATAATTTATTAGAGATACCTTCTGGGAACAGTGGGAACAGTATTAAAATTGGACTTCTTTCGTTTGATTTCCCTTATTCAGTATTATGATATAACGAGTATTTCCTTTGTGAAGTTTCTATTTAATATATTTAATATTTTTACATATTTTTTGTTTCTTTAATCAAATTAAATAAAATGATTAATATAAAAAACAATTCGATCATTTTATTTATTTTAACTGCGTAACTTTTATGAAGTTAAAAATTTTACAACACAGATTTAATCAAAAGCAGTTTCGGAAACATAACTACAAGAACTCTGCTGATATTGTTATGTTTAGATTCAAATAAAGTTTAACAGGGTTCCAAGCGATCTAAAGCCTCATTAAATCTTAAAAACAAGTAAAACATTTAATTAGAAATAAAATATTTAAGCCACAGTAGTTGATAAACTAAAGGATATTGGTTTCGTCCACTGACGAAAATATTTTAAAAGAAGTTCTGTCTTTGCATTGACACCAGCAATGAGATACACAACGTCGTAATGAAATACATTGTGGTTTCTGGAAATGCAAAATTTTTGAAAATAAAATCTCCATAAAACATGCAACAATGCAAGAAGGTACAGCGATGACTTGCACCGTCCGACGACAAAGTTATTCCAAATTTTATCACCAAACGTGTCCTTCGCGTTAGCTCGTCGCAAGCAGAATCAGTTCCTTTGCTTTCCAAAATGAAGCTACCTTTTTAATTGCCGATTCTATCCCGTAAACAAGTCAGTAAAGACGGTAGAGAATGTATCACTTTGTAGCACAACCCCACCACAGAACGTACGAACACCCGTATTGTTTCCCGTCATTATGTAAATCTTTTCCCTACAATCATTATCGCGTTACTTCACCGGCATAATAAAAAGTCAATCATCACTTCATACCCGAGTGGCACACTTCGGCCCGCTGTTGGCCCACGTGCTGGGTTATGCAAAACGGAATCGAGGGAAAGAACAACGAATGGAATAATAAAATCGATCGGATACTTGGATTATTCAAACACTTGCCAGGCCGACACTTGACAATGTGGTGAAAAGGATGGTTGCACCCGTGGAGCAAGAGAGTGGGATAAGCAAATTTTATAAATTCCTCGCTGGGACGTGTTACGACGAGCTTCCCGGCAATGGTGCACCCGAGCAATGCCGAGCCGGGGACCAGTTTTCCATCTTCGGTCATGCGACAAAAATCCACTTCCTTCCGATTGACATCCAAATAACTGGGTGTGCTGCTGCTACTGCTGCTGCTTTGCTTTACCACCATACAAGTCACTGCAATGGAGCACCGAAAATAGAGTGAAAAATGCAACGAAAAGAAACAAAAACATCAAACCCAAATCTCCCCAAAGCACTGGAGAGTGCTGTGAGCGAAACGAATCGAAGCGATCGTGGCGGTACTCTTTCCGGACATATTTCAAATGGGAGTTCTGGTTCTGGTTTTGCACTCCATCCGCCTTTCGAACTCTACCTACCACGTACCGTGTGTAGGTTCTAGCCACTCAACCACGGAGGAAAACGAATGGTTTGGTAAGGATTTCGAGGTGGGAAAAGCAAGAGCCAAGTGGAAACAGTGAAAAACCAAACCCAACACAGCAAAAGGAACAAAACAGGGAGACTAGAAAAATGCGAAAGGCGTACAACCAAAAAAACCAACGAGACGCTAAGAAAAACTGTATCAATGTGTGTGCGCCATGGCAATATAGTCATGGAAGAGACATTGGTGTATGTTTTTTTTTTCTTTTCCATTTTCTTCACAAAATACCATCGTTTGTATCTTTTCAAATTGGACACTAACACTGTCACGAAAGTTTTCCGTTTGCTTGACGCGAAGATTCACGAAAAAGGGCGCACCACGCATCAAGAATGCGCGTCCTGTCACCAACGCAGCTCATCATACCATCATTTACGAGTAACAAAGCTTAAAACATAACCAAAGACACCCTCACAGCCACACCAACTCAAACCCACACCGGCCACACGGCTCGGGTGTTTTGTTTTTGCTTTTTTCCGGGAACTGGTTGGTCTGCTTTTAATATATTTCGTCCATTAGAAATTCAAATTAGCTACACCAGAAATCGGCCTGGAACCGGTTGGCGTTTGATTGCCGCAGCGGACACCGCATCAACCCCTTTTTTTTATCGCAAGTTCGCATTTTGTTTGTATGCTTTCGGGATGTTCGCTTTCGCCCCATTTTTCGCCCCGTGCGAGAGTGTCTCCGCGTACGCAACGAAAGTGGGAAGGAAAATATTTCAAGCATTTGCTGTGAATCAAACAGCAGCACCGATTGGAATTTTTGGTCTTACTTTCTCTTATTCCCATTCGCCAAACATGGCATCCATTTATACGATGTGTTTGTTTTTGGAGGATTCACCAACAAAAAAAAAACAACTGGACCATTTTCCGACGGCATTTCCGAACCGTTGGACGTGGGCCGGATATGGGCGGTTAGTGTTGTGAGTAAATTTATTCGTTCACACGCACTGAACAAGCACTCTGCAGGAAGAAAATGGTTCGGTAAATTGACAGCCGAAGAAATGGGGAAAACAAAAACTGTGCGCCACACTGAAACCACATTCAAATATGCGATCGAGTGTAAAGCTTGTTCCATTTTTATTGAAAAGTAACGTTTCGTTGCGTTAAGCGGGTGGAACAAAATCAAACAAACACAATTGTATACCACAGACGAAAGTATTTTCCGACAGGTACTCAGCCCTTTTTCTTCGGGGGACTGCACTGCATAAATAATTTATCGTTGTCATCCTTCCTGGACGGGCCATGTTTGCCAGAGCAGATAGAAAAACAGGAAGCACTACCGTGGGATATAGCAAACAAGTAGAAAACTCCGCTGTCTTACATCTGAGCGACAAATCAGTCTGCCTACCTTTTTTTTTGTTTAGCAGTTGCCTCATGGTAGACCCATATTTCTTTCACGCAATCAAATTACTCGGAAGTACATGCATTAAATAGAAATAAATTGTCATAGAAGGGTTCAATGATTAATCATTAGGTAATCGACAGACATACATTGCTGCAAAAGGATTTCTTCACGTAAGCAATTCTCTTATTTAGCACAAAATAAATAGGTAATTTACGCTCGGAAATTTACGAGTTGAGTTGTATGTCATGATTATAATTTGATGCGAAAAACACAGAATTACCTTTCGGGTTTCCATTCATTATTATAATAAATTGAAAATTTCTGCACAATAACTCTCAATTCAATAATTCAATTGTAAACACAAAAGCACAAAATCACGAATTTTTCCTGATCTTTTAGGAGCATGAAGGCTGTGTAGCATACCTGTTAAACAGCTTAAAAACATAGTTGTACATAGAGAGTACAAACCACAATTGTTCGTGGTTAACGAACGTGCGAAACGTAACGGAATTTTTAAAGTTCATGCAGACGTCAAACGTCTGGTTGACGTTTAAACAGTGACTACAATGTTGACATGTGTAGAAGTGGGAACAGAGAGCTCATTCGGAAAAACGAAAAAAGTAACACCCGCATTTGGTGCAATCGGGAAATAATAAAGCAAAACTGTAAAACAAATCCAACTGAATCCACAGCTAATCAACAAATCTAACTGAATCAACAGCTAATCAAGCTAATCAACAATGTAAAACTGAGTGTAAATAAAGATGCCTCAGCTTAGACTAGACAGAACCGTTCGGACTGTCCGTGTTAGATACTTTTCAATCAAACCTTATGTCTACTCATTACAAGAGCTTTGAGTGTCCCCCTGCCCAAGATAAGGCCTCAATGTCTACTAAGTTTCCCAGTAAAACGAATCTCCTGGAAATTCTTATGATCACCTGGATGATCAATGGCATATGAAGTGTGTGGCTATCGTAAATGCAGAAGGTGTTCGGAAAGCAATATTATAGCTGTTTTATATCCGTAGGTGCAAGTACCATAATCCCTATAGAAATATTAAAAATCTCTCAACAGAATGATATTGGATAAGTACATCCCAGAACACCACTTTGCGTTGAATTTTACTAGCACTATTAGCTCTCATTAATTCGAGTGGCAACCGGTGATGAGTAAAGCGCAATACGTAAGCTTGATTTTCTACTAAAAAGGGATGGAATTTGTCTATAATTTTAGGGTTTAAAATCAAATCAAATTACTATTCAACTCGCCAGTTAAAGTTGGGCACAGCCATTCACTTCCGAAAACACCTTCCAAGAACTCGTCCAGGATCAAAGGATGGCGATTTGGTTCTTATTTATTTCATTACTCACCTTGACGGGTTAGATTTTCTGCAAGCATTTACCCATCGCTTATTCATCTCAGTTGCTCCCGGGTTCGGTTTTGCTGCGTGCGTTAAGATCATTTACACCAGTACCACACCCTTTCCATTTCTGGGCCACCTCTCAAAACCAACCGACTCTACTATCCGCTTCTCTAACTAGGTGGCCGGTACGCTGTGTACACATAAAAATATGATTTATACGTTGCCTTATAATTTATTTTGCATAATTATCTTCACCGCTTTTACCACCGTGGTGCGGTTTTCGAAAAAGGCGCCAGTTTCACATTCAAAATGAACGGACTGTACGGACTGTAAGACTGTACGGTGCAGGCGCAACTTCGCAAATGGCGCAACTCGGCATGGTTTGCCAGACCTCGTTTTGTCAGTGCGGAATGAATTATAATTTTTAATTAACACAGAACTTTGCATTAATTCATGGTTCACGGATCAACCGGTGTTAAAGCGCAAAGTGTCTTTGTACCGTGCGCAAACACATCCAGCCGCACAAGTACGCCTGAACACTTTGTCCTTTCATATGTGGTTGAGCTTCGATGCTCTTAGCAACGCGGGAGCGGGAGACACGCGAAACACAAAACATGCACGTTGAAAAACCAAAAAAACAATACCCTGTTGTGTGACATTAAACGACCGTTTTGGTGCGCTTGGTAAACGGAAAAATCGGTACTGTCGCGCTAACATTTCTTTTGCTTGAGAGTTTCCCCGCACGGGCTGTTGGTGAAGGAATTTTGGCACCTTGACTACTTCATTTGCTAATGCAAGCTGAGTCTTCCCGATTGGCAACATTTGCCATTCGCAACACTTGAACTGTTTCTTTGGCGTTTGGTGCACGTGCAGTTCAGCCGATCGACTCTCGCCTGTGAACGTTCTTCCAGCCTTTGAAAAGGTGGAAAAGGAACAAGAAAAAAAAGAACACGGCACGAAACAACCTCGAACAAACAAATGACGCCTTCTTTCTTTCAAACATTCCGGGAATCCGCCTTCCCAATCTGGTTCGCCTCCCCACGGCAACGAGGCAAGATAATAATGGGTCGCGTTTTAGCAGCCGCACGTGAATGGCATCGAACGGGGGATGGGACCACACCCAATTCTTCCTCCGATCCGAAGGGTGTGCTGCGTTGAAGGATGGAATAATTTAAATATCGAATAATTTTTAATTAAATTTAATTAAGTTACACGCCGACACACAGCGCTCGCTGAATGTCCGTGGCACCGAAAATCCGCGATTTTCTAGCAGCCTTTCAACGGGGAAGCAACGGGCTTTTAGCGCTTGTGCGATTTTCTGCTTTATGGTCATGGTATGCGGATGTTGGGGTGAAGTGAAAATGTTTGCGTTTAAAACACCTGGCAGTGGGATGAAGTTAAGACGCTAGGATTTATTTAAACATTGCCCCGTTGCTAGGTACACGAATCCATTTTTGGTTTAACTATAATGAGGTTTTAAATATTTTAAAGCTATGAAAAATTCACAGATTTACCTCAATAAACTAAAAGCTATACAAATAATTTATACATTGAGTAATTTTTCTCATTAGTTTTACTGAATTCTACTTAAGTACTGATTAAAATAAATTATGAATAACATGTTATTTTTGCAAAAACATGAACTTTCAGAATTTTAAAATAAAGCTGGAAGTTGAAAATTTTAATTCCAGAAATATTATTTAACCGTTCGTAAGTAAAGAAATGTACAACAACTAATATTTGTTAACTAAATTTAACTAAAACGAGATATTAATAGAACTGCATCTAATCCTCTCTTCAAAATCATATGGAACATAAAAAATATTTATGTTGCAGACGAATCGACTAAATGCTAACCAACATTTGAAATATTTAATACATGTAAGATACACAAATAATTCAAATACATAAATTAGAATAAAATAAAAAACATTCAACAGAATAATGAATTGCTTTCCTTTTCCCTTAAATAATATTTCAAAAATGGACAAAGTACACCATTTACATAAAATACACTGCTAACTATGACTAACAGCAACGTTCAACGACACCTTATTGCTTTATGAACTAAGCTTTCAATTTTTCAAACGTTGCATTCCTCCGCGGATTTCGATTGCTTCGCATATAACCATCAAGTCGAGCGAATCCAACCCCATGCCCTCGAAGCAAACCCGAAACACTCAAATGCACCCATCACCCAAAGGCAAATGCAGTGCAGAAAGGAACGCACGGAAAGATCGTTTACTTCCACCATAGAGACAGCCGCTTAAACATTTCCATCCCCGTGGAGTGGAGTAACTGGAACCACAGCCGTACTTCCACTCATACAAAGTGTAAGTGATGTTTTGCATGAGGGAAACATCGGAATAGTAGTTCATGTGCTTTTTTTCTTTCGTTCCTACTCGTTTTGCATCTTCTTTGCACTTCTTTTGTGCAGCCCTTTTACTGCATTTTACCTCCGCAATTTGGTGCTGCAACACTGCAACACAATCGAAATGCAGCACGCGGCACGCAAAAGATGTAACGTGGAAATAAGTTATTTCTCGCCAGCAGCTGGAAAATTATTACCCCATTGGGAGCTTGCCAAACGGCGTGAAGGAACGAAACCAGCCATCCTACCGAATGGCGCTGGCTCGGAAGATAATCGCCGGTCGGTTGCCCTGAGTTCGTTTTTTTTTACTCCCTTTGGTGTTAGTGTGCAGGGTGAGTGCGTGTGTGGCTATGTGTTCCTAGCTTCATGAACAACGAAGGGATGCTAATGGGCGTGCACAATATCATCATCATCGGAATTGCAACCAGGCGTCTCCATTCGATTCGGGTTGGTCGAACGAAAAGTGCCGAATGGAAGAAGAAGTATCAGAATCAAACCCCAACCTAGGAACTCCTTACTCACTTCCTGTGGTGCATTTTAGCAAATTGATTCCCACAACGATATCCATCCTTTAGAAGGTTGGATGTGCCTTTTTCCCATGGCGGACATTGGTGGTGGTGGTGGGGTAGTCATTTTTGTAGAGCTTTATATTTTCAGTTTTCTCATCCACTGCCAGCTTTCCCTCGTGCCGTGCGGTTACCAACCAATACAAAGGAGCACTCGAAGTGGAGAGCGAATGATGGAGCGAACCAGATGTTTAGTGATTTTACGAACAAAATTCAACTATTCAGTGATTTGTCGGTAGTGCAGCATGCACCGCAAAAAAGATGGATAGTAGCCATTGACAATAGATATTTCAAAGTGCATCGATCTCAAGATGCGGAAAGATGGCGAACGATCTGGTAAATAGAGAACGGATAAAGATGTTTATACCAAATAGCTATCGAGATAACGTTTTTTTTTTATTATCGTGTGCCCTTCGAACAAAGCAGCAAAAAGCATGTTGGATGGTACGATATGCCAGAAAGCGTACTTCACAGATGCAACATTTAATGATGCTCATCAATTGGAAGTCTTTTCCTGTCACATTCATAACGATTTGAGTGGCTCTAGGCTTTTGAGACTGATGGCATTCATCGACATAATCTAGAAGATAAATCCACCGTTTATTAAAAACAAACAATGTTAATGCAATTAATTTAAATGAAGATTAAATTCAAATTATATATCTATTTTACAATACTCAACATAGAAGTACAGTATTACGTTCTAAAACATTCCATATTAAAAGGTGTTTGCGCCTATATTTTCAGTAATTATATTAACGCCATGTAAAGTACATCAAAAAAACATTATATACCTTCTATTGGACATGGCTGAATAAATAAGCTACCGACTTAACTCACTTCAACTTCACATCATCTTAACATAGTAATTTTAAATACTGAATTAGATTAAATTATATCACAGGGTGTGAAGACTCATGCATGCCAGAGTAATAAAAAAATTAACATTCAAGCTTTTATTGAAAAACTCAAAACAATAGCTCTACATCGTATTCACTAAGTCTTTTAAATTACGGTTACATTTTTACATGTTCGATGACCAACATGAAAACATAATACTATCGAAAGATTAACACTTTAATCGGCTTGACAACTTTAAGAAAATAAAACTCCACTTGTTGTTTAGTCGCTTTCATTAATTTTAGTACAAATGATAAAATTAAAATACTATAAATTTTCCAATCAACGATTTGATGTATTTTTTGACAAACAACCAAACAAAACAAATAAACCGGAAGAAATTTTCAATTATCCCCGAGTTAAAGTGAATAACAAAATAACCTTTAAAACTGACATAACCCCTTTTGCTCCTAGAAAACAAAATAAAACAAAACACATCGAGCCACGAAAGCAAAATGTCATTTCGGTATTCTTCAATACCCGTAGGCACGCATCACTCAATGAATTCCATCAATGCTGCCGATTTATTTATATTAAGTGAACTGTTCAACCGGAAAACGAAATGAAAATACACACACGCGTCCACCAACAAAAAAAAAGGTAACAATTACGCGTATTTGATTTTACCGCTGTGGCATTCATTTGATTCCGTCCTACATTTCGCTGCATACAAATCTGGAACACGCGTATAATGAACACGCTTACTCGACAAAATGCCAAACCGTTTCAGTTTGTACCTCGGAGGAAATAAAAATATTCGATATGGCAAACAAAACAAAAAATGACACATGAAAAGGGATCAAACAAAACGTTCCAAATGCCTTCAAGTTCTTCCATTCCACCGTAGGGTATCGCTCATTCCGAAGTGCATTCCGCTCTTAGATCGTTCCCAAAATGGACGATTGTTTACACACGTTCTGGTTTGTTTGTACGATCATTAGGCTCTGCTTTGCGCACTTTTTACGACTGCAATTTATTATTTGACACACCCTGTTTGCTCGCTTGCTTGAAACGTCATAATGGACTGTTTTTCTCTCCCACCGGAAACGGCACACAGTGGTAGACAAAGCAAAGCCAAACCTTATTGTATGGAAAAGGTCAAACGAACGTGCAAAACTACATGATGCATTTAATGCGCGGAACAGTTCATTCTCTGTTTCAGTTTGGACATTTTCGTGTTCCGTGTACGAAGTGATGCATTTCAATAGGGAAATTCTCTTTGAAGCTGCCCTGCCATTATGCATTCCAACGACCCAGGTGAAGCTGGCGAGGAATTCATAGTGCACCCGGGGATGCCAAACGAGCCCCCATTTCTTTCGGGTTGCTCATTTGGGGAAAGTTTTCGGGTGGACGAATGCTTCGGTTTTCAAGTATCATCCTCAAACGGGTGGTCAAATATAGTTCCACTTCGGTACACCCACCGCCCTGCCCCGTGGTAAAGCAGGACAGACAGCGAGCTGGATGGATGGAAGCATATTTTAAGCCCTTAAGCGTGCCGTAAGCATAAAGCGGAAAATCTGTCGAAACAAGTTTTTCGTGCAGCTCGAACCCAAGCCCGAGCCCCGTGCCGTCGCACCTCGAGTGGGCGTCGCTTGGCAGACCATAAGACGCCCCGGAAAAGGAAAACCATCGCCGAGCTGCATCTGGACGATGCATCTTGACCAGCAAAACGAATCGACGGCGTTCGGTGAGCTTCCCAACGGGAACGGAAAGGAACGGAGCGTTTGCGAACAAAGCGAAACAATTCGAACAATGCTGCTCGCTGGAAGTTTTGCTACGACCGGAAGCAGAGTGGCGTACGTTTTTGCCTTCCCCCATTCCAATGACGACTATGGAACATCCATGACCCTGGCCACATCCAACTCTTACTCTCCGCGCACCTCGTGAAAGTTATGCAACGGTAAAGTCTTCAAAAGCGAACTGCACAAGAAGCTCCGTACGGCAAACTATGCAAGGAAACAGGTGAGTTCTGTTGGCATTCCGAACGCCAAACATCGTGTACCGTAAACTTGACGGAAAGCTTTCTCAGTGTGTGTTGTGTTTGTTTGGCGCGCATTTTCTTCACCGTGGGCAAATGAAACAAAAGCACAACTATGCGGCAAATGATATTAATGTCCAAACAGTCACACACACACAACTATGCCGAATGGTGCCTGCGTGTCCCGGATCGGGCATGAAATGTTCTTTGATTTGACAGCTGAAAAGCATAAGTGGTACGTTGTCTTGAGTAGTGGCTCTGTCTTATTCCATGACGGATAATTTAGTATTTTAACAAGATAGTATTCATTATTTTTTCCATAATTGCTTAAAAATTAAAGTGCAGTTGGAACAGAAAGCTTTTACAGAAGATGTTCAAAATGGTTGCCAGTTTTAATTATCCTTTTCAATCTTTTTTCTTCTTTCTTCTTTCTCTGCATCCTAGCAACAAGGAGGCTGTGATATATGTGATTGATTTTCAAAACAAACCTTAGTAGCCCAATTCGGAAGTGTCCTGTATAACAGGTGGGCTGATAATTATTTGGCCTAACACATTTATCGTGCTAGAAAATTTTTATCCATATCATATTTCGTTTGTACCAACCTTCAAACGAATTCTGTCCAAATTTGACAGCACTCGGGCCACAACCTAATGAGCTAGAGCATTTTGTGTGACGCAACTTTTGTGTTTTGCGTAATCATGGAAAAGAAGGAATTTCGCGTGATGATAAAATATTAGTTTTTGAAGGGGAAACATATGGTTATAGCCAAAAATTGGCATGATGAAGTGTCTTTGGACACTGCTCTACCAAAATCAACCATCAAATATTGGTATGCTAAATTTAAAAGTGGTGAAATGAGCCCTGAAGATGGTGAACACAGTGGACGCCCAAAAGAGGTGGTAACTGACGAAAACATTAAAAAAAATCACAAAATTATTAAGAACACCCATAATGTGAAGCTGATCGAGAAAGCTGACACCCTAAAGATGTCTAAGGAACGTGTTGGACATATCGTTCACGAGTATTTGGATATGCGATAGCTCTGTGCAAAATGGCTGCCGCGCGAGCTCACATTTAAACAAAAACAACAACGATTTGACGATTCGGAGCAGGGTTTGGAGCTGTTTAAGCGAAATAAATCCGAGTTTTTGCGTCAATATGTTACCATGGATGAGTCTTGGCTTCTCCACTTTATTCCAAAGTCCTTCAGACAGTCATCCGAGTGGACAGGACGCGATGAACCTGCCCCAAAGCGGGGAAAACGCAACAATCAGCTGGCTAGGTTATGGCGTCGATTTTTTGGGATTCGCAAGGAATAATCTTCATCGATTATCTTGAGAAAGAAAAAACCATTAACAGCGACTATTCCATCAAATTTTTGGAGCGATTGAAGGACGAAATCGCCAAAAAACGACCGCATTTGAAGAAAAAAAGTTTTGTTTCGTCAAGACAACGCACCGTGCCACAAATCAGTGAAAACAATGGCAAAAATTCATGAATTAGGCCACGAAATGCTTCGCCACCCACCGTATTTCGTAGATCTGGCTCTCAGTGACTAACTCCATTTCTCAGATCTCAAAAGGATGTCCTCTGAGAAGAAATTTTCGTCGGATAAAGAGGTGTTCGCCGAAACTGAGGCCTTTTTTGAGGCAAAGAACAAATACTACTACAAAAAGGGTATCGAAAAATTTAAAGACCGCCAAAATCGGTGTATCTCCCTTGAAGGGACGTATGTTGAATACAAAAAAATAATTTGGCCAAAAAAAAGTGTTTTACTGTCATAGGCCAAACAATTATCAGCCCACCTGTTATATGTGTCTTCTTCTCTTCTTCGTTGGCACAACAACTTCAAAAGGTATTAATGGCTTACTTTGATTTTATTTACGCTTAGCAGTATAGTCAGTCCAGCGTACGGAGGGATATATTTGTACCTAATGTAAAATCTAGATATATTTGAACTTCTTGAATGAACACAGAAGTATAACTAATTAAGTTTCTAATGCTTACAGAGTATTTTAACAATCTATTATTTGATTCTTTATTTATTTTCAACTTTATTTTCATTAACTCATTTGTTTCAATTATTTCACCACAATCAGACACTGCGGTGCGTAAACTGTATCAACCAACAAAACAGATTGACGCATTTTCTTTGTTTCCTTCTGGTGGAAGCTCGTTGCTGTAAATTTTCTAACCGATCATAGTTTCCTTTCGCATCCTTTTCTTTCCATGCTGCGTGTGTTTTTTTTTTCTTACCGCTTGTTTCCACATTTCTATGCACCAAAAGTGCACTTTTTTACCAACAGAAAGAAAAGTAAATTGAAAAGAATGCGTTTTTGTTGTGGTTTTTTTCAACGCTTCACAGCGCTTTGAAGCAGATCGCTGCAGTATCTTCCGTTTTTGTTAAAAGTTTTGCAACTTTGCTGTTCGGTTTTCTTTTTTTTACTTTATTTCTTGAGGCACAATTCCACAAACGATGCACTTCACCCTTTGGTTGCGTATTCTTGTTACGTTGCAAAGTTTACAAAGAGAAGGAAAAAGTTTTTGCAGTGGAAAGCGACAAGATGGGTTAGAACAATGGGAAAATCCTTCATGATAGATGATTGTAGTTTAACATATTTTATTCTAACATATTTTAAAATTAGTTAAAAAACAACTTGTCTCTTTTTGTACTGAAAGATAACTATTGATGATTCTAAGATAATTTTCAGAAAAAATGGCAATAACAAACATTTACTACAGTACTCAATTAAACAAATCATTTATGTTTCCCTAACCATACCTGTCAGTAAAAATGTTTCTCCGTTTTAATTCATCAATAGCACAAACTTTCAACAACAGTTTTGTTCGAACGAAGCTGTACATCTTTACTTAATGAAACATAACAGCAGAATATTTATAATGGGAGCATAGCCAGCAATGAAATAACCACAGTCCCGTGACACATCGCCCCAAACCAATCCGACAAAACCTAGGAAAAAAACACAGTGTGGTGCACAGGACAAAATGCTTAACTTACAAGGTGCCATGGGTCCATCGGGAGATTCAACCATCGCGATCGCGGAGCAGCGCGCGAAACACCACAAAAGACAATCGTGAAATAGGCAACGGAGCCGCCGGGACGGGATGGAAACGTCTTTGTCATCGGTTCCATTACACTGAAGCCCACCGTCCCGGATTGCGAAGAACAATGACACCCGAATGCATTGTTGCTAGGGAAAGGTCACTTGGAAGCGCCACGGACCTAGACCCGGGAAACGATTGAAGTAATGAAAGCAATAAGCAGATAGTGAAAACTTCAAACCCCACTGCGCGAATCGGTACAGCTGTGGATGGGTGTTTGACAACACTCCCTAAGGGTGTTGCTTCGTTCACTTTTTGCATACCCACTGGATGGTGCGATGAGTGGATGGATGGTGGAAGTTAGAAGGGAAACCAAAACCAACTCAAGATATGGCAGATAGTAACATTTTAAAGTCTTGCAGTTTTTCAGAATCATTTTCCAACATACATAAAACATCGCTCAAACAATAGTTTTTAACACTGCTTTAAACATTCCTATTCAATCACGCCAAAAAAAAACGAAAGGTGATTAGTTAACTTTAGTTACATCAACTGACAGTATCTCACACTATCGACGGCATGCGAACAATGCAAAACAACTGACAAAGTTTGTTTGTTCCTTTAAACAATGTTTTAACAACACGACACAAAAAGCTGTCATGTGCTGACAACGACAGCATTTGATCAACTCCATGCGTCTAAGTACATACAAAAATGATGCTCTATAATAAAACTTACATTATTACGACAATAGATGTAACAAAATACAATGCATTCCTTTTGTTTAACATTCTATCAATGTCAGAAAGTGTAGCCTTGCTTTGTTCTAATCGAACCAAAACAATTTTCTATTCATCAACTATGGATATCGCCCCAGGACTTGTTTCTTCCATCGAAAGTATCATTCTTGTCTATGATTAATCAATCATGCAACTAGATGCCTTCAAATACAGTGCATTCTAATGAACAACACAACAATCATGGGACAAAAGAAGATACATCTGGAATCACACAAACGTTGACAAAAGCTTGAGGTTGCATCAAGCAATACCTGACCAGGGTCCCTAAGGCATGTTCGGTTCACATCAAGACTGCGCTAGTCTGCTTGTGTGTTTTTTTTCAGCGCAAGTGACTGAACACATGAATACGCACAGGTGGGTGTACTGTGAAGACCACACCTGTATTCAAAGGAGCGAATTTGAATACTGACCACAAAGTGCGCCTGAAAATCTTTCTTTGGACAGAAATGAAATCAGTCAAATCACAAATGAAACGAATGAACGAATATAGTACATATATGAATAAATAAATAAACAAATAATGGAATAAACAAATATCTAAGTAAAGAGATAACTAAATAAATAAACACTTTATTAAATAAAAAATATAGACATTAATAAAGAAACGAATCAGGAAAAAACAATAAATTAAACTCTAAGACGACCTTGCATTTCTGAAACAGTTTACCAACTTGCTAAAGTGCCATTAAAAGTTTATCAATACTAAATCTCCACTTTCTTTAACAATAACACCACAATGGCCCCTCTGTGCATACAGCTCTCGAGTAGACTGTTGACAGAAACGTTACCATGTGCAGCTGCAGCCCAACCCCAAGAAAACGCATATGATGTTTTGGAAAGTTTGCTAGCGGAAAAAATATATCCTATCAACCCCTTGCAGGCATACAACTCGTACGCAGCCGTAGCCGTCTGGATGGGAACAAGTGCTTTTTGTACTAACAATTTCTACGATTGTCGACCAGTTTTCCTTCAATGCCGTACCACATGTTTCCTCCCAGCCCATCATCAGTTGCCAGCTAGTATAAACGGGCACCCGTTTTAATGCAACGCCAGCCAACCGAACTGACTGGCAATCGTGCAGCATTTCGAACGAGCCGTTTGGGAATCGGTTTTTCCGGATTTCCTTTTCCAGCTGCCAGAACGTTGCCAGTCGGATGGTGCTTGTGATCGGTAGAAGGGAGCTGTGGCTTATATTAACAAAACAGTAAAAAAAAACCACCCTCCAACTGCTGGGTTCCATTCCGATGGATTGGATTGGCACTACCCGCAAGCACGGCATCCCACGGGATCGATGGAATAAGCGGCAAACAAAATAGGCACCGGAGAACCGGAGAAACCTTGAATGCTGCTGGTGCATTTTTATGCAGCAATTTTGAATGTAAAAGTATGCAATCCGATAAGTATGGTAACGAGCTGCCCATTAGTGGCGATTCAATTTCAGATACAAACGTTTAACCGTATCAACATATGTGCCGCTTCCGATGAGAAAACAAACGTAAACGCACCAGCGCAACTGTCATCAGCCACAGTGGCAGGAAGAGTTGGAAATTAATGCATCAAAAACGGGCCCGTTGCTTGACGTGATGGGTCGACAAGCGCTGTTCCTACATGCAGGTGAATATAAATCGAGCGTTCCTGAGAATGAAATTAAATCCGATAAATCTTTTATTCTTCAAATGAGCATAAATTTCTATTTGTACTGCGATTTACACACTTCAATAGAAACGAAACATGCTAACAATTGCGTATCTCAGTAAATAAAATACACAATAATGGGCACGTAACCGCGCGCAGGGCACTGCTAGCGCGAATCTATTCAGTTAAAATAAACAATCAACGTTATGCACCTTCTCGTTTGCACAATGAAGCCCAGAATGTGCACGGTGAGGGAGGGGGGGGGGGAGAGAGAGAGAGATTTTGAAAGCGCTGAGCGGCAGGATTGTTTCATTTCACTTTCGCGGAACTGATTTATGGCCATTGAACGCACTCGTGCAATTTCACAACCACCCTGGTCGGGGATTGTCGCTACAGTTGCATTGCGCTTACCTGATGCCGCTTTTATTTATTTATGCATTTAAGCATTTTATTGTTTGAAAAGTTTAGAGATCAACAAATAAATTACCTGTTTACTGGGATGCCATTTTACGGAATTTCCCCGTTACCCCTAGCAACCCCCCTCCCAACGGCACACTGTTGACAGATTCACCGCGTCGGAAGCGACCATTGTGCGAATCCCAAAGACCGTTTATTTTCGTGATTCGTTGGAAAGCAAAGAGGGGCATGCATTAAAATCACAATTTGCTCACGATGAGCAAAAAGGGAAAACATCAGCACAAATCAGCAGCATTTGCCCAATCCAACTGCAAACGCAAACGGTTTACAATGGGCGTTTGTAGTGTAACAAAACAGCGTTCACTGTATGCTTTTCGTGTGTATTGAACCAACCAGAGCGGGCCAGAGGCTAGTGAAAACTCGGTTGCCGGTGGAAAATAATTGCCTACAACCATTTGATCACAGTGTTTGGTTGCGTGCTCCGTGCGGTAAATAGTTTCAATGGAATCGTTTTTTTTTTCTCCTTCTCATAAGCATCATTATTAACGTTCGCTGGCTCGTTCTTGTTATGCTTAAAGCGTGCATTTCGTTAAAATGCATGTTCCGTTTCCTCGGAACAAGAGAAACAACTTGAGAGAGGACAATTGGTAATATCGCGATTGTAGCGGTACGACGAGCGAAGGTACCGTTAGTTAGTTCGATACCGTTACCGTTAGTTTTGATCAATTTAAAAGCGGGCGCGAGTCCTGCGCTAAGGGAGTCGGATGTGAAAAGCGATGGAGATAAGTCGCAAGTGCTGACACAATAAAGTAGCTTGTGCGTTAAAGTAGCCGACAGTCTAATTTAAGTAGTTTCCGCTGAGATATCACATTGGTCCTTCGAGCCGGATTAACTAGTAGTTGGATTTCGGTTATCGCTCATCATGCCTCGAACACCTCGAACGCCACACGCCACACCAGCCGTGAATTCGGTCGTGGAACCGGGATCGGTGGATGTGATTGTTGATGCGATGCCAAACATTCACATGCGTGACCTTGCATGTGAGGAGTTAACTCGCATATTTGATAACATTTCGCTGGCGAAGAAAGAGGAAAAGGCGCTGACTGCGGTACAGTGCAAAGTGTATGGGAAAAAGGCGGATAGTGCATTAGAAGAACACAACAAGCATTATGCAGAAATCATAAAGCTTGTAGGAAGTGAAAGTGCAGTGCATGACGCCAAGTATAAGGAAATGATGAAACTGCATGAGACAGTGATGATGGAAATAGAGAGTGCATCTGAAGCCTTTGCGGCAAAATCCATCGAATCTCAAGCAGTAATTCCTGGTCCTAGTGTCGCACCAGTGATTGTGCATGCTCCATTACCTCGGCCAATTCCTTCGTTTAGTGGCAAGTATGAGGAGTGGGAGCGATTCAAGACAATCTTCAAAGACATTGTGGATAAAAGTGATGAAAACCCGCGATTAAAACTATATCACTTGGAAAAGGCGTTGATCGGTGATGCGGCCAAGGTGATAGATGAAAAAACAATTAATGACGGTAATTACGAACGCGCGTGGCAATTGTTATCTGAACGGTATGAAAATAAGCGTCGTATGGTGGACTTACATATCAGTGGACTTTTCAATTTGAAGAAATTAACCGAGGAAAGCTATGTAGGTTTGCGTAATTTGGTCGAGTCAGTTGAAAGCCACGTGGAAAACCTAAAGTATTTAGGTGAAAATGTTACCGGTCTTTCGTGTTCAATGATCATACATTTAATTGCAAATTCTTTGGATATCGAAACAAAGAAAATATGGGAAACTAGCATCCCTAGAAACGAGCTTCCGTGTTATGAAAAAACCTTGTCTTTCCTAAAAGAAAGAGTGTCGGTGTTAGAAAGATGCCAGGGAAGTGTCACTGCAGGGCATAAGGGACGATTACCTTTAAAGAAGCCAGGTTCCAACGAACATACACCCATGAAATTCAATGCGGCTTCAACATTGTTCAGTGAAAATACGTGTAATTTGTGCAAGGGACATCATGAAACAAATAAGTGTTCAGAACTCTTACTACTACATGGAAAGAATAGAGTGCAATTGGTTATGACAAAACGTCTCTGTTTGATTTGTTTAAAACCGGGACATTGGAGAAACCGTTGCAAATCGCGTGTGAAGTGTAGTGTGTGTCAAGGAGCGCACAACACAGTATTGCATTATAACAACAATTCTGATAATTCGGAACAAGCAACAGGAGAATTCGAAAGAGTGAGCGCGAGCCAGCATGCAGATAATGCAGACAAATCGAAAGGTATTGTCTTGTTGCAAACTGTTTTGCTTTATGCGGAATCAGCGAACAAAGAGTTGTTGTTGTGTCGCGCGTTGCTGGACAGTGGGTCGCAGATTAGTTGTGTAACCGAAGCGCTTGCAGTGAAATTAGGACTAAAATTGGAAAAGGTAAACGTGCCAATAAAAGGTATTGGAAACATTGACTCGCCTGTAAGGCAGAAGTGTTCGTTTACGGTGAAATCCAGATGTACCAATTTTAGTATGGGCATTACTTGCTTTGTATATCGCGAAATAACGGGTAAAATGCCGTCTGTGAAATTCGACATAAGCGAGTGGAATTTGCCAAACCCTTCATTGTTAGCTGATCCAAACTTTAACAATCCTAGCAGTGTAGATATTTTGTTAGGCATGGATTGTCTCCCGGAATTAGTGTTGTCAGGGTCCATAAAGCAAGCAAATACAATGCCGATGATTACTGAAACCCGTTTTGGATGGGTGATAGGAGGACGCGTTGCAGAAGTACAAAGGGAAGAAGAAACTTATACCCATGTGACAGTAAGCGATCGCTTAGAAACGACAATGCAACGGTTTTGGGAAATAGAAGATGTGACAAGTGAACGTTCTGTGAAAAGTGAGGACGAAATTTGTGAAGAACATTTTCTCGAAACACATTATCGTGAAGACACTGGTAGATACGTTGTGAAATTGCCTTTAAAGGAATCGGTAACCCAGTTGAGTTGTTCGCGAAATGTAGCATTGCGCAGGTTTTATTCGTTGGAAACCAGGTTGTCGAAGAATCCACAGTTGCGGTCGCAATACCAGGCCTTTATGCGTGAATACGAAGATTTGGGTCATTGTAGAGTGATCGACGAAAGTAAGGACGTTACTCCGATAAGGAAATGGTATCTTCCTCATCATGCTGTTCTTAACCCGGATAAAAGCACCACAAAATGCCGTGTGGTTTTTGATGCGTCAGCGAAGGTTAACGGAAGATCATTGAATGACGTTATGATGACTGGACCCAAGGTACAACACGATTTACTTTCGATCAAGCTTCGATTTAGAATGCCTCGCTATGTGGTAAGTGCCGATATTGCTAAAATGTTTCGACAGATTAAGGTGGATCCCTGTGACAGCCCATTACAACGAATATTCTGGAGATCGTCACCACACGATCCGTTGCGTGTGTTGGAGCTTACAACGGTTACGTACGGAACAGCAGCTGCACCCTTCCTGGCGACACGAACGCTGTTACAACTTGCTCGTGATGAGAGAGAACGTTTTCCTTTAGCAAGTCAAATCATCGAGGAGAATTTCTATGTTGACGATGGTTTGTTTGGGGCAAACGACGTTTATACGGTGCATGAGGCGCAATCTCAAATCATCGAAGTGTTCAAAACGGCAGGTATGAAACTACATAAATGGACAGCTAACGACGAAAGGCTTTTGGAATCTATTCCCATCGAAGATCGCGATGCACTAGCAAGGTTCGACGACTGTCAAGCTAACGAGTTTATAAAAACGTTGGGTTTGATGTGGAATCCTAATGATGATGAATTTATATTTTTGACAAAGGTTCCAATGATCTATAAAACACCAACGAAGCGAGAGGTTCTTTCTACCATAGCAAGAATATTTGATCCGCTTGGACTCATATCCCCGGTGGTTGTTATAGCAAAAATATTGATGCAGAAGCTATGGATTACTAAGCTAAACTGGGATGATAAAATAGATGAGCCATTGCTGGAAGAATGGAACAAGTTTTTGAAGGCTTTGCCAATCGAAAAGCAGATTCGAATTCCTCGACACGTAGTAGGCATCGACGCAGTCTCGTATGAAATACATGGGTTCGGTGATGCATCATTGCAAGCGTAT
Organism: Anopheles moucheti; assembly: GCF_943734755.1. Taxonomy (NCBI): domain Eukaryota; kingdom Metazoa; phylum Arthropoda; class Insecta; order Diptera; family Culicidae; genus Anopheles; species Anopheles moucheti. Next base: position 29,023,427 of record NC_069141.1, read on the forward strand.
GGAGCTTGTGTGTACATAAGGTCATTAAATCAGGATGGGACCGCGCAGCTAAGGTTGTTAATCAGTAAATCCCGAGTCGCACCATTATCGAACGTAACTATTCCGAGAATGGAGCTGTTGGCTGCATTATTACTTTGCCGGTTGGTTAAAATGGTGCTAGCGGTGTTGAAGAGTTCCCACTTTGAAAGCGTCAACATGTGGTCAGATAGCCAGATAGTTTTGGCATGGTTGAAAAAACCTTTGGATCGGCTTGCCATCTTTGTTCGAAATCGTATTGCTGAAATTAATGAGAATCCTAATTTCAGATGGCGTTACATAAGAACCGACCAAAATCCTGCCGACGTTGTTTCAAGAGGTCAGTCGGCATCTCTTTTGACCCAGAATGACATGTGGTGGAACGGACCTGAATTCCTGAGGAGTCATGATATACCGAATGAGTACACCAAGGATTTAACTGATGAGGAGATTCCCGAACTATGCACGGAAGTTACTTGCAACGTGACAGTACCAACTGAAAGACTGCCAATTCTGGAAAGGTTTGAATCCTTTCGAAAGACGCAGCGAATACTAGCGTATGTTGTGCGATTCAAGCAGAATGCCAAGCGACGTAAGGGAGATCGAATGGATGAGAAAACCCCAACAATTGCAGAACTGCGAGAATCTACCCGTTGGATTGTACGTGCTATTCAACTTCAGGAGCTGTCAGATGTAATATCAGCTGTTAAAAATGGCAAACCTGTGCAACGCTACCTAAATCTCAACCTATTCTTGGATAATGATGTACTGAGAGTTGGAGGCCGTATACGCAAGGCAGATCTGCCGTATGAGAATAAGCACCAAATGCTGCTTCCACATCAAAATGTAGTAACCAGACGCTTGATTTCAGCAATTCACCGAGAAAATCTGCACATAGGCCCATCCGGAGTGATTTCAATTCTGCGTCAGCAATTCTGGATAGTGAATGCTCGATCTACGGTTCGAAAGGTGCTGCATGAATGCATTGTTTGTTTTAGAAGTAGACCAAGCACCATGGACCAACAAATGGGTGATCTACCAAGTTGTCGAGTAACAGCTGCCCCTACGTTTCAACGAGTTGGTCTGGATTTCGCTGGGCCAATCATGTTAAAATCAGGCATTCGTCGTGTCATTGCTGTAAAGGGATACATATGCGTATTTGTGTGTATGGTCACAAAGGCTATTCATTTGGAAGCTGTAGAAGACTTATCAACTAGTGCGTTTCTTTCAGCCTTTAGACGATTTGTATCCAGAAGAGGAATTCCCGAAGAAGTTTACAGCGACAATGCCACCAATTTTGTAGGAGCGAAAAATGAACTTCGTGAGTTGTACGAATTGTTTAAGAATGAAACAACAAGGCAAGATATTTTCCAGTTCTGCCAAGAAAGAGAGATTGTGTGGAGAATGATCCCGCCTGGTGCTCCTCATTTTGGAGGAATTTGGGAAGCAGGAGTCAAGAGTGTTAAAAGTGTATTGAAAAAGGTTTATAAATCGGCATCTTTAACGATCACCGATTTCTACACTCTTCTGTGTCAAATTGAGGCCATCCTAAACTCTAGACCGTTATACGCCCTTTCAAACGATCCACATGATCTGGACTGCCTTACTCCTGCGCATTTTACTATCGACCGTCCATTGATTGGAGTTGCGGAACCATCTTATCTGGATCTTCCAGATAATCGACTGAACAAGTGGCAGAGGCTTCAGCAACTTCGGCAGCAGTTCTGGAGGCGATGGCAGAAGGAGTATTTGAATGAGCTGCAGACTAGGCACAAGTGGACAAAACAGAGAGACAATATCAAGGAAGGAGCACTAGTGCTGATGAAGGAAGAGAACATGCCTCCACAGTTCTGGAAATTAGGACGAATTTCCAAAGTGTATCCAGGCGAAGATGGGTTGATACGAGTGGTGGATGTGCATACAAAGCATGGGTTATTCAAACGGCCAATACACAAGTTGGCGCTTCTTCCCGTGCCGAAACTGTAATATCCCCTTGGTGGGGGGGAGGATGTTCCGTTTCCTCGGAACAAGAGAAACAACTTGAGAGAGGACAATTGGTAATATCGCGATTGTAGCGGTACGACGAGCGAAGGTACCGTTAGTTAGTTCGATACCGTTACCGTTAGTTTTGATCAATTTAAAAGCGGGCGCGAGTCCTGCGCTAAGGGAGTCGGATGTGAAAAGCGATGGAGATAAGTCGCAAGTGCTGACACAATAAAGTAGCTTGTGCGTTAAAGTAGCCGACAGTCTAATTTAAGTAGTTTCCGCTGAGATATCACAATGCATTTTGATAAAGATGCACGCATAGGGTTTTAGAGACAGATTAAGTACGCTGCACGAGAGCAAATTGCTGCAGCACTTTAAAATGTATAATAACTCATAAATGGTGAATTACAACAATAACCACCGTGTTTAGAAAAATGGCAACTGCTATGGCAAATACAGGGGTCAACAAAGGTGTAAAGCATTGTTTTAGAAGCATATTATTGTCACGAACATACTAGTTTCCCAATAAATTTATATTGTTTATTTATTTTTTATTTATTATTTTATTTATGATACTTTTTTGCCTTTTTCAGCCATAAATTAACTGAAGAGAGAATACTTTTCTCAAGGCATCCTCCTTGATTTTTGCTTATCCTGGACATGCTCGGTCCCTTTATTTTATTCTATTCATTTCATCCAATATGATGGCTTTCGCCGTATTCTCAACAACGTTATTAATTATTTATTTATTTCATCCAATATGACGGTTTTTGTCGTATTATCAACAACCATCTGTTGAGATTGATTTTTAAATTTTGCAAGGCCTTTCTTCCTTGTAAATTGCCCTAACCATGGCATACTCTGTTGTATTGGTTGTTGGTTGTAGTAGGCCATTTTACTTCGGTCGTACACCTCGATCGCACCTCGATCGGTTGGTACACCATAGGTGACACAGTTTGGGCAAATGTAGCAATCAGTCATAACAATAATTAAATGGAGGCAGCGAAATGCGAAACGCGTCCGCATACAAAGGAATAATTGCGCAAGAATGCTAGCTACACAGCAATTTATTTTAACTAGTAACAAACCAATGTTTCTCATTAGATTTCTCACTCATAATTGAAATATGAACCTATAAATCGGACGAAAAAAATACACACAACACCGAAAAATAAATTGTGAACATCCTGATCATGGCACAATCAGCGAAAATACTTTTGTAAATAAGTTAAGCAATTTTACAACAAAGTACCTATCAGAAATGATTTCAATAAAGCGGTGTAGCTGACACGTGCAACAGGGAGAGATCCGGACGATCGTTTGATCAGACGGTTCTTTGTCGAGTGTTGGGACTAAAGTTTATCCATCATAAATATTTGACTAGTTTCCCTACCCAAAATAGGGCAACAAGGTCTCCAACGTTAAAGTAAGGGAAATTACTTATAAAATGCCAAACGATCGCCTGGACGATCATGTTGCACCATCGAAGCTTAACGAATGCTACTCCAAAAAATGCTGCAAGAGGACCACAAGAGATTCATTTATTTGAAACAATAAACAATAAATATTTCACTCATAAAGAACATCAAACATCATCTTTTGGGTAGTCTGTTTAGGATATGTGTGCTCGCAGTGTTCTGCTTATATAATATTATTAAAATAACTCACGGTAAACTCTTTCATAATTCACAAGATTTTGAATAAGTTTCAGAATATACAGCATACATTACTAACTCAGTCTGGATGAATGAAAAAAACCTCGTGATACAACAGCCCATAATTTCAATCAAACTTAAAATATTAACGAATGAACAACGATTTGCATATGATATCCACAAACACGTAACATCCCGCAACCTCGGCCATTCCATGCACGCATTCCATTGGTCAAACCAAATATTCAAACATTTTCACTATTTCCCACGCAAAACTAATTTACATCCTTCGCCCCGGCACAAACTGTAAACCCATTCGCCATCTTTGAGTACCGGCCACAGTTCGCAGCACTCGTCATTAATATTGCGTCCCATTGCAGCCCGAAATTCGCAGGGCAATCAAATCAATGTATTGCATTACCCGTAGGTTTTCCGAGGAAAATTATCAACGCATCCGGTAATTGAGATGCATGCCTTGTCGGCTATTCAATCTAAAAGTTAGTCTCACGCGATTCCGACACACGGTGGGGAGGGTGGGTTTTCCCACAATTCTCATAATCAGTATATCAAACACGATTCATTGAACTCGTACATGGTGTTCTAACCCGCCCGAACATGCTCGCAACGCACTGGAACGGTTCGTGGCGCGTTGGGAACTGGGTCTTGTTCGACAGCCAAGCGGGTTGCACGCGGCTGCACATGTCGGAATGGTCATCATTTTGTGACCGAATATCGAACTAGCCTACAACAGCAGCAGCAACAACAACAACAAACCGGTCGCCACATAAATCAATTGATAATCGACCCCCGTGCCCGATCGATCGGCCGATTTGGATCGAAGCCGAGAGTGAAATGGGCGAGCGTAAATGATTTACCGCACATGCTGGCCACAAAAACGGAACCAAATAACAGCAAAAACGGAAGTTGAAAAAAATCCAGAACAAGTTTCCCATCCGCAAGCAGAACCACCGGTAGTGGGAAATACATGATTTTTGCGAAACGGAGAGAGCGGCCAGTTGCGGAAGTATGCCTAACCAGCGCGCTTGTAGTCATTAGTTGAAACTGTCATCTATCATCATAAATCTCTATCCACCCAAAAGGTTCGCTGCTGCTCGGCTGTGCAGCAGCATGAATGGGTGGAAAATTCACAGCTCACAGCCGCTGTGATGGTCACTAAAATGTTACGTCCTCGGTGCGCACCGTTGTAATTGATGTCCATGCTGTGAGTTAAAATTAGTACTTCCACAAATAAATGGCTCTGGCCAATAAGCCCCAACCGATTTGTAGTATGTTTACAAACACAGCCATAAAGCGGGAAAAATATCAAAACAGGTCCGCAACTGCATGAGTCTAGCCGTACGAGGGGCATTCATTAATTTCTCAAATCTTGTTAATCTTCAAACAGTTCCATCCAAACCCTTGAGTAGGGGAGCATGGCAGGAGAAAACCTTTGCTGAAATCACATTCGGTCGCTGCTTGCATCAAAAGTCTCCCTGTGACGGGATTAATACGAACGCAGCGGCTTGGCTTGGAGGATGCATGACTAAAACTATAAATAAAACTTTACGTTGCGTTGGACCGTAATCCAAGTAGGCACCGAAACGGAGTGCCTGATTTAAATGTTGCGTTGAATGAAAGGCCGCCCTTGGTTTTTGTGATGGAAACAGGGAATCACTCATTAACCTACCAACGGCGAGAGGGCAATGGTTTGGCGGGTTTTCTCTAATGAGCCGGTTGGCTTTAATGAACTGCACATGTCCGTTGTGCTGATCAAAACGGAACCGTGCTGTTGCGTGAGTGTGAATTGAGCGGTTCTGGAGCGATTTACAGTCGGATTTGAACGGTGGAAGTATGGTATGGTGGATTATGGTGGATTAAATATTTGTGCTCTTTCACACTTTGAGGTATGTTTCTTTTTCAACTCTTATATTGTTTTATTTTCAGATCTTCATATCTAAAACCTGTACATAACTTAAAATATTGATTTCACATTCAAATTCATTGTTTATAGGTTGTTTTCTATATAATTATACTAAACCTTTTAGACAATTATAAGAAACTACTAACTCACACCACAACAATAACTAATACAAAATGTGCTCAGAAGGTGACAAAATCATAAACACTGTTAACGATACAGTCATTGCTGCTACATTTTGTCACAAATTTTTGACAGTGAGCATCAATTTTTGTCTCGCGATCACCAATTTTTGACAGTGAGCATCAATGCTACTATCACATGTCTCATGCAAATGCGGTAATCCTTCAAACTTTCTTCCTATGTGTAGTATTTCACAACATGAGACAAAAATTGGTGACTCCGAGAAAAAAATTAATGCAGTAGAGACAAAATTTAGCGGCAAAGTCTGTAATAAATGACTTTTTAGATAATTATTTTTTTAAAACTTATGTGTTTGTTGCCTCTTTTTAACAAATTATGTGCACATAAACCACAACCAACAACAAGCCCTAGGTGCTAATGATTCATCACCGTCCTCTTGCGGGTGCACAGCATGAACGGGAGCGAGACAAAGTCGCAGACACGGAACACACCCCAACCACAACGACGCTGCAGACGACAGTTCTACACACACTTTTATTCAGTTTAATTAGCGAAGTAATGGTCCGCCGCAAAACAATTGATGCAAAGCGTGGAGTTTTAATTACAGGAACCGCCGCCACAGTCCATGAACTGTGGAATGGCCGTTGGTTGCTCCGATGTTTGATGGCGATGCACTTGCCACAGCCACACTGTCATCATTCGCAATTTACCGCTTCTTGAAGTTTGGTACCGCAATTTCTCTCCAACGTTTACATCCTTTCGTGTCTTTCACAGCATTTCCATTCGTTTTTGAGCGCTTGTTTCATTTTCAACTCTAACCGGTATTTCTGGCTGCACAAAAAATGCTCTTGCGTCTCGGTGTTTTGCATGCATCCAAACGCACTGGAACGCAAATATCGATGAGCGGCGGTGATGAGCTGGATGTGGGAAGAAAAGTGGCCAGATTTCCTAGCATTATCTTGTTTTTCGCTTCACTTGCCGTAAACTTTCCAGACACTCTCGGGGTAGCTCATTTTGTGTTTTGTTATTTGGTTTATCTGCTTCAAGTTCAACCATTCCTTACCACCGGAAGCTGCAGTGTGGTTGTAGAAGTTCTGGGAAAGAATGTTTATCGATTTCTCGGGAGCGCAATTCCAACATAACACGCAACCAGCCATCGCGAATATTTCATTCTTCAAGCGTGTTCTTTGCTATTTAATTTGAACCTCGCTGTTATTTCGTTGCTGTTGATACAGAAAAGAGCCGATTACAGGTCGTTCTTCGCATAAATGATGGCAGGTTTTTGACAAACAAATTGATATCACCACGGTAACTGGGCCGAAGGAGATAAATTTATATCACCATCACCGGCGCTTTTAATGGTTTACCAAAAAGGACACCGTCTAAGGTCAGCTGCGGCGGTAAAATAACATCTTTCCACTTCATGCAAACGAGATCGGCTCCAATAAAAGTGTGCTGAAGGTATGTGCTTCCCTCTCGAAGCATCAATATTCACATTCGCTTCAAAAACACCGGCTACCCCATAAACGGTACAGCAGGTAAACCACTCGAATCATTCACCGGCAGCGGTGATGGTCATTTCATAAAATTAAAAATTCACAGTCGTGTTTGTTTCGAAGAATTTCGCCCACAGAAGGAAGGCGTTCATCCAATGATCTTGCCGCAGAACAACGCCGGTACGGGCAGATATTTCCATCGATCAAAGATTAACACAGAACGCCGCAGGCCGACGAGCGTTCGAGACAGTGTCGAAGTCAAAATCTTAATGCCCCTTGGGAACCGTTGCCGGCCGATGATGGCCGATCGCAATAAAACCGTTACCGTAAAGTGCACCGTAATTAAAACCCTCATTCTGAGTGGCGCATCGCTGTTGATTCATCTTGTTTTGTGAATTTTACAGCAAACTCGGATGCCGTCTGCGTAACGTTTGCCGGCATTCCAATGAAGGCGCATCGTTTCGCAATGGCACCAAAAATAGGCAGAAGTATTTGAACGAATTTCAGAATACGTATAATGAGGCATGGTTAACATCAGCGTGGCTGTTCCAAAGAAATACCGAGCAACAGTTAAGTGGCAGCATGGTGAAACATTGCGCCATAATTTCATTTCCCTAATTAAAACTCCACGCCATTATGATGCTTAAGCAGAAATGCAAATGCAATTGAAATTATTGCAATGGAAAATGTTAGCTTTGCAGCGGAGACGCATCAAAAGTGAAACAAAACGGAGCGTTCTGCGGTGATGCTTTAATTTACTGCATATCAAAGACATTACGTAAACCAACGTGTCTGCATAATGGTTTCAAGCGTTCAATGCAGATTAAACCATCCGACTATACTTTGATTTTTCTTACAAGCACTTTGCAGTAACATTGTGTCTTACATTCGAACCAGTACTCAGCATGTACTCAGTTGAGTAAATCACACAATACGTAATAAGATTAATATACAGGGGCTAGATGGAATCAATTTCCTATTGACAGTTAATCGGATTAAACGGTAATTTCCATTAGAGCGATTACGCAAAGGTTTCTGCTGTAGTTTCTAGTTTCTTGCAAACTGTATTTTTTGTTATTTTTTACTTTGAATTGAGTATAATTTTAAATCGTAAAGGGTATGCATTTCTTAAGCAATATGTTGATTGAAACCAGCACCTTTCAGCGTATTGTGGAACGAGTTCGAACCCAATTAGAACTTCAGAGGCTTAGCAATTTCAACATAATTCGCACAATCTAAAAATCGTATCCTATCATGTATCCTCTTCTCTTTCTATTGTATCATGTAACCCCTTTCTTACTAACCATTTTACAGGGTTTTACTATTCATTTTTGAGTGATTGTGATTTTTAGACTCGCTGCATTCGATTTCTCGTGAATCGGATTTTTGACCGAAAGCATTTAATTTCAACAGCCCATGACATCATGACAGCTTTTCGGCCGCATGTTTATAACCTCCCTTTGAAAGACTGTCTTAGAGAAGTAGCCATTTGCACTGCTTTTTTCACACGGTTCATAATATAAGTCAATCTTTGATAAGGGGGGTTTCTGGTATTGATTCGTGCTGATTAAATTAAGTGATCTCAATCAACAATCTGATGCTTAGACGAGGATAGCAAAAATAGACGAGGATAGCAAAAAATCGAAAGCCGCTGGTTAAAAAATATGGGCAGCCAGTAAGAACAAAGTAGTAAAACCCTGTACCATCAATGAAAAACCATCAATCAAGCATTTTCCATAAAACAAAGTTATCCATAATAAACTGCATTAACAAAATTAATTATTCATAACAAAATATTCACGGAATTAGGTGACCTTTCTTCTAGTAAAGAGAAAAGGTGATGCAAAAATGCCTTTTAAGTAGATTGCATATTTCCTCGTCCCTGCAAAGACGACTAGATAAAGATAAAGATAAAGATGCAAAGATACTAGATAAAATATGAAAAACTAACACCTGATAAATGAGTATAATCTCTTCTGGTTATTAATTGTTATTGCATTATACTTCCAATTACAGATTAAATTTGTCCTACCGGCAGATACGACGCAGGTTTGTTGGTAGGACAAAATTAATTTGAAATTAGAAATATAATGGAATAACAATAATTGCCCGTTAGAAGACTCACAGCAGGAGAATTATTTATTATTAAATCAACAACCTCGAAGAAATCAAAAATTGTTCAAAAATGGATTACACTCCCGCATTAAAAATATCTTCTGATCCTTTAAGCCTAGGCAGCAATATGTTGACTTTCTACCTACTATTAACATTACCACCAACCAGCAGGTTTGACCAGCAGCAAAGCCCCATTCGGCCGGATTTGGGAAGAAACATCAACAAAAGCAAACAATTTTAGCTAGCACAATATAAATACAAACTAAACAAAACGCTTCACTGACGAACTAAGTCAAGCGTATGTTTTTAGGTCTGAACGATGTCGCACAACGTCAAACATCAATCGTGTTGTTGGGGATGGAAGTTTTAAGGTTACTTACTGGTATAAAAATAAATACGCACATTCATTCTTACGTACACAATTTTTCCGTCCGTGAGCATCTTACCGTTTATTGAAGCTCAATCACAAATCAGGATGTATACCGTGAGCGAGGAAATTCAATCGCTTTTCCAATACAGGGCTGTACACTCGAACCGTTTCAACCATCAATACGGACAGGTGGAGAAGGTAGTAATAAATCAAAACCACGTAGGCAGAAGTAATATTACGTGATTAGAAAATAAAGCACAATATGGCCCAAATCGACGTCCAGAACGCAGAGGAGCTAGGTTTGATCCGGTTTCAAGGTTTGTAAGTGCTTAGAAGAAATAGAACAGAGTGAATCATACACAAATAGAAGCGATTATTACCAAGCATAAATAGGCCTTCACTTTTACTTTCATTACTTCAAAATACTACTCCATAGACAGCCTTTAACTGTATAACATCCTCCTTTTCTAAATCTCTTTAAAGCACACTCCAATACTAACCACTAGTCCATCATCCTTGGTGTCGTTTATTTGCGCACCATTTCGATTCGCTAACATGCAGTCCCAACATTCAGCAACTTCCCACGGGATTGTACGCACCGTCCTGCGAACACATCTGTCCTTCAAACCACTAACGAACGTCAGCTTTGCCCGGAAAAGCCTGTTTCCACCTAGCTTCATCGGCACTGCTCAGGTGGAACGGAAACGATTTTCAGCCCAAATCGGTATTGGATTTTTGGTTCCCTTTTCGAGGAGGTTGCTTTGCTCGGCGGGTATTCAATGTACACGAAAACGGTCTTACACAAAATCTACCCCACAAGAAAGGTACGAAAAAGGGGTGCTTTTGATTGATTTTTGTACCGTGACCTAAAATTTATGAGCTACCATTGCCGAATTGTTGATCGGCCCGCTGATGATCGGTGAAAGTGTTTTAAAGGAACGAGGCAAACGACGACGGACTGGTTAAAACGAAAGCTTTTCTACTTCCCCGTTGTGGCAAATGGATACCTATCGAATGGAGTGGTGGTTTTCTTCTCGATTAAAGTTCGGTTTTAGGGTAGAATTTTAAAATGACATAAATTAACCATTGTGGGAAATTTTATTAAATTCGTAGATTGTAGGTTAGGAATTTTGTAAAGTCTAATGTATTATTGATTCATGTAAGTTTTGAGAAATAAATACATGAGTAATAGAGCATCTTCTTGAAGGTCCTAGCTATCTCCATTGATCCTGTTGACATGATAGACATCAACATGATTGTGTAAAATAAAAAACAATCTAGAGGAATTCAAGAATTTTAGCGTTAAACTCAAAACAAGACAACTGTAACCTTTATTCACCGTATTCCTTAGTATGAACTCATGTAGTACTTTCTTAAGAATACAATTTTCTTACCATTACTAACCAAAAAGAAGTATCGAAACGATTTATTCGTAGAATTTTTCCTAGAATCAATACAAAGAGGTTTTCAGGCGACCCTAAAAAAGCATCATCTTATCGAATTACATGTTTTTGATTATATGCAACCTTGTAATCCCAAATTCTAAGAATTATTGTAAGCATCTTTTCAGAACTAAACTTGTCTGATTCGAGGAACCGATTTCTTGTTTCGCATATCTACAGACTAATCACGTGCAATGAAAGAAAATTGCTCGGAAAACTCGTTATCAATCAATCAGTGTGAAACGCATGCAAATGCGAAATCGTGAAAGGAACAATCAACAAATGCTGAAACTTCATATAAACTTAAGCCATTCCACACACCTACACAATGCCGGTCTCTAATGAAGTAAAGTCATCTGTTTCTATCTGCTGTGTCTTGATTTACTGTATGAAATTTCCCAAGGATTGCCCAAGAACACAAACCTACGCACACACTCGTACATCCATTATGCAGACAAACATCTGCTAGTGCGTACTGCGTCATGCTCTATCCTCGTACTCTGTTTGCAGTTAGTAGATTCCAACCACACACCAAACAACGTACCTTTTCTGAAGCCAAGCCGAGTGATGGAGATGGTGGACTTCGGTGAGCACTTTTTCCTTACCATCCATTAATATGCTAGACGTATCAAAATCGAATTAAAAAGGTACCACAATTAGGAACCTCGGGCTGCAGACTTCGCTAGCGCAGTCAGTTGGTCTGTCAGAGCCGCTCAATAGCGCCGTCGCAGCTTAAACGCCTTTCAATCGGATATACCTTACGCAAACGGATAATTTGAAGCTTTGCCGATGAAATGGTAGTGAGAAAAAAATGAAAACCTTCCGACAGAAAGTCAATCGATTTGGTACAAGCACATCTTCTGTCCTCTTACGTCTATAGTCTACAGTGGCCTGTTTTTTTTTTTTTGCTTTCATGCCCTTCTTTATGCACGTCGAAACGGCCCAACTCCAGGGAATGATGGATGGATGGATGGGTTGGATGTATGCGAGACGGTTCGTGGATGTGGGAAGGTTCTTGAGCTAAATTAATGCCGTACACTTCATCGCTACCGGTGAAGCTTCATCTGATAGGCTTCTGCACTTTTACCAGCGTTCGGATTGCGTTCGTCTCGAGGCATTTTCCCGGATTCCGGATTTTGCTTTCCACCCTTGAGACAGGCGCTCTGCCACGATGAAACTGCATCGTCACTGGTACAGAACCGTCCCACTTCCGAACCACGTCAGTCGTTTGCGCTGATAAAGCTGACGATGAAGGCCCAAGCCAAGCGCACTGTAGGACGTAGCGTTTCTTTCCACTAGCGGCAGATTTTTTATGTGCTGTCTGCCATTCGTTCCGCCGCACCCGAAATGCTTCGCATCATCGAAACATTCCACAAAGCCTTTGGAAGACGTGAGACGCGGACCGACCGATGAGGCGGCAGAGAGCTGTGGAAAATCGCACTACACACATTCCATCGGTGGAAATCGCAATCGGTACAAACGAATACCGAAACATGGAAAGCCAGGAAAGCTAGTAGCAAATTCGGGACGAGACGTATCATTTGTCCCTACCTACCGAAAGCACAGTTCATACGATTCGTTAAAGATATCCTGAATGATTCAGCATACCAAGTGTTGGTTGGTGTCTTTTTTTGTTGCTGGCGTGATGCCTCAGTCACGAGCTTATTTCGTTTGCTAATTGTAGAGCTTTATTGCTTTTCTTTTCTGCTGATGCACGATGTGTAGAGGCTTTAAGGATGCCAAACCTCAAGAGATCAGTCAATGACTTTGCAGATGATGTAATTTAATATGATGTTTGGCTGTACTTTTAACAGGAAAAGAAAGTTATTTTCGTTATGGTTTCTTAGCTAATTCCAAATACTGACAATGAAAGTATTATTTTAAACTTCAAGCGCTTGATATTTCGTTCTTGGTTTCATAAAGCTCTTTAGCTATGTGGAAAAGTTCAAGCTGTTGAAGGACTTTTGTCAAGTTGAACTAAAATGTTCTGCCATGAGTGTTTAATTTTTCGCAATTTTTTGTATCAAAATACTCGGAAGGATACTAAGCTAAATTAGATTTACATTTTAAAAAAGGAGGCTGTTTTGTATTTTTTAAAATTATTACGCACAGTTCTGCTAAAACGGAATAAATTTCCTTTGTTTACCATCCACTTGAATTGTACCATCAATTCTCTTTCACACACTTCATCGTTCCTATTAACTTCAATTATGTCATTTGCGTAGATTGAGGTTCTGCTTGTTATACGCTTCTCCCTTCAAAGCTGCTCAACTGTGCGCCTAATTCATGCCGTCGACAGACTTGACAATAATTTCCTCACCACGGTATGACGCTTGCCATACACCCACGAATCCTGGATCGAAAAAAGAACAACGCAACCCGCTCGTTTTATCGCCCTTTTCGTCACTAATTCGGTGGAATTATATTGCTGTTTCGCAGTGAGACGCGCTTGACGGTTTCGCAAGAAAAACACGAACTCACTCTGGCGTCATAACATCAAAGGTAGTTTGCTTCGCCAAACATGGCTACTAGATCATTAATTGAAATGGCTTGACTGCGAACGCAACAGGCCAACCCACGGTTGAGGTTACCGCTGAAGATTTTACGTTTAATAATATTTATAGAATTTTATTTACAGCTCTTAACCGAGTGCTCTTTACATACAGCCAAAACGAAAAACACTTGGATAGGTCCGGTGAGTACGGTGAGTAGGTGTAGAAGGTCAGCGGACCAAAACCGGTGAGATGGATTGCAAAGATAAACCTTAGCAAATTTCAAAGGAAACGCTGGTATTTATCAAACAGATCTGGTGGAGGTTAGACAAATATTGATAGAAATTAAAAATAACCTAATCAAGTGCCACAAAGGCATAATTTATTTGATTTGATTCGTCCGAAAAGCCAAGAAGCTGAAAGGTTCGTTTACTTTAATCTCACAAAAATAAACAGCGAAAAAAATATCTTCTATAAATCAATGCCCGAATGCAACTCCTGACCCATGGTTAAACGAACCAGCTCGAAACTATTTGAAAACTCGTTACAGTCAAATTTGAGCGATGCAGAGCCTGGCACATTAATCAACATCGGTTCGACGTATGGCGTTACGCATTTTCTCGCTTCCCTTGCGTGAAATGGAACAGCGTGCACAATATGCACCGGAACCGGTTCGACCAAAGTCGATCCATTTTTAGAGGTTCCCATCGGTTTTTCCGAAAAACAAACGACTACGCAGCACAACCGGAAGCCACCAGGGTTTTGGTGTGCTTCGAATTGGCAGCGATGCGTCCGCGCTTGCGAAGAAGAATGATTTATTTACCGTACTGCTTGGTAGCATGTCGTTTGCGATAAGCGCCCTTTAAAGTACTTGAAGGACAGTTGGAAGGATGGAGCACGGCAAAGCAGCGCACGGTACGCCACATCAACCTAACCCGCTTAGGAAGCACTCCGGTTTCGGTTATGAGAAAAGACCGATCGTACCTTCCGCAGTACATAAGCACTCCCACACACACACACACACTCTGCCAGTGGCGGATGGAACGTCCTTTCAAATTGCTCTAGTTTCGAGCACGCGAACAAAGCGAAGCACCACAGCGTAATCATCGTAAGGACCAATTCGCGTGATGATGCGCAAGTGAATGTGTACTTTGCGGATTACTATCGATAGATATGTTTAAACAATCGTCGGCTTAGACGGTCGACTTCTTACTTGCTGGTAAATGCCATTGGCAAATACCCTTCCAACTCACGATACACTCGCCGGGAAATTTGCCGGAAACGGCGTGTATTGATGGAAATAATGTGAAGATTCGTTAATTCTTCGTACGGAACAGCGCTTCCTAAAATCGAATTCCCATCCAACCATTGCTTCGTGTTCATTACGCGAACGGAAGACCAGCTACATTGTCTTCCGTGGGCGACTTGCCAGCCGCCGTTCCTACTTCCCCGTGCACAAGAGGATCACGGGCGGATGGGCACTACGGTACACCCCAATGATGTTCAACACCGAACCCGGAAAGCCTTCGCCTTCATCGAAACGGACGAGGAAACGATGATGTCTGTGATCGTGGTAGCTTTATTGACAGCTCAAAGCTGTCAGTTCCTGCTGGGTGCGCGGGCACCATGTAGTGCCACCGTACGCAGTGCTGTGTGGTGTCTGTCGAGTGCGTGAACATGACGGTTATTAAGTGGATTTCGTTACAATTTATTACAATGTTCATTTGCTCTTCAGCGACGTGTGCACGGCTCGGCAAGCTTACCTGAAATATTGTCTCTCTTTAGAAGCGAAGAAAATGCCACACTACAATTCCTCGGAAGCATCCCCAAATTTCGCGTGGCGCTATTGCGAGCACCGGGCGGTGGTAAGCTCATTTCTCGCGAAATGATAAATTCGTCACCGAGCACGAATGATAAATTGAAATTGTCACCCTCATTTCAGCGACAGTTCCATCTTTCCGGTGTTGGGGGTGGGTGGATTTTACATGCACAATGCCTCACCAATATACGCTTAAACGATCCCGTTTATTTATGTTTTTTTTTTGTTCATTTTCTACCTACCTCGCTTTGATGTGTAAACCTTGTGCTTCGTACGATAAACCGTTACTGGTGAATACGCTTATACACACTCATCGGCCGGTTCATGAAGATAAACTGCCACCCGGGCGGTGGCAGACGAAGCTTAGGAGCTAACTACACCTTATCCGGTCTCCGCTCGCCTCCAAGGCTCCGGCCAACACAACTTCCAACATTTTATCTTGTTGAGGCGAATGTTTTCGCACCATCATTGAACCACTCACGGTTGGATAAATACCAGATTCGTGCGGAAACACAGTGCTGTGTTGTTGAGGAACTAATTGGAAACATAACTGAATTCCGAGCCCCAACTCCGTTGGGATAAAATCGGAGCAAGCACTCACTCAAAATCAGAACACCTTATAGATTGAGAAGTTTTCGTGCGTTCGTGGTTGGCTATGACCATCCTCCACGAAACACACGGAATCAATTAGATTAATGAGGTCAAACAAACACGGGTCGGAGGGCTTATCGTATCACCGAGCAGCTTCTTCCGTATCAGTAGCTCAAGACTGCAGCACAACTATGTGACACTTTGCACTCGCAAATGACATTTCGTTATTTAATGTGCCATGCATCTAGGAAATGGCGAGATGAAGATTGGTAACGGAATAATTTGAAATTAAGCGCGTGTGTCGGTTGATGACACAGTGTCGTAATAAACTGAATATGTTCTGTCGATGTCTAATGGTTGATCGTTACAGGGTTTAGATGTAATTACACTGTACAATGATGCTGTTGTGTTGTAAATTGTATTTTCCAGTTTATGAGAATGTATTTGTTATTCGATGAGCGAAGTTTAATACATGCAGAAAATTGCACGTAAAGCAAAGTCGGGAGTTCTTTAAGACATAATAAAAATAATTATGGTTGAGAATTATTTAAATTTGAAAGAAATTTGATTGAGTTAAATTCGTATTTAAAGAGTAAGTGTTTTAGTACAACAAATTCGATCTTTTATACTTATCCAAGTATTGTTTTTTTTTAAATATGCAATCGACTCCACGACGTATCAACGACTTAACAGCCGCTCGATTGAATAAATTGAGCCAAAACGTAAACCGGGTTCATAAATAGCTTTAGCAAACTTATCAGCAAAAAACAACAAACCTCAAGCAGCTTTAACTCGTCATATATGCTCGCATTCGAATATCCAACCCTGACTTCCAGATGCTCGTATATTTAAAGCTTTTCTCTTCTGCGTATGCATCGCACGGTTGTTCGAAAGGAGCGCCAAACTCAAACAAACTAATAAACATAGTTCATATGCGCTCCACCCTCGGATATTCGGCCACAAACATTAAAACCGTGTGTTAGCCGGAACACGAGTAGCCTAACCTCAAAAATATAAACCGATGCATCATAATCTTGCCCGACGGAACGTTAATTCTCCTTTTTTGTTGGGGGGGGGGTATTTTTTCATTGCGAATAAACTATACTCTCCTGCTCTAGCTGCATGTTCTGCTACACACGAATAGAATCGACCGACAGGAAACGGCCAAATACCGAAACACAAATACTGCTGCACTTCGCTAGTCTTGCTTCGCTTTAATCCTTATACCCTCTTGAAAAGTATTAACGGGTAAGGAAGTGTAAGTTCTCTCGCTATAGCATAATTTAGAATGCACATCGAGGTGAGCGGAAAAGCGAAAAAAAACGAAAACCTCCGGGAACGAGGAAACCTGGACAACGTCTTCCAAATTTTGTTTATCCCACTTAAGCAAAAAAGTGGCATAAACCAGCAAAAAACCGGGAGAACCAAAACCAAAAAAAAACTGTTTTAAAACCAAACGACCAAACGGCCCTTAACGATGACCGTTGTTCACGTAGATGACACAACCACACACTCGGGCACACCTATACCGCTCATAGAACGAACCATCGGGGGAAAAACACCTTCTACCGAAAAAAGCAGGAACAACTTTTTCCTCCATTTTGGGCAAGAAAAAACCGGGGTTTTCACCCCAGCCCGGGGTGGGTGAGTCCACAATTACGACCCTGGCGTAAAATCCGGCACCGCACACGTTGGCCATGCGACGGGCCGTCGTTGCTCGGTAACTACTTTTCGGGTAAGGATGGTAAATGACAAACACACTCACAGAGAAAAAAAACATGGAAAATAAAAAAACACACATACAACGCTCTGCAGGTTCCGTCCCTCTACGGCGGAGGGCATATTTTCATTTTCAAACTGGACAGAGGCTTACGAGAAATATTTTTTTATTATCTTTGCTTTCTTGTTCACCAATCTTTCAGTACGGATAGTGGTATGGGGTAGGCCGGTGTCCGGAAGTGGCCGAAATAGAGCTGAGGTTAAGCAAAAGTTTTCGGTGCTGTCCCCACGAGAAGGCCATCCAGTTATGGCATGGAGACTAGAGAACCGAGAAAAAAGGTACAGTGCCCTGATGGGAATTTTCTTTTGACCTCATAATTTCAGCTTCCCCCATTTGTGTGTCCTCTTTGCTCCCCTCTCTGTATGCGAGTAAGGTTGATTAGAATTAATTAGAGACGTGTCCGGTTGCTGAAAGGCAACGTCGATTTTCAGTGTCGCCCGGTATGGGAAGCTTCAAAGCTCTTCACACCATTATTGACACTTGTCGGGGTTTGGGAGGCGAGCTTTAAGAATAGGACCTCGCCATTCGTGTAAGACGTGTATTGAACAGTCATTCCTGGCGAGCGGTGTAATTACTAGCTTGGAAATGCATAATTTCTGTTACCAGTCTAATGACAAGCAAATTACTTTACGAAAGTTCCATTGACACCTTCACCAATACTTTATGCAGCGTTACGTTATCCTTTCGGCTTGAATCAAAACGATTCAGAAAAGTTGTAGCAGGCCAAATTCGAACCGTACTTTACCCTTTGTAATCCATCCCAAGATCGAAGCAGCCCGCTCCTCGATAAACCTTCGAGCACAATCAAGCAAGCCGGCGTTTCGTTGTGTGGCCATTAATATTCAAAACAGTTGCACAACCAAAACCGTAATCCTCTCAATTGTATCATCGAAAATGGAACCGTTCGGATGGTCTTACTGACGATTGCAAGATGGTGCCGGAATAGACGGATAAAAAGAAGCAGATGAACCAACCGAGTGTCTCCAAGGCTTCCAGAAGGTCAAACTTCTCGCCCGATTTGTCTGACATTTTTGTGCGGCTGATCAGTTTGCTTCCGAGACTAAATAAAACACACACACACACACACACGAACACACGAACACAAAAAACGAAACAGTCTCCTACTACCGAAATAGCACCATTTTTGCGAGTTGATAATTATGCTAATAAGAGGAATTCGAAGCACCCACACTTTTCCATATCTTTTTCCATCCAGACAGCGCAAAATTGTTGGTGTTAAAAATAAATACAAAAATGGCTTTGCGTATGTTGGAGGAATTTTACACCGAACCAGCACCCCACCATGTACCGGCCGGTCTGTCAGACGAGACTTGGTTGCTTTCGCTCTAATTACACGACCATAGAGTGAGTACGGTGACGTTAGCCGGGTGCGTATACCGTTTGTGGGGATGGTGTGAAACTTCAAATTAAATTTTCCTGTTATTTCATTTTATTATTCACACTTTTTTTTTTAATCGTGGGTTGTTGCGCGCAGTTTTGTGTTACGTTTGTTGTGTTTTGTGAAATTTTTTAAACTTGTTAATATGCCTTTCAAATCAACTCAACCAACTGTCTCCATTGTGTATTGTATAAGGTTCACAAAAGTGATTGTTCGGTTCTTGGTAACTTTTAAAAGCATCAAATGGAGGTTTTATCTGGTTGTACTGCCATTTCAAAAGAAATACGTAGAATTCATTTTTTTAAATTACTGCCATTACCGCTAGAGAGGTTTCGGAAGAAAAAGTAGATTTAACGGTTACAACCAATGAGTAATTATTTTTTACGCTTTTTAATTATTTTATAAAAATTTAATGTTTACCGTTTTAAAAACATTTTGTTAATTAAATTAACCATGCTTAATTTTGAATAATTAAAAAGAAAAATTGGTTTTGCAATACATCAATTGAAAAATTGTCTGAGATATAAACACTTAACATCTTTCCTCAGTAACCTAACTGAAAACCACTTTTTTAAAACAAAAAGTAACAAAAATCAAAAAGAAAAATCTACGCCACGCGTTAATTAGGTTTAATCGGAATAGCATAAGGACATCGAAATTCGCTTTTTTATAAGATGGACGTGCTTGTTTACAGATAAAACAGTTCAATACTGTTCAACAAATATCTATTATAAAATAAAATTAAGGTTTTTCCTGCAAAATGGTTCCGTTGTATATTATTTTGATTTTATTATATTTTATGCAGAAAACTTCAAAGCTTTCATTGCTGTTAAACAAAAAAACAAACTTTTTCTAATATATTTTTTTTACTTTTTCTATCCATCGAGTAATGATCGAAAAAAAGGAAGCACCATTGATTTGCATGTCGGTGCAAAGGTGTAACATCATTTATCGGTACGTGCCAAGCAAAACACGCAAAGCTGCGACACTTTGACGTTATCGTCGTTTGCTTCCCGGGCGATAAACAGCCATCCACGGGCAGTGAGCAAACTGGATTAGTTATCAGTTTGTAAAGGCATCAGGGGAAAGAAGAGAAAACAAACGCAACTACACTGCCGACCAAGGCAAAAAGCTAGAAAGCATCCGAACATCGCCGTGGTACCGTATCGAACCGGAGTTCCCTTTCGATCGGGTTTCGGTTTAAGCGCAAAGCGGTATCTAGGGACTGAACCGGGCAAACCGAGCGTTGAACATTATTGCGATGAAGTGGAAAATTGTTTCTCCTCTTCAAGAAAAACTCATCCTCCTTGCCGTTGCAGTAAGGAAGAAAAATCGGCACAACCACGCCCAGCCCAGTCCGGCGGAGTAGGGGGACGGAGACGATCGGGTGTAAACGAAGACAGAAAGGTAGCATTTATTTCGGTATCCCTCACCCTAAACCAAAGTACAAATTGGAACACGTTTTCCGATCGAACGCACGAATCGGACGATTTAATCTCTGCCAATTGGAGTGCGCCGAGCACGGGCGAAACTGTTAGTCCATCCTGCCAGCATCCTGAGTGTGGTACAGTCGAGCTTTTTTTTTCGGCCCCCCTAACACATCGCTTTCCTGGTTTTCCTGTGACGTGTATTTATGATGGCCACCGAAGCAGAATCCAGACAAGCGATTGAGCATGGGATCAAACGAAGTAACAGTGTCTTCGGAAGGATGCGGCGAACATTTCCAACCTCCATCGCTTTATTCAATTTCCCATTCTCTTTCAGCAGCTCCACCACGATCATTAAGAGCGCCACCAGAGCGATGGTGATGACGGCAATAATAGTGATGATCGTGATGATTACATGGGAAAGCACATTCTGGGCGCAGTGCGGTCGGCGGCCGTGTGTAGCCGAGACGCTGACAATGTAGCCCTGGTCAGTTATTGATTCTTGCAGATAGTGTTCCTTGCGCTACAAATGGCTTCCGGGCCCCGGGTGTGGGTTTGCCTAGGTGCAGTTTCTGCACGTTCGGAGCTTCTGGTGCACCGGAGTGCATCCCAGCACGGGAGCGCACCAGAACATGTTGGATCGTTTCCTTCCTTCCCGCCACCATGTGCCGGGACTTCCTTTGCCGAGAGTAACATTAATTGTTATGTCTGAATTTATAGCTCAGAAACACCCACCGTGCTAAGTGTGTCACCATCGAAAATGCACTGTGCCCTGCATGCAACGACACTGCCTTCCGGTTGTCCGGCACTGGGCCGGCATTGGGTTGCGTTTGGTTGGGAAAATTAATTGCAATACTCCGAACACGGGCACAGCACAAAACGGGTTTGCGCTCATTCTGCGAAGGTCATCCAAGTGCCCAGTGAATGCTTATCCGGATCGGCAGGGTGCAAAGGCCTTTACAGCCTTTAACGCAATGCCAATCGAATTGATTTGAGTTAGTGAAACTCAATGCAGTCGAAAATGAAAGCAGAGGCAAATACCGTCCTGGTGGAACCAAACGACATGGTGATGTGAGAAGGATTTGAGTCGTCTGTTTCGTTTGTGCTGTTATTGAAGTTGTTGCGAAAGGAGCCTTTCTCCGGGAGAGCATTGTGATTGCCTTTGACCAGTCTTGTTTAGATCTTATAGATCGATACGTCTTTCATAGGGATGCTCAACAGGTTACTATGAAAGAGACTAAGGTTTTTCAACATTCAAAATTGTCTAAATAATTTCATTATCCTCCCTCCTGACAGCTAAGAGGCAAAAGGAGCTCATAACGGAGCTGTCACTTTCACAAGACAAAACTGACAGAATTCGAAAAGCTGTAATATAATATTAGCTGAAGTATAAAGGGAGACTATACGGTTTGTTAAGTTTTTCATAATATTTATTTTCTTTTCACTAGTAGGGTAAGGAACCCTACACAGTCTATGAATCTATTTTTAAGATCGCTTCGTCGGTACAACCCACCACATTCGACAAAGCAAACCAAAGCCAGCGTTTGAATTTGATCCTCAACAAAGCGATCAGAAAACCCACAGAGCAAATATGCTTCCTAACCCATGAATGCACCGTCCTGCACACAATACAAATTGCTTCACCTGCTGTGGGCGATGTCATTCCGGGGGCAAGACACGTGCCCATTGGGGGAATTCCTTCAGCAACTGAACCGGCTGCACTACTTGCTCCAGTGCAAAATGGTTATCCTCTACCCTGCACGAAATCGGACACTACCAAACAGAGAACAACGAAGCAATGTTTTTTTTTTGTTTTGGTTTCCTTTTTCCACCCTTTTGACCAGCGCCGATAGAGGAAACCCGATAAGAAAAACCCAACGCTGACCATTGCATCCAGTGGAACCAGCTGGAAAAGGGCAGGTTTTTGTTCGATTTCGGTCAGAGTTCTTGCCGGACGGAGAAAATTCATTTGTGAAACACGGGCCACCGTTCCGTTCGGTCACTTTTGGTTTCGGCGCCTGGTAAGAAAATGCATGCGAACAAACGGAGAGGCATGTAATCTTCCCTTCGGTCTATGATTTATGGGCACCAGACGAGGCCACCCCTTTGGGACGGCTGGAAGCGGCACAAGGACATTGAGCAATTCCCAACCGCGTGCACACACACACACACACACACGGTCAGGTATTTTAGACACAGCATCTTCACCACATCCTCCGGTGGCCAAAAAGTGGCAGAAGCGTATGTTCCGGCCCTCATTTGACGGTCGGGCACAGGAACATAAAAAAAGGGAACAATCCTCCACGCCGTGGTCCACGATACAACCATAAAACCAGTGCAGTGCTTTGCGCACCGTTGGGATGGGGTTTAAAAACTAATATTGAATAAAATATAAGCAACGGAATTTAACGAAGCACACACACACACACACATCGCCGACGGGCATAGTTTTCTAGGGAGTTTTGTTTTGTTTCGGTGTTCTATTAAAATGGTGTTCGCTTCGCTGCTCGCATACCGTGCGGGATGATGCGGTGCGCGCCATCAAACGCTGTTTCATGGCTGTTCACGGTGCCTTGGCGATGGTTAGGGACATACTTTTGTGCAGTATTGCGACGTTTCGAGCCCCATGCAGGATGGGAATTTGTCGAAATATTTCGTAAATTGCGGTTTGGCACTAGCTACTCTGGTGAGGCTGTGTACAGGTAAGGTTGCCATGGTAACTGAAAACATGTGGTACACCATCAATAAATAGTGAGATTGGTCGTTCGACACACTTATACGTAGCATGATGAATGTGGCAACGATCGTATGGATATTGCTTAATTACATTCGATGACATTCGGGGAAGTTTTTTAATAATTTTAAATATACTTAGTTACATGATTTGAAGAATGCATGGTAAATAAATTTAATTGAAAAAAATAATCTGTATTGGTCACTAATTTTAACGTATTGGCTCGAAGAGTAAATTATACTGAAGCCTATTAATTTTTGCATACCTTCAGGGGTAGACAGTTCAAGACATACTACAGTACAAAAGTGGATGATCAATGGGGTTGTTGAATTCTCGTATATTTTATTCGTATTCAGAAAAAGGTATATTTCTGGGCATTACAATTATTTTACAATGATGTTATGTCTATGTTTTTTTCGATTATGAAAGCCTCAGGCTAATAAAATTTCACGTAAAAATCTATTTGTTTCTCAACAACGGTTTAATGTTTCCTTCTTAGAAATTTCTTAATACAAAAATCCAACGAACATTCAGTGCGTAGTTCCATGGAGAGAATATACGTTCACGGCTAATTTTTCGAGCTATTGATACTTAATTTACATTAACGTGAAAAGCTCTATTGTATTTTTTCTTTTTTAATTCAAATATTATAGTTCATGCGTTAAACAATTTCAATTAAACGAATTTTCAAAAAGCTCTAATTGCATAGTTTTATTACTCATTGTGGTACAATCAGCAATGCAGAAAAAAAGCACCAATACCGCGAACATGAAAAGGGATGAAACGCATACAACCCGCAACCCTACAAATGGTTCCTCATCAGCACAATTCTATCAAAACTGTACACGATCACCTTCACATTCACGTGTAGTCGGATTAAGCCGAGAGAGAAAAAAACCACTCCCGGGATTGGATAATCTCATTCCCATTCCTCCGGCTGATCCGCATTTACTTCCTGACTCACGTCGCTATATGCTTTGCGCTTTGAGCCGATTATGCATCCTGTTAATATTTGTCCAGAGAGCATGGGATGGAAAAAAAAGGCACACACAAAAAAGTTTTAACTTACGTGGAAGTTCCTCATTTTAGCACCCATACTGGTAAACACCACTATTAACTTTCCATTCACTACTAGCAACGGTACGGTCCAATGGAATTGATGGTAGGATTAACAACAAAGGAATGAAGAAAAAAAGAATCCACCACATGAATGAAGTGTCCCTTATTTTACTACTCTTTCCAATGAAGATTCTCTCCTACGGTAAAAAAGCTCTTTTTTTGCGCACAATCAAGTCGAACCCGGTCCGGTTTTTGGGGCACAAGATCCGTATCACAAACAGAATTAATTCCGAAACGAATCGCCTCATGGGCGGGATATTTTTTCCTCTCGCTCTCCAACGTGCCTTTCCCTTTCTGCATCCTCTCTTCTTAAGAAAAAAAAAATCTACACAGTAAGTGACCCCGGTGCCATTTATTTCAACCGTCGTCGCTATCAATCTCATTCCTTCTCGTTAAGCAAACTTAAAGCCGGAAAAAGGGGGGAGAATGATGATACGGAGAACGCTAACGGAACCAGATAGGCAAATGGATTTACAACGGTCCAAAGCGGAAAGCTCTCTTAAATGAATCCTCAACCCTCAACCCGCCTAACGAACCTAACGTACCCAACAGTGCGCTTGGCTAACGCCCCAAACGTCTTTGCAGCGTTAGGCCAGCGGTTGAAGTACAAAATCAACCCCCAAAACGAGGGCGAACTGGACCTTTCGGTCACCTACGGTCAAATTGATGATAAGTTGAAAATTTGATTTCCTTTGCCAATTTTACCACTCCACGGTGCGGGCCCGTGTGCTACACGTGCCACAAGTCCACAGTAGCCTTCCACAACGTTACGTGCCGGCGTTACACGATCCTAACCGATTACATCAATGCGACGCTTCAATTTACATTTCTTCGGATGATTCGCATCCAAAAAAAATCCCCCCGGATTCGGTCCCGTTCGCTGGGGTTAATTTGGTCGAGCTGTCCTGCCAATTTTGGCCCCAGCGCCGAAACGCTCGTTAGGCAAAGTGTTCCAACCGGGGGGAGCAACCGACCGGCGTGTGAATACCCAGATTCCCGGATTCCCCGGCATCACGTTATCCCAAGGATCGGGATGATATAAAGCAGAAACAGGACAGGAAAAAGCCATGGTGGGAGGAAAAAGATCGTGCATTCGAAGCTACGTTTGAAACACATCGGAAGTGTTATTTCCCTTCCTTTGGTAAGCTACGAACGCTGGGACTGTAATCATTCCGATTCCGGAGCCAAAGTCACAGTTAGCAGGGCGAGGCAGCACTGGAAGAAGGACGAGAAAAGCGATGGATGTGTGTGGTAGTGTCCTGTTTTGCGTTTATAACATACAAAGCCAAACACGCCGGAGACACCATTCGAGTCCGATTTCCCCCGAGGTGGATGTATGCAAACATACACACGTCCCCACCAGTGTGTCAGTGTGCGGGACAACATTTGCTGGCAACTGATCAAATGGCGTACCAGTGGGTTCAGGTCTCAGCTGTGTGTCTGTTTGTGTATGTGGACAACCTGAACGACCCCCCGAAGGACGCACCCAAAACGGATAACGAAGAAAAATTTGCGTACATCAAGCTTCAGCACAATGGTAATGGTCGTGGTGGTGGTGGTGGTGGTAGTGATGAAAAGTTCGGACAGATAGTTGGAGAGAAAGTTGGGTTCCCTTTTCGGGGCGAAAAAAAATAAACCCCTTACTGCCCTGCTGTTGATCGTTTCTTTCGTTTAACTTCCACATAAACATACACACAAGAATAAATTAGACTTTTCCTGCCTTTCCACAACAAAAGCGTCCAAGTTTATGTTTGTTGTGCCCCACTTCTGTGGAAGGGAGTGCAGTATTATTCTTTGCTTGCCCTGCCTCAAGTGAAAATGGATGTGTACGTTCTTGAAGAAGCGGGATACAAAAACTTCCAGCTTTAGCTAACCGTAGGGAAAACTGAGGAAAATTACTTGTGCGTGTATGTCTTTAATAAAATCCACACCGCACTGGGCATTGGAGAACAATTCACCAGTACACATTATTTATGTGGCCACGATCCGATATTCGAGCGTATCCTTAAGGTGGACAGTACCGCTATGGGAATTCTTGCTGTGTTTTTTTTTACACCTAGAAAATATTCTCCTAAAAAGGAAGCACCTTTCTTAAGATGAAAGCTCCCATTGCACGTTAAACAAGGAACTTCCCGTGTGGTTCCATTTTTAACCACAACATACACGCACCCCGTATAACAAAAAAAATGAATGCGTGCACGCAGGGCACACTCTTTTATGTGGCTAAAACGCATCCTGTATCACATCCGGTTCAGCGCGGTCCTCATCCATTTCCACCCTTCCTCATCCTTCGCCCCATTCCACATGGACTGTTGCGTGGATTTTAATATTTTTATTATGAATTTTCTTTTGCCGCCGTAATATGCGCACCAAGCCTATAAAGCGGATAAATAAAATACAAACCAAACGGTAAAAAAGACAGGAAAAGTAGCACACGTGCTCCCATATGTATCGCATATAGTGTGGATATCAGTGTGTTTGTGTGTGTGTATAAAATCAACGGATGGATGTTGGCAGGATCGTTGAAGAAAATAATAAATATGGAATCGCTCCCGGAGCAGGAAGTCCCGAGAAGTATTGTGTGCTGCCTATCTCACTCATTCTCCCTCTCTCCCGCTTTCACACTCTCTTCCCATTTTTAATCCTGCCGGCGATCAACGAAGCTTTCAAAGTGACACGGTACGGCGGAGTACGCGTGTGTATGCATGTTTATACGAGCAATTTGCCTGCCATCATAAACTAAAGCGAGCAAAAGCATCACGATAGACCGGTTCCATGGTAACGCCTCACATATGCAAGCTTTCACCAACATAGCAAGCAAGCGAGAAAGGATAGATGTGGGTTTCCACGCAAGGGGTAATAATATGTAGGCTGTTATAATGCGGTAAAGGGAGTTTGGGGTTTTTGCAGGGAGAGGGCTGTCTACCCACCCTTGTGCCACGACGACATTATGCCTTTTATCCTTGCGTATTTCCCTTTTTTTTCCCCCACTCCACTTCTGGTGGGATTTCTGCTGACGAAGGGTGGAAAAAAGCGGTCCCCATTCCCCCGATGGGTCTGAGGGAGTTCGTCCCAACAATCCCACGAAACTGACAATCGAGGATCAAATCCATATTTATACTGCCCCTATCTGCTGATTCCGGTAAAGGCAGCGGTAAGGCAATCCGGCTAATGCTGGTCAAGGACTTTTGTGCCACTTTTCCCACCCTCGCTTCTTCCACTCCTACCGCCCCATCCCTCTGCTTTGTGCAATCATAATCCCTACCAATTTCAATCCCTTTTTCCCACGGTTACTTTACCGAACCCACTTCCTTGCTGTGCAGTTTTCTTTCCGTTCCGTTTTCCGGGGCACACTGGCTGTCCCTGTTTTGCCAGTTCGAACAAAAACAAATGATGTAAAAATCGAATCCATTATGTGTACCAACAGTGTAAGGGAAAACAAAACCCAGAAGTTAATGTTAGTGTGCAGCATCCAAATCACGAATTCAATTATATTACACACAAACACACAGTGTGCGTGTGCCGTTGCGTTCCCATACGCAGTCGTGCGGATAATTGCATCTGGATCGGTATGAGGTTAGCTGTTTTTCTTTTTATTTACTAGCACTTTTGCTTGTTTTTCAATAATGCAATACTAATGACTTTTTTTGGGACTATATCTCTGGTCTAATTTATTTCGGAAAAAAATTGCTGTTTAAGTTTTTATATCGTACAACATATTGCATTTCGAAGTTCTAAGTACAAGTACCGAATATATTACATTTCGAAGTTCCAAGTAACCGACCATGGGAATACATAAAGAAATAAGTTAAATAGTTAGCAACTCGAATGGTGAAAAGTATGAAGATCTTAATCGGTGTATTTAATGTGTGTTCTTGAGCTAAAATAATTCATCCTTTAATGGCAAGAGCAGTGCTGGGAGTCAATTTCCTTACAGTCTGGTTCGGGCGAAAGCACACCCCGCACTATCTTTCCATTCCAATTTTCTTTTCACCCAGCCAGTAGGTTGTTGTGCACGTCGCGCAATACGTCAAATTCGCATCCGGCCCAGACTGGCCGACGGAGCGATGTGGTGCGTTCCGTCTGGTTCTGCACCCTTTTGCTGAAGGAAGGAGGATTTGATGCTTGTTGTTTTTTTTTACTCATTTCATTCCCATCCTGCTGACATCCAAAAACCCCGTAAACATCCGCTTCACTTCGGACCAGCCCAAAACCGGATGTGTACCCGTACACACACACACACACACACTCGCGTGTGTGTGAAACCATTTTCTGAGCGAACAGTTGCGAGCGAGAGTGTGCATGTTTACGTTTTTTTTAAAAAAAAAAGGAACGTTTCACGTCTGTCAGCCGTACTTAGCAGCATCCAGTATGTCATGTAATGTATTCCGAGAGAGGAGTAGTCCCATTGCGTGATGGTAGCAACCGACCGCTCACCAAAAGCTCGGTACCGAGTTCGGGGTTGCTTGGATCACTTCCAAGCAGGGGATCCGACGTTTGGAGCCGAAACCAATGCGCCTGCTTCGTACGGTAGCGCCAATTGGTAGGATGGTGGCAATCGTGCTAACTACCACCAACCGGACCCGAACAGATGATTCGAGTCGTGTTCGGTGGGAGCGCCAGGGCAACTGGCACAACCCGAACTATTCGGAGACCGGCAATCCAATGCCAGATAGATATCGTGGCACAGGATATCTATCTTTATTTCATCACTTTACGACCATAACATCACAACGAAAGAGGGCAGGAATAAACATAAAAACGCGTCTCAACAGTGGAGAGTTTGTCTGCTGGGAACACTCGGCAGCTGCGGGGAACGTTTGCAGTGGAAAGCATCCGACCGTATCCATTCGAGTGGTAAATGTTGAGAAAGTACACGTCCACACACATTCACGCACAGAGCGGTACAGGCGGTACAGTCTACCACTCACTTACGTAAGAAACTGAGAGGAAGCTACAAACACACGGACACGCAAAAATCATCCGTCTAGAACACGCAATCCCGGAAGTAATCCGACAGGCGACGTAAAGTCAAATATTGTTATGAATTTAATCCGGAACTGCAGGATAGAGTAAAGAGGCAGAAAAAAAACCAGCAATAGCAGCACCGTGGGTGGCTTCTCAGTACGATGTTATCATTCTTAAAGTATCTTACCACTGTTTGCTCTTGGGCACGAGAACATGAAACAGCAGACCAGGGGAATTAGCATAGGCGAGAGAAAGAGACATTAAAAAGGCGTATAGAGAGCCACGAATGGAAGGAAGTAAATGTTAAAACAATACCATCAGCAGGATAATGTTGAACGATGATGATGATGCTATCCCAAATTGACCTTGAATGTAAGGGATGAAACACGGGGATGAATAACAAAAAACACGGTGTGGCAGAAAGAAAAGAAGATGCCTTATTACAGAAAAGAAATAAGGCAAAACCCGCTCAGTAAGAGCTGGATGAGCAAGCAATCGTGAAATTGAGCCGGAGAAGGAGATAACTTTGAAAGCATTATCAGCGTTATCCTGTTTCGCGTTGAAGAATTTGCCCCGTCGAGTGCAAATTATGATGCGTAAAGATTATAATAAAGCAAAACATTATTCAACTCTGCTCCTGTGGAAGGAGTATGCATTTGTGATATCCCTTTTTTATCTCTTTCTCTCTCACTCTTTGTCCCTTTTTCCCTCAATGTGCGGTGTAAATGTGCCATACGTGACTACTTTGGGAATGCATGCGAAAAACACAAACGGGGGAAAAGCAGTATTTGTTACGAGTTTAAGTTCCTTTCTTCATGCTTTCGGCATAAAAATCTCGCAGGGCACTCGCACATGTCCAATTCGTACCATTGTGGGAGAATGTTTTTTTCTCGACCACCGTTATTGTTGTGACGTACTGTTGATTCGATTGGTTTATTGCCGAGTGGTCGATTTAATTCCATTAGCCGTTCGATTGGCTTGAGTGACAGCGCAGCACAGTGGTTGATGCGGAATGGTTATTGAATTTTCTGCTCAATCTATAGTGTCAAGTTTTGCATTATGGAAGAAATATCAATTTACAAATATAACTGGTTGCTATGCTACATGTAACTAAAGTTAAAAGTTCCAGTTTGTTTCAGTATTGCATAACTTTAGGCGTAATTACGAAGCATGTATTTTGCGTTTGTTTGGCACCACACATGTAACGTGTATTTGTAGGGAGCCAACTATTTAAAAAAATAATGTTTTGCTGTTAAATGTTATACAAATGCACATTAACGAAACACAGAACAGGTACAGTCCATACATGCACCAAAAAATCATATTCTAACCACCACTTTTCATCAATCACCATTTCACCATTGTGCTCATTATGGTGAAACGCTAAATACAAATTACTTCAACGTGGGCCACTTGAAAAATTATAACAACCCGTAAAACATTACAAAAAAACAACACGAGTGTGTGATTCTGGCAACTTTTCACCCGCAATGTGCGCGTGGTTGAGATTTATGCACACAAATTGAGCAAAATTATTTTACATTTTAAACACATTCGAATGAGCCGGGTGTAAAATTTTGCGTGAAACATATTTAGCGATGGTTGAACATCCGTCTGTCAGCATTTTCAAAGGAAACAATTTGAATGAATTGTAATTTATACTTTCATCAATCCAAGCCTTGTCAAGAACAATTCGTATTCAGATTAATGTTGGTTTCGTTTGATCATACGTGAAAATTCCATGTTAATTACACGACGTACGGGACGTGTAAACTGAATCAAAGAGAGAGTAATTAACTACGCTAACTGCGCTGCACTGGATGAAGAGGTATAAAAAACTCATAACTACATTTCAAACAAGACTTACAGTGGCATTAACATTGTGAAATGAGGCTTTTTTTTAAATATATTTGTTTCTTTTTTGTTTCTATTTTGTTCTACAATTATTGTCAATGAAAATGTCAAACTCAACAGATTGTGTACTACT
Source organism: Anopheles moucheti (assembly GCF_943734755.1). NCBI lineage: Eukaryota > Metazoa > Arthropoda > Insecta > Diptera > Culicidae > Anopheles > Anopheles moucheti. Next base: position 29,054,884 of record NC_069141.1, read on the forward strand.
TTCCCTACATCTGAGCCATTTTCTCTATTCATCGTAATGAATCATGTTTAAAGCAACATGCGTACACCGTGCCTTCGATTCCAATAGTTTTATCACAATGTATCAAAGATTAAAAACCCAGCGAAATAAATAAATATAACTGCTTCAGTTTCGTGTGTTGTACTTTTGCAGCCTTCAGCCAAGCGGTCGGACCTACCGAACCAACGCAAAACAATCATGATTTAAGCACATGATGATGAACCCACCAGGCCCGTGCGTTTGTGATATAGAGAACAAAAGCAATACACAGAATAAACATGGCAACATGCGAACAAAAACTAAACATATACACACAAGCACCCGATGGCGTGTAGTAGCGAGCTAGTACCGAATGCAAACATTGCCACCCAAAATCCCATGTTCCCGGTTGCTGCCGCACAAGCACCGAAATGGCACGGCTCGCGCGACCCGCTAGTGCTCGAGTAATGCTCTAGCCCTTCAGTGTCAACCAGCCAGAAGAGCAACTCTATTGCAAATGAATGTTGTCTAACGGAGCGTAAAAGCGCAAAACGTTTTCCAGTTTATGTCGCACACACACGCGCGCGCGTCCCAGCAGGCCGTTCGGCCGTTCGTGCTTTCGGTGATGTATTAATTACCTCGCAGCGCACGGGGATGGAGCACAACTATGGGTGTGCAAGGATGCAACAAGTATCGGTATTTATTGAACTTTCGTCACTTGCTCAGTAGGATCAGCTCCGGTTGAGACACATTTTATTACACTGGCACGCGCGATACGAGACACGTCGAGGAAAGGAATTTATTTCCATCTTGCAACATACAAAATGGCACTTTTATCAACAAACTTTCCTACGTCACGCCTCAGTCACACCCCCATGAATCAATTTCGATTCCAGGGAACAATGAGCTGCTTGGCAGGGAATCGAAAGATAACAGTTACACTTATGCACGATCTTCGATTATGGTACAGTCAATAATTTCCCACAAAGCCAGTCCATTTCAAGGCCACCCATTGTCCGATGCAAGAAGCCATCGTGATTGTGTCGGCCTTTCTGTTCCATTTCACTGCACGTTTGCAGCACAATCAATGCGGCAACATCCCGGACGGACGTTATGAATGCACAAATATGTTGCAACAAAAGGATAACCGGTGGCATACGAAACAGTGTGCACAGCAGCGAAGCTTTATGTATCTTATCGAGCAGGGATTGTAGCTAACGGGACGATACCGGATGAAAAAGGCACCTTTTTTTAGTGCATTCTGTTCAAACGTAGGCAAGTGTGTTATCACAAACTCAAAGTACATAGTGTTGATATCACAAACTAGTTGTAAGCTGTTTGTAACATTACAAAATAATGGAAGGATTGTTATGTAATAGAAAAATGATGAGTGATTAAAATACTTGTAGTTGAAAGCTCAGGCTCAGTTAGAGATTTTTTTGACTGCAATAACATAATTTTAAGCGTAACGCAATTCTAAATCATTCAACTCAAAAAAGTGTCCAAAAACTTATGAATAAAACCTATAAGTCAATCATAATCATTCAAAGCGTAAATGTATTACAAATTGCATACTTTTAGGCGTTTTTCTGTGACGTAAAGAACAAATGAGAAACGTTACGAAACAATGTAATAATTTAGCATCCCAGTTACGCAAGTAGAAAAGTCATTGAAGAGATAAACGACAATATATATTCTAAACGAAAACACATAAAAGCTAAAGTCCTGCAGGAAATGTTTGATCTCATTTGTGTAACAGAGCGTATGTCGTTACCGATCCGAACCATGGTCATGTTAATTGCTTCGACAGTCATTGAAAATCGATCGATTTGTGTTCTTTGTTTACGTTTTTCGGGTTTCTCGCTTTTTCTTTCCCTCCATTGCCAACAGATTCAAAACAAAATGTATAAACTTCTCTGGATTGTACATTCGTCCACCATTTTACAGCGCTCGCAAAACGAAACGAAACTTCCCGGGAAACGGCGTGCCCGGTCGGCGTCACCGTCCGGGAAACTGGTTCGCTTTCATGAATTTTAATAAACCCCAAAATGGATTTTATTAGCGTAGCCTAGCGTAGCGATTTCGACGTGCGGCCGTTTGCACGAAGCCAATCAAACACCCAAAAGGGCCATTTTGGGAAGAAACGAACATCGTTTCCGCGCCCGTTCCTTCCACCATCCGAGCCGGAATCGGTTCACCTTGTGGAATGCAATTTTGCTAGCTTTCGCCGCTTTCACTCGCACCACATTTCTTTCCCATCCGCGCATTCAAACACGCGCACCAGCCGACCTGCTGGAGCTGCTGGTGTGTTTCTTGTCCCGCGTATGATGGGTGATAACGCTAATCTGTCAGTACGGAGAAAGTTTGCCGTACGGGTGTTGTACGGTTGCTGCCAGGTACCAGCGTTGCGTCCCGGTAACCACTCGAAGTAACCACTTATGATAAACAGGCCTACTTTTTGACGGACGCAGAACAATCGATAAAAGTTGGGTAAGGACGTCCTAGCCGCACCCCGTCCCGAGGCTCCGGTACGTGACTGTAATATTTCAGCAGCAGCGGCGGTTACGAACGCCACAAACGATTTTTGCGTTCAATAAATCTTTGCCCGGGCCGGGAGGATGTACATTCTTGGAAGGAGGTCGTTTAAAGGGCACGTCGGAGGGAGCGCACGGATAACGATAAGCTTTAAGCAGGGATCCGACATGTTTAATAGGGTAATCTACATTTGGAATATATGAATATTGTGGAGTTTTAGTGCTGTAGTAAGGTTGTATTGTGGCTCAACAAACTGAAGATTCACAATTGAATTTTACGTAAAGATTAATCATTAAACATCCATTTTTAGCAGGGTAGTTATTATTGCTAAAACAAATTTAATAAAGAATGATTGGAACAAATTTGGTCATTTGGTGTTTGATTTGATGTAAGATGTTGTATGTTTACTATATTTAAATCCCTGAATCATTTAAATCATGATATACCTACAAACAAATGCAGCACAATAAAAGAGATTTTATTTATCCTTTTTTAGAACTTCTTTGAATTAATTATTCGATTTTCTTAATAGCAAATCTGTAAACAGAACAGCAAACCATCTACTTAAATGTGCACTGTTTGTATCAAACAAAAGCACTTCTACAAACTTCCTGTAATGCTCGCAAAGACAACACTGGGCTGTGTGTGCCTTAGTTGCAATTTTAATATTCCCATCCAATGCTACATCCGTTCCGAACGCTTTGTTCAACAATAATACCTACTGTCGGAAGTCGTAAGGATAATGATGTCAGTGTGTTGCAACCATTCTGCTTTTAGCCCCACGTCAGCACATTTCCCAAGCAATCCACAACGACGATCGATCGGAACGATCGAAGCGATTAGTTCGATTTCAGTGCTGGAGCTGTCCAAATAAAACGGAACTATTGGGTTACATCGAACTGGCAGCAGGAGAACACACAGTCCGTTCCACGTGGTCAGGGTGGAAAGACAAGAAGTCAAATAAAATTTCACAATCAACTACAAGTCCAATCCAGGGCAGATGTGCTGGAGAATGGAAAAACGGAGACCGACCCAGTGTTGTGTAGCCGAGTCGACCAGGCCTGGTTTGCCACCACCACCAGCAGCAGTTTTCTTGTTGAGATGAGACGTCTATTTGCTAGTAAATATTGCCCTTACTTACGATGCCAATGAAAGACAGTTGGGCAGCTTGAAGGATGTCCTGATTGCTGTCTGGCGTAACGTTAATGTAGCGCGTTGTGGGGAAAATCAATGAACTTTTCGTGAAGGGTACTTTAAACACTACGAGAGCCTGGAAGCTGTTTCCGGGTAAGTGCAATTTCAATAGATCCATCATGGATTGTTATCCTTTCCACGAACGTAAGAAAATACCCGGGAAGTGTTAGAGAAAATTAATTAAATGTAAGAACTGCAAAACTGCACGAAATTCCTTGTACTGCATATGAAATATTTTCTCTGCGCTACCTTTTCCCTATCGTTGTACTATTTGTTTCAAGCGTACTATCGTTCAGCAACCTCGGTCCCCGGTGCATATTAGTGACCGACCGATAGGTATATCCAATTTGTAGAATAATTTTCCAACACCGGTCGTTGCTTCCACTGTTTATCTGGTCGTTTTCTTTTTCCACCCGGCGATGGAGCTGATCGGAAACGGTACACCAAAAAAGCACCAGGCTATCTCTGGCTACCGGTCACCTGCGACCAACCCGGGCAAACAGAAAACCTGTCAGGTCGACACATTTTAATTGGCCAAAACCCGGATCCGTGCTGCTCGCCGTGTCGTTGGTATCATCTATTTCTGTACCTAGAATTCGCGTTCGGACATCGCTTCCACTCGCCGTTCGATCGTGCCCGTTTGGGCCCATCTTACACGGGGGATGTTTTTTGGACCATCCTTACCGCGGCACCATGCCATGTCTTCCGCCACCACTAGATGGTCACCATTGGATAAAATAGAAACGTGTCGCGAACGTTTCATCATCACGTTTGCCGAATCATTCCACCACTGGGCACTAATGGACCCAGGTCATGGAGCACATTTTTTTTGGTGAGTTTGTGTTTTGTTTCATTTATTCGCGCTCAAGCCCATCTCTAGCAATCGTTTCAATCCTGGCACGTTGTTGCAACTGAAACGATCGAAGGTCCCAGGTATTGTTCGGTGTGCGGTAGCCATCCCGGTTTTCCGATTTGGTGCAGGTAGCGATTGTCGTTACGTCGTTTCTTTCGTGTGATTCCACGTTACGAAACAGAAGGGCCTCGGACAGGAGTCAGGCGGGTGGCACGACACGGACGGTGATCTGGTGAGAGAATGCACCATCTGCCATCGGGACGCTGTCCCGTGTGGACCATGCACCGGCAGATCATGTTTGCCGCGGATGATAAAATATTAAATTAAAAGATAATTGAAATTTTCCGTTCAACGCTTTAACAGTGCACCGGGTTCGCTCCGTACAGAGTTTCATGGAAGTGCTCTTTTTCCGTTTCACGTTTCACGTTCTTTTCGGTTTAAGGTTATTAGATAAAAAGACAGTATTATAGCACGCAATTTAAAGGTTTCATAATAACCCGCAGCACATAATTGGAAAGGATTTTTGCATGTTCTGCTTCGGGGCGTGGTTGCCGGCGCTAAGCAAAGGCTCAAATCAATCAAACCACTGCACGTGCGTTTTTTCTCACGGTGGCAACTAGTAGATACACCCGCCGTCCACAAGATGTGGCAGAAAACCGGGCAAACAATAAGCGCTTCAATCCGGCTTGTGGCTGTCGAACAGTTTGACCGTAAGGCATCATTAAAAGTTTACGCTACCGCCGGTACGCTATTCAACGTTAAAGTTCCACCGTACACCGACGGGCCGTTCGCTAGAATCGAGAAAGACTACAATCCATCGCATGGTGATGGGTTGTTAAGGCGTGGATCATCATTGAAATGTAATGTATTTCCAGTCCGGAAGGCACGATCATGGCATACCGTTTCCAGACGAAGAATTACAGGCTGGAAAATTATAGCTGAAGGTTATTAAAGCGAGCTTAAGAATGCTGGCGAACTCTCATTAAAATCAATTGAAAGAGATCACACAATTAAAATTAATAATGTTACAAATTTCATGCACATCATTAACGGCTTCACGTCCTTGAAAGAATAAAATGAATCCGATAAATACAAAATGACACCACACATTACAAGCCCACCGTGGAACGGCTCTATCTTCCAGGCTAATCAGCGCGTGGCGAATTAAAACCATACAACCTGCACCTCATTCACGTTAATGGGAAATATTTTTTAAGCTCTCAACTGCGGTCACACTAGTGGAATCTCATTATTTCATTCCTCGTTGTTCAGTATGCAGTTCGAAAGGGTGAAAGAAACAGCTGGAAAAAATAATGATGTACACTGCCCATTAATCCTGCCACATCTACATCACCATCCACTCAGCAAGATTGAAAGGTAGAATGAAATTGTAATACATTCATGGAGAAGCAACACCAAAATAAAAAACCCTCCCACAGTACGGTGTAAAAGTCAATCCTTTAGCGCTTCGTAACGGTGCCACTAACCGGTACGTTCAAAAATTGGATTCGCTTTCGCTCTCCTCGGCGTACATTCGTCATCGCGTTCATCTATCAATAATGAATTGGTTCGAAATTATCGATAATTGCCTTTACACTTAGACGCTTGTGCAGGTACGTAGAAAAACGGGCAATGCTTTCCCCTTTTATCCCCGTGTTTGCCTTTGACTCGCAACCCGTGTGATGAAATGCCGGTTTTCCACCGGCATTTACTGACCATCGATTACCCAACGAATCAAGCGACCGTACACAGACTGATAACCTTTCGTTTGGGCAGAAAAGAGCAAAACTGCGCCATTTTGTTGACATGAAATAAAATGTACAACCCGATGGTGCCGCACAAAACAGATGCAATCACCGTTTGATGTGGGATGATAAATCGTAACATCAACCGGTTTGATGAGGTTTAAATTGAAGCCCATGTTTGTTCGGTTCTGAGGCAGTGCAGAATAATGGGAAAATTGTTGCCATTATTTCATGGACTGGATGGCACATAAAGGTTCAAATAATGTAAAATTCAACATTTGTTTGTTTACTTAAAAGCCTTTTATGATCGATTATGTAGCTTTAAAAACTGGTGAATGAGAATTGATTTTTAAATATTTAATGGGATGAGTTATACCTCGTAAAGGTTTACAAACGCTTCAATGTGAAAGTCGTTGGCTAATTATCCGATATATTAAAAATTCTCTCTGTAAAATTATCATTAACAAAAAAAATGTTCATGCTATAACAATAATACAAAAGAAACACTTAAATACAAGATACATCCATCCAAGAACGCTTAACCGCAATGTCAACGTTAACGTTTTCCCAATACAATCTACGGCATCTTTCGTGGCGTTAGCGAACCCGTACCATTGCGAGGCCCGCATTGCCGGGATTTCCTTTAGCGTGGATCACGTAACGATCATATCCTCCATTACAGCAACGAATCCTTCGAATGACGACAGTAGATGAATGGCAGCAACCGGCACACCGGATGCGGTGCCAAAGCTAAAGCCGCAGATGGATCTCTCTCAACAGACCGGAAGATTAGTTCGTCAACTGAAGCGAATCCGCATGCCGGGCGGAAACGAAGGGCTTTATGGATAGGTGATTGTGATATCGGTACTGGAGAAGAAGAAAAAAAGAATCACACACACCCACACACACGCGCTACGGAATACATACGCGCATACATTCATCAATCTAAACGAACGTACGAAATGGACGATGCTGACGATCCCGAGGAAAACCCATCATCAGCATTTCGATTAACAAAATCCCACCGCAAACCGGGAATCGGTTGTGGTGAGGTTCTTTTTTTGTTGTTGCTTTACTTCTCTTCTCCTTGTCTCCCCTCCTTTTGATACCCCTCCATCGTCCATACCTGGCCCACCTTTACATGAAGGACGTTTCATTATGGGACCCGGTTCCGGTGGACGTTTTAATTCAATATCTAAAATCCAATTGTAAAATCTCTAGCACTCATTTCCAACTGTGTGCCGTCAGCCATCAGGCTCGGAAAGGTCCATTTTGTGCGGGCGAAGAAAAAAAAACTACAGCACCGGCTGATGCCTATTGCACGGCGGTGCAGTTCCCATGTACACGTTATGCACCACGGTTTGCGATGCGCGTGAACGCTGGGAAAACGGGAATTCATCACGCGGGACAGTTGCCGGGTGACTAGCAGTAGTATAGTTTGCGGTTTGCGTTCCGGATCGCTAAACGGAACCTCCAGATGATAATGGGTCTGCGGTTAGGATGACTGCACCTAAACCCGGTAACATTCGCCCTTGCCTGATACAATGCCAACAGCAGGCGCTTTGTCGTTTTGCAGCAGCAGAATCGGGGAAAAGTATAACATGTCTCTAATGGTCTTTACGGTGCTGTTTTTTTGTCCACTTTACTGAGTGCATATTTTTTATTCATCGACCGTAAAAGGTTTTCCATTTATGTGAAGTGTTTCCAAAGTCATAATTATTAAAAGCGGTGTTGTTTCATGCACGCATTTACTATATAACCTACTAATTTAAATTTAATTAATTTCTATTCAAATTTAAGTCTAATTTTCGTCTATGTTTTTAGTCTAATATAAATTTCAATTATAAATAATGATTAGTAAATTGTTTTCCATAACTGTTCAAGAAAACCTGAAACTCTATTGAACCATTATTTTATTTTTTTTAATATTAAAATATTTTGAAGCTTTAAGACTAACTAAAATTAATTATGATTAAAATAGTTATGTAGAAACCTTGAAAATTCACCTAATAGGCTAAGCGATATTAAACAATGAAAAATATAAAGCTGTTGCTGGATATGTACTTAACAATCCACAAATATTACAGTGTAAGATCGTTACTGTTACGAAGAATTATGCTTCATTCGCCAGGCTTCTTGATTGATGCCAACTCAATTCAACTATCGAAAATGGATGATTGTACCGGGTATGGCCACATGGCAAACACACCGCAAGTGTCAAACGGTGTCAAAGTGAAACCGTTTAAACGGTGAACCATTCCTTCCATTTCGCTTCGGTTTCGTGTTCCGGAGTTCCGGGCGGCCAATGCCGCAGTCCCATTCCCGCAAACAGTGTCAAACACTGCAATCATCAAACAAATAGCTTTCTAACGAACGGCAAAAACACAGGCAGCGTCAACAGAAAACGCATCCAAAGCCACCGGCCCCGAAAGCCACTCCAGTAATTCGCGTACGTATTCGATATTGCCTCAAGTGATTCTCGAATGCGCCCAGGCTCGCTGTGCAATTGCTGACCGGGTACATCGTTCTCGGTCAACCAAAATGGTCTCCACTGGGGTCGGATTGGCATTCGACAGTACGATCCGTGATGGACGGAGACATTTCTGCTGCCGTCAGCACCGATCAACGTCAACATCGTGTCGTGCTTGAAGCCTTTTTGCGCAAACCATTTTCTTCGATCGCCAGTTGGCGAAAGATGCCACAAGGTTAGGGTGGCAAAATCCATAATTTTCATCCCACTGCCTCGTGTATGTGTGCGTGTTTATGTCTGGCTGTTGCCGTAGGAGACCCCTTGCCGCTCAACCCGTAGCCGCCTCGCCATTATTGCTTGGGCAGGCAAAAACAATTACCATAATAAACAAATCCTACCAGCAAATACAAACACCACCACCGTCGTTCAGTCGGGACCATTTGCAACTTCCCTCCATCTTGGTGTCTGTGTGTGAGTGTGAGTGTGGACACAAAAACACAGATTGTGGTTTTGCGGAATTAGTACAATTTTATTCCAAACCCCAATGCTCGCTACAATCGGACTACCAGGCCCAGGTCTGAAATGGGGAGCCGGCCGGTCCGGAGAATATCCCGGTGGGATAGTGGTTGAGGTTGATTTCATGTCGTAGTCATTTGTCCGAAACGAATGTCCGAACGGGAACTGGCTGGACTCTGGGTACTGGGTACCGTTGGCGCAAAAGGGGTCGGTAGAGGAATCGGACCCAAACCCAAACTCGCAATCAAACGACGAACTAATACAACTCGACCTGCCGACGCAAACGCACAGCAGTGGCAACGTTGCCAGTGCTGCTGCTGCTGCTGTCCGGTTTCCGATTCCATCGTTGAAGATTGAGTTGGACCAGTCGACTGTGAAGACTGTATTTTCCGACTGCAGAATACATACGGTCAACCATTAATTAATGCGTCTGTAGGCGTCAACCGGACGATCCTTTACTGTATTTTTTTTCTCCCCTTCACAAGTTCGAAAGAGTCACTCTACGCAAACCATATCACAGCCCAATACTAACCACTATCATTCGATTGTTTGCATTGCAACCAAAGTGTGTGCACGCCTAGCTGTATGAAATCACAAGCGAAACAAAAAGAATGAAAGCATTTAAGAGGAAGACAATCAGCGGTGGCTAGATCTTGTCACAAACCTGCTTTCTACATTCTATTCTAATTTTTTATTGTTTCTGTTGAAAAAGATGATTAAATTTTCTACTGCTTACTGCTTTCCGGCGTTCAGTAAATTCACCTACCTGCTACTGTCGCAGCACCTTCCGATCAGTACCGGACACAATGAATTTCCTCTCGAAACATCAAACAAACACCCGGCTCAGGAAGTGGTCGCAATAACGAAATATATTGTTTTTAATTCAACACCATTGCACGATACGCGTTTAGGAGCTTTTTGTGGACACACCATTCGGATAGGGTGCCTCTACAGACAGACTTAGACCGGCTGTACCCAAATAGGGCGGGGTGTTGTTTGTTAGCAGGTTTTTTTTTCAACCTCCCGTTAAAAGCAATAATACCCCAATAGCATCATACGTGGCACGCTGACAAAATATCTTCCGTTTATTCTCACACATGATTTCCCTGCGTTGTTTCCCTCGCTATAAAACTAAAAATGGCCACGACGGGCAATCATAACGAACTTCAGTTTAAAAAAAGAAGGAGAAGGAGAACACCCACAGCTTCAAACCCTCTCGAAATGGTGTCCGCTCGTACGGCGTCTGATACAGTCAATTTGCCAGTTCGATGGGGCCGCTTTTTTGCCATGCTATAATTTCTTCCTGTTTTTTTTTTGTTTTAGTTTTGTCAAAATGCGCGTGACATTGTGAATAAAAAACAAACGGATTTATCCGCCCATCCATACGCAGCTTTCCCTAACTGTTCGTGGAGGTGGTTTGCACAAAAAAGGATTTTGTGTCATGCTTGCCGCTTCCCGTATCGATGTGTTCTCCTATTTTTTTTTCTTTATAGAATGTGCTTCAAAAAGCGAGTGAAATATTCTTGTTCACATTACGAATCAAACAAAATGTACCAGGATTTTGTTTTGTCAACGAGAAAAAAGAAGGGATGAGAAGCGATCGGAACCGGAAACTCCATTTATATAGTACATCGGATAGTGAAAAGATTTCACTATCCCCCACCTCCACCTTAACAAGCTGAACATGGCATCCGATATTAGAACGGTGAGAAATTAAAAAACAAAACAATATGCAACAAAAAGCAGAGTGTATCGCGAACTATAGACAGGGACTGAAACATGGGGAAGGAAAATATACATTTTATTCTTGCGAAAATCCCCACACGAACCGTAACTCTACGGGTCCGGCCTTTCGCACCAGGCACCCAGCTTTTATGTTGCATTCACATAAATCCATATCCACGTCCCATATCGTGAAACACGCGTACGGTACGGTTCCACACCATCAGCACAGCGGTACGATTGTGATGAAAAATATCGTTTGGAAAATATTTCCCACACCCCTACCGACACACGGTTGCACCGTGTTACGCTCATGTTTTCGCGTTATCTTTTCCACGGACACCCCCGGAACAGAGCAAATACAACAACGGGAAGGTGAGGAAGAACATGTCTGCCACCAAAACCCCCAGCTAGAAGCAAACAAAAAAAACGCATCCCTCCCCGACGCCAGTCGCCAGTCATATTGCCAGCCGACGGGGCTACCAGCAGACACGTGCGCGGAGGGCGGTATTATGCTCATTGCAAATACATGTCTGTGTGCAGCACAAATAAGTCTACACACAACTAGCGCCTGGCTCTATGCTAATGCGGGCCCGCATGCAGTAGCAGGCGATTGATCATGTACCGGGTTCGGGTACGCGCGCGCGTCGTACGTTTGGTTAGTTTTATTTGAATAAAACATACTTCTAAAGGATTGCTCTGCAAACCCCCCGATGGTGATGGGGTTCCCGACGCGAACAACGCACACCCCAGTTCCACTTCAAACGCGTAAAGGGACGGGATTGATTCCCAACCGTATGCAGGGAGCCACGCCGACAAATGGTGCCGAACGAACCTAATTTGTTTGAGCATTGTCGTGTACGATTTTCTTCGCATCCCTAAACGCGACCACCATCGAATGCCCGGGACTCGGTACGTACCCGGGACCAAGGAAAACAAGTGTGCTCTATGAACACCGATAACGACATCAGGGGGAGGCAAAGATGATAGTTGCCCAAGCTGATGCTGGTGGTCCGCTGTAAGGATCAAGCAAATTTACGGTACCGAAATGGTACCCTATCATCACGACCAGCCTGTTGGTGTCACACGTGCGCTTTGACGTAACCTTTTACACCGAATGGAGCGTGTTCCAAGTGTGTATGTGTGTCATTTTACGTAAGGATTTAAACATGGTAAGGAATCCAAAAAAAACGATATTTAATCCATTCATGAATATCTCATGTAAAAATGGATTATTATGAATCAATGGATATTAATTTGTTTATTTATTTATTTAAGAATACAAATAACTGCCACCAAGGGCTCAATATCGGAAAACCTCAAGTTCAACAAACAAAACTATTGAAACTACCCTGACATAAAATACTACGTAACAAACAATTAAGTATCACAAGGAAAGACTAGGATGGGCAAACAAAGAGCGTGAGTCGAAAAACTGAAGCAACAGAGAGCAGAGATGAGGGAAATTAAATTCAAAGGATACGATTAATTATTAATAATTTACGTAACTGATTCATAACAACAGAACATGCCCTCGGCCGTCATAATGGAATAAAAAATGATTCATGACAACAGTTGAAAATCGAATTCGAATTTAAAACAAACGTACTATAATTACACAGTAATACAACAGTCAATAAACTTGATTAATATTTAAAAACACGTTGGAAGAATGCACCTCAGTTTGAGTTCAGCAATAACACAATTATAATCATTTGCTGATTGATTTTTCATGCCTACTATTAGCCCTTCATAGTACTACCAGCCCTTGATAGCAATTTAAAGGATGTATTGCATTTTCACTTTGTTTTATTTTCAAATTAAAACTAAGGCTTGCATCATAGAAATCAAAGGTTACAAATGAATGATTAAATGCCACAAAGAAAATGTTTGATTTAAGAAGGAAATGATCTTCTACAACACAACTATCATAACTTCACAAAGGTAAGACAAGAATTGATACACCAGTCAATCTCCTCCGACATTCGCAAAGTCAAGCGGATATGTGGCTGCTTTGCATTTCATCATCAGCCGTATTTGTCCCTCACCGAAAATACGTAAACACTCTCACCCCTCGTCACACAATGCGGTCAGTAAACGGAGCTATTTTTCATCGCTCCATGAACTGTCAATATCATTCTTCTTGACCCACAGCTGCTCGTCAACAACCACCACGGCAGTCCCCATTTGTAAGACTAAACGACCCGAAGTGGGTTGGCGCAACGAGCGGGGATGCTTCCTACCGAGAATATATTCCTCCTTCTAGAGCGAACACCGGTCATACACCGAAAGAAACCCAAATCGCAAAGCACAAAAACACATCATACCCCACCCGAAACGCTGCATTAGCTGCACCTTTTCCTTCAATTTTCAATCAATTTTCGTCTTACCTACGGGCGCGGGCCTGTCTACTGGCAATGGGTGAGCGAGGTCTCATCAATCAAATTTTACCGAATGCACGACATTGGCGGGATGGAGTCCTTTCCTTCTAAAGAGTCTCTTACGATCGTGCGGGAAGGAGCGAACCCGCGGGCCTATTGACATACTGGCAACGTAGTGGAAAACGAACATTCGCTTCGGCATCATCATTTGTCGAGAAGGGACGAATCTACTGAACGTTTTTCCCGTACCTTTTGCTGCTGTCCTTCTCTCCCCTTCCCGCCCAAACACCGCCGACGGACAATGGTCACGTCCTGGCGGGTGTTAATTGTTCTCTGTGCTCGTGTCGTTTATAAAACCTGTCAGAAAAATAGACACACCGGTTATTTATTATTTTCCTTCCTGTATGACGCACCGGAGGCCTAGCTGGGTTTAGCTTTCGAGCAACCATTTCGCATCCGATTGACTTCAAGCGGGATTTCCGTTCTACGCCGCTTTCTTCCACCCTCACGATGGACAGTTTCTGGTCGCCAAATAGAAAATACAAATTCCCCGGTACACCCTGATTGAAGCATTCAAATGGGAACACAATTCGGTGTGTGTTTGTTTTTTTTCTGCTGCCGCTTTTGCAAACCTTTTCTCCCAAACAACTGCAGTGGAGCAAAAAAAAAAGAAAAAAAAACAAGGAAAGGTTTCTCATCCTCGTTCCCCAACAAAAGCGGAACGAAACCATCCCAGCAAGCTTGGCAGACAACAGCATTAAGGATGTTCCACGTGATTGAAAAATGATTGTGTTTGTGCAGTACTGGGACGTTTCCACTCCCTCGGGACGGAAGCTTTCTGTCTTTGCTGCTGTGCACCGGTAATGATGACCCTTTTTTTTCGATCCCCCACAAGGCAGGCATTGGAAAGTGCGGATAGGGGTGGAGTGGGGGGAAAGAAAATCATCCCATAAGCGATCAAACGAATCGAGGCAGGCAGTCTACGAGAATGGATTGACTCATGGGCTGAAAGTTGGCTTCGAAATTGAGTCGATTGAATGGGGATGGTGGTCATATGCACCGGTGGATATGAGAAATTATGCGCTTGATTTGCGACAATTTTCAACAACTGTTTTTTTGCTGCTGGTTTAAATGTTAAGTGGTGTTTCCGGCATGTTCAATCGTTTTGATTGTCTGGTATGTATGATCATTCTTAAACAAGTGATTAAGTATTTTAAGGTTTTTTAACATTATGCTATTTACTAATATTTTTTTAAGCAAGTGAAGTTTTTTCTATTGAAAATTGTGATTTTGTACACTGATCAAACAGTTTGCATTCAGACAATCTAGACCTTTTTACAAAAACATCAATAGTAACTATGCTACCGAACGGAACTGTTATTTGTTTTGTATCTAATTTTTCATATTGCATTAACCAATATGTATGGCACTGTGCTTTAAAAATCTAACGCACATTGTGCAAATAATAGCATAATACCTGTACGAGTAAATAATGGAATGTTTCTAGTTCAAACAATAATTTCTCTGTTACGATACCATGCACAACATAGTTGCAATTCAATCCCTTTTCTGGCCCAGTGCCCGAACGAAACGTTACTGCCATTGTTGTTCTGCGAAAGTTTCACCATTGTGAACAAAATTCAAACAAACATCAAATACACACATCCGCACATACTTACGTTTCTATAAACATTTGCTGCAAACTAAAAGCTCTCCGCATGGATGATTATAGTTTCAAACTCGAAAATATGATAAATTCACAAAATATTTGATTGGAAATTGCAAGATATAAAATTTCTTAAACATTAAACAGTTTCATTCTACCATCCTCCATTCCAGCGGCTGTTCGCACCAACGCATGCTGACGCAAATGGAAGGCACACTGAAAAGAAAAGCTCTTCTGAAAATTAACTAGACACGAAGCAGGCAAGCAGGAAATTGTTTTTGTTCGATTTTAAAACGCCAGGCGAGCGAATCCTTTGCCCAAAACCGACCCTCAACTATTTTACGCTCAATGAAAACTGATGGAGTCGCCTTTCCATCGCACCCGATCCAACATGACCCAATAAGTAGAGCCAGACGGGGGGAAAACCCGGGCACGCCCAAAATATGTGAACGATAATTTAAATGTTTTTTCATTGTAATGTGCTCGTATTTTCGGAGTTAATCAAATCAGAAGTGATTTTGTTAATGTGTTTTCCCTGCGCACGGACGGGATAGGGCGAACCGGGCGAGCTTTCGCACGCTAGCTGGCGATCGAACACGATCTCATTCAGCAGAAGCGATTAAGCATACGCAACCAGTCGGTGAATATGCTGCTTCCGGCGACCGGCGGGGGACACTGTCGAGAGAAACAAGCGAAGTAAATTGCCGCATAAAATGCGGAAGGTAATTGTTCTAGGAATTTTGCACCATGCTTTTCGTGTTGTTATCGGTGCGGATGTGCAAGTGATTAAAGTGATTGTTGGTACATGTACATGGGCCAAAATCGGGATGCATTCAGTTCACTCAATCAAGTGGGTTTTGATAAAATTAATCTTTAATGCAAATTTCACATGTGATTTTATGCTTGTACTGATCTTTGTTTGTCTGTCTGCGGTTTATTTATTTTATTTATTTTACAACCAATAAAACATATAAAAATAAGCTTTTCATTTTGACATGACATTTCAACACATAGATGTTTTATACAAAGATATACATACTTAGAAGATGCATAACTCAATTGCTTGAGACACCCTTCCAACGCATCCAAAGACTCCATCAATTTCCACTATGAAAATATTTGAACAACCCTTCATAAAAATAAGCTCCTTTTATTTAGACCGCCAATTTTTGTGTGCATCCAGCCAACATTTTCCCTTCGCCAAAGCACAATTGTGCCATACCACAATAGGTATAAGGTTGAAACTTTGTAGCATACACCAG
This sequence comes from Anopheles moucheti, assembly GCF_943734755.1. NCBI lineage: Eukaryota > Metazoa > Arthropoda > Insecta > Diptera > Culicidae > Anopheles > Anopheles moucheti. The sequence goes on from NC_069141.1 coordinate 29,071,225, forward strand.
CTCCATAAAATACAAGCCATCAAACCATGCTATCACAGTGCTCACACCGAAAGCTCCTCCATACCTGCCCCAAACCGGAGGCGCTCAACGGGGTCAGTATTGACGGGAGCTAGTTTACAAAGTTTGTGTTCGGAAACAACAGTTTAAACCCACTGCTACACATCCCATGCTAAGTAGCTCTTTCGCGCGCGCAACAGTCACAAACAGTAAGAAAAACGCCCCGGCCACCACGCCTTCCCTGACCGAGCAACAACCTCCCGGGGGCCTTGATTTCCGTGTTCTGGCAAGCGAAAGTTTGTACCTTTGTTTACATTCTAATTGCCACTCAAAACTTGCACACGGAACACATCCCACCCACCCCTGTTTGTCGATGTTGGGGTTCAATAGAAGATCTCATATCTACATTTTAATGCCATTCTGGCCGGGCAGAAATTAGTACCGAGTACAGCACATTACCGTCCCCCCGGTGTAAACGCGTGTCAGAAGCTTAACAAGCGATGGAAGGAAAAACCCGCATTCGTAAAACCTGACAGCATCCTAGTGTACTTTCAACGAGTTCGGAAGCTGCCCTGCTGGATGCTGGAGTCGCCTCCGCCACCGTCGGCCGTAATGGCGCTGCGGGATGAACCGAGTATCCAGCAGCTTTCGCTCCTGCCATCTCCGGGGAACGTGCAAAAGTTCACATATCACTAGCAGGAGGTAAAACTTTCTACAATACTCGTGCTCGTGCTTCCCAGCAACCGTTTGCATCCACATCCAGAGAAATTCCTTCTGGCCAAAGCGGGCCAGACCCGGGTGAGAAAGAAATGATTCTTTGCATCGAAGGAAAACCACAACCCAGAACAAGAAAAGTTGCATCATTTTACAAACTTAACACACACATACACTCGTTGGAACTTTTTCCACTCCACCTCTAGTGAGTTGTTTCACCCTGTTTCCCCCCCTTTTACGAAAAGGGTTTGCTTCCACCCTCGTTCATGCCCAGTGCCTTCAAAAACCATGTTTTCTTCCATGCTGCCTGCTGGCTTTCACTCTCTAGCGGGAAGAAAACATCGTGCCGTCCTCCGCTTGCCGCCCGGGAACCATCCCTCACGGAAAAACCATCCCGAACAGCAGATAATCGTACCACAGCACTGTTGTAAAGGCAAAAGCAACGAAAAAAAATAAACGGATGCAGCACCAGGACAAACTTCTTCGCTTTGGGAGTGAAAGATAAATGAAAACGAAGCTACAAAACCATTCCCACCATTTCGGTTCACCGGGTTTGGGTGTCGTTCATTTTTGTGAATATTGTGGAAACCGACAGGTTATTGCAATGTATGGTGCCGTAAAAGAAATATGAAATTGTGTATAACCTCATGTAGAATTCATAATAGGTCCTGTGAATGGCTTTTCAGCTTTTGTTGTTTATCTAGCAAAGCAACTCTTTTCCTTTGCTTGCTTCCCAACGGCCTACCGTTCGCTACCTCCCTCTATATTGTATTGAGTGCAAAAGTCACGAGCAAAAGGTGTATTGCCACCCTCCCGGTAGTAATGGGACCGTCGCTTCGGTTCAAACCCCGGGAAAAGTTTGTCTTTCCTGTTTTTCTGTGCCGATTTTGGAATCGGAAAAGCTCGGCGGTGAGATCAGAAGCGCCGTGAAGCGTGCTTCCGGGTGAGTTGTATTTGAATTTGTAATCTAATTTTTGCCTTCTTGGGCTTCTTGGCCACTGTTTACACGCCTGCTGCACCTCGTTAAAGCGTTGCTTCGTTGTTGTGTGGGAATGGGTCGTTTAACCCCAAAGTGTCGGGACCATTGATTTCTGCATATCGCTTATCGATACGATACGGATCCTGTGTCCGTGTACAAGGCGCAAGGGATGGAACACAATTTACGTGTCTCTTACTTTGCGGCAATGTTGTTTGTGAGTTTGATTGCACAGTGAAAATTCAGAGGAAATAAACTTTTTGTAGAGCTATTTCAATAGTAATGGTCGAAAGAATGGGTAACTGATGAAAATAAAATATTTGAATTAACGAAGTGTTCGTTGACAACATTATCTTCTCGTATTGTTCGTAGTTTTTGGTTAAAAGCAATCTATTGTAGCATAATTGCATACTTTCAGGAGCAAACTATACTACAACAACCTGTAATTTTGATTATAATGATCTGAAACTTGAAAAATGAGCTTAATTTCAATTTATTTTCAACTGTAGGGTCTCACTTCTTCTCCTGCACACTACCTGGCTTTTGACAAAAATGACCGACACAGGAGCAGGACGGTAAGGAAAGATGGAAGGATGAAGACAGTGTTACAAAAACAAAATTACGAACACAATAGTGTCATCACCGGAAGCAACAGTAAATTGACGAAATATTTCCCTGGGACCTATGGGATCGTAATGGAATTCCAATGCTGCACATAAAACATAACTTTAGCGAAGCAAAATCGAACAATAGAAAACCGGCGTGTCTTCTCTTCCATAACGATAAAAAAGGTACATCTGAACAGTAAAGCATACATATAACAGAACCAGTCCCACTACCCGACTGTGAGTTTGGCCGTACTTTGTTCAAGTGTCAAAAATCTTCCTTTGGAATGCTTTTTTTTATTTTCGCTTTCCCTCCATTGCCTAACCATTTTTTCACGCATTCCAACGTTCCAGGTGGAACTTTACGAAGGCTTTTTCAACTTTCTGGGTACCTGTTTTAATTCACTCCACCGACACACTTCCCGCTGCTCTGTAACACTTCCTCCCATGGGGAAATGATATGCAAGTGACATTGGGATTGTTCCACCGGGGATTGTGAAATCATAAGCCGTGGCCACAAACCGCCTCCATTCTCCCATTTTCCCCCACCCACCGCCATTTACTAAGCGAATCTGCAATGGATTTTACAGATTTATCTTATTACAGCGTTTAATTCAAGCACCGAGGGTGGCATCCCGAACGATGCGGTGCGCGTGTGTGTCGGTGAGCGCTTTACTACCATTCTTCCTTCGCTCTAAATGTGAAAGTGAGAAAAAGTACGCTTTAATCCAACGGTGACATAAATTGTCGTATTGAGCTGCCCTTCCTTTATTTCCCTTCGTGAAAAAGGAAAAGCAAAGAATTTTCCCCAAAACTTTTGCCACGTGGCAGTGCGGCATTTCGACGCGGCCGGAGGTGGCGCCTCACCGTTAAAGACAACGTTTCGGATAAATGATGGTAGATTGGTGTAGTACCCTTGCCACATCCGCGACTTGTCCGCGACGCACGAAAGCAACAACGGCAAACCATTTGCATTCGGATGGGATCGATCGATTTTCTGCACACAATCTTGCACTGCCCGTGCCGGTGCCGGGCTAATGCGATCGTACCGGGCGATAGGAATGAGCGGTAGCGCTGTCAAGCTTAGTCGCTGGGACTTTGAAGTAATCCCGAATGATTGAAGACATCTCGATGGCAGGGATGCGTGGAATGCGACACCGGCACGACGGTACCGTGAAATGGTAAGTGATGTAATTTATTCGACTCAATTCGTCTGTCGATGGAAAGATTTTTCATTTGAAAAGGTATCAACCGACGGGGTGGAAGGTGGTGGTGTTGGTTTGTTTCGTTTCGGCAGAAAATGAGATGAAGGTGTTATCTTACTGCGCGAAGGAATTCTACATCGAAATGAAATTACCAGAAGCTGTATCAAACATTGCTGCTTTATTAAAGCTATTTACCTAAAAGCGTATCGCCCTTACTGTGTAAAATAGCTTCGTGAAATTGTGGACACTACCAATAATAAGTGTCTCCGATAAGCGTTCGTCTTGACCACAGTGCGTTTATTTGCGACAGTCACTATCAAACAGCCCCCTCAAACTGCCACAGCATTTCTTGTTATTTCCATAAAAAGATCACTTAAATGCCACGCCAAGCAAAACACCGAACAGCAATCGGCGAAATTAGTTTGCCAACGTTCATAAACCAGCATCGAACGATGGGAAGGTTTAGGCAAATCTTAACCTCCAAGGGATATGCCTACATCCAAGCGTAAAACTTGTCCCACGGCAACCGTTCTGCGATAACAACTTCACCAAAGCCCGAAACTCACTGCCAAACAGTAGTTATTAAGTTGCGAAATGACACTCCCTTGCGAAAGTTTGGTTCGTCTTTCTTCCCTTTCCCAATCACCACCGTTTGAATTCACTGTGTCCAAGGGACGGACTTTGTTCACTGATAACATCCCAACCATCGCAACGCGATTCTTTCGCTGGAAGCTACCCGACACTTCGGAACCCATTAAAGTGCGTTGGCAGGCACAAAATAAGCAACCACCGGATACCTTCTAGGAACTGGCCACCGATACAAAGCGGAAAAGAACCCATCGGTCTGAAAAGAAATCCAAACCGAATTTCGATCGAAGGATATAAACTAACTGCCGGTACGGTAAGCCGCTGTACCGTGCGCTAGAACCGGCGTGCCAGCCTGAGGCTGCGTGGCGATCCAGAGTTGATTATTTGCAAGCGAAAACTGGAGAAACCATCGAATCAGCGACTTTCGCACTGTTTGCGCCAAAATCAATAATCAATTATAGCACCTCCATTAAGCTACTTGAAGTGGTTTCGGGTCGCCCGGCCCTGGATCCGGTACCGGAACGCAACATCTGCAAGTTACAGCGGGCGCTTCAATCTTCCCGGGCACAGGGACACTTTTAAACCTGGCAGACGGGCGAAGAGTGTCACAAACGAATGCAAAGCAAACAGAACGAACAAAATAAACGGTCTTTCAGCAACGCTTCTCCTGCACAGACCAGAGGATTGTTTCTTTTTGTAACACTTTGCCGTTCCATCACCACCTGGGGGAGCAATCCACCACTAGCGGCCAACAACTAGCGACAGACCGGGCAAACCAGTCCGGTTTGGCAACTATTGTGCATTCAGCCGTACCCGAACACAGGCGAACCAGCATTGGGTTGCTTTTTTTCCTCCCAACATTCAAGCGATTCCCTTGCGGTGCTTGCGCCTTTTCCAAAACGAACCAACTCCGTACCGGCACGGCACGGTCGAGCAGCTTTTAGTCAGTAAAAATAAGGTGATTTACGAGATTGTTTCACTTCATTAGGCATTTATTGAAATGAGTTTAGGCGTACCGTTCGTTCGGGGGAGGGATTGTTTTCCGAACTTCGTTCCACGGGCGGAAAATTAATTTCATTCCGCAGCGCCGGTACAAACTTGCTAATAGTTCGCGCAAAATCGAACGGCGTTACGTAGGGTGGGATTGCTTTCTGTTTCTTCTTACGCCAGTGAAAGGTAGGTGAGAAGAATACGCACCGTGTGCTGCATCTAATCGATTGGAGTACAAGTTGAAGTGTTTCAGCAAATGACACGAAATGGTTGGTTTATTGTTCTACAGCTACAACTACAGTTGACAAGGATACCAATGGCAATGAGAAAACAGTAATTAAAATAATTTTAATGAAATGCACTTTACATTACAGAGATTTCAGGAAATTACTAGGAAAAAAATTACTTAGTTTAAAAATTAAATTAGAAAAAAAAGGAGAAATTACTGGAAAATTACACACAACTAGAATCTTATTATTAACATAGAAAATTTGAAGCAACCATTAGTTTTTTTAACGTAAAGAGGTGCAATTGTATATAAAATGCTGGTAGAGCTAAAATTATTCTACAACAATTTTGAGAACTTTAACTCTTGCTTGAAACAATTCATAAATAGAGCAGAATTATAACACAATTGCATACCTTCAGGCGGATTTATTGGTTTAATTAATAAAACCCTAATTGAGGTAATGCAAGGTGTAGTAGTAAGGTATTAACCGTGCATATCATAATTCCTGCAGCTCCTTTATTGTTACAATTTTAGATGGACCACTTTACATTAAACAGTATTTATTTAAATAAAAAAATCTATGAATCGTCAAATATTAAACAACTCCAAACTCCTACCCAACACCATGATCATACGATCGGTACGATTGCGAGAAAGAATGTCTCTCGATCGATTCGAAACGCGGCGTCCATCATTAAACACCGCGCGCGTTACCATTTTGCCCATCAATAACTTTCACTTTCGACAACGTGATTGATGGACTCATTAATGCTTACACTCCAACGGGCTTAGTTCATCTCGTGAATCGGATGCGATGTTGGCCGCCCTCAGATGTCGCGAAAAATGTTTCCCATGCCTTCCCTGCCCCTGGCATGGGTTTCCTACGCCAATGGAACGTGGAAGCACACAGTTCGCCGAAATTGTGGTCAGTGCTTCGAAAAAGTTTGGAGAATTATGGTTCTTTCGCAAACCAACGCCCAAGAATTGATCGGGTTGTTGGATGTATCGCGTCTGCGGTCGTTGATTCGCGAGTTGTTTCATTGAATTCGAATGATGGCTGTAAGCTGACTATATTATGGATCACGCCTGAATGGCTATATAATCGATTTCGCTTCTTTCATCATGGAAAGGAATCATCATGCATCGAAAGTAGAGGGGAGCAGACTGCTCACAAAAAGGCTTGCCAGTTCTTCAGCGTGAAAACAAATCTTTCAGCTCGGAGGCGACCGACTGGAAAGATTGATTATGTTTTAAATAACTGAAAGTAAATAAAGCTTGCGATGCAGTTTAATTCGAAAAATATTCTTTAATTTACTGTTCGTATTTAGTTTCTGATTCTGGTGATTTGTTTATAAAAAGAATTTAGTGGTAATTTGCAAAAACAGAAACCATAAAAATTCCGTCCCTTTCCAGTTTTTCGTGCTCAGATGAAATCTATCCACAGCAATTATCGCAACAACTCCCTCGGAAACAAATAAAACAAACACTCACTTGCAGGTGTTCCTTCCCATTGACACCATGCAACCGAGAGTGTAATCAGTGGCATTGTCCACTTGCATCTCCACAAGGGCCACACGCTCTCCAGGCCACTCAACACTTGTCACACCGTGTTGCAGTGGTGACATTGTAATTCCACCCAAGGCACATCCCGTACACGGTTATCGTTATGGGACGTTTCGTAAGACTTGCTATATCAACCCAAAACGCCCCCCACTATCTTGGCACCTTCTACCTGTTCCGTGGTCGAGTGGTACAAACCGTGTCCCGCCTGGCCACTCCGATCGTACCGTTTATGCTGCGCCGTACGGAACGGAACGAACATTTTGCTTCCACCCAAAAACCCAGCCAGGGATGCAAAGGGTTCAATGAACACGAACCCCCCGTCCCGGGCCGGGTTGAAGTTTGTACAATTTAATTTGGTTGATTGCAGAAGTTACGCTGTGCACCAGCGCGGCTAGGCTGCTACCAACTTCGTCCCCATTCAGCACATATATACCCTCTGATTCCACCGGGACGACACCGTGTCTTTCGGGCACATTCCGACGAAACATGGCGATGGCACGATGGCTTGATTTTGTGGCAAGAACCACCATCACCCGGTCCGGCCGGTTGCGCAGGGTTTGCGGCGGAAAAAAAAACTGTTACCCCGGAGATGAAGGTGTTCGCACCAAACAAACCAAACAAAGTGCTTCGTTTGCTCAGCGGATACTTTCCCGCCCCCTACATCATCCGGGAGTTTTCGCGCGATCTTAGCGCGTTCACACTGTGTTGCCTCGAGCGGTCTCCGGGCAGGTCCGGGCCAAGCGTTGGGCCATCCGTCCGCACGTTTGCTGCTTTCATACCATCCCATCTTCAAAACCAGATCCCCCGGCCCACCAGCACCTACCTCCGCTCGCTCCTTATTTTGACGAGTTGCTTATTTGCCGTTCACTCCAGCAACCGTCGCCGGTGCGAAGGTACTTTGGCAATGTTTTCTTCTTTCTTCGCGTAAGTGTTGATTTAATGACAACCCTTTTCATGTGCGGAGTAACACGCGGATAACGTAGGTCTCGGGCCCTGTGCCTCGGTACACAGTGCAGAATCCGTCGGTTTCACGGAGCGAGACCCGACCGTTTCCGGTGGTGCAGGTATGGTATGTTTAGGTTTTTAATAGAAATGTCGAGTTTATTGACGCTTTGCCCAGAACGCCGACGTACAGCCGTACTAGAATGAATTAAACTACATATACTTTCAACGACCGTTGAGATGCGCTCTGTTTGAACTGTTTTTGAACCTGGCTGTTTGCGGCAGTACGGTTATAATGGTGGTATACTTAAAAAATAAACTGAATTAGCTTGTAATTTAAACTTACATTTGTTATAGGCGTGCATTTTATATCACATTTTATCTAAAAAAAACATTTCAATACTTGTTAAATTGCCCAAATTTAGGGAATTTGTTTGTTGCTCTAAAACAGTACCCTGCATTATGAGTAAATGAAAACGATAATTTGAAAATAGGCATGCATTTTTTCTCCGGAAGAAATATGTTCACAAAAACAAGGCAAATAAGGAATCACCAACAGTGGTTGAACAATCATGTGCAATTACATCACCCGATGGTCCAATGAAAAGATCCTTCCTAATATCTTCAATTAATCCGAAAGAAAGCATTCATTCCGAAAAATTTACCACTACTGTTGATGATTACACCGAAAAGCAAGGGAGTAGAGGATAGAAATGTGAGCTTCATACGTATGCTAAAATAGGAAATTGGCAAATGAAATGGAAATCGGACATCGGAACCGAAACATATACCTGTGTTGATATAATCTGCAATTCCAAGCATCTGATCAAAGCAAAACTAACCTCCGAAACAGAACCCAATCCCCGATTGTGTGGTGAACTCATCCAACTCATCTAACTAACCAATCCCCTCCACTCAAGGATCGTATTTACTGAAGTTATTGTAAACGAGGAAAGCTACAGGCTGAAGGAACGATTTTATTGATTTCCCACAACCAAATGAATCTCATCTATAAAGCATTCATTTCGAAGCAGCCATACACACAAGCACATCGTTTCAGTGGAAAATTGAATACCCTGTACCACGTGTTAGATAACCCAGATTGAGCTAGAGAGTGCAGAGTATTATTACATTCCAAACGTAGCGTTCGTGTGTGCAATCACTTCCTGGTGGCTGCGAAAGGTGCTTGATTAGCAAACGATTATTGCGTATCACTTGTTCGATTTGGTTGCGTAAGCTGTTGCTGATGTTGATGGTCCGATCCAACGATGAATCCGATGCCCTAATCGCATGATTCACATTTTAATGGTAATCATATACACTTCATCACCAGCTGTGGCGGGCACTTGTTTCTGCTTGCCAGCGGCACAATCGATTTAGCACGATCAACCGAGCAGAAACGATTCGTTCGAAGCTAATTTTCCTCCCAATGATGGCACTCTGGTGGAAAATCTTTACCACCGGCACAAACACGAACTCTAACAAACCGGACTGCTTGAACTTCTTCGGTTGCATTGCAAGTGCTCTTGAAGCCTTTTACTCACTGTAATCGATTTCCACCAACCGATACGCAAGGGTGCAGAAGAAGTACGATTTGTTGAATTAAAATCATTTCTTATGAAACATACCAAGGGGATCAAGGTGCGATAGGATCGAGACGTGATGATGGGTATACAAAAAAAAACCTTTTTTGCCGGTCCTTAATGCCGTGAACGATGAAATAGTATCACACTGATGCTGTGTTAAAACGAGCAACATCTACAGATTAAAAGCCCAAAATGGTAGTAATTTTAATAAAGATGATCCCCTTTTGCTGCTCCTTTTTAAAAAGGGCCTAACTTCAACGATTCGTTTGAAGGTAGAAAACACGAAAATTAAAGTAAGATCTTAATTATGACCAATTAAAACATCCTTTGAACTACTCAAGGGTCTATAAGATTGGGCAGAAATCTCTAGAAGCTAAAAAAAATGAGAAAATTAATTACCGAAAAAAACAATTCAAAAATTAAGGTAAAATGTGCTTCACTATTATTTATTGCTGTTAACTAGCTGTTTCATCCATCAAACAATACAACTCAGATCTGCTTTTATTCCACTTGATCGCAACGTAAAGTCACGCATGAACAAACGATCCACTTCACCATTTTGAAGAGACAAAGATACACCCATTTTACAGTGAAATAGCGCGTGATGCTAGTGATAAGGTGGCCATAGTCTTGGGCAACTGTTACTTCAAACGTAACCTCTTAATGAAGCGTTTCCTTCATCAATCAAAATTAACTTTACGTTTGGACGGAAGCATGATTGCATGATTGGTTCACGCATTAGCTAGGCTGTTGTCGAAGAACTTTCTCCAGCAGCTAGAGAGCTTTTCACTCTACCAATGGTTAAGGGAAAACTATTTTTATGCACAACTTAGGCTCGGCATTCTTTACGCATTTATTTGTTTTGGCATGTTCTGAAACGAACGATTTTTCACAACCACATCACAAAACTTCTTCGAGAGAGGTTGAAGATTGTTGGATAGGTATCGGCAAAATGGTTTCGTTTGCAGAAAATTAGCAATAAAGAAGAGAAGTCTAGTTTCTCTGTTTCTCTCACTCGCACCCTATCTCAAAAGCTCAACCCTCCGGAAGATGAATTTTGTCTTAATTAGCAAATTTGTTCAACCTGAAACACTCCTGAAGGTATTTGGCGGCGCCTTCTCGAGGCACACAGCTACTCGAGCTGAAATGGAGTGTTTTCAATATAGAAAGAAAAAATTATTAAACGCAGCGAATTGGTTCGCTCTGCCTTGCCTCGCTGCAAAGCCACCAGCATCGAAAATGTTAAGATTTCTATCATTCCCGTTCTCATCTTTCTCGTTTTGGCACGGATCTCCTGCTGCACACCGGCACACATACACCAGCCACTGCTCTAAACTTTACCTCAGGAATGGGGTTTATTGGTTTTCCGATAAAACCTCGACCCGATGCCGAGTAATTAAAAGTTTTTCTTCTTCCTCCATTTTGCAAAATGGTTCCGGACCGAACAGATTTGCCGGGTAACGTCAATCAGAACGGGCTTTATTTGCTTCGATGGCAGTGCTTCAAGATGTGCTTCGAAAGATGCTCCAAAAATCTTTCCCGACCGCACGCCCAACATCCATAACCGGCAGCTAACAATTTTCCATGCGTCACACATTTTACCACCACGGTTGTATCTAACGATCGGTTGGAAATGATCTCACCTCTTCACCAGCTTTGCCAAAACACCAAACGCACGGAAGTTCGAAAGCTTTTAAAATGCCGTTTGTGGTTACGGGCGCTTCCTAACCGGAAAGTTTTCGCCAAGGCCAATCGACTCAATTTAAGGGCGTTTTAATGGATTAAAAACATCTTTATTAGAAGAAGTTTTGCCGGAAAAGCAATGCTCTCAGCATTGGCTTGATTTGATCTATAAAGAGCAGAAAATACAAAAAAAAATCATGCACTTCCCTGCTTAAATCCTGGATTTGTCTGTTTTCTTTTTACGCAACAGATATATTGCACACAATTTTGTTGCCTTACGTTCATAATTTTGATATGCCCTTTCGATTGGTGTACCACACAAATATGGAACAGTGCGACTGGTGAAAAATATTAAGGGCGAACAAAAGTACTCTTTACGAGCGCCACACCCCGTAACGAGCGATGTATGAACATTACTGGCACTGGAACCGCACGCTCGCGCGTAATTAATAGACGTTTTATTGGCAATTAAGCCCAAATTTATTCGCAACTCTAGCCCGCCCTTTATACGAGCTATACGAGGTATACTGGGTGTGCGGCAAGCTTCCTATTCATTCATCGCTACACGTGACGATGCGATACCATTAAAGCACCGAACTGATCCTGCAACGAATCCGACAATCCGCCAAACGATCGGTTGGTATGACGTCTGGTTTGATTAATATGTGGAGCGTGCCCCGGCAATCAGTCATGTACCACCAATTGACACTTCAGTTGGGTAAATTTATGACACATTCCTCGTGTGTCAAAAGCAGCAATATGGCAGAAAGCGAATGACAAAAAGGGATAAACGCAACAACGGACATACTTTCAATGTCGAACATTTAGCCCAAGCTATCAGGTAATGCTGATTGATATTTGTGGATCATGATTCTGAAGTGAAGATGCAAGAAAATCTAATTCATTTTCATTTTTTAAGACATTTTAAAAAGGTTTTTTTTCATCTGTACATAAATTCTACATCACACATTTCATGAGGAAATCATGAGTCATGATTGTCTGTTTATTTGATCTATAACCAAACTTTTATCTGTCGGGAAAGAGCATTGCGTTATTCATTGGATGTTTCTAATGCAATGACTTTTTCAAAAATTACATCTACAGTGATCGTTCAAGTTATCACTGAATTCAAAACGAAACTTCTTTAACTGGAATCCAGAAAATCTAACAAATTTTCATCGACTGACTCAAATTTCTTTAGCTTTATTGAGATAAGTTTTTCACAATCGTAGTTCAGAGTGCTTGGTACCGAGTTTGCTAAAAAATATCAGTTCCTATAGTTCTTTTAGCAATCAATAGAGTAATATAAATAATTATCATTGTAGATTATTCTAGAACAATTTCAATTCACCCTGATAATATGCTCCTACTAAAAGTACCCAAGAAAGAGCATCGAACCTATGACAATTCAATCACGAAACATCAATCTCAATGAGTTGTAACTAGTGTTGGTTAATCGTTAGTTACGCCAGCAGTGAAGAAATCACGTATCACTTCTAGTGATAAGACTCGGGAAAAAGAACTTTTCACGATGCAGTCATAAATCTTAACCAAAACGCCTTAATCATGCTCTCTCGGCCTCCTATTAATATGCCGCTATGGAATTTCGATCATAGTTAATTCCGCTTGCATACAGCATCTTTCTGCCAATATTTTTTAATACTTACACCGTGTAGTAGCATCACGCTAAAAATGGCGCTGTGTGAACCTTCAACCACGAAAAGCATGACTGTACAAGTGGTTGCTTAAAGATCATATTTAATCATCGAGTGTGAACATATACCCTCCAAACATAGTGAGAAGTAGTATGGGTGATATTATTATTCTACATCTTTTCACCATCACCAACTAGCGGCCATAAGAGGGCATAATTATTCTTTAACCGTCATACAATCGATAGTAAAATATAAGCATCCGTAAAGATAATACATCACTGTCAGCGAAGAGCATAATCATTCGGGCATCTTGCACACTAACACTATTGCAACTAAGGGCAAAAAAATTATCACACACTTCAGAAAATTTACTTTACATTTATGGTCGAATGAATGGTGAAAAATTATTGGTTATTAATAAGTGATTTAAAATTTATTGATAAACTTGCATCAAAAATGAACAATTAAATTAATTTGATACAAAATAAATTTGAACAAATTTCAACTGCAACCCTCTCCTACGTTTCTAGCGGATTTATTCAATTTCAAAATAAACAGTACGAACGATACTCAATGATATGCTTGACCGTACCGGTAATCCTCTGGAAATATATTAATAAGAAACACAAAACCACTGCTGGTGCAAAAAAGTTGCATTCCTATGCACTACCGGTGCGTGGGATCGGATTTGCGCGTACGGCATACTGCTCTTTCATCGTCTTGCCTAGCCTCATTAACAAACCGTGGCACCATCGATACTCATCAATCGATGCTCTGAACTCAATCTCAACGCCAGCCTCCTCTGATCAAGCTCATGCTGGCGCAATCCTCAAGCCTGAAACCACCACAAACCGGCGGAGCTCGGCAAGCGTGATGAAAATTCAATTTCAGATTTTAATTAAAACACTCAACTCAATTAAAGATTTATTGCATTTTAATCAATCTATAATAAAACACGCTCCAAATCAAAAGGAAGCCCCATCCAGCTACACGATCGAAATGCGTGCCGTGAGTGAGAGAGAGAGAGAATGTGAGGGAAAGAGAGAATAAGAGAAAGAGAAACGGGGAAAAAACAAAACAAAAACAATGGAAAATAGAAGGATGGATTGGTGGTGAGTTAAAATGTGTGCGTGAAACTACAAATAAAAACAAGAAAAATCTATGAAGCGATTCTTTTGACGAATAACTCTTACCGCGGAGCACCGAGGTGTGGTTTGAACCAGCTGTTTTGCATGGATCAAAAAACCCCGCAAAAAATATTACTCCCGCTACCAAGCAACGTCGGCAAACCGATTTTACCAAGTATCCAACAGTTTCGCTACCCTGTTCGTTGGATGTTGGGTGAAAAATTAATTCACATCAATCTGGGAATTGCAGAAATACATACAAAAAATATACTGAACTCTCACCAGCCATCGCACCGCACACACTCGCCTTACGCATTGTGGCCGTGTCATACGATTGAATGTCTGTCGAAATATTTTTGTCACGTGCCATCTGCTTCTGGTAACATTGGTGCTTGCGGAAAGGTAACATTGGTACCGAATTAACTACATTCGATGCGTCCGCACAAAACGATGAACCTGGTTGTCCTCGTTGTGCATCTTTTGGAAACGTTTTATTTATTTGGCAGTCAAGCAACAATGTAGTTCGATCGTTAATAATTGATCGATTGGCCGATATTTCACGGATTCGTGTGGATTGAACATTTTTGATTAAATTTATTACAGCGAAAATAAATATCCATTGCAATTGAAAGCGTCGCATCCACTGAAAATTTACTGGTTAAAATTTCATAACTGCATGTGAATTTTAATATGGCTTATTGATTAAATATATTAACAATTTCGAAAATAATTGTAAAAAAAATCAATGAACTGCATTCATTCAATGGAATGAAAATTATTTCAATGATTAATTCAAAGTGTGTTTAAAAAAGCTACTTTTATGGCAAATTGTGGAATTAATTTTGAGAATAAAGAAATAAAAAAAAACATTTTTTTTAATAAAAATTGCTTTTAAAAACTTTCCCTTGCAAGAACAATTTGTAGCATAGTAAAGACATCATGATCCTTGCCAAACTTAACAGTATCTAGCACACCTATCCTCCTGATTTGACTTTAGTTGATAACAATTATTTGTCCAGCAACTGTCATGCTTTCGTTATTTAGTTTTGGTTCAGAGAACTGTTCCTCGATGCAATAGTAGACATCCGCGTAATTAAATGCATCAGCAGCGGAGTTGAAATCATCAGCTAATACCATCTCTTCCATAATTATTGTGCACTAACCAAATGATGATGGACACCGAAATGCTAACAATGCTCGCATCGATCTTAATAGGAAACGTTCAGTACATTTTCTTACGAGTCGAATATTCTAGGGAAAATTTAACCTTTACTAATGACCAGAATAGACATTGATTAATAATACTCAACCATAGTACATAGGAATTAAGGCACTGCTCAAATTTTGTTATACAGTAAAAGCGTATCTCGAACATTTTCGCAACTGAGTATTTTTTGTTTCCCGGCTAACATTATAACATATTATCGTCCTGTTGTTGCAACACATAGATCCAATATAGCATTTATTACCCCCTTTTGGTGACCTCAGCTCCTTGAGCGAGGAAACCAATTTCAACTAATCCTCAATGCATTCCTCAAGTGATACGCATTCCTTACTCGAGGTAGTGGAAAATTCACACTAACCCACGAGCTGCCTAATAGATGCTAATCTTGAACTACACCCTCCCCTCCCTGTCTTCTTCCTTCTTCCCTTCCTCTATCACCGTCTCATTAATTTCCCTTACAGCCACAGCTGTATCCATATGCGGGCTCAGCCCGAGCGAGCCAAAGGCCACCGCGAGTGGTTAGAGTTAATCATGTGTTAAACGGTAAACAGGTGCGTGGAATGAATCATGCAAATTTGTGCGACGATCGCGATGACTTCTCGAGGTTGTCGGGGGCCACTCGAAACCGATGCTTCGGGGTTAATTTGTTTCGCTGTCCCAGGCGCCTGCATTACGTATGCATGCGTTGCCGTTGCCAGTCTACATTGCTGCCGGTAGGAATTCATTAGCTTTTCGCACAAGTTATGCAACGTTGCTCGGGTGCGGGGTTTTTGGGCGTATGCGAATATTGTAAATTCCGCGCGCACTGTTTGTGATATTATAATTATTATGAGCGCGGCTGGCAACTCGAGGATACATCCCGAGCAGACAAACGGACCGGAAGGTACATTATTTTCACGAGCGGAATGTTTGAATTATGGATTCAATTCGGTTGGGTTTTAATGATGCTTTATGCGAGAATGCTTCTCGGGGATAGGGGCTTAGATATCCAATAAATTACCATTTAAAAATAAAATCTATCTATAAAATCTGTAAAAGGATTCGGTAAGAGGTGTTTTTATATAAAATGCTCGAACTTATACGCACACAAACTCATGTTATCGTTATTTTATTTACGTTATTTGTGCCATACTGTTAGCAAAAAAAGAATTAGCAGGATTTATATTGTGTGATGCTCTACTTTATTCGTAAAAGACCCAACGGCCTTTCCATGCCCCCTATCCAACAACCAATCATAATAATCTGGCACCGAATTTCTCAGCCCCGCACGGATATCGATATAATTCTTTTTCTGCCTGCTAAATCCCAGCTGGAGATTAGCAAACAATTTATCGTTTCGCACCTGTAGCGAAAGGTTGTTGTTTTTTTTTGCATTGAAAATAAGTCTTGCTGGCAAAAACGAGCAAAATGCTTTATGTGCAAAGGCCAAAGAACTTTATTGGATAGGGAAGATTAAATTTTTTTCAACTGCGAGCTTAAAATTTTGATCACATTTTGCTTACTGGCATGGTATCGCATCGGGCTTGATACAAAATCGTCGGCCTTGATCCAACAGACTGAAAATGCTTAAACAATTTTCTCCTAACAAAAAATTATGCTTCCATTCCATGTGTTTCATTGAGCTTCAGTATGTCAAAAGTTCTAAAACAAAAATGCTGCGGATCCAATAATATAAACATAAAGTATTCGATAAACAGTTAAATTCATGTAAAAATCAGTGTTATTTCACAAATATACATTTTCAGCAAGATTTATTCTTTAATTTAAATAAACGTAACCCCAACAAAGGACTATTTCAATCTACAACTTGGCAACATCAAGACGCATGCAAATGAGCACGGTACGACAAACCTGGCACGATTACGGTACACGGTGTGCCAGCAATCCTTTCCTATTAACCGGCCAACTTGTCGCTTCAAAGCAGGATCAGAACCAAATTTTCAACGCGTTCTTCAAGACAAACTTTAAAATAAAAAGTCCCCAGCCCGCGCTCGGATAAGTATCTCGAAGGCATCTCGCCCAAGTCGGTTCAAGTGCTCTGATGCGCATCGAAAGTTGCTGACGACGATATCGGCATCTTCAACCGCGGTCGACCGAATGTCAACGGCAGCCGGTTCGGATGCAAGCTAAACCCGTCGGTGAGGAACCGTTGGTACGGCGAAATGGAAACAATCGTACCGTTGATTGCTCCCGGTGAACGGTGTTGAATGTGGAAATTGTCAACTTGTCTCGGCGGGAATTTGACACTTTTCTGACCCACCGGCACGGCACGAAACAAAATGGTGACGAACAACGGTGCTGAAAGCAGTCCGTGCGATGGGTTGACAGTTTGGGTTGATGAGATTCATGGTTGCGTTTCCGCTCCACCAATCCGTTCGAGTTAAATGAGTAGTGTTTGTTTTCTTTTCTTGTTGTCGTTATTTTTAAAATGGAAATCATAATAAAGTGTGTTTGTTTTGCAAGCTTTCTGCTGCTAAAGATGCACGGATTCATTTAAATACAGCAATATGCAATACATAAATTATCCACCGCCGGCGGTCATTCAGCCGAGACACTTAAATATCAAAAACTAATACCGATAAATGTTCTTTTGAGAGTGTCGGGAAATATTTTTCCCTACCAGAATGCTTGGAATTCTCTTCCTTCCAAATCAAATGCATAGAAAATCCTTCAACGCGATCTTTCTATCCAACGTATTCGCATAAATTATTTCAACTACTCTCTCGTAACGAACGAACTCCGGTGGTATCTATCGCATCATAAATATTCAAAAGCACATATTAGAATTTAAAAAAAACCATGCACTACTCGTCACCGTCCAAGCGAAACTCTTATACACCGAACTCGATGCTTCACTTTATATCGGGCAAACTTTCGCTTCTAATTAAACGCTCAGTGGCACAAAGTTTCTGCATCGGAAGCATGCATTGTGTTTTATGTTCACCTTTTATCTTTCGTTCCTGGGTAATAAAATAAAAACATCACTTGATCACCAATGGACACAAGTCGAAAACATTTCATCTCAAACCCAACGATCCATCTAGGGTAAAATGGAAGTTGAACTTTTACTCATAGTCTGATGACCCAAACAATTCCACCCTCAACAAAGAGGTGAAATGATTAATTTGCAATGGTCGCCTTCAAACGGGGCACCTTCCAAGGGTTGCACTTGGATCTCATGGGACATTATTCTTCCATAGTAATTCTAATTTTAGGGTTAAAATAGCAAATGGGACAAATTGTAACAGTTCACCTATAGCTAATGTCGCACATGACCTCCAGCCGGACAGGGTAACAAAACAGCGATAAAACACCCAATTGAACAACATGCACTGCTTTGTTTTGGACCCAAAACTAACATTGCAAAACGTTCAAACGCATACCAAGTCCTATTTAGAGCACGATAGCCATTTTTACATGAAAAAAATGTGCGTACTGTTTCCAGAATCACCACACAGGCAAATGGCGATTCAGTTGAAAACTTAGCCTCTCAACATCACCTCCGGGCGTTGAAAGTTAAGTTTGGAACTTTATCAATCCACCTGTACCGTTCGGTATCACTGTTTCACAATGAAAACCACGCTCGGTTAGTCGGAATTTCCCTCAAGGTTTTATTTCTTTCTTTCTTTTTTTGGGTGTCTTCTTCTCCGGACACCCAAAACCTCACAAACGGCCGGAGAAGGACAAAGTTATTTCACATCTTTCACGAAAGCGTGCGAGAGCAAGTTACCACCGTGCGCTTAAGGCTTGATACAGCTTATTTAACTTTGGCACGGGAAATTTATTTCCATTTTCCGGGCTTGCCCCTGGATGGAAGGTGTGGTTGTGTGGGATGCGCATACTTTTCAGAGGAGGTGTGCCTTACCTGTAAGCAGTGTTTCCTTTCCATAGTTTTGCCACCATGCTGTGGATTAGCATTGTCTAAATTGGTCTGGAATAATGATGAAGATGATTCAATGCTCCGGTTGAATGATCAATGCGGTTTCGGGAACAGGAGTAAGCTCCAGGAGTGGAGCTTCTTATTTAGTCTATGAGAATTGGTTTTCTAGAATTCATAAACTGTAAACAAAATTAAATATTGGCCATCTTTCAAGATAACTACATAACATATGTAAGGATATATAACTGTAAGGTAAAAAATTTAAAAAAATATACGTTACAAAAAGGGCAAAGGAAAAGAAAGCGAGAAAAATCTCAGTAAATTCTGTCACTGTTATTACCTTTCCAGACTTTTATTTCGTTATATTGATGCGTTATATTGAGCTGGGTATTCTGTCATATGTATGAAGATCCAGTCCTATTGAGACTTAAAATCAATACAATAGTTTGCAGACCTACGCCATCAACAATGTGAACCTTTAGGTTACTGTTTGAATAATTATGGATATATTTTACTTGATTTAACAATTAAAATCTACTTATTTTCCCAATAACGATTTCAATTTGTTTCTTTGAGCCTTCATGAATAAAGTTTGAAATTTATGAGCGACATCGATGCTAAATTTATAATTATAAATTATAAATTATAATTATAATTAATTGTAAATAAAAAACAAATAATAAATAATTTTAAATTTTATGATAATAAAGAGAAGAAAGAAAGGACACTTTTTTTTCGTGAAGAATGGACCGACTGTTTAAAATTTGTTTTCCTGGCTAAATAACCAATTTCAAAGCTTATGCAATGCTGAAATAAAAAAAAATACATCTACTAAAACTGAACCAACTCAGGAGAGGAATAAAATAGTTCTAACCCGAAGGAAAGGGATGCTGCAAACATGAAAAGCGCAAAAGCACACAGAATAAAACGCAAACTTTTTCAATAACACAACCAACAAACCAATTCCAACGTAAAACCATTTCCCTCACGATCTGTTGCACTTGACCAGGCGAATGTTGCCACCTTTCCGGGAGAGTTAAGCTTCCCGCTGGCTCACGATCACCTCCATATGGGCAACCAGTTCACGAGAGCGTTTTTTCTCCTCCTTGCTTCACGTTGTTTACACTCTTTATCGCTCCTTCGTCCACCATACCGCTGTGGGTGGAAAATGGAAAATTGAGCCACTTTATATACATGAGTGGTTTGGAATAAATTTCGATTCGCTATTGTGATAGCTTTTCCGCGCCGGTACGGATGGTAAGTGTACGACGGCTGCAAAGATTACGATGTGAAACGAGATGTGTGCCATGATATCGATATACTTGGCTGGGAAAAGCATTTCTTCTGCTACCATGGTACCGGCAGCATCGATGATCATGGCCGATCACACCTGCGCTCACCGGTAAGAAGTGACTAAATCTATGCAAAGTACGGCACAATATTTCCTTCCACATGCCCTCACTATTCCAGCACTAGCCGGTGAACGGTGATGGTATGCAGCTGTTCGAAAAATCTCCTTCCAAACTCACCATAATAAGTTCGACCGTTGGGGACAGCTGGTAAAGTGAATATTCCACTCACACCGAGTAAGAGGCACAGTTCCTTACACCCCAAACCGGGCGCGTTTGTATTCCACTTACAACCGGACCATACAGATCGAAACGACTGGTAAATACGGCCGCTTCTCTTTCACTGACAAACCGTACCGGGCGGGAGCGAAAACGAATGCTAAGCAAACCGCATCTAAGTACATGCAAATTTGTACTTCACAAAACCCAACGTGCCGGACAGAATCGAGATTCGCTCCCGTATCGCACAGATTTCAGCTGCACCACCGTTTGTAAAGTGTGCCTGCTGCTCGTGCGGGCAATATTATTATTATTCTTTGCCACGTGTTGGAGCACCGGAGCTCGGGAGCAATCCCATCGGCCTGGATGTTATCTGTTCGGAATGCATACCCACCACTAAGGCGTAGGGCACACTTATGCAAAGAAACACAAAGTCCACTTCAGCCAAACAATAAGGGTGTATTGCAATATTTTATTAATTTGCATTCGATTTTACGATTCAAACTGTGGACCGCAGTGGTAAGCAACATCATGCTTAACCGCACCATTGGAAGGAGTGTAATCTAATTTTGATTGTTTGCTTGTAAAACTTGGCCGAACAATAGCATGTAGATTGCGCTTCGAATGAATCGTATATTACAATAAGGATTTTACTGGAGTACATGAAATTGAATTCATTTAGTTCAAATGTTATGTATTCTCTGCAATAAGAGAAAGGATGCTCGTAACAATAATGTTCAAAAGTTTAAATACATAAGGTTCATACACCATTCCCAATTAAACTACTCATATGAAGTCATATAAATATCATTACGCAAAAACTCCACAAACTTTCCAAATAACATTACAATAACATTACTTAAAACGTTCGACGAGCGCAGTTCGAGATGGGTTATAAAGCAACCTAGTAAGGTATATGTTTTTAAAAGCTTTTCATCATTAAAATCACCACAAACAATGCTTAATACAATTAACGAGCTTTCTAGCCCTTAGAGTATCAGAAAACTACTCCTTGTGCATATTTCCAAAGAAGTATCTGGGAAGCATCTGGCCAACTCTTACCACACACTAGACACACCCATCTAATTCTTTGGCCACTTTAGCTACCTGCAGGATGGGATCACTCTTCACACACAACAAACTCTCTTTTCCTGTATTTACACATCCAAAACTACCGCAACATTACAGCCCCCATTGGGAATGTCCTTGGAGGATATTTTTAGGTGGGTAGTTCGTTTTTCTGCACTGCCAAAAACCTATCCCACCCAAACGTCAACAAACCCGCTCGTCCCATCGCCCCTGCACAGTCGCACAGTGACGGAGTAAATTTGCAACCATTTACAACGCCTTTCCCATCGTTCGGGATGGTTGAGCACAAAATTTAACGCGCTCTAGCGTCAACTCCACAACCCCAATATCGCTGGGGCTGGATGGTTGTGGATGGGTACTATTGCCTGCCAGGAAGGATCACAATCGTGCCGCAGCAACCGCAAGTCAAGCTGGAGCATCGCTAGCGTCAAGAAACTGCTTCAGCCTCGGACCGGTAGCCGAAAAGCAGCAAGATTCCGGTTCCCCCCAAAGGAATCGGATGCGGATGTCGTGTAGACGCTGTTGAGACATTCGCCCCTCGTGCTATCTCGTGGTTTAGCTTTCGCACCGACGAGGGCGACTTTTTTCTTGTCCCGCCCAGTCGTGGCGCTCCGAACAGCGAAAGGCATGGTTTGGAGGGTTTTTTTGTTGCTATCACATGAGTAATAAATTCTTTTAGGACTCCAACATTACGGTTGGGGTGAGATTTGCTCCAGCACGTCAGCGTGATTTTTAAGCAGCTAGCTGCTTTCCACCGTTTCTAGTTTTCCCAGTGAAAAGATTTTACCTTCGGCTGCGACGATTTCGGCTCTGAATGGGCATGGTAGGAATGGAATATTTAAGAGCCTCGATGGTTTGCTTCTAGCACCATTTGTTGATGTACCCTCGATAGCTTGTACAGCAAATCTTCGTCCCGTACCACCCACCACACAATCATGGGCAATGTTTTCCATCTTTTTCCCCTCCGCACACGGCAACGACACTCGTCAAAGCAAGAAAGAATTCAGCGCCAACTACAACACCATGGGAACAATTCGTGGAAGAGTACAACTGTTTGAATGATAAACCTGGCCATCCAGGCACGTTATGCCAGTACGATGGCGTGAATTGAAAATGGATTTTTTTTTGCTATGCAAGGAAATAAAAAATACGCCACCGTGGTTACAGAAATAGTATTTACAATCTCAGCATTGGTCTCGGATTGGAGGCTGATTGTGAGGCAGGAATTCACATGGGAATCCCAGCCCATGCGGGATGGGTGTTCGTAAATGTTTAGCGTATGGATTCTGCATAGCAATGCATTTTTGCTTCCTCGGCAACAGAACGGTATAGAAATCCAATAAATAACACTTGCTGCCTGAATCTTCGCTCTCAGCCAGAAGCCTGGTGAATGGGTTGTACAATATGTTTAGTAAAACAATCGATTTACGAATTATTTGTCTGCTGCATATTTCAGCCAGTAAGATAAAGCTAACATATTTCGACAACAAGGTTTGAATCAAAACTCGCGTCGCACAAACCATTTTCTTTTTCCTAGCTGTATGTGTTTTGTCCCATTTTCCCATTTAAATTCATGAGCTCGAATAAATGCAAATGTTTTGCACCAGAAATACGTTCCATTTCCTTTGCCCGGTTTGGTAGCGAGCGCATAGTTTTATCGCTCTGTTTGTACAGCTACAAACAGGAAATGGCTACACAGCCAGCACAAACAAAACAAACGAAACACCATTCCGGAAGCCTTTTGCGCCGGGTACCCGAATCCTGCTACACGCGAAACTCTAGCCTCTAACTTACCCATCCTGCGTGTAAAAGATGTGGTCGATCTTGAATTGGTTGTTTCGCCATTTCGTTTCGGCGACGGAAAGCGATTCAAGATAGTCCCATGGTTGGCCGACTACCCTGTGCAGTGGTGGCTGATAGCGGGTGGTGCAGATAGTTTGTCTCTGACACAGCTTAGCCACGGTGACATTGACAACAGCGCCCATGACACATCGAAAACGAGCGATGGTAACGCTAGTCGGTGCAGCTGCAATTTATTGCCGGCTGGCAATTGTTATTTGTAGCTTTAACAGCAGTTTTTGCATAAATCGCGACCGTACCATCGCTTCGTTGGTGGGAGGGAAAGCTTACGTTTGACAACGACTCGTCACGAAATAATGTTGCGAAGTTGACAATGCTGCTGGTAGACATTTAAATCGATTCAGTTAGTACTCGTGGTAACTAAGATTGAGTTTACTCAAGATTTGTTGTTAGTTCAACTTAACTTTAAACGTTGAAGAAACTTATGAACCTTTGGGATGTGAACATAAAAATTGGAGTAATGACTGTATTAGGACATATGAAAAATAATCAGAGAATAGGCAATTATATGTAAGATTGATTACTGTTTCTGATTCGTTTGTGGTTTATTTTCGTAGGTTACGTTTACACCACTGTTTTTAAATTTCAAAATCACTTTAAACTTTCGTTAGGTGCTTAAGGTGACCAAGATGTCTGCATTTTTGTTTTCTAACCACTCGATTCATACTCGATTCATACAACAGCAGTTAGCGGAACCTTCTCAGTTATTCTAAAGAAAGGCAAGCATTTCTAAACTTGGGATTAACATCGACAGGACATTTCTTTTAAACGCTCCTGCAAATAAGAAATGGAAAACCAGCTGCTAGTTAGTCCCACATTTTCCCGGCATTATAACTTGAGCAGATGGAAAATTATTTAAAACCCTACTCAACACCAGGTAACATATTGTAACCTATTTCTTAACTCAAACAAAGCCCTTCAAGCCCCAAGGAACCTTCACCATCTTCCTTGCATCCTTCCTCTTCATGCCAGCGACCGCAAGCGATTAAGCTTGGGAAAATCCCATTCCCCAACCGGTGAGAAAAACCGGTGGGAAAAATTATGACGACAGTTCAACCGACCCGAACCGAAGCACAATCCTCCACCCGGTTCCAGTTGGCAGTGAAGAGAAGGATGAAGTGAGTTTTAAAAAAACAAAACTCGCACAAAAACACAACACTTTCGCTACCTACTTGCCCGCGATACCGGGGATACGGTTGATACAAATGGTAGAAATATTACACTTTTACACTGCTCACTGCTTACGCACACCTCGGCTCTATTAACCATTGCCGTTTTGGGAAGTGGAAAAATAAAGTAAGCAAAAACACGGCACCATTCCCAACCGCCACCGTGCGTAACAACGGCTGTGCAATGGAAATAATCGTTGAGCAAAAATCTTAAGCCTTTTAACGGGCTTTACCATCTTTCCATCCCCATTCCAGTGGATGCTTTTCACCTCTGCACCCGCGGAGTTTTTCTCGCGCAAATGGGAGAAAAATACCGTCCGCGGCAACACACCCATTACCTTCCCGTCCCGCAACGGTGTGGTTGAATCGTTTGTTCTGCAGTACACTTTTTCTGGCCCCTCACAAATAGCGCCTGATGCTGCTGTTGTTGTCGCGCGGGCTTTTTTTTTTGTCCATCACCTCTTGCCAAACTCGAATACCGCTGGTAGCATAATTTAGCTTCAGGTTTGATCCTTCCTTCTCTCAACTGGCAAGGCAAATAACCAAACCAAACCCACCAACAAAAAAATGTGGCAATATCACCAGCTCAGCTCCCGTGAGGTGACTCCGTATGCAAAGAAAACCCCTACTTTTTATTTCTTTCCGGTCTTAGTAATGCCGCTAGCAACACACCGTGTGACGGTTGTCGGACGTACGCGTTGTTAAAATACGGGTAAATTATTCCGTGAGCTGGAAGTGGTGCTTGGGTTTGAAATTTTGTTTCTTTTCCTCCCGAAAAAAAGGAAACACATACACCTTCCCGTCATGCATTGGAGCATATAAAACACACGAGAAAAGCACCAAGCGTGGGGAAAGCGGCTGAAGATAAATAGTGAAACATACGGCGGAAAAGTGAGCTACAAAATCAAGCTTCACTTTGTATGGAAAATGTGTGCTACTACATTGCTGAATCTTTAGTTCGCCCCGTTCAAGCGTTCCGTTACTCCCCCAAGTAGTACGCATCAGTAGCAGCAGCAGCAGCAGCAAAATGCTACCCACGCGTACTCAACCCCCCAGAAAAACGTGGGGTTCGCCTTTCAGAGAAACAAGAAAGTACGAGAAGTAGCCAAGAAAAGTGCAAAATAATCTAAGCCCAGCCAAATACCTGGCACCATATTTTTGCGAGCGCCAAAGCACAAAAACTTGACTCACCTGGTGCCTTCGAGAAAAAATGGGGAAAGAAAAACTACGATAGCAGCGCAACAACGATCTACAAAAAACACACACACACAAACGGGAATCAAAATGGAGCGAAGGGAAGGAAATGGCGACGGCTGCATACAGCAACCCGTTGCTCCCGAACACCGAATGGCCACCGATTCATAATTTAGAAAATTTTATTTTGTCATTAGTTTCAGCCACACTTGGCACTCACCGGGACTTGGACGTGGTTGGCTGGTTGACTGTTTCTTCTTGTTGTTGCTAGTTGGAAAGAGGTAACAATGACACCTTTTATACCGATTTATTCCCTAATATTGTTGAAAAACTTTCTTGCAAGAAATATGGCTTGTTGCTTGCTTCGTAGTACGAAGTATTTTTTTTAGAACTCTTAAAGTTATGTACGTATAAATAGGAAAGTACATTTTGAGTAATGTGAAATTAAACTAACTACCGCACAAACTTGGCTCCTCATTGCACAATACCTACTAGATCACATATTGTCTTGCAACGGAATGACCCTGCTGCAAGAATGCGATTTCGGGTTGCTTGCGTCACAAATGATCGAGTGGAAGTGTTCTCTTTACTTAGCGTACAGTTCCATGCCTCATTACGTGCAACTTTCATGGAAGCAACAAGAATGTTCTTCATCCCTCTCGGGAAACACTGTCACTGGTGACGCTGATCCTGTCAATGGTTCCGTATAGCCGTTTTTGCTTCGGGAATGAAAACTATGGTCGGTGCCTGCCAAAGTCACCTGAAGGTGTCACATGTGGTGCATAAACTCAGACACCCACACTAGAAAAGACTTACCCTGGGGGAATGGGGTTAAGATAGAAGGAAAATAACTACTCAAACCCACCCAACTAACACGCTCCACGCTAAGAAAAGCTCCTGAACCGTCTCTCGGTATTTGCCATGTTAACCCTCCGGTCTTTTGTATTTTCCTTTTCCGTCGGAAAAAGAAACCGCTCATTGCTTCGAAACAGATGACAAAAACTGGTTTCCTTCGCATGACCGGTAGGAAGCTCATAACCATTTTTACCTCTCTGGATCTTTTGCAGCATTCTGCAACATATCCATCAGCTACTCGAAAGTCTCGCCGGATTTGGTACCGAAGTTTTCATTATTTTATTCCACCTGCTACACGGCGTGATGGGCAACGTACGGGTACGGACCCAAAGCATTATGCTAGAGCAGGCAGCTCATATGCGGAATTCTTTTTTTTTGCGCTTTTCGCATCCCTGCAACCTACCACACCCTACAGTGACACATTCCGATAACTAAACGCTACAAAGTGTGACGTAATTTCACTTTCTTCATGGGGTTTGCACGCATTAGGTGTGCTCGCAGTAATGGTGTTACTTTGGAAAATGTTCCAACCGTACATCGAATGGGAAAGAGAGGAGACAGAGAGACGTAGGAAAAACACCTATTTGGGAGGGGTTTGGGTTGGTAATTTACTGCCGGGCAGGTACGTCATTCGTTCCGCCAAGTTTTGGAAGCATCACCAAGTTTGTGCGCGTACGGCTTAGAGTTTTAAGAGGGTTAGAGTTCCGATTAGGCTCACACAACAAGCCCCTCAACAACGTTACTTTAAAAATGTGTGAAAATATGTGAGAAACGCCTTGAACAAGTTGGAATATACTATAAAATTACTAGGTTGTTATATAGACTCAATTTCCAAATTACATTTTTTAAGATTTATCTTTCAACGTTCAAACCACAGGACTGTTTGGTGTCTGTTTATCGAAAAAAACCGCCCTGAACCGCCGGTCCTATCATCAAAATATCATCATCGTATCAATATATCATTTTTTGAATACAAGGAATCCTCCAAACTGCTACTGATCGAGTGTCAATTGAATATAACTTTTATTCTGGTGGACATAACAATGTCCTCACTGCATATTAATTAGGATCTACCTTGTCTCTGCTGTTCTGAATGACCTAGAGATTATATCAGAGGTATTCTAATGATATGTACCCTTTAGAGCATCCTCCCATTGAATGCGGGTGAGAAGGTCTGTTTTCAACAATTTCGATAGCTCAGAGGTGTACAAGAGGTATACATGAGTACTGTAACTATTTTAAGATTTTTATAATCACAATTTCCATCACCAGAAAAGGTTATTTGAATACGAAAGTTTTGAAAAGTTTGAAAAACAAAGTAAAATCGATCGTAAAGATTAGCATCGGCACGGATTATTGACCAGCGGTAGGAGACGTTTGGACGACTTGATGGCTTGATGACTTGACTTGATGTTTGCCTGGTTCATTCACAACACTGCCACCTACCCGATCCTCTGACAAACATTTATGTCATCAGCATATGACAGGAACTGGATCGACTTCCAAGGACTGATATTTGAGCTCGCAGATAACAATAAAATGAATTATTTACACGGTTAAAAAGAATAATACACTCACAGGAAAATCAAAACTCTTTTCAAATCTGTTCGCATTATGTCGCTTTTAGGTGATCTCCTCACTGTGCAATCCATTGAAAATGAAATCCGTAAATTAAATGTTAAATCCACCGCATTAAAATCTCATCTTTTCCGAACTGTGATATCGGGTTCATTTTCTCCAAGTTGATTAAGTTATAAATTATGAATCATTCTTGCTGATGATCAAACACGAATGAAATGTAATCGTCGGTGCATTTACAGCGCGGCAAAACAATTTCGCAGCAATTCTCAGCGTAAAACATTTCATCTTTTAACCACCTTCAAACTACCCACCAAACAACGCAGGATAAACCCAAACAGAACCAGACAATCCGAGTAAAACCATTGGATCTTTCCAGCGCCCAGGCGCACATTCGTTTACCTTCTGCACCGGGAGTCGCATGATTAAATCTGCTTCTTTAAAAATGAATGGCACAAAAATGGTGCTCCTAGTGTCGATGAACTGCGATGAAGCACCCACTCTGATTGAATGGCATTGCGCGTCGAGTGTGATGTAGTGGATGGAGGCGAAGCGCGCAAAACCAACCGGAAAATCCTATCACAAAACAACACAGACGGTGGAAAACGAAATCATCTCAACGCTCCAACCATTTTGCCATCTCCATGACGAATACAGCGCGAATCGGCCGCATCATCTCGATAGGGTCAGTAAAAATGCATGAAAAAATCTTCCATTACCCACAAAAAAAAGGCGGATGCTGATCTGTTCCCGATTGGCATCTGGAGCGCCAGCGCCATTTTTGTGGACATAATCACGCGGCCTGGAAGGAAAGGCACAAAGCAGTGCAAAAAAAAAGAAACCCATCTTCCGCTGTTCGTTTGGGTTTCCTTCGGTACACTGTTTCTTCCCAGATGCTACCCGCGGCACATAAAAAGGTTTCTCACCTGGCTTCTTCGCAACCATAACGATAGTCACGCCAACCACATCAATAGGGATGGGGCTTGATCGTGCGAATAAACCAATAGCAAGAACACACATACACACACAAACTGCCGTCCAACCTACACCGTACAATAGGAAAACCATCCGGAACAGCGAAACTCAATTAAATTCTCCACGCTTACCCGGCGCAGGAGATGAAGTTGTAATCCGATGGGCCACTTCCCACAAGATTTTGCCCGGCTTGTGCAATTTCTTTATTATTAAATTCAATTTTCATCCAAAAATCCCACACCATCGTGCTTCCGGTTTCGTCGTGCCCGCGAGCCACAACGCAAGACGCAAGAGGATTCGGTCGACTTTTTTTTCTTGGGCGTTTCACTCCCAACCAAGCGACACCATAGCAATGCGGGGAAGAAAATTTGTGTCTCAATAGATTTGCAGGCACAGGAGCTCTTAAAATTTTACGGATTTCTGACCATCTTTTATTTCGCTTTATTGCCACACCCGCACCACACACATTCCGTACGCTCCCGTTCACTGCATCGCTCGCACCGCGGTGCTGAAATGTTACGAACCGAAACAGATGGATAAACATGCCGACGAAAAACCCCGATCTCGCGTCTAAAAATGTCTAGCGAACAGCGAAATTTAATGGCCAGCATTAAGGTGGTCTCCGTCGAAACTAGCCATCGGTACCGTATCCCATTGTGAGCGATGTTAAATAATTCCTGCCCGTCGGAATTAACACCTAATTAGATGACGATTTATTATTGATACCGTGGGTCCCTTTGGGCAAGGAAGACGCACCATTTTGTGGCCGGTTGATGATGGGCACCAGTTTTGTGCCGTTTGATTGGCCGGATCCTTTCCGGCTGTAGCCTGTAGAGAGCAGAGAAAGCAACTGTTCCGTCATCGAACGGATGGAATTGAGTTCGATTTTTCATTTTGCTTGCCAGCGCAGGCTTTATGAAGCGACGGCATCTCATTTCGGTCCCCTGGCGTATTCGGTGTCGGGTTTTTATTGCTTCGAATTAATTGCTTGATTAAATGATGCTACAACTCCATCACTTCATGGTGGTAGGTTATGGAACCATTTGATAACGCTTTGTGCCTGATGGTGGTTAATTAATGCACATTTATCTTACACGTTACAATGGGAACGAAAATACAACAAAAAAATAAACAGGCTTGGCACAAAATATAACAAAAAAAAAAATAAATATAGCCAACGTTCAGCCAAGTCCTGTAAAATGTATACCAACAAACAACAGCACACTTGAAAACTGACATTTTATCAAACACATTATGATGACGAACTATTCTAACAATTCACCAGGACATAAAACGTAGACAGACGCAAACGATTCACTGTTTAACACTTATCCTACCAAAAACTCATCCCATAGTTGGGCTTGCAGTGGGGAAAATATTCATAACATCTCCCGCAAATGCTCTTCGCATGAGCCATTAACCTTTAATCGAATATTTCCCCGCATTGTCCATTGCCGGTGATCGAGACCGTAGCGTGTTAGCGTAATACAGCTTGGGAATTCTCATCTCAACCATTTCGCTCCACTACCACAATACAATTTCCAACAGTCGCGGTCCGGGCATTTCATCCCCATAGCCCTGACCTCATAATCCGCTCCCCCCTCCGCACGTCGAAACGTCGAAAATCCCGTTCTCGGCGAAAAAGATTCACCATGGATTTCGCTTTCCAGTTGATTGGAATGGATCGTACTGGGCTGGATATTGGATTGTCGGAGGGACACATTTTAACGGTTTACACACCGACGACCCACATAGTCCCGTCCCGTTATTTGTCCCCTAATCCCTGCGGCTTGTCACCTTCCACGGAACACACGCACACACACACGCGAGCGCACGAGTACGGTGAAAAGGTTCGGAAAAACGGAAATAGAATCTGAGCTTTGCCTTGACCAAGCTAATTACGACAATCCGGGCGCATCGGGACCAAAGTCGTAAGGACTAACATGAAGTCAGGAGCAACGCGCAACGCGGCCACCCCACGATAATGGAAAGATGATCATGATTATGATTTTTCTTTTCATTTTGTCCCTCCGGTTCAACTTTTTTGTTTGTGCTTCCACCACAGAAAAAAAAAATGTGGTAGTAAATGCCTGCCGTAAAACTGATTGGAATAATGTCGAGTGTCAGGTGGTGGCCGATGTAGGCCTTGGCTGTTCAAGAAATAATATCGCCGCCTGCCTTCAGCCTGCTTACCCACCAGCTCGAAGGATCACAGTTCTTTCCAATTAAGGTGCGTATCGAAACCACGAAAGGCTCGACTTCGCGGTAAAACTGCGAAGTAGGTGATAAAAATGTGATCCCAAATTTTATCCCATCACGTCGAGGGCCGGTTCGCATGGTCCATGGACATGATGAACCCATGCGTGAAGAAGACGTACAAAGTGTCCCAATAATGGTTCACGCTTCGCAGCCCATTCCGGGAAATGGCTTGCATTACGCTTTGCAGCAGAGGGCGAAGATCATTTTGGAAAATTAAATTGTTGTTTTTCGTATTTTTTCATGAAGAATTTTGAGCTACTCAAAGGGGGCTTGAGGAACTACTTCGTTCTGCAATCTTAACGAACTACATGAGTGAGTGTAACGATGATGATTTAAAAAGAAATTTAAACCAAAACAAGCTTATCTTGGAACACAAGCTCAAAACGATAGTTTACATAATTTATTTCCCTGTGTAAACAATGATTCAAAAAGGTGGTAAACATACTCAACAAACAAAAAACCAATCGCAGGCACATGTGCTCAAAACGGGTGCCACCTTGAAATGGCCACCTAACACCCATGCTTTCTCCTATGACTGTCAAACCTGGCAGAAAAAAAACTCTCAAACTTTCCCCCTTTTAGGCGAAAAAACAGAAAAGAAAACCCACCAAACAAGGATAAATTATAACGCCTGCTATCGAGGATTTTCCAATTTTCCTCACCTTGTACGGATTGAATTAGTTTTGTGCTTGCCGCCACACCCGAATCGATTTATGAGTGCAAACACTTCCGCAGGAAAAAAGCATTCAATCATATTTATGCTCTTTCAACCGTACTTCAACACCAACACCAGGGGTGCCAAGGTGTACTAGGGTGGCCACACGCTCACACACGACACGTGGGTCTACCGTATTGCTTACTAACAATGTTTGCAATCTTTCTGCTCGTTTTTCGTTGATAATAGCAAACGTACCAAATCTCCCTTGGGTACACGCCACACGAGCGAGTTATGTCCTTGTTTGTTGTTGTTGGGCTTTTTTTTTTGTTGTTGCGGAATTGAAGTTGGACATTTCTCTTACTTTCCCGGCCAAGATTTACGCCCCCAGCCTCGGCTTTCCTTCATCCCCGCAGATGAAGGGTGAGTTGCGTCATCGAGTACGCATTGCGCGTACGATAAGCTCAAACGATCACTTCAATCCCTTAGGTACGATGACGAAGGTGGATGGCTTGTGTGAAGACTTGGCCCAAAAAAAGAAAAAAGAAACACGCGACAACTCCAAACTGTCGTCCCGTGTTGTCGTTGCGTCAGTTGCGTCAAACAGGCAAACAATCTCCCGGGGTTACAACTTTTCCGCCGGCGGTCGGGCAATTACCTTCCGTTTGGAGTTCACAGTACAAACAGTGAAGGTGTGTTTTTTGGGGCCAGCAAAACCGAAAATAGCTTCCACACGCTGACTTTCTTTCATTCGACCAGCGACCGTAGTTGATATTTCCGTTTGCATCTTTTTTTGTTTTTTGGTTGTTCCCTGCTTGCTAATCGAAATCGGATGGAAACGCTTTCCCGACGAAAGGGTCAAACTCCATTTTACCCGACAATCAACATTCTACCTTCTGCAGGGGAGGGGGGACAATAACGTCGTTGGACTGCCACGTCTAAATGACACGCCATTGCTTATCCCCGTGGTTCGGGCGTAATGCAAACGTTAGTTCAGTTTTCGTCTGTCGGGTGAACATTTCTAAATGGAAGCAGTCATTCGTCGCAGTGCCAGTGGAAGCGCCGAACAATACTTTTCTGGGCCCTGCTCTTAGCTTCTGGCAGGTGTTGCATCCTAGCCCCGGGAGTCCCAAGAAGCAAGACGGCGTTCAATTCATACGTCTGAATTGCGTTGTTGTGAGCATGTTCTACATCTACGGCAGCGAATGTACGGTATGTTTTGCGCCGCGTACAAATTGCGCTTTGCGCGGGTAGGGAACCATCACGTTCACGGCTGTTGAATGTGACCGGGTGAAATTTACATTTTACCCACCCGTCCCCGAAACCGAACGCTATCCACCCACGCTATCATCAAAGTGGTTGTTTTTGAAGGAAGTAAGAAGCAATGGTGTACGTTGCCAAATCGCCCAAAAAGGAAGAGCAAAAAAAAGACACGCATAAAGCGATGAGGCAAACACCTTCTGTACTAGTGAGGAACAGATAGCTTACGCAACGTAAACCTCCACGGTTGGCCCCGTCCCCGGCGATGTGCACGAATTGTACATAATCAGAATTCAAATCGCTGTTTTCGTCTAATACATGAATTTTCTTATTTATTCAAACCTGTCCCTGTGCCTTATTGGCAACAGGCAACATGCTACATGGCACGCTGCTGCGTATTGTGAACAGCGTTTGGGGCCGACTGACTCGTCTGTACCGAGTGACACCGAGCCACAGACAGATGGTGAAAACCGACAACAGACGGACAGGTCGTGACGGAGTTATACCATTGGCGTGAGATAGAGGAAAAGAAGCGACAAGGTACACGAGCCATCATGCCCCACTCTGAGGGGTAAATCAACAGACAACAAATGATGGAAAGGAAATTATTTCTTTTCATAAGCGGTCTAGCAGGGCACCCTGGACACGATGCCAACGGGAAACATTTCCCAGCTGCTCAATCGCTTCGGCTGGGATGTTATCGCCGAGACAAATCGTCTCGGCATGCTCCAAGATCCGGCTGGTCGGGTGTGATGTGAATGGGACAGAATAATTAGCTACCATTGAAAGCATCATGTTTAATTTTGCACTACAAACATCATTTTCTTGGTGAATCTCTGCTAGACAGCAATGAGCTTTAGCAGAGATGTTGAAAATTTAATTTCAGGTTAGACGAGATTAAATGCTGTTAATTATACACTTGCAATGTCGAAAAATGATTCTTATCTTTTAATTATATTTTACCGTGCCCCATTATTCGCCGTACGCGGAACATTCCAAGAATTAATCAACTAAAGTCAGGCTGTATTTAGTAGTATCGAAAAAAGCTTCTTTTTATTGTTTTGTCATCCCACAATTTAATCTCTGGTTTGCATATGTATATTTTAACCTTTAACCCATTGCTTCCTGAACCACTCAGGAAATTAATGGTTCGAACCATGCCTATTGAAATTAGAACATATTGCAACACCGCTGACTGTCAGAAATGAAAGCAAATTAAAACCGCATCACATTTTGTTACTGTTCTATCGCAGCGAAAAACTAATTGTACAATAAAAAAGAGAAATATAAATTTCTTTTCTAACGTAAACCCAAAGTGGGACTGATTTTCCTCCCACCGCCTATAGCCATTCATTCCACTTCGCATCGAGCAAAGCAATTCAATTACATCAAACCATTGATTTTCATAGACACACCTACCAGCCAGGCTCTATTCAGTGCGAAACGCGATTAAAGACCACCCTAAAAATTCATCATTAACATTTGCATTCGTAGCCGTTTGCTGCTGTCATTGCCGCCGCCCCATAAAAGCCACTAATTTACTGTTGCATCAGTAGTTGCTCCGGGCCAGGGTTTGGAATTGAGTGGGCTTACCGGGTAAGGGGAAGAGACGCAGATAAAAAAAACTCTCATAAAAAAGTCGAACTCTCAAATTGCACCACAGCCAAACCAATATCGAATTCGTGAAATTCCCGCTTTTCGGATGCAGACACCTCTCCGGCGCTTCCCGGGGTGGAAAGTGCAATTTGTGCACCGGAACGCGTTGCGTACGAAATTTTGCAATTTTGTATCATTAGACTAATTAAGTGAAAACCGCACGGCCACAGTCGAACCTTTCGCCCAGTGCTATTAATTCCCTGCGCACCGGCCGGTTGATTGTTTCGGGAATCTCGAAATAAACTCTCTTTATGGCAGTGCATGATTTAAACAGGAAGCAGTGGAAAATAAAAGGAAAAAGTTAAACTAACATTTCATGGGGGACGTTAAAGCACATCAGCGTTAGGTGCTACAAACACAGAATGCATTCGCATTCAGACATTAAAGTTATGTTTTATAATCATACACGTGAGCCATTAAAAGGCAAAACAAACTTTTAGTATTCATTACTCTAATTCTTTTTTCTGCAAGCGCTCCGTTTGACGTGTGACAGCAATAAACAGGTTATCATCACAGGAGGATGTCGGACGGCATTAAGATAAAGCAGTTATGAGCATGCACTAAGTTTGACTTAGAACGCAGTGGGAACATCATTAACCTTGTTACCATGGTTTGCATTCGAAGCGCTCGGGAACCACCGCACGAAATAAAGCTAATTAGACTCGCTGTCGCTAAAATGCACACGCGTCCGTACACGGGAGGACACGTACGCGAAGGAAACAATCAAACACGTAAGTATCCACACGAGCCAGCGAGCCTGGTGAACCGTGCAACACGCCGTTGCCAGCGATCTGTTGCTGTCATGTTAGGCACCTTCCGGCACTGGACCGAGGATCAAACTTCGTGTTTGTAGATCCAATAGGATTTGTTTGGCAGCGTGTTTTGAAACGGTCAAAAGCGTGTGAGCGTGTGTGTGTGTGTATGTTGCGAGAACGAGAAACAAGCTTTATGCACATGGTTTAAACCGGCTGCCATGCACCCACATGTGGGCACCTTGGCACTCTGTGGTATTTCTCATTATTTTGCCCGATAACCTCAGACACCCCATGCGCACATTAAATATCAACCATTTTTGGGGATGGTGGTATACAGTGCGTTGCGTAAAAGAAGCACTTTGCCATTTTCTGCCATCTTATAATAATAAGTAATGCAATTTAGTCATATAATAATATTTAATATATTTATACATCAGTCTCCAGCTATAGAGAAACTTTTAAGAAGTATTATTTCCAGCAACATACTTGTCCAGTTTTTGAGAATGTTGAGAAAGATCCTCATTTACTTCAGATCTCTCAACGTACTTCGATCCCGATCTCATTTCTTCAAATACAGTCGAACTTCTCTGGTTGTTTTTATTTTAGTTGGGCTACTCGAAAGTTGGCCGCGATGAATATGGCCTGCTAATGATATTTTTTCCAAGTAGATACTTCGAGTCCGATTGGTGTAAATTTCGTGTGCTTATTCGGATAGTTTTTCGGCATATGTCAAATAATCCATTTTCAATCAGTGGGGTTCGACTGTAACTCCAAACCCGGAGAGTATAGGAGGCCTAAAGTTATCAATCGAAAGCAGAAGACGAAGAATTATCAGCAATAAGGAAGGAATGCCACATATTACTTATTTATTTATTGGTTATTCAATTTAATCAAACCACATATAGCTTCTCGGGATAAAAAGTACCAAGATTCTCATCCATACAAAAAAATTATTAAATTAGATTTAAGTTACTGTTAGCAAGAAGTGAGTGTTTAAATCAAACGCAAACGTTTCATCACTCACTGTACATCAAACCAGCGGGATGTGTTCACCCGGTTGCTCGCATTCAAGCGTAGGTGGAGGTTTTATCATCAGGAAGTCAGGAACTGGGTAGTTAAAAGCAGCATTTTCGTACGAGCTATGAGCGCTTGTTATTGCTGTATAACTCACTGCGTGGCAGAACCCAGACACAACCCTACAGGCCCGAGTGTACAGTGAAAGTGAGAAACCATCGAATGCAGGCACCACCGCTGATTGTATGTGTGTGGGTGTGTGTGTTGCGGATTAAATCCACTCCAAGCTTAATGCTTCTACGTAGCCCACCACGACCGATGGGAACACCCGACTCACAAACAACCCGATTTCCGGGAAGCCCCACCTTTTCATATGCAACACCTCTGCGTTCCGCTTGCCGACCTGAACCGGATTGCAAATGCCACACCATTGCAGCTCCGTGTCGTGCAAATCTGAAATGCGGTTTATTCATTTGTAATAAATCCTGTTTCATTTTACGAATAAATTCAATTTGTACGTTGGTGCGTTAGTTGGTGGCGTCTTCCATCACCAACGACCACGGCCCGCATCCGGCGGCTACTTCGTCCGCCCGCTTCTCACTCCCAACAGTAGATCGGTATGGATTTGTGCAAAATCATGTTACTGAACTGCAGCAACAAATTTCTGCTTGCTGTTGCATCACGCTGACAGCACGTTTGCCATGGCAACGGTAAGGTGCAATTAAATCGTAGCAACCACGTTCGAGCCGTGTTGGTGCTGGTAATTGCAGGTTGAATTATTTTTACAAAACTTTACAGCATAAAATATGAATGAACTATGATTCAAACAAAACAAAATAATTGTGGACTTGTGTAACTAATTAAGCTAACGAACGAACTAATTAAAGCAATTCATTTCATATATCGTTAGTATATTTAACGAAAGGTAAAATGCAATACAATAAATCAAACCCTTCATTTAGTCAGTTGGATGTTCCTTCATGGATGTGTTAAGGGAAAGCATACTCCAGGCAGCAACAAACTTTATATTGAACATGTTATTCTTGGTTTAAAGATGTTAAGTACCGACGCACCTAAGCCCCGTGTCCTTTTATCACCTTTTCCCTAAGCTCCTTTTCAGGAACGTACCACATGCTTTGTGCACCATTCGCATAAATAACATCGATAGCGTACCACCATTTTGCAGCTCTTCAAATCAAAGCAATACTAGTTCCATTGCGATCCGATTCGATTTGTAGAAATAAAAAAATGAATCCATAACCATACCTTCAGCAAAACGATACCCAGAAATCTGCTCTTTCTGCGGTAAACAATATTATTTGTAAAAGTTCACACCGGTAAACGACAGCTCGATATTGCAGTTTAAGTTCAATACCAATTTTCAAGTACCAGCACATAACATGATGCTTTTATATAATTCCAACAAAAAAACATGGATACACTGCGTATAACACGCTGCATCTTCCCGTTGAACGGCGGGCAAGATAGCAGCATCAACTAAACCAACACGAAAAATAGCCGGCAACGAAGAAGCAAACGAGATTTACTATTGGTCCTTTCCTCGGTTGAGCGCGAAGGAAATAAACCTTCCAGTTCAGTAGTTCCTGGGTACGCAGAAGAACTGGGGAAGAAATCGAATGTTGCACAGATTTTATTTTACCCCTGGTGGGGCACGGGGGAGGACCGAGGGGTCTGTCTATTTTATCGTTTTGCTAAGGAATGCTACCAGTAACCGGAACGAAGCCCTTTTACCATTACTAGACCTGCGGTCGAGGGCATATTTATATTTAAAGTGTGGTAGAAACCTGCCGGCCAGGAACTACAAATTTCACCTTTTACACCCATTTACAATGTTCCAGATTCCTGGGGAGCTCTGTTTTTTCACTTTTTTTGCTGCAGTACGCCACACCGAACACCGAAATGAAACACAACCGGTTTTCCTGACCAACAAAGCAGTAGGAACCGACGAGGCCTTACATTCACCGTTTCTCGCTCGGATTCCCGCTGCACAGTGAGCTAGCCGATCTGTAGGAGAATGCGTGGCAAATGCCAAGAATGGGGGTTTCAAGGTTATAATGAAGCCATACAATATATGCGATAGTTCAGGGATTCGGTTGTGGTCCATTACGTACTATCAAAGAATGCTTCAATACGGAACAGGGCAGAAATGTTTAATATGAAAACGCCTGGTGGTTTGCAATTTTCACGCATGCTGTCAGTGAACTGTGAAATATAATTTTATTGCGAACCTTATATTATTTCGGCTACAGTTACACTCCTCTATTTGATATTCAAATACCATATTTCAACAGTACGATCACTTCGTTGCTGTTAAGCTACATTCATAACTCCTATTCTTGTATCGTCTGTATTACGAGCGCCAGAATCGAGAGCATGTGGTTGTGTTGCTGTGAATATGGTTAAACATTTTTCGGTGGTCAAATCTAGTGACTTCCCGACCTACCGTATCATCCGGCTGTATAATTTTATTTTGACCAAGCTGTTTAGCTGCGGTCACACAGCTGTAACGTGCAGATATGTAGCATGAACCATTCCGACCGTACGGTAGGCGCAACCCCTACAATGTCCTCGAAATACATTTTTATGTCTCCTGTATTCCTGCATGTGAAATGGGGTTTTGCCCATTTGCGAATCACATCCAGACTCATAGGCGAGCCAACCAACCAACCAACCAACCAACAGGAACTGTTTACGCTTGGTTAGAATATTTTCCCTTCCCTCAACTGCCCACCACAATGCCGCCAAAGCAAATCCTTTCCCGCCCGATAAAACTAGTTCAACAGTAAACTCGATACACGCTTGCAAAATTATTGTTTTGGATGGTTTCGAAGGCGGATATTATATTCCATGGAACTGGGCCCACAGCCCGAGCACTTGCAGTAATGATAGAATTGTCGAGTGAAATTGTACAATCCACAATGCCCAAGTTAGAATGGGGGGGGGGGGGGGGGGGGGAAGTCCACACTGAGGAAGTCACAGCTCATCCATGCAATGTTTGTTATTTGAAAAAGTAGGCAGACCGGCTGAGGGAAACCCCAAACGATGGGTCATGGTAGGGGTTGCGTCCATGTTAAACAGATATGATGACAGTGTTGCACTACGCCCCTGTCATGCACACGGTTCGGTTAGTATGCTGCCGCTCAGCTTAATCCTGGTACATTTTGTAATAAACATCAACGATGAACTCAACCAGGGTAGAGCGAAAGAGAGCAAAACAATGCACGAAAGAGATGTGACAAACATGTTTATCCTTTATTCTGACATACCCTACGAATGGAATACCCTGTGCAATGGAATGGGATGTTGTTTGGATTAAAACGGAACTTTGAACTCGGTCTTTGAACGATATCATCATATTAGCCTGTGTACTGCAAATAAATAAATACATCGAGCAGATTCATCGAGCAGAATTTGATTGAAATCAGTTCGTCTGTTAAATTATGTTGTATTATGGGTCTGTAAACTGCAAGTACAATACACCTTTGTAGATACAGTAAATTTGTCTCGGAACGATGGAATATATTAATCAAAATAATGAACAAATTCTTTACATATTTTTATAATGCGAAAAGCAGTTAGAAAGCAGACCAACTCTTTACCAATTATCTTAACTTTTACTGTCTGAAATGCTTCATTTTCCTAATACATAGGCCAACAGGATACTCCGCTATTAGGATAGTTCACAGCTGTCACAGGTAAGTCTGGAGTCTAAAATGATTTTTTTTTTGTTGATGGTAATCTTAACAGCATCTAACACTAACAATTCGAGTGCTAGGTGATCCTTTAGAACCGGAAAAACTTCATTTGAAAGTTGAAAGAATTCTCTGTACTCCGAGCTGCTGAAGCTCGCACATTCACAGTCGACTTTTTTCAAAGTTTAGATAATATTTGACACTACGAGCTCACACTGTTGATCGTTTCGAGTTGCGATATTATTTAAAATATTTTCTTTACCTAAATGCATCACGTAAAACCGTAGTAATATTACAAACATAAGATCTTGTACAAAACGAATCAATATCTTCCCCTCAGTGAGCCTCAATCGACACGCTTCCGCGCAATTTAAATAAATATGCCACAGAGAAATAATTTTGCTGCCTGCGTTTATTACTTCCCATTAACTTCCCGGTAATTTTCCTTCATTGCAATCGTCATAAAAATCGTAGCTGAATTGTCTTTCCCTATCTCCCGTGCACCGGCCTCTTTTCACCGTTTAATTGAATCCCACCGTCCCGCACCGAACCAAGCTAGCTGTACGCCATAAATCACGCTCTTAGCCAAGATGGATGGCACCAAACTTTTCGGACCTTACATTAACGTTCCCGTTGGCGTCGCTGATAAACAAAACCCCGAACGGCTCGACATCGTTTCCCTCGGCACGTTTAGCTCTAAATCTTGGTCCAGTATTAACCACCATTTCTTTTTTCCACCCCCAAGGAGGGGCGATAGAAACTGACCTGACCGGGCCGGAAACACAGCGAAAAGACGAAAGGGAAAAAAAAATCACACACCACTCTCCTTTAGGGTTCCCGGCAAGGTACATAAGTCGTGCGCTTTTCCTGTACATTTCCACCATCGAATTGAAGCTGCTGCGTAATAAACCTTCCAACCCAAGAAACGGTTCCACCGATGACCACTTAAATCATCATCTAATTGCCTTTCGCCTTCCTGTGCAGCCAAATCGAGAACTCCTACCGTTTTGTTTTGCGAAAATTGCCACCGAAAGCTTTCAACCACATTCATAACCACCACAAATTTCCCCATTTCCACGTTACAGATGACCAGCGCGGCGAGGGTTCAGCTGAACTGAAGTGGATAGCCACCAGGAGGGAGACGGATACACACACAAAAAAAAAGGGAGCGATCAGATCTATACGGTGTGCTACGAGTGTACGTGAACGTGTGATGCTCACTCACCTCATCGGCCTACACAAATCAGTGTGTGCACACACACGTGCGCTCACAAACCCCTCAGCTTAGGCGGAGGATGTGTGCATTTACAAGGAACAAAAAATACCGATTGGCCCATGTTAAATGGCAGCTGTCAAATGCAGAACAAAAGCATCGAACGAATCCTCTTTTATCACAGGCTTTCCCGCTTTGCTACCACGCACACCGAAGCTTTCCCTGCGGCGCCACGATTTTGCAAACCAAAAGCCACGGTTATGCCATTTCCGGGGTTCTTCTGCCTATTTGGAGCATTGTGTGTTTTTTTCTCTTCCATTCTTCACCAAGTTCAAACAAAACCACGCACCAGTCGCACTCGCGTCGGTTGCGTGCGAGAAGACTGAATGGCCAGACGGAGTCAACTCGTAACGAAAAGTGCAAAGCCTGCTTGGATCGTTCAACGGTGAGAAGCTTTGGCACGAAAAAACGGACAAGAAATCCCCAAAAGCTTTTGCCCTTCGACGAATCTATGCGATGGCGGTGGAAAGCGTTTTTTGATTCCCGTTTGCAACTGCGTGCAGGCTACATTCGCCAGTTAGATCGTTCATCGAACTGGTGGTAAGAGCGGAAATCAACAAGCAGGTTAGGTTTGGCTGTGCAACGAAATTTTCACACTCACACTACCACCAATGCACACGACTTCCGGTTACGAATCGTACGACTCATAATGCCGTTTTTCTTTATTTCCTTCTGATCCATACTCTGTTTTTTTTTTGCTCATCCCAAAAGAATAGTGATTGCGTGTCGATGCAAATTGACAAACAAATGCGATTT
The DNA here is from genome assembly GCF_943734755.1 of Anopheles moucheti. NCBI lineage: Eukaryota > Metazoa > Arthropoda > Insecta > Diptera > Culicidae > Anopheles > Anopheles moucheti. Next base: position 29,113,819 of record NC_069141.1, read on the forward strand.
TCGTTTTCCGATTGACAGACGCGCTGAAAGCATCCAGCAGGTGGTCTGGAAGGAGGCACATGGCTTGGTATGAAGACGTCTTCCTTTGTGTGTGTTTCGGTGTGTTCAAAACAATTTCACCACCAGCTGTGAGCATCACACTTCTTTCACAACGTCTATTGTTTTCTCCTTACAGTGTGGCTTCAGCCGGATGTATGCTCACAGCAGAGGACACTCGGTACGTTCTTGTTGCTTACCTGTGCATGGAAGAATCTGTCACGCGGCCACATTTCGACGCCATCGAATGCCGGGGTCCGGGGCTTCCATTGAACGATTTTCCAAATCAATTCCAACTGCTGTCAGGCGGCATATTACACCTTCGCCATACAGGACCTGTGTGTGTGTTCGTTCTATTACTCTACTCGTGTGAGCCACTTCCGTGACTTTCCTTTCCGTGGAAAGCCGTGTCAAGCGATTCGTACGCTATTCGCTTTGTTTTGATGAATTTCTCGTAGGAATTGTTCTACCTGTTTGCTGCTTGACAACAAGATCGAGTTTTTTTTTCATTCTGTTGCGCTTTTCTCCCCTTTTGATGTTCCCAATCAACACACACACACCAAGCTAACGGACAGGTAAAATTCTTTCCAACCAGTCTGTTTGTGAGTAAACGATTGAAGTTTACTTCCATTGTTGCTTCATTGGACCATTTCGCACCAGCAAACCGTTTTCCAATCATAAGCTCCATGATTGGTTTTCAAGCCTTTCGCACCGGGTGCCGAGTGTGTGTGTTTAGACAAGCGTGCTAAATCCTTTCCTAACAGCTTCCACGCACACTGCCTGTGTTGAAAGGATTTAGAGGTAATTGAAAAATAATAAATGTCCAAATAATTCCCTCGACAGGTGTGACGAGGTGCGTTGGATAGAGATGGGGTGAGTTTTACTTTTAAAAAACTTATCATGACACTATTTAAGTCCTTTGTTTATGATTAATTCTATCGTATAACCTAGAATGTATTGAACATTTAATCAATTAACCAACAATAGTCCAGAAACCAAAAGCAGGAAAAATTATATGATGAATATAACAAATGTTACAATGTTTGATAAGTTTTAAATGAGTATTTCCGTTATGGTAATACTAACGCATCTCCAAAATACAGTACCAGAAAAGCAAGAGGTCAAGGCTAAAGAGCTTTCAGAGCCAACTTAGATAGTAAGAACGTCATATAGGCCCTTCAAATTCAGAAAATCTGACAGAACATTTAGTCATTTTAATTATAGATAAAGGTTTTGTACAGTTTTATTTTTTGCAGTTAGCGATAAAATTATCAAATCTCAAATACTACGATGTCTCATAGCCAAAGAGTCTTCTTAAACTATGCATTTATATTTATTTCATCTGTAAACTGTACTCAAGCTTGTCAACGACATTGGATTAGATAAATTGGAAAGGTTTACCTTGGAAAGGATAACAATATTGCGTGTATGTATGAGTTAAGACATTTCAACTGCCATCATTCATGAAGCTACCTGTACACATCCTATTTGGTTGGCTCAGAAACGTACAGAAGAAGAGCAATTTTTACACTCCGATTCCAGCATCACGCGGTTACAAATTTAAAACAGCACCAGGGCAGCTTCCCAGCAGCTGAATTTATGTGTAAATAAACTTCAATTTCTTGCTTCTTTCTTCTTGCTTTGTTCCAAAGCCTCACATTGGAATGTGCTTGGTTATTGTAAGACATTTGTAATAGAGGAAAGAAAAGAAATATGCGACACAAAGTCAACCCCGGTAGCAAAAAAACCCGTCACGAGTTGCAATGTTTATGAGAAAGAAAATTTTCTGTCCTTGATTTTCAACTCGTTCCGCTCGTTCTTGTCCTTCCATTGCCATCTTGTTCTCTTCACTATCTCTTAGCGAAACCTTTCTGAGTCGGTTCACTTATGAGGTGTGCGATCGTACGTGCCAATAGACACATACAGGATGGAACTTTTCAACGTAAGTTTGATATTTAAAGAAAAAACTCCTTGCATCCTACTCTTTCTCTGCCAATCTCGTCTTATTTTCCCCCCGATTGCTTACAAACACTACGCACAAAGAGTCGAAACCAGCAGGATTTGTTTGATGATAAGTTTGAAAGCCTGCTAAACGACATGAGACAATTTTGTAGAAAAATTCCATCGATACGCCTTCGGTCGGTTATCGCCTTCCATCTGAAAGCTTTCTCATGTCCTTTGTCTCCATCGCATCGAATACCACATTTTGCCGACCAGCAGTATCGTGCTTGATTCGATATAAAGGACCTTTCTTTCTTAGCGCAACGCATTGCACGAAAAAAAGCTGTATCCAACAAAACAAGAAGTGTACTGAAATGGTAGTCCATTTTCAGACTATTCACCATCGAGCAGGAGAATGCGAGGGTGTAGCACACATACATAACGCACGTGCTGCGAAAAAAAAAATGGCAATACTCGTAAAAACGTCACTCGAAGGTACGGCCGGCGACGGAATAGTGAAAGTCGCTGGGCCAATGTTACGGATACGGTTGGCTCGCTCAAGTTCGAGAGCGAAAAGGTGCCAATGGTATCGGTATCGGAACCAGATCGGGGATTTAAATTTATTGAGCATGATTTTATCGCCATCGTTCGATGTGTCAATTTTGATGAAAAATTCGTATTTCTGTTGTCACCTTGACGGTTGGTCGGGGCCAATTTTGTGCTCCGTAATATTTCGTAAGGTGTAGCCAATCGTAGCAGCAAAATAAAAGTAAAATTTAAACGACTTGAACGATAAAATCAATTTGCTTTGCACCGGCTTATGTTTGGCATGAAGATAATGCTGCGTGGAATATACATTTACAGAATATTAAGCACGCCAACATTACATTTCAACTGCCCACCAGGCGTCTCCATTGACCTTTCACCATGCACCGGGCGCCTTCATCGAAGCAAACCACCAGGCGTCCCCATCGAAGCAAACCACCAGGCGTCTCCATCAACGATGAACCAACGGTAAGCGAAATGAACATTTTCTTACCAGAACCATTTTTTTTTGCGCTGATAATACAGCTGATAAATTTTCCTTTCATTGTTCAATTAAATCTCACCCGAATCAACATTTCAATCTTCATTCGCACACGGGATTCATTTAGTTTTCCGATTCGAAAACCATCGCACGATTTCCCCGGGGGCACACCCTAGCCGTTGTCCCGGTGGGACGGGGAATATCAAAATGAAACCGTACCGAAAATTCGATAATACCGGTGCAAATGAATCTACGGTGATTGAATGATTCCCTATCGTACTATCTTCTCCCCCTTTCGGTAACGCAAGGAACGTTTGTTGTCTCCACGTCTTACATCCCCCAAAACACCAGAACCCAACGGTAGACCCAAGCAAGCGCAAACATACACCGGGTTTTTAAGTTCCGGTTCATTTTCATTTAATTTCATTGAAGAAACGAAAATCCTTCGGTAGATCTTTACCTCTGCTTAGCACCAATCACCACCGTTTCAGCGCATATACACCTTGATGAGGGAGGACCGAAAGCTACATTGCCGCTGTGAAACAGCTTCAATCCCGCTAGATTTGAATACACCCCTGGGAGCAGAGCTCCCACACCCCCAGCAGCGCTACCCAAAACCGAATGGATTCATTACCTTTGTGGGGGAAAAATTCAAATTAAGCTTATCGAAAGCAAGTAGTCTGCTGCTAATGAAATTGATTTCAAATGTTACACTCGTCTTCGTTCGGCGAACAACGTTTGCCCCCGTGGGTTATGGTGCCCACAAATGAAATAAGCAAAAAAAAAGCGGTACCCTTCAAAGCGCCAACCAATACAATTACCACCATGAGAGGGAAAATGGTAATGAAACCGAGGATACAGAGAGAAGCCAAAAAAAAAGCTCTAAAAGCTCTCTATCGAACGAGGAAAAAAATCGCGACTGTAAAACAGCACTAGAACGAAGCAACTAAGTTCCGGTGCTAAATCCATTCCCATACACCCTCTCCCCCATCTGCAAAGAATATGTATGCATGCGCTCGCGAACACGGCGGAAGGCATACGATACACGGCCTTTCACCTTATTCGCCCAGGTGAAAATGAACCCGCAACAGGGATGAGTGAAAATAAATGTCCCCGATCATGTACTACGACGTGGAAAATGGAACATTCCCGCCCGGCTCTTTTCTATTCCGGGCTGCGGATCATTTCACACACACTTGCCAGCAGAGGAAAACACACATAAACACGCTCTCCAATGTAGCTAAATTTATGAGACGATCCCGAACCATCCTAGCTTTCCCAGTTTAAATAGCTTCAAACCATTGGCTTGAGGGTAGAATGTGAAATCAACTGACTTCCTGCGTGATTGTTGAACGCTGATAAGAGTTAATCGGGACAGTTGCTGTATTTCTTTTTTTTTTTTTGCAGTGCTACGTATTTGTTTGTTCCTCCACGCACGCAGGGCGAGTATTTTAGCAAAGTTTTATTTTCCACACAGTACGCACGTGCCCGCACGTGAATGTGGGAAAAGAACTTTATTCATGAGATGGAATTTACATCTCTCTGGCTGTTTTCGATATCCGGGACGTCTTCTTCCCTTTTCTCCCGCACGCTCGCTCACCCTCGTTAGCACGGCACGAGCGTGCGAGGTTAGCGGATATTTTGCCAATTTAAGGGAAGAATAAATTAAAAGCGATGAAAGATAGAAGCTACTTCCGGTACCTTATTGTCATTGTTACATTTACACGCACAACAAACTTCTCGCTGCTTCATCACTTCACAGCGCGGTTCGAATCTGCTTTGCTGTAAGTGAAATTAAAGCTTCCCTTTTAAGTGATGCTGATAGGGAGACCCATCGCGAGGTGTTCTAATAGATTTAACACATACACAAAGTCTCTCACACATACACACTAAGCAAAAAGGTATTACTATTTGCAATATTCATTTCGGCTCATCCCTTTTGGTAAGGCGCCCAAGTAAAAGAAGAAACCCTTCGGAAGAAAGCCACCAGCACGGAAGTCGGAGCCTCGCGCCCGATAAGAGGTAATTTGTGTTCGCATTTGCCGTTCACATTTAAATTCAAAACAGGGATACGCGGCGTACGCAAAACTTCACGGTATCCTTCCGCAGTATTTTCGTTTTGCCTCAGCGACATACTCCCGAAATCGAATGGATCCTTCGAATCCACTTTATGATTTTATAATGCATTTTTTTTTATTTTGGTGTTTTGTTTCCTTTTCCACCGTCGGTTGGGTGCGCTTTGTTGAAAGAGTTGCCGGTGAAAAGTTTTGCGATTTCCCTTTCAGCGCAGTAGCACACTTATTATTTATTCTAATAAACCTTTTTCCGGGAAAGAAACGCGCACAGGTTTTGAAAGCATGTGGGTTGCGTTGAGTGTTCCGAGAAGGGACATTTCATGGTGTATTCGCAACTGTGAGTAAAAAACGGAGTAATCGAGCTTACATTTCAGTCCGACCTTTCCGATTTGCTGTTTTGAGAATTAATTTAATGCTTATCATAAGTCGATGTTTAGCGCTGTGAAGAGAATGAAGAGAAAATAAATAAAGGTAAACGAAAAACCTGTTTTAAATAATTTATTTTAATTGTAATGATAATGTTGTTCAATAAAGGCGGCCATAGACAGATTTTGCTGAAATTTTACAGCCAAAATCATTTCATCCCAGTTATTAGCTTAAACTTATTAACACAAAAATGTAAAAATAACATAATTTTGTCTTAATATTATATTTAACAAAATACCAACAAAATAGGGAAACGGAAAGCTTTAAAACACTCATCCCCAACAAAAGCCACCTCCTTCTACAAGTGAGTTTAACGCCAGGTCTCCGAAGATAAAAATGTTTCCTCGAAACAATACCACAAGATGGCAATGTGTCTGCATTTACCCACCACCATGCCCTCGCTCCGGAATCGTATCTATTTTATGCCATTTTCACGAGGAAATCCCGTTTCGCATACCGGCCCCAACCATGCGGCGGTTACCCTTTGTTTTGCCATCAAACAAATCACTCGCGCGTTATAATGCGTTTCAATCCACCAAATTGCCTGCGAACGAGCCCAACACTCCGCTAGACCCGGTTGGCAGTAAAATCTAGAACGTAATTCTACACCAACATCAAAACCAACACAAAAAAATACCGACCGTTATGGCGTGTAATCGCATTCCATCGAGCACGTCTCGCACCACTCCGGTGGGCAGGGAGGGTTTTGGGAGGGGGTTGGGGGGAGGGAGGACGTTTTACTACCATTAGCAGATTTCATTACTTGCCTCAACACCATAAAACCTTGTTATAGTTCAATATCATTTCTTGATTGCTTTATCGTGGTCGCGGTTATTAGTTTGTATCATCTGCCCTACCCTTTCAAACAAGTCCGTCCTGTCCGACCAAGGGCACCGACATTCCGAGACGAGTGTACGAGAGGTCGAGGCAACCTTCTACGACCTCCAATCCACGTCTGTACGATCACACCGAACGGGTTAAACACGACGTCTTTTTCCAACATGGGCTGCCTTGGTCTATAAATAAAAGTTAAGACCTTACAAATGTCACGTAGCAGCCCACGTACGGTTATGTTCCAACCCCTTCCGACGGATACACTCGTTCCATTACTAGAGCGTTCCTCGTTCGTCGCACAATTACGCGCAACGCCTCATTCGGAAATGAATTGTACTTTTCAAAATGGCTCCTGCCACAGCCTCCGGGGACGGAGCGTATTCTAGCCATTCCGCCGCAGCGAGGTCACACGAGGTTTCATCATAGTTATTTCAGCGCCCTCTCGATGTGTGTCTCGTTGCCATTATGATCGCATCCTCCCCTGCACTATGGGATAACTTTAATGTCACTCTGTTAACAATGGAAAAAATCGTGAAGCATTGTGGTACAATTATTCTTGCTGAAAGCCAATGTTTCTTGAAACTTTAAAAATAAAATTAACAGCGTTCATTGTTGAACACTTTTTCATTTCAACCATCATATTACAAACTAAACATTCTTGACCTATGGCTACCATCCGACACCAGCACTGTGCGCCAACACCATCACCCTGCATTCTCATGCTCCGTTAACATGCCAAAATTAACAACCCCCAACCCTGTTTGTCTTGCTACACCTTCAATTCAACCTTCCCCTTTCCTCATCGTTGTCCGCGTGTTCCGTACGCAAAAATGAACCCTCTCGGTTCGAGATGAAGAATATCCCCCAAAAGACACCCACACACGAAAAACCGGACACGGATGAACATCCCTTTTCCCGCAGGGTCACCAAACACGGGGCTGCTTCCTCCTTCCTCTATACCTTCTTCTACACCCACCACCCCAAAATGTGAGGCGTAATTACGCTCTACACCACAATTTGCTGGTGTAATAATGCCATTAGTTTTTATTTACAACGCCCAGCCATAACCCATTGGGCGCCAATAAAACGTAACGACCAGTGCCCTCCGGCCACGCAACCACGCTCGCAAGGTGAAACGGTTCCGGTAGGTGCAGGATAGGGGATGGAAGTGGCCTGTTTCATCTTCCGGTAAACTTTGACCAAAGCGACTACCCTTCCGTCCCGTTCACGCACGAATCCGGACCCCGGCTATCTCCTGTTACGCCATCTCCGAATACATCCTTACATCCATTATCCGTTTTATTTTGTTTTCATTTTTCTTCCGTTTTGTTGTGTTTCATCAGTACCGCACCGTACAATGGCACTTTACTTCTGGTGCGTCCCTAATGGTGAAATCCCGCTCCCCTTGCCCCTGTAAGTTCCGTTTCGAAAGCATCGGAAATGCGAAACTTTCGTAAACCTTCTGCGCCCCTTTTCGGTTCGGTTCCACCCATTACTTCCCATTACCGTCACATTTCAGCCGGCACTCTTCAACAGTTGCGCCCGTTCGGTGATCCTAGACTGACGAACCAAAACAATAACAAAAAAACGCCCTCCAAACCGTGTTCTAGCGCCGTGCAAACGTACGCAACGCACTGTCCATCCGGTTGTAACACCATCAGCCAAACTGTGGCGAAACCATTAGCTGTAACAATAAAAGCCAGACATTTTCGCACAAACTTCTCATCGTTTGCGTTTAACTCGGTTGCTTCGCCTTGCCAACGATGCTGACCTCCAGCAGACACCGCATACGCCGTGCGTGTACTGTGCCCCAACGTGGAACAGTAAACTTTGTGTGCTTGTGCGCCTTCGTATTACATTCAATCATACCATCAGTGAACTCGCCCTTCCGCCAACTAAACTACAATGCGCCGCATCGGTTGGAGTCCGTCCAGTGAGGAGCAACAGAAAAAAAAGTCAAACCATTCTCCATCTGTCCGTTCCCGGAACAAATCGTGCTCGAGTGCAAAGTGCGAAGTTACCATACCCGGAAGCAGAAATGAAATCACCATAGCGAAAGGCCGGGAATCAATCGACCCGATGGCAGCGTAAGAATGCTCATTAGCCATTACCTGAAAATGCTGCCAGCAACATCGTTAATTGGTCATTTGCTATGGTCGGTTAAAGCTGTTTAATGCACGTGCGATGCCGTATTCCGACTGTTTCTGTCGACAAGCAGTCACTGCTGGGCTAAATACGTTTGACTTCGTTTGACATGTGCATGACAAATCAGAAGGATCGGAGGCCATTTTATAAGCGACTTTTAGAGGAAGCTTTTACAGGACCAAAGGACGGAAGGACCAAAATCTCAATGTCTACTGGAATTGTGCTGTTTGTAAAAAAATGTAAAAAACTACATTTTTCTTTTGGAGAATGTATGATCAATGCTTAATAAGATGTATATTTTAAAAACATTATCAATATAAAAGCTTCAAGTATTCAAATAATTACAAATATTTCACGACTTAACTTCCACATCAACAATGTCTGAACAGCTTGTTCGTTATGGAATTGCATGCTTTTATCAACTAATTTATCAGTAAGACATGATTTCTTCTAAGATCATAGTACTGTTCGCCAAGATTTGTGATCAAAAATATTCGAACGGTGCTCAAATACTTTTCACATGGAAATAATTTCGCTCTCACACTCAACTCACTTTTAATACACTTTTAATCGACTTTCACCTGTCACTATCCTCTTTCCGTTACCATCTCCAATTTTCCATTGAGTTCCCTTCCCGTTCCTGATCCAAAAGTCTCTAGCTGATTATGCTTTCGATCGTAAATTTTCTATAAGTTACGTAAGGATTTAGGTTTAAATAAACATTTTTTGCAGCCTTGTGGCAAAAAAAATTATATGGCTAAATATAAATAAATAAACATAAATAACTAATTCGACCTGATTTAAACGATTCGCATGAACTGTTGAACTAAAAATTTAAATCACATTTAGAACAATCCAAAATTGTCACCAGCATAAGTTTCCCGTGGCAATGTTCTTTACACGAATTGTAATCAAATAAGAAAAAAACTCAGATTAATCGCACTCCAAATTGGTATGCGATTACAATTTAATCGCCCCATTATACCCCGACAGTGATGAATGTTATCTTCGATTGTTTCTTTTTTGTCCCTAGGCATGCGTTTAAATTCCTTACGCTCTCATAGTTCAATAATGGACACTAATCGGCCCACAATCGTGTCAAATTCCTTCTGGGCAGGGTGAAATCGTTTACGGTGGCGAACCGGGGAAGTCGCACCAGGACGGATAATAAATTTTCCCGACAAATTCTTTCCAAATCACCATATCACTACTGTATGTCATATCAACGCAACGGGGAAGCCGCCACTTACACACATACACATCGGTTGACGTTTTCTCATGCATAAGTTATTTTTAAAAGCCTTTCTCCACTGTCACCCTAATCGGTTGGCAAGCATTCGCACAGCGTACAGTGGCTGTTTCATGCACGATGGGGAAAACTCCAGCTAGCTTATCAGCACAACTCTCAATTAAGCCATAAATCACGTGCACTTACGCATCTCCCCGATACACCACCCCGAACGTGAAGCGCGTAAAATATTTACCTCACGCGCACAGTCACACAGTGGTATGGTATGAGTCAGCAGGAAAAAAAACCGGTACTTGGCATTTGCAGGAACAAAACAAACGCACCAAACAACAAAAGACCCTACGGACAAAGATCAACCTTCGGTCAAGAGTGGTGAGATGCCGGGCATATACTACAAATGGGGCAAAACGTACAACACAAATTATCATAATAATAGATACAACTCTTCACAAAACCACAATGCAATGATTTATGTTTCACTTCGCCCGTACCGTGCGGAATCGAAATGTAATGGAGCATTGTTCCCGGTGAAATTGTTCCTGACAAGGGTTCCGGTGGTGATAAAGAAAAACGTGAGACTTGCTTTGACGTAGGGAGCTAATTTTTTTTCTTCTTCCGGCACTAATTCCTGACAACCTTGACGTGGTAACTCCGTTGGGGTAGAACAAATTCATTCGTCACTCAAACTGCACTAATTGAAGACGAGTGCGGAATGGATGGTAAAGCGGTTAACCCTTGCCATTACGGCTTCGGATGGAAGAGTTGCGATTTGATATTTATTCTAATACATTTTAAAAATCTTAATTTCTAATTAATCCTCAACTGTGACACATTTGAAAATAAAATTAAATTAAATCAAGTAATTAGAGTTAAGTTAAGTAAAGTAAAGTAAGTAAAGTTAAGCTAAAGTAATTTCTAATAGCAAAAAGGCACCAGATCCGTACCGATAAGGGTTAAAGGAAAAGAAATGGGTTAAAGGGACAAAATCAAATTAGCAATAGAAAAATGGTAAGACAACGGCTGAATGATAATCTCGCAGAACTACTTGACACAAATACACGATTCGCTGTGCTAAGCGTCCACTTAAGCTGTCACCGATATCGTTCATAAATTGTTACAAATTACATGGATCGTAAAACCGGTTGTGCTGCGAGCAAATGGAAGTAAAGGGTGAGAGCAAAAAAAGCTGAATAAAACACAATCAGTCTCGATTGTGTCGCCTGCAGACAGGCAACCAGGAGGTAAAATCAAATTGTTCCTTCCGTCGTTGAATGGTCTTCGGGTGAGAATCGCACCGCGCCGAAAGGATAAAACTGAAGCGATTTCATTTCTCACGTGGATGGGAAAACCAACGGAATGTGTGTGCTTGTTTTATTCGTATTGCATTCGTTCCCTGCATGCAACCTGTTCTCGAAGCGTTCTATTCGAGCTAGCCACATCCCACGTTGGACGTTGGAGCTCGCGTGCCAAACTAAAATTCTGCGCTGCAAACTATGAAATTCCCACTTAACCGCCTCGCCTAACAGACGTTTGCACGATAAAGACGTGAAGAAATTATTGTCCCTCTTTAAAAAAATCTTTATCGTGCCCGTGGATCACGGAGATCGGGAACGGTGGCTTTCTTCTACGAACGTTCCGTTCCGGCGACACAGCACACAGTGACGAATGAAACGAGCTTCAGAATGTTTTAGTGGTCATCGCTTGTTTCCGGTGCTGATCATGCGAGTACGCTATCCGCGATAAAATCATACCCACAATAAGAATTGAGAATTTTAGTAAAGACCGCATTCACGTTTCTCCTCCACAAACAAAAGCTCTCGCTGCTTCAGCAAAAATAGAAATGAAAAACAGCAACCCTTGCAGCACCACAGTCGAGGTGCATTTTTTAAGACAAGAAAATAACATTAATATTCTTTTGCTGTGTCCTTTTCGTTTTTGCTGGCTTCCAAATTTGGAATACTTGCTACTCACGCTGGATAAAAACGACACAATATAATCACTATTGTGGGCGTCACCGTCAGGACATTAAGATCACTATCGCTCGATTTCACAGCGACCAGCGGCGAGTGATTGCGCACCGGTTTCAAGAGTTGTGTTTTCTCTATTGTATGCTCGTTTCGATTTCTTTCACCCGCAGTTGTTTCCATTCCTATCACTTTATTTCAACCGTAGGTGTATTTTTTGTGTCTTCACTTTTAAATTCCTTTTCACAAGTTTTATCTTACTGCTGCTTTGTTCTTTCTGCAGCGCTACCAGGGCTTTATTATTCTCGGATGGTTTTCGCTGGCCGGCGAGCGCACAGAAAGATGGTTGCAAAATAAATCATTTGTCAAATTAAACACCTCAACCGAAAACCCGTCCATGCGGTGGCCATTCGGACATCCGGCAAAACGATTACGCCGATTCGCCCTTCCGTGCACACGAGATGGGAAAGCAAAAAACTCGTTTCTTTTTCAACATGAAAGAAATAACAAGCAACGATCACCGGCCGGAACAGTCCACGAAAAGTAAGTCCCAAAAATCGTGAACCCCCCAGCAAACCTAGCCGCAACAGGAACAACAATCCGACATTAATTGAAACGGGTGAAAAACAATAACCACTGTACCGTTCCCGATGTGTATCTCCGTGTACGCGTAGCTGAGTGTGAGTGTTTATGTGCAAAAGTGCCTCTAAGGACTTAATTGTGGAAAATGGATTCCTCTTAATGGGACGCGAAGAACAAATGGGTTTTGCAGGATTGAGAAGATTTGTTACATCTTCCATGAAAGTGGTCGGCAGTAATTTAAGTGACTTGCCTTTACATCACAACCGGGCCCGGAATCTCTGTCTCTATTTCGTTTTTCTCTTCTTATAATCTGCACTTCATTGCTTTTATCTTCTAAAGCGCTTGATTATACTTCTTAGACACGCAATTTAGGTATGCTTATCAGCAATGAAACCCTTAATTGAAGGAAACGAACGGACGTCAGTGCTGTCAGCATTATTTCCATACTTTATGGTGTGTAATCTTTCAAAAAGGAAAATGATTACTTTTAATTCAAACATTTTCCTTCGAGATAAAACTCAAGATCAAATTGCCAGTATAATGTCATCTAAACAGTTTATAATTTGTAAGCTTTAAATAAACGTATAATAAGTAAGTTATACAATTGCTGTTTGACATTCATCGCTTTCATGTTGCCAGCACAAATATGCCAAATGATTTAAATAATTCATAAACAACAGAAAAGATATATACAACAAAGGGGGTGGCAAACTCTCATGTTTCCGTCCTTGTTGATAACTCATGTGTCACTCAACTGGATGACATGTCCATAGTTGCGCTAGGAAAACCCCTAACCATACTAGCACCACCAGAAATTAGAAAAGGCAGAAACCACCAGGGTAAAATTATAATAAAACATTCACCAACCAACTTTCCATCGCTGTACACACGACTTTACACCACCGGAAGTCGGAAAAGCTCGAGAACAATTTTAGCGAAACAATTCCCGGAAAACCCATGAATGTGTGTGGCATCCGTGTGTGAGAATATATACATGTGGGAGGAGGTTTTCGTAGAGTGAATAGGAAAACAATAAAGAATACAGCACTAATAATCACTACTCCCGGCACATGACCCCTGGCCGGTGGAGAGTTTTGTTTCGGAAGGTGAAAACCCGAGTATATCAAAGCCTTCCAAACAACAACAACCTCGACGCATACAAACACACACACACACACACAATCACATTTGGCACTGGCGGTCTGGTCATTGGCAACGGAGGAACGCTTCGTACCGGGCGGTTCGTTGCTGCTCTTCACTTTGCTTTCCATTAAAACGGTGACTTGCAATCAGGACACCGGAAAATTAATGACGACAAAATGAACGAGCTGACAATGAGGATGCAATTTTCTGCTCCACGTTCACACACACACACACACACGAGCGCGCGGGCCAGAACTGTGGAATAGTTGTGCTTCGGGAATGGTTGAGATTGTGATTCTTGCTCGGAAAAAGCCAGCCATCCAGCACACAAATGCCACGAGCTGGAGGAAATTTGTTGGCAAAACAATTATGCATACGGGTTTGCATTGCCATTAGCTAGAAAGATAATATTACTGAAACAAAGCTTTTTGTAACGAAATGCCTGGAATAGGATGTAATGGATTGTTTTTTACCCAATTTATGTTAAATGTTTTCAATAAATTCTAATCCTCTACAACGCACACCTTCCCTTACCAGCTAATCACAATGTTACATTATTGCAAATGCTAATAGACCGTGCCGTTACGGTTCCCTTCATGGAAATTCCCTTCCAACTAACGCATTGATTTTGCAAAGAGGCACACCATAAGCTCTAAGGTCCTACATTCACAAAGAAAATAGGTCATCCATTGTGTCCCCACCCAGCCCGCCACCCGCCGCCGTGGAAGTGGTTGAAGTGCTGGAAGGAAAATCATTTGTCTTCCAACGCCAGCACAATGCACGCAGCAACCGCTCGCTCCCCCAGACGCACGTACCGCGCACGGTCTATTGGTTGGCGAATAGATGGTGTAAATCATTGACGGCAAAACTAATGGTGGCAAATAAGTGAATGATGTGGAAAATAATGTTTCCCCGCGTTGAATGGAAAGGCTGGCGGGCGGACGGGAAGGCGACAAAATGAAAGTAGGAAACTAAGAAGCAACACCAATGTCTGCTACCCAAACCTGCACCCAGCTGCAGCAGCAAACCCGGGGGGCTATGCACTTTAATTAAAATAATGAACACAAATTGAAGCCTAAATGGTGCGTCCACCGTATCTCGGTCGGCGTGCGGTGCAAATGTGCAGCACATCCTTGTCCCTTTTGTGCGGCACGAAAGAGCGATGTTTACGCTACGGTGGATTCACGCTGTGATTACGCCATAATCTTTCGATCTCTTCCCGATTGCCGATCGAATGGTAATCAATAGTGAAACAAATGAACTGAAGCATATTTGCATGCATTATAATTCACCTATTAATATTCTATTCAAAATCCCCCACATACGCCCTTATTATGCTTTATCACCTGATCTAATTACGCGTTCCATAACCTACTCTCTAGCTCTCATCTAGGCTTGCGTTAAAAAGGCACACATCTGCAATCAAGAATATAATAAAAAATCTACTAATAAGACCTTTCCACCTACTCCACAACCACATGATAAAGGTTAGATAATTTTTCCAAATACGTGAGAAACCACCATCACGCATCCGGAGTACTGTACGACGCGCGTGCATGAAGTTAATAAAAGCCGTATAGAGCCGACGGAAAATCCCCCCGCCTCGTGTTAAAATATGAATAGCCAAATCGTGCATCGCGATGGTGCCAGTGTGCCCATGGACTGGCAAGATTTGCTCGAGGAAATCTGTCTACAATATGTGCTTAGTCAAACACATTTTAAACTGTCCTTTTGCTCGCCCGTCGGACCGTACCATCACATGCCAGCCTGTGTACGATGAGTTAAAAAGGTGTCTCGTTTTATAGTGCGTCATGTACGGCCATGGCTTGAAGAAAACGTGCCACAACCCTCCGGCGAGACACTATTTCCAGGACAAAAAAAACGAGTCCATTTCTTCCATTATCCCGATTTCGTGCAAACCCACACAGGGTTGCGGAGTTGAGTGAAGGAGCATAATTTGCTGAGCAAAGTACAAACCCGAAATAGCCTGACTGCGATCTCGAAAAGCCCTCGGGGCCACCGACGGTCACTAGGCACCTAACTACCCACCCCCACATACACACACATGGCCGTTTAATGTCATCTAATTAATTGTATGATAAAAGTACGTGACAGAACAAGTTTATTAAAATTGCTATCCACCCGACGGATGGCAGAACGTGAAACACGACAGAGGACTCTCGTCTTGCCCGAGGGTCATCAGTATCGTTGGCTAACACTCGCGTGCGTCCTCCTCCACAACCAGCAGCCGCCGGTGACGATGGAGAAGCTTATCGGGGGGTTTTATTGTGAGAAGAAACAAACAGAAACAGAGCAAAGAGTGTAGGACACAACCCACACAAGAAGAAGGTTTATCCTGTTTTGGTACCCTGATTCCTGAAATTCCGTGTTGATTACCGGGGTAAGATTCCTCCCGGACGGACTGTCCTTTCGCTGCTCCCATCATTGTGTAGAATGTTCTCATACCGAATACAACATGTCCTTTGCCCATGACGATGATCTGCTCTAGGACCCACATGGTAATTGTCTCATGGAGTAGTGGTACGCCTGCCCTATTGGGTATTCGCTAAAGATTGCTGATTATGCATGGCTCGCATGCAACCGTATCGTCTGTGCTGGTCAGCAGAAAAGCTTCTTAACTTTCGTTTAATTTATTTTAAATTGAATAACATTTTTCTTTTCCACCATCTTCGCTTCCTTTTCAGATATAAAACCGGAAAACAAGCAGTATCTTTCTTCTTGTATTCACAAACCTCATCCAGCAAACGAGCTAATCATAAATCCATTCTCGACATCAGCGCCATTTTGTGAGATACACATCGTCGACGTGCCTTAAATGTGTGGCCATAAATCCACGAACACAAAAAGAATACAAACACACACAAACACTGGCACACAAAGCACGGGCGTCTATTCAAATCGTCTTCACCTCTCGGGCGCTCAATCAAATCCTGCCCGCACCAAAGATGTGGCGCTATAAAAATGCTAAAATTATTATCTATGAAAATGGCCGCCAACCAAGGCCACGGTATAAATCCGTAACCGAAAAACAACCGTAAATTAAACGGATTTACTGAGCGAGGCGGAGTAATTTATGTCGTAAGTGCGCCACACGGTTGAGAAAGGAAAATTCATCGTCCGCTTGCACGGGTATTTGCTGTGCCAGAGCGATACGCTACCGGTCTTAGGACGAAAGTCGCCCCGGGTTTGCAATGGCCAGTGGGTCGATCGTGTCCTAGCGTCCGGCCCAGTCCCCGCGGGGAAAGATTGTATCCCGGAGGGTGTTCGACTGAATGTTGCTGCATCCGAACGCTTGCGAAAGGAAAATCCATCCAGCAGGACAATATTTTCTTTATAGACATTGAATTGCCGTTGATATTCATGAGCTCGCTTCGTGCACCCGGACAACACCGAGGTTTCTGGTTCGTCCGGAAAACTCACGACTTAATGCCTGTGCCGCTGTGCACCCTTCGTGGACGTCCACCATGTGGACACAGCCACGAGCACATTATCTGTTTTCCCGATTTTTTGTCTTGCTTCTTTGGCTTCACTTCCGGTACCCCGTAGGGGCGGTCTTGGTTTGTTTATTTTACCTTCAGCTACGCTTAAGCGATTTTATGATCATACAACTGAGTGAATTGTTATTATGCGAATGAGATAGTGTGTAGAGAAGACACGAGCACGGGTGCTTTTCGGGGTGCTCTTCGAAAACGGCACCGAGCAGCACACGCCGTACGCTGATCGGTTGCGTTTCGTGCGCCGTCATAAATTGAGTTTAAAAATATTATCCAAACACCATGGACACCGAGGCTAGACAACCATGGATCCGGGGAACTGAGCTTTTCCTTTTTTCGGAAACATAGCACCATGCTACAGGCCCGCAAACACCGCACCCGGCCAAGATGACTTGAATGTTTAACAGCGAGTTTTAAACCCCCATTTTCCGGCACGGAGAATAGAACAACAACAAAATACGATGATGTGTTGTGCAATATTGCAGCGATGTCATAAATTGATAGAATAACTGGGTGCAATTTTGACGGGCGCCCGTCGTTGCCTTCATAGACACAAGCGGTACATAAAAATCATGTTTCTCGTAAAATTCCATACGTTCCGCACTGGGTGGAAGGTAGAGCTGGAAGGAAGAATACCGGCAAAGTGAGTTGATATGGGCGTAATCGAATGCAGTCCAATCAGTTGGCTGTTATTTTATGGATCATCGAAGGTAAAATAACAATTTTAGGAGATTTATGAAAACACGAAACATCTGGAAGGAACTGTCCCTTTGCTTTGAATGAAATTATAGCTGTTCATAAATTGTTGCTCCATAGATTTATTTTCTTTAATGAACAAATAATATGTGGAGAAAATATACAAGAATTGTGTGATTGATCTATTCTATTCTGTTTATGAAATCAGAGTAATAAAATTTCTTAATAATAAGCTTCACAGATACACTAATAAGCTAAGTAGCTTCAACTCTCAACATTAGGCTAGTACTAATAAGCATGCTACACTAATAAGCAGCTTAAACCCTTAACGATCAAATTGGTAATTAAAGGCATCGTTTGTTATGTACACCATTGTTATCCTAGCTCAATCTTCGTTCTAATCCTCCTCAATAAATCCTCGGACCAAATCGAGGATCATGAATAGCTCGTATTCTAAACAACCACAATTTTTTTTGTTTTCAACAATAAATAACACAATACAAATAAATTATACACTTGTAAAGGTACACCTATCCATAGAATATTATGCACTAAAACCGATCACACAATGAAAATGTGAATATTATCCTTGTTATCAAGCAATCCGGCAACCGAGTCGGGTACCGATGCTTTCCACTATACATGCAACTTTACTGAATTATTAAAACTCCACAGGTATAAATCCATCCAAATAAAAATGGTAGAACTTTCTAATGCTATAATCCAATGTGTTTATAACACCATTCTATTATTCAAACAATATTTTATGTTATAAAATAAATCCTTCTGACTTGTTCCATTGCTTTGTTTCTATCAAAAGTTATTGAAAAAAATAAAGAAATCCGTTTAGTAGTATACGACCATAAAACACAATAGAGGGGATATTGAAATTTTATTCGCCCGCACACCTTACGCTCTGTGTATCAATTCCAGGAGGAATAAAACCGGGGAGAAAGCCAGGCACAAATCGTCACAATCGTTACCGTCATAAAACAAATTTCAATCCCTTCAGCAGAAAGCGAGCAAAACCACATACATCCTTGCCTCGCCGACATAGGCCAACGGGTTGACAAATGCTTTTGTAGCCCCCAGAGAATCCCGATCCGCTTTAAAACCACAAACCATATGCAAAAGTGTCACCAGCACCACGGACTATCTCGACCAAGCGTGGAGTTTTATGAATCACAATAAAATTAAATTTGTCTTCAATCCTTGTGCGCCCGAATGAACCACTTCCTTCAGGACGGTCCCGACTGGGATTTGTGGGAATTGACTGTGGCATGGTGCGGTACTGACCGCGCACCTTCGCACAAAGCCGTTCAAACTCATATAATACACGCGATGAAAGGGGGATGTACACAGTGTGAATAACAATTGTATAACATATATCCGCTTGTCGCTGAGAGTTTTTTTTTCCTTCTTGCGCATGTCACGACATATGTAGGAACGTATAAATTCCCCCCAAATAGCTTCCGGGATTTTATCCGCAAACTGGCGTTTGATTGAAATAGTTCCGGGTGAAAATTAAACGCTACGTACCGCATGTTCGCATTGTTAGGAATTCTTGCATGGCTGGAACTGGCTTTTGTTGCTAAGTTAAATTTTGAATTTGCTTAATATCACGATAAAAACCGTTGAAGGAATCAAAATTAAAATAACACAAAAAAGGATTTTATCCCAGGCAAAAGAGAACTTAAAAATATGCAGAAAAGCCCATTCCACCGTTATTAAAAGACTGCAATGAACAATGAGATAAAGTAAGACAGTTAACATTAGCAATTAAAAGCCACAAATTAATTTGATAAATCCGGAGCGCTCGGGACACACAGCTCGCAACCAAGCGCCATACGACTCCCTTTTTTTGTTGCACCACAATAAGAAGCCAGCAAAGCTTCTTTGTACTTCATGCGGGAAAAACTTGCCGGTGTGGGGAGGGTGAGTGAAATCATAACTACAAAGACAAAATAATGCTCGAATACCATGGAACGAAGAATCCGGAAACTGGGCCATTACCATTATCATCATCAACAGCATCATCCTCACCGTCATCGAGCCACGTCACACGGAACGTCGTGAAAGTCACAAAAGCCAGCCTGAAGGCATGCGAAACCAAGCCTTTTGTTATCTGTCTTGCATTAAAACAATAACGATAATGACGATGACGCTGATCATGGTAATGATGATGATGATGATGATGCATCACAATCTTATGTCGGGTGCAAAATTTAAGAAAAAAAAACGTCTTCGTCTCCAGAACCGCCTAGCACCGCGGAACTCCCGTTGAGGTGGCTCACAAATGGCTTACGGGTTTGGGGGAAAACACAAAAATGCAGATGCTGAAAACTGGAAGTACACGTTCCAAAACAGCACTCACAGCATGCAGCAGCAAAGGAACACGAAGGGCCAAAGAATGCGCCAGCATAAGACACGACTTGAAAGTAATTTTCCTTTGTCTGCAGCATTATACCTCCCGAATGGGAGCTTTGCACTTTCGCACCCCTTCTGGAACAGCCGAGGAAGGATGAGTGATTTGAGTTGCGGAGCTATGGATAAGTGCTGTAGGGGAGCTGTTGACAGGATATCCTCAGCAGAAGTGGCCAACGTTCTTGGGCGCATCCGGCCCGCTTCTGCTGGATGCTGCGGGATCGTAAAAAAGTCCTAGCCCAAACACCCGGTGGCAACTGCCGGGGTCGAAATGGAGTGATGATCAAACAGGGTAACACAGGAGGAGACGCGGGGCATCTTTGAGACAAATGCAGAAGGTCAAAAGTTTTAGCATCTTTGGCAAAAATGGGAATGTAGAACACTCACCAGCAGTTGGTATGGCGCGTAGCTAAGGCAGTGGTCTTTCTAGGAAAAATCTTGCGAGCACGTTAAGAAATCAATTGCTGGTTTAAGGCATTCCGTTTCAGGTGAGAGTTAGTTCTGCGATGTGATAAGTTACTAAGATCCTTAAAACTCAAATAGTTCGACTTGATGATCGCGCCATGTTAATACTACCGAAAAATTCAACTCCTAGCGTATCTAACTCTAAGAGCTCAGAAGAACTAATAGACAAAGAATATAAACCCTGTCCAATCAACAACATAGTATATCGCTTGGAACGTCATTAAAAATGCAATTTTGTATAAAAACCTTACTATTCATGCAAAAGGGTTTTTTCATGCTAGTTCGTAAACTAGTATTACAATTATAAAATTATCAACACAATTTATTTCACACCTCTACTACTTTTCGATACGCAGACCACTACCTCAGCATACATTCATTCGCACTTGCCGGAATTTTCCTCCTTTTTCCCGCATAATATTCTCCCCACTGTCCCGAGTCGTTTGTGGAATCGGTACGAAAGCATACCGCACACGACGCGCTGCTGTCAAAATTTAGCTGCATTTTCGGTCGAATTTATGTTTGCCTCACGCTCGATGCAAACGATGCCACTTCACCGTCTGGCGAAGGCGGTGCGTGACGAATAAAAAAGCAAACTTTATGACAATTTCCGTGCATTTATCCTTCCACCCACCTTTAACTCGACTTCACTCCGGCATCCCCTAAACTCCGTTGCAAATGCGCACAAAACGTGTTCGTTGCACCGGGTTTTCGTCCGTCACCAAGAAACGGAACGCTCGCAAACATTCTCGATAACAAAACCGATCGCTTTTTCGTGTTTTATCGAAAGGACAATGGAAGGACAGACCTCAAAAAAACCACCAACACCAACCGGCTCGTTTTATGGCTAACATTTCATGATTTGTTGCCGATCGCTTTCTGTGCCCCCCACACTGCCTGCTTCCACGGCACGCGGGTGCATTTGCAAAGGCATAAAGTCAAAGCACTGACCGTGGGTGGCGCATCCACACCACGCCCGAGGTGACCGATCGAGACCGAAACCTATTAGGGGAATGGATTTTTGATGACGAATCCTTGAACCACGCCAAACGGCCGGGACCAAACACACACACACACACACCCTGAAATAAAAACCCACTTCTGCCCTGTCAGCGATAAAAATTGCAACCAGCCCTACACGCGCTCGCAATTTGGTCAATTTGTTTGCCAACCTCGGGTCTCGGGTGCCCGTGCCGAGGGGTTTTTGTCGCTTTTTGCGGATTGCTTGGGTCACAAATCTGCAGCCAAAAATTTCGCATCAGACGTAAAGGGTTTCATGAGCATCGGATGAGCTTTCATAAGCTCTGGCGTGGGTGACCGCATACGGGGTGTTACGGATGTGCTGATTTGGATTCCATGCGCTGCATTCTTCAATTTCATCATGTACTCATTTTATTCCTTTGCTGTTCATCCCTTAGCGTTAGTTTATCCTTTGCTTATAAATATCGAATCTCATGCAAACAAAAAAAAACACCCCAACATGCCAGTATGTCACACACATTTAACGATCAAATATTTGTTTCACTAGAAGCACGCGCCGGGGAACTTGGGGGGTCGCGCTAAAAAAAATACACACTCCCCCCGAGGCTGAAATATAACCGATAAAAACCGGAAAATCTCCGCTTTTTTACATTTATCAAAACACTACAAACGATGCCAAATGGCTCAGCAGGATCTCACTTGCAATGATGGTTCGTGTATTATCTGTATTTGCAAACCAATCTGTCCTCTTTGCATCAAAGGCGAACAATAAAGTATGTTTGGACATACAAATATGAAAATTGGATTTTGTCCCTTTTTCGAACCAATGTTATGCGGACAAATGAATTTTTAAAAATAATTCTTATTTATTTTCATACGAATAGGAATTTGCACGTTTTCCACTACCGTGGCGCTCCTTAAACATGCAATCAATGCAACCATTATATGTATCACACCACAACCAGGCCAACACACCGCACCGAGCATACATTTTCTCTGGCATGTGGGAGCTAGGAACCCGAAGGGCAATTAATACGATCGCTAAAAAACTTGCTCGTTTCAGCAATGAATCCATTTCCTGAACACTTCACCACGGTACCGAAATCGATGGCAAAGATCGGACAATATGTGCGTGTGTGTGTGTGTGTGTGTCGCAAAATACCATCACAAACAGCAAGAAGAATCCAACAAAAGCAGGGAACAGAATCAATAAATGGCTGCAATTTATTTTCAATTTGTGCATTATCAGTGTTTGAAAAATTAATTGCATTACAAATCAGCAGTGGCAGCAACTGTAGGGGTTTTGTGTATGACGATACGCTCATTCTCTCTTTTTTCTTTTCCTCTGCTCAGTTCCATGATGGGAAGTAAATATTTTATTTATATCCATTGAAGTATTTCACTTTTTGTTACTTCACCCTGTGGGGTGAATAATTTTTTAACCCCACGATATTCGTCTTTTTTTGTTGTTGGCTTTGTTTGTCCATCGCTCTATAGTTTGTGCATTGACATTGATGCAATGCTGTATGCGTTTTTTTTTTTTGTCACAGTCAATGTAAGAGCAATGCCGCGTGGGGCCACCGGGGACATGTGTGGCGAGCGTCAGTAATGTTTGAGTTGCTGTACCGCGACATCGGCATTCGCATCATCATCGATCACCGCAAATCAGCAAATGCAATGAATCTTTTCCCACCCCAGGTGCACAGGTCCGGCGCACAATGCAACGGTACAAGTACAGACAAACAAAACAAAAATCAGCCCAACAAATGTCGCTTTAACGTCCTGAGTAATTTATTGTGTCAGCTGTAACACTGCAAAGCGGAACAGATTGATGGTAGTTATCTAATAAGCAGGGGAAACTGTCTGTTTATTTTTAATAGTCGATAAGGGTTATGTGGACTGTATTTAAAATTGTATTTGATTATCGGAAAATATGAAATAAAAAAAACATATATTATTTATAAGCATTTCAAACCAATTTATTTAAGTATAAGTTTGTTGAACTAATGAACAAACTCAGCTGAATAAACTTATATGAGGAAAATTTAAAGAAACTTGAGAGAAGATAACAAAAAGCTAAGCTATTGAGGTATAACAAAATCAATTTCAGATCTTCTTAATACCATGACTTTAAAACAGACATATTCAAAAAAGAAGAAAAAATTAAGATCACATTCACCACAACATAAGTACATACCCATATGCGACATACCTGATAGGATTATCTAAAATATGGAAAACCCATTCATAACTCACACATAAAAAACAGCATAAAGGTATTCATATCTACTTCATCGAAAGTTTCGCTATGTAAATATGTACCCATCCTCTCAACAGCTTTACCGCTACTAATCGGCTACACTTGCTCGCTGCACTCTTTCTGACTTGCCGGCAATTACAAACGGCACATCAATGATTGACGTTGTTTTGACTATCTTTCGCACAACCTTTTCGGCCCGGAACGCTCTCACTGTTGGGAGGCTTTATTCAAATTTCACCAACTTTTCCAACGACGGTCACGTCCGTGTCGTTGTCCTGCACGGCGAAAGGTAGAGCATAATAATGCATAATGCCCAACAGGGAGTACTGGTTTTATGCTAATATCGATTCTCAAACAAGCAGCTTAAAAAGGTAAGCAAACACTCCTGCCCGGACGCACCCACACGCACACATTTGCTCTTTCGGTTAAAAGTAGCGCATAGTGGAATCGCATCCACTGCTGCACAGCATAGAAGGGGACGGATGGGTGACAGTGCTGCGATAAAGGGAACTAATGTTACACAAACAATAATGATCTATTTCGATGCGCATAAAGAAGGTACGTAGATGGAGATGGGCTTAAAGCATTGGAACGGCCTGCTTATGATGCTGGCGAGTGGTTAGGCGGCTTGATACTAATGGGCCGACAGGATGAAGGAATATATAATATTTTATGAGAGTTACATTTCATCACCCACTGCTGTCCTCTGCTTGTGCTGCTCAAGTAACGACCCATTTATTTTAACCACTCGCTTGTCGTATGGTAACTGGACGTCCCACACATTGTCTGCTTTAAAACGATGACGGAAGGTATACTTGTTGTGCACCTGTATGTTCTTCAAGCCACATAGTATAAACCACACGACCAGGACGAAAGTGATATCACCCGTGGTGAAGTTTTGGATAATCTTTCAAAATAAAGCCACCTAACGTATCGTTGGCAAGGAAGAAGAACTCATAACATAAAGAGTTGCATGTTATTGGTCCAGCGTCGCTAGAACTATGGGGACGTTCAGTTGTAGACGTGAAAAATTTTAAATTCATGTAAAAACACACGTCGGAAAATCCCAAAGTTTGTCGAGTGAAAATTTGCAGTGAACTGGTTCTTGACCACCAGAAAAGAGTCCTTGAGCAGACGAAGGACTGCTCCAAAAACCTGCCGCGCCCGTTTGGTGGATGGTAAAATCGTCGATATTGTATGCAAAACAGTGTCATTCAATTTACATACCATTCCCCAGCTGGATCCCTGAGACCGTTTAGAACGTCCAATATATCCGACTCAGGTTCCAGGTCAAAGGCTACTAACTAGCGAAAATAAAATCTAGTAACCCTTTTGTGATACATTGGTGGATCTCTCGATCGCTGATCACTGTTCGTGAGATGCAAAACAATGCGAGATACGGAACATTCAAAGTCAACAGTACAGCAGAACCTCTGCACCTCTGGAGCACCGGGTAATAACAATTATTACCCTCATCCTTATCATTAAGCCTAACGATAATCCCACCGGGGACCAGGTTCCGGCTTCGATCGTTATTTTCTTGCTAGCTTTTCGATTTCGAGCAGTTCCAAATTTGGTTCGCTCCGTGCGTTCTACCTAACCGCATCCAATCTTTATTCCTCCGGCTGAGGTGCCACCTAGTGCCAACACTGGACGACGGCCAACACGGATTGGGCTTGGGGAGTAATAAAATTCACGGCGGTTCACCCCGGGTCTGGGGCGTTGGTCTAGCAAAATGGGACTAAGTTATGGTGCTGCAGTAAAAGCACGACTAACGAGCCTTTCCAAACCATCCACATCCAACCAAAACCCTTCGCGGCCAAGAAGCAGAGACGCCCATTACGGGATAAGTTAACGGACGCTTCTCACTACAAACCGCAGTACACCGCTGAAGCATTGCAGTTGCAACCTGCGGGTTGCTGGGCTGGTTTTTTGGAGGTTCCAGCAGACGCAATCTATTTGCTCGCTCGTTCACACATTATACCGAAGGTTGGCTTTTGCAATCGAACACACCGGCGGTGTCGGTGGCCCGATCGGTCCCATTCGCCGTGCATTGACTGGGCATGGAGTTCATAGAATTCTACACCGTATCCGGGGCAGCCTCGAAACCAACACGATCCGATTCGAACAGTAGTACTTATTATGCATTTAAAATCCTCTCCCTATTCACGGATTATCGACTCGGTTCGTTGCGGTTAGTTCGCGAATCCGTTCCTGTGTATGTGTGGGTATGGATCCGGAAGTTCCGGTCGTATCCTTGTGCACACGTGCGACGTAGCCGGCGCGTCCGTTAAGCGAAACGTTACTCTCCAACACCACGACGACCATCCTGGGAGATTCATTAGGTTGGGATTGAGAGTGGTGTGTATTCATGCATGCAAATTGGTTTCCCCAATCTTCGAGCAATTTAGTTTCAGAAACAATCGTACACACACTCACATACGGCGAGTGGCGTATTCGTGCATACGGGAATGCATGCAAAGGTTTTGGTGAAGCATATATGGGGCCGAACAGTGCCGCAGCGAATCATTTATAATTCAATGCCAGCGGTCAAACTGACAGTAATTGTTCTTCCATTCTGTAAAGCCGCTTGATCCTATCAGGGTCGGGGCGCTAACGCTGTGCTAAAGACATAGCATTATAGCCATACTATTCGCTCTGTAGCGTGCAAGGGTTAGACTAATGCGGTACGTTGCATTGACTTTAACAAATGGAGATCAAAGGCTAACCTGAAGGGTAGAATAGATAAATTACGAATAGAGACCTCCACGCTGAGCAAATGATACCGTTTAAAGTGTAATGAAAAAAAAATCAATTATATTCTGCAGATTTAAATCAGTGTTATAGAATTTGTTTTATTAAATTCAAAGCCTTTTGTAAATTCGTTCCTATTCTTACTAAACTATTCTATATTTCTTTATGTTCGTACACTTTTCCCGGTAGTGTCCTCAGTCCTCTTTTATTTGTTATTTTCATAAATGTGTTAACCAAAGATCGATTCATATGCTATGCAGATGATTTTAAAATCTTTAAACCCGTGTATTCTCTCAACTTCATCCTGCAAATCGATTCCGTCATAAGTAGAGCTTGAAGGACCCTAGGCTTGATAACACGGATTGCTCGTTATTTTTCTGATACCCGTTGAATTCTGTAGTATTGTTCAATCGTCTGGTATGAATACCTCATCGAAGACTCATATTGATAGTATTGAACGGGTGCAGAGATCATTCACCAGGCTCAGGTTAGGTACATCTATAGCTGCGCTGTCCTCCCCACTGTCTCAGCATGAGTCCAGATGTCGGCTGCTTGATCTTGACCTCCTGGAAGTCCGCCGCTGCCGTATTCAATCCTCCTTTTACTGCCGCTGTTAGTTCATATTTATGCTCCTTGTTTACTCTCCTCCACTCCTTTGTATATCCCTTTCCGTGTTCTACGCAATCGTCCATCTCTGTCCATTCCAACTCGATGAACTACGGTTGGTCGCAACGACCTTCTTATATCCACAATTCGGATATATGTTCGATTTCCATCTTAGTTTGTCTTCCTTTCGTGCCGTTCGTAGATCCCCTCCTCATTATCTTTCCTAGCTGCTTTATGATTGCTTGTCTCGGTTTTAGGTTTTAAGGCTTAGATTTTAGGATATAGGAATTATTTATGTACTCGCGAGGAACACAAAATAAAGAATTAGGAATTAAATATCACATCAACGCCTGATCTTTTAACGAAGCACATGATCATGTCCACATGAGTTCGTTACTGCAGTTAAGGAAATGGTTTCTGCAGCAGAGGATAAACCAAATCTTCAATCGCTCGGTAATATTCTGATAATATATAAAACATTAAATTTTATTTAACCACACGTTTGCAATCATAATCCTGACGGTAGACACAATTGTAACCCAACCAAATGGGACACAATTATGCTCTATTCACAATCACTATACCACGCCCTGCGTAGTCCGCCATTTTATTTTATATATCAATATGTTCTTATTGCCTTAAAGTTGCTGCTCAATAGCAGGGATTTGGTTTTAAATTTGACATATAATCAAGACCACAAATGTTAGTTACTACAGCCAAAGCATGTGCAGCTATTCTCCATTTTCCATTGAACTAATTCAAGCAATAAAAATTGTTTCAAACTTCCTAATTGAATTTCATCCCAATCTCTATATTGTTCCTACCCCCATCCGACACATGAAATATAGCCAGCATGCAAAACAAAAAAAAACCCACATAATAAATGGGCGCACCAATTAGAATGGAGACGCGTTAAAACCTCGAAATTGTGTCAAAATCTCTAGCTTATAATAAAATTTAATCACCTAATTGTAATCATCAAATTAAATTTTGCGAATAGCGCGCGAAACCAACAAAACCGAACCCAGCCCACCAGTAACAATTGTTTAACGGAATTATCGCACCGTGGCTTTGATTTAGACTTGCCACGTGGTGGGTGTTTTTTTTTTTGTTTTCAAACCCACATAAACACATACACACATACACAAATAAATATATTTTTCCGACCGCATATCGAAATGCCGTCCACCGTGTTACGGGCGAAAGCTGGTGGGTTTTCAGTATTGTTTGCACAGCATTCCTTAATGAAGCCATTATGCTGACGTTTGAACGCCATCCAAAACCACAACAGCATACAAACACACACAGAGAGAGACACAAATCGGCCAACTAACCAAATCAGTACCGCAAACAAATCACACCACTAAGCTCCCACACGGTACATGCAACCGGTCGCTAAAATGCTATCTCATAAAATGGCGTGTAGGGAGAGCGTTGTACCACCGTAAGCGAAGCAACACAGTTGTCGAGTGAATCAAGTAGTACTAGAATCGGGAAAGATAACTTAATAGAAACATGCAAAAGCACACCAAACTGTAGGGAAAACGGAAAACAAACACAACAAAAAATCAATTCTTAATAAGAGTGATGAAAACAGAAAAAGAAAATGAGAGCAAGAGCACACTAAAACTACAGTGTAAAAATGTGGAGTACATTACGTTCTTCATTTTTTTTTTGTCGTCCCCTCTCCGCATGCATGGTAAAGCGGTTGTAAACAAACTGTTAAAAATAAGCTATAACATGTAATAATAAAGATTGTATCGCGAATCCATGAAAACCACGTTAATCGCCTTCCGTGCCTGTAGGTTAGCCGTGGTTTGGTGAAATTGTTTCTGCAAAGGAAAACAACACACCCACACGAGCGGCCGATAGAACAAACGATAGCTTCGTACGGTTGGGTAGTGGAGTTCATTCTGTACGTTTGCAGAATGTGTGCTCGGTTCGGCAAAATGAACAAAACATCACCGAACAAAACAAAAAATTACACCGATACATAAAAAGTCTCCCAACAAGCTCATTCGGTGGAGAACATGAAGAAACCAAGCCGGGGAAAAAAAAAACTGTGGGAAAGGCGAAGCGCACTTGGGTGGCCAGGGAGGAAAGATAGCAAATGAACAACATGAGCGCTCGATGAAAGCAACTATCGTAAAATGTAACAACGTTTGCACGCCAACCACCACTCCGTGAGCGGCATTCAGGTATTTTGCCTTGGTAGCTCCGGTTGGCAACCGAAACCACCATTCAACTTCAAACGAACACCGTACGCCGGTAGCACCAACATTCCGGCGGTGGGGCAGAAGTAGTGAGTGGACATTGCTGTTGCTGCTGCTGCTGCTGCTGCTGCAACGAGACCAAGGTGCTTGGTCAGTGCAATCATGCTTTCTTCATAGCGAGATGGAAAATGCATGCCAATGTAACCACAATATCAAATAAGCGGTGACGTGATGGGGTACGGTGAGATGAAGTTCCGTGTCGACGGGTCGAAGAATTTCCTCGCATCTTTTGCCCCCGAAGTGCAGCCCAGCAAAGCTCCTCCCGATCCTGTACAAACTCGTACTGCCTCGTTTGCTACGACTCAATAACTTCATCAATTTACTTACCCTCGGTTTGTCGCCGGGAAAGGCGTCTTGGGGTTGGGAAGTCGGGTGACCCCGGACCGGACCTGTTTACCAGGAATCTTTCATCCGAAACGATAAAATGAGCAAAAATACAGGCAACCTGTATGGTTTTGACAATTTTCCAGCCTAATCAAACGGAACAAAACCCCACATTGTGGACGCAATGGGCGGTGCATAGGGAAAGGACATAACTAATGGACAATTCAAAGCAGTGGTCATCACCGTTGCTGCGAGTGCCGGGCGAGCGCAACGGGCAAACACGGGTGTACACCTGCCGTAAATTGAAGCATTAAATTGTGTTCGATGCGATCAAGTGGAAGAGACGATCTTGGTACAAATACTCCATTATGAACAGAACAGGGAGAATGAGAAGTAAGGTCGCTCATGAGTGAAACAGTGAGCCGTTTGAAAGACATCTTATTGGTACATTTTTTTTTTTAGAAAGGTAACTGTGTGTCAGATGTAAATCTTTTTCATTCCCTTGGCCTTTGTAGATAAATTTCGATCATATGAGTTTTATGCCGTGAAATAAAATTTAGTTGCCCTACGATGTGTTTTTTACAAAAAAAATATTGAACGATTCTGCCGACCTCAAAAGAAAACGATCTGGCTGAAACCAAAGTTCACTAAGTTCTCCCTCTTTCTGCTTCTTTCTCTGTCAGGAAACTGACGTCTCACACACGCCCGCTTGCATCATTGAGTTTGACACTTCGGTGTCAAATAACATGTTTTAGTGATGATTTCTTTGACATCCAAACATTGAACTATTTAAATGAAATTTGTTTAACTTTAAGTTATAATAAGCAAACTTTTCTTAGGCAAATGGTTTGGGCTACTTAGTTGTGGACCTCCTGCGCAATCTTCTGAACGCTAATATGCCAGCCATCTTCGATTAACAGGACCTCCTTTTCAAGGAAAAAATATTCAAATTATTTAAATAATCATGTATAAGCGGTTACAGTTACGGAACCAGTAACAGCACTCACAATTTCAGCCACCATGCTCGTACTTTAGAGCTAATTTTATGCTCGTATTAAAAATGTTTGTAACTTATTGTTTCTTTTCAGTGGAAGATAAATATAACCTCACACAATCTGCTAGATTGAATGAGCGCTATTTTTATATCAAGACCTACATTCAAATGTAGATGATTAGCAAAAATAGCTCCTTTTCCCCCATCCTTTTTTCCCAAAAAAACCCCAACCATTATCCTTCAATCGGTCGCACTAAGCCAACACGTTCCGGTAAAACTACAAGCTATTACCGTCTCCTCAAGATATCCGCAATCAATGAATGAAACTTTTACCCAACCCTCCTTCGGTTGGCTCTAATGAACCAATAACGCCGGCAGCGGAATCCATCGGTAAACACTCCCATACACACAATTGGACGGTTGCGCCCATTTGCCCATCGCTCAGTGTCTGCTTATTTATTGTTTCATTTATCCACCAGCGTTGCCAATCGCTTATCTTTTGATTTGTAATCCCCTTTCCTGATTAATGGAGTTTTCCACTGCTAGGGGTATCGTGATACTGACACTGGCCTGGGCTGGGCTGGTTGGCTGGTGCGAGAGACAACGCAGGATGACAAGAGGACGATGAAATCACTTTTATAGCCGCTTCCCTTTTCACTCCCGGCCCAAAACCCGTGGCTTCACGATGGTTCAGATGTTTCAGATTTATGATCAACCGTGGCGTGCTATACCATCCCACAGCAGCAAAAAGTGGATCGGACTCATTTGGGCGCATCGGACCGATCGGATCCGGTGTGGAAGCACCGGGCAAACACAATCGCCAACGGCGATTCGTTCCGTTCAAAATCACCCATTTCAACCGAAGAAGCTCTTCATTACGCGTGCCGACTATCGTGTAATACGGTCACCGGCTGGGCATGGGTGCTGCTGAGGTTGATAACTTTCCCTTTTTGCACCACCATGCCCGGATATCGTGCAGCTCCGTGAAAAAGATGCTGAAAAATAGTAAGAAATAGCAATCAGTACACGTGGGGCAGTAACCGAGCAACTGCTAGCCGTTGGGCTGGCAGTAGCTTTTTGTTTCCGTGTCAGGCGATTGAGCTTCAGAAAACGCAACAGCGCGCCTCGATTGAGCTCAAATCAATTGCCTCCTATCGTTGTGGCCCCTACACCTTGAACTGTTGGTTCGAAGCACCGTGGCCCTTCGAATCCTACCATCCATCGTTGTTTCTGTTGTGTATACACCTCGGTCGTGAAGCGTTACGGCTTTGCTCGATCCTGTCGTCGTGCGACAGCGATCGACGTACGCTGTTCGGCTATCGTCGGCTGTGCGCGCGGCCATCGTCTTGTTCTCTTCCAACGCAACCGTCCAAGCGAAGGGACGTGTTCTGTAGCGTCCCGCCTTATTGTTATATTTGTGTTAAGTCTTAAAATAAAGTGTGTTGTATTAAGTGTTTTAAATTCGACCGTCTCAGTTTTTATTAAAGTAAAACGAAAGTGACTTTTAAACACAAAAGTGGCGACGAGGACTAAAGTTTAGTGAAAAAAAAAGTATACCGCGAAGTGCAATCATTCCGCTCCCACGCAAGCGGCGTCGCAAGGACACGGACCTGAGAGACAATAGCATGGAAGAGGATCAACGTCGTCTCTCGCAGCAATTCGATGTTCCGGGTACCGCGCATCTACAACCCGGGTTTGGACCGCCGTTCCAGCCGAACGGTGCAACGTTGGATCATCAAGCAGGATCGCCCATCCAGCATCCGCCATCCCTTATCACGGCGTCATCAAGCCAGCATCCGCCATCGCTTTTCACGGCGTCATCAAGCCAGCATCCCCCATCGCTCCCAATGCCGTCATCACAGACGATTTTGTATCAAAGCGGTGAGCCCACAATGTTGCAATTGATCCAGCTCATGCAGCAAGTAATGACCAAGTTGGAGCAGCAGCAATCGGTACCACAACCGCAGTCAGCATCACAGCCACAGCAGCAGCAGCAATCGGTATCACAACCGCAGTCAGCATCACAGCCGCAGCAGCAGCATCACCAGTTTCCCTTCAATCCTGAGCAAATCCTTGATTCGTTGGCCAGGAACATCACGGAATTCCGTTTCGATGCTGACGCAGGCGTAACGTTCGAGAAATGGTATTCGCGTTACGAGGATTTGTTCGTCAGAGATGCAGCCAGGATTGACGATGCGGCCAAAGTGCGCTTACTCCTGAGGAAGCTGGGTCCGTTAGAGCACGAAAGGTATGTGAACTATATTCTTCCCCAAAAACCCCGTGATTTTACGCTCGAGGCAACCATTGCCAAACTGAAATCCATTTTTGGAAAAACAGAGTCCTTGCTAACTAAGCGTTACAAATGCATGCAGTTAGTAAAGAGCAAGAGTGAGGATTTTTTGGTGTACGCATGTCGCGTTAATCGGGCGTGCGTGGATTTCGAGCTAAATGGAATGAGCGAGGAACAGCTCAAGTGCTTAGTTTTTGTCTGCGGACTGAAGGAGGAAACGGACAAGGATTTTAGAGTGAAGCTGCTCACTCGCATTGAAGAGCGCCCCGATATCACTCTAGAGCAAATATCGGCGGAATGCAACCGCATTGCTAACCTGAAGCGTGAAAATGCAATGATCACTGGTGCGTCGGAAGAGCGTGTGCTTGCATTACAAAATGGCGGCCGAAACCATTTTAAGGGCTCGGATAAAGGATCGCGCTCGCATCGCACGTTTCGCGATAACCAATCAGGGAGTAAGAAACCGAGTAACGCTTGCTGGCTATGCGGTGGTTGGCATTGGGTGAAAGATTGTCCGAAATCGAATTATAAGTGCAAAGAGTGCGGTGAATCAGGTCATCGGGAGGAGCGTTGTCGCAAGCGGAAGCATCACACCGGTCGCAGAAGCCACCGACCACCACGGTCTGTTAGAACGGTTAGGGTGTGTAGTGTACGAGCCAGCCGTAAATTTGTGCAGGTTTCCATCAATGGAACGAGTATCCGATTGCAGTTGGATACGGGCTCGGACATATCGGTCATAGGTCAGACCGCATGGGAAAAACTAGGGAAGCCATCATTGGTAAAGCCTACCGTTTGTGCAAAAACTGCCTCTAATGAAAAATTAAAGCTGCTAGGCGAGTTTGAAGCAGGGGTGACAATATGCAACGCCACCAAGCCGGCGATCATCCGTGTGGCTCAGGTCAATCTGCTCTTGCTGGGAGCAGATTTGGTGGATTCTTTTGCCCTTGGCTCCGTCCCAATGGACATGTTTTGTGCGAACATTTCAACGGATACGCACGTTCCAAAAGCGTTGCATGCAAGCTTTCCCGAAGTGTTTCGAGGTACAGGGCTTTGTACAAAGGCGCAGATCAAGCTGCAGCTAAGGGAAAATTGCAGTCCAGTTTTCCGTCCAAAGCGGCCCGTGGCTTATGCCATGCAAGCCACTGTTGAAAAAGAGCTTGACCGATTGGTAGAAATGAACGTGATCACTCCCATTGATTACTCCGAATGGGCAGCCCCAATCGTGGTCGTACGTAAGAGCAACGGCAGTATTCGAATTTGCGGCGATTATTCCACTGGGCTGAATGCTGCGCTGCAGCCGCACGAGTATCCTTTGCCGTTGCCGGATGACATTTTTGCGAAGCTTGCTCACTGTAAGATCTTCAGCAAAATAGATTTGTCGGACGCATTTTTGCAAGTCGAGATCGAGGAGAGCTGCAGGCCTCTTCTCGCGATAAACACGCATCGGGGTCTATACCTCTATAACCGTCTACCTCCAGGATTAAAGATAGCACCAGCCGCATTTCAGCAGATTATAGATGCGATGCTTGCCGGATTGCATGACACATCTGGTTATATGGACGATGTTGTTGTCGGGGGTAGGACGGAAAGAGAGCACGATGAGAACGTCAGAAAGGTGCTCCAGCGTGTGCAAGACTTTGGGTTCACGATCAAGGCCGAAAAATGCGCTTTCAATATGCACCAAATAGAATACCTCGGGCACATCATTGACCGAACAGGTTTAAGGCCGAACCCAAAGAAAATCGAGGCAATCATAAAACTGCCAGCGCCAACAAATGTAAATGAGGTTCGTTCATTTTTGGGCGCAATAAATTATTATGGCAAGTTTATTCCCAGGATGCGGGATTTGAGGTACCCCCTGGACGATCTGTTGAAAAATGAAAGCCAGTTTGTTTGGACCAAACAGTGCGAGAGAGCATTCAGCAGGTTTAAGGAAGTGCTGAAATCGGATCTGCTTTTAACTCACTATGACCCTAGAGCCGACATCATTGTAGCGGCGGACGCGTCTTCCGTAGGACTCGGAGCAACCATCAGTCACAAGTTTGCAGACGGATCAGTAAAGGTGGTGCAACACGCGTCGCGGGCTTTAACAAAAGCAGAGGCAGGGTACAGCCAGATAGACCGCGAAGGATTGGCGATCATATTTGCGGTAACGCGTTTCCACAAAATGCTGTATGGCAGACATTTTCGACTCCAAACCGACCACAGGCCATTGCTCCAGATTTTTGGCTCGAAAAAAGGCATTCCCGTATATACCGCAAATCGGCTGCAACGGTTTGCGCTAACGCTGCAGCTGTACGATTTCGAGATGGAGTACATACCGACGGACAAATTTGGGAATGCGGATCTGCTATCTCGGCTTATTAGCAGATGCGAGAAGCCGGAGCCTGAATACATCATCGCTAGCATCGAGCTGGAGGAAGTCGTAAGTTGTGTGGCCATTGAATCACTAAAATCATTTCCGATTCATTTTAGAGAAGTTGCTACAGCTACGAGAAACGATGCACTACTACGACAAGTGTACCGGTACGTCCTAGAGGGTTGGCCTCGGGGCGTGGCTTACGCAGAGGATTTAGTCCGCTTTCATCACCGAAGAGATGCGCTGACAACCGTGGATGGTTGCATTCTTTTCGGGGAGAGGGTAGTGGTACCCGCTGCTCTACAAAAAAGGTGCCTAAACCAGCTACATCGTGGACACCCAGGCATCCAGCGGATGAAGGCGATTGCGCGCAGTTTCGTTTACTGGCCATCACTGGACAACGACATCACCGATTGCGTCGCTACCTGTGGGCCGTGCCAGGCCGCAGCCAAATCCCCTCAAGCAGTGGCCCCATCATTATGGCCAAAACCATCCGGTCCTTGGCATCGTGTTCACATCGACTACGCCGGTCCAGTGGATGGAGTGTATTTCCTGGTCGTCGTAGATGCCTTCTCTAAGTGGCCTGAGATCGTGAAAACGGCGAGTATTACCTCATCCGCTACAATTACCATCTTGCGAGGCATATTTGCTAGGTTTGGACCACCGATAACATTGGTCAGCGACAATGGCCCCCAATTCACCAGCGAAGTCTTCAGCGAGTTCTGCGAGCGGAGCGGCATCGAGCATATTCGAACTCCGCCTTTTCATCCACAATCGAACGGCCAAGCCGAGCGGTTCGTGGACACGTTCAAGCGGGCGTTGAGGAAAATACAGGTGGGAAGTACGTCGCTGGAAGAAGCATTGGATCTGTTTCTTCAAACCTATCGCTCCACACCAAATCCTGTTTTGGCGCAACGCACCCCAGCCGAGGTGATGATCGGAAGAGCAACCAGAACAGTTCATCATCTGTTGCGGCCGCCAGCGTCATCAGAGACCATCACTAGGAGCGATATTCGAGAATGGCAGCCGGGTGATTTGGTGTATGCTAAGGTATACAAGGCGAACTCTTGGAGCTGGGCATCTGGAAGGATAGTTCGCAGAATGGGTAATGTCATTTACGAGGTGGTTACCCAGGACCAGCAAAAGCATCGGCGTCACGTGAATCAGCTCCGACGTCGTGTTGCTGGCCCGGCTGAACGGAACGAGCGAACGGAGCATCAACTACCCCTATTTATCCTGTTGGATGAATGGGATTTGCCGCATCCTTCATCTCATCAGCCAGCGTTACCCGTGCCGTCGCCCGCATCGCATCCCACATCATCATCAGCACCGCCTGCGCAGGTAGAGGCGCAGCGAGCATTAGCATCATCGCCAACAGCACCGGCACATTTGGAAGAGCAGCAAGGACCCCCGGCTAATAGCAGGAGCAACACACAGCAGACGCGGCTACCACGACGTTCTTCTAGGATTAGAAGATTGCCACGTAGGTTCAGCCCGTACAGGCTGACTTAAAAGGGGGAGGTGTTGTGTATACACCTCGGTCGTGAAGCGTTACGGCTTTGCTCGATCCTGTCGTCGTGCGACAGCGATCGACGTACGCTGTTCGGCTATCGTCGGCTGTGCGCGCGGCCATCGTCTTGTTCTCTTCCAACGCAACCGTCCAAGCGAAGGGACGTGTTCTGTAGCGTCCCGCCTTATTGTTATATTTGTGTTAAGTCTTAAAATAAAGTGTGTTGTATTAAGTGTTTTAAATTCGACCGTCTCAGTTTTTATTAAAGTAAAACGAAAGTGACTTTTAAACACAAAAGTTTCAGTGCCATGTCCATTACTGTACCGCTGAAGAGCAATAAAAATTTATGATTTATGCTTTTGGAATGGCTTTCCCTAAGCCGAAACACGAACGATAGCATCTCTCCAAAGGAGGAGAGTCGGTCCCGGTATACGCCCAGGTTTCGCAGGACAAGAAGTTACGTCTGTATCAATAAAAAGCAGCATACCCTAACGCGGATCATGAATCTCGACGAAAGCAGCTTACCGTGTTGGGTGATGGTGGGTGGTGGGTAGGTCTAAAAAACCGAACCGAATGTCCTCGAGTGGGGCACGCTGCTACCACGGGGGAAAACGAAATGGTTCGCACTCGGCAGGATGTGCCAGTGTAATGGCCAACGAAACGAAACGAATCGGAACGAAGCAACGAAAACAATTTACCACTCCGGTTTCTCCATTTTGAGCTCGAGAGGATCACCCATCCCGTGGCCGTGGCCGTGCTGGATTTAGGTTTCATTTTTCGCCTCGAAGATTTCACGAGAAAATCGCCACAGCCCAACAGCACCCCCCCCTAGTGGGAGTACGTAACCGCCCTGGACAGAAGTGAAAAACCTGCACGAACTAACACACACACACACCGTTGGGGGTTCCATTCTTGTGTTTTTTTTTTATTTTTCATCTCTTTCTCGGACTATTTGGATCATAAGTTGACAGTTAAGTGACGTTAATATAAAAATGGAATATAAAATTGAATACACCATTACGGGCGGGGGCTAGTGTCCGTTAGATACAAACAGAACGAGAAAAGAAACGATCCGGAAGTACACTCGGGACGCATCCACAAGGGCCACTGTCTGTCGCCACAACAATGCCAAACAATAAAGCACGCACCATCTCGCAACCGGGACCGGTACAGGAAATTATGAGACGAGCCATTTTTCACGCACACAAATAGACAAAAAAATATATAGTACACAATTTCTTCCTCCACAGTTGACAGTTGTGTGAAAGCCGGCGAACAAACAAGGGACTGGGGCCGTGTCACAATTCTTTGCTTTGCTGCCACAACACTCACCCGCCCATTCGCGCGTGCAATCAAGAGTGAAATTTCGTCCCTTTTATAGGCGTGGGAAAATTGCTCACAAAGACGCGCCCGGTTTGTTCCCGGCATTCGGTGCAATGAACTTTTCACCGTTTGCTTCGATTGTGCCCGCCAGCTTTTCCTTCGGTTTCGGTATTATTGACGCGAAATGCGCGACCATTTTTTCCATCATCCCTGCCATCCTCGCTGGTGCAACTTTATCTATCTTATCCGTTCGTTATTTTCCACGAATGGTTTAAAATTTTGCTTTGAGAGATGTTTTTCTTGCACTTGTCAACCCGGCTAGTGTTGAGGTCTCTTTTATGCTGGTTCGCTTTTGTTGGGTTACCTAGTGCATTTTTTCCCACGATAACGAAGTAATGCTAGGGTATAGCCTAGTGGTGCACAGCTTTTACTACTGCCTGCCACAGCCACGAGTTCCTGACCGCAGTTAGATTCAGACCACGGGTGTGAACGGGAGAACTCTTAACGACACGAACGGCTATTAAAATTGCCACCAAGTAGATTTATCTCGCCTCTGATTCCAACGTCCACGTTTATCGTGCGACAGTTTTTACTGCTTTCTACATAAATTAATGCGAAGGCAAAAGGCTAAACCGACACGTTTTCCGCGATGAACGATTACAATTCACGAGCGAAGGGTCAAAGTTGGCGCGGGATGTTTTATGCTTCCCTCTTCTAATGAAGCCACGTCAATTTCTGAGCACCGAACACTTGTAGATGCATTTGCCTAGAGTTGTCGGTCCGTGTCCGGATTCATCATCTGTGAAAGACGCATTTTACCTGGAAGCTTTAAGCATTATTGCCATCGTACTGGAACACGCTGCGTGAAAATTCTCTCATCCAATTCACAATGATAATCGTGTGGACGTAAAATAAATTTATACTTAAGATTTTTTTTTTTTTGAGTTCCTGGAGGAACTTGTTGGTATTCACAGTTTGTTGATATTCAATGAGAATAAGATTTGTAAAAAACTTTTAATGGAAGCTCAAGTTCAATTCCTCGAGTTCATTCTAGCAAGCTTAATATCCTAACAGATGCCTCCTTCCAAGAATTGAAAATCCTGTTTTTGAACATTCAGAGTAATCTCAAGGAGCAAAAGTTGGAGTAACTGGAGATTACAGATCTAGAGTAGAATTACAACGGATGTTGACAAATTCGAGGACGATCTCTGCTTCTTGACAAGAGTCGATTGAAAAATGTCCACAAGCATTGCTAGCATTTAGATGATTATCCCAAGGTTGCCTTAGCACTTAGTGGCAGATTTAGTATGGATGTAGGTGATGTAGACTATGAGATTACCAACACTTTTAATTTCCAGGAAAAATTTTATTGCAAACGTTGTGATGGCTTTCGTTTCATATTCATTTGTCCACAGCTTTGTTTGTAAAACCTCTTTAAAGCAAAATCCCTTAAGAAAACATTTATCACTTACGAGCATTTGTCCACCGCTTAACCACTGTGCACCGTCTCAGGTGCGACGGAATTACTTAATTTAACTTCCGACAAACTTATCATAAAGGCAATCAGAGAAGTTGACTAATCGTCGGTTTCTTCACTATTAAGTATAAGTAATCGCATTAAACTTTGATCCGCTGCAAGTGCACCGTGCAAGGAGTTGGCGCGAATTTAGATTACGTTTAGAAGCCACGTCGGACGGAACCGGTTGACGGAAAAACTTTCCCAAGGACCTGCTGCTAGTGTTTTCCGCCCTCTCGTGGAATCGTGTTCGGCACGATCTGCCAGCAAACAACTTTGCCATTTTGCATTTGAGAGCATGCTGCGGTCTTCAACCGACTCGGTAGCTACACTAGAAATAACGCTCGACTCGGTTTGGTTGAGTGATCGTCTCAGTTGACTCAAGTATTCAATCGACAAAACACTGACTCTTGCCTCTCATCTTTTGGGGTAAGGCAAACTTTCCAAACATTCTGCGTGCGTTGAAAGTTTTTGCACCGAAAATGATGAATCCATACAGTTTTTTTTTCGCTCAACTTTTGTCGACCGTTAGAGTGCCGGGCAGCGATCAACTCTACCTCGTGAAGAAATAAAGTGAAATTAAAAAGAAGACAACACAAACTGCACCTCCTTTTGCACCCAGTAAAGCCGCACATAACCACTACGCACCAATATGCCAATGGCTAGGATCGGGAATGGAAGTGATATTTTCAAAATTGGAAAAGTTTTCTACTTCCAACGGCAACGGCACATACCTTCGTGCAGAAACCATGGACCGTGGGAGAGGGGGGACAGGACAGATCGGGGGGGAGGGGGAGATACCCTCCTTTTCGGACGGAACCGAAAAACAGCAAAATTCGCTTACCGACCAAATTATCTTTCGCATCTTTTGCATCTTTTCCTATTCCTCTCCGAACCAACGCACCGCTCAAAAATCGCGACGTCCATCAAAAAAGCAAGACCCGCTCCGTTGGGAGATCGTTGGTTACGCTAGGGTGTAAGGTAAACGTGCCGTAAAAATGAATCCGAGTGTTTTAATTATTGAGCTGATTATTCAATTTCATAAACTTAGCCTACGATGGCATTCCCAGACCCTTAATACGCGTAGAAAATGAGAAATTACTCTCCCGCAAGAGGTACTCTTCAAACTTCCTGTCCGGTGGACCGTAGGGTAAGGTGGGCCGAAACGAACCAAAAGGAACAAAAAATGGGAAGGAAAAGATGGCCAAATTTGTTGTTGCATTTGCTCGTAATTAATTAACGCTTCTGGTGGAGGGTTCTTGAGCAGCAGGATTTATCCGAATAGAGGAACGTTATGTAGAATGCTACAAACACACACTCACTTTCGCTCACCGACAGCCAGACATGCGTGTCTTATGAGAAAGTACATTAACCCAGTAGCTAAGTGGCCCGATGGTGGTGATACCGATAAGGGTTAAGGCCACACGGATGGGGGAAGGAAAATGAATTAACGCATGAAAACGTGCGATGAAATTCATCCCGCACGCTTGCACGGGAGTGAGCCATTTCTCGTTAATCAATTCCAATTATTTTCTTCCATTCATCTGCGTACAGCCCCAACGTACGAGATAGCACATTATCGTGATCCGAAACCGGTGAGTTCAAGTGTTCTGACCCCCTTTTCTTTTTTGTTTCCTTTTTTTTCCACTCCGCTCTCTTTTTATTCCCATCAACCTTCGAACAGGAGCTGATGGTGTAGCCGTTTAAGCTAGCGGACTCATACCCGCACCATAAGGGTGGGGACACACTATATCGAATCTCCATTCCCGAATGCGGGCAAAACCCCATTAAAAACACATCAACAAACGATGTACCATATATGCGGATAAGGATCGGAATCGGGAGTGAAGCTAACGGACCGCTGACCGATCGGATCAGGATCGAAAAGGCAGAGGCATCTATCCAGCATGCTCTTGTGGTGGTGTATGTGTGCATTCTAATGACCGATAAGCCATACACAGTGCCGGCAAAGAGCGCTACATTTAATTTCGTTCCCGCCAATCAATGTTGCGTCCGCCGACAGGATCAATTTAATGCCTTCAACCTTGTGGGCGATGTTTTGGTTTGAACACTGCCATCAACGTGTACTAGCAGTAGTTCATGTGATATGCTACACAAACGATCGTTTACGATAGAGTACATAAAACATTCTTGTACAAGAAAGTGTAACGTTTCTATTTTAAAAATGAAAATTTTATTCGGGAAGATTGAAGTTGCAAGTAATCACAAGTAAAGTAACAAAGTAACATTATCAAATGAAAATTAGGCAAGTACATTTTCTAATCAAAACTAAAATGGAAAGTAAGAAAAAAACATACCTTTTTAACACTCAGTAAACAAATTTGTGGTTTATTTTCATGTTTTTTTCTGTGATTGTAATATTTATGTTATATTTCAAAGTAAACTTCATCTCCTTGTTTCTGTGTTTGTGGTTCAAATAATTTTAGTATCGTTTTATTTTTAAAAGTATTTTCTATATTGTTTCAATAATTTATTTCATTAATCAATTTCCATTTTTTTACATTATTCATTTCTTATTTATTCATCACTTTAATCAATTATTAGGTCTTCGCTAACTGATAAACCAGCTACAGAAAACAGAATAGCTGGCTGCAGAAATAGATTCGAATTAACAAGAATAACAATTCATTTCCCTATTATCAACATTGATTCAATGTAAAAAAAATTATCACAAGTAAAAGAACTCCACTGCACTACCATTATTTTGCCTCACTAACTTAACATAGTTCCACACCACTTTCGCATTTTAGTGCTCGAACATTTTCAACCCACCTATCCATGTAAAAATTTCACTTTATTCTAACCATTATCTTGATACCCGTAGAAACAAACCAGCATGCTGCAACCAACAAAGCGGGGAACACAACAACAAAATCTGAGCTTGCTTTGTGTTCGATCTCACCAAACACCACAAAACCGCAGCACAGTGTATGTGTATATATTTAAGTGTCAATCATTGCGAAGACAATGGTAGAAATTGAATTTGTTTTCACTTGAAACAGCGCCAAATTGCTTTTTAATGTGAAAAAGGTGCTTTTGCCTGCAAGTTGGTAGTGGTTTGCTTTGTTGTTTTGTTTGGCATCCCTATTATTCCCCTTTAGCAAACAGTTGTTTTTCTATCGCACAGGCTTCGTTCACTTTTGCTGCTAACTGACCCATGCTAGTGGTTCGGAATAGGAGGAGCGAGGAGTGTTTTCTTTTTATTCCAACGTCTACTTTTGCGGTTTCTGCGGTACGAAGATAGTGCTGACGCTGGATCTCTGCAAACGAAGAAATGGAAAAATGCGGTCTTGTCTATTGATAGAAAGAGCGTGCAAGTGAAAGACACAAAAAGAGTATGATTACAGACGGTGTGGTACAAAGGAAAAACGCAACAAAAAAAAACACAACTGATACTAACAGGTATGGAAAGAAAAGCGACAGAAAAACCTGTGGGCAAAGGTAAATAAAACAACAAAAGCATCTAGCACAATGAGAAAAAGATTAAGCGTAAGTACTTCTGCCAAGTTGACCAAGCAAAAAGTACTTTCTGCTCGAGCTGGCGCCATGCGTATGAGATGGAAAAAAGGATGAAAGGAAAATAAAAAAAACACAACAAACGATACAAATCAACGATGCACAGCGTGTAGGGGAAAACAAAAAGGCAAAAAACAACACTGCAAACACTTACAGCAGATAGTAAATATAGTAGAATGCACATCCGCACAAGAAGCAAACTCACTGGCAAGGTGGTGCCTACTCAACCTCGACTACACCGCACACGGTTGCCCGCTCTGTGACAGCTTGGAAAGCACATCAACGACTTGCCAGAGACGCCTGATGCTTTTCTTTGCAGTTTAACACAGCTTGTTATCTGTTCGTATGAGCTTACAGGGGTAAAAAAATCTTTACAAGTGGATAAAATTAATAACTCAGCAAGGATAATGCAAAGCGAAAAAGAACTTAAT
The DNA here is from genome assembly GCF_943734755.1 of Anopheles moucheti. Classification (NCBI taxonomy): domain Eukaryota; kingdom Metazoa; phylum Arthropoda; class Insecta; order Diptera; family Culicidae; genus Anopheles; species Anopheles moucheti. Next base: position 29,157,499 of record NC_069141.1, read on the forward strand.
TTGTTTAAAACAGACAAACCACAAGAACAATTAAACAGCCATAAGGAGTTGTGAAAACGTGAGAAAATGCAGGACAACGAAAGGACACCTGAACGTTTGGTACTAACCATCCCTTAGCTATACGTCGTACCGTTCCAATCCAACGCAAACCATTTGATATTAGAGCGGTTTTGTCGCTAGAAGTTCAGAACCTTTAGTTCCGCCAGCAATTCGTTCCTTTCGCGGATCGCTACCACAGCACTCCATGGCAGCTGAAATGGCAAAGTTAGATAGCGAGTGTAATTAAATGATGTTGGTTGCGCAAAGCACGGACAATGATTGAACATGTTGGAATGTAGTACGAGTACGAGTACGATGATGGAAATGGATTAAAACCGTGAAGCGAACTGAATGAACTTTTCCTTTGCGGTGCACTAGCTTTGTAATGGACGTGTTCTGAGGTGAGTTTAAAGTTTGGAAGTACGGATTTTAGCAGCTTTTACATATATTCAACAGCGTCGCTCTCGTGTGGTTGAATGGAATGGATGTTTCGATTTAATTTCCCTTTTGCAATTAAAAAAAAATGTAGATTGCATAATTTTTTGTTCGAAAACATATTCCATGAACTAATCAATAAATAAATTATTGATTGATTTACTTTAATTTTACGTAAACTACACAAAAAGGGAAAAAGAGCGATAAAACATTCAGTAACAGAGGATCAACATGTGATCGTGTTATAGATAGTATACATTTAGGCGCTTTGCTGGACTTTGCTTTGACAAACTTTGCTAGGTTTAAATCATTTCTTAGTTGCAAATTTATCTTAAAACTACTTTTGTTCAACTGTACGTATAATTTATTTATGTTTTCATCTACTCATCGTCATGTTTGCAAATACAACAAAGCTGGTATTGTTGAGTATTCCATAAGTATTTTGGAATGCAGGTGGTATGCGCCTAGAGGTATGCAATCTTTTTTATACTTGCAAAAAAGTATGGGTTTGGGGACTTCGGGTTTGAAGTTGGTTTCTGCAACTGACCAAATTATTAACAATGAAATGGAAAGGAAAAATCGGAAATCGGTAACAAAACAATAACAAATCAGATGTCCTGACGATAAAGCAAGTCAAAACCAAGGGTTTTAATCTCTATTGAAGCTTAGCTCAAAACTGCGCTTACAATATGATAGTAATTACGTAGACATGTTTATTTTACAATAAACAAAAGATTCCTGAAAGAGATTTTAATATGTTCTACTGAAAGCATCAATTGATGACGGTTCAGTAGAGTACATGTGAAAATATGTAAACAACATGTGCATTGTTTAAATAGTTCTTGTCACTTCAAAGTGCATCGCTCGGACCCGATACCGATTGATCTGCAAGATATTATTTCAACAAACTTCATTTTAGTGCCGTAAGAATGTTTGCACTGTCTTCAATTAAGCTTGATTGAAAATCTTCCAAGGACCAAGTAAATAACATTCTCCTTTCGCCTTTGAGGTTGATCCATTATGGGTACCGCACAGCGACCATTCCATTTCGGTTCATATTACATTCTCAATCAGCACACGCACATGTACGCACGCCTCTCGAAAAAGACTCGTTCGACAACGTCAAGGGCCATTCATCTTCATTCGCAATCAATTGCCATCAAATGAGACCCTTGGTCTGTTGCATCCGGTTCCGGGAGTTCAATGCAGCTATTCAAGCGAAAAATGTTCCTAACCGTTTTGGTGGGGCGGCGAAAGGAAGGGAGTCGGGGACACAGGGCGACAGTGCCTTGGTTTACCTTGTCAGTCACACACAGACTCATCCGTCCATCATTTGCCAACCATCATTGCAGCACCATCACAAAACCGTCCTGTTACTTCCGTTCCTGGGTCTGTCCGTCAAAAAGGAACATGAGCTACATCATTCGCAGCATCATTCGCTACAGACAATTTCGCCAATTTCACTTACACCACAGACGCTCACACACACACACGCGCACACGAGGCTCATGATATCGTTACCGACACTTATCATCGGTCATCGTTCGGTTGAAACCTATAATCATAAATTTGCAACTTGTCACAGCCGTCATAAACACGGCTGCTTCTGCATTTCCGATTCGGAACTATAGCCGGCTTTATGAACCGTTTCTTCCCTATTGCGGCCAGGTCTCGCGAACGGTTTCATAAGACCAACCCCTACCCTACCCTACCCCAGCGTCAATTGCATATTTTGGCACACCGTGGAATGTGTCGAGGCGACGGAGGTTGAAGTGTAAAATACCCGCGTGTGACAGTAATAGCGTAAATGACACATTTCCGTCCGTGTGCATGGACCGCATCGTTCGAGATCCTCACGCAATCCCTGTGTAGTTTTGTATTTTCCCGTGCAAGTCGTGCCACTTTTTGACATAATTTTCACACAAAAGAAATTGAACATTTTCAAATATACCATGTGATTTATTCTTTAAGGAACAAAACATCGTAAATTAATGTAATTATTTAATTTTAATACACAATATTACTTGAAATTGAATGGAAACTTTCCTTCTCCTTCGGTAGGCACCCGTCACTTTAATCTTGTTACCGACTGTAACTCACCAAATCTCGCACGCACTGGAAGCTACTTCCGGAAAAAGCTCTAGCGTTGGCTGGAGGCGAGATGCCAACGCCAGACGTACCCGGCACACGCAGGCTCTAGTTCGCGCTCGTAACGACTCGCATAAATCACAATGAACATCAGCAACTGTTAAAATTCAAATAATTCCTCACATCGTGCCAAGCCCAACGTAGTAGTCGTAGGCTGTAGGCTGGGTGGTCATAGAAACGTCACCCAATGCCGTCGTTCTATACTTCACACGAGCGGACCGGCTTGGGACCGTATTCGATCGCGTGCTCTTTTGCCTCGCCTGTTAACGATCGTTTCTTACATGCAATAAAATTTATGGAAAATAAACTAGCAATCATTCATGGGCACAAGCGAAACATTAAAAGACCACGCCGTTTGATTAAATTTTGTACCACGTATTTGCTTTGTTTTTTGTCGGGTCGTTTGTGTGGACAGTGCTAGTAGGAAATGTGTTGTTGAACTTTCACATAAATTGTACGGCATTTATAGGTGACATTTATTTGAAACATGTTGAAAATATGATCTCAAAAATATGAAAGTTGCTTGAATAAAATAATTTAAATAAATAAACCTGTTTTCATGTAAACTACAAAACAAACATTTAAATTAAAATTTAAATTCAAAATATCCTTAACATGCTAGCTAAAATGAACCACTTTCCCCAAATGGCTTCCGGTAAATATTTTTTTCGAGCTTACAACTATAATTGAAGTTAAAAAGCCACAGAGCTAAATGTCAGCCACCTGTATCCGGTTAAACATTAAACCGTTTCACACTGAACACTGAACAAACAAACAAAATCTAATCCATCACACCTGTACTGCTGTTTGGTTAGTTTTGTTGACAGTGTTCTTTTAGGTCCCAGGCTGTAATTGATTCACTGAAATCGATTAAACAAATACATCCTATATACCCTATGCAACATCGTTTCATGAAGCGTTTTAAAAGCTTCAAAGAATTTTTTAAAATGCTATATTGATTCAAGTAAAAGTCGTATGAGTGACTTTTTCTGATTGACGAGCACAAACGAAAGAAAGCTTTTATATGGTAATAGACTGCAGAATGTATATTACTAACGTAAACTTTTAAAGTTGCTCCCTGCCAGGGAACCAGGGAGTTTTGGCCTGCTTTTCTTGCAGTTTATTCGCCTGCAAATCCTACCAGGAAGCGTACAGTTTGTCATGCTAATAATGCAGTCAGAGGCAAAGCCCGGTGCAAAACTTTAAACTGTTTTCACTTCCTACCACGTTGGCGACGAAGTGTATAACTACGAATTCCATTGAAAAGTATTTATCGGCAACGGCATTCACCCGCCACCCCCAAGCTTTGGTGACACGAGGGTATCGGGGTATCGAACGTCCATGGTGTGCGACCGAACGAGCTCGGCCGATTTGGAATATAAAATATGATAATAGTTTCAAAAGCGTTGCACCCGGTCGGAATACGTAAATAGGTACGGGACACCAGGCGCCTCCATGCCTCCGTTCGAGATAAATGCAACCCTCGGTCGCGCTGAGTTTTGAAAAGAAAAACACTTCAAGGCTTGTAGAAAGAACGGTGAACCTTCTAGAAAAAAAAACTTCATGCTACCAATGCACACTCCATTCTCCTTCGCTGGCTGGCAAGTTGACGCCAACCGTATCAGTACACGCTCTGCAAACCACCCAACAGCGGCATGGGCTTCATTTTGGGAGCTTTCCTTTCCTATCGAAAAAGAGAAAAGTTTAATTGAATGATTTGCAGTGCGGCATTTCTGCATCTTCACCCACACACACACCCTCACAAGAAGAAGTGTATGAAAAACTTTCCTTACGTGTCCAATTTCTTGGCCGGAAGTGGTTCGGCAAACTATCTCGAACAGCTCGTTTTTTTTGTTCCGTTGGTCCTTCTTGGCCTTTTAGGCGTGCGTGCCCTTTCTGCACACTGAAATTCGGTTGAGTCGGTTCAAAAACCTTCTCGAACCGCACCGCAACTCCCCTTGCCAGTTCCGGTAGCATCAAACGCATTCCATCACGCCCCTGCGGGCGAAGGCGTTGTTATGGCAAAGAAAATGGGGCGACATGTTGAAAGAGCGCTAACAAGAAGGAAACACCGGACTTTTCAGCCCCAACCGAAATGGGAAATCTGATACCGGTTTGAAATGAAATGAATTGAAATGGAAGTGAATGAAAGTTGTACACTCCTCACGCCGACCGGCACGGGTTCGAGTTTATGCGAATGAAGTGCCAAGTGAATGGGACAAACAACCAGCAAAAGGAAACCATCTTGAAGACCTGTGGCCTAACTCATAGCAGGCTATGCCGGACAGTGCCGGTGATGGGAAAGATCTATTTCAATGATTAGAGATTATTTTCTTCGCTGCAGGGGCAAAACTGTGAAAATGTCTCTGCATCGTGTCTTTATGTGTGATACTCGTGGTTAAAATCCCTTCGCTATACAAGCATACGCAACATGAATGAGGAATTGTGTCACGTGTTCCCTGTTCCACTCAACACTGTTACCGGATATTCATGAGCACAGTGTCCACCTTTCCTTACCTGAAGCAGTTTTCTGCCAATCCGGGAAGGGAGCACACAAAAATGTCTGAGACGTTTTTTTTTTAATTTACTGACAAGTTCGATAACCTGTGAAAACGATAAAACAGGGACGATCTTGCGGCTTGCATACATGATGAAACAGTGCTGCAAAACATTTAGCAAAGTTATGAAGCATTCAACAGGAAACTTTTGGTCAATGAAGATGTGATCAGCAGTATAGAATGTCCGGAGAAAATGCATCTTCGTATTTTATATTCTTATCCGTACAGCATTGATGGCGTTGTATTTGGTAGTTCATGTGCAATGAAACCGATAACATTCCCCTTTTCCTTTTGCTATAAGCTATCATTTTCCGTTCAGTACATGATTCCGTTAGAAAAAGCATTATCTAAAATTACTTCATCGTATGTTGATGTGCCACCGATTGGATATTCGGTATCTTCTGTTCTAAATATTTATGCTACAATACAAATATGCATCGATAATAGTAAAAAGTTCTGTTTAAGGAAAATTAAATATTACCAACCCCAATTCCTTGGCCACTTCTTGTTGTGTTCGATATTTGCCCAAGAATCCTTTCAACTTCCAGTCTCTTTCAAACACACACACAAAGTGCATCGTTCCCTACCGAGCAGAAGATAAAAACCCTCACCACCCTGCCGGGCCAGTACTGGCGTCGGGCCTAGCGGACCGACAACAAGCCAAACTCCAAACCCGGTGCCGTTCCGGTGCGAGCCGGGAGCGATGAGACGAAGTTTGTTTTCTTTGAAAATTAATCAGAAAAACATATTTCCATGCATGTAAATTTTGCTGCTGCTTGATACATTATTCATACAAGCTGCTATTACACGCTTTTCAACACCAGCATCACCATCACCATCGTACTATCTGGGCAGGATTGGAGTGGATTGGGTGGACCGGTTCACCGGTGCACCAGAGGTTGTTGACGTTCGCTTCCAGGCCTCCGTTGCCTGTCCGATTGCGTTGCGGGTGAGCGCAACAAACACAGCGAATATGTTTGTGAACGCCTCGGTATACGGTTCCACCTTCAAAGCATCCAATGCGATAGCCAGAACGGTACGGTGAAGAGGTGAAGAAGGCTCAATGAAAGTATTTTATCTTTTGCCAGCTCAACGGAGATGTGTACGTCTTATCCGCCCGAGAACCGGGTTCACCTATCGAGCCCTCGCACCGCTTACCAGCCTTGTGCGTATCCTTTTACGGCCTGCGTACGATTGCCTGGGTGTAGGGGAACGCTGCATGAAGCCCGGCCCGGGAACGACTTGTTTTTCTTTTCCCTTCGGAGGCCACTTTCAACCGGGCCGACTCATCGACACCCAGGCTGGCGGAGGTTGAAGCGATGTTATTTGAGTTTGAGATTGGTGTAAGTTAGAACATCAAAAGTAATATTTACACTACGCGAGTGCCATCACTGCGTTAATGCTTCGCCTTGCGCAGCGTTGTTTTCGCCAATGCCTGCGCTACACCACAGTTCGCGCTCATCGAAAATATGTTGGCAGCTGATTTGCCGTGTAATGGGATGTACGGAGAACATTAAATGAAACCTTACTACTGTGGCCATTTTAAGACGGGAAATTTACCATCATTTTAACAACGTGAATGTTACCGGAACAAGGTGAACATTTTGGATAATAAAAACAATCTTTGGGTGGAAGTATATCACATCTCCTCTAAATTATTCCTGTAACAGTTCAAGCTTGTAAGCTGCTGCAAAATTAGTATTTAAAGAAGACAAAATTTATTATTATTTTAGTTTAATGAACAACATCGAAAGAAGGTGTGTTTTTTCTATACAAATGTCTTTTTTGGGTAAGTGTATAATATTTCATTTTTATTTGTTTATTTTGATTATGGCGGCTCTTTGCCATCTTATCAGCCGCCTTTGGGTTGATGCAAGCACATATTTCTTGAGTGTACAACATATTTGCATAATAATTCCATTAAAATTATTTTCTCAGTTTTTAGCCCCTAAAAGTATGCATTCAGCATCGAAGTATCACTTTTATACGACTTTTGGGAAACTAGAGTTTCATCTATACTATTTTTAGCACATACTTTCCACCGAACTTTCCTCGGGCACATCAAAGTAGGCACAGAAATAAATTGCATACCCCCGGGCGTTTACACCCAACAAACAACCACGTGGTAAATTATCGTAAAGATAAGCACACTAGCGCCGAAGCCATTTCCGCATCCGAAAACAACTAATAAACCAAAATTTCACATTCCCATTCAACTACATCTTGATTTTCATGCCCCATCAGTAATTCCCAAACAAAACATAATTTCTCTGCATCATTACCATTTTGCATCAGCTCCCATACCTTCCGTGTTCGCCGCCTAGCTCATGTTCCCCCTCCTAAAAAACCCACGACACTGATGTGGTTTTTATGTTATTTGCTTTATTATTTCATGTTTTTGACGCCATTGCACCACCACGCACGCTTTCGAACATGCCCGCCCGGTGTATTGGCTCGTTGTCGGCGAGGGTTTGAACCGTCCCACACACGACGGACCCACACGGCGCAATCCGGTACAGCACGTCGTGTGCCCTGTTAATGCCATTATGATGATGATTTATTTGTGCGTTTCAGCAGCAACGAGATTCGGACGGGCGGGCCCCGTGTGTGCCTCGAACATGGCGCGCGATCATCTCCTGCGGTGCGGTTGCAGCTAACGTCGTTTTCAATTTTCTACGCCCCTAATACACTTTTCAAGATTTTGCTCAATTATGGACGAAGCAACGCGGGTGATAATTGAATGCGCGGTTTTGGGAAAACGGAAAGGAAGGAGGTGTAATTACTGATACGTGCCATTACCGTCACCGATGGCCACCCCTGTTTTGGGCGAGGTGATTCATATGTCACCGGTTTGAATAAAGTTTCCTTCTTTTTGTTCTTTCGCTCAATTTACAACGCAAAACAGAGCAACGGGGAACTTTAAGCACTGATACCGTATATTTTTGTGTTGTCAAAAGATGCTCAAACATGAATGTACCTTCCTTTCCTCGAAATTTCAAATCAACAAAATCATCACCAATGTTTGTGCTTCTTTCTTCACCTCATTTGGCATTCATTTCCCAGTAGAGAAAGCAAATTTGGTGCCATTGCTCGCGTGACGAATGCTCAACTCGTCAACGACAATACAACACGGCGCTTCTGGGTAGAGGTCTTGTCTGCCCCTTGTGTCCCCGACACACTCCCTTGCCGACGATGGTGTTTGCCGTATAAAATTGAAAAACGAACTCGTTCCATATCCGAAAACGTACAAACAGTAGCTGTTCTTTGTCCCCTTGGCATCTGAGGTAAAATTGAAAATTCAAGGCCATCACCGTGTGCCTGATTCATCACTTTGAAAATCAAACATGCTTCATCAACACTTTACGTTTCTTACCTACCCCGCCAACCATCGTAGGCCAGCCAAAGCGCCAAAGCTCACCAAGCTCCCAAGACGTGCACAGTGTGGTAGCATCCGTTTCGATTCGATCCGCGTCTTCTTTATCGAATGCTAAAATAACTACCACAAACATATACAAAGACCAGAAAAAAAAATCATGAATCCAGTAGAGCAAACGAGTTGATCAAAGCATCATGCTCACCTCCCGATCCCGGATGGTAGGTCCTGGCCAAACTGGTACCATTTCGTACTGCACCGGCAAAGGCTCAACCTCACCTGTGGAGGAAGAGTTATAAAAAATCTCAAACTTAAATATTTATAAACCTTCAATTTATTCCTCTACCTGTGTGTGGTAACCTTCTTTTTTCTCCTGCTTTAAGTAGGAACTAGGAAGGAGGGGACACCACGCTAAAATAGCAACGGTACAGTTTCCCGACGGCACCACCTTCGAGTGGCGCAATACAAACTCGCTTTTCCTAAACCTTATTTTTCTCTTCTGCTTGTATTACCTCTTAAACCGCTCCCTGCTTCATTTGCTTCCCAATCTTTACGTGGAGAGTTAGGACCGGTTCACCATTTATCGAACGTCAAGAAATACAGCGTGAACGGTGTGCAGACACTGTATGAAAATAGAATACGGTTTTTTTTTTTATTCTCAACCGTTCTAAAAGAGGATCGAGAAGAAAGCCTTCCACGCTGCGTTCGTTTCGTTCCTCGGTCAAAGCACAAACGGTCACCAGATGTTGTGCGGTGGCTACCCTCCATACAAGCGGCGCTAGCAAGCTCTTCAAACGATACACACTATCGGTGTTCGTTTGCCTTTCCCTCCGAAAATGAACAGAACGATAGAATGAATTATGGAGAAAATCACTAGCCCTCGTCCCCGACCCGGTTCGCTGATTTCGCTCCAACCCGGGAGGGAGAAGCCCGGACCCACTCCAGCTCTAGCCGCATCCTCTTCCACACCAACCAGTCGAATCAAATATATTTCTTCAATTTTTAAATTGACTCAACAGACGCTTCGGAACGAAGCCCAACACAGCACACGGATGCGTTAGGTTCGATCGGTTCAAGCCTACTTAAGTCTGCACCATACCTTTCTTCGCACAACGCCGAGCACAGCACAACATGGCAGCAACTTTCATGGATGGAGTTTCGTGCTCTATTTCCACCGCAGAAACATCATCAGCACCAAACATGGTTGGAGAGTTGGAGGGGTCCACCTTTCGCAGACACATTAAAACCATTTGCACTGCTTTTCTGTCCATCTCTCCATCAATGTTCCATTTTGCTTTCTTGAAGGTTTTTGTGGAAAAGTGAATTTCACAGCTCCACATACATACATACCTACATTCTTGGGATTGCATCTGCACAGGTCTGGGTTCGTTTTCCGACCATCCGTTTCCCGGAACGTCCCACCGGAGTGTGAAAAGTTCCCGAAAGGTCAACTGACTGTCGCACCTGGTTAACGACCAGGGTAGAAGCGTCTGAAGTTTGTCAACCGTCGTAGAACACACACCAACACTTCGAAACGGATCACTCCGGTTAAATAAATTATTTACGTTGACAGTTTGCAGTTCCAGTTTTTCCTACCGGTACCGGTTTTTTGCTGTGTTAAAACGCCTTTAGACGAATACTACCGAGAAAGGAAAACATGCTTCAACGGCAGTCTAACGAGGATCTAAAACACATCGTTCAATACAATTAAAGAAGGCCATGTTATTATATTTAATGGCAGTAGAAATAGTTACAGGTATCCTTAAAGGTTCTGGATCATTTAAGAACGATGTGGAAGTCAATTGCTTCGTCACAATTTACTCAATTCATAGAACATACAATTTGGCCAAACTTTCAATTCTTTAACTCCAGGAAGAAGAACAAAGACGTTTGGATAACTAAAGAAAGTAGAAGATGGAAGGAATTATTTTATTTTATTTTAATTGATCTGACAATTAGGCTAAACAATGAATCTCAAAGTAATTAATGTAAAGCAAAGTAAGCTGGTAATAATAATTACATAAGAAAAAAAAACCTATTGCTAGCTGAAAGCGGGATAAGATAGACAGTACAAACAGACAACAAAAAGTAACACTAAGAGAGAAATGAACACATGTAAACAAACACAGGATATCAGATCCGGAACATCTGTAGATTCCTGAAGCAGACCACCGATGAAACATGCCTGGGCCGAATGACGTCGCAGATTTAAGGAATCCAATTCAAAAAGTGAACAGCGGGTATCATAAGGCGGCATAAGAGAAGACCCAAACATGCTCGATACTTACCTATTAATATCGATGCTTTAGGGACTCCAGCCAACACAAGCGTACTCCAGAATGAATCGAACAAGACTTCAATAAAGAGTTCGTAAACAGATGGGGTCCCGGAAATCAGATGTCACTCGAAAGATGTAATTTGTAATTTAGCTTACCATCGACTATTATCCCAAGGTCACGAATAGAAAAAACACGTACTAGAGAAATTTTTAAGAAGGAGTAGCTATAGGAAATAGGATTACAAGAGTAAGTGAAAGAAATAGTAGAACATTTAGTAAGACAAAGACGAAGAAAGTTCAAAAAGCACCATTCCAAAAAGGAATTCAAGCAATGCTGAAGGACATGACATTCATTCAACGAAGAGATGATGTGGAAAATTTTGATATCGCCAGCATAAAGGAGATAAGCATCATGAGATAAGACATCACAAACATAATTGACAAACAAAACAAACAAAAACGGACTGAGTACACTACCTTGAAAAGCACCTGATGTATAAGGAAAGCTTCTGGAAATTATTATTGTGGAAAATCATAAGAAAAACCCCATATGCTTAATTATGTCCGCAGAGAGTGATTAAGTTTAGTTTCAAGCGAAAATCTAAACAGAATTAGATGCTCATAAATATTAAATAAATATAAAAATTAGCAACTGAATTCCAAGATGCGCGGTACTTGACGTATGCGGACGTTATTGAAGTATATTGTTTTTGGATATATTTTTTTTCTTTTCTTTGAAATTGAACCACACTTTGATGTATTAATTTTTGACTAGCGTAATTAATCTACCTTGTGGCTTTTTATAACAAAACAACACTTGTTATTCATTCCAGGTTATAAAAAGCCCTCTTTGCTTCCAGGAAACGTTTTTAACCCCAGTTTAATGAATACGAATTTTTTTGTGCTCAAAAACGGAAACTGTAAAAGCAATTATTACCACCGGTAATAACGAGTGCTGGTGCTGCTCGTCTCCACCAGCTCGCTTGTTCGAGCTCTTGCAAAATTCACGGAAACTTTCTTCACCCATAATCCTTCCATTAAACAAAGTAATTGAAAAGCGACCATACGCCACGTGTTTGTAAAAATATCCAAATTTCTCCCATCCCAGGCAACGATCGGTAAAGCGCTTTTTAAGCTTGCTTGTCCATTTTTTGCTTCCTGCTGACAATGTTTTATCCTTTGCCGCCCATTCCGGCGCTTTGCGTTAGTTAAATTCCGTGCAAACACACTCCCACGCGCGCACACCCACACACTCAAATTTACCACCGACTAATAGCTGGCTATATTTCATGCTATCAAAATGTCCTCCCTTTTCGCTCGTCCAACCATCCTCACACGCGTCTCTTATGTGTGTGCTTTGGTCACCGTGGTTCGGCTCAATCCATGCGGCACAGGGCAACCACGGCTGTGCGGGTCACCAGGTGAAATTTGAGCCCAAAACACGAAGCTACTCGTCCGGATACCGGGAAAAAGGGGTCGAAAATCTATTAATTCTAGAGCTTCTGGTACCGTACCGATCAATCATAATCGAATCTCGACCTCCATTTTTGGATTTCCTCCTCCGTTGCCACCTCCTAAAAACCATCCATCCGACCCACCAGTCGCCGAGAGCCGCGCGAAGCCACCGACGGTGGTTTTGTGTGTTGCGGGATTGGATTGGGAGGAGTGCGCTTTTGCGTGTGCCCCCGGCAAAGTCACGCCTGGCGAATTTATATATGTATAGCTAACATTTGCGGAAACAATTAACACAGCGATAAAGTTGATTTGTATGACAAGCTTGGAGCGGGAGAACCATCCGAAGGGTTGCACAATCGGTAAGCGACTTAACGGGTGACTGAGCTTTAGTGTGAACTTGCACCCGTGTGTGTATGTTTGCGTGGTTCTCAATGTTATTTGGTGGCTTCGGTAACGGCTTTCAAAAGCCATTCCAAATCGATGCGATCCGTTGTTTATCGGACGTGTATGGGTTAAGGGTGGCCGTGTAGGAGAAGTAATTTATTCCTATTAAATGCTCGCTGGTGGAATCTGTGGGATTTGGTGCATTTAACCCTTATAGCTTTCACTGTGATCCTTATAACCACACGGGCGCGCGTGTACACACACACAGCTTGACTTCCCTGGCGAAATAACTCAATCTAACCGTCGTGAACCCTTTTCCCGAGAGTGATGTAGCCGTCATTGCCGACGGAGACCACAAGCAAGCTTCTTCTCACGGAACTCGAATCCGTACCAACCAATTTCTCTGCCTCCCCCCTCCAAGGGCTCTTTCCATTCGTCCTCCGTACCTTTGTTTCCCCGAACCCCGTGGCCCGTGGCATGGTCGACGCACCGGAGAATCCGCAAGAAAACCGTAAGATTTCGGTTTCCACGTCTTAAACAATAATTTATTGCCATCGGTACATGCCAACCGGTGCAGTCGGGTGGAAGTGAAGACTTAAGGCCGGCAAGCGGAGTCTTCGTCTCGCACAATACATTGTCACACAAACCTCCCGGTGGCAAGGAGCTGTTGGTGGGAAGTTAGAAAGCGGAGGATTGAGCAGCACTCCTGGGGAACCGTAGGAACTCACTGCAATCAAGCTTTGGTGGGATGGTTTTGTGCTATGATAGACCATGTTATTTTGCTCCATCTCACTCACTGCCGGAAATTCACGTAACAGCGACAACCTCCATGGGGTTGCACAGATGCTTTTGATTATCCTACAGCCCAAACATTTCTGGCCGCTTGTTTCGTTTCGGCGAATGAATGTGGGCATGTTGCAGGTTTATTTCCCCCCCATTGCCCACACTTGCCGAGGCACCAATTCCGGCGGCAACTATTTTAAAACCGTAGCACTAAACTAACACCACTGCACCTTTTCCATCTCGGTCTCGGCCAATGGTGATGGTTACAGTGGTAACATACGAAACCCGGGGACGGGCGACCGTGGCCAAACCTGCTGCACTTCCATAATGAAGGACTTCCTTCACGATTAGTCATCCTTTCGCCGGGGTGTACGTCGTGCGGCCTCGAAACAGCAGGAAGAAAACCGAACCCCGTCTTTCTCTGGGTGGAGTTAAATTTAATGAGCCAGTTCGGGGTAAATAATGAGTGCAGAATTTATCGTGGAACCATTTTCCAAAGTGTAATTTGTTATTCGCTTCCATCAGCAGGGCCGCTCCCCGAAGCGTGCGGCATCGAGGCAACGCAAAGCAGGGCAAACATTCAAGCGCCACTCTATTCGGGCGCTCGGGAAAAGGCAAACCCACCCGTTGAGATTTTACATCCTGCCAACGAGGGCCAAAAACACACAAACACGGTCGGTCGGTGGTTGGTGGAAAGTAAAAAGCACGCGTCTCACAAACACTGCAAACGGCGAACTCAACGGGTGGTTGAAAAGCGTGGTGATTTATGTAATTATGGTGGAAAATGCACTTGCCTAGTGCAGCACCAGCAGCAGCAGCAGCAGCAGTTGCATCGTCCACTGCATTCAAGCCCAGAAGTAAGTAAGAGCTAATCGGGCATGCTTGGCCAGTCTTGTGCTTAGAAGAAAGCACGGCGTGACTTAATCACGGAAGGTTCGTGAAAACTACCATCCAGTGGAAGGATAATGGTAGAAAAATAATCGCATATCCTTGCGCATACTTTGATCTAATTACGATCAACATGAACGGAACGATCGAAACCCGCTGATAAGGAAAAGCGGAAGTACCTCATAAAGTACGGTTTTCCATTCCATCCGACTGCTTTTGTGTGCCACTATGGTCTATCTCCCTCTCGATAGCCAAACAACACATCGTAAGGTCAGAAATGAAATTGATTTTTTGCTGAAAGCGATCCAATGCAATAGTAAATTATAGCCTTCTGGGAAGAATATGTATTGGGTCTGTTTAGGGAGCAATATATCACCCAGTTTGTTTCAATAACAACCACAGGCGGTACATACGTCTAATAAATCTTTACAGTTGTTTTGGGGTCCAGTTAAAGAAAATATTGTCTTAGAACTGTTACACATCTAACCGTTCTGGAATTAGGCTACAAAGCATGGCTTTATTAAGGAATCAAAACTTTTGAATTTAGTATTATTATTTTGTTAAAATCTTTAGTATCCTGGTCATGGCATCAGATATGCGTGAAACGAAATACCTTCCGAAATACCGAAACTGCCCAAATTGCTACGTTAAACGATTGGCAATAGAAGGCCTGTAAATTTAAACATGTTTATAACGAGTTATGACTTTATCAATCAAATGCTCTTAAAAATCATTAAAATTCGCAAACTATCAATAGACTTCCTGGATGTCCTTAATGTATTAATCACTTACTTTCTGGTTGTGATTCTTACCAGCAGTTATTTCAGCTCGTGCAGATGTGATTATGAATATTATATCACACGATTTAAAATTTATTACTTTTCGAACAAAAAACATACAAACATGTATTACTCAATGATTCTTACATTTTTTGTCGATTTTAGAACAATAAAGGATGCAGCCGAATTAATTGTGCACAATTCACACCCGAGTGCACAATTTACCTACCCAAACGCACACTCGATAACCGTTTCATGGGAAAGTTGCGCATTGCCAACAATTTGCAAAACAATCTCCAACCATTCGAAACGCAGTGCAACCGATCTTCAAAGACGATAAATTACATTCGACCACTCTCTGCGGCGGACAGAACGAACCAACCAGGAACGTACTCGAGCGGAAGAAAAGCAGGCAAACACCAAGCCTCGCCTCGTTCTTATCATTATGTACAGTCACAAGCGCAGTCAAAAATGGAATGCCAAATGCCTGGCGTATGGTGTGTGAGCCTACAAAACCCATTCACCATTTGCCAAAAATGTTGCCTTCGTGAAGTAACAAAGCAAACGGCCAATGTTGGAACTCAATTGCAGATCAGGCTTGTTTTTCTCCGAACGCACTGTGTAATGAATCGCAGTAAATCCTGGCCGTTCTTTCTTCTCTAGGTCGAGGCCCACCCCTTAGGGAACGTAACCTAAGCACTGTAAACTTTGTATTCCCAGCTGTAGACAATGCTGCACACTTTGCTGGAGGGAGAAGTAGAAAGTAATAATAAAGTTTTGTAAGAGACATTTGAAAAAAATCATCATTCCCCCAGCACACCTTATCACAGGCAGTAAGTTCCATCCGGGGTCTTCAAGCATATGGCTTTGCTATCTGACTGACGGACACGAGTGGCACCGTACACGACCCTACCAGATGCCGGGCCTTAGCCTTACTAACAGCGATAACCCATTAAAACCGGCTCCCGAAACTCGTAAACCCCGGGAAGCTGGCCACATTCGCAAACTCACGGAGACGAGACGACCTCGGCGAAGAAGACTTTTGGCATTTCGATCATTTTTCGCCATAAATCTAGTGTTAATGTTCCTGTTTATGGGGTCAGCCTAGTGCGAGAAAAATGTTCCCATGTTCCGACCCTGTTGGTGTATGTACACCGGGGTGAGATGCCCCGACCTGCCCCAGCTGCTAGTTCCGTGCGCGCCTACCAAAGGTGGCCAGTCGGCATAGGTTGTCCGTGTGGAAACACGCTTGCCCATGGCCTCGAGGCTTTCGGTAGGTTCGTAAAGTTGCTACCACACCGAGAAATATGGCGCACGGGCATATCGCCACCCCTGGGGAAGCAGCAGCAGCAGCAACAACAACGATTCGCCCCAAAAGTCGTCCAATGTTTAACCGTCGCAGAAGAAGATTCCATTGGATTTAAACGCATAAATCACACAACTTTCTACCACACTGGGCACCCCTCGGGCTCTGGGAAAATGGGGCTACCGAAACTGTTCACCTTCAGCGCCGCAAGCTCACCGTGCTAGCTAATCCCCTTTAAACTAGATAGCTGCGCAAAACGGAAGCCTACAGCACAAAAACCCCACCGTGGCCCGATTCGGCGGGAAAGAAAAATCATTCGACACAGAACCCTTTCAGCCAGACGCTTCCGATCGAACCGGAAGCATCCGATCCATCAGCTATAACTGTAATGCCGGCAAACGGAGTTCCAAGCGGAGCGTGTCCTTAGAACCTTTCAACTGTTCTGAGCCGTCACCATTAAAGAAAAAAACACACTCGTACCCACACACCTCCGAAAACGCTGAGACCTGGTTGCGCCAACGTAAATGTTTAACAAGAACAATAAACCATACATTTTCCTCACGCTTTGCTACTTCAGCGAAAATTTATCACCACCGAATGATGGATATTTATGGATTAAACTTTTGCCTTTCGTTTGACTTTTGTGTGTCCCCGTGTACGCAGACACTAACCTATCACGTTCTCTCCTTCCCTCTCCCTAATATTTCCATCAGTAATTCAACCCCTTTTTATCAGAGCGGCACACTTTCTGCGTACTAGCAAACATTTTCCTGACACTCGCTGTTCTTTTACATTTCTCACTCCTGTTCTTTACTTTGTTTTCATAATCCGTTTGGGTTTTGGGTGGAAGGGGGGGGGGGTGTTTCGCTGTGCTACAGGCTAAAGTTTTCATTTTTCCTCATTATCCTGCGGGCATAAGAAGGGGACTTTGATGGGAATAAAAACAACATCCCTCTCTGCCATGTGGCGTGTGCCCTTTCAATTAGAAGCTATTTGCTGCGGAAAATATGCTTCCCTCAGTCAGATAATAGCAGTGCATCGATCAAGTACTAAAGGGACAAATCTTAACCTTGTAATGATGAGTTATGAAACAAGACGAAGCAGTAATTTAAGGGTAGGCGCAGAAATGTGAGATCTGTGAGCTTGAAATAATAAATCCTCGGTGAAATTAATATAGTGATTTTTATTTATTTCCCACCTACAGTACCCTTTCACTGTTTGGAGAAAGAAAATGCTTCCAAACTGATACTGAATTGTACTTCAGATTAATATTCCAATAACTTTATAACCAAGACCATCTGTAAAACCAGACCGTTCTTCTCGAATAAAGAACAAAATTATGCATCCCTTTCTGTTTTTAAAAATGCATGACCAACATATTTTCCAACTCGAATGCGTAATTTCTGCACACAAAAGCAAATAACAAGCGAAACGGCAACGCGTTTCAGCTAGCGGAAGCGACAGCCGATGATTTGATTGCAGCATTAGCTTCGTTAACAATTCCAGCAACATCTCGATACATCCTTCATATCTACCCCCATTCGCTCCACAAGCCCTTTTTGTCCAAAACAGTTACATTCAATATCATATTTGGAGTGTCCAATATCCTGTATCCTGCTTAACCCTCAATCATTCCCGCCCGCAAACGGGAAGGGAAAGAAATCCGTTGCTCTCTCGCTCTTAACCGCCAGTTGCATGCTGAGTGATTTTTGAAGGCTGTCAAATACGGATGGTACATACGTGCTGACGTCAGACTTTCCACCGACAGAAGGGTTCCACTTTTCCGCTTCAAAAACCGCGCAATTCTATCGCGCACTGTACGGAGAAGGCGGGATCCACCTTTACAGCACCGTAAAGTCGTACTTTTTTCATTCCCTTCCCGCGGCTTTGCTAAACACAAGCGCTGCTGCTGCTGGCGCACAAGGAACACAACCCCTTTTTTCTAAAGCGTTTGTGGTTTAAGGATGAGATACGTGACCGGAATGGTAAAGCTGTACCGGAAACTGGGCTTCACTACTCTTCACACCCTGCGGCGGCTCTTACCACAGCGCTTCCAGCCACGTTCGTTTGCTTTGCTGAATGCTTCCAATGATAACTGATAATAAATGAGATTATTTTCCATCGCCACCAGCAGCTGTTGACCGGTACGGGTGAATGGAACTGAAGGTGGAAAAAACTCCTCACGGACACCACTTGGCCCGGGATGTTGCCGTTACATAGTGAACCATTGTGGAACCTCCAACCAAGCCCAATCGTCTCGAAACGATGTTCCGTCTCGTTATAAATGACACTTTTCAATCTTACCGCCACGTTCTTAATGTTTATTGTTATGATTTTAATTTGATTCTTTGCTTTTTATGAGTCGTTAAGATAATAGAAGTTGATTGGAAGCCCTGTCGAGGTGACTCGTTTCGAAAACTTAACCCCAGCACTCCCAGGGCCAGTCCGGGTGTTCCAATGGGATCCCGTCCTTGTGGATAATCGTGGTAAGCGTTTTTCTTAATGAGTACACCGAAACGAATCGGATTTACTATCGCTTCCCGGCACACCGGGCTTAGCCGGCGAAAGAAAGTGTCAGTGTCAGCCACTGTACCGAACATAAAGTGTAGCTCATCTCGTAAATGGTTGTTTATAAAGCTGTGCCAAATCAGTTTCGGGTTAATCGTAATGATACTGCCAGTCTGCTGATGCTGCTGCTACTGCTACCTGGAATATGACGCTACAACAACCTAGCTGGGCAAACATCAACCCCTGGGATGGAAACGGGTTGTGTCGTTTTGCTGGACATCTGGACGGCCTGGGTTAACTATAATCTATTTAATGTTGCACACTTTCCGTTTGCCCTGCAAGCGTTTCGGTTTTGGTAGAAAACTCATCACGTAACTTTTGCGATACTGCCATCGATTCACGAAACTGTAGTTCTGTGGGCTATTTAAACTGTTTCAGCTCGAACGTCAATGGCGTTTCGATATCCACTATGGATGTCCAAGCGTAAAGTGTGGAATACTGTTTATTTGTTTTATAATTTGCTGTTTTTTGCCAAACTTTGCTCGCCCACAGTCATCAAGTTTACCACCTCAGATTTTTATGGGCGAAGATAAACTTTAATGAGATAAATTTATGCGACCTATGGAGTTGCTTCTGAACCCACACTATCTGATATCTTTTTATTTGCAACCGTCTTCAAATTTCATTCAAAACGAGGTTTTTGCCTAATAGAGACGCCTAATACTTTACCCGATGGAGACGCCTAGTGTTTTATTCGATGGAGACGCCTAATACTTTACCCGATGGAGACGCCTGGTGCTTTACTCGGATAAAGCTTTCTTGCTTTGGAATATTTTCTGCAAATAATATTTATTAGATAATTATATTGCTCGCAGCAGAAGCAACATGACTTTCCCATCGACATGGTCGCGTTCGGTAGAAACTTTCCCTTCCCGTCACATACACTAATGCTGCATGGGTGACATGCGGAAGCAATGCTTTGCGATTGAGATTTTCCATTATTCAAATTGCGAAAAAAAAAACCTTCACCCGTAACTTAATCTACGCCCGTAATCCATGCTCTCAGGAACCGATCGAAATTAACAGACACTCGAAGCGAAAGCGACACAACGCAGACGATAGCTGAGAATTGAGTTTCACCGCAAAGCTTCACGTGTACATGCGACGGCAATGCCAACCGAACCGTGACCCGTTTTAAGACACGTATAGCGACCACACTTGCCTGCTTGTTGCCGTACGGTTCGCTGTAGCTGTACAAGTGCAAAGCTAATGCCTAGTGGTATGCACGCGCGCACTTCCCACACATCCCGAGCTGACGGATAAATGTCTCCTTTAAATGGTGCGGCATTTTTCGTGCTGATTCAGTTTACCCGGCTGCCTTTTTCCACCAGTTTTCAGCAAAAAGTGAATTTTCTCCAACGTGGAAGACTTGAACACTGAACTAGTTTCTGCCGGCTCGTATGATAAATAGCAGAAGGAAGCAACTCAAGTGCTCCATGTTCTCCATGCCAACCATCACGCCAAACGGTTAAACTCCATGCTCGATAAGTCAAAGTGAACGAACAGATTCGCGTAATATACAAAAACTAAAGGAACTATGCCAGGGACCATCCAGCGCCTGCACCCCGAGGGGGCGAGAGAAATCGGGCGGCGGTTCCGGATTTGTGGAAAGTTTCTACTCGCCTCACCGGAAGTCGCACGAGCAGCGCCATCGAATCGCTACCGACCGGAAGGATGCAGCGAATAAAATATTTCTCACTCTCTCTCACTCTATGTTTTACAAGTTTTTACTCCTTAAGGCGTACACCACACACACACACATACATACCCCGAGAAATCCGGTGCCGGTAATTCGTCCATTTCACAGCACTGTCGGGCTTGTCTGCTTCACCACACCGCAACCGAACAGTTGACGGGTGGTGAAAAACGTCGAAATGTGGCCACGCATCAGCGAGGATCGAAGTTGGCACGTAACCGCTTGCAGGAGCGCTCACACATACACACATGCACAGCGGAAGACAGCGTTGTACACATTGGTGCAGAATATTGGTTAGAGTAAGCCGTGCATTGCAGACGTGATAATTTAGAGCTAACGATGGTGGTAGATGTGTAACTAGGTGCAGGTGGAACAGCGGCTGCTACATGAAAGATGTAAGCTTCCCTTACATTATTTGGCAAATGTCCTTTGAGCAGTTTGATTAATTACAGTTAAATAATAACTAAAATCATGTACCAAATGAAACTTCAGTAGTGCTTATTTTTCGCTCGTTCTAATGTAATGTGCTGTAAAATAAATACATAAATAAATAGAGAATATAAAGTTTCATATTGATAGAATATTGATTACATTGCAAATGGAGTAGTAAATGGATCTCCAATTTTTGAACAAGGTTAATAATTGTTTATTCGGGAAAAGAATCGTTTACTTCAAAACGACTTTACACAATACTCTTCTCAATAAGATTTTGTCACTGCCCTTCATCGGTCGCTTGTCACCTACCCACCCTTTAACAAACACTTACCTTTCGAAAGCAGACAACGCAAACGTATTTTATTCTTCGTATCCTTTCCGTACCCCAAACCCAACTGTAAAAGGATGTTTTGCCGGTGCAAGATAAATTATTTTCATTTATTTCCTGTTGATTTATACGGCGATATAAATATAAACAAAAACTCGCTTCACGCTTCACGAGAAACATTTTATGATTTTGAAAGGTTTCTGGGTCGCTGTGTGTGAGCTTTTTTTGTCTGAGGTTCCGAACTGAGAAACATCTGGCAATCACTTCTTGATCTTTTTTCTGTCGTTAAGCTTATCCATCGGTTTTTTAAGGTTTATAAGGGTTTATAAGGGGGAAGAGAAGTTATATATGTGCGTGTGTGTGAGGATGTTTCGGTGAGTGCATATAACGTACGTAGCTTCACTGCATAAATGTGGTTTGTTCTGATTTTCCCCACACAAACCGCCTGCTAAATTGAGGGGTTACGTTCAATGGCTGTGGCGTTGATGAAGGGATGAAAGGGATGAAACTCCCCCCACGCAAACGCAAGGAGGCAGGAAACACATCCGAAACAACGAAAGCACACGGCAGCAACAGCAATAACAGCAGAGCCAAAACCCGAAAAATACACATTACACGCAGGGAAACCTTCAAACAAAAGCGGACACGTGATTTATTGTAATGTGCGGTATTTTTAACGTTCGTTAATAGGATGGAAGCAATGGAGAGACGAAAAAAAAACACACCGAGACCGATATCGAAACACAGCAAACGCGTGGTGGACAAGAGCGAAAAAATAAAAACAGAATTGATTCAGTCGGTACACTCAAAAGGCATGGGAAAACGGTGAGAATTAACATCCCAAAAGCGATACTGGAAAACGCATGGATACAGGGGGGTGTGCGAATGGGTGGAGGAATCTACAGGGGGGGGGGGGGGGGGGGCGAATACTGGTGGGCCATTTAATACTTCGGTGGGGCGGTTTTATTCCCATGTTTTGATTCCAATGACTCGTACCTCTATTGCTGCTTGCGCTACCCTTTGCGGGGTATTATTTTCAATGAAAACATGACCATTTTTCTTCACCACCCAGCGAGGAAACTTCCCCGGCTAACAATAAACCAAACACACAAATATCTGTGGTACATACTCGGCGACATTGTCCAGCATTGTGTTGGTGTGGCTTCAAAAAAAAGAAAGAAAGGAAGGTTTTATTTGGTCCAAACATTCCCTATTATGCAACGGCATTCATTGCAAGTTTGCATGAAATTTGAGTTCAACACGCTTTAAATTAAGCCACACAAGCGCGGAAACCTCACCGCGGTGTGGTCAAGCAAAATCAAGCAAAAGTAAGATTACCTCGATGCGCGATGCTTGAAAGCGCTTCAATTGGTCAACTTTACACTCCAACACTCTAAACCTGTTTGATGTGTCCCTGTGTAAGGTGCGGATTGGTGTGTAATGCATTATTATACAGGCGGGATAATTTATTCAATCCGACCAAACGACCCGGCCGGCTGTGGTGGATTGAAATTTAATTCTCCGTTGCATAAATTAACATACACGCGGCGATCAACACGTACACGGCCGGGGGCACACTACTTCAAAGGATACCCCACGGCACGGCAAGGAAATATGAAACAATGCGCGCTCGTCTTTCTATCAAATGTCAATAATCAAACAGACGGCAACGTGGCATGATGGGTGGTTTACCAGCTGTATCTACTTCAAGATTTTTCACTGCCCGCTCCAAGAGCTCTGCAGACGACTCTGCTCCTGTTAGAAGATGCTTTTCATGGAAATCATTTGTCGCACAACTATCCCCAGGAAGCGCCGTAGATACGCAGCACCACAGCGTCCGGAACTTCGTGACCGTCCGTTTGGCGGAAAACGGGAATGCTTGAACGGCACACAACAATACCGACATCTTGAGCGCACACGGTAACCGAACCGGACATCACACCACGGGGCATAAACTGGCGTGCTAGGTGGTTTTGCTGAAGGAATTACTTTAACAGTAGGCAGAACGCAGTGAATCTTGGCGAGAGCGTCACTCGCTCACTTCCTTGCCCCGCATGTTAATGTCGGTGGGACAATTAACGTCAAAATTATCCCTGTAAATATATATATGACAGCACGGGCGGCGGTGACATCTTGATGGTGGCCGCAAACCGTCTACCCCAACCGTACCGGGATCCCGTATGACACTCGACGAAGATATCCGTTTCACCGTCATCATCATCGCCATCAGCGAGCTGGCTGCCAGGTCTACCCGACCCAGTCATGTGCGTCATCGGTATGATGAAGTCGACGGTAGATAAACAGCGGCTAATCCTTGGACGACGCACCCTCGTCCCGCTCCCGCCCGGTGGATGCGGATGTTAGCGCCGCACAAGGACGGCACGGTCGAGAAGCTGCCCTGTGTTAAGTGCGAGTGCGAGATTTAGGAAAAGCGCGAGCGACAACACCGTATCCGCACGACAACCAAGATTGGTACGTTCATATTAATTAAGTGGGACACTACCCCGGGATGAGGGAAAATTATCCTCTTCATGTAATGCAAGTTATTTGCTTCATGGCACCCAACAAAACACATTGTTCACCGTTCGGGCACTGTAACTGGGACGAGCTTGCGATGCGCCGCAAAAAGGATAAGTGATAATAATTTCATTTGCAGTCGTTTTAGAGATGTACATTTCTGCATCCGGGAACTTTGTCACACCTAGAGCAGTGCTAACGGGAGGGAGTCGTATGCGTCGTCCCCTGTTTCGTCCACTCCAGTACGCTAATTGTGAATCATCGCGCTGGGAAGCGTGGCGAATTTTGCTAGTTAGTGCTCGGGGCGCTTCAATTCCGAGAAAATTGTACTGTAATGAAGTGAATCTTACCGGGCGAAAGCGAAAGCGGAAACGTAAATGAAGAGCAATTTTGGGTTTGGCATCATTCGGACAAAGCCATTTATAGGTGAATTCGAAACAATTTACACCTCTAATTGTGTGTCCCGTTCCCATGAGAGCATAATTTGGTCCGGTACGGTGAACGAACCGTTTCTTAGCAGCCGAGAGCCAACCGAGGCAGGATTAATTTCATTCACCGTTGCCGCTCTCTCTCTCTCTCCGTCGCACCGCGTTTCTGTAGCGTATTTTAAACAAATTATAAAGTTGATAATGGAAGTGAGAAAGTACTGCTAAAGATGGATGCTATCCGCATCAACTCAAGCTCAACGCCTGCTCAACAACATTGTAACGCAGTAAGT
Source organism: Anopheles moucheti (assembly GCF_943734755.1). NCBI lineage: Eukaryota > Metazoa > Arthropoda > Insecta > Diptera > Culicidae > Anopheles > Anopheles moucheti. Next base: position 29,182,187 of record NC_069141.1, read on the forward strand.
TACCGACCGTTGTCCCTCCGTCCGAAACCTTCCATCAGAGTTTTATCAGGTGACGATCAGGTAAGCGAACGACGGATCGCTTACGGGCTAAATAACTTCCTGCAAGTAACATGGGGACGCAGCAACAACAAAAAAAAGAAAGACGGAGCGATAAAGCAGGAAAGTGAAATCTCACCATCACCATCACTGTCCACTGTCCGTTAGCAGCTTTCAGCAGCTTTTTCACTATTTACTTCGTGCCGCTGATGGTGACAAAAGCCCGCTGCGAACAGGTTGAACGCGATACAGAGGAATAAAAAAGTTGCACGTTATAAAATTAATTAAAATTCCTCACAAAACCAGCTCCGGCCGGCGATGGCGATGGTGGCGAACTTCATAAAAGATCACAACTTTTAACAGAGCGAACACGGGGGGGTGACCATAAAGTGGTCGATAGTGGCCGCGTGCTTCCTGCGAGCTGCAGTGCCGATTTTATGGATGAAGTCGTTCTTTTTTCTTGTGCTAAATACCCTCAGGAATATAATCTTATCACGGGAAATAAACAACACCACAATAACCGCTTAGGCAGGGTACTCGTCTGGTGTCAACTTCTGCAATATTTACTATAACTTTCAAACCAAATCTTCTCCCTTTTTTCTGCATTTAAGGGAAATCGTCTCAGCACGATGTGCTCCTCTTTTTCCAGAGCTCTCCCTTGCGCGCCAAGCGCACCTGGCGCATTGAGGAACAATGAAACGAATAATTGAAATCAAAATCATGAACGTCATCAGGCGGCCCGGTAAGAAGTCGCCTCGAAAAGGGCGTTTGACAGCGAACGGGGATGATAACGCACACAAGCAGAAATCAAAATGCCTTCCATTACCAAACCAAAGCGACCCGATCGTCGGCGCCGTAGAAGAAGCAAATAAGGGAGCGCAGCAGCAGCACAAAAAAAAAATAATGATCCACGCGATTGGATAAAATAACCTTCCTTCGGGGCTCGTCCGCAGGGGAGGTAAAAAGAAAAGTGTGAATGTCTCCCCGGCACAAAACAGTGCAGCTGACGGAAGAGGCAGCCACCGTGTAAGATGACGATAATGACGCCGGTGATGATGATTATTATTATTTCCCGTTCGATTCGTGCCGCGCGACGTTTTGACGAGCCATGGCAGGTTTTGCGCTAGTATGCCAGTCCATCCCTGGCTTCGCTGGTTAATCCACTGTGGAAATCAAGTGTTTCAAGCATTCCTTAAACGGAGAGCTGCATTATTTACCTTTCTTGGATAGTACTAGGGATCTTTTTTTCCATTGCTTTAAGATCTTCTTGAATTTTGAACTTATTGCAAATTGATGGTCTTCGAAGAACATTTTTCTTTTCTATTTTTGCTTCTTTTTTATTTGCAATAAGCGAATGCATATAGTAAACCCAAAATTAAGGCAACAGGATCCAATTCGTCATACAGCAAAAAGCGTAAAACTCGCTAATCTACTTACTTACTTCCTTACTTACTTACTTACTTACTTACTTACTTTCTTACTTACTTACTTACTTACTTACTTACTTACTTACTTACTTACTTACTTACTTACTTACTTACTTACTTACTTACTTACTTACTTACTTACTTACTTACTTACTTACTTACTTACTTACTTACTTACTTACTTACTTACTTACTTACTTACTTACTTACTTACTTACTTACTTACTTACTTACTTACTTACTTACTTACTTACTTACTTACTTACTTACTTACTTACTTACTTACTTACTTACTTACTTACTTACTTACTTACTTACTTACTTACTTACTTACTTACTTACTTACTTACTTACTTACTTACTTACTTACTTACTTACTTACTTACTTACTTACTTACTTACTTACTTACTTACTTACTTACTTACTTACTTACTTACTTACTTACTTACTTAAGCCCCAGCTGAGGGTGTTACTTTCTATTATTTCTATGGCTGGTAAAAAACAGTTCACAGCATCCTCGTTCAGTTGTATTTCGATAACACTTTGTATTTTTTAAAACCTAGCTAAAATATAACCCTCCAGAAGAATGTTCACGCTACTTTTTCGTTGCGTTGCATTTGCACGGAGTTTTTCTCGTTGAGACCCTACTAAGCATTAACACCATTGACAAGCGGTAGTAAAACCAAACCATCAAATCACCTCACACACGGAAACCAACTTGATGGGGCCATGCTTGGCGGAGATTTTCGTCTGGGGAAATTTATTTTTTCGTTTATACTTTTCCAAGCACCTTGTTGTTAGTGTGTGTGTGAGAACTCCCATCCATCCACCCACGGCCGTTACGTCATCACACGATCTTTTCCACAGTCCCAAAAACATACTTCCTGCCTGGTACAAGGCCCTACAGCTGCCCCCAGTGGGACCATTTCGGGCTGCAGTGATGGCTGGAAAATGCGAAAGCTTGTACTTCATAGTTTTGCTTCACGCTTGGGTGAAAATCCTTTTTTGCTACTGCGAGTGCTGGCTGCGATGGGGTCCCTGTTGGCCGTGGCCAACCGTATGCTTGATGCTCAGCGTGCGGAAAACCGAAAGAAAAGCTCACTCCCCAAACCGTTAGTAAGAGACACGCTTTCAGGGCGACTTGAGTGAAGGAAACACGTACTGGAAGAAAATGATTCCCACTGCTACACGCTTCCACCGACCGAAGGCTCGAGACTCGAACCCGGAAAACGCCAAAACTAAAACCTTCCGGTACCGATTGGGGCCGGTTTGGAAAGCCGGTTTTGCAAAGTTTTCCTTCCGGTTTCTTGGGGTGTGATTCTTTTTACGTCAATTTCTTCGTTTGTCGTTGCTTTTTTTGTGCCCTTTCACTGCATCCGCCAGCAGTGTGCGTTCAAAAACGAAATGAGATGGATTCCGAGTGAAAGTTTTTGCACCAGCGACTCACCTCCCCCTCCAAAATGAGTGCACGAGTTCCGGCAAGCAGAAATGTGTTTGTGTGCTAGACAAAAAGTGGCAGGCTGGTGATTGGTGGCAAGAAAAAAAAATAGACATGCGTTCCGGCGTTGCTGCTTTGGTTGGTGGGTTTTCTTTTTGTTTTTGGGTGCTTTATTTAAGAGCAAAACTTAACGGCGATACATCTTTCGCTCTTTTTTCGCCCACGGGAGGGCGCATTGATAATAGAAACAGCGCCGATGGAGATCCACATACCGTCGGTCGACGGAGTTTAGCCTACCGGTTGGAAATGTTGATGTGGCCGGAAACGTTTCGCTAAGTTTGAACCAGTAAATGAAGTGATCGGATTATTAGCTTGTGCGAACCCAATACGCACGATACAACAGAACCCTCCGGCTCTTGCACGTCGACTGGTCCAAGTGGTGCGCAAATTCTTGGATTCTTCCATTTGCCGCGAAGTTTTTTTTTTGTTTTCTGCTTTCACTTCTACCAACGCTTTCTGTTTCAGCCCACTCATTTCGGTGCTAGCAAACGAGCCTAGTTACAGTTTTTTGTAGCCCTTTGTGAACTGTGTCACTTCATGAATGATCATCGGTAAAGTTACATGATAAGCTTGGTTGTGGGACCGTTTTTTTTTGTTGCCCACTTTCCGGTTCGCACAACCAGTGCGAAATGCGGAAATAGCGCAGAGGATCTTAGACAAATCATGCCGGATAAAACTTTCCGCTGCCGTGCCGCTGAGGTAAAGTTTGTAGTTCGAGTTTATTATTCACCAAAACCGCCACGACGACCAGTTGTTACACGATCGAGATGATGCGCGTTTATTAAATCGAAAAAGTTATAATAAAAGGTTACGGTTGAATTGGGTGGTTGGTTTTAGCGCCTTCATTTTGCCTATGATCCGCCGGGGGATGCTTTCTGGTGTTTTGCTCTTGTTCCGCAGCAAACAAACGACGATTTTTTTGGTATGATTTAGCAGTAAAAATGTAATATCTTGCAAGCTGGAAGGATACTTTTTTATGTATAAATTTTAAAATGTGATACGAAAAAAGCGGGTTTCATCCTGAACCAACATCCATAAAGTTGCTTTAATGAATGACATGCGTATGGTTACGAAGTGGATTAGAAGCTTAACTTGTTTGACAAGCACTCTAAAATTTACATAGCTTATTTTTCTCAGCTAACAGTAACACTTAATGATCTGAGCTTGAAGGAGCATTCTGAATTATGTTATGGCTGGTTCAATATGGAAAACAATGTTGCTTTTCTTATGCTCCTCACACGCGATTAATGTTTTCATGCCTGTTTTACAAAGTTCAATCTTTTTCCTTCGCGTTTTTATTTTTTCATTCCAAGTTGGCCACTTCTGTAACACTTGCAAGTTTAATTTTAAATTAGACATTATTGAACAAGCGTAGTTTATGAAAATTGGAAATTTAAATAAATTTTAATTAAAAGGTTCAGTAATTTTATTTTTAAAAAGTTTAAGAAAAACATCTAAGAAAGCAATACCATCATGGGTACAAACAAAACGCAATAACAATAAACTAACAAAATGTGCTTATTTATATCGGTCCGCTTATTATTCAAGAAAAATGCAATTAAAATTGTTTAAAAAGCTTAAGTGATGTTCTAACGACTTTGCATTGAGCCCTCGTTATATTTTCCCTCAGTGCAGGCCTCAAGTAACGACATGTTTTTTGTTTTCGTTTTTTCAATTCTCCGCTTTTCCTACACTTTGATACATTTATACTTCTTTCAACGAAAAAAAAAATCATCCACACCTTTCATAAACTCTGCTACTAACAATTAGCACCGCTTGTAATCTTTTTAAAACCGGTACAAAGCATTCAAAACTTTCTCATAACGTCATCATGGTCAAGGCAGAACTTTGCATCAGCAATAAAGTTTAGAAGTGAGCCGATACCTGCTACTACTTTACCTGAATGGTAATTTACCTTAACCGTTTATTTTAAACATTCATTCACCCCCTCCCCCCCCCCCACACACACACACACACACACCAACACAACAAGCTAATCCATTTCGATTAAACATTAATGTTAAACCCTTTTTTAAATCCCCATTTTTTCCGGAGGGAGGGAGGCTTCCTCTTTTTCCATTACGCTTAAAGAAAAGGGCAACAAATAAATTGTTCCGCACCGGGCTCGTATAAAACCAACCCCAAGAATAATTCGGCCTCAACAGTACCCGTACCGGTTCGTAATTGTAATTAAATTATTTGCCCCCGTAGTTTCGCTTTTTTCGGTGTTCTAACAAGCATAAAGAAGAGCTGAACGAAGCACAGAGAAGCACACAAAAGAGAAGAACAAAAGGCAAAATGGGAGGGGTAAGGACAGATCCAGCCGCGTCAGGGATCAGATGGGTATGATAATTTTCAATTATAGCTAACCCTTAAAATCTTTTAACCGTAAGTCATCGTCCTAAGTGACGGTGCAATAAAACTGATCACCTTCCAAAACGCCTGACCAGGATGTACCTGGTAGCCCGGCAGGTACCTTGACTGGCTACTAAACGCGTCCCGGTCCCGGTCGTCTGATCTTATCAGCTATGCATTGGATTACGAAATTGGATCCGCAGATATGGCCAACGTTCGGCATTGGTTGCTTGCTGCGTGCGAAGTCCCGGCTCGCTTTTTTTTTTACTAACTCTCGAAACGTCCGGAAAATGCCGTGAAATGGAAAAATTATGCAGCAAAGCGGCCGATGGGCATCAGTGAAATGCAAAAGTAAGCACTACAGACGAAAACCCATCCGGAATCGGGCAGCTACGGCTACGTACCACGGTTGCTCAGGTTTGTAATCTGTTGTGCCCAGTTGTGTCACGCAGCTTTCAATGGAATATGGTAGGTAGGCGGGACCCAGATTTGTTGGCCCTCGTCAGAATCGGTTCAGAGACTTCGAAAAGAAGATGGCAAACAATCTTTTACCGTCCAATCCATCCGAAACCGAGCCGCACCGTGGTTGGAAATGTGGATTCACTCTTATTCACCGGCACAGGCGTAAGAAAAAGCGCAAATCATTCTAACGAAGTCCTTCCCAATGCACACACACACACACTTAGTTGTTCATATTCGCATTTCCCCCCACCGACCCAGACGGTGAAATGCCAAGGCAAATGAGAAAAGTTGCATATCTCATGATAAAAGTATAATCTGTTCTATCTCACCGTTCAGAAAGCGGGCAAACCATCAAGTCGGAAAGCTGACGCTGCAACAGGAACCAGCGGGTAGAACCGTCCCACTTGCCCTTGGGGAGCTTAATTTTTCACCGATCACTCAGATTATGCTCCCATCCCAACTCCTCTAAACCCACCAAACCGTAAGCAAATGGCACAGTTTCGAGCTGGCGGGGTTAAAACCAAAAAACTTTCTTTATTTGTTTCTCACACCTCACAGTACACGATTATCGTACGCTGCTCAGTGTTCACTACTGCACTTTTGCTCACTCTCCCTCACTCTGGATCACCTTTACCTTCCGCCACTATCACTGCCTCGCAGCCACCGGAACACCGATCTGGAGCATAATTTTGACACGTAATTTTTCATTTTTAATACGATTTTTATTGAACCCAACTCAAACTCAGCCGGCAAGTGGAGGCACTCAAGGCAGAATGGATGAAAATAGGAAACGACGGAGATGAGATGCACAAACAAACAATCAAGCAGGCAAAGAGAAAAAAAAACTCGCTTAAAACTCATAATTTGATGCTTCTCTTCCAGCAATGGCGTAAGTAAATGAGATGCGGTGGTATTTAAAGAAGAATGCAGTGAACGTAGCCAAACACGGACATAACCGAAAGCGAAAAGTGTACTCTACCAGCACACTCATAGGAATGAAAAGCACAAAAATAGCTCCCTCGCTCGTTACACTCAAGCATGAGCAGAACTTTTCCCTAGTTTCATTTTGCGTTAGTCGTTGCGGGTCAGACAGGAAGCTGCAAACTCGGCTGGCAGATATTCACCGCTAAATCCTCCAGATATCCGGATCTTCCATTTTGCCGGCACAGCGACGGAACAAAAAAAAGCTCACTTACACACACACACACACATCCAGACAAACGGCCAGCGAAAGGATTACTCCGGATTGGGGTGAAATGAACGGAAGATGAGTAGAGTGTTTTTTTTTATCCTTCGATGCTTGATAGAAGCCTGTGTGTTTCCTGGGTGCTTTGGGGAAGTTTTATTGTTTTAAGGGTGCTATCAAGCTACTACTATGGTTTGCCACACTATTTTTCTGATGGAAATGAAGCAGCTTCAGATTAGCGATTTATTAAATTTAGTACAAGTTTGTGCTTTTTTATTTTGAGATCATGTTTTCGTGTCCTTTTAACGGGCAAACAATAAGGTTTTTAATGAAAAATATTGATAGGTGGTAGAAAAACATATGTTATTAACCTTTAAAAAGAACATTTCAATAAACAAAATTAAGATTATCAAATGAACAGAAGCATTTATGTGACCATGTTGTTTAAAATAATATAATTAGCAGTATCGCCCTATTTGTTTGCACAATAGGAACCCCAACACGTCATTTAGTTGAACTTAATTTTGATTTCTTTCATTATGTGTATTTTTTATGCTGCTACCGCTCCTACCTTAATGAGATTTAAAATTTCCTATGTTATCCAACATGAAGCGCACGATTTATGCATGCCCGGGCACGTAATCTAAAGCCCAGATAATTTCTAAAGGATGTTACGCATTCCGAAAAACAACTTTCCCAAACTCCGGCCCAGGTGTAAACGGTGCTGCAACGGCTTTCGTTGCAAAATTTCCGCTAAAACGTAAGCGTGAAGCAATAACTAATGCTACAACTACCATTTTTTTTTGTTCGTTTGCATTCCAATGCACAATCTGCAGCAAATGTAATAAAAACTCCATCCTTAGCGCTGGTCAACACGGAATGCAACATGCATCGCCGGTGTATATGCACAAACCGGATGTTCTTCATCATTTCCGAGGCCCTAATCTCGTCGGATCTCGTGCGTTGCATGTACGATGTGTTGTGTGGGGCACGATAAAGTTTAAACAATCAACGTCCATCCACCCGACCTTACCTCCTTATCCACCGTTTGGAGCATGGCCGCGCATTAGCTGACTGAGTTGCCAACCAGCACCAACACCATCCAGTTTAGGGGAGTAAGAGAGTTTTCCAACGCAATGGATAAAATATTTATAATGATCGTACGGCTGTCGTCCGGCCAACCGGTTATGAAAGTTTTGCTAGGATAAAGTTCTCGTTCTCCTAGCGGCAGGATACACTCGCAGAACGCAATACGGGGTGCCGTTGGTAACGGTTTTATTTTACCAAGCATAAAAGCACAACGTTGGTGTATTATTTTAACTACACCGAGCCACTTGCACATATCGTTCCCGTATCGGAATAGCACTATGATGTTTCAGATTGCCAAACAATATGCCTCTTATCCGGTTATAGACAGAACTTATCACGCTTCAGCCGAGTATCATACATCACGTACCGGCTACTGTGAGTTTGTGTAAAGCCACATAAAGACTGTAATGCACCAGAACGTTGGCGTAATAAGCCGTTGCACTGTAAGAATTATTTTACCGAAATATGCGATGAAAAGGAGATACCTGTTAAAAGCAAAGTTTCCGTTTAGCTATAGGATATTTAATCCCAAACACTAGTACGGATCTGATTCTGGTTCCTACGATAACCACACCGTTACTAAAAAAAAAAAGGAAATTAACTCTACATATATCTCTTATAACCTAAGCAGCTTATGAAAGCAAAATCATGACGTAAATAATTCACATTTCTCCTCCAAAGATTTATTCCGTACTTTACTAGAAAATATTATGTTTACGCCGAAAGTTATGCAATTCGTAAAGCACGAAGGACGAAAGAATAAAGAATTAAATTTGAACCCTTGGTGTGTTTTCTCTTTTTAGTTCTGTTAACAATTGAGAAAATTTCATCAATCTTTGGTTTATTTATCTTTTTAGAAAAGTAGACTTTAAAATAAAATTCAACTAAACAGCATAAGTCCGTAATATTGCATTCAATGACATCCTCTTTGGGGTCGTTAAAATAGCTAGCGACGCTTCACCGTGAACTTTTAAGCATATACACATATTTTGTCACGCACTGTACCGGTGATGCCCCTTGAGTAATTACCAACAGTGAACACAGGTTGTAATTTAACATCAAAGCAAGCGTACGGTATGTATGGTGAGGCGTGAGAAACGGTGAGTTACGAAATTGTCACGAAATCGTCCACTGCATCGACGGGTTCAACCAACAACAGTACGAACGACCACTAAAATATAGCATCTCTGCAGTATTTTCTGCACTTTTAAGTAACCCTACTAGTACCGTGCTCAGTGGTAACGCTCATAAACCAAAGGCAAGCTGTGCGGACTGGAACTGCTCCGGTTGGTGAGTTCGTCGCATAAAACTCACAACTTTTAATCTCAAAGCCATACACACAGTACAGGACATGCTGTACATTGCGAGATCTAACAGGAGGTCTTTTTTTCGGCAATTCAACTGAACCTCACCTGACACACCTGCCGGTGTACACACACACACACTGGCGCTCGTTTGCTTGTGTTCCGTTATGAAATCACCATATTTATTACATTCTCGACACCATCCGGTCCAGCAAAGTGCAGAAGGACGTTGCTCGCTTCTTCCGACCGAGCCAGTGCAGCTGAGTGTCGCATTAAAAGGCGGAAATCCTATTTTCCATCCACTTGTGTTAAAGGAAACCCAGGGTAACGAGGGGAGGAAAAAAACGCATCCAAAACCTCGCTAAATAACCAACTTCTAAAAAACCCGGTGTGTTGCTGCAGATAGAGAGCCACCGGAAAGGAACAACGACAGATCAGCACCAGATTGAGACCGTATTTTGGGAGAAGCAGCACCGAACAAAAAAAAAGCTACCTCTAACAGGGAAACGAAACGACACGGCTACTTGTATTGCTCTACTGCTTCAAAGTCGCATTTTCCTTCCTTATTCTCTGCTTACAAAGGTGGGATAAATTGTCCCAAAATATGGGACCTTTTTAAGCAACGAAACGTATTTGCTAATGCTGCAAAATTTTTAATTACAACTCATGAGCACACACACACACATGCTGTCAAAATGGGCTGGGCATGGTTGCGTAATGCGAACACGTGGTGTTAGGAATTTGAAAATAAAATTTAATGGAGACGCATGGTACCGCATAGAAAGCGGACTGACAAAACAGAAAACAAACTGGCTTTAATTATTGTACCGAAATTAATGCGCAAGGTAGCTTTTCGCAAGGAAGATTGTAAAACTCTCATACCTTTCTAAAATTTATAATTTATCTGCTCCAACATACTGCAAGTGGCAGTGCTATTAATCTATCGACAGAAGGCGAAATAAGAGATTGTACGATAATGCTGAAAGCCTTCATTACACCGTTCTAATGTCTATCCCTACTCAATGAAAATTATGTTTTGATTCCCCTTTTTAAATGTTTCTCTTTTAATCTTTTTTTTTTTTCAACCGTTTTACACCACCTGGCACGTAGGAGGAGGCGGTTGTGTCAAAATAATGTGTTTACGCACCGATAAGAAACCTGTGTGCAAATAAAAACAAAAAGGAAACCCTCCGCAAAAACAAAAATTGGCCCCATACATTCCATTTAACTTTGGGACTTTAATGTTTCCGAAACATTTGGATTCCAAAAAAAAAAACGCGCAAAACCCAGGGCAGGGTAAGTATCTAACTTCATTACAATTAGCTACCGTTTGCCAGGCGCTTGAATTTCAAACACATTTCATGAAGCCCCCCGAGGGGGGTTTCGTGATATCAATCGTGACCATAAACATACACACATACGCATCAAAATTTCAGACTTCCACAACAATGTAGTGGTATGGCACATAAAAACAAAACTTCCCATCTTGCCACATCCGCTCGATCGACCATTTTGTGCCAGATAATGTATATATGGTAGTAAAAGAAGTAAAGGTCTAAAATAATAGACACCTTCGTACCGAAGCTGGAACACCTTCCGGGGATGAAGGAAGAAAAGCAACACAGTCACACACACACACACACACACACACACATACAAACAAAACAAAAAACATCAAACACAAGATAAGACACGTCGTTTGGAGTGGAACGAGCACGGCTGTATGGTTTGGATTCTATTTCTAATGTTGTTTTGTTTCTGTGTGCCGTACTGCCCATTTCAACTGTTCGACAAACACGAAATCCGCTCATTTCAAACACCAAATATGTGACTTTTCAACCTTATCACATCCACTGGAATCTTTCCCTCCTTTGGCTCTATAAAAAACGTGTATGTTGCTGCTAGTTCTGTCCACCTCAAAACAATGGCAAAAAGGATCCACTGTTATGTAACCTACCCCTTAACAATAAGGCCAAACATCCTTCCCACATTACCTGTGACCGAAAGATCAACTTCGGGCAACTCGAACCCACCTACACCATTTGGCCTACGATGGGGAGGGTTTTTCGGTATAATAATCGTTCTGCCGTTTATCGCTGGATGTCGGTTGGCACAAAAGGTGGGAAATGCCCTCCTTCCTAAACATCGCCGTCTCTCATCTCCGCTTCCTGTACGACACATAGTTGCGCCATACACGCACACACCCACACCGAACCCATGTTAGTCAGCTTTATAACGCTCATTAAATGGTGATTAGTCGGTACCCGGTCGGTGTATTCGAGTGGACAAAAGGTAAATTTTTGCCAACGCGTGACATTTGGTACACGGTACACCAAACAAACAAAATTTTGTAAAACAAAAAAGTGGCGGTTGATTAGGATGTGCAATGGGGCAAATGGTGCAGGGAGCACTGTTGATAGAAGAATTTTAAAACGGTCCCGGAAAAACTCCACAATGGTGAAGTAAAAAGATTAAGCTTAAGATGTGATAAAAAAAAACACGGACACGTGAAGCCCTGTAATGTAATCCCTTGTTTTGTCGTATGTTTGCCCGAGCTTAGCTCTCGCTTTGGCCTTTCCATTGTGAACGAAGAACGTTTCGCCAATCACATGTGGGATAAAACCTAAAAGATTACGCGAAATGGGAGCTGATTTCATTAGCGAGCGAGCTCGCATGAAGGTGGCAAGGACGTGTATACAATTTGCTAACCTTTAAGTGGTGTCCTTCCTGGCTCACTCGCTGAGAAGGGGCAAAAAGAAAAAAATACTGCCAGCAGTAATTAAAATTGCATTTACGCTTACGAAATCAGCACATGTTAATTAAAATTGCTCCTTCAATTATTTGATTGCACCAGGTTTGCAAGTCTGCTTGGAAAGCTTGGGGGGTTCGACCCACTGCTCGCTGCTCGAGCGGTCGTACGTGCACGAGATGCACAAACTAACGTGTATAACAAGCAATCTTAATCGGTTTTGTCGACCGTCGAGCAGCAAGCAGCAGCCCGGGAGCCCGGGCGACCGGTTCGGTTTTCTTGCAAAAGTCTAAGAAATCGAACGAACGAGCGAGAATGTGGTTGAAACAAAGTGCAATTAAAGAGAGTTCCCAGAGTGCGAGCGGGACAAAGAAGCAACCAGGGATTTTCCACAGACAACGCAGACAACGGAACGGTGAATATCCCTGTGCAACTATGTAACAATGTTATTGAGCATGATGGGGGGAGGCGAGACTTTTTGTCTTGTTACCTATAGATGCAAACAAACAAACCCATCGACGTGTTCTTGATGCTGCGTTCTGCTTTTCCATTTATTATTCAATTTTCCGCACGCCGGGATAGCCCCGCTTTCCGGGAAGTGTAACGAGAGCACCAGGAAATGTCTTCCAATCAAAATCATTAAAGAGTTGTTTTTCTGCTGCTGCTGTGGAATGCGATGCAGGAGAGTGTCGATGTGCCCAAAGAAATGAAAAAAAAACACTACCAATCTAATGGCAAGCAGTTGATATGCTATGCTAAAAATAAATGTCGCCTTGTTAAAGTAATCAGTTTAAGAATAGGTTTGCTCAAATTACCAAAAACATACGCTTGTACAGCACCACTGGATGTAGTGAAGTTCATTTTGGAAGTAGACAAGCATAATTTGGATCAAGACTTTATTCGCCATCGGCTGTTTACATGCAATAATTTATTTTTATTTATATAATAAATAATTAATTATTAATAATTAATTATAAATAATTTTTTATAGTAATGTCTGCCTAGTGGCTTAAAATACAAACTTATAGTTAACTTAAAATTAAAATATGAGCTAAGAGAGGAAACTATTGGAAGGGACTAAAAACTAGAGAGAGGATAGAAACAAAGAACATAATGCGGAGGATGAAAGGTGAAAATCAAACAAGTGAGACGAGGAATTAATTACACATAAAGCACCCAGCAAAAGATCAATGCGACCAACAGAGGTATGGTGAAAGCGGATACAAAAGGGGGACAATTACGAAGTGTACGGTTAGGGACATAAAAAGAAATCGAGCACAGCAAAGACGGAGCATCAACACGATCGTACAGCTGGAATTAAGAATGGTGGAGGAAATTATGAAGGAGGAAATGCCCCGTAACATTGCGCATTACTCAACACGACGATTTTGATAATACGGCGAAAGCTGTCATACTGGAGTAATAAATATATAAATAATTGTTCTGCAAAATGATAAATCGGTGAAAGAAGTCATCATGGGATAAATAATAAATGCTCTGCAAATTGTAATTCATGTTATGTGGAGATATTTATCTATGCCATATTATCTATGCGCAGATATGTTGAACATAATTATTCTACTGAATAATTTCCAAAAGTATTTTTTTCTCACCATATTTTGCCATTTTTGCAAGATTAACATAGTACTATGAACTATGAACAAAGAACTGAACTAAAACACAACGGAGTCTGACAGCATTTTCCTACGATTACATAAAACTCATCTGAATGTTGAAGGACACTTTATTCATCCAAACGAGAGACTAAATTATGGCATGGAACCCCCAATTAATGTTATGTTCTGATTATTACAAAATGGCGCCTAAAGGTATGCAACCCGCTAGTCAAAAAATCGTTTCATTTCACGTTGATCATTTGGAGTCATAATTTTAAATCATTTGAAGTGCTTTGAAATTAGGAGTACATTCCCAACAAAAAGCGATAAGACAATTTCAATTATAACATTATCTTCTTAGAATGATGTTAAAAGAATGTCCCTTCAGCATCTTAAGTAATGGACAATTTCTTACATCCACTCCATTTGAAGCACAATTCTTCATTGCATTAAAACCCTTGCAACATCATAACCATAATGATGATTATGATTAAAAAGCGTTCTCGAAAACCACGCGAACAAACGTTCGCACTGAAACGCTCCAATCAACGGCAAGCGCCGGCGAAAATCTCGCAACCAAGCAAATGCAAATTTGCCTTCATAATGGAAGATAAATCGAAATACAGCTACGGTACTAATTGCACTACTGCACCCACACAAAAAAAATGCATTTCCCAAAGGGAAAGGCTGGCGTTGCTGGCGTTTAAAAAAGGCACCTACCAAATGCGCCATTCCACAATGTGCTCTTGTACATTTCACACACCGCTACCGAGCGTTGTGCAGCACAGTTCAAGAATCTGCAGTAGCAAAACTTTTGTGTTTATAATGTGTATGTGTGTCTGCGAAAGTAGCGAAAGGTGAAAATAAAACCCAAGAAACCTGCCATCCTTTGCCGCGTTACAAAACAAAAAATCAACGACCGAGAAACGCAACCTCACGTCCGGCAAAGTAAAGAACACCTTGTGCGCGGGTTGTGCCGAACGCGCCCACATCCCACGGTCGAAGAAAAAGACGGTGGTTCAAATTAAACTTTCTCGTTTAATAATATAACAATTTTTATTCCGCATTGCCACACCGCGTGGCACCCGTGTTTGCCTCAGGTGTGGTTCGTGCCTTTTTTGAGGCGCTCCCGGAAGAAAATGGAACTGGACGCATCCGGCTGCTGCTGCGGGTTGCTGCACGGATCTTTCTGTTTCTTCCGCTTGCTCTGTGGCACCATCCGGTGCCATTCGATTGCAGTCACTTTTGTTTCCTAGCAGGTGAAAGCTTCCAGCACCATTGCACTGATTCCGCTGGACTGCTTCTGTCCCGAAGCATTTGCCAATCTGATGCTGATCATTTCATTACAGCCTGTTGAGAGTCGCTTCTTCCCACATGCAACGTGCACATGCAGAAAGCGTATGTGCAGTTGCAGCTTTTAAACAACGGATTCGCGTACCCCGCGTGTCTCACCAGCCAACAAGGGCGGGAAAACTTTTCCCACCCCAGTGCGGCATTAGCATCATTATTATTGTTATTATTATTAATATTATTTTTATCATCATCTACGCTATCATGGTGTTTATTTTGCTATTCCTATCATTCAGCGCCATTGCGAGCGTTTCTTTCCCACACCTGCCGAACGCCACCCGCGGGCTCTGCACTGCGTTATTACTTTTTTCACAACTTTTTACTTCTGTTTTCTGGTTTTTTTTTATTTTGCTTCGTTTCTCTCTATTTTGCCCAGTGGCAAAATTCATCTCAACCCTTTTTTTTTCCTCCATCCCGCCCCTTTAACCTGCCTGCTGGAAACTTTTTCGCTTCACACGAAACCGACGGCCGAGCATTGCTTGCATGGTCGCACTTTTTTGCACCCCCCCTTCCGACTCCTTTTTTGTTACAGTTCTGTGTCACTGTTTCCATTTTCCAGTCCTGTGCTGGTGCTAGACGTTTGGAGGAAAAAAAGGCGTGAGGGAACAAAATCATGAGCCCACAGCTCTCTTACCATCGCCATACGCGCACAACATTCGATTCAATTACTATTTTATGCATTTCAATTTACTTAATTTTATACTTTGGCCTTCGTTTCCTGTCACCATTGCTTGTTTGTATTTTTTTGTAATAAAAGTTGCTTCCTGTGACTGTTTTCTTTTTTTTTTTGCTTCATTCCCCATTGCATGTTCATGTGGCGCTTTTGTGTGTGTTTTACTTTTTTCCCTTCCGTTACACCATTTTCATTTTTGCATACTTGTGTCAATTTTATTTTTCATTTCATTCCTAGAGCATTGTTTGAAAAGTTGAAATTGATTACATAAAGTGGAATTTATGATGTCCTGTGTTTTCTGGCATTGTTCTGTTTTGTTAGGTTCAGGTTTATTTGCTTTAACTCATTGTTTTGTGTTGCATATGAAATAATTTTTGACTTCATTTCACCACACTGCTGCAGTATCCTCAAAAAATAGTTTTATTTTTATTAAAGTGCCTGAGAGTATGCAATTTTCCCGTATATTTAAGTCCCTTGAATTTCCTTTAAACAATACACAAAAGGGCAGATGAAATACTATCTTTAAGAAAATTAAACTATGTTGCCCTTCTTCGTAAAGTTTGCAACAATAACAACACCCTCTCATTGGCGTTCTTCTGAGTAGCCTGATAGATGCCTACGCCTAGAGTTAGGCAAACCGCTGTACAATTTACTAACCTCGCAGCAATAGTGAGGAAATTACGTGAGCCGCATACTGATACGGGTTGGAACGTTAAACTTTATCGTGCGAAATTTCATCCCCACCGCTTATTTGCCTTCGAGGAAGGACAAAAAGGAACGAAAAACATTAATTACCGGTTCGCCGAAACCATGGCTTCCCTGATGTACGTACAATGGTTTGTTTAGAAATCATATCCTAACAAGCGTATAGTATAAATTTAGGCGCACCACACTACCTTGTCGCTGTTCCGCAGCGTCCTTTCTACGTAGAAGGACTAAAGAAAACTTTAGTCTTGCTTCTCTAAACCAATCGTACAAATCGGAGAGAAGTGAAACTACCAATTTAAATCCAATCCCATATAACAATGTTAAAACAATAGGGTAATTTATACAGGTTTAATACATTGCTCTAGTTGGTGGATTTGTATCGCCTTCTATACCATCCTTTGCCCTGTATATGCACCATGTTTGCTACCAATTCATCTCTAAATTGCTCCGAGTTCATCGCAAAAACCACGTCCAATCACAAAATCAATAATGACATCAGCTTTACTCGCTCCTTTCCTTATCACCGATCCTGTTTAACCTCAACCTCAACCAAAGCATCACACACAAAAAACATGCACTTTATGATTGCGGTTTTTCGCGGTGCATTTTGTAAAACGATTGAAATGGTTTCGCAGCGCACAATTTGCGGTGCAAAAACGCACCAAAGCAAGGAATTGAAAGCTGCATGTGTTTTTGTTGTTATTTCTTCCCTTTTCGCAACCCAACACCAGGCCGATACAGCGGACCGTGCCGAGCGAATCGCCCTCCGGCTAGTGCTTACTAATTAGTCCAATTAGTTTGTTACTTAATTAAGGGGTCGTTGCTATGGCCGTGGTTTGCAAAACCCGTCCACCCGTTGTAGGTGCATCAATAGGTGATGCCCAGGGTCATGTTCGGTGGGAATGATGCTGAACAAAGTAACGACTCGTGAGTGACAGTGGCCTGTATGCGTGGTAAGGTAAAAAGGGAACGTTGGACGAGTAAAACTTAAATGAAAAATGCTCCCCAAAACAACAAAAAACACTCGAAATCGTTGCCAGAAATGTGCAGCATTAATACAATTTTCGCATCTCCTCTCCTCCTGGTGAGAGTAATATATGCAACAATCGGGTGAACAGAATATTGCATTTCGTTCCCTTTATAAGAGCAGTAAGCCTTAGAGACATTACACTTTTAAAAGCCCTTAAATAAATACAGTGATGCCTTGCGATACGAGTTTAATTCAAAGCCATTTTAGACATTGAAATACATTTACAGACAGTAAATACGTGATACGTGGTTTTTGGAAATTTGACAGCTGAGCTAATTTATAGCATAAAATCTATGCAACAAGGCGAAAAATTGGTCGAAATAACCTTTTTTTGTCATATAAAACTTTTGCATTAAACTCATAAACTGAGTTCCAATTTATGTTGGAAGAAATCTGATGAATGGCAGTACGATCGATCACTTCATCGAAAAGGAAGCGCAACAGAAAAGAAAAGACAAAATCGTATCTCAAATCTTACTCGCATCTCAAAACTACATAATATTTGCCTGACCGCTCGTATCGCAATGCTACATAGATTGGTTTAAAAAGAAATTTTGTTATGCGCGTTGCATACCTCAGGGCTGATATGCATGTAGAGTAAACAAAGGTAGTTAAGCTATCACAAGTTATGTTAATCACTTGCTAAAAAAATAAAACTATCATTATGAATATGACAAAAAAAATAAAATTCTTCAAATTTCAAGAGTAAGCAGTACGTCCTGGCTGTCCTTATTAAATAAAAAAAATCAAGAGTTCTAAAAAATATTTCCAAATAGTTCAATAAATAATCAACACACCTCACGATCATGATATAAGTCCTATTTTAACAAATGTGATCGAGTCAAACAAAAATCGTAAATTTTTCACCCAAAAACCCGACGAACCCCTTTTGGACGTTCGCCCCAAGATTCGAACCACCCTTCGAACCAATAAATCTGCGACGGACAAGCAAAAAAAACGGGGCAGAAAATGAGCGAACACGATTATATTTTACTGCACTTTCGCCGATTTGCCCTCACGCTTGATTGCATGCACTTGGGCGATGAATTTATGTTCGTTCAGCTTTTATCACACCCAGCCCCGGAATTCCCAATCCTACCACCCCTGACGATGATGCTGATGATGATGATGATGAGGAGCTGATGAGATCGCCATCTCTCGCTGCGACACAACACAAAAGCACGTTTTGCGATAATTGATGCAATTCGATTGGTTCTGGATAGTGTCACGGCTGGCAAAGGAAAACAACCGTTGGCTCCAACGAGTAAAAAAAACGCACTCTTTCCCTCTGCCTTATCAGCCCTGTTCCGTTTTCTGGGGCAGGAACACACATACACCGCGTGGTATTTTCATCCGAGCCCATAAAACATTCCCGCGCGTAAAATAAATGTCGCTTTCGAGAACCGCCTTGGACGGTGAAACGGTCCAGCTACCGGGATTCGCCACTATCTGGCACAAACAATCGCACATCGATACGACAATAGAGCGTGTCGGAATGTCCGGAAAAAGAGCTGATGCTGGGACGAGAGAGAAGAAAAAAAATCACGAAGGCACACCGTCCAATATCCAGCGCACCGGGCTCGAGAGGAAACAACCTTCCCGGAAGCAAACACCGCCCGATTCCAATGTGTCGATTGTTGATTTTTATGATATTTTTATAACATCTCCACAGCGCCAACCCACCCCGTCGTCCAGCGCCGTCCAACATTCTGTTGTGTCACCCTCATTTCCTGTTCGGAACTGTATGGAAAAGCTATCTTCTAATCAACATGCTTTCGAGGCAGTTCGGGCAAAAGGAAAACCCGTCCGGAGAGCCCTCGGTAGCTCTCTTTCACCCAACAGGGTGGCAGTTGTTGGGACCAATTTTCATTTCGTTGCCCTCCCAATTTCCCGCGAGCCCAACCGACGGGGAAAAACTGATCACCCCGAGTCCATGTGCCATGTCAGATTCATCATTTCGCTTCCGAACACGGTACGACAAACTTTTCACTACGGCCTCAGTGCTACTTTCATCAATTTGGTGAAAGAAAAAGGGACATTTTCTTTCACCCGAACGCAACGAAAAGGGCCGGGGGGGGGGGGGTGAGTTGGAGTGGAGGAGGAACAGGGAGGAGGTGGTGAAAACATCCGAGACACTTGCCTTCAAAGTGGCAGCCCAGAAGCGGGCAACAAATCAATTGGAATATTTTAGTGTTCCGTTTCGTTCTTTTTTATGATTTGTTTATTTAATTTGTAGCTTCCGGATTGCGTTTTATTTTGCTTTCGGAGAAATGATTTGGCTCCTTTTTGCTGTTGGGCGGGGGTTTTCACTATTTTTCCTTTGCCGTCTCTCACACTCTCACAGCTCCCGTTCATCATATTTCGCGCCCGGGAAATCGGATCGGCAACGAACGGAACGCTTATTGATTTGTTTTTAATTTGTGCCGCGCCGGAAGTTATCGGTCATGGGAAAAGTTTTATGAATCATTAAGCGAAGCTAAGCAACAGCAGGAGCAAGAAAGAGCAAAACGACACACCGCGTACCGCGAACGATGGTTTTCGTTTGCTGGTGAGCTTATCTTATCGTTTCCATTTAATGGTAAAATGGTTTCTCGTTAGCAACGCCATTCCTACAGTACGCTGTATTTGCGTCAGTGGAGATGAATTTAGCTACTGTTTTTCGTCTTGTGTTGCGCTTTTTGTTTTCTGAGAAAAAAGGCCATTTATAAATTTAATTTACGATCGGTCGAACTGATTTAATTGCATAATCATGAGTGCATTCGCTTTCATGTACAGTTTCAAATCTTTTTTGAGTTATATTTTTCCATAGGAATTTTCCTCCGCTACTGATTTGGTCTATTCATACAGGGAGCGCTTTCAATTTTTACTCGCGTGCTTCAACGTTAGCAGTTTAAATTTCAACGGTACATTCAAAATAAATAGTAAGGTGGATTTTTCACCGGGAATACATCGTAAGCAGAACTCATGAAACTTCATGGAGTTTGTATGGATAAATAGCATTTCCAAATGAAGAACTAATTTTCTTACATTGAGAAACAGTTTATTCGACTTTTGGTTTTTGCTTTTTACCGAAAGAAGCTCTAATTTATATAAAAATAATATTGAAATCTTTCCGTAGATGCTCGCGTGGCTTCCCACTGTTGAAATTGACACTGTTGACAACATCATGCTTGACGCATCAACATCTTCTGCTACCGCAGTTGTTTATGTTTCGCTTGCATTTCCTAAAATCAGCTGCTAGGGATTTAATTCCCTTTATTCTTGCATAAAATACGCTCATATAAACGATAAACTGCATGAAACAACCCGGAAATGTTGGAAGAAGTACAGTATATTCAGCTGCCGCCGAAAACCTACCGGACGATATCCAAGCGGCACTTTGTGAAATTGAATGTGGCGGACTTTGTGAATGAAATCAAAAAGCGACCCGTACTGTACAACACGCAGCACCGGGATTACAAGCGGATATGCTTGCGGAACCGGTACTGGGAGGAGGTTGCGCTTGCGATGAACTTGTCCATCCAGGAGTGCAAGAAACGGTGGCGCAGCATGCGCGATGCCTTTCTCAAGACCGTCCGCAACAAGAACGAGATCGAGCGACAATCGTGGATACATTACCGGTTGCTGGAGTTCATGC
The DNA here is from genome assembly GCF_943734755.1 of Anopheles moucheti. Taxonomy (NCBI): domain Eukaryota; kingdom Metazoa; phylum Arthropoda; class Insecta; order Diptera; family Culicidae; genus Anopheles; species Anopheles moucheti. The sequence goes on from NC_069141.1 coordinate 29,203,308, forward strand.
TTCCGTATGTTGTATTCCGGACCGAGTCAGTATATTGATGAGTGGGAAACAGCGATAGCAATTATACTAATCATGTGAAAGTTTCGTTACAGGGATTCTGACACGGTAACCAATTACGCTCCGTGTAAAGACGACGAAGAGGAGAACAATTTCGTTGAGTTTGATACTGACGAAGAAATGTACGACGGACCCGTTACCGTGTCATATGTGACACAGGATGGTAAACAGGTGTTCCAGGTACTCCACACCCCCATTCGAGACGACAACTTACCGGAGACATTGCGTCATGAAGAGACGGAAGAAGAAATTGAGGATTGTAACGAGGAACAGCTGCACCTTGAACCGTTCACATACGGTTCAACGTCGGGCGGGGAATACTTACTAGCGTCCACCACGGATGACGAGAGTGAACAGGAGGCTATACTTTACGAAGAGCAACACACCACGACTCAGTTAATACACGAAGAAAAGCCTATAGAAGCCGTCAATAATTACCCTACCGGCTGGGCCGAAGAGCAAGTGGACGATACGAAACAAATCGAACCCGAACCAGAAATAGAAGCCCCTGAAGTTGCCGCAAAACGACTGAGAATAGAATCTACGCAAATACCACCAAGCGCACCTTCGAGACCTGCGACACCTTCTGTCCCACCCTCTATATCGGCACCAAATCCACCACCACAGGAAGAACATAAAGAATCAGACGCACGGTTGGGCATTACCGATCCGGACGAACGGTTTCTTCTCTCCTGCGCTCCAATTCTTCGAAGACTCCCGAATAAGAAAAATGTATTGGCAAGGCTTAAGATACAGCAGATGCTGTTCGAACTGGAGTATGATGAGAAGTATAGCTACGAAGGGACGTGATGTAATGAAACGGTTAAATTATACTACTAAGTTCATTCCTCGTCATTTAGGGCCGGGTCTATGAAAATGTTGCGGAAACATTAGCTGTCAAATTGTATGAATTAAATGACACATTTACGCTGTGTTTGCGAGCGGAACAATTCGATTTGTTTCACGTCCAAATGTCGAAACATTTGTTAACGCCATGGCATTGTATAACTTCACTTGGCAATGCTTGTATATGACATACAAATTTTCCATTCACGATATTCATATACTATCTCAGTCTGTTGCCACCGTACAAATGTTGCTGCAACATTTCCATAGACCCGATCATGCTGTCTCAAGAACACAACAATACAACACTGTATAACTGTAAACCTTCTAATTAATATGTAGAGTATTTCAATCTAATCTTTGAGTTTAAATAAATAATTGAAAACTTCGCAGGAAGTTAGGGATACTTATTCTTAATTGATGTATTATTTTGCTTTGCTTTTAAATATAAGATGACGCACGACGAATAGAGTAGACGCTCGATGAAAGAATAGTCAATGATGGGTTTAATATTGGTGCTGTAAGATCTTTTACGACTGGCTGGTGAGGCTCGCCATCAAGAATTCCATTTTGTTGTGGAAATTTTTACCTTCCATCTTATCAAACCGAACCTAAAAGAGAAAGATGTTTTCAAAAACAGGGTATGCAACAAAAGATGGCACATACGCACCTCCTTAAAGTGACCGCCCAAATGTTCCCAGTGACGCCCTTGCACTAGCGAACCGGGGAAAAAGTCTTTCGCCGGACTCTGTGCAATGTACACTTTTACATCGATCTGGGAATCGCAGCGCACCTGTACCGCAATCAACCGATCACTATTCGGTGAGGCTAGCACACACGAGCTCGCATTGCCGAGAGGTTCCACCGAACCGATGCCGAGATGGCTACTGCTCGAAAGAATCTGCCAAGCCATACATTTCGCCAAGTTCTGCAGACAAACGATCTGATGCTGGCTAATCTGGCAAAGGATGAGATCGCGCAGCTCCTGCGGTTCGTACGACATGTGCATGATGCGACCATCGCGACAGATACACTTGAGCGACCGTTCCTTCACGTGTATCACTAGCGAGGTGCGCAGATTGGCATCGTACCCGTGTGACGTGATATTAATCTTTACGCACGACATGGTCGGACTGTTCATTGCGTTCCAGTGTGAGGTGATCATTGGATCCTTTACGTCTCGGGCCACCGTGTCGAGTACGTACTGCGTTCGACGGCGTGTAAAAATGTGCTGCGCTTGGGCAATGATTTGTTCGAGCAGTGTTTGCGATTTGGTCATCTCGAGCAGCTCATGCCGGTCGTACGCGGACGGACCGGCCAACATACGCTTCTTGCTCGGTCCCAACGGTCCACTGGCCGGATGCGGGAATGGATGATGTGTGTTCTTGTGGTGAAACTCTCGCAACAGCTGGTGCAAACTATGCTCAAGCACGTGATCGTGATCTTTGATCGGTTCCGAGCTGTTGTTCGAATCGGAAGACGTTGAATGACATAAGCTAATGATGAGCTGGATGCCCGGCAACAGGGTCGCCCGGATCTGGTTGCCTACTACGACGTGCGGAATCGGTGCCTGCAGTTGGACCGCTTCCCGTGCGAGCTGATTGAACAGCTCTTTGCAGAACAGCACGTTCTGGGCGTACTCCAGCGTCTGTTGCCACGCACCGGCCTGTGGAACCAGTTGTGTCGATCCCATCATGTTTACCGTGGCGGTACAAAGATCTTCCTGATCTTTCTGCGTGATCACCTTTATAAACGCAACGCCCTGCAGTTCGGTAGGGACATTTACACGCAGCGCAGAATTTATCTTCGGACAGGCCACCGTCCCGGCGGCACCAGAACCCGACGGACTGGCTGGTGGTGAGCCGGTCTCTTCATCTTCCGCCTTTGTCACCTCGAACATTCCCGGGTGCATAAACTTTGAACCGGCTGTTCGGTAGCTCAGATCCCCGATGATCGTATTGGACACCTTCTTCAATCTCCAGTTGCGCCGCAGTCTTAGCAACTCGATGTGAAAATCGGTCGAATTGGTTCGATTTACACCCTGATCGCTTTGGACGGCTTTCAGTCGCTCGACACCGCTCTGTAGAATGTTTGCCGCACTGGCAAGCGCTTTCTTACGGGCATATACAAGCACCATCTGTTTCACTTCCGGCGGTTCCTGTGGGATCGGATCTAACACCATGTAGCGTTTTTCCTTCGCAATGTTCAATACATCGGACAGGACGCACACCTCTGTGAGGGCTTCCTTCAGCTTGTTGCGCACCGAGTCCCAAGGCCAAAGGCTCGACTGGAACTGTTCCTTCGGATCTTTCGATTCCTCTTCCTTCTTTTCATCCTCCTTTTTGATAGACTGCTGCAGCAGATCGATATCGCTGGAAGTTTTACTGAAGTCGATCTTTGTTGCACATTTGGCCAAATGTTCTGAGAGCGTCGGTGGCCTAACACAGAGTGATGGAAACCAAAACGAACATAATGGAGCATTTAGAAGAACAGAAAACAACAGACTCCCGCAGGCCGGAGATACACGGTATACTTACAGCTGATATATTTCAGTTCCGTCGTACGCAATCTCTTGAATTTGATTTTCTATCGGTGCTTCCACACTTATATTCGCCGAGAGAGACATTTTCGTACCCGAATGCGATTTTTTTAGATGTAAATAGGTAAAATTTTCCAGAAACCGTATTCGTACACAAAAAATGCAAGCCTTTTTGTTATTCGTTTTGACAGGCCATGTACGATCTCTACACACAGCGCGCTTGACAGTTCTAACGTCTGACGAGTGACCGTTCAAACGTCTGAAGAGAAAAATCCCAGGTTCGTTTTACAACAAGCAAAACCCTTGTATTACAAACGAAGAAAATGAGAAAAATGCAATTTATGTTACGAAAATTCACTTTATTCAAACATTCGAGAACTCGGGAAAATACGCACCTAATCTTAAACGCTGCAAATTAAAGTTGGAGATTACAGGGTTTGGCAATAGATAGGATACGGCGTGCCCAACTAATGGAATCGCGCAAACGAATAAGATAAAGCGTACCATTGATAGGGAAACGCGAAACAGTTTATGGTATCGCGTGAAATAAATAGGGATTCGCGTGCACAATTTAGTGAATGCCAAATCGGCCGACCGGTATTGGAGCTGGGTATATATAACCCCGGCTGAAGAGTTGAAATTTAAAAACAAACATTTCAAATTAATGTTGCATGAAATATCGAATTTTGGAGGTAAAAAAGGGATCTAAAATATTTTTTGATAACATTGGAGCATAAAATAATTGATTTTCACCGACAAGCAACAACATTTAATAACATATACAACTAAAGCATTCAAAAATTTGAAATGGATCTTTCAAACATCGTATGTATACACAGGATTTCAAAACACGGGCATATGCTGTCGTTAGGTATAATTCACGGGTACTAAAAATATTTAATATTGGTCTAGCAAGCGAAGCGTCTAAAGTTAATCCAAGTGTGCAAAACAAGTACTTGTGTCCTGCGTTAAATTTTCTATTTAACACAAATCGTGCATTCATTTTTGGTATCGGTTAACATACTTGTAAAGGTACGTATTTGCGTACAGCGACTAAAAGATGCGAAATTTTAAAACGCTTTTGCATTATTGTGTGTTTGAGGCGCTAGGGTACAACATGTATCATTTCCAACTCGCTTAATTGTTGTGACTAGCAAACTGCAAGCGGATAAAGTAAGTTAAAATACAGCTACGGACCGCAACAACCGAACTCTAACTTACATCGTTCTATTTACATCCTCACAGACATGAGCTCCAATCAAAGCTCTGAGCAAGTGCAAAATGCAGGCAGAACGGTTCAAACGCCCCGTCGACGAAAAACCACGAGCAACGAAGAAAGAAATCGGCGTGTGGTATCGGCGTATGAGAACGGAGCAACGCATGCACATATTAGCCAAATGCTTAGTTAGTAAACTGACGACTCTTTTAAAGAGACGAAATGTGTTGATTTTATACTTTAGGCTTGTAGTAACATCAGCTTATTCGACTTTAAACTTTTCTTTTAAAGAGTCGTCAGTTTACTAACTAAATTATTTACACAATAAATCTAGCATCTTACTACCTAAACAATTATCTAAAACTTAATCTAAAATTTCTTCTCCTCTCAAACACCGGGACATGTATTGTCACATGTTCGAGATGTAGCCATCGCAATCTTGTGCGCTTATTAGGTTGGAGCCATTCCTGATCGCTTCCATCAATTGTTCCTCATTTTCAGGACTTTTTCGTCTCATAAAGTTTTTCCATTGACTGAAAAGATTTTCGATAGGGTTAAGAAAAGGTGAGTAGGGTGGTAAATATAGAGCTTTGTCTTCATCGTTTCCGATGGCGGTTCTTACGGTAGTTGTTTTAAGGAAAGCCACGTTATCCATCACAAGATAGGTTCTGTGGATACCTTTCGAACGCAGTGTGTGCTTTAGTTCTTCAATGAACTGTACGAAAAGCTCTCTATTCACGGACCGCGTATATGTGGTGTAATGCAGCACGCCGTAACGATTCATGGCACATATGATGGATATGTTCCGAGTTCTTAGCTGTGAGACGGTGATGGTGGCCGCCGCTCCTCTTGCTGATCGTCCTTTAAGCGTGTGCATGCTGACGTTGAACCCCACTTCGTCCAGGTAGATTAGGCCATTGTCCGGAATTTCCCGAGCTATTTCGTAAAACTGCGTAGCATATAATTTGCGATCTTCTATTGTTGGCAGAGTGTTGCGCCGTTCTGGGATCAGCTTAATCATCTTCAAGGAGTAATTGAAACCTTTTATTTCCCTCGCGATGGTAGTAGTGGAAACTTGTATCCCGTGTTCTTCCAATACTTTTTCGGCGAGCGTTTTCATCGTCACCGTACAATCGTCGTCGATCCAACTCCGAACATCGCTTATAGCTTGCTGCGACAATATTTTCTGCCTGTTACCACCACGTTTCTTGGCTTCGATCTGCCATGTTGTTTGGTACTTTTTGATGATCCCATAAACGGTCTGCAGTTTGATGTTTAGCATTTGGCTAATATGTAATAGTATTTAGTATTTGGCTAATAACGCAGGACACAAGTACTTGTTTTGCACACTTGGATTAACCTTAGACGCTTCGCTTGCTAGACCAATATTAAATATTTTCAGTACCCGTGAATTATACCTAACGACAGCATATGCCCGTGTTTTGAAATCCTGTGTATACATACGATGTTTGAAAGATCCATTTCAAATTTTTGAATGCTTTAGTTGTATATGTTATTAAATGTTGTTGCTTGTCGGTGAAAATCAATTATTTTATGCTCCAATGTTATCAAAAAATATTTTACATCCCTTTTTTTACCTCCAAAATTCGATATTTCATGCAACATTAATTTGAAATGTTTGTTTTTAAATTTCAACTCTTCAGCCGGGGTTATATATACCCAGCTCCAATACCGGTCGGCCGATTTGGCATTCACTAAATTGTGCACGCGATTCCCTATTTATTTCACGCGATACCATAAACTGTTTCGCGTTTCCCTATCAATGGTACGCTTTATCTTATTCGTTTGCGCGATTCCATAAGTTGGGCATCCTATCTACGCCGTATCCTATCTATTGCCAAACCCTGCAATGTTGGCATTGACAGCTTCGGCGCGTTGTGTAGAGTTGAGCCGAAATTTGACAGTGTGCATTTACTTGCCATACGAAAGCCAAAGGAAGCAGACGCTGCTCGATAGTGCTCCGTAAAATTTAAGTGAAAAAGTGCATTGAAACCACAGGAAACTGTGTGTAAAACATACAGTGAACTAAATTAATACCACCCCAAATCATCAAACACCATCTGCCTACAGCCCAGTGCGGTAAAAATCGGACCTGAAAAAGTGCATCCTCACCACCGAAAAACCATCGCCATCTTTTATTTGCTCCCTCGGTGTGGTGCGCATTATCGATTTTTCACCGATATTTGGCTGCAGCTGCCACCCAGCATCCGTTCAGCGCGATATCCACACGTAACCCGCCTACAAGAGTGGGGCTTTTGTGTTTCGAGTATAATACCGGAAGTTACAACGAAATCCCACACCGCCCGGGATTATCCGTCACACCCTTCGGCCGCAATCGACGACATCGAAAATTACGACCCCGCTACCGTACCACCACACGCGCGCCATTCAAGCCGTACCGTGCCCTGCGCCCACGACGTTAATCGCCCACCCACGACGACGGTAACCATTTCCACCACCAAAAACAAGCAAAATCTAGTTTTTCTCTACGTTCGAAACGCCCGACCAACAACACCTGAACTTTTCCCTCTGTATGATTTTGTTTCCTCAAAAACGAAAAAAACACCCGGCCTGTGTTCCTCGATTAAGCCAATCATCGTAAAGCAGGAAAATGCAAAATCTCCTTCCATCCCAATACAACCCTCTGCTCACATCCCCTCACTGCGCTTGCTGTAGCGATAATGATTTGAGATACAAGTTACAACAATAATCATACATTTGTTGGCAAGAAAAAACTTCCTTTCGGGGAATTTTTTTCTCCACCCAGAAACGAATTTTGCGGTAAATTTTGTGCAGCATTCTTGCTTGCCCGTATGGCAAAAAAAACTCCCAACAAACCGGGTGTTCTTAAAATAAAGTGTTCTTTCGCGACCCCCCTCCTTTTGCGCGATTCCCGGTCACATGTAATATACATAAGGGCAGCAGCGCAAAAGGGGTGAGGCTGGGTAATTTCGTTCATATCTATTTTTTAACCTTTTATGCGTTATGCAGCGCATTCGAAGAAATCGTGTGCAGATGTGTGTGTCTGTCCGTGTGGGCGCGCAAGCGCAACTCGCGGTTCACCAAACTGTCCGAGAAACGGACAAATGAAATAATTTTCCGACTTGCTTTTTCGTATTTATTTGTTGTTCCTTTCCGTTAAATTACTTTTTCTGTTCTGTTATTGTTAATTCGCGCGTGCGGCACTTGGTCACGCGTACGCGTGAATTGTTTCAAACCGTTAAACCCAATTCGTTTCTGTGTTTGCTTCCGTGTGATTAGGGTAAGGAACCCAATTATGGCTTTAATGTGTCGCCAATAGAAAGACTTTGCTTTGAACTTAACACAGAGCTTTAAGAGGAATCTTAGGATTATATTATTGGAATAGAAAATAAGTAAAGTTACACATGTGAACTTTGTTTAGTTTCAAATTTAAGTCCATTAATGTAATAATTGGATCACTTAGCTGTTCGCCGTTCAAAGGGGCGCACAATCTTTTTCAAACCTCTTCACTGCTTACTGCGATATGGCAAAAGAAATCTATTTTCGAACAGCGGCAGTCTCAGCATGCTGCGGGGCGCGGTTTTTCGTCACAGATGATTAACTACCGAGTGTGTATGATGAAGTTTGTTTCGTGCAAAGGTGCACGGTTTAGTTAAATTTTCGTAACGCAACATGCTGCCTTCTAAGTAATTGGTATCTCTCGATGGACCACGTACCACAGCTACAACAGCAATGCCGGTACTAATCGTGTTTGGAGCGGTATTCTTCAACGTTCTTCAGATCTTCGAACGATTGCCTTTATATTCATATCTCAGACCATTTTTCTTCAGTGATACGCACATATCAACTGCAAGCGAAATTTGATGTGAATGCTTCTATTTCTTACCATCAACGGTTGCTGCTCGCTTGAAATGTCTTCGAATGTACACCACCTGTAGGGTTAGCAAAACCAAACGAAGGCCCCGTTTTCAACGAAACTATCCAAAGCACAGCTGGCTTTCCTTCGGCTATTGGTTTTTCCTTGCGGCTATGCTTCTTCCGTGTCGATACGCTTCTTCACTGCTTACTCCCCCTAAAGAAATGGGACACAAAATGGACCGAACGCCCCCAAAAGCAAATCGACCAGATGCAAGCGAAGAGAACCATCCACTGCTGCTGCTACAGGTTGATTGTGTAGCCCTCAAACAAACTCCTATCGATCATGTCCCATATATAACGCGTGTGTGGCCGTGTTCGTAGGGATGATAGAATATTTCAGTTCGTCGCATCTTAACTTTTGTTTCGTTTCTGTTATCGTTTCATCGAGTTTTGTTTGCGTGTTTACGTTCCGACTGCAACGACGACTTTGAAGACGACCACGCCACCTTCCCACCCAGCAAACACGTGACTGAATCCTAACGCCGACTCAACAATGCATGGTGTTGGAAGAAAGCGCTTGTGTGCACCTAGAAACGTACATCTGTTCCCCGTAGAAAGCAACACACACACACGAAAATCGCGCCTAAAAACCCGGCAAATTTCATCATCCATCAGCGCAGAATTCGAAATCACCGTTTCTCTGTGTGCGCAATACCTATATCCATCCTTACTTATATCTGCATCAACTGCAAATTCTGAGCGCGCGCGTGTTGCCTCTTCAAAAAGCAATCTTTATTAATCAACCTCCGGTTCTGTCAGGTTCCTGCTGTTGTTCTTATCTCGCTCGGAATACACACAGACACACACATACGTACACACAAATACAAACGTGTGTCCTTAACATGTTCTGTTGAGAATCGCCGCACTATTCTATGTAGCCCTCTGCAACTTGATCGCGATCGGCATCTTTCTGTATCAAAATAACGAATCTTCGAAAACGAGAACCGAGAAGATGCTACAACAACAGGAGCAGCAGCAATTAATAACGCCAAGCGCGCTCTATCTGACTCTCTCTCTCTCTCTACTTCCACGCATATTCTTCAGTTATGTTCGACGTATTGGTTTTTCTTCGCAAACTCCACGCACTTGTAAACCATCCCCTAATCAGCGATCGTTAGGACGAAGTAGTTGCGCGTGTAATATTTTGTAGAGCGTTGTAAGGAGTGCAGGCTGGGAGGCTACATCTTCCTCAAGATTTATGAAGATCACTTACTGATTGCATCATACTCGACTACTTTACAGTATTTATGTACCATGTGAGGGCCCATTAGCTTATTTTCTATAGAACACAGATCAGATAAGTTAAACAATTCGTGTTTGCATGTTTATAGGGAACGCTCTTATACTACCAACAGCTGTAAACTGCTGCTTGCGCACGATCTTCCGTTTTTGTTTGGGTAGTGCAGCGTTTTGTTTACATTTCTGAACTATAAATTCGAGAATAATATTGTTTTTATTTGCCTAAATCTCTACTGCATGCTTTATAATAGAACCTTTACATAGAGGCCAAATCTCCTGCATTTTCGATAAAAACTGATCCAAAAGAAATGGCAAAATCTCTTTTATAATTTCCTCCTACCTTAGAAATGCCTTACACACTCCTGTCAGACCTTAAAATCTCCCAATTATTTTATTTATTTTAATATGATCAAAGTACAAAATGGCGATCATCATTACTTGCCCGCTTTCTGACCGGCGCAATAGGTACATAACGATACGAAATGGAAGTGCGAACAAATGTTATCCGCTTTCTCTTCATATCATCGTTGAAAACATTGCTTTTGAACCTACAAAATCTGAAGCCCAATTAAAAACAAAACACGCAACGATCGCAACACTTTTATCTCACCCAACAAACAAAACAAACAAACAAAAAAAAAACCCCATCAATCCCTACTTAGCCATTGTCTTACAAGTAATCTATTTCGCTACGAACCACTATTCTGATCAATTTCACAGTCAAACACGTCGATGAACTACTGCTACTGCGCTACTACCTCTACTACTACTTCCTACCACACATAATCGACGAAAGAGAGAGAGGGAGAAAGAGAAAAAGGGGTTTGTGTGTGTGTGTGAGTTTGCATCGACGCAAATCGGCCGTGTGACTTCAGCGCCCGTGTGGTGTGGCTACCTACTACTGGCCTCCCTGCGTACCACGGCGATCTTCTTCTGCGACAACGGCTTCCGGCAACATCTAGTTGGCCGGCGAACAAACGACCTGCGTGTTACAGAGAGAGAAAGATAGAGAGCGTTTTTCGGCAGCGTCGCCTACTACACTAGCAACAGCACTTCGCATCACGCATCACGCATCGATTGTCAGCGCGCGCATCATCCTTCGTGGCGAACCTCGTGCCGTAAGCAAAATAGCGAACTTAATTTAGTGGGCCACCTATATAACGTATTGTTTTGTGTGTGTGTGTGTGAGCGTGTGGGGAGACACAACTAGGGGAGTGTAGGGGTGGGGATTTGTCTAAACAACAAAACCAACCACTGTTTGATTTGATTTGAACAGCCCCGCGTCGTCGTCACAGCGCCAGCAAGCGACAAACCTTTCCGCGACACACAACACATCGGCAAAAAAACAGAATGAGCGATCAGAAGGGCACACGCGTCTACGTCGGCAACCTGACCGACAAAGTGAAGAAGGAGGATCTCGAGGGCGAATTCACCAAGTACGGTAAATTGAACTCTGTCTGGGTAGCTTTCAATCCACCAGGTTTCGCGTTCATTGAGTTCGAAAACAAGGAAGAGGCGGAAACGGCCTGCGACAATCTGAACGGCCAGGACATCCTCGGCTCGAAGCTGCGCGTCGAAATTTCCAAAGGCCGCCGGAATCCGCGCGGCGCATCCCGCGGGTTCCGTGGGCCGCCGGGCCGTAACGGGGGCAGCGGTGGTGGCAGTATCGGTGGCAGCGGTGGTGGTGGCAGCTTCCGGAATGGGTCACGCGGCGGTTTCCGGGACGGCGGTGGGTCGAGCTATCGAAGCGGCAGCAGCGGCGGTGGCGGTGGTGGCAGCTTCCGCGGTGGAAGCCGCAGTTCCGGCCGGTTTGATGGTGGCTACGGTAGCAGCGGTGGCGGTGGTGGTGGTGGCCGCTCGAGCGGTGGCTACAGCCGGGATGGTGGCCGCGACGGTGGCTACGGTAGCAGTGGCGGAAGCTTCGGTGGCGGTGGTGGTTATGGCGGTGGGCGCAGCAGTGGTGGCGGCGGCGGCGGTGGTGGTGGACGCTTCCGTTCACGGTCTCCGGTTGGTGGTCGTGGTCGGTATTAAAGATCCGAGCGGCACCGTACGCGTTGATGGACCGCGGGGCAAGCGCACAGAGATTCCCCCAACACACCCCCATACTGCTGGCGTGCATTCCCATCGCTCAAAGAGAGTTGGTTAATAATTTGTGTTTGATTCGGTTCAATTTTCTCGTGGAAAACTCTTGAACGGAGAAGAGTCGAACGTGATGAATACAACAAATGGCCAATGATGGAACTAAAGAACAATTTCAACTAGCATTTAAGCCATCGATTAAAGAAAACAAACAAACACATGTATATTGTATGACCACCCAGACACACACCCCCCCCCCCCCCCCCAATAGCAAGCCATCAGCGTTCCCGTGCTTCGGTATCGTTTAAGTCTTTCGTTTTGCGTAGAAGAAAGGATCCATACACGGGTCGGTTTTTGTGGTTGGACAAAGAATTGCGAGCGGAGAATTCTAACACAACGCTATGCACGAAAGATACTTACAGTACAGTACATCGTTTAATTATGTTCATCACAACGTTTCTAAGTTCATTTAACTTAAGTTCCTTTTGTTTTTAATTATCATATATTTTACGAACTCGAACTAAATGTCGTGTGTTCGAAAGCACACCACCATTACCGCTAACGGTTGACAGTATAATAGCCCACTTTACGTCTCGAAAAATGGAAATCTGTATTTAGAACTTAACAATTCGTTTTTTTTGTTTGATTTCACCCGGTTATGTGAAACCGGAAAGCGAAGCTAGTGTTTAAGGACATTCATTTGTAAACCATTTGTCACAAGCGCCACAACAAACAATAATAATCCAGTAATCCACCCGTCAGACGCATCCATCCTTCCATGAGCGGAAAGTACAATTTGTATCAGTTTGTAAACCATCACTTCTAATAAGAACTATAAATGAAATTATTGTACCACTTCACCGAACTTAAATGATCCCCGTGTCCCATTTGTGATGTCCGGCGACACAATATAATATTGCGTCGTTGTCGTCGTTTCCTGAAGAATTCCCGGAATGTACTTTGACGCACTACTGATACAATCCCTTTTCAAGAGCAATACAACGAGAGGTGAGAAAGATGCGATTTGAATGTATAAGCTACAGTTTTGTGTACGTGTTTTAATGTATAAAGCTAAAGAAGCAAGACCACAAGCTTACATTTGCTAAGTCATGCTACTCTAGAACACTTACTCCTCACGCCGTAACATCATTATGGCTCGAAGGTTGCAAAAGTAAATAAGTAAAGCAATAGCAAAATGGGAGACCAAGAGGCCGTGTTTCTATCATCAATTTTTAGGTTAGAATATTTATGTTTTGTGAATATAGTTTTGGTCCCAGCTTTGATGTGCTCTCGAAGAGTCTTTTTTCTGGTTGGATCTCAGTAAAGCAAGAAAACTCTACGTGTGCATATGTGTGGTTAACATTGGAAAAGTCCTTTCTCCACACACACGTTCGTACAAAACAAAAGAGATACCTATGGTGTGTATGTAGTGCTTATACCACTTACACTAGTTATGGACAAAGATTATCCTCCCGTACTTTAGGTGCACCACCCAATTTCTTCCCGAGTAAAATGAAACACAAAAAATGAGAAAAAAATTAAATAAAAATATGATATTAGAAATAGAAACAAAATGTGTTATTGATTTTACTTTAGAAAAAATACAACTTTTACGTAAAACGAAAGAAAAACAGGTATTTCCACATAAATGCTTCCGAAAGGGTAGATTTAAAATAGGGTTTGACACCCCTGCAGTACATCCAGGGTTCTATTTTTCCAACCCAGTTTCGTTTCGCTTGACCTCATTTGAACCTTCCTGTTTTTTGGACGGTCACCATCGCCTTCACACACCTGTGGTAAACGAAAGGACATCCTATTTATGTAAAACTCTCGTCGGGCGCTTTTACGCGTCCGTTTTGGGGTTTACCTTCGTCTGTTTATTTGAACGCGTGTGCGCACGGCGCGAACCACAACATAATAAAGGTGGTGCATTCATTAATGACCGACACAGGACGGGGTCGTCGTTTTGTTTATAGACGCACACACACATATACATCCACAGGCACATATTTCCGGTGAAGACACATTACGGAGTTTTGGAAGACGATTGGAGAAAAATTAAAAGGAGCCTACTTTGCGGTAAGTACAGCGAGGTATGGTAAGTTGGTGAGAATTTAGATGGTTTGTTTGCACATCTTTTGTACCACACTGTAGCAGTAGTAGGTCGAGTGCAGCGGCACACGATGACGTGATCCAATGCTTGCTTGGGATGCGGTTTTCATCCCCCAACGCTCAGACAGATCCACATCATGTTGACTCTCACTCTCTCTCATTGTCTTTTGTTTCTCAGAGTTCTCTCTCTCTGCGTTTTCTCATTCCACTCCCCCAATGGACGACGGTTACACAAAAGGGGGCTTCTTTTAAGCCCCCTTCAGAAAGGTAAGGGTGGAAAAACAAAGCCCTCCATCCTGCTTGGTTCGGCAGGAGAGCGCGAGAGTTCAGCGCCTATTATGCTCAGCGCCGTGTTTTGCGGGTCCGTGTGCAGCACGTAGCATAGCGTAACGTCATTTCGGTTACTTCAGTGACGCGGTGCGTACGTACCTGACGGTTTCCTAGTTGTTCCTCTCTGCGACGAAACTGGCCGTGCTTTTGTGAGTGTGTGTCATTCAAGACGCAACGCCACCTTCCCCCTTCGACGGTTTCGGTTCTGTTTGTTTCGTCCCGCGTTGGTCTGGGTGGCTTCTTTCCGACGGTTAACAACGACCGCACCCACAACGTGCCGTTTCGAATGTGGCACCATCAACCGTCAACGGTTACTACGTGATGTAAAAAGGATGTGGTCGACGTTTAGTGGAAATTGAAAGGAAAAAGTATCCAGCAAAACAACGTTTGTGTAGAGTTCCATAAGTCAAAAGTGTAAGTGTACAACGAAATACAAAAAAACGAACCCATCACCATGTTCCATAGATCCTCCATCTTTAATCGATTCCACACAACCATCTAGCAAGCGAAGGGTGAAAAGAGGGTGGGTGAATGGGGAAAGCATCATCAACCCCCGGTGCCGGGCGATCTACAGGGGGATGAGTGTCGGTTCGTTGGGGAAATGGGTGGGAAAGGTGAATACTTTTCTTTATTGTGTTGTTCCATCCCGATACCTGTGCACGTGTGTGTGTGTTAGTGTTTTTGCGGTCAGTTACGAAGGTGGTTCTCTTACCTTTGCTCTCCCCCTGACTAGCGTCCCCTTGCCCTCGTGTAGAGCGAGACGGTGCCAGAACAGGTTTTCTCGATGATGTCGGAATGTTATGTGTGTACAGTGTGGCGATCAACCCCGTGGTCCAACGTGTTTTGGATCCCCTTTTACACGATTCGAACGAGTCTGTGTGTGTGTGTGTGTGTTTGTTCGCGTTTGTTTGTGCAAGATGAAGTGAAGGATAAAACGCAAAGCAGAAGAAATCTGGAAAAGAACGCCAAAGTGACGCCGTCAGTGATCCAAACATAATAGTTAGGCTTTTTCTACGATAAAGTT
This sequence comes from Anopheles moucheti, assembly GCF_943734755.1. NCBI lineage: Eukaryota > Metazoa > Arthropoda > Insecta > Diptera > Culicidae > Anopheles > Anopheles moucheti. The sequence goes on from NC_069141.1 coordinate 29,218,671, forward strand.
CAGTGTGATAAAGCTTTTTGAGATGTTGTTTTGTTTACGCTAGTTAAAGGTTACTAAGGGTTGTTTTTGCTTCGGTAGGGTTCGTCGCCTGGTGTGTAAATCTGTGACGGATAGTAAATTGCAGGCCGACCCGTGGCCCGTGGTCGTTTAGCAAAGCCACCATTGCATGACCGCCAAAACCGAAACAAAGCCCTTTTTAGGCATGTATACAACCATGAGCAATTTTACAATCCCTTCTAACTGCAAACTCGCGTCGTTTGCGAGTGATTTAAACGACACCATTCGCATCGCTGTATGCACGAGAGTGAGAACGAATGGGTGGAGTGCAAGCGCAATATTATTGCCGAGATTTCACACAGCTTCTTTGTGAGCGCTACAATGTCCCGCCGTGATGGGCCGACCATAAGTACTGACCTTGGTGGCGCCAATCTTGGATCGATTGTCGGTGTGAGTCATGCCACCCCATGACATATGCGCTGTGGTTGAGCATCACAGCACGCTCAGCAGTGGTGGTGGTGGTAGTTATGGAAAGGGAGTGACGGTTACTATGGGGATTTAACGTATCTAGGTCGTTGCGCATTTAATGTCCACCGTGTAGACGAAAAAAGAAAATCAATGGCGACGTGATTATCTGCCACGAGCGTTAACTGATGGTTCCTACAGCTGATTTAAGGACATGTGTCCTTTCAGGCTAGTCAAGATGATGTTGCGTAACTGAAAATGAAGTAGTGTATTGAAAGATTTTGAGAGTAGTTTGCTTAAAGATATCCTAGTATCGGATAATTGTTTATTTTTGTTAATTTATATGTTTTATATATTTTAAAAATAATATAAAAAACATCATAAAAACATGATTTTTTGCTGAAAACGTAGAGATAAATGATAGACAGATGATAGATTTGAGGAATTTCAAAATATCTCTAAATATCTCTCCATCTTGTTCTTGAAAGATGTTTCTATAAACTCTATCACATATAAAGCCAGAGTTATTCTAATTTTCTGTGAACTCCGATAGTTTGATCATTCGAATCAATTTGCTCTCACACAACAAACATATTTCCATTTGCTCAGAAAGCATAAAAGTAGATTCCTCGTCCAAAAACCCCCCCAGTCGAGTTTGTATTTATTTTTGTTCGGATACCATCAACCAATACCGCCGGCTTTCCCTTTTCTTCGCAGCATTTCCCCTCCACATTTTCGCGGTGTACCTTTTCACTTAGTGGAGAGGCAAAAACAAAAGCCCTCCCCTCAGCCATGGTACTCCACCCGTGCGAGTTTCGCGGCAGGCAGCCGCGTTTTGTTTCGTGTGCGGAAATGCTGGTTATTGTTTCGGTATTTTCCCGTTGTTTGCCACCAAAACCCCAACCGAGGGGCGGCTTGGATGGGAGGGTAGTTTTTCACCCCTAGAGAAGGAAATCTGTTTTGTACTGGTAGTGACCGGTACCGGCCCCCAGACTGTGGTAGAATTGTTTGCAACAGTTCTTCGTAAATATTGAAATGTTATGAAAGCCGTTGCAGCCGTTGCACCGTTACTGTCCTTCAGCTTTTCTATGGTTATTTTGCTTTATACAAAACAAAGTGATCGTCAAACGTACGCGTATGGAAGGTTTTGTAAATTGTTTACCCCTATTTTTTTTTTGCTGTAAGTATATAATGAACCGATAATTATATTTGAGGATCGCACACACACGGAGCTTTATCCGCCCGAAGCTCATGCGAATTCCATCTAACGCTGCCAGCCGGGACAAATATCTACCGATCTATCCCCCGACTCTGCTAACGGCATAATGACGAAGGCAATTTAAAACAAGTTTGCAGCGGATCGCAGGCTTGCTGCTAATTGCGTATGCAGAGTGGCAGGAGAACAGCGCGTCCTGTTTCGCGTCCGTGCGCAAGTCATTCTCTGGTCAAACGTCTCGAAACACCCTACGCTAGAATGCAACAGAACGTAAGCGGAACGTTGGGAAGGGGAAGTGATCCTCACCGAAGGGATGAGGGCTTGAAAACACGTTTCTAGAACATCCTGTCTCTCTTGGGCAAACAAGTTTGTGGCCTTCGTACACAAGCCTCTCTCTTTCTCCCTCTTGCATCCCACCTTTTATCGAGACGTTTCTTTCTCGCCCCTTTTACCTCGTCGAAGCGTCTTAAGAAAGCTTCAACGGATTCTTTGTGTGCTTCCCTAGTAGTTCCCTGTCGACAGACGAACGATCTTTACAACAAAAAGAGGGGAAAATACATAAATTTAAATGTTTAAAAACCCCATCCAAAAATCCGTTGCGCTGTTCGGCAAAGTTTTGTGGAGAGAAAACGATCGATTAGCGTATTTTTGCCAACTCGATCGGAGCGTTTTCTTGAAAAACCGGAGATGCCTTGAATTTCTCGAAACGTAAACAAGCTCAATGTTTGTTGTATACATATAATAACGCTTATTGGAGATGCCAGCCGAAGTTAGCGGAGGAATCGGTTTGAAACAATTACCCGTGCGAACAAGCAGCAAATTTACCTTTCCAATATATGTATTCCCCCAACGAAGGAACGTCGTGAGACATTTCCGTTGTAGTTCAATTCGACATTCGAGACATACGGCAACGCCGTCATCGACACGAGGTCATTGGTGTCAGTTTTAAATTCCATCGTGTCGATCGTCATGGACACGACGCGCTGCATGCGGGGTTGATTCATCCCCTGTTGGGAATACGAGCGAACGAATGAACGATACTATTACGGAGGAGCGTTGGACATGGAAAAGGCTGGACGATAATTACTCATACCGGGTGGCAAAGGTGACTGGGCGACTGATGCCTCCATATATCTCTGTGGCATTAATAGCTCTGGCTACTGATAGCGTTCCAGAGCAACACCGGGAATGCTTGTCTACAATAAAGAACTAACGATAACATTCCAGCACGTAGCAGTTACTGCTGACGAGAAGCTTTCCGTGTTGGGTGTGGTTCGACGTCTTCCAGCGGAAGGGAAGGTCTCATGCTACAGGAAAGAAAAAAATGTACAAATTCGATACCCCGGACACAAAAGGGAACCGGAGCCATTGCGTGCGTGAGAAGAAATATGATCCACCCCGGGTTTGTCCGCGACATCCGCCGTCGATCGGTTTCGGGTTGTACGGAGACGCACGTTCCGTGAAATGCAAATGGAATTGGAATTGTGCCCCGGAAAGCACTAATCGTTGCCTTAATTTTTTTTCTTTCGCGGAACTTTCCCTATCTAGGCTGTTGGAAGAAAAAAGCATCTGTAAACACGGGTAGCAACAAGCAAGTTACGCTAATGTGGTGCGGAAATTATGCTAAAATTGTATAATGTTCCGCAGATAGTTTAGCAAAACGATGGACAAGAAATTCGTTAATTAAAACGTTGAACTGAAAGGAAGTAGTTTTGGCTTACTCGTGGTTTTCATTTAGATTAGATCACTGTTCCAACCCCAATTGATGTGGCCTTTAAAATACGTTAAGCATTAAACTGTTATCTTTTCCATCAACTACGCCGGCAAATGCTACACTTTCATCGTACATTTCCCACACACCGAAAACCCCCCAAAACCCCGCTTTTCATTAGCTCATTGTTTGCATTTTTGTAAGCTTTTGCATGGTGGCAACTTCCCTGCACTGCTACGCGTTTTCCTTTGTTTCCATCGCGATAGTGATAATATCGTGATGAATACCACATCACGGTCGGCTTTGCCATTTGCTTTCCTTTTTGCAACCCGGCCCAACAATCCCTACCGGCAGATAGATTCACGAAACTGCAGAGCGTAAGAAACGCTTTTCATTTGCAGCTGCAAACTTTCCATTGCCCAGGCTAAAGTTCGTGAGTTTAACACGATTTTCCGGTGGTTTTGGGTTCGTTCTTCACGCTTCTCCGCTGGCTTTCCCAAAATCTGACAAGCTCCATTGTCGTCCATTTTGGTGTCTACCCCGCTTTGCGGTCGCTGGAGAGATTGTAACAGAGGTGCATTGAACGAACTTTGAGGTCAATGAAACGAATAAATGGATGTGGAAGTTGTACCACATGGCTAGGAAATAAAAAAAAACGAACAAAAATAAACCTTCCAAAGATGGGTCGACTTTGTGTTGGAAATTGATTTTCCACCGGAATGGTCACCGTTTTTGCTTATCACCTTTCTACGACGTGATCTTCCCCGGCTGAAGACGATCGCACCCGCTCGGTTCGTTAGGAAACGATTGTCATCGTATTGTCAAAAATGCTTCACCGTCCCCATGGCTACGTTCACCATCTTGTCTCCTGTGGTCAATCATAGCTTTTACCGAGGGAGAGCGTGAAAGATGGATACGCCACTTCAGTGGTTTCATCACAATCGCGTTGCCTGAAATCTCTCACGTGGAATTCCACAATATGTATCCTATTTGTTCACACCTTAACACTATTTTTAAGATCTTCATACATCATTTTAGCGCCTTCAATCGAGCCACAAAATGAAAACCAAGCTTGGAGTGGCTAAAGTAATGGAGCAGTAGCTCAAGAGTACAGCACTCTCGGGTCAGATCTTCCAGCAATGATATTTCCATGGCCCATGCGTAGAAATTGCATGATTGCATTATCCATTCCATTTTCCACGGAGTTTTCTTTCTTTTTCCACCCAATTCCGTTTGTTCGTTTTCGAGTCCGGATCTGATCGCATGGAATCAGGTCATACCGACACCCTCTTCTCCGATCGTCCGTACGTTTGGGGTTAGGTGGCCGGAAGAGCGGATGCTCCTGAAGTGCCAAACATCAAACATCGAATGGCTTCGCGTAACGACCCAGATTTGGTGTGGAAGATCTCAATATTCACCACGCGCTGTTCCCAATGGCCGGTTCCGTTGCCAGAGGTGTTTCCAACTCGCTACCCTTGCCAGATCTCATTAGAGTGCGCCAGGTATCAGGTTCGCCGAGTGCAGGCAAAGAGGCGTCAATCGTGTCGTCAATCATCATAATCTTTGCATCGTTGCTATTGCCATTAGCAAACGGCACCCGACCGCACTTCAGTACGGTGGGGTTGTAAAAATATATGGTGACAAAGCTAAGACTGTGCTGATGATGGCTAGCCAACTGCAGCGAGAACGGATTGGTGACGCGATGGAAAAGCGATGATCTACATTGAGTAGCCGCTTGGCTGGTTAACCGTGTTTACTTCCACACGAGAAGCTAATGGTTTGTCGCCTTAATGATGCACCCGGGTGTACTTTTTTCAGTAGGGCTTGAAGTTATTAGTGGTTTGTCAGTTTCAGTGGAGATCTCACACACAACAAGGTCTATTCTTAAGCCAAGTTATGACAATATTAACAGGTTTAAGGTGACGTTGTTTAGTTTCGAATGAGGCCTTGAAGTACTCACATTCATTGATACAGCTTTTTAGACTAAACATCTTTAAAGGCTCAGATCTGATTTAAATACTGGATGGTAAGATTATATAGAGCCATTATGAGATGTCCAAGATAGGAATTGAGTTTTGAAGTACTATTGTACTGCAGGAAAAATCCTTGGTGAAAAAGAGTCTTTGAAGATCTTGCCGAGTGGTTAGGAGCTTATTCTTGGACTCAGAGTAATCATTAGTCTCCTATTGAAGTTATTCAACAAACGTGAAATAGATAATGTCCAAATCACTCTCTTTCTCGAGACAATTGCAATAACAAAACTTAAGTGCTTTTCATTCCGGATGGGATTTTGGTCCGGTCCGTTCGTGTGAAGACTGGCGCCGCTGCCACCATGCCATAATGAAATAGCTATGTTTTAGATGAATTCTTTTAATATAATACACAATAATTTATTAAAATGACACACCATAAACACCGATAGAATTTTGGTAAAATGGTCCCTTCAATTAAATCTCGCTACATCTAGCGATCATTGCGTCCGAATTTCTCTTCCTTTTTTTCGTCTGGCCATAAGAAAAACCTCCTTCCTCCGGGCACATTAATTTGTACTGTACATACCACCCATACCGTTCGGTTTGCTTCCGGTCAGTGCGGGTGAGAGTAAATTACGAAATAACTTCTCCATTACCCATTCGCCGCTAAACTCGCCCGAAGCTCTGCTACCGTTAAAGGGAGTCGGAGGCATTTCATTTTCATCTTCGGCTTTTCTTCCAGCATCAATCGGTAAACCGGTTTTTTTTTCTTTCTCCGATTGGGGCATACTTTACATCTTCACCCTTCGGTGTGTAGAGGGAACAGTAGTGTAGTGTAGGCTAGGTATAGAGACTCTTGCATCATAAACATCTCAAGCACACCTTTGGAACGCGGTGAGTACGGTAGTGTGTGCCCGGCAGCGATTGAAAGGCATTCGCCGTGCCGTGTAGTGACAGGGTGTGCGTGTCTTTATCGTTCTCTGGTCGAGGAAAAAGGGGGTGCACACTTATCGCATATAAGGGTTGGTTCGGTGTGTTGTTCTACTGCTGAACGTTTGCGTTATCAAAATGGTGAGATTCATGTCTCTAATTTCTATCCTTCGTCTCTTCTCACTCCTGCAGGGCATATGATAGGCGTTGTGTGCGTTTGCCTACTACGAATTGGCCGTGAGTGTTTCCAGTCTGTCGCTCTCGAACGGGTAGTGTGCTGCTTTGTGCCGTAGTGTGTGGTTTGGGGTTTCTGTGCTGCGCAGTGCTAGGTGATGCGATCTCGCATCCCATGGGAATGTTGGAGGTGATCAGAAGCTGTTCCGTGGGCGTACAATCGGTAGCGAGTGTGTTTTGCGTATCAATCAGGTGAAAACAGGTGATATATCTACACCCCCCCAACGAGATAGGGGAGAAGTGTGCGAGCAATTGGAGCTGTGAAACAGTGCTAAAACCATGAAAAGCCACAGTCGTGCGCGGACTGTGAAACAATGGAAAAATCGTCTAAAATGCGGATCGATGGCGTTGGTCCAGGTGCTTACAGTGTTGGTGCTACTACTAGCGGGCGTTCTCATACCCGCCCAGTGTCAGATGGAGGAAGATGTGGAAAATTTCGGTGATCAGCTCCATCATCCGGATCGCGATTTCGAGCACGTGGCTGCACCGACCAGTAAGGAAATCATCACCAACCACATCGTGCCGGATCACGGCGATGGCGAAGGTGTTGCCGGTGATTCACACTACATGGAGGGCGAGCAGAGTGTGGTCGGGTCCGGCGCTCGGTACACGGAGATCGGTGGAGATGTGGTGCTGGGTGAGAAAGTGCTCCGAGCGTCCGAGAGTCCTTACTCCATGCGCACCGACCTGGAGGTTGAACGTCGGGCGCGGCTCATCATCGAGGCCGGTGTAACGATCCACTTCGCACCGATGGTTGGCATAACGGTGCGCGGTTCCATAGTGGCAATGGTAAGGGCCGATCAACTTTTCGATTCACTGTTTGCTTCCCCGCGCTTATCTTATCTTGCAAACCCACTGTTCCTGGCCTGGACCGGGCGAGAACCTGCCCGAAGGGGGTCGTCGGTTTGAGCTACGTTGAGCAATGTTTGATTAATTCCACCTGTTTCGTTTGCCTTTGCCGATTACGGGGCCGGGTACTGGTGCTTCCTCAACAGTGAGACTGTTATCAACACCTTCACAGCCGTTTATCGCACCGTTGGCAGTGAGTGTATGTAGGCTAGGGTTTGAAATGTTGTCTGCGGGTGAATTTTATCTTGCCTTTGGAATGGCATTTACGCTCAAATAAACGAACAGGTTGTACGCAAATAAACCCATTTTTTCTGTACTGCTGCCGGGGCGTGCCACTTTTACTTTCAAGAAGTGCCAGAACGCTATGAAGGCGAAAGGAATTCGGCATGTGTCATCAATGCTTCGGTAAATATTATTGAACTGATCTGATCCAACATAGCGTTATCAGCTACATCTTTGATTGGACTGGAAGAATAAACATTTCTTTAGCTATTGTCCAGAGAACAACTACAAAGTTTCCATTGTTGTGTAGGAGGAGATCTTTCCGTTTAAATTGAATTTTATTGGAGCAATTCAATAGCAAGATTGTGTTTTTCTCCCGATATTTCCGTAGAAGCTCAATTTAAACTTCAATTTTAGTGGAACAATATAATTGATTTCATGCGGCCATTTCCCCAAAATTAAATATTTTACGTTGAAAAAGCACCGCAGCGTGTAAGAAATTCATAGAGCTCCGAGTCATGGGCAGAATAGAACAAGAACCAGGGCACTAGTCATCCATTCCCCACAAAACCATGCCCCAGTTCCATGGGGTGCAGTTAATCAGTTTCGTCACGCGTCGATCCACTTTGAAGATTTTCCAGGCCCCACAGCCCAGAGTGTGTGACAGACATCACCCGATTTGCTCACAGTTGCCGGTCAAAAAGAGTTCATCATTCTCGGGCACATCTTGCTGCGCTTCTGATGCTGACGCTTTCAAAGTCGAAAAGGTACAAAACCCATTCCGACAATGTCCCTGGCACAATCGAAGCGGGCAGCGTTCCATGAATGATTTCCACCCTGTTGGAACGATCCAGTAAAGCGGCCGTAAAACGTGGTAACCTCTTCCGTTTCGTTAAGCGGCGAATGCTTTCGACTAGAAATGGATAAAATTCTTTCCCTGCAAGTTTCTCGCAAACCATCACTGCGAAGCGCCAACCATGAAATTATTCTCACTTTGCTGTGAGTTTTTTCGGGCACGCGCACACTGACAAATTCTTTAAGCTAAAGCCTCGACGATCAAGCATGATCATGGCTGGCTGGAAATGGTGGTGGTGTGATCACGTGGGTCAGATAAATTTGAAAGTATAAAATTAATTAATTAGCTCAAGCTGGAACTGCTGACTCTACTGGCCAAGCGCGATTCCACGCATCCAAGCGGTTGTCCACTTAAGATGCTCTTATTGCGAAACTTCTTTCCGGTGCCGGAGAAGCAATGAAATGTGATCTTTCCCGTACAGCGGGAGGTGATTATTAGATTAAAACAGACCGTTTGGTTAACCCTTGAGGTTAACTGTTGAGTGTAATAGAAACATCCTTTGAAGGAAGCGTTCGGCTTTTCGGTGTCAATTACTTTGATAATTGCGCTATTTCGACTGTAGATCTAAGGTTTGTTATAGTTCCTCATAATTATTTATTTGAAGGAAGTAGTTATTTATTATATAATCATTAAGCTCTTAATCTCAATAGTATATTGGAAAACAAAGTGCTTTTTAATTATCGAAAAAAAATATATTTTAAAAATTTTCTAAAACAAAAACAGGTTTTTTTTGTTTAAAAAAAATAACTCCAAAGCTTTACATAACAAAATCGAACCATATAATCCACCACTTCCGCGTCTAACAACGTGTGTGAAATTTAATCCATTATGCACAAACTGTAAAGAAAAGCTCGAGCTTGAATGCAATTTTCTCAGCAGCTGATTTATGCATCGCCGTGGGGAACAATAAAACTAAGCCGTCAATCTGCGCTGCTAGTAATGGTGTCGATTTTTTGCGCATTTTTCACCTTTATATCCCGCTCCAACCATAAACCAATACGAGCGTTTGAGGTTGTTGAGGAAGATGATGAGCAAATAAAGGGATTTGTGTAATGATAGTTTTATTACCCTTCCTTATACCTTTTACGGGCAGTGTTTGGAAAGCTGTTCATTGTACTAAATTGTGTAACCTTCACGATGACTTTTTCAGTGTGCGAAAGTCTTATTGGGTAAAATATTTTCCTAAAACAATACTTCACAGATTATTAGCAAATATGATGCAAGAGTAAAAGCAAGTGTATTGTAGGTTTTTCACGTCCGTTACATGGATGTCGTGGACGTTCGATTCATCTCTCCACACAAGTGATACATGGTCGCATGGATTTTCATTCATAAAATCGCCTTCACGCCTGCAGTCGTAGTAAGAAGTGATCCTACCAGACGTAGTTAATCAATTAACCCCGACCTTTCAAAGTGCGTGACAAGACGTTCCAGCGTACCATAAATGTTGCGTTGCGATTCTAGACATCGTAGGGTCAGATTGATGAAGAAGGCGCATAAATGGATTTAAGGGTTTAAAGAACAGAGCGATGCAAGTTCAGCAGCAACGGCACAATGAAATTAACAACTAATTGACGTTGTGGTTTCACGCAGAGAGCGTAATAGAGGGGGTTGATCAGCTAGAGTTCAAAGCGGTCAAGCATCGTTAATTAAGATACATCGCGCTCTCTTTCCGAGATCCGCTGCGTGAGGGGTGAGTGTTTTTCATTTGCATCATCTTTTTTTTGAAAGGGCGATTGGTTGCGACATTCAATATTCCAAACGTGCCACAAAAAAAAACTGTTGTCTGGTGTGGTCCATCAGGCAAGAAATGTGCTTTCTTTTCCGCCAATTGTTGTGAAAAAGCGTCATTCTGTTCATTTTGCAATCACGATCCACCGACAGGTGATTTCTGGGGTTGTTCACCCCCCAATACACCCCCAGCATTTGGGTAGATCATGATCATTCGAATAGAAAAAAAAAATCAGCAGACGATCAGTGGTGCGTAACTTGTGTGCTCTTTCCGGCAAAAAATACGACCCATTGAAGTTTACAGTACCGAAGCCCGGTGCCATAACCACATCATCATCGAATCGGAAAATTGACAATGGTTCCACAAACAATAGACCATCCCTCCCGGTGGCCGCTTGTGCGGGACGTCATAACACAGCTGATTTAGCGACTAGCGACTAGATGGAGGGTCGTATATTGGTGAATATAGACCAGTCAATGGAGCCATTAATTCGAACACCTTCCATCGGAAATGATCGTCATCAGCTCAGCGTTAGTCATCTGTGAGAGAAGACCCCCTCTGAATCATCGGCAAACAGGTGGACGGATCGTTTGCGTGTGCAGGTTGGCATGAATGCGATGAAGTGGGCACGTGTGATATCGGTGATGATTCATGCTGCGTTTCGTGGTAAGGGAAGATTATTTCTGTCTGGGGTTTAATTCAACCTCGTGCTTGAAGCTTCCGGGCTTTTTTACATTTTGGATGCAGATCACAAAGAAAAAAAAATCCTCATCATATCTTACCTGCGATATGATACGCCATACTGGAATTATAAATAAATATCTTATCTCTCCACAAACAATTTTGATGGTGACATACAGTTTTCCTTTTAAAAATAACGAATGATTTGTTATTGTATTTTATCGGCACTTGGGATGAATTCATATTTCCTTTAGATCGTACACCTGGATGAAAATACCGCCCATCGACTGCAGGAGTTAATTTTTCTTTAAATAGATCTAAAAAAATCTCTTCTCTTTGTTGATCTTCCCTTAATGTGTTCCACTCCTATAAATATTACCATAACTGTACTACTCAAAGTGCATACAGCAACGTTCCCTTCGTGACACGGAGATGCCATGCGTGGCGCCATATGGTTCGTTGCATATTTATGATCAATGGCTGTGACACACACTACTTGCAGTACACTCGTTTTCCAGCAGAACTATGCCGTGTGGCGTTAGACATCAGCTAACGAGAACCGGTTTTGGTACGGTGCATCGAGAGCATAAATACAGGTATGCCACCGGATGTGCCACCTGTTGCATTAAACCTCACCTTTTCATTACTGTTTTCGCTTTATGCTTTAATGCTCACGAAAACAAAATGTCGTGTTGAATATTTAGCTTCATTTACAGTCCAAAAGAGGTGTGTGTTTGTGTGTATGGAGATGAAAAATGCTCCCCAATAAATAATGGGATTGAATTTCTATTCCGTCCACTCCAAAAAGGGAACCTATGTAAAGGCTTGTGATTTATTATCCCATCATTTATTTGGTGGTGATGTGCGAGAAATTTGGTACTACAGTTTACCCATTTGGAAACCATTTCTATCATTCTTCTGCAGTATTTTTTCCGCTTCCTCTTAATGAAGGGACACGGTTTATCATTACATGGTAATTTGGAAACGATCATTGACCAATAATTATGCTGGCTGTGTGTTGGCCAGATAGAGATGGTTCAACAACAATGCAAGCCCTACCGGCCGATGGGAAAGAAATACCTCAAAAACCATTTGTAAGAAAAACAATTACGGCATTTTCTTTCCTGCTTTATGTTGTTGCTTGTGAGCGTTTGAGCATATTTGGCGGTAAGCTTTCCGCACGATCACCTCTCTCAAAGCTTCTCCTCACTCTTAACTGCTAAAGTTAAACGGTTGTTCCTATTTTTAATGGTTCTTGATCATCTACCTAAAGGCCAGTAGTTCCATAAACTATTTAAACATAAAAAGTACAGTTGCCCAACCGCCAGAGGGGAGCATCGCGCTCGTGGGTAAAAATTGGTTTGCCTAAAACTGCGCATGTTTCGTTACCTTTTGCCACATTTGCCTCGGTACGAACATGAACAACCGATCGCAAGCTATGCAACCGTACGAAAACTTGCTGCTTCATACGGCGTTTATGGTATCGTTTTACAGCGTTCTCTACTGACCTACATTAACCGTGTGCCGTAGAGAGAAGGAAAAAACATGCACCGGAGACGCCATCGTACCGGGCCCGGTGAGAAGTAAGCGACGGTTGTAATAGAATTGTTGGAATGCTGCAGCGCACGGCACACTCACCGTCAGAAAATCCGATCGCAACGCGAATGTTGGTGCAACATAAACTGCAGCAGCAGCAGCAACAGATACGTTTGAACAAGCGCAATTATTCAGCTGCTTTAGCGCACAAAAGCGGGTGGTGCGCGAAAAACGTGTTAACATTCGTTAACACGTGCCCGGCAGCAAATACATTTTGTGCGTCTAAGACTTTCTTTTTCTTTCGCTTGCAATTGGGTGGTGAATCAATTACACAGTGGTGGAAGTATGTGTACGTTGAATTATTTAGAAAGAGAAAGCAATGGATTGATAAAACATAACGTGTTTTAATTAACTTTTCTGCCCATGTCCGGAATTGTCACCGGTGGTGGCATTTCCCACCATCATAAAAAAAATCATCGACGTTGACCGCAACACCTTCACCAACCTCTGTCATTCCGACCCATAAAAAGCTTCGTCTGTTTACGTCGATGGTCGTTTTTTTTTGCATTTGAAGCACATTAACCACCGTACCTTTTATTATGCAACTGCGTCGAGTGTGTGACGCGTGAGTTCAGCTTTTCAAAAAACCGGCACAATTTTCTATGGCGCGCGCAAAAACGTGCCGGGAGATCCAACGAAACTGACTCATATGCTGGCCGGCTTCAATGGAAAGAAATGGTGAAAGGGTAGTGTAGGGCTTGAAAAATTATAAAAAATAATCTTTGTAAGCATACATTATTATCGAGGGTAGCTTGCTTTGTGTTGTGCGAGGGGTTTTATTTTTGCTGTATTGTTTGAGTTGGTGGTTAATTGTTTTGCATTGCGGTCAGACATAGAATTATGTTCAACACCTGCACAAAAAGACAAAAGTGTGACAGTTATTTACATCAAACAAAGCAGAAACTGTAAAACGCACGTATCTGTTGTGCAGTAATTTATGTTTTGTGTTTTTGAATAAGGTTTTCTTTATTAACGGGGATTCCGGGTTGAAGTCATTAGTCAAACACCGGTGTTGCAAATTCGGATTTTATAAGTAGATTTTTAACAGCCTCGTTATAATTAGAAACGTTCAAAATTTATTACTCTTCTTTATGGATTGCAACAGGAATAGGGCGCGATCCTCGGAATTCAGCCCTTTTTATCGCCTTGCTGGTGGCACCCTCTCCCGTCATTTGTTTCAAGCTCCGATCCTCCAGATGAGGAGGTTGTGTCAAAAACTTTGACAACCGGGTTCAACTAAAAACACAAAACGCTGAAGTCAAATCCATTGTTCCGTAGTATTCCAAAGTCGAATCTGAGATTGCTCTCTCCCAGGTCGATAATTATTCCGTAGTTGACCCGAAGTCGACTCCACAACTCCGACTCCGGAAAAATAAGAATTTTACATCCATCACTAGTTCTCTCCTTTGCTTTATCGTTGTTATAATACTATTTCCTCTTTTTCAGGGTAATGCTGAAAATAGAATTACGCTCACAACGATGCCCGACACGGGCTATAAGGATGTTCCATCCGACCCACGCGAAGCCGGTGTAAGACTGGTGGATGGTCCCAGCCCACTCGCCGGACGACTTCAACTGCTGAACAACGGCAAATGGCGATCGGTGTGTTCCAACTCTAAAAAGTACGTATCCTCCCCGATCGAGATCTCTTCATCCAGAAATACTAATATTAGTGCTTGCTACCCCTTTTAGCTGGACCATCGCAGACTACGAAACCACGTGCCGACAGTTGGGCTTCAAGGGAGGCCGGTTCTGGAACTGGATGGACCGGATCTCTAACTATGAACCCAGGTTGCTGTACGAGGAACCGCGCTGTCTCGGTACCGAGAATTCACTGTTCGACTGTGCCTGGAGCTCGAAACAGGTTGGGTCGGGTGTGTGCGACTACCACAGTGACATCGGGGTCCAGTGTTTGCCACTGTTCGACCAGGTGACGCCACACTGGCGTGGTCTAAAGTTTGAGAATGCGGAAAGCAAAGAGACGCTATCGTACAATCACGTCCTGTACGATTCTATATCGTTGTCTCAGCTGCGGCACGTTGACATCGTGCGTGCCGGGACGGGCCGTGGTGGATCGGCAGAAGCTGCCATCAGTGTGCTGGGTGTACCGCCGGTGCTGGAGTTCGTAACGATCGACCACTCGTCCTACACCGGGATTAATGTGACGAAACACGACGCTGCGTTTAGCTTCCGTAATGTGACGGTACGCCATAGCCGAGGGTTCGGCATCTTCTTGAACTCGAGCTACGGATCTGCCCATCTCGAGGGTGTTACCGTGAGCGAGAACGGTGCCGATGGGATTCGCTACGTGGGACATGATTTGCGAGCGGACGAACGGACGGATCGTAGCAAAGTGTTCGATTTCTGTACGCTTACCTCAACGGCTTGGCAGATCTATCCGTTGCAGCTCTCGTTCGAACAGTCACCGTTTGCTCTGTCGCCCAAGGAATGTGCCCGTTCGTTCGAAACTGCGTTTGGGTATGTGCTGACGATGCATTTCGTGTACTTCGAGATGGCTAGGAACGAATCGGCTCAGATCTCCGTGTATGACGGAATGTCGGAGAACGATCGTCTGCTGGCTGCGTGGGATGTTCGGAACTCCACGCGTCCCCAGAGTGTCACCAGTACGAGGGAAAAACTATTCATCAAGCTACGGGCCGATGCAAGATCAGCCGTACTGGCACACTTCCGCGTAACATCCGGTGTTACCAAGGCGTACGATTTGAATGTAACGCAGAGCATGGTGGTGGACAATGGAGGCCGTGGAATTGCGGTAGACAATTTAAGATCTCAGGTTCATGTGCACGAGACTACGATCAGCAACAATCGGCACGCAGCCGGATTGCACGTTACAAGCGGTGCGGGTGATGTTAATGTGACTCATTCGACGATCAACTATAACCAGGGCGATGGCATCAACATTACGTACTACGGTGGCAACAGGAACGTTTCGCGTAGCTCCATTGAAGCCAACCGTGGGTACGGGTTTGCCATATGGCTCAATCAATCAACCACCGATCGGCAAGAATTTTTGGAGTTTAACCAAACGACCACGATCGAGTACTCGACAATCGGGCGCAATCTGGAGATAGGAGTACTGCACGGGAATTACTGTGGAGATTCGTGGGTGAACGTAACCGGTAACCTGTTCAACGATAGTACGAGTGATGCGGTCGACATTCAGTCGTGCTGGTTCGAAACTTTAGACAACAAACGTACGCGACTTCAGATAGGACACAACAACTTTGAACACTCACATCGTATCGCTGTGGTACTTAACCCGATCCTTAACCTTGACGGTAGGATAGAGTACAACCATTTTACTCGGGGCCGGTACGGAGCCCTGCTGACTCGCAACAAACCATTAGAAGAGTTCCGTCCATTACCAGTACGATTGCTCGTACAGCATAATCACTTCCTTAGCAATGAAGGTATCTACGTTGCATCGTTAGGTCTTTCGCCCAACACCGACAGCAAGACGCAGTGGATGTTGTTTACGCGAAACTTTGTCAAGGGCAATCGGGTGAAGGAAGCATTCGGACCGTTGGAGGATGAAGGAGAAGGACTTGGTGGTGAGGGTCGTTTGAATCCCCGATCACGTGTCGCCGCGCCGGTGGTTATTTCTTCCAACAATGTGGACGTCTTCCGGAACATCATTTCGAACCAGGAGTCCCGGTACGAGGTCGGATCACAGCTGTCCGATCAGAGCAAGGCTTTGAACGTGACGTACAACTGGTTGGGCAATCAGGACGAGGAAAAGATTTATGATCGATTGTTCCACAGGAAGGATCGATATGATCTTGCAAAGATTGAGTACTTCCCGTACCTTCTTCATCACTCCAATCCAGGCACGCAGACAATCGCCCAATACCAGAAGTTTGTACCATTCTTCCATAAGGAGGGTAGTGAGCGTATTGGAGGAGAGGTTGACGGGCAGGAGGTACTACCCGCCGGCAGCTATACAGTGGAGCGTGACATTAACGTGCGTCCTGGTGGAAAATTGATTCTTAACTCAGGCGTTATCCTTAACTTTGCGCCAAGCGTGGGTATGATGGTGACGGGCAAGCTGGAGGCAAGAGGACGTGCTCCGGACGATATTCTGTTCACGCTGAAGCGAGAAGCCGTCATGGTAAACGATACCACCGAAGCGATCGTTGACGATCAAGAGTTTGCCATGGATATCGAGACGGAATCGATCGTGGAAAAGATTCCGCACGAAGCACAAACGCCCAGAGTTCCGGTACGACTCGTGGGCGGTGCAAACGACCACGAAGGACGTCTGCAGGTGTACACGGAGGGTGTATGGGGCACGGTATGTGACTACGGGTGGACCATCACGAATGCGGCACTCGTGTGTCATCAGCTTGGGTTGGCACTAAATCCGATGGATTGGCGATTGCAACGTTCCGAAGTTCCCGGAGCGGGAACGACTGAGGATGTGCTGCTGTCGAATGTTCGCTGTACTGAGCACGATATAGACATCGCGAAGTGTCGTGCGGAACGTGCCTCGCAGGGCGATTTTGAGAACTCTTGCGGACATGAGCATGACGTTGGCGTGCGGTGTTACGAAGGTGCCTGGGCTGGACTTCGGTTCGGTGTGCTGGCCGAGCGAGCCGATCTGCAGTACGTTACGATCGAGAAGGCAGGTCTATTCGACTATGTGACCAATACCTTCAAGCCTGCACTGCAGATGGATCTCGCCCGTCATAATCTGGACAGTGTGCGCGTGGTAGAGAACCTGCAGGATGGATTGGGCATCATCTATTCCGACATCTACGCCGGAACTTCGGTGAACAATGTGAAAAATTCCGAGTTTTCCGCTAATCGTGGCAATGGTATCAGTATTAAGCAGCTCGGATTGAAAGTGCAAGGCAGTATCATAAAGGACAACCGGGGATCGGGTATCAATCACGATCAGGTTGTTTCATCTCTAGAACAGCGGGAAATTACTAGCTGGTTCAACATGGTACCGGACTTTAACGTGGACGATTCGGATTATCGTCCCATATTGGTGCCGGAAAGCGCTACCACCAACATCGACATTGACCAGTGGCAGATTAAGCACATCATCACCACACCCGTACGAAACGATCCGATCGAGCGGAGGATCATCATCCAGTGCCAGCCGGGATATGTTATCGGGATACAGCTGCTGAATCCGATCGAGAATCGTTCGACGGAAAACATCTGGATACACGATTCGCTCACCGGGAGCACAGAATCGGACATCTGGCAGGTCAAGCGTGATCTGTCGGTATTCCCATTGACGACCAGTAGCTACGGTGCGATCTTACAGTATCGCAGTGGGACGAATGCGCTCGGTGGAGCAGTTCTAGTGCTTCGATCCATCCAGGCACCGATACAGAACATTTACAATCGTATAGTGCGCGGCCCAGTGCCAACGCTTCAGATATCGTCCACTAAAATCCAGCGCAACTTCCGCGGTATTACGGGCACATACTACAACCGATACCTGGGTGAGTCAGGTGAATTGTATCTTCGGAAAGCGAACGAATCGATCAAGCTGATCAACTGTGAGATCAGCCACAATCGGGAAGAAGCAGTGTTCATCCATTCGCCGTTCTGGGATGTGCACGTGAGCAACATCTCCGAGATCACGATACACATCAACAGCAGTATGGTTCGAGACAATGGTCGAGGCATTAGACAATTCTCCAAGGATTTGCGCTCGTCGAACAATCTATTCCACTATGTACTGCAGGACACGACGGTGGAAAGCAACTCTTACGGTGGTCTGGAACTGAGCCTACCGTACGTTTGGCAGTACAACGAAAACTTTACACACTCCGTGTTTCTTGGCAACGATACGTGGGCAAGAAACCGCAAGTTTGGCATTCTGATCGATGGACACTACGCGGCCATTAACATCTCGTCGAACATCTTCACCGAGAACGTGTGTGCGCAGGGTGTGATCGGATTCCGAGGCATGGAGAAGAAAATGCGGATCGATAACAATCGGATCACGCGGAACTATGGTAGCTATATGGTTGAGTTCCGGTCGGACAGTCAGAGCGAGATACTTGGTGAGATACCGGCCTTGCTGGCGTTCAATCAGATCGAAAGTAATGAGGAGCTTAAGGATACACGATCCTCGATGAGGAATTTCATCCGTGGCGAGCGTAACAATGCGAACGATCCGACCTGTGTGATCGGGTTCGGTGGTGTGCAGAAGGTGCAAATCTATCGGAATGTCATCTCCAACAACCAACAAGATTATGATTTGATTGCCGGTGTAAAATCGGCTCGTTTGCGGAATTATCTGGATGCGCGAGAAAATTGGTGGGGAAGTGGTGACGAATTGCACATTCGTAAGCGCATCTTTGATTTCGACGATTGGAACAATCACGCGGAAGCACTGTACCGGCCGTACTTGATAGAGGACGTGATCGACGGTAGTGTGTCGGTTAGTGAAGGGCCCAGTCCGCCAGTCGATTTGGATGCGCTCGGTGGACGCATTTTGGAAGATTTATCAATCTACCGACGCGAGCAACCGTACGTCATACGGTCCGACATTACCGTCATGCCTGATGTGACGCTCAGCATCTTCCCCGGTGTGGTGATGGAGTTCGCACCGAACGTTGGAATTCTGGTGCTAGGTACATTGCTAGCACGCGGTACGAGAGATGCCGAAGTTGTAATGAAGCCTATAGAAAGTGCCTCGGAGGGGATGCATCGGGTGGAACGTTCACTGGAGAATATGGTTAATTACGATTCGATACGGCTCTGCACCAACCGAAACTGTTCGCAAGGCGAAGGAGAAAGCGAACGGGCGAAGGAAGGTTTCTTGGAATACTACAACCACACGACACTGCAGTGGATACCGATCTGCGATCGACGGTTCACGGAGCGTAATGCTCAGGTTGTATGTCGTGAGCTGGGGTACGATCCGTTGGACGTATTCTTCGATCACGATCGACGAATCGAGTTCCACACGAACTCACTGACACGAATCTGGTCCTGGGTCGAACCAATGGAGTGTCATGGCGATGAGTTACGGCTTGAGGAATGTCCCGAACGCTTGAATGGACAACTTTACGGAAGACGACACGAATGTCAGTGGGATTCGGAGTTTGTGTTTATCAGCTGCAATGGAGAACCGGAGCGGCGGAACTACTGGGGAGGAGTGCGCTTTGCCAATCAAGACTTCGAAGCGAGCATGTACGAACATCGTCTACACGACAGCCTTACACATTCTACGGCACGGCCACTGGAAAGCGTAATGGACTTCGTACGCATACACCGCGCCGGAATGCTGCACGGTGAGAAGTCACCCGCAATTCAGACAATCGCCAAAAATCCCAGTATTAGTTCCGTGTCCATAAGAGACTGTGCGCATCACGGTGTGAATCTAATTTCACCAACGAATGCAATACATCTGAATCATTTGCAAATTTTGCGCAGTCTCGGGCAAGGCATTAACGCCATCTCGCTGACTGGAGAAGGACGGGAGAGCGATGAGTCGAGCTACAGTCCGTTAAAAGATCTCGATTTGCCGTACAATCTGTTCTCGCTGGTGGACATCTGCGACACCAACAAGGAGATCACACTAGAGGAGCGGGTGCTGGTGTACTACAAATATGACAATAATCCGGTCAACTGTGTGAAAATTTTCAAGAGTGCCTACCGTGTGAAACCACTCGGATTCCGCCTGTTGCAGTCCAATCTGTTCAACCACTCGAAGGAGTACGGCCGGCGAGATATGATACAGCTCATGGATGGAGATATTTACAACGTGTCAGCGCGCCTAATTGGAACGGTCGATGCTGATTCCGACAACCAGAAGCGACTGTTTCGAACGATCGAACCAGCGCTAAGCGTACGGCTGATTGCAAGCGGAGCACCGGCACGACACGGCTTCATCGCGGAAGTGGTTACCCTACCGATTTCGGCGATTGGATTTAGTAAGTAATGCGCTTAGTGGAGTAGTCCTTTTAATGGAAGCAGACAGGAGATATTAAGTCAACACCTTTGATTATTCTAGATCGAGATGCACAGCACAACATATCCAACACGGAGATACAGGGATGCGTTGGTGGAGCGCTACAGTACACTTCCGTCGGTGAAGTATCGCCCATACTGACACTGGAGCGAAACCGAATCTTGAACAATTGTCGCCAGCTATATGGAAACTTCTCCTCTTGCGAGTCAGCGATCAGAATCGACGTGCAGAATATGCAATCGTTACATTTCAGGGTACGTTCACCTTAAAGTCACTATCCCTCTGTCTCCTAACTATACTCATCGTCTAACTCTTTTTTTTGTAGAATAATCTGATCCAGTCCAATCAGGGTGGTATCTCGATTCGGGCAGATTCTCGAGGTTCGGCTACATCGTTGCGTGGCTGGATTCATCACAATCTCTTCACGCGTAACCGCAACAGGCCAGCGATCTACGTGGACGGACGCCAATCTTCCCCGTATCAGGAGGTAATCATACACAACAACTACATCACACAGAACGATGCCACCTTCCGGGATGTGGTTGTGTTGCGGCAGGTCGTTTCAAACTTCACCTACAACTATGTGCACCGGAACAAGGGTTTGCGGATAGTGCAGGTGTCTGGGTTCGATCGCGTGAGACTTCCAATTTATCAGACAACCACACACAACGGATTTTACGAGTAAGTCAGACGTGCAGCGAAACGTGACAGGACGATCGAATCCAATTAATCTGTACTTTTTCCAGCAACGTCGCGACGGATTGGGAAGGCCGCGCGACTATTGTCGCTGGAACGGCTGGACAGCATTATGTGGATAATATATTTGCCAATCCGGACAACGACTACGAAATCATAACCGTCAACCGATCGATGTAAGTATGCGGCTTGTAGACTGTAGAAAAAACATTAACCGACCACTAACAGTAGCTGAATGAATGAGAAGGAGTAGTAAGTAGTAGACGGGGGATACACAATGATAGGCGTTTTGACTTCCGTTACGACATTTGGCTTACATTGTGGAGTGTGTATATGTGTTATTGTTTCCAAATTTGCATGCTATTTTGATCGTTATTTACTTTTACTCCTTCCCATCTGTATCTTTCTGTAAAACCCAACTACTCCTGCAACTCCTCTCTGCGTAACCGTGGGCTGCTGAATGAATGCACAAAATTTATCACGCCCTGGCAGATTTGATTTCCAGTACTGGAATAGGTAGGTGCAGTTGTATTCACAATTTAAACGCAATCGGTGTTGGTTCGCTTACATTACAGCTCGCAGCTGGGTGGCTTTTGGTCAATCAATGAATAAATATATCCCTTACTTAATGGAGTTCCGTTTACTCTCCACAGCACCCTGGATGTGTGGAAGACGAAAATCGACGCCCGGCATAATTATTGGAGCTACAACGAAACGTTAGCGGTTAGCTCCCGTATACGCGATCGGTACGATGATCCGCAACTGCTGGAGGTATCCTTCCTGCCGCTGCACATGAACAATCTGACCGTGCTGGACGGGAAGTGCCCACCGGGATGGACGCTGCTAATCGATACCTGCTACATGTACGTCGGAGCACCGATGAGTTTCCGAGAGGCACGAGACTTTTGCCGTTCGGATAACGCCTCGCTGCCCTTCATTCACAGCGACTCGAACGCATTGTGGATGTTTATCGAGCAGCAGTCGCGCTACCTGCGGAACTACGAGCGTGTTTGGGTGCAGGATACCAACTACATCGATCGGTGTACGTCCTTCCTGTACCAGAACGTCGAGGTAGAGGAGTGTCACAATCGACATGCTTTCTTGTGTGAAATTGATCCTAAGGTGGGTTGAGAACTTCCTCTTAGTGTAACTTACCAAAAATGCAGTTAAGGTAATGAACTTATCGTTTTCAGGTCGAAATTGATCCACTCCATTGGACGGCAAGTTTCGAAGTGATCGCTATTATCGTCGCATTGGCGTTGGTCATTCTACTGATCTGCGTGGTGTGTGTTTGCTGGTGCCAGAAGTCACGATACCGACATGCGCAGCGATTGCAGCGACGCAATAGCATCCGCCAGAGCATGCGCAGTCTCAACAGCATTGATCCTCAAGGATCACTCCGAAGAAGAAATTATGTGAGTATCGCCATATCGTTTCGGTAACGGGTTTTTGGATGATGTTGTCAAGAGCTGCCCTGTGAACGCTAATTTGTTTCACACAACTTATTTATGCACACAAAATGGCAGCCAACAGCAGTTTAAAATATGTCGACAACGGTGTCGTAAGTTTTTGTGAGGGATTTTTGATTGTCTTATGGCTTGCTGTGTTTTGGCTTGGTTTTATGTTGGTGAATTGATCAATGTTTGGATGTTTTAGACTTTTTGCTTGTTCTTTGTCTGCTGGATTATCGAAGGAATGTATTGATTTTAATGCTCTATATCTGCTTGATCCTCGTTCCAGGCTATGTCACGATCGACGGACACGTTACGAACAGCTACAACGAACGATTACAAACGAATGGCCTCGAATGGTTCGATCGAGTCCGTGGACAAGAGTGTCCTCAGCACGGAAACCAGTTACGATGTTTACGATCAAAAACAGAAGCAACAGTACAATAACGAGTACGCTGAGCAGCTGAAGAGTCAGATCGGTTACAGCGAAAGCAATGGCGCACCTTCCGAGTACATTGCGAGTACAAACGGCGCAAGTCCGGCCAAGGCGAAAGTGTACGGTTTGCCTGAGTACACCAGCCACGGTGGAAGTATTGCGCTGGAGTTAGCATTCCGCAATGAAGGTTTCCGGGACACGTCCACCACGTACTCCGGTGTGACCCGTAACAATTCGCTTAGCACTGCCATCAACGAGGAATCACCGATCATACACGCACCGGGCGGAGAGGAAGAAATCGAAGAAACAGGCTCCGATTATTACGGTAACTCGAGCACACTGCCGATGCGCGTGCAGGATAAGCTTTCCTTCCTGAACGAGCTGAAACAACATCTGCCCGAGTACGAACCACCGACTCCGACTTCGGTTAGTCACAGCAGTTTCCAACCGCGTAATTCTCAAACCGAATCCCTGTCCGGTGTGTCCGGCGTCACATCGTACGCCATGCAGAGAAGTCCTCCGGCAAGACCTGCACCACCTCTGGGCCACGTGTACCAGCAACCGTCGATACAGGTACGGCGACCGGCACCACCCGAACCGGAGCAAATGCGTCGGCCCGATTCGTACATGAAGGCTGTGAAGAAGTACGCCACCCCCGGACGGGAACGGGAGTCCATACTGCCACCGCCACGATCTGACAGCCAACGGCCAAAGACGCTGTACGAGTCTTCCGGTGAGCAGCAGCCGGCTGTCTCTCCCATCATGGATCCCTCGCCGACGATGCAGTCGAGTACGATAAGCAACTATGCACGCTCGAAGTCGGAAGCGTTGCTGGAAACAAATTTTGACGGTACGGGCCCATCGCCGCCCATGCTAAGCGCCGACAGCCGCAGTTACTCGCAACCGCTCGAAACTGCAATGTGAGACAAGTGTTGATGAATGTTTTTTTTTAAATTATTAGTATAATTAGCAACGAGTCGTGCTTTCTATGTTTGTTTTGTAAACGAATTGTACAGCTATAGCTTTAAGCAAACGAACGATTTTAAAATAAGCGAACAAAACGATGGCCGAGTAAGGATAAAGCATCTACTAACGGGCACGAATGCGCTTTACACGAAAAGCTCGCAATCCGGTAACATTTGTACGGTTTGGCGATTTTCGCGGGGTGCTTTTCAGTTGAGCTTACGCGCGATTTCTCTCTCTCAGTAGGATAAAAAGCGGTTCTACTACATTACAGAAAAAAACAATCGTGATATGGGACGAATAGATTTTGGTTGGCCTTGCTTGTGAGCACACCGAAGAATCACAGTGGATGCATGGTGCCTTAACGTTTCATTCCACATAATGCTAGCTTTCGTTTGCCCCTTTGCCTAGTTTGGCGGTGGAGGGGTTAAGGTTAGGTTCCATGACCAATGAGAAATCATCCTTTTCGTAATGTTACGAGACGGCTTGTGTTAAAGGAGTATTTTTTTGATGAAAAATGATAAGCCGAGCTCTAGAACGTGTTTTTGTTAATAAAAGACAATCGACCGTACAGAGTAGCATATACGCATATGAAATAATTAGATAGATCGATTGGAGAAAAACGTTGTAGATGTTGTATTTGAGTTTTAAGTTTTACAACCTATCTGTTCGTGTTTAGCATAATGTAGACTAATCGTTCGATTTTACGTCCAGCGAAATAAAGAGGAACAAAAGGCAGTGCGTTGAAACAGTATAAAAGATTCTAAAAACGAACGTGTAAATTGTGTTTAAAATGAAAAGGGGCCGAACTTGGGTTGTATTTTCTTTGTATTTCTCCGTTTTTAGTGATGGACACCCTGTTGATCTGGACGCGATATTCCATTTAAAAAATACAACAAACCGCGAAATGCGAGCGGCAGATTACATTTCGCATACAAACTTAATCCGAATGAGTACAGGTGAAATGATGACCGGATATTGATGTGTGTCGCTTTCGCGTGTGAAGCGATGGTTTGCACAACCGCGCCGATCGTGCGACATCGAAAAACACTCCTTGAATTAGATCATCGAACTGGTTTCTATGGTGGTCGCGCCTTGGTTTTCCCGTGTGTTTAGGCATTTGGCCCGTGTCTCACGGCAGATGGAACTGGATCTCACAAGAATGGGCTGGTAATTTGTTTGCCAAACTGCGACTGGTGGAAGAGATTTCATCATCCGCCCGTTTTGTTTTTATTTTGCATTGTTTTTTTTTGTACACCAAATAAAGCTTCAAGGTCGACAACGTATGCAAAAATGTGTTTTGCTTGTCGTACAGTTTCTTCCTTGAGTAGAAAAAATATGTCCACCCCAAAAAAAAAATACCGGTGTGTAGTGCATCATTATTTTTAAATTCTGGTTTTCTCTCTCCACATTCCACTATGCAAATTTAGAGCTTCGTACACTACAATCGTATGCATTGATTAGCAAAAAACTAAATTAGCACAATGAAACGATTCTTCGCTAAAAAAAAAGCAAAATATTGTTGAATAAAGATGTGGGGAATAGCAAAACGGTGCGTAAGTTAAGTTTTTTTTTTTTGCACCTGTGTCTATTCTTTCTCATTTATCGAACCACAGCGTAAAACAGTGCTCTGTTCAACATGCGTAAACAAACCACCCGTGAAGTAATCGATTCGAGCTAAACTGATGCCTTATATTTAAACTTGTATCCACGTGTAAAGTTCGAAAAGAATTGGTGAGAAGAAAATTGCAATTGATTTTTCTGTTGATTTTCTCCATCTCCAATCACCTAACGAAAGTTGAACGATTACACGCATCTATAAGATACGATTATGATGAACACGTTAGAAAAGAGATCATTTCATACAATAAATTATCTCTCTTGGGGTAGGGTCGGGGCATAAAAAACAGGAATTACAGACATAGCTTCACATGAATTCCAATCAATCATGTTATGAAAGTAAATGGAATGCAATAGGTCAAGAGAAGCAGTTTAAGTTCCCATATTACCCCACAATAGAATCTTGCTAATGCGTTAAGCAATCGAAATTTTAATTCATGTCAATGCAAAATCGAACCCGAACCGTGAGTGATTTATCGATGCATTTGATATGCGATGACAACTTATTTATTTAGCTCCGTCGTATGTCTCTTAAATATTCAAACCATTCTGACAAACGGATCAACTACATCACCCCATCTCATGGTGGGCCTACCATGCCTCCCCTTTCCATGTGTATGACTAAAAACATACTTCACCGGCTGGTTTGTCCGGTGTAATTATAATGACGTTATCCACCTTAGCTTAGCAAGTACTATTCCCTGTACGATCATGAGTTCATCGTGCCACCGGCCATTGTAAGAGCTCATCTATTACATCAATCTATACGGAGGCAAACATCTGAGCGTCTTTCTCTAGAATGCGACTAAGACGGTTCGTTGAAACTGATAGTTTTAGAGTACCCGAAACCAATTATGCCTATATCATCAGAGTGTACCAGGATCTGGATCGTCTGGATAGAAGATTTACCGCAAAATTTTCACCCAATGTCCCTCGCTGGCGCTAGGATGAAGAATAAACAAGCTACCCGCAGACGTTTGGTGGTAGCAACCGCCCCTGAGATTTTTCCAACCACAAAGTTGAAAGATGTTGTAATTTTTATCACCTCATACCTTCCGCTAAACGATGTCAACGACCATTCTATGTTAAACACACCGGTTCTCGTCCGCCCCTCCGTTAGATGCATTGACTTACATATCAACCAGCGTTTGTTGTCGTCCAATTCCTATCAACCATCATACGTTAAGCCTAAAACCAACAATATAAATGAAACCACTAGTTGCGAGCATCGATCTAAACTAATGTAATGAACTTACCGCGAGTTAGCGTACAATTATCGTTGAGGAAATGGTCCATCCGTATCGTACGCATATGTAAACAAACCAAAATCACTTTGACGTTTCCTATTGTTCACGCAATCACACACACGCATGCAAACAGAGAGGCATTAGGTTTAGCACCGGCGGTTCAATTCTTATGCCATAGTTTCTCACCATTTTTATTCGCAACCAAAAATCTGCAAACTTTACTACACACTAATGCAAAAGCTCAAATGCGTGTGAATGTACCGAACACTGGAAAAATGCAAAATCGTACAACACGTACTAAATACAGTACGGATGGGGGAAAACCTTTTGCTAAGTCCAAATCCAAACGACTGTCCAACTGAGGAGACACCGTTACGGTAGTGTTTGTACTACGCACAAATACAGCCTCCCATCCCCAAATATACATAGCGGTGCGAAACCGTCCGGTACATAAGCATGCTCATAGCACACACAGCATAGCTCTTTTGCTTCGGATCGAGTTTCTCAGAATTTGTTGAATAGCAGAAGCGTGAGGAAGTGTCTGCCGTGTAGTAGCAGTGCGTGTTTCGTTTCGTTCCGTGAGAGGTGCGCTCGTGTGTGTTGTTTGTTGTGTTGTGAAAAGCCTACTTACCCTCAAACCACCCTCTTTCTTTTGTGTGTTCGCCTGCTATTGGTTCACGACACGCGAGAAGTCGGTCGAACGGTCAATGTTGGGTGAAATTAGCCGATGGTCAGGGAACGAATGGGAATGGAGGAGTCTCGGCGGATGGACGATCTAGTTTTCACGACTGTCATCTGGTAGCGAGCAAAAATGATTAGCGAACTCTTCTCAGAAAACATAAACCTGTCCACCCCCTATCACACGTAGCAGTGTTCTTCTGTTGCCCGCGGCAACAGCCAAACTTTTTGTTTACTGCTTCCTTCTCCAAGGCACCTGATACACCCTTCTAAAACGCACACCCCAAAACAAGTTCGATCCTGTTCGAAACCTGTTCTTTCGCCAGCGGTGGAATCGTTTGCCGAAGGCACTGAAAGCAGATTAGCTTTTGGCCGTCGTGTATTGAAATGGGTGATTTACGGCATCGAACAATTTAGAATGCGAACTTGTTGTGCGCTTATTCTAGTTGTCCCGCAAGAAGGTTTAACTCTGCACGACAAGAGTGCAATGGCCGTGACGGTGATGGCAGGATAGTGGACTAACAACAGCAGCAACATCACCATCTTCATCCCCCAACGTGGCGAGATTGCTTTGATTGGCTATGGGCAGTGTTGTTATTGTTGGCTACTGTTGCATTCTAGTCACTGAGAGTAAAGGGAGCGCACACACACGCACATGCGTTCAGACCGACGTGCAAGCATAGGAAGCGCATCGGATGAAACATTTTTGGGGCGAGTAGCGTGCGAGAGCTGTCAGATGCAATTGGGTGTAATCTGTGTATTTGGCGTTATCTTATCTCGTGCTCCCTCTACGTGCTTTCGAACAGTAAACCCAAACGCCCGTCAAGACACACTTAAATTAATCGTATTTACAGGTATTTGTGGGAATTTATGAGAAACTGCACGACGCCGGAAGCAATCGTGCTGGCATTCGGGTATTGCGTGTGCGCGGAAGGAAAATTATGTTGAGAAAGTCCAGATCCATTGTACTACCACTTCATGGCTTCCATTCCTACACGGCTCGCCTCATCCAACCCCGTTACCCACAAAACCCGAATGGTTCGTGTGCAACATGGAGCATATTTATCACGGGCTGCTGCGATGAGTGTGAGCCAGTGAACAGTGAGCAAAAATCTCCAAACCAATCTCGCACGGTGAGCAAAGCTTCTCACCTCCGTATCCTGCCTCTTTCTTGCAAGAAAAGCGCACACATTGTGGTAGGGTGTGTGTTTCCCTGTGTGCGTGTAAAGTCACCGCAGCGAGTGAAGAAAGGACACACACGGAGTCTGCGAGCTTTGCAATAAAATATGGTCGAAGTAGCAGTGTTTTGACGGCGCGGTGCTGGCTGCTTCTCGTGTGCGGATTTTTTGGCGCTTGGTCTACGGTGTCGGTTTAGTGCGTGTGAAGTTTTTTGGAGTTTTGTTGGGCTTTGCCGTAGGTTATGTTGCGATCGATTGAAGCAGCAAGCTGGAAAATGCTGACCACAAGATTCACGCGTGTAAAACTTTTTCGGACGAGTTGCATTTCCCTTTTCGTGGGGGTCGCGTGATAAGATAGTGCGGAACAACTCCAAATTGCAGTTGAACTCTGCATTGTGACGAATCGAGAAATTCACAGTGCGTTGTTTAGTGGATGATGTGAATCGGCAGTGAAAATGTTTGTTAGCATTTTCCCTACTGTCTGTGTGTTGGAAATTTATTTATTTGTGCTCATTTAAACGGCACCAACATTTACGGTCTCCGCGTCCCGTCGAGCTTCAATGCAAATCACAGTGAAATTCTCCATTTGCATAGTTATTTTATCAATAAAAACATAGTGATCCAGTCTTATGCGGTACATGAAGTAAATAGAATTTCATTTTCCTTGCGAAAAGTGACCAAAATTTTCGTATCGCTCAATGCAGAAAAGTGCAACGCCTGTCACACAGGGCCAGCCACTACAGAGCTCATCTTGGTGTAGGAAAATTGAAAAATCGATAACATTTTATTGCAACTTGCCTACTCTCCGCAGCGCGAAAGGCTCGGATAGGCCGGCTACAGGTATGCGAACGTGTGTAAGTGCGAACGAGAAGCACCGTACCACGTATCCGAAGCAGGAGAGCGCTACTTTTGTACCGAGTATCCTTTTTTGACCAAAAAGTGTATGGATTTGTGTGGGCGCTAGAACGGGAAGCTTGCTAGTAGTGTAAGGATCAAATGCGAGAAACAGAGATAGCGCGTGACAGAGAGAGAGAAAGAGCACGTAGTTTTTGAGAACGCAACCAACAGTTTGTTCTTCTCTTCCTTCCACACACCACACACACCAAAAACAAAAAAGTCCTACGTTGCTAATGGTGTTGCTAGTTGCTATTTTAGTGAAACGGAATTTTTGAATGTGTTTGAAAAGTCCTTTTCGTCCTTTGTTTGATTCATATTGCTTTGGTCGTTAAGGTTATGGAATAATATTTATGGAAGTGGGTGGGTGAATTCGTGGGGGTGCCTTTTTGGGGGTTAACGGTGACAGGACAGGGAATGCAGTCAGTATAACAATTTCCTTCCTTTTTTTCCTTCTGTTGGCAAAGAAAAACTTTCATTTTGAATGATTTTTCCACGATCCTGGTTTTTGGGAAAATTTTGGTTTATTATCCTTTTATAGTGAGATATTTTTCTTGACGATTTGTATTTAACGAACATCATTTTCGATCATGTTTTTGATATAATTTTTGTGTATTGTAGTGCATAGAAGTGAAGGCCAACAGCCCCGGTTCGGGAGTGAAGAGCAGCAGTAACCGTAGATGCAGCTTGTGCTCGAGTGTAGCCGTTAGAAGAGGTGGCTGACCAGAACGTAGAGTGATCTCCATCCTTGAAGTGTGTGTGTGTGATTTTTTTCAAATTTGCATGGGTGTGTTTGGTGTTGGCTTTGGTTGTTTTATGAGCCAAGCAATATCGTTTGATTATTAATTTCAATCAGGTGTTTGTGTAGCTGGAAATTATCCACCAAAAAAAAACATCCATCGCCCGTGTGTGATTAAAGTTGGCCGTGGAAAAGCAAGCGCACGGAGGTGGAAAGCGCACGGGAAAGTACGCCCAGCAGCAGCGAGAAGCATCGTGTTCGTGTCCGCCGGCGTAAGGAAGGACGGTCAAAGTGTATCTTCACCGTGCAGCAGGACATCAGCGGCCTCGACGTCGAGGAAGAAGACGTTGGCGGAGCAGGTGGTGGAAAGCGGGTCGGCGCGGTAGTAGGAGCGGACGGGAAGCGGCTGGTGGCGGTGGTGGCTGGAAGCGCAACACGGTCGAGGCGGCGGTGCAAGGTGGCGTCGGGGAAACCGGCAGCGAACCAAACTATGCTCAAGTATCTAACGCACAAGCTCCGCACACAATCAATCAACGATGAGAATCATGTCAATGAGAAGGTAAGTGAATACGTGAGCTGGTTGCAGTTGCTGGTCGGCTGGTTGCTGGTCGTTGCAGGCAATATGCACCTAGATGAATTGCATTGTGGTCATTTGTGGTAGTAACTTCGGATAAAGAGTTCCGGTAGAAATAAGTTTACTCCTCAATTGTAGATAAGGCCTGCTAAGGTCGTTGCCCCTAAAAGAAGTATTATTTTTGAATCGAACTAAAACAAGAACTTAAAGTTCTCAAAGTGAGCATTGAATAATTAAAAGGTAGAATCTGTTTGGAAAAGTAAAACATGCTTGTAGTAGTATTCTACTCTCGTTACCGGTTTCGAGGTTAGAAGACCATCGTCCTTATCCAGGACCTGCGGGTGTGTTTGTGTGCGTAAATTATGAGATGCATTTCTTCGACCAGCATGTAATGTCTCTCTCCATCGTACTCTCTTTTCACAAAGCGCCGGTAGCTTCAATTCTCACCGGTTGCTGCAACTAGGAAGGTTGCATAGTCCACATGTGCACACAGTCAACCTCTCAGCATACGTTAAACTTTATTGTGTTCTCTCTTTAGTAAATTCTGATGGCTATAGCAACCCGTGTTGTATTGCACAGGACATCTGAGTATGTAACCCAATATTGTGTAGATCTTGTGAGTCGGAGGAAATTCGTCGTAGTAATATAAAGATGGCGGTGTATTAGTAGCGGCTCCAGTTTTCACAAGGCAAGACCGGTCCAAAATCCCATCCGCATCCAACCTCTGTACGCATGACTGATTATCCGGCTACGAGTAAAAGTAGTCAAAAAAAAGGCAGAAAGGACTTCTTGAGGTTTTTGTGCTGTTAAAGAAGAAGAATACCAAGATTACTACTACTCCATTGCATTTTCTAATCTCGCTTTGGAATCGAATTAGTAATGGCCTAATTCATGTTGATATTTCAACAGTCAATCAGAAGAATGACATCTGTCAAACGTGACGTTTCTTAAAATTCTCACTTTTTACGGCTTCAATTTATGTAGTGTCCACGGAATAAGTCCCTATTCTGCGTAAAGAGAGCATGTAGTCCAGCTGAGATTAGAACCTAAACCGGAGCGTGTTGTTGAATTGTGTATTTTCGTCTTTGCTATTGTGCCGCTCGCAAGATCTTCAAATAGTTCGTATGAAATGTACTTGTCTGCATCCATGTATGTAACGTAACACCTTCCGTTATTATTGTTAATCAAATGGTCCTCATCAAAAATAATCTTTCTTCGAATTGTGCATAAAACACTATTTGCTTGATGAACTGTACCATATTTATGAATAAATTCCACTTAATTTGCCAGACAAACAATTCCATGTACCAACGCATTCAGGGCAACTTCAATAATCTACTTACTCTCTAAAAACATTTCTGGATAACCGTTTGTTTGTTCGCAAGTTCATTGAAATGTTTACTTGCAGGATGTTACATTCGCATCAGACACATGCTGGAGGACATTTTATGCAAACTAAACCGTTCGTGGAAAGCTATTGCAAACTCTCCTGCATATACTCCCTCGGGCCAGTAACCTTCGGTGCAAAAATAACACCTAGCCACCACCTACACATAGACATCGCTGCCATCGTGAATGCCATTGTTGGCCTCTCATTTTGTGTATTTTTTTGTTATGCTGGTATGGTGGTACACAAGGACGGGCCCGTCTAAGCTGGTGGGCTGTTGGTCGTCCTGGCTGGCTGTACATTACACAATGGGTGCGCGAGAATGGTTCGCAATGGAGAATCCTTGAAATCGGATACTCGCACACTACTTCCCACTTTGCCAATCGTTTCCTCGTAATGCTACCGTGCAGGGTGCGTGTGCTCTAGTCGATCGAATCGGTGCCTTTTTTCACTGCCTTCGCATACTGCTGATGTAACAAAAATGGTCTCCGAGTGAGTTACTTTGTCCTTTGTGTGCGAATGATGGAGCCTATATTTTATGCGGTGCGTGTACGGAGAATACCGCTCCACTTGGCCGATGATGAGTGAAAGTTGCGAAGCTTTGTGAAGCGTTTCATTCAAACCGCGTTACGCGATGCTGGTACGCGCGGAGGTCTACACCGATACGCGCATGACCCTGCTAGAGTAAGGACACACCGACTATAACCGAAGCAAGGAGTAGCGAAAAAAAAAAAATAGCTCACATATAGAAACAGGATCATTGCTCCGATAGTAGGAAGAGCGAAACTACGACTACTACTGACGAAGGTTCCTCGCGTTCTGCCATCCGCTGTCGCGTCCTGCACATCTGCTTAGCTGCTAACAACCTCGGGGACAACGGCAAGGATCACTTTTGCAACAATATTGTCGGCCCTCCAGTTGGTATTGGTGCGGAATTGAGTTATTGAGTCGTGGAGTTTCCTGAGCGAGAATGAATCATTCTTCTTCTCTCTTTATCTCTCTGCTGTATCCATCTATCTCTCGCTCTCTCTTGCTATCTCTCTCTTTCTCTCACACTTTTTCCGTGGTGTGGGGTCGTTACAGCCACCCCACCGGTATCGAGTCCTGCCTTCCGGGAAATGGAATCGCCCCCGTAAAAGCAATTTCTGTAACAAAGGACACTCGCTAGGAGCAAGCATGAGTTCCGTGCGTGTCCTTCGCGGGTGCTTTACGCCGAAGGGTGCCGTATTTCGGCACGCGGGAGCTTTAAGCTCGCGTGCACACAACCACGAATGTGAGTGACTTGTTTAAGGTGAGCCGACAAAGTCACTGACCACTCACAGGTCCTTTTTCAGCTTGTTGGTGTGAGGATTGGGGCACCCCAGTTTGCCGGTGAGTGACCGATAAAAATGTTGAATGAGCAAGGACAAACGGACGAGCGTAGAGAAAGCTGTGCATACAGACGAAGGAAAAGAAAATAAAACAGAAACACGGCTAAGCGTACGGGAATGAGAGCTTGTATCTTGGCGTATCTCTCGTGTTTCGACGCTGCGAGGTTCGTGTAAATGGTTGGAGCAGCATACCAGAACCGAAAGAGATAGCACGTGGACGAATGAGGAAAACGCGAACAAGTAACGATGGGGAGGGGGGGGAAGGATGCGGCGGTACGTTTTGGGGCAATTGACGACAATGATTTGGGGTTCGTCCTTCCAGTATGGTCCGGACCGTTGCATCGCGCAAGCCATTCGGTAACGTCGGAAGAGCAAACCTTGATGCGAACGCTTTATAAAAGCCCATCAACCTCGGCACACCAACTCCACGGTGTTTGTGGTTTTTGCCTGGGCATTGGTAGCCTTCCTGCCCGTGCAGAATCTGCTGCAGAAATTTGCAACGGCCCGCGGTTGGCACCGTTTGCCGGGCGAAACACCCCCAATTCGGGGGTGAAAAAGCCAATCCGAGCATAACGTCGGCTGGGAGAAGTGGGACGTAGAACGCAACGCAGCGGCAGCGCGAGAAATCCGGTTGGCAAAGAACCACACCAAGGGGTTTTGTTGTATCGTATCGATGGCATCAACTCGGCACGGAATGGTGAGCCCCATCGTTCCGTGGGCTCGCGTACACACATCGTCAGTAGTGTGCCGAGAACTCGTGCAGTGCGGTGTGCTGTAGAAATCTTGCTCGAAGCAACTTTGCGACTCGCGGCCGAACAAATACCGGTGCAAGTGTACTCCTCGTGCCACCATTTAGGCTAACTTGATCACACTGAATTCCTATTCTAGTGCCTTTTACCGAGTGCGTGGGTGTTTCTGTGAAGGTACCCCAATCTCCTTCTCCACCGCTAGGAGGATGTCCCCGATCGATCCCTTTTTCCGATAGCCTGACATCCTCCGAAAAACCCCCAACGCTGCACTCCAAGTGGTGTACCGGTCGTGGCAGTCGTCCAGTTGGTGAGTGCTGATCGAAAGCGAAAGTGTCAAATCCGTCGAGAGATACGCAGGAGATTCGGCACAGGAACCCGCACCAACTGGAGAGCTAGAGAGCGAACAAGAAAGGAAAAAAATAACTGGTGAATCAAGAACGGAGGTTGGTGAGCGAAAACGAGAACGAGCGATACGCGGTTTCCATCAAAAGGGCCGTAGGTTTCTGGGAAGTCCGTCACCGAATCCGTCACCGTGCCTAAACGCCATTAGTAGTAGTAGCAGCAGTAGCAGCAGCAGCAGGGTCGATTCGTAAGGGAAATACCGTGCCCAGGACATTCGATTACTGGTTCGGACCAGTGCCGGAGAAAGCTTCCACTTTTCCACACGAAGTTTCGTGCGTGGGCCCTTCGGGAAGGGGTGGACTGTACGTACGTAATATGTACCGTGTGGTCCACGGAGTGTCAGCTGTGAGTTTGCTAATAATGTGTGCAGCCCCATCCTAAGTGGACGTTCTAAACGCACGTAGGTGTGCGGATGTGTGTGAGTGTGTGTATCTACTTAAGGATGACTTTGTAGGGATTCGTAAGGATCGGCCATTCAGCGGTATAGAAAACCCGCTAACAGCTACGTTTGGGGTTGGATAGTAGGACAAAGAAAAAACCCCCGAGAGGACAGATAGAGAACACCAGAACCGACCGTCTCAGTGTTTGTGTGTCCTCTCCGTGTATGTGTGTCGGTGTGTATGTGTGCTTGGAGTAGAGGAAAATCAAGAGCGTGCGAACTGAGCGAAGGGAGAACGTACTCTAGCATTCTTTGTTGTGTTTGCCGAAGGTGACTTTGGAAGTGTCAAGTACGAGTACTCGTATGTGTGCCTCCGTGTCTACATAGTGTCATTCCAGCACATACCGGTGTTTTTTTTTTCTTGGTTTAATTTTTGCTTCACTTTCCTGTTCCGTTTCAACCCGCGCACCACCCGGCAAGTGCTACGACTGGCACTGGCATCAGCAAGCAAGTCAGTAGCAAAATGCCAGGCTTGTTTCCATCGAGCGTAGTAAGTACAATGGTTCAATCGTTTTTTCCCGGATTTTCCATTTTCCTTCCCTGGGCTGGAGCAAAGTGCCTCGTAGCGGTGCCCTTGAAAACTCGTGTGCAAATCTAATCAACGGCAGCGACCCGTCATCAGCATGCCACACTATCCTTCTTGCCGAGGGTGTGCACGCGCGTGCACGTGTGTGTGTGTGTGTGTGTGCTTCAGAAGTTTAATGTAACTTCTCTTCCCCGGTCAGGATCTTGAGATGCTTCCCCAGATAAGCGGAGATCCCAAAACCGTTCTTGGGGCCCATTATTTCTCGACAGTGACATTTCCAGAGCGAATCCTTCCGTCACTCCGCAAAGGGGCCCGAGCCTGATAACCTCGGGCCACTATAACACACCTGGGAAAGGATGTGTGAGAGTGAGGTATCGCCTCGTATCGCCTTCGTCAATGTCAGTTACCACGGCAAATCAGTGGGCAGGAGTGAGCATCAAGCTCGTAATTTAATGCCTTCCCCAAAAGAAGAAGACTCCGGCATGACATATTCTAGACAACTTCTTGGTCGAAAGCATGTACGGTAATTGGGCATTAGTTGAAGCGATTGGTGTAACCTGCGACTTTTTCCCCAAAAGTCCACTTCCCAGTATCGATCATGACTCTGATGTCGCCACTAAACCGATGGGTTGCTAATGCTCATTCAGCTTCAGGTTCTGCGTAGTGACCTTGTGAGCAAAATCCCGAACCTAAGTACACCAAGTGTCTTATGCGGGACAGTTGGATCTCGTTTGATCACTCGCGGCCTGCTGGTGTGGAATTATTTTTTCCACGAACCTATCTCTCTTTCTCTCTGTCTCCCTCTCTCGCTCTATCTCTTCGAACCTGTCTGCCTTACCGATCCCTGCTTGCTGCCGCAGCATCATCAGCATCTGGTGAAACGTAATTTTACCACCCGCCCGCGAATCACGACCCTTCGGAGAAGGTGGGAAGATAAGGGTCGCCGTGTGTGCACCATCCACCAATGGTGTACAAAACGAACGAGAGTGTGTACGGTTTTCCATCCGTTCAATCTGATGCTCTTGAACACGTACAAGCCCCACGGTGCGCTCTTGTCCCTGGCCCTGGCCAACGAAGACACCGCGAGAACTCCGGGAATAGGATGTAAGAAAAGGATCTTTTGCGACCCGGAGCCACCCGGAGCAACCCGGAGCAGCCGTCGGGTAGTCGTGGCCATCGTCGGGTGCCGCAAGACGTTCTCGTGTGTCGAATATTTGGTACGAAAGAGAAATTCGAGATTGCCATTTCCGCACAATCATCGGGTGGCCCCCTCCCCCTGCTGATGGTGGGATGCGCCGGAGCGAAAGAGAGATACAGCAGCAGAGCGTGATTCACGGCTGGAGCATTGATCTGGCGGGCGAGTTTGGCGGAGGCGATGGGTTTCGGATGGGCTGGCATGCCCGCTTTTCCTTTGGCCTTTCCACCATCGCGCGAGCGTAGCGTAGAGTAAGAAGCGTAGCGTAAAGCGTATACAACACGAACCGAACGCGCAAGAAGGTTCGAAAGGGAACAACCTCTCCAGGAGACTTCAAAGTCATCCCACTATACTATGCATACATACATACACACACATACACACCCGGTTGTTGGGTTCGGGTTCTCGTGTTCGGCTGCTGCTGCTGCTGCGCTTTGCGCATACTACGCGATGGCGTAGAAAATGTTATTTCAGCATTAGACGACCCTCCGGGAAGGCGAACATTGTAGGGTGCAGCGAAAGGAGGTGTGGAAAGGTGTGGAAGAAGTGGTGTTGTTTTTTTTTTATTTACAACCAACACTCACGTCCTTCCCGTCCCTCTTCCCCGGGGTGGTTGCCCCGTTGCGTGGCTCCCATTTCATTCACGGGCCACTCCAGCCGTAATGCTCTAGTTCCGTGGAGCGTAGTTTTTCCTTTTTATGAATCGACCGTGTTGTGGCCGCTCACCACTACTGGAAAATTTGGAACCTCTTGGTACGCTCACGTTCTCTCTCTCTCTCTCTCTCTCTCTCTCTCTCTCTCTCTCTCTCTCTCTCTCTCTTGTTGGCTGTCTCTCTTTTCAATCGACGCATCTTGCCAAGGTTGGAATGGCCTTTTCTTGCAAGACGTTACGTTTTCTTCGCATCGCAAGCCACGGTCGGTTCTCCAACGATGGGTAGTAATGGACTCTGCAGAACATTTTATTCTCCGCTCCCTTTTTAGGGTGGGTGATCTTTGCAAACTTTTCTAAGCTTTTTCGTGAATAGGGCTTTTGTTAGTTTATCACACAAAGTGCTTCATTTAGACGACGCCAGCAGGATATTGAGAGGTTTCTCACTATGTCTGGTGAAATCGTAACCATTTACACTGCCTTGCACACCTTGGAAGGTGGTAAGGTGTTCACGTACTTACAAGCTGTACAAATATCGTAGTTTCCGCTTCTTAAACTATTTTGTAAGAGAGTCGCTCTGGTATCCTGTCAGAACAGGAAAAAGAAAGATACAGCGGTACACTCCAATGATGTCTATGGTATTGACTTACAGAAGTTGATTCGTTTGGTCTTTTCAAGTCATCGATGATCTTTCCAAATCCCACATTGGACAGAGTGTCGTTTTGTTAGTTCTCCAAGTAGGTATTTCGAGTTTGCTCTCGAAAATTATCTTGCCACGAACGAATATCCGATCTAGAAGATCTTCAATTCAAGATCTTCGATATATTCGACCAGAGTTCGTCCCAAAGTAGAGAGAGAGAGAGAGAGAGTAAGATTTAACAACTATAAGAGATGTAGAACTACGTAATATACGATCTTACCATAAGAAAGCGCTTCTAGCAAGTAATATTGCACCTGATTCATGTAAATAAACCGTACGGCATTAATCTTCAGGGTCTCACACAAACGATAATTAACTTCCGTGTCACGGTAATAAGAATCTGTATCCTTTTTTTCGCCGAACATCACAATCCTCAAAATTAATCACGACGCTGCAGTTAAGCTGTCGGCAGTAGAGCTTCATTACCTCGCCCAGACTGTCATTTCCCGAAGCCAAATATCGCAGCGGCAGTGTTACACACACACACACCCTTGAAGGTGGAAGGCGGACAAGTTTTCATCTGCCGGTAACATGCACACCCATGCCAGTTTCCTAATCTCAGCCTCATTCTTTCCGTGCTTCCTGTTACACGTTCGGTTCATTTTCTCTCGGTGTGGCATGTCAGACGACATTTAAGCTAATCCTTGTTGGAGTAATATTAGGAAAACGGGATAATCCTCCGCCCTTTTTTTTTGGGGGGCTGGGTACAGTACGGTGAGCTTAACGGTCATCGCAGTAACGCTACCAGCCATGAATATGTCCTGTAACCGAGGGAGAAAGAGAGAGAGTCCCACGCCTTGGTAAAACGGGAACTAGGAAGAAAGCCAAGCAGACCAAAAAAAAATCGGGCACAAAATTTAGCTTCACTCGTGATTACCGTACCGTGAATGTCACGGGTTTTTGGAGTTTTTAGATGGGTGTGGGCTACCGTTTTTTTCCGCCCTTTCACTTGCCTATGTACTCTCTAGAGCCGTAGCGGTGTGTTTTTTTTTTGGTTCTCACTCGCTGTTACTGCTACTCTTTGAAACATAATCGTTTATTGCCACCCACCGGTTCGATGCTACCAACGGTCAGCATTATTGGCAAACTGCCCCAAACCTGCATCCCATGGGCTCGTGGGCCACGTGGAGCACGCTTCGCTTGGCCGAAGGAAGAGCACCCAAGTGCGAAAGGATGGGATCGATTTTTGTCGCCCTTGAAAGCCTCGAGTGGGTGAGAGAGGAGAGAGCGGCACGCATAGAAGGTGCTGTGTAACGGTCCGATTTGAAGGAGAACATAAAATAGGAATCCATCGTGGTTTTTTTTTTTCTCAAACACGAGCAAGCAAAAAAAAAAAAAGATATGAAGGCCCTTTACGGTCACAGGGCCGGAAGGCAAAAGCTGTGTGCTGGAAGCTGGAAATTTGATCGTGTTTCGATCGAGGGCAAACCGGACCCCAAGGAGCAAAAAAGTGGCAAGTTCATAAGAGCGTGAGCCTGACGTAAAGGATACTTACCGCTGCCTGTCGGTGGGTATATTTAGGGCATCGATTTTGGGGATGAGAGAGGGTGGGCTTTTTTTTTGTCGGTGTTCTGTTTTTGTTTGTAAGCGACATCAAGCCTATCTTTTAGTACGGTTAATTAATTTTAATAACCGACCTTTTTTTCCAGTGGCCATTCGTTAGGCAACACTGGGCTTGCGATAGGCAGGGGTTTGCCGGTTTTTCCCCCGCCCATGGCCGGTGTGTTCACAAAATTCGCGTTCGATAAAATTGCTTTGATGTGTAACACGATGAGGGCGAGTCGATGCTTTTGAAGAAGTTTGTAATAAAAAGCGCACTATTGATTATTACGCCGAATGTAATTAATGATGCCCCGCCGGGGGGGGTTTTTGGGTGGTCAGCTCCGTGACTGATCTCGGCTATAGATCGCTCAAAACACTGTGCCGCTTGAAATGTGTAGTGTGGTTTAAATTTAAACTGCCTGAGCGTGTAAACCAGCGGTAATTGGAAACGAATGTCATACAGTTAACGAGCAAATAAATTGTGTTCAATATTTTTCACCCATTCGTCATGCACGGCAAAAAAGAAAAGATCTGCCGGTGGTGGGTACGTGTTACCAAAATCTCCATCTTGATCTTGAGTCGCAGCAACAAAAACAAAACAAAAAAAACACGAAGCAATTTATGAAGCGCTTCCCAGTTTATGTATTGGTGGTGATGTGTTTTTGTGATGTGCTTGTTCTTAAATGAACATTCAATGTAGTATGAAGAATTGCTTCGTGAATGCATAAAATATGCGCGCATGCATTTTCGGTTGACAGAAGTAGTAAGAACAATTGGGCAAAAACACACGGCTCGACTTGGCCGTACGGAACTTAATGCAGTTTTCTGACGCTCGTTTGCTGTTTTTTTTTTTGTTGTTGGGGTCCCTCCGGAATGTGTTGTGTAGTTTGGCTGGGAAGGTAATAAATTTCGCCAGTTCACCCCAATGGTAATGGCTCACCGATTCTTTCTCTCGCTCTCTCTCTCTCTCTCTCTCTCTCTCTCTCTCTCTCTCTCTCTCTCTCTCTCTCTCTCTCTCTTTCTTTGGGGAGGTTTTTTTCCAGTTGGAGGTTACACACACCCCAAGCACAGTGATCAGGTGGCGTGAAAGGGATGCCCGAAACCGGATCGAAAACAATTTTGGGCAACACAGAATTGCACTGTCCAGAATTTTTCGGCCGGGGGGAGGGAAACAAGCTTTTCACGATTTTCTTGTTGCTTTTTGGTTTTTAATACTCTCCCTCTACTGGCGCAGCCCTTGGCTGGACAGCATTCGATTGTAACCATCGAACCTGAACGTGCTGTTGGTGTGCTGGAAGGTACACGGCTTTTTAGGACTTGCGATTAAGTGCCCGACAATCCATCGCAGATACGCGCAATGAGCAATGGAGCAGGAGACGGCGATGCTCGGATGAGGGTGGTGGGCATACAAGGGGAATAAATCCCCGACAACATCCCACCGGGCCGAACGTTTGCGTACTGAAGGACGAAGAAAGGTTAAACCGAAGCTCAATCAAATCAAAACGCTAAAGCGACTTCTTCCGTTGTTGGGGTGTTTCCTCACGAGAACCTGGAAGATGAAGGTGTGCTGCCCTTTAGGGATCCGCCCTACGTACTCGCTTCGGCAAGTGTGTGCAATTTTCTTTCCACCATTTCCTTTCATGTTTTGCTTTCGAGGACAACGCGCGACACTCTAACGGCAAGAGGTGGAAACACGCCGGGGCTACGGTTACTACGAGACACAGGAACCGGTTACGCTGAGCTTGGCTCCAATAATTCTCGTACTTTTGCCTTTCCAGCAATAAGCTGCAGGGAAGGGTGGTATGTCTGGTTGTGGCTTTACACCGATCGGTTGCAGCACCACTAGATGCACGGATCTAATTGCGACCAAGTATTACTGATTGGGTGAGTTTTCCACCCCCCCCCCCGCAGTAAGAAGTGTGCATCAAGGAGAACCCAGGGGTGTGTACGTCAGTATCTGAAGGACTTTTTACAACTAGCTCCGTTCCTTCTGCTAGGCCCGGGGAGGTCAACTTCACAATCTTCGTCCCATAATCGGTTTTGGCTCATTTCCCTCAAACCACTCCGTACGGGGTAGGGCTTACCGGTATGCCCATACGCGGGCGGTGAAGTTTGCGTGTACATACATAATCGTGACCAAGCGCGCACTCTACGCGACTAACCTCGAAACAACATCAGGTCTTCTCCCCCTCGCCCCCCGGACTATAACGAGCAAGCTCTCGGCAAGCTCACCGGGAACGTTCAATTGTCGAACGAGTTAAACCAGAAAATCAACCCAAACCTCCTCCCGTACGTGTGGCCACCATCCCACACCACCCAGGCGGTGTCACCGGTCGTCGGCTCAGCTGCTGCCGTACGGCTCGTCTGGCTGTCGCACCGAATGCGAATATCTTTTGCGTCACGACCGTGTGTGCAAAACAGCACAGCACCAGCAAGAAAAAGAACCAACCACCGACAATAACGAAAAAATATGCGATACTCTTGGGGGAGATGGGAAGGAATGGGAGGCATTCTGTTCGTACAAGATATCCTTCTTGTCCACCGGCTTCTGGTCCCTTTTCCCTTCTCGTACGGAGTGGGGGATATCTAACCGCGTACACGAAGGGAGTCAAGAATAGGATCGGTTCTGGGGTTTTTGGTAGCTTCAAGTTTTTCAAAACCCCGAAGAAGTTTCGAAGGGCTCTGGGAGATTGAGTTCATGATTTATGCGTTTTACACCGGGCTTCTCGCCGTTCTTTCGCCGTACCCCGTTTTGGGGTCGCACGACGTATCTGTGTGTGTGTGTGTGCATCCTTGTGGATGTATGCATGTGAAGCCAGAGCTATTATTTCTTCTTGCTTTAGGTTTTGTTTGGTCCGTAATGTATGTTGCCTCCGTACGGCCGTCAATTGGCAATGCCTTCTACACACGGGGTTGCACACGGGGTTCTCCCCGTTTCGGAGAGTTCTTTTGCTCCGGTCCGGTTTTCTTGCGCTCTCGGGCGGCCGGTTACGACCCAACCCAAACCGATGCAACCTCCCGCTTGGTTGGAGACCCACCCTCACAAGCAACGATACCGTACCACCCGGGCGAAACCGTGTTGCTCGCAGGGATTTAGGTTGTACGAGGTA
This sequence comes from Anopheles moucheti, assembly GCF_943734755.1. NCBI lineage: Eukaryota > Metazoa > Arthropoda > Insecta > Diptera > Culicidae > Anopheles > Anopheles moucheti. The sequence continues at coordinate 29,261,638 of NC_069141.1, forward strand.
GGTCGATTTAGTAGCAGGTCGATCGAGTTCGGTTGGGACGGGTCGTTTTGCTGGAGGTTGTACATTGTACCAGTATAAACAGCTCACCGGAGAGACAGCAGCGACAACATCCCGCAAGCTAACACGGTGTGTAGTGATCAACAGTGGTTCTAGAATCGGCTACTGTCGCATGTTCTATTCGAACTAGCTAGCGAAGGGAAAGATTGCTGTCCAAAAGGAAGGTGATATCGGTGGGTATTGTTTTCAATCTTGTTTAAATAACAAAACCGACACTGGATCAGTTTCCAGCACTGGGGGCGTTTAAAACCGGTACAGCGACAACTTTACAGCTACTGTCGAGGACGCTGTTTCTGACCCATTTTGGGTAAAAAAATGTCTGAAATTGATATTATTTCATCAATTTATTTATTCTTTCCTCAAGGCTCGTTAACCACTGAGTTAGTAAATAGTCGAAGATCACTTGTTTTGATTTTGAGGTTTTCTTAATAAATCCTTCTTGAATGCCACGATTTTCCCAATCCTTTGTGTTACTAGATTATTAGCTGTCCATTTGTATATAACATCAAGGAAAATGGAAAATTTCAGACCAAGATTTCTTTATGGCAAGAAAGGAATAGTAGGAGAAGTTCCAATAAGTGCGATGACCAATTCGACCAAAAGGCACGGAAGCAGTTAGTTTGTATTACTTGCGGTGTCGTGCGGAGTTCCAACCTTATCTGGTGGATGACGATCGTAGATATCAGCTGCACATCTTTGGCTTTCGGCCAATCGGCACTGGCTGTTGTGTCACGTTTCTCTTTCCTGCCCAGTTCTTACGATTTGTGACTTGTAAATTTGGATATCACCGTCCAGAATCACCGCATCTGTCTCTCTGTGTGCGTCACGTTTAATAATATTCCGAATTTTCAATTCCATTTCGTCGATCATGGCAGTTGGTTCATGCATAGTGAAATATGGTCGCAAGTTTCTCGTCAATGAATGATGCATTGGCAAACATGCCGAGTTTATTACCCGGTCCCCCCGTGGGCACACACACACACACGGGAGGTTTGATCACGTACGTGCCCGGTTGTCCGGTTATAGTTGAAAAAACCGGTGGTGCTCTCGTGTTTGATCACGATGAATAAATGTAAGGTGACCTTACACTCCACCCTGTGGGTCCTGTGTGTGCGTAATGCATGCAGACGGTTTGGATTTTTAACTAACAAATGCGCGTGACCGGTGTTAAGATCGTTTTCCCCTTGATAGCAATCCCGTGATCTGACCGATGTGTTGTGTGAGGGAATGCTGGTTGAATAAATTTATCTTTTGGCAATGCTTGTTCGGGTTTTCGTTTGTGAAGATAATTTTGCTACCATTTAGAATTTCTTCGGAACAAACACAATTGGGGATTGTTTAGGTCGTTAGGAACGGTTGAAGGAAAGTTTGGTTTCATTAATTATCAAAGAAAATATATTATTTTCCCATTACTGTAGTAACCATAATGAAATACTAAGCACCTAAAATTGCACATTTCTCTAATATTGAACGTCCCTCTTCGTGGTTTTATGTCGTCATTTTGTAGTAAAGCAATTCGATACTTGTTATGATGCAGAATTAATCGCTGCATCTCTTCCCCAGATCTCGTGATTGACATTGAATACTAATAGATGGTTTGAGCGCCATCTGGTATAAATTGGCGCAAACTGGCAGATCAGATGCTTTATCAGATGCTATCATTTCCTTGGTTTTTATTATACTTTAACGTTTAATTTGAAGCTTTTTAAAACAAAATCAAAAATAAAACTTGACGGTAGCTGATAAAAATGATAATTTTATTTGTCCAACCACTGCTGAGCCCATTTAAAACACATTAAACACGTCTTCACGTGCCCGCGAAAAAGCTCGATCGGAATTAATATCTTATCGCTTGCTATGATTTATTAATGAACATAAGCAACAGCTAGCGAGTGATTATAACAATCACTCGATTGGTGAGCTCGAATGGAAAGCAAAACCCCCAATCCCGATACGATAAAGAACACAGCGTGCCAAACGTTTTGCGAGAGTTCGATAGTGATGCTTCACACACTTCCCATAAAAGCTGACGCAACAATGCGCAACATGTGCTCGAAATGTGTTTCACGCATGTTCGTTCGAACGGTTGTGTATTTTATTTGGTGCCGGCCGTGTATACCGCGTTGCCCATTTTGTGCTAAGATTATGCGAGCGCGAGTGTATGTTACACGCTGCTGAATGGCTGAAAAGTAATTAGAGGAAATCGCAAACATTTCACAAAACACAAGCAGTGCCGTAGCAGCGGTAGCAATTCTACGCGGGCTTGATTGATAAGTTGATGAGAATTCGTAAGGTGAAAGAGCTCTCAAAATCAGGGGTAAAACAAGGTATCCACACTACACCCAACTACTGTGTTTCGTCTGAATGAATTTGATGTCTGCAGCAGGAAGAGGTGATCGTGTGGTGGTAAAGGAGAAAAATATTTACACTATAAAGTGCAAACGGAGCAAATCAGGGATCAAATTCAATTCCTATTGGTGATCGATTCCGTTGTGTTTACCTTTTTTGGTTATGTTGTGGATCCGAAGCGAAGGACCAGCCACGGATGGCACGGATTGAAGAGCGTTGCGATCCGACTATCATTATGGAGATCGTGTGTGGAGCGATCGAGAGTGAATCGGACCGAGCGTGTGGATATGGAAGAACAGATTTTCAAGAGGAACACACTGAGAAGCATGGCACACACATCGACTGCAGCATGAGAATGAAGTGGGGAATTAATTACCGTTTTAAAAAATCGTAACATTAACAATGCAAGACATGAACGCACATGGAAGGAAATGTCAGGTTTTGGGGAATGTGTGCTCCCGCGCGTGTGTGTGTGTGGAAAAGTAGAAATGGATGAATGGGGATAAAATGAGTGGGCAAAATCACAACACAAAGAGCAGAACGAAAGAACGAACCCCGAGCAAAGACCACAGCAGAGTGATGTAGCGAGAAACCCTTATGTCGCTCCTGCACGAGACGAGAATGATGCAAAGTGAATACAACACAACAACTTATCATCACTTAGACGAGGTTTCGTACGGCATCGCGATGGGATTCCACGTGCGACGCAAACCGTTGCGCCGTTGCTATTTGTGAAGCCCGGCGGTGGTGTGGAAGTGGTATGTTTATTTCTTTACTTTACACTTCACAGACGATCAAATGCCGGTCGAACGCGCACACAGCACACGGGAAAGATTGTTTGCCGGGTGGAGAGATACCTTCGATGTACTGTGTACATCACCAGCACTCGCTCGCTATGCCATACCGGGTGGGGGGGTAGGCCCACTGGGAAATGGTTAGCTCTCGGTATGGTAGAAACTTGTTCTTCACGTCGTTTTCGGTAATTTCTCTGCAAGAGTAGGGAGGGAGCGGACCAGCGGACAGCACATTACAGTGTGTGACAGTTGAATAGATGTGACAAACGGGCATGACTCTTGCCGAAGACTCCGTTGGTCGGAACCCGTTTTTTAAGTCTCTCCGGTCCCCACCGGGGCAGCCCTTTGATATCGTTGCACTATCGAGGTTCTGGCAATCGGGAATCGTCGCTGACACGAGAAAGCATCGTTAGAGAGTAAATCCATCACCTTTCTTACCGGTGGTCCCGCCTGGTCCACCCCGGCATGGGGGCATGTGGGGTGCATTTGATTAGCTGTGCATTGCACTTTCTGGTGGGGTTGGTGGGGTGCACGGAGAAGATGAAGGAGAAGTAGAAGGAGAAGATGAACGATGGAAGTGCGTGATGCATCATCGTTAGGCGATACACATCAGAACGAAAACGGTTGGGCACTGCAGGGCGAAATGCATTGTGCAATAATGCAATTGTGAATGCAATTCAATTGACGTGCGGCCGCCATGCTGTGGAGGGAGAGAAGCGACGAGTTTGAAGTATGAAACAGAGGGAACAGAGCGAAAGTACAAGAATGGTACAATGAATGAAGTCTGAAAAAAAAAATGCACCAAACACAATTGGCCGCGCGCCGTACATGATGTTGCTGAGAGTTGTTTCTCGGTTTTTGTTGCACAAATTGTTGCTTTACGTTAAATGGTTTTAAGGTAACGCAAAAGGTTGCACGATCGCGTAAAAGTTTAATTAATAAAAGGACAAATATTTAACAAACACCGCCGGTCCATTTTGGGTTACATGGCTACTGTCTGGCACATAGGGTGCGGTGCGCATGGTACAGCTGTTTTGTCCACGCTCGCTCACTCTGTTTACTCCATCGTCATGTAACATAATTACCTGTCAGATGCCAGCATACATTCCCCTCGTTTCCCGCCCCATCCTCATCCGCACACGGTGCATGATCCGCAACGGTTTACAATTCGTGCCCGATTGCGTGAGCGTTGATCGTTCTCGGCACATCGACGGAAAAGATTCGTGCCAAGAGCGGTAGTCGTAGTAGAAGCAGTAGTTAGTAATAGTAGCTAAAGCAAGGCATGCAAAAAGAGGAGACGAGAAGCAGCAAGCAGAATCGTAGCATTCCGATCAAATGACTATAATACACACGGATCCACCGGGAGACATCGGGAGTGCGAGAGGAAGACTATGGGCAGGGTGGTGGGATGACGTCTCTGTCTTGCTGCATAATGATGGTCCGCGGGTTTTCCCTTTTGCACTCACACCCCCTTTTGCATCCTTGGACTATCGTTCTTTTGCTTCGCTTTTTGATCATATACGTTCTGCGTGGCGATCATAATATCGGTCGATAAAAGTGGACCGACATGGCGGCGCGTAAATAAATTGCGTTCATTTTAGCAAGCGGTCTGCCAATTCCAACCCCTTACCCCCCTCTTTAAGTGGGTGGAAGGGAGTGGTGCTTTGTTTGGTGGTAGCGAACCGATCTACCAGTGCCCCAGCATCAAGAACCATCGAACGTTACAATGGGTGGGACCACTCCCAGCGAAAACCTCCCACTCCCCTGGTCCGTTGTCTATTGTTGTTTCTCTCTCCGGTTTACATCCTGGAGCGATTTGGAGTTTTGCTGGGATGGTGTGGTAGTTTTATGCACCGACAACAGCAAACAAACACACATAAACGCAACCAACAAGAAAAAAGAGTAAGAATTGTGGTAAAAGTTGGCTTGCTAGTTTCGCCCGGTTTTGTCCTGCACCACCATGCCCCATGGTCACGGTATGTTGCGCGAGAAAAATGACCGAATTTCACGTAAGCAGTCAAAGAAGCCCTATTGTTTAAGTGTGCCCGGTGTGTAACGAACACGGAAATGTGGAACATGCTCACATTACTACCCAGGGCTTACAGATCTCTCGCCCACCCCAAAGGGTTAGTCTGTGCCAAAACGCGCATTAACCTTGACCTCTCTGGGTACTTGGGGGCATGTGAACTGTCGCTAAAAACATTAAACTACTTCGTGAAAGGCATTCCTATCAGTTCCGTTGTTTTTGGTTTCAGTTTTGTGGATTCAAAATGGAGCAATGTTTCTTTGTTTTCACCGTTACACAATGAAACCTGTCCTTGAAAAGGTACGTTCAATTATTACCAAGCAGTGGTGATAAAAGTGGCAGTTAAAATGTTTTTTTTTGTGTCTCGATGGTTTGTATTTCTGTTTTTTTTTTCGTTTCATCTACATATGACAAGTGTTGAAAGTATCGCCGTTTAAGTTGTAATTCCTCTTTACATTGCACAAGTTTACAGTTACCTACCTTCCGTACCTTGTTTTATTGTTTGTTGATAATTTTAATGAGAATTTTGCCATGGTTTTTTTTAATTTGTACATTAAAACTGAAAATTGCTCTTAAAATTGATTTGAAAATTGAAAAATTTAAGTTTAATTGTTAATGATATAAATATATAATAATATAAATAGATTATATAAACATTAAAATCAAAACTTATACCCTTTAGGAAAAAGTATAATACTACAACAGAAATACAGAATTTTATAAAACAGGATATGTTAAACTTACGAAACTAATACAATTTTTAATGCAAATATCAGATAATAACAAATACATAATAAACTGGTGAAAAACAATAAAATACGAAGATAAAATGAAAAGGAAAAATGAAACATAAAATTGATAAACAATAAACGTAAATGAAAGGAAAAAAGGATAACTAAATAAGCAAATAATTAAAGCTAACTGAACTTATTTTAAAATAAAAACATTTAATGAAAATTCAATCTATAAAAATTAAATTGCGTAATAAGTAATAAAACTTGTGTTTAAAGTAATGGGTATATGGAATTTTTATAGCAATTTTACGAACAAGAACAGCACATGCAATCTCGCTGTGGCAAAGTAACATCAAAACTATCCATTAATAACTGGTTTATGGAAAGCATTTGCGCGCTGCTTACGGTGTCCCATGTCATAAGCAAGCTTAAACGGTAGCACCGTCATGTTACACCTGGTGCGAGAGAAGAGAGAGAAAAGAAAAGGAAATAGTAATTTACAGTTGACATTGTTAAAATATCAACCAAGCACAAATAAAGCGTACCTGCACAGACATTCATCTTCGTCGTGGAAAAGCAACCGGCATTACTTTAATGCTCGCTCGTATACCTTCCGTAAGCCCCGTCACCCACCCTACCATTGCCATTGTGTCGTTCTGATCGTGCCTCACACTGCCTTATGGTCGTAGTCGTCGAATGGACGTCATTCGTGCTTTTTTTGGAAGCACGTCGTGGCTGAAAAGCGGGGGTAAGGTAAGGTGATATAAATGGGTGGGTAAGTTTGCAAAAATAAAAAAAAATAAAATGGTCGGCTTGGGGGTAAGAAGGAAGGGGATGAGGGGGTGACGCAATCCGGGACTTCTACAAACGGTTGCCTCCCACTAGAAACGTGAGCCAAGCGAGCCGCACCTTTCGGATGCTGTGTTACTGCAGTGTGTGCGAGTGAGCGCGATTGCGATTACAACAACGAACAGATGATTGTGTTTTCGGATTGTGTGTGTGTGCTAATATTCTTGCTTCTATCTTACCAGTTTGATCAGTTTTTTTGTTATAAGGGTAAGAGGGTTAAGTTTCATAGTGAACCGGTAAGACATGGTTGTAGAGGGTTTTGCAAGTCCGTAGTAAGGGTTGTAGTAGTATAGGAACCGGAGAAGTTGTCGCGTTGCTACAGACCGGGTTGGCACGGGTGTAACACTTGCGGCGCGAAGTGCAATCCCTTCGACTCGTAAGCATCGACGTGTTCCGTTCTTCTGGAGAGAACGCCGCCGCCGCCTAAGATGAATGGTTAGAATGTTACGAGGTGGTGGGACGATGGCCAAACCCCATGGTGGAAGCGCGAGAAGCGGTCCCGAGTCACGAGCGAAAGGAAGGTGAAATAGAAGTCACTTGAAAGCAGGAAAGGTCCCGGTTCACGATGACGCTGTTGGGGTTGGGGGCGATTTGTTCGGAGGGGGTGGTCGAAGTGGGTAATGGAGTATTAGGTGAAAATGGTGAATAGAAGGAAACACAAAGCGACAGTTCGCCTTCTGTACGTGGTTGCCTGTTCGTGTTTGAAGCGTTTGTACGTGGTAAGCGAAATTACGCGAAACGCGAAGAGAACACCGCGAACGAACTGGTTCTTGCAAAATAAAATAAAAAAAACCGTCACGAGAGCCAACCTTGCCATTTTTTTTTTGGTGCTGTTGTTGTTACTCCCAACACTTTTATTTGGTATTTCTTCTTCGCCTCCTATCCGCGGGAAAATCGTCGATCGTCGTGTGTTTTTTTTTTTCGAAGACATTTTGGAACACGAACGAGAACCGGTCCGCGGCGCGGAGTACTTGGTCGGTTGCGGCTTCGAAAAACGAAGCGTCTACCCGGTCCCGGTCCCTTAAGTAAATAAACTGGCGAAGCTCAAAATGAAATATAAATACGAGTAATATAATGTATTCTGCACCGCATCGGGAATGATAGTCAAACACTTAGCACTGGAATGTGTAATCGGTTATACCTTGCCGGAGGGTTTCTTCTTGGGGTAAGATCACTCCTAACGCTTTGCCTACTCGATCCACAGCACCTTGCTACGGGTGTTGTGTGTCCGGCAATGCTCATCTTTGTAAATGGATATTCATATCGTTCCATCGTTGCCATTTGCGACGTTGTTGGTGTGTTTGCGGTGAGGAGTTCCGGAGGCTTGGCTTATTCTGAGGTTCTTCTGAGGAATTCTCTTCCGGCCAGCGCATCACGAAGAAAGTGAGTCGGGAAAGAAAGGAACTCTCGTCTAAAAATCAGATTTTCCGAAGACTGACTTAGTTTAACAAGTTAAATACTTTAAGAGAGATTGAGAATATTGTAAGGTGAGAATACTTCCCAAGCACAATAACTCTCCTTTTTCTGCTTGGAGTAATATCAAAACATTACTGGACTTACCACAATCATATGACCTTGGTTATGGGAAAATCCACTAAGGTGAGATTCGATCCATGGAGAAAGAGCCGGGAAGTAAAGTGCATCAATATAATTCCGCTTTTCCCGATGAGAATAAGTTGCTTCACAATGTAAGGCGCCGTCCTAAAACAACAGCCCCACAGTTGCAACGCTGATTGAAGCTAATGTTGTTAGGGCGAAATATTACACCGTTCATGATTAAAATTGTTCTGGCAGCACTCCAAACAGGCGAATGGAACATTTGCCACCCCACTATGCAGCAGTTAAAGTAAGGCCTCCTTACTGTGTGTTTCAACCACACTATCCACCCATCCGAGGCGCCATTACTACCTTCCTTAGCCGTTTCAGGCGTTCAGGACACAGCAGCTAACACACGCTCTCTTTTTCTCTCCTTTTTCCACCGCCACCAGATTGACGGTCACGACTCAGGCACCGAGTCGGACGGTGACCTGGAGCAGGAAGACGACCTGATACAGGAGCACGAGATGGAGCTAAGTAAGTAGTTGTACCGTTTTTATCATTGTGTATTTTTTCGGTTTTCTTCCTTCGTTTCTCTTCCTTTTTTCGTTTGTTCGTTTCGTGTCCCTACCCGATGGAGGGGGGGGGGGGGGCACTCGTCGTTCTTCTTACCCCCCCCACCACCAGGGACGCATTCCAGCATGCAGGGCAGCATCAAACTTTTTGGCCGGTTTAAGTTGCTTCAGTTTTACGACGACTGCAACGTTTTGTCGTAGCGCCGGTTCGTTTACTGTAAGGAGAAAGCGTACACGGGCCACTGACGTTGCCTGCCTGGTGGTGGGTTGTCGAGCGCGCCGTTTGTTGCTCCACACCGCGGCTTGGCGCGAGTTGTCCTTTGGCGTAACTTTTGCCGGCATTTTTATGGCACGTGCTTGGGAATACAATTTCGGGCCGGCGGGATGTAATAAGGAGCATGAATTGTATGTGCTTTTCCATAAAGGCACTATTTTGCAATGATGGGGGAGTTGTAGTCTTGAGGAACGAAGCAATAGATGGAAAGAAAAAAAACGAAATGAAATACGTCATTTTGAAGTTTATGTATCAAACACCAAACTAAGGTGAAAATTCACGGGAAAAATGAGGAAAAAATTATCATATTTTTGATGGTGTTTTTTCGTGAGTCGTGATTCTCAAATGAGAACGAGAATATCTATGTGATTAGAATGGATTTATTTGACATCTGCATCTACATTCGCTCCCATCCGTTTACGATGTGCTGAAGGAAGTATGCTAACAGAACTATTTTGATAGCATAAGACGTGACATTGCCTAAATTAAGAAGAATTGGAGCGATTAACGTGCCGCTAATAGAGGTAGTGATTTAGAATGATTTTTGTATCCGATACAATCCTGTATTGAGGATCATTTCATTGCTTTTTAACAGAAAAGGGTGCTAATTTTATAACGGCGCGTTATGCCATACTAATGTGGTCAACAATCGTTAGAGCATGTCGAGTGCTGAAATCACGTCAATGGTGCGATTTCATGCATTAAATGATTTTGTAACGCATTGTGATAATGAATTTGGCAACTGATTTGAAATATCTTTCAATCGATGAGGCAACTGTTCTGTGTGCTTGATCTTCTCAACTTACAACGATCGAAGTCGATTGATTCAGATAACACGCTTCAGAATATTCAAATCGTTTAAATTGCTGACTGAAAGGGAAACACAATGGTGACGTTTTGGAGGTTCGTAATATAACGCTACAGTTGCATCTGTATCAGCTGTGTCGAATAGAACGGAGAGGGAGACACCACACCCCACATACGGGAATCGTCAAGGCGCCGCTGCGCCGTCGAAAATTGAAGTAGCAAACATTTTCGCCATGATAGAACAAATAAACCCCCCCAGAAAAAAAGAAGATACTGCAGTAACTTAACTAAAGCGCCGAACGGAACGAACGAACCATCAACGCGTGGCGTATGAATTAAGCCACTTTTAAGCCAGCTCATAACGGCGAGAGAGCTGTTTTTGTTTTTTGCTCCACCACCATTAAATAACCCCCGTTCCGCGGGTTCGTAAGAGGAAGGAAAAAGGAAATTTAGCTGAATTGAAAGAAATAGATATTATTTGCTACCATTTGCAGTTATTTTTAATGGTCAACCGCTGTGTTGGTATTGTGTCGCGCTTGCGGGTGCCTTAATGGACTGGTTTCCATCAACTTGCCGACCGTGGGCAAATATCGGCACCAGTAGTAGTAGTAGCAGTAGTATGTGAAATTGGAGTCGTTCAAATTTCTACGACCCTGCAGTGGGGTAATGTTCTGTAGCAGCTGATATTTAGTGGGCCATGCATTGTGCGTTCGTTTGCAGAAAAAGTGATTAAACTGCGAACTGCAGGGTACGCGTATAGATCGCTGTCTATGGTCCAGTGGTCGACAGGCTTTGTGAGTAAAATGAAAGTTCATATTTACTTAAGAAGTTTTTTTATTCTTAAAGTTAAATTTCACGAACTTGTAATGATTGAATTAAACGACAAAAATGATTCTTATATAATGACCGACTTTTCAATCATTTAATAAATTTTTTGTGGCTTTAATTTTCACCCCAAATTCGGAATTCTTAAGTGTTTTAAATTTTTGCTAGAATAATAATTAAAGTTAGAATTCCGGTCAGCTAACCAGAATATAAATGATTAGTTTATTAAGACCTTTTTTGTTTTGCTGACCATTTGGCATTGTTTAACAATAAAAACTACTTTTCATAGGATTTGACAGAAATGTAATACAGTCAAAGTTGAATAAAGTTATCAATAATGTTGCACCAGAATATTTGAGGAAAAAACGTCCAAGAATGTACCGACATTTGTTGCAAATTTACACCCCTCCACCAAAGTTACCAAAGGTGAACCGTGATCAATAAACACAGCTCCTTCGATTGCTGACCACTGCCACAGCAAAACAAGCGCCATCCGCACCCAACTCCACCCATCAGAACGTGCAGAATAAGCGGGTGTTTGGTCTTGTGACATTGAAAGTGGGTGACGGTCGTTACAGAAAGATCGGATAGTCCCACCCAGTATGCACGGCCAGTCGCTGTTTATGTACGGTTTGGCTGCAATTTGGCAATTTAAATTAATAAACCCGGGAGAGCAGAACATGCAGACGCATATGTTGCGGTTTTGTCCTTCTGTACTTACGCCACAACGGGTCGATGTAAATTTGAGAGCTGCTTTTGTGTTCTTACTTTCGGGGTCCGGTCTTGTCACAGGCCGGGTATCATGCAGCTTCCGTAAGCTTTTTCTCACATTTAATTCTTTTTCTCCCCTTCAAATAAGCTCTAACCCAATGCAACTTGAAGCTACACCGCTACATATTATTTGCTATTTTGCGTTGCGCAAAGTTGTTGACGTTTGGCAAAACTTTTCTGCAATTGCTTCTCCACTTCTCGGCCAATTTGGATGGGTCTGAAAATTATTAACCTACTCCCGGCGTGCCGCTCCCTGCTGCTTCACGAACTGTCAACCCGGACTGTCCTAGCGGCGCCTCCATAAACAAACTCATCTTGGCGTAATTGTTGCTAATGGTTGGGCGAAACAATTTGTGCACCGCTTTTGTGGAGCCCTCCGCCATACGCCCAAGCGCTGGCCCGGTTCCGGCAAAGGCGTGTGCGGTTCGCAACGGAAGCGTGAAAATTGCACTGGTGGTGAATGTTTCACAGAATCTTCAGTTGGCCAGCTGTCCGGATGTATTTGACATTCAGCGGGAAATCTCTCTCCCCGGGGCTCAGAGCCTGTTCTGGGGTTTCGCCATCGGTGGATTCCCTGCCCGGAACTACGGGAGCCCGGAGGGCGCCACCGGGTCGAGTGAGTTTGAAGTTGATTTGCTGCAATTAAAGCAAACGTCCAAAGCACTCGCACCTAGACACTCTGTGCGTCTGACGATATTTTACTCGGTTGGCCCGGTTGGGTATGGGGCATGATTACAGTAGCACTAAGCCGGGTTTCGCAGTCTTGCGAATCTTGTAGAAAGGAAATAGCCAAGGATGTTGGACAGAACAGGATAACTTCTTCGAAAAGTCACCATTTTTCGTCACGAGCCTTCGGGTTGTCACCAGGCTGCCATCTTAGGGAGCCATTTTGCTTCTCGTTATCGTTGTTGTTCTTGCGCTCGGACTCCTTTCAACCAAGGCCAAAAAAAAAAAAAGAAATGCGTAGCGATTCGTAATTAAGATTTGTGTACGGTTTTGTGGAGAGTGGTCGGTGTTGCTCCCATTGAGGGGATGGTTTGGTCCAGAACAGAAGATTCCGTCCATTCCCAAGTTGCAAGGAGCGAGCGAGCATTGGAGTGAGTGTTATCATTTGCCGGAGCGCTTTGCGCTGGTTACGGTTAGCAAAGCGGCACCATGTTTTCATCGCCCATCGCCACGATCGTTTTTCCTGGTGGATGGTGGAAAATAAACTACAGAGACGGCCACCCCGTCGTCGGAGTCCGGCCACTGCCGTAGCGCAGTGGCGCACAATTTGTTTAGGTCTTTTTCTTTTCGCCCTTCTACTCGTCCTCCCTACTTCCTCAGTGTGCGTTTTCTGTTGCTTGCAAAAGGTGTTTGAAGGAATGCTATAACCCCCACAAAACAACGAAGTAAAGGAAGGTTGCGTTGTGGTGGAGGGCACGGGAAACAGATGGGAGAGGTTTCGCATTCTTTTGACTGTGAAATAACTCCCTTTAATTATGATATATTTTCCTCTTTACGGTTGCGAAGGTGTTCCAAGAAAATAATCCTTTTCCATCTCCACCAGCCACCACCAGCAAACGGGAAAGGTACACGGTCGTTTTGGTGCTGCTAACAGTGTAAAAGGAAGAAATAACAACGCGTTTTGTTGTGCGAAGGTGATGGCAAAGCGGAGGAGAAAGCGGCGTGGTGGGGAGAGTGTCGAGAAGGTAGCACCGTCGGAAATGGATTTTTCATTGTAGCAGAACAAATGGGTTGTGTGGCTGTATTTTATACCAGCAGCAGTAAAAGCCTTTTGTACCGGTTGGACCTGTGCTGAGCAGCAGCAGCAGCAGCCAGCAGTATAAGAAGAAAGCCGCCCACCATGGGAAGAAGGAAAAGCGAGTGCTTCTACTTTCTTTTAATTTGTCATCTCTGAAGTATCCGTTTTGAATTGTGATCCCTTTTAGTTAGTGCCGCACACCCGCACCTATGCGTCAATGCTCCTCCGATCGGTGCGTAGCTCACCCCTCCTCCAAATGCGATTCGCTGTGTATTTGGCGGTGTGTGTCGGTTAGCAATCTCCTCGGAATCCAGCCGAGCAGAAACGCAACACCAGGTTCTACGAGTATTACTAAAGACAGTTTGGTTCTGTATAAACCATTATATGGCCCTTTGTTTTACAGCACTCACTTGCACTGGCTGGGGGCCGCTTTTTGGGGTGCGAATGAAGGCGGGGGCAGCCGGGTGGCAAGCGAATGGAAGCGAATGATTCGCTCTCTTTGGTGCTCGGTAATGATTCTCGTGCCGTTTTGAAATGTCGACCCGGCAGGTCGGAACCTTGAAAGGACATTCCAAGGACGAACGAGAAACCGACGAATTGCTGCTCACCTTCCCACCCCGGGGAAGGACGAAAACGGATGACCTAAACCTCGAGCCCCGAACGCAAAAAAGGGTTCAAATCATATCATTAGGCCAAGGGCGGGGGTTTTTGCTGGGTGTTGGGAGTCCGGCCACCCTTTTCGGTTGGTTTGAAAGCGAGTGGAGCGAACGGCAAAGGAAACCGTATTTTTGGGGTGAGAAAGGAGTAGGAGTTGGGGGTGATTTGCTATTATGGTTCCATAATCCGCAATGCAATATAGTTGGAATTAATGGGCACCGGGGTTAGTAGAGCCGGCGTTTCGCAAATCGCATCTCATTTTTATTACATTTTATGATCCCCGTACCACGCTGCCACTGCATTTCTCGGCGATGGTTCACGTCTTTTTAACGATCTCGTGCTATGCATGATCGTTCTAGGGGTGGGTGGGAACAACAACAAAAAACAGAACGAAAGGAAATAAAACAACTTTATCCTTCCGTCGTTGCAAAAGCATGAAGACGTTTGATGTGAGGTAATGATCGATATGGGGGATGGGGAAATAATAACCCGTGGTGTAGTGTATTACCACGAATTTAAATACGAATACGAAAATGATGAATGATCACGATAATCATCTCGAATGCGGCGAACGTCTTCTCAGCATCATTCATTGAACGTTTAGGTTGTGGGTCACACTCACACACAGCGGGAAGTACATACTCCGCCTGTGATCGTGTACTTGGCCCACGGCTCTCTGCGGCTACCATTTCGGTTTACCATTTCACTTTGGTTTGTTTTTGGGCCTTAAACATTCCTTCACGCGTCCAAGCATTGGTTAGGAATTTTCGTTCTTTAGTCACGACTGCGAAATGTTTCACCTATGCCTAATGCACTGTCGTGTGTGCGGGGCTAGTGATTGAATGGGAGGATTGAACCGATTTAGTAGTAGTAGCAGCAGCAGCAACAGCAGTCGGATATTATTAGAACCGACCGACGGGGAAAAGCACGCAACGGTTGGGGTGGGTTTAGGGTGCAATTTGGTGTGTGCTTTCTTTCGTCTCTTTTTGCACACGATGTGCGTGATGTAACACGCATATTCGGTGCGTTGCTCGCTATTCGATCGAAGAATGTTTTCGCTGATGTTTGCTGCAACCATTGTGGCCTCGCAACACAAAGGGATGAATGTTCTCCAAGGCGTTAAAATTAAACAAGTTCTGTTCAAAAGGCTTTAGGGCCAGTTACTTTCATTCGATCGTAAGCATTTATTATGATAAGTTTAAAATAACGCTTTCATATTCTGGCTCCGTTTGATAATATCTGATTAAATTGATTATTTCATTCGATATTATTATTGTAAATGATTTGCTTTTTCTAACCTTCTGTGTATTGTTCTTGTTTACGTTTCGGATTTTTTTTTTATTTCACTTCCATTTGGTTTACCAAGTTTCAAGTTTTACTTGCTGTTTAGTTTGGATTTATTGCATATGTTTTTTTTTTATCTATTTTGTGTTATTTATACATTTTCTTTTATTGTTTACATTTTTCATTTATTGTGTCTTCTTGCTTCATGATTGAATAGTTCTTCTTATTTTCCTTTTTTATTTTTGATGTTTAAATGTTACTTTATTGATTACGATAAATATTTCATATAATTTGTTTATTCTCTTAAAATTATGTTTATTCCTCTTTATTTATTCTATTATTAACGCTAATGACGTTCTAATGAATGTTTACCCAAGAACACCATTATCGAAAGTTGTTATCGAATAAATTCGAGAAGCTGCACGCGCAACTGTACGATGAACTTTGGCATGTATGTTCAGCAAGCGTAATAGCACGCGAGTTCCTTTCCTCTCAAGGTGCTCTCGCTGTAGGGCAAGCGTAAGCGAAGAAAACCCGAGTAGAAACGCGCATTTACGCTAAGAAAAACACTACAATTTCTCTGACGTACGTCTCCCGCGCCCCTCCCCTGCCACGCCGGCCCACATCGGGACCGCGTCCACTGTTGGGCGGTGTGTAATGGCGTACGATCGTAAATGGCACTCATTTTGGGGTTTGTGTTGCCCTTTTTTTTATGCAATTTATTTTACTATGTTGTTGTTTTTTTTTTGCTCCATTGCAAAACGGCACAGTATCCCCCTATAGTAGCCAAGGGGTGAGCGATGTTTTCTCGCGTAGAAGTCGGCCACTCTCGGTATAGCGCGCCCCATGAGTGCCCGAGTGCCGTGTGGTCCCCGTGTAGTCGTAGCCGTGTTAGATGCCAACGGCAGGCAAAGTTCATTGATAGTAGTGGCCGGTTATGAGAGTTGGATCGTTTGCAGGGACATAGTGGGCGGGTCGGGTGGGGGTGGATGGTTGTGATACAATCTACGCTCTTTACCGCGAATCGTGAGAGTGTGGTGCAGCGAGAGTAAAGCGTCTAAGCAAACTACTCTTTATGCATGAGCGTCGTTTGCAACCGTTTCGGGGTGGCTTCGGGGGACCGGTCGGTTGGGGAGTCGGTCGCGGAAGGGACAAGCCTGCCATGGGTGGGATGACGTAAGGGGTGCGCCGGTTGGGAGGGTGGTTTGCGATATCGTAAAATTCCTCTGTGCTCGTAGCACGGTCGCGAACGGGGCGCATGCGTCCGCTCGTTCATTCACATTTCTCCACCGGCTTTTTAGGTAGGTTCGGTACGTTGGATATATGCTGTGCTGGCTGCGATGAGTGTATCATCGTAGGGCCATTACGATGAAATGCTATGCGCAAGCGTGTGCCTCAACAGAGAGGAGCGGTGTTTTTTTGCGTGCGTTTGTAGGAAAAAGAAGCGAAACAAGGAGAAGGGAGGAAGGGGGGAGGAGGGAGGACAGTTATAGGGATGCCCAAAAAACCCCTCTGCCAGCTTTACACGGCGGGCAAAGCAATCGCGTACAGCACAATGCCATCCATCGTCGAAATCAATTTTGGTTTCTTTTTTTTGCAAAACTGTATTCACTTCTCTCTCTCGCTCTCTGTCGGAACGTACTTCTCTCGGTTGCATGGAATGGGAAGCTGCTTTTGTTGGTATTTCGCGTAATATCGTAAACACATTCCTTAAGGTTTAGTTGTACAAAAGCGCAAAAAAGAGGAAAGGAGAGCAAGAAAGAGAGACTACGAAATAGCAAAAAAAAAAAAAAAACAATACGAAAGGCAAGGAAAAAAGGTCAAACAAACGATTGCTGCTCGCGTACATCGTATACCAACGTCTCGCGATGAGCAAGCACTTCTCTATTATGCTCCAACGATGCGCAATCGGGAAAAACGAACGGAAAACGGGCCCCCGTAGCTGGCAAGCTAGAGGAAAACGGGATGGAAAACAGATTCCCGGTTCCACCCCTCAGGGCTAACCCGCTTGGGGGCTAACCTTCAAAACTGATCCTTCCGGCAATGACTCCCGGGGCCCATTGCGCTCTGGATGGCTATGGAACAGAATTCTTTTTTTTTTGTTCACCCCCCCTTTCGCGGTGTTTGGCAAAGCGTCATTGGAATACAGTCTTCTCCCGTTTAGCAAGAAATACACAAACTTTATGTTGTGCCTCTGTATGTGTGTGTGTATATGTGTGACGTTTATCTAAAAATAGAACTGATTTTCCGGGATCCCGTGGCAAAGACTTGGGACACACTGGGCTCTCTTGCTGTGTGAGATTCCCATTTTTTTTATCGGTGACGGTTTTGTTTGCCTTCGGTTCACTGCCCCCGCCTCCAACGGGATCAGATAAATGAACATTACGGTGCAATGAAGAGATACTCTTTAGCATGGGGTGGCCACTGTGTATCCTTTTCGACCTTCCACTTTTTCCCACTTTTCACCTGTCGCTATCATTACTGGTTAACATAAATATTTTTGTGTTGGTTTTTATCTTACGACTGAACTGGTTAGCGTTGTTTTAGAATCGTTATGCTAATATTTCGACCGAACTGTTTTCAATCTTATCTATTATCATTCCTTACGAGCTGTTACGAGCATATCGAGCCCTTTGGGGGGGATTAAACTTGAGATACCAGGCGCCTCCATCGAATCCTTTTGCAAGATTTTATTTTTTCGTGTAAGGAAAAAAAATGGAAGGATCGTATTATAATATCAATTAATGTCATTCATGGTACACCCAAAATTTGTTTCAAGCTTAACTTATTGCGTAAAAAATTATCGTTTAATTTACGGATGAAAGCTTGCCATTAAAATCCTTCTACCGTTCGATGGAGGCGCCTGGTTTCGTGTAGTTTAACTTTTTTTCAGACCCACACACACACACACACATTGGAATTAATTGAATAATGCAAATTGAGCATGTAAAAAACACACAGATAAACGAGTAAACAACCGAGTGGAAATACAGGGCAAAATTGTTTAAAGAAAAGTCTTTGATCGATGAAATTGAAGCGCAACTAAGCGGCTAATATTTATTACGAATAATTACATTATGGCCTGTCTTGCATATCGAACCCGGCCCGGCTGCCTGGTGCGGTACGGTTTGTTGTGCGCATTGCTTTCTTCCAGAAATGCACTCGACGTTTTCCTAGCTTCGAGGCGCGGATGAAAGCATTATTTCTCGCCGTTCGCTTTTAGTGGTGAAGCACGGTGACTAAATTATTCAATTAACATCAATTATATGCTTTCGCCCGTTTCGCGTTAGTTGACTTTTATCGTCGCTCGCCGTTTGTGAGCCGATGTGCATTTTTGTTTGTTCGGGCCACCCACCCCACGAGCCGGTGGCCGTTTGTTGTTGAGGATCCTTTGGTGAACCAATTGCACAACAGGACGTGTCGTGTACCGGTCTACAGCTGGAATGAAATTTTATTTTCCACCGCCTTTTATCACTGGCAAACAACACTCATACACACACACACATACAGTCGGGTAGTTCCACTTTGATCTTGCCGTGCTGCACAACCATGCACGGCGGCAGCCATGCTGCTGGTCATGGTCGTGAAGTCCGGTTTCCGTGTGCTGTATATGTGCACCGTTGCACCGTTGTGCGGATGGGGGTATGGGAAACTGTTCCGAAATGGACATTTGCCATTGCATAATTAAAAGAAGCTGTTGTTAAATTCATGATTAGGGTGGGGATTTTCCATGGGTGTTAGAAGACCACCACCACGGCACGGAGCTGGAAGGAACAAAAAATCACTTTACGTGCTGTATATTTCTTTCTCTATTTGTTTAAGGAATGATTTGAAGTTTAACTTCTTATCATATCCCCAAGCAGATATGGAACGGAATCTGGGGTAGATTTTATTCTAGCCATCCAATCGATTACTTTCCCAAAGTTCGGAGTTAGGCCTCCACGAAGCAACAACGACGAAGTACATGCGGCAGGCCCCTGTCACCTTCATGCTGAACGTCTTCTGGTCAAGGACTTAACCGAAAGTTAATTAAATTTCCGCCAACTCACTAACACCATTAAGCTGCACCATTGTAGCCGGGAATGTGAGTGTGTGAGTGTGAATGTGTTTTTTTTTTCGCTCCTTTTTCGACAAACACCACTTCCGAAAGCATCCAACATTTCGATAACAGTTTCCGTCGATATTGCCTGGGTGGAAATCGCTTCTCATTCGTGGTATCGCTTCTGTTGCGAAACTTTACTCAAGTTGTTATTTCTTACATATCTGTGTTTGTGTGTGTATGTGTCTGTGTGTATATATATGTGAAGGTTTGACTTAAACCAAATGGAGAATGGAAAATCTCCAACACAGAACTAAGCTCCGATGTGCGCTGATTGGTGCCGAAATTTGATGGAAAAGGCTTTACCGCCCGAGCTGTTGATCCGCAGTGATGCGTTTGGAAGTTGCTTTTATGAAAAAACGAAATCTTTCACTTCGAGAAATTTCCATGAGCTTCTTGTCCCTTTTTTTCCCCCCATCCCCAAAATGGGAAAAGCTCTTAGAATGCCGGTGACCGAACGGTTCGCAACACAGCGACACAATGACTGTGTAACATTTTGCATCCATTTCGGTGTGTCCGGCATGGCGCACAGGCAGTAAAAACTTTTTATGGTTAAATTTTTATCGCTCTGGCACAACACACACACCCACCACTGTTCCCCCAAAACTTCCCGTAACCGCTGCCCCGAAAAGACTGCGGTGGGAAAGTAAAGCCTGGCGGAAGATTATCGAGCACAAACGCGAAATTCACGGCTCATAAAATTCTTGCACGGTCGCAAAAGCAGGTAAAATGCGTTGAATAGCTTTTTTTCCATCTTATCCGTTTCCCAACTTTCCAATGCTTTTGGAAACTTTCATGATCGGATTCTTTGGAAGCTTTCCTGGTGCGATTGAAGATGTTTGAAAGCGATTTTGTTTGGTTTGGAAATTTAATGTTCATTTCCTTCGTGTCAATGTGTGATGGATATAGGCAAAGGTGGGGGGGGGGGGGGGGGGGGGGGGGGTGAGGGGGAAGGGCTGTGGTGACTACCCAGCAAGGACATGTAATGATTGAAAGACCAACTGACACGGCGCGGATGCCGCCGCTTGACTGACTTGAGTCCGTGAGTTGACTGATTGATTGGTGGATTACTGGTTGAAAGTTTGATGAGCAAATCAAACTGTAAAATTTGCTCCAACGTAATGACAATTTACGAATCACTTTTCCTGAACCACGCACTGGTACGGGGGCACATCGGGTGTGACAATGTTGCCGAGACAGTTGAGCAGCGTTCTTCCAACGGCAAATGATTGCGCAATCATGTCGAACGTGAACTGTTTGTTGGGACAATGTCACATGCCGAAGCAAGCTGTTTGAGGTTGTGGGGTAATTTGCTTTATTTGATTATCCCGACAAAATGGGGTTAGAAGTCTGAGAAGGGTTGTATGTTGTCTGAATGTTAAAGGTTGTTCCTTTGGGCTAATGAATTTTGAGTAAGAACTGGGGCGGTCTAAGGTCGTGTCGGGTATACGTTTACGGTCGTGGTCAATTAAATATTTTCAATTTGGAAAGAAAAGTACTCGCAGGTTTCTGAGTAGTCTGGGCAGTATCATAATTATTCCATGAGCATTTCGAACGTGAAATTGATTCTATGTAAAACTTTCTCAATCCACATGCTTCCAAAGCTTTCTCACATAATAGATGCATTAGTTGTATTATGTATCGTTGCATCGTTGTACGATATAGATGCATTAGTTGTATTATGTATCGTAGACTAAAATATTCGACAAGGGGCGGCTCGGTGGCATGATGGTAGCGGAGCCGGTCTTCACACGAACGGACCGGACCAAAATCCCATCCGGACCAATCCCCCGTAGCAAGGACTGACTATCCTGCTACGTGGTCAAATAAGTCGATACGGCCAGGCCGTTCTAACGAAACAAAAAAAAATAAAATAAAATAAAATATTCGACAAACTTCAATGGTAAAAACAGAAGCTAGATTTCGGTTTGTTCAGTAAACCAATCTTCAACAACAATACGATTATAATACAGAAGTACAGATTTGTTTTAGAGGATAAAAGTATAATCCCTGTATCAATCCGGATCCTTATGCCATACTCTCGTGGAGCACTATTGCCACTATTACCTTTGACGTTAACCCAGCAATCATACTCTAAGCCAGTTTTTTTTTGTATGCGTTTTGACGTTTCCAGGCTTATCCGCTTACAGCTCCCCATGCAAATGGTAAGCCAAGTTAAGCCTAGGTATAGAGGATTAGATTGTTTTCCCAATGAAAATTTCGGTCAATTACTTGACAAATGTCAAAACTAATTTTTTTTGCCGTTCTGAACCTGGTTAGACCATGTTTGCCGTATGCTAAAAATATAAACAAAAAATGTTTACGTAATTAACAAATTAATTAACAAATTAATAATTAACAAAAATGTTTTTTTTTAGTATTCTGATTTATATATTGTTTCAAATGAATTGAATTAAAAGTTAAAATTTTATTCTTTAATCGATTTTT
This sequence comes from Anopheles moucheti, assembly GCF_943734755.1. NCBI lineage: Eukaryota > Metazoa > Arthropoda > Insecta > Diptera > Culicidae > Anopheles > Anopheles moucheti. Next base: position 29,283,467 of record NC_069141.1, read on the forward strand.
CTCAAATTATATTTCCGTAAAAATGATCCCTTATTTCATTCTTTGCTATATCTTTTACGAATCTGTTCCGAATGATACAGGCCGGTACCTGTATTATCTGACAGATACAGACAAAAAGCTTTCTAACTTATGGTATGATCTGCACCAATAAATCTCTAGTTTCATCAATTATTTTATTCAATAAAGCAATCAGAGTGATTGTTTAATTAGATTAAATAGTTTAATACATAACAGACTTATGTCGTCACTGTATGTGTTTGCCAATGCTGTAAAATTAATTATTCCGAGGCTAACAAAATTCATATCTAGACACTCAACTTCCAAACACTAGTATATTTATAGATTCCCGAGAAACAATTGGTATCAAAAAAAAAAAAAAACGAAATAAATGATGGTAAAATCTTCTTTTTTTTGACAAGCACCAGCAACGATTCCTTTAGAAACTGTTTAGTTAAATTGCGTAATAAAAAGTGACATGTGTTACGTTATCGAAGGTCGTATTCCTCACTTGAGCACCCAATTACATTTGTTCAAAAGATGATTCGTTACCGTACCGAAACCGCTTGCCGCTCGATTAAGCAATCAATCAAGTGAGACCGGGTAGGCGTCAGAAGCGGTCCATCGAGACGTCCGCTGCATTTATATATATATTATGTGTATATAATTTTGTTTTTGCCTGTTTTTCCCCCCCCCCCCCTGTTTTCACAGCGTTGGCACTAACTTTTCTCAAACCATAATCGCTTTGCCTTACGCGTAGAACCCAAAGATGGGTGAGAACAAAAAAAGCCTCCAGATAGGAGAGAAAGAGGACGCCATTGTCTAGCGAACGAAAAGCAGTATCGAAGGATACTTGTGCTGAGCTGTTAAAATTCATGTCCCTTGGATTATGCAAAAACCGTTTCCACTTCATCTCTCTTGTGTGTGTGTGTGTGTCTGTGTGTGTTGCCGAAGTTGGGGGATGGTTGATGGTGGGTGTTAAATTTATCCCCCAGACAGACCCTCTAGCTCGGTCGACTCACATCAGCTTACCTTCCTGTGTCCGAGTGCCGTCGTCTGTCTAATTGGAATAAAAATGTGAGCTGATGAAATATGTATGCGTCCACTACCGGTTTTGTCCCAAACACCTTGTTCCACGTGTTTGAACGAAAGCCCATTAAAGCGAGACGACGTGAGGGAGCAGTGATTTGTTCGATGGGAAGAAGTCTGTGCTTAGGAGTCGTAGTCGATGTAACATTTAAAGAAAGACCCGAGTTCGACGAAGGTAGTAACCACAAATTAGGCTTTCCAGACACACTCAGAGTGCACAGTGAGTGTGAGGAAGTATTTACGTTGCGATTCCTGCTGGAAGTGGAACAACAATGTTGCAGTTAGAACATTGTGTATGCACCGATCCACGGACCACTCACAGACCCAGTGGACAGTTGTTGTGGACGAGAGGATCCATCATAATAAAACTCGTTGTCCTACTCGAACTCCAGCCAAATGCGCCTGTCCGGCTGGCCAAGATATGGCTGTGTACGATGCCTTCGTAATGCCAGATTAGGAGCGTTGTCCTTTCGCTTCCGAGGACGCCGAGAGCCGAGGACGAATTAATAATGGATCGTGCGAGTGCAGTGGAGTGCTTCCCCACGATGTTGTTGCTTGTTGCATCCGTGCATTACTTTTGCACCGGTACGGTTGTGCCGGATCGAGCCAGGGAACTGGTTAAGAATGGTGCCCGATGTGTGTGTGTTGTTTTTTTTCGCTTCCTCTTTTTAATTGAACTAATTAGCCGAATGGGTGAGAACCACCCCGGTTTATGTGCCGGGTGCGCGTCATTACTGCGGCAATAAAATACACGATTGCATTCAGCAAACCGATAAACCGAAACAGGGAGGGCATCGTTTCATATTTAATGTGCACACCTCCTGCGTTCTCGGGGCGGACGAGTGCGAGAAGACAATCTCATTAAAAAGACGACTATGCAGTAAACTTTCCACCCGAGCCCGGAAAAGGTTTTTGTCGATATTGGTGCGCCTTTATTTGCAAATGATGTCGTTTCAAATTAACCTTATGCAAATTGGTCAAAATGGCTCTTTTGCATTATGTGTGCATAAATGGTTGGAGCTTTCTCGCTTTTCTCTTTCTTTCTCGCTTGGCTGTAGTACGATTGCATTATTCAAATTTCAGCATAACAGCAAATATAATACTTTCAATCTCTTCCTACCCCCTGCTGCTGACCCCGGAGGGTTGGGATGGCGGATATGAGTTCGGTGCCATCGTGCAACGACACTTATCATAATGAATGTCGAAATCGTGGATTAATCACTTACGGGGCGCATAATCGGATAAGCCGGATCTCGGTCGGATACGGTAAATCATCGGGAACGATTTTCGGGCAACGCTGGTTGGTTTTTTGCAAGCATTTCATTAACAAATGAAGCAAACGTTTCCCTCCCCCCCAAAAACAATGCCAGGGAGAAATAAAAAAAAACACAACAATACAAAAATCCTTAAAGAATGTTTCAATAAGGATGATGGCGCGCATGGCAATCATTTTCGACGACCATCCATCGTGTGATTACGCATGCCGGATAAAAAGTGAACCGAGAGAAAAAAAAACAAAACAAAACATCCCATTAAACGTCAGACCTCGAGCCCACTCTCTCTCTCGCTCCGTCTTGAGGGTGGACGAAGTTGTGGGATGGGAACAATTTCCGGGTTTGCAATAAAATTACCGTCCACTTGATTCGGTTCGCGGTCCCGTGCTCAAATGCCAGCGGTCACCAGCCCAGAAGCGCCATTAATTTCGTGGTCAAGCTACCCTGCCCCCTCCAAGTTGCTGCTTCCGATAGCGGAGCTGATGGGTTGCCAATCGACACAAAACAGCCCATTGTGGGGAGGCATCGATAAATTGTGTTCAATGGTGCTTTCGCATTCGCATTGGGAAAATTTACCTTTTTTCCTGCATTCCTGGCACGGGTGTTACAATGTGCTTTCTGCGGGGTACAAGCTTTGAATTGGAATATGGAACGGAAGAGGGGAAAATAATAAAACGATTCTTGTTTTATCCTGTCATTAAGAAAATGGCGAACGTCAATGAGAAATGTTATTTTTAGCATTTAATTTCTTTTTTTTTCATAATATTTAATAATTTATCTATATCTAAAAGACGATTTGCTTCCGTCTTGGAGTATGCGTTCCACTAGAAGTTGGGCCTCTTGATGTTATAGAAAGGAAAGAAATAATCTTCAAGATTCAAGCTTCATTCTTCTCAGTCTCACGCTGTCACAAGAAATGGGACATCACCAGCATCTATACCATTAAGCAGAATCTGAATATTCAGAAGAAGATTCAGAATTCTTTATCTTGTTGTGCTCATATAATTTTGTTATGCACTGTATTTTAACTCGTTTTTCTAATGGTATCAAGTTATCTTATGATATTTGTGATGGAATAATTATAAATATCTACAAAACCTTTCTTATCTATGCGACAAACGCACGAAGCCAAAGGGAACAGTTAAACATTGGTATAATTCATAATTTACTAATCGCTCTTAATATTATATAACACTTCTCTGTCTCTGGTAGTAGTAATGCACATTCGTAGGCAAAAATCGTTGTTGCTTCATTCATCTTCAAATCCATTTCGAAACTATTGATGGGCATATGATGGAGCGATGAGTGATTGTTTGAGAAATTGCTTTTAAAATACATCTGAATACATTCACTCCCTGTGTGTATATTCTCCCCGCTCACTATCACCTAGCCCTGGCCGCACATTCACGCTTAATGCCGCGCTTTGTGTTGTTGGTCTATAAATATATTTTTATGACGCTAGAGGAGCAATAGGTGTTTACGCGTTTTACGATAATAAGGAAGGAAACAGGGCCCCAACCGGGTGCTAACTCTAATGCTAACTCAGCATTTAACACATACACACTGCTTCATTACCTTCCCACAGCCGTTTGCGTTCCGTCCCACGTCCCACGTCGGCGTTAAGTCGATTAATTTCCTCTACTCGCAGCAGAAATCAGCTGTTTTTTGATACGCATGACGTGCGTTTCGTACAGTTTCCTGTCACATTGGCAAAAACAACCACCCCCCCCTGTTGCGGGAAGGGTGGAACTGTCTTGCATTTGAATGACCGTTCGGGGGAGGCTTATTGTTTGACAAATATTTGTTTGTAAAGTTGTGAGCGGCGCGCGCTGTTTATTAGACGCGAAATCCCAATGAGATGCAGCGCCGCCGGAAGGTTGCGAAGCGCTGTATCACGATCTTGTCGAGACGATCAGCATGCGTTGCATTCATGGTGGCGTGGCTAAAAAAAAACAACAACAACGACAACAACAAAAAACTTCATGTCTGCTCAGCCAAACAAAAAAACATGTCTGGTTGTTATTCAACCTCGGTGTGGATTGTGTGTTGTTGCTGCAGTTTAGACGAGAATAGTCAGACGAGCTTAGTCAGAGAGAAAAAAAAAAACAAACACACACAGACGGATCATCAATAACTGGAGAGTTGTTTGGTGTTTGTGTCCGGGAGGGAAACTTGAAACAGTGCAGGAGGTTAACCAAATATGTAATCCAGTCCGTGGATGATAAAGGCAGCGTGTAGGAGGAGGTAATGATCGTCCAATTCTAGACGCGCTGTAGTGTAGTATTCTTTCCGCACGTCCCATCACAATAATAGCCTGGAGAGATAAGGCCATCAAATGACTGCAACAGCCTATAAGATGGCTTATCTGCCTATTAGCACTGTCAAACGGTCGGCCTTAAGGTGGTGAACTTGTTTTTGTTGTCGGCAATTGATTGGCGATGTCCTTCGACCTTTATGCCGTACTACTGCCAGATATCGATAACGATAGCTTGGGGTTTTGGGAGTCTCGCTACTCTTCGGATCTTAAACTGTCTGGATGATACTCTCTCCACGGAGGCAAGATGGCTGCCTTGCCACGAACGGCAGGGGCCCGTCCGCAAGTGCCACGGTTGTGCAAAAGTTGTGCTAGGCCAGGTTCAAGGAAACAAGTTCACCACGCCCTATTATCGTCGGTAGAGTCGGGCGAGTTACACACGTTGTTTACTCGCGTTTCTACCATCGTAAACAACAACCTCTGGCGGGTGTTATACCGGCCTTATCGGTTGCAGAACCAGCGCTACGCTTACTCTTTGTATCGCGCGATTTGATTTCGCACCGTTCCTGAACTTGTGTAAAAGCGAAGTTGATAAGATTGCGATTAGCAAAGGCGGTGTGTGCCGTCTCGCCTATGTACGTTACACTTCTACCCATCAAGATCAACCCCGTATTCCGAGCCCGACCGAAAATTGTACTGCCCCGTTAGTGCAGGGTGTTCATGTCTGTTTTGAATGATAGAACTCGAAAACGGACGGGTCCGATGTGGGATGATGTGGTGCCGGATGGGATGTGTAAGCCCTGCCCGGACCCTCCACCCTCCCCATCCACGATCGATGTTTGTTTGGTTCGGGCGAACGCTGAAGATAACGACACACCGCCGGGCCCGTGCCAGCTAAAAACAGCTGATGAAATTTGAGCAAAAATTTTCAGCACTCCACCAAACCACGGTTCCCGGTTTGCGATAAGGCGGCGCGACTACCCGATGCAGTCCCCGTAATGTGAAAGGAAAATTCCATCGTAAGATGATGACCCATAAGCTGGTTCGTTTCGGGGTTTGTTTTTGGTGCGTTGTTGCGTCCAATCACCGCACAGCGCCGGGAAGAGATAGAGATCGTACATCTGCGTGTACGCGGAACTGAATACCCACCGGGTCCACGTTGGGGCGATACCCGGCAAAGCTGATGGCCGATGTTTGCTTAACCGGCGTCCCGGTCCCGGTATTAGGTAATCGAGATGGTGCGGCGATGGTGTCAGAATCTCGAAGCTTCTCGGTTCCCCGTCAGGGGAAGCCAGGGCAAACACACACACACCCCCTTCTCGGTAGGTGGTACTACTGCACATTTGCAATTGTGGTTGCATACAAGTCGCTGCACCAACACATCCAACCGGACCTTTGCGGGGAGAGTCTCCGGTAGGGAATGGCATATTGAGGTATCTTTATTAGTAGCGTTTGCAGTTACTATTTACTATCTCTATCTTCATTCCTCTGGAAGGGCGTCATCCTCACTGGCCGGTCGCTGTTTTACGTCACATTCGCGCGACCCCTAGTACACCGCTCCAATTCCCCGTTACACTACCCCCTCTCTCTCTCTCTCTCCAAACAATTCTAGCGCAGCCAGGGAGGGTGATAGTTTCGCGAAAAGTTAACCTTGAACGGGTACAAAAACCCTCGCACCATTACACGGACAAAGGGAGACATACTCTGGGGGTGCGTTGGAGTATACGGTGGAGAAAATCTTCCCGTAGGCGGCGCCAGTATCTCGCGCGAAAATTTACATACATCGCTGAACAAGATATCGCTCCGCTCGGACGAAGGAATGCCGGTGGGAGCGAGGTGGTGGTGTTTGCAATATTTGCATGCATTCACTGTTGCTGTTAGCATTTGCGTTGGATAGTTTTGCCATTCCGCATTGGCCAAGCGACGATCGGTGGCGGCGGGACACGGCAGGATGCCGGGTGGGTTTTATTTCAACTGACCAGCTGTGACATTGAATTGGTATGACTAGCACTAGCCAGCCAGCTGAGCTCTGAGCGTGCTTGTTTGTGGGCGGCAGAAAAGGGACACAATTTCGCGAGGGAATTCATTTTGAGAACGGTCTGACTGTTCCCGGGACGCGGGTTGGCCGGTGTTTCCTTCGTGTTATTGGCACGAGGTAAGATTATTCTTCCATGCTTCCAGCGCCACTAATGTGAGATAAATTTGGAATTCCTAGAATGTAGAGGTACCGCACCACCCTCCCAGACGGATGATGCGCCGCCAGGCTAGAGGAGACACCTTCACAGCTTCTTCCAGTAAACTCCTCCCGAGGCAGACACTTTCACCGTCGTTTCTAGGTTTCGGGGAAGGGTCGAGTCCTTCGAGTGTGGTGTTGCTCTTTTTCCAGCCCAGCGCTTTTCCGGTCGTTCCCAGTCCGTATTGGAGGAAAAATGGAAATTTTCTAGGTTCCAGTCTGTTGCCAACGTTTTCCTCGACTCCACACCATCTCTCACCCTCTCTTCTATCTCTGGCTCTGCGCACCCGATTTGTATTGTGTGCGAAGCGATGGAATGGAAAACGAATGTGGCTCTGTGTGCCCCATTCCGTATTGTCTATAACGCCCTTTCCAAGTAAGCTCGGTTTGATGGTTTGCAAAAAAAAAAATCTTTTAACTTCCTACCTACCGGTAGCTGCCAACCTTCAGGCAAACGAAGAGCGAGAAATGCGTGATGTTGTCTAATACGTATATTTTTTTTTTGTTTGGTACCTTATCGCCATTCGCTTTTCTCCACGAAGAATTGATCTCGTCACGTAGCCGACTCGATATATAAATACTTTGACATTTGAATACGATTTGCTATTTTGTTTGGATTGTGGAGTCTCCGTTCTTCAAATCGTTGGATCTCGAGCACGATCGAAACTGCCTTTTTTTTGGGGGGGGTTCGTGGCGGTTCGCACATTATTCCATCCAACACGGAGGCTTCGACGGTTGATCGGGCCCGTGTAATGTTGGGTACAGATCCTTGCTTGCTTTTGCAAAGTTACACTGTGCCCGTTCCAATCTGTGGTCGTACGGCTTCCATCCATCGCAAATACGCCAATAGGCAGCGAGCGCTTTGTTGTTCACAAATAGCAACTAAATATTCTACTAGCGTTTTGTCCCCGTCGCAGTGGGAAGAGCGTTTCGATGCTTTTGCTTCTTTCGTATTTCCACCGCCTACCAGCCGCTTCAAGCAAGTTGCGCCAGACCAGGGACAGAAGAAAAAAACCCACAAAAATATGGTTGATTATAGCAACAGGTGTGGTTATAGCAGTTGCGACTTTTTGTTGTGTTATTGTGCTTCGTTTTGGCACTGATTTGAACCACGTTAGCAAAGATGCGAATATAGACATTAGGGAGCCCCGCGTTCTTCGAAGAAACATTCTACAGTAGTTTTTGGCTTGTTTAGTTCTCGTTCGCCTTCCCCCCCGGGGCAAACCTCGCTTGTTTATGGGAGAAACACTAATAGTACGTTCTAAAAATAAACGCTCAACCGTTGGCTGGCGGTCGGGTTTTATGTGCATTGTTTCATCGCTTTCAAGCCTTATAAAACGTAAAATAAAAAAGGAAATGAGAATAAAACAAACGCACCCAATTCGTACACTCTGTCCAGTCGGGTGGGTTAGTGTTTTACCCTTCCCAATGCCAATGGAACTGCATATTTTATGGCAGAAAGCAGCCGCACCCGGTCGGGCCTTTTGTAGCTTCTATTTTGTAGCTCAACGGTTTTTGTTTTTTGGTGTGGTGCGGTTCCTTAACTAACAGTTTGGAAAATTACCCTCGGTGTGCAATTGGCTTTCATTGTCATCGCCGGCACCGCATTCGGGCGATCGTTTCGGGCGAACCTTAAAGTGTGCACTTTCAATGGCGCGGGTGTTGCGCGTGCCCCCGCTTCCGCTGCTGATGCATCATTGGTTAGAATGATGATCTCATCGGCATGTGAGGGGATGAATTATGAAACGACGGGGTTCCTTCCTCACGATTCGCCTTCAATCGGTCCATTGCTCGGGACAGCAAATTAGCCCAGCCGGCTGTGCTAGGATATTATAAAATTAGATCGATCGATGCATTGCCCCCAAAGCCATTACCGAGATGTGATGCAACAAGGCTGGGGAGTCTGGGTGCAACAAGGCGATCGTCATGATCGGGAATAATCTGTGTGCTTCGGGATTCTGCTATAAAACCCATCCCTCCCACCCGGCTGGTCTATTTCGAGACGACAGGAACACTTCCTCCCTACCTTCCGGTTCCTACCCAGCCGCTGTTCACATGTCTTTCTTCAGGTGTACGTACACGTGAGCCGAACCTTCTTCTTCTGCTCGTGTTTGTAACACATACCCACAGCGGCGGGAAATCTAATCATCATCGATGGAATACTTTCGCTCCATTCCATAGCACCGGTCACCCTTTTAGCTGGTGGTGATGTGTGTACAGCGCACCGACACTAGAATAAAGCACCATCCCCATTCCCGTGGGAGAGCACCCCGGGAGCACTGATACAGCGACAATATTCCCAAGCCCCCCCGCTTTTTTATGTTCCCCAACCAACACTATTTATAATCGCTTTATCGACCACTACACGAACCCGGAGTGACAGAAGCACATCGACATGATGGGAGGTGTGTGTGTGCCGCTGTGCTAAGTAAACTAATCAACGGAATGATTGCATACAGCCACACACACAGTAGGCGGTAAAAATCACGTTGACAGGGCAGGCACTGCCGATGGCCCCCCCAGGGGGGAGGGCCGTTGTAAGGGTTGGGTTGGGAGGAGGTTGGCGAGCTTAGATGCAACAATGTAGCATTAGCTTTAGTTGTTGTAGCACTTCGAAGAGCACTGCACTCGTTCAAGGTCAGCCCGACAACTGGGGGGCCCCCACCGAACACATCCCTTTTATTGAGCAGTGGAAGACGGCGTGCAGGGTTGGGGGGTTTTGTGCAAGTGCAAGTGCATCCTACAGATACAGCACACCGGAAGGGAAAGTGACACATTCGCGCGTACACGTACGTACGTGCGATCGAAGGCGGTGTGTTCGTTGCAGCTGGGCGGAGACGCATATCGGAGACGAGCCCTCCGAGAGTGCCTAGAATGCGACCGGGTCCGATAGAGGTCGCGTGAGATGTAACGCGCGAACTAATTGATTGAATTGATTTCCAGAGAACTCGTTATTTTCGTTACATCACAGTACTTATCTACTGCACCACTGGGTGTGTGTGCAGTTGAATTGCGGCAGATAGATTCTTGTTGCTGTGTGTAAAAATGCACCAATAAATAGATGATGTACAGATGATGGGAAACAGAGAGTGTAGGACTTGGGATACTTACTTTTAGTGGAGATGAATTTGAAGAATTACAGGGTATCCCGCAATTCCGTGACAGTTTCCCATCAATTTTTGAACCCGTCCCGAGGTTTTTTGACGGTTTCCCATATATTTATGAATTCGTTCCAAGGTTTTTTGACGGTTTCCCATATATTTTTGAATTCGTTCCAAGGTTTTTTGACGCTTTTCCATATATTTTTGAATTCGTTCCGTGGTTTTTTGACGGTTTCCCATATATTTTTGAATTCGTTTCAAGGATTTTTGATTGGGGCGGTCCGGTGATGTATAGGTATCGGTCTTCACTCGACAGGACCAGTCGAAAGTCCCATTCAGATCAATTTTCTGTACACAGGACAGACACGTGGGACGCAGTCAAAAAATTGTGGGACGGATTCAAAAATTGATGGGACGCAGTCAAAAAATCCCAGGACAGATTCAAAAATACCTGGGTCGTAATCAAAAAACCTTGCGAAACTGTCAAAAAATTGTGGCATACCCTGTATATTTTTCCTGAAGAATTTTCAAATGAAGAATTCTCTCTCTCTCTCTCTCTCTCTCTCTCTCTCTCTCTCTCTCTCTCTCTCTCTCTCTCTCTTTTCTCCTTTTTAATCCGATCTTTCTCTCAACTTTCAAATATTGCACTACTTACTTGGGGCGATGCTTTTAGGAACGATCTTCTCTTGCTTTAATCGAGAATTCAATTCGCACCATGTACCGTACACCAAGGCGCAACACTTACCGGAATATGCTATGGGACCCCCCGGTTGACCGTGGACCTGTTGTAAGTCAACGCCATTACACGCAAACCTGCCGATGTCGTTTGTTTGTCGTGTGTAACGAAGCATTTTTGGGGCGAAATCCATCACTTGCCACATGTTCCACACATGCTGCTGGGGATGAGGCAGAGTGAGGCAAAAAAAAAACCAAACATTTGTCAGACTGTCACAACCACCCCAGAACGGACATTTGAACATGTCTCCAATGCGTTTTGGATGCGCAAAAATGGCATTTACAGTAAGTGCCTCCATCTCTCCAGCTGGTGTTACACGCATCGCGAGTAACATCCTGCGAGTCGGCGAGAACCACGCTGCTGCGATGCGAGTGTTACACTGCACCATTTTTACTGTCCATGGCCGTGGGTGCCCAAAACCGCGCCCAAAAGGAAGGGCGCGAAGGGAGTGGTGGGACGACACCCCGTGACAGTAAACGATACGCATCGGAGTTAACGGAGCGTGCCGCACAGCCAGACAGAAGAACATTGGAACAGAGCAACATTGTTGCAACACGAATTTCCTTCCACAGGTCCAATGTGGGGTGGTATGTTATCGTGGTGCAGTTTTACCATTATCGTCTTGGGTTTGGTTCGGGCCACAGGATGTGGGGCTCCCGACCCGTTCCACCCGTGCAGGATTCTAGCAGGAGTTGGATGGAGTTTCGTCACTAGTCAATCATTCCGTTTTGCATTTCCCCCGCAGTTCCGGCAGTTGCCAGGTTTTCGGGTGCATCACGCGAAAACTGCACGCAGCAGGCGCACACTGGCTGGCGCAAAAGGATGTCGCTCGGCTGCAATTTTCCCATGCATGCAAACGAAGCGTGGTTTTGGTGCTTCTCGCTTGTGCTGTGATTTTGCCGCTTTTTGCAACAAAGTGTACGTGAATTCTTTATCGTCAGTAACGTAGAACGACACACCGAGTCACAGATATCATTCGTACCATTCGTAGCTACGAAGCAAAGTAATGCAAAATGGAATTGCCGCTCTACGCCCGTTGTCCGTGTACCGTCTGGTAGCGGTTGTTGGAAGGTTTTGAGTTTTTGGGGTTACAAATTTCTGTTTATTCTGCTAGGAGACTGGTATGACCCGGCTATTAGGAAGAGACAGCACCCATCCAGACGGGGGTACCATAATGCCTAGAAAGGGCACAATTGAAGTGTTTTCCGCCTGCACGCGATTTTTCTCGCGTGACATACACCCAACCTCGCAACCCCTGGTTGCTTGTGAACTGGGAAACATCGCACCTTCCAAGCAGTACTGCAGTAATGCTACTGCTATTTACACTCCTCCGAGGCATCACTCCGATCCTCCCTCCGTCACGTGGCTTCGTTTGGTGGATGGTTTCACAGTTTGCAAATTTGTATCGCGGCACTGCGGAAGCGCAAAAACCGTTCCAGAGGTGGAAAGAATCACCGTGTGGCGAGTGGCAAACATGGGTTGCAAACACACAAGACACACAACGCAAAGGGAGTTTTATGGGTTGAGTGTGGTTCCGTTACGCGAGCTTTCATGTTGTTTTAATGGTTCTGTCAAGTTAAAAGAATCTACCACCGGAGCGGAGGAAACGCGAGCGAAAAGAAAAAAAATCGAATGAAGTACGGAAAAGATTCCACCGTACCCCCCCAGAACGTACGTCACTGAAATTTGGGGCAGTGTGTGCAGTGTGGAGCACGGAATGGAAGTTATGAATTCTATTCGTGTACTTGCGTGTTTTGTTTGCTTACGCGAGGAACTGTTGCTACAAACTTGCAGCTGCAGCGATGGACGGGTTTGTTTGTTTGTTTGTGGCCACTTTTCGGGGCTGTGTACATCGTAAGCAAGCTTTTGAAAGCAAAAGAAGTGAATCAAACATAACGATCGCGAACTCATGCGATCATTTCTATGGAGCCGATGTTAATTGTGAATGTAAATAGTGTTTCAATGGAACCACCCCAAAACGACCCCAAAAGGGTATGGAGATGGTTTAGCAGCTTTTTTGTTGTTTGCCTCCTCCGTGTGCTCTTGTGACAATATCACACGAGAGAGCCACCGTCGATTGATTGAAACAGTCACTTCTTATCATGTCACTCCGCTATCGTGGAAACCCCTGGTGTCGATATGGGAAAATAGCCGATATCTTTTTGAAACCTTCTGGAGCTCGACGTTAGGAGAGTCGTCCCTTTGCTGATAAATCACTTAGACCACCACCACCCACCCAATGGTCGCGATCTACCCCCGGGGGTACCTGGTGTGGATGGCGATAAAGATAAGCGGCGAAACCCATTTTTAATCGATAATTCTAAGGGAGCGTAAAAATAGCATCCTGGAGCACGAGACCCTTTGGCGGCCACAGTCGCGGTTCTTTGTCCGTATCAAGATCAAGTGAAGCGACCTGTTCCTGTGCCACCATTCGCAAAAAAACCCTCGAACATAGGGAGGCAAACAAACAAAAGACCATGTTTGACGTTAAATCGTAATGCGGCATAACACCGGGACGCGTTACACACTACCCGCACGATCCACCACCGCGCAAGGGAAGTTCGCGTTAGCTGCCCCGTACTTGTCAGCTGTTTCGCGATTGAGCGCTGTACACATACGCGCACACACAGGCAACCCCGGTGCCAACAGAGTTTTGTGACAATTAGCAGCGCGGTTCTTACGAACACAGCAACCCCCGGGCGGTGCCAAAACACACACTCGAACGGGGAAGCGAAAAGCGCGTACGCGCCCTTATTAAAGCGCACACATACGCGGCCCATAAGGTCGGGGGGGTGCCGCTTGTGTGGTGCGCTTGTCGTCGTTTCATCTCGCGCAAATGCGTGCAGCGCGCTCTGTGTAGTGGTCGTCGTCAATGCGACCGTACCGAGCCGGGGGCACTTGCACAGATGATGATGTTCATCTATAAAAGCAGTACGGCCGAAGGTTCCGAAGGCGACAAATGGTCTACACGACGCCGGTAACGCATCGCGGTCTTTAACTACTCTCCGGGTGCCGGGTTAGCAGTGCACTCGCATACGATTCGCGGTGGCCGAGGTAGTAGTGCCTCTGATCTCAGTGTTTTCCGCCGGAGAACAAAGAAAGCCTCACGCGCGGGGGTTGGACATATTGGGCAGGTTTTAAACACGCGGCTCCTCCCGGTGATCTCTGTACGAAGGGTTCTGCGAGTGTTGTACACTTGCTACTTGTTACAGGCGAGCGTGTGTAAACTCGTGCGCAAATAAAAAGCACTCTGTGGTGTGGTGGGTGGTGCAAAACGTGCCAAAGTGATCTCGTGTGGAGGGAAGTAAAATCGAGTGAATTCCTACTGTCTGCACTGCGGCGCCGTACGCAACATGTGGGATGAGGTGTTAACAAGTAAATGATCGTTCCTAAACTTTACCAACCTTATCTGCACGTTTTTTGAATCTGTCCGCTGCTTGCCTCTTATACCGGCCGAAACTGGATTTGGTTTTGCGAGTTGGAACTGATACGACGGTTGTACAATGCTTCTGGCAATAATGTGTCGTCGAAATTTTCGAACGTGTCGCCACATGTACCGATAATTCGAAGCACGCCGCTATCTTGACGTTGTATAAATATTGTTTTCTTTTTTTCGTTGCGATTTATCAAGTGGCTGGCTAACCGTATTGTGTGGCTTCTTGTCTTTTCTTCCCACCACGTTTAAGGTTTAAGTTCCCGGCAGGACACCGTTTCGCCGACCGATACAGCCTGTTCCTCGGAGTCGCCCGCATTTCTCGGTCCATCCTCCTCGCACCTGCTGCTGTACGACCAGAACAGCTCCGAGGAGGAGCTGGAGGTGATCAATGGCAGTGCGGGGGATGTGGGTAGCTGTGCCATCGAGGTAGGGAGTGTTAGTGGTGTGCCTAGCCGGTTAAGTGGAGGAGCTATTCCCGGTATACTACCCATCATGGCACCTCACGTCGATGATGACGAGGAGGAGGAAGACGATGATGCCACCGAAGATATCGTGGATGAGGAAGATGAGGAGGAGGAGGAAGAGGAGGAGGAGGAGGAGGAGGAGGAGGAGGTAGAGGACGGAGATTATGCGTCATCGGGAACGGCGACAACACCGACAGCGATGGGAACAACGGCATCGACAATCATCGAGAGTACGACAGGTGCCATGGATACGAGCAGTAGTACCACCGGCAGCAGTATGGTACGGGGCCAGTTCATGGTAATCGGCAACGCGTGTGACGACAACGGTACGGAACCGTTGGACGACTTTGCGGAGGAGTTGTCGAGCCTGACGGCGACCCCGAACGTGGCTCTGACACCGCCGTCAGTGACCAAACATCAGATCTCAACTGGAGCCGGCAAACGCATGGGTAGTGTGAGCAGTTTGCTGGAGAAGCGTAAACGATCCCTAGCGCACAATTCGGATGATGAGGTAAGGCAGCGGTGACGATTTGCCGTGTGTTTGTGTGTGTGTTGAAGTTGTTCTAATAAATCTGGTCTAATTTTAGGTTCGCTATCTGCTGGAGCAGCAACAACAGCAACCGACCCAGCAGCAGCATCAGCAGCAACAACAGCAGACCCATCATCATCCACTCTCACATCAATATCATCACCACCAGCATCATCATCAGCATCATCATTCGATGCGTCAACAGCACCACCACCACCACCATCATCAAGAGCAGCAGCTACACCAGCAGGACGAGCTGTTGCAGCCGGAAGAGACACCGCTCTCGGCACCGGTCAATTTCCGCACGTCACCACCTCTAGAAGCTTTAAAACCACACCGTGGCCATATAATGCAACGCTCGACGACACCGCTGGTACTGAGCGAGGGAACCGGTGCCGGTCCCACCGGTAGCAACGGGCTCCTACCGACCACCGGATCCTCACTGCTCTCGTCGGCGGCTTCCTCTCTTTCGTCGCTGAGCGGCACCGGTATTAGCGGGTTCTACGGTACCGGCAGCAACGGTAGCGGCGGCGTGAATGGTGGTAGTGCCGGTGGCCTTCGATTCGGTCTCGTCCGACGCCCCATTGGCTGTGATAGTCCTTTGACTGCTGTGTGCCATCGCAACAGCACCAATCCGCCACCATACGGCGGTGGCACCAGCAGCCTTGGGTCCGGTCTTAGTACAACAACGCGAACATCATCATCATCCACGCCATCATCACTGTCGTCGGCACCGGCCTCGCTGGTACGCCTCGGCGCGGGCACGGGTAGCCCCGAACCGAGTGGTGGTGGCGGCGGCGGCGGCGGCACGACAACCCTAGTAACGAATATGGACATCAGCCGGTCCGTTAGTCCACCGGCGAAGATGTTCCACTGTGCCGTGTCGCCACGCCGACGCCAGTCCCGCCATCAGCAGCAAAGGTTGCAGCGTCCCCATAGGCCATGCTTAGATTTCGATAAAATGCAACAGGTAACGATCCCCGAACATTTGCCGCCATTCCGAGCCCATAGTTAAGTTACACGTTTCCATTAACCGTGTTTTTTTTTTTTTCGTCTAGCTTAAGGCACGTTCCGTGACCACCTGGCGGCACAGCAACGAGCATTCGGGCGAATTGTCCGTCTTCTGCTGGTGATGATGAATGAAGGGCAGCCTCTCCACCCGGTCGTGGCCACCAGTCGTCGACATTATGGCGCCGCTGCTTTCCACTAGAAGGAGGAGTCGTTGCGAAAGGTTTTCATGCAAAGAACACGCGGACGAGGTGGTGGAATGGTGGTTTTACGAATCTCACCATCACACCGGATCAACTGTGCGTTTTACTGGGGCGGTCGCGTATATTGGGCACGTCATTTCTTCACGATTTCTACACCGCAAGTTGCTTCGTTTGGCGTTTGGCTGTGGTGCAATTAGTGTCCTGAAGCAATTAGATACTTGCGTGGCGTGAGGATGCAGCCTGGTGTCGTTTGTATTTTTTAAGGAGGATAAACAAAAGGAAACGCGAGACGCGATCGTTTCTTATCGGCGAGCCGATTCGCAGAAGCTAGATGCGAGCGAATAATTTTGCTGAATTTTATGTGTTAGTGATGTTGCTGGTAAGCATGTCGGGGGAAGAAGCCACAGCAAGAGACATATAGTACAAGCTATTTTTTCATTTGTTTTTAAACGCAATACGATGTGACACGCTCACAAGCTGCAGGACATCTGTTTTAAAAGCGTGGGTACACGTATACACGTTACGTTAGCTTAGAAACGGGCACAGAACTGGCCCCACTATTTTTCCCGTTGAATCGTCTCGTGCAGCAGCAGTAATGAGGGAGACATGCGCCGACTAAGAGTTAATCAATGAATGTGTTTTGTGTGTTTTGTTTTGTTTTTTAGAAAAAAAAAACCTTTTACTCTTAATGACATTTTCAAAGCAATTTTGTGATTTTAATCGTTAGCAATGTGTATTAAGTTTGAACGTTTATATTTTCCAACCCTCACTCTCTCATTTTTAACGAAGCAAACTGAACCTGGCCACACTTTAACAAGCAAGGGTTCGCTGTTCGCAATGTGCTCTACTACGAACTAGGAATTAGCGTTAAACGATCCGTGTTAGAAACAATGAACGTCGTAACGTTCGTTTAATTCCTCGGCCATTTATTAGGGCGAATTCGATCTTAGCAGTGGTTAGTTCTTCTCAGGGACATACAAAACTGAAATTGCACACTACAAGCACCTGTTGCAACAAAATGGCAGTTATAATGTGGCCGTATGCGGGGGAAATACGACGGAGAACACATGTTGTTGGGTTGTATAAAATGCAATTAGCTAGCAGAACAGCTACCAAAGAGATCCCAATGGAAGACGAAAAATGAAAGAGATACCGAGAAGATACCGAGAGAAAACCGAGAGAGAAGAGAGAGAGAGAGAGAAAGAGCACCTGCTTTCAAGCAAGAACATATAGTGCAACTAGGACAATAGGGGTCAACAAAATCATCATCTGGGCGTGCGAACGCGCGCGCATTGCATATCCAGTTGAGCGTTTTATCCGTTTTTAAGCGAACCATGCAAAACGGACCGATGGTGAACAGTTCGTTTACACTAACCTAAGGGCGGAGATGTGTTAGAGTCGAGAACACAAAGCACACATAAAACAAAACACGATAACGTACCAATGTGTCCGTTTTGTACCGAACGATAGCAGGCAAGAACAGCAAACATAACTGTCACACAAAACAAAAAATTCTAATGTTCATCATACAGCAGGTAGAAACATCAATCAATAGAGATAAAACAATAACCAGCCATGAGGGATCGAACGATAGTTGCTGGGTTTGGACGGTTCGGCACTTTTAGGCAACAAAAAACTTACAAATCAAATTGTGTTCGACCGAGCCGTACCAAACAAGGTTTGCGAATGTTAAAAGGAAAGGCAAAAAGCGAATGCTAATAACAGAAATAACCATACTACTCTCGCCATCCCGGGTGATCATCGACTATAAGATCATCGCCGATCATGTTGTAGACCGGCGTGTAACAAAAGTACATAAAATGAAGCAAAAAAAAACAACAAATCCAAACATCCCCAGAAGAGTTACAATAACCAACGCGTAAAGAAACAAATCCGACATCAACAAGCCACAATACTGCCGTGTGAGCGTACCGAAAGCGAACTAGAACATCCCGTGTATTCGTACCGTTTGTCATCTGTGGAATCGTTCGTTGTAGGCTGCCTGTTTGCAAATGCGTACCATTAGAAGTTAGTAGAAGCAACTTAATGTTAGGTTGGCGTGTTGTTTTCGATTGTGTGGTTCCTGTTACGATGCGAAAGTAGAAACCCCGTCTAGGACATGGCCTTGGTGTGGAGATTGGTACATATAAGTCATTGCCGAACAACATCATTACTGCCCCCACATAGCACGCAATGCAGCGAGAGTAAAGCAGATCATATTGGAGGTATTGTTTGTTTTTTTTTAAGTTGTGTTATTACCGGTAAGCAAGAACGACGCCGGCTCGTCTAACTAGCACCCTAGAACAGACACACGCGGAAGGGCCCAGACTGAGATGGCTGAGATGGCTGTGATGGCAGTGAACAGACGGTGCACTGAACCAACGTGAAGCGGTTTCGGACAATTGCCCTGAAAAGTATTGCAAATATGTCAGCCATCGAGCATAAAATGAGTCGGACGTAGATAAGCCATCGCTTTTGTTTTTCTATTCTGTACAACGGATCAAAGAATGAAAGATGACTGAGAAAAGAAGAGCAGGAAAAGGTCCTGACCATTTGTGAAACGGAAGCAAAGCAAGTAACAAACGACGAAACCCCGAGTACGTTGGGCGAAAAGGATATCAAACTAGCATTTTACAATTACTATTGCATACAACAATAATACAAAACAAACAAAAAAAACATACACACACAGACACGCAAGTAGACTATAAATATATATATTTTACCGAAAATACTAAGTAAAACCAGCAGCAAACGACACGATTCAGTAGCAAACAACACGCAACCGAACTACCGTAACACTTCAGAGAAGCGGAAATGGTTTGGGGTGTTTGAATTTTGTGCGTACCGACCCTACGCAACGGGGGCAACGCAATTCATATCGGTTGAAATGGAAAACGTGTAATGGTTCTCAGTGCACGCCAATGTGTGTGTGCGGTGCCAATTGGAAGAAATGGATTGGCTGTTCGACAGCTTTGGTCGTGTAATTTGCAGTTAATACGTGGTGCCATGCTGATCCCGAACCGATCGTGCATATGCACGTTAGGACGATGCAGTTTGCATTACGCATTTTTCGCTCATTCTTTAACGCATCTTGTTTTGAAGCGGTTTTGCTTAGAAGAAAAGCTGAAGAATAGACACTTGGTGCGTGTGTAACTTTAGTATCATAATAACGGTAGTTTATTTTGTGGTTTGTTCTTTTTTTTGTTTTGTTTTTCACTGTGGCATGTATAAATGGAAGTAAATTAGTAATGAACCAAAGCCAAGCGTCTGGCTTGGCACGGATTGGACAAAGCTAGTGTGTACAGATGATGGCCAATTTGTAGTGCAACCAGCAACGGTCTGGTAGCAGAACATGGTTTTACAGCAAGATTTTTGTACGATACGCGTAAAGGCAACTTACAATTAACAAATCAACAAACAAGGATAACTTTAGGAACAAAAATTGTAAAACAAAAGCCGCCGAACGTGGTTGCAACATTGTGAAAGTTTCCCGCTACCCCCACAAAGTGGCAGTTGGATAGCGTTTGTATAAGCATAATGTACACACGTAAGAAAACTTGACTGCATAAGAAACAAAAAAAAAAAACAAACAAAAAAACCGCACACGTACCGTACTTTCAATCACTCAACCGAACGCAAAATAGCAGCAGCAAAATAATAGTAATAGAAACTTACGTTTGGGCGCAAAACTCAATGCATTAATGATAGAGCAACTTTACATACACGGAAACATAAGAAAATCACACAGAAAAAAAAAACACTAACAAAGCAGAAAATTTAACAAACTAAGATTGTAAGTTAAGTAGCGAACAAAACAATTAATTATTGAATTGAGGGCCAATATGCAGAGGGCCTCCAAAACGAAACAAAAAGGAAAAATCGTCACTTAGCCCTTTCCGGCCTGGATCACGCCAAGGCGAGAAGGGTTGTAGTTTTTCCATAGGGCCACTGGGCCAAAGGACTTGGAACCAGTCGGTGCGGTGAACATATTAATCAAATCGTATAAAAAACTCAAAAAACCGACAGAATCGTGCACACAACAACACAAAAGCATAACGATTAGCATAGTGTGAGGTGAACCCCAAACCCCCCCGGGGGGAGAGTGGAAAACAAATAATCATCGTGCAACACGATCATGTAGGTGGTAGTGTAGAAGCATTATAATTGGTAGAAGGCAAACGTATACATATTATTGCTACAAAAAGGCCATCACGTTATGTTTTCTTTTTATCTTTTCTACATACAAAAAAGTTGTGTTTGTTTTGTAGTGAATATAGTGGAAAAAAAAACGCATATGTTTAGATACGGCCACGTGTGTGGCGCCATCCTTTCAATAATGTGCACCTGCGCCGTGATGCGGCCGCATGGTGGTGGTGTTGGTGGAAAATGACAATGTCACATGGGGAAAACTGAGGAAAACATTTCTCAACTACTCCGCGGTGCATTACACTGTAAATATGATGATACAATTTGGTAAAACAAAAGTCAAATGGCGCATAGTAACGCGCACAAGGAGAGCAAAACAAAACAGAAGCGTGTCAAAGGGAGAAAAGGGAATGTGCATTTTGAACTGGAATTTTGTAATTTTTTCGACAGTGAATTAAAATCATCCAACCCAACCTTTACTGTGTTAAAAGGTGGAATAAAACACAGTAAACAATGAAAGTAAAAATTGTAGCGAGAGATGGACGAAACCAATCGAAGTGTAGGACTGGACTGTTCAACAACTTGTGAGCCACGGATGGAGGATGTGTCGCATAGGGTTCCAGACGCTGTGTTAAGACCGACCAACGGGCAAAGGAACTGGAAAACGGTTTGTTCGAGCGTTCGAATGGCTTACTGTGCTAGGTTTATTCCAGTCAGTCAGGCTTCAGTTTTTGTATGTTGTCTAAATGTATTTCTAAAGCATTCGTCGACCTCCCGTTTTCTTAGACAGTTACGATTGGTAGTACCCGGTAGTGTACGTACGTGAAATTGTTCGTTGACTATAGAGCTAAGCAACGAAAAAAAAACCCCACTGTGCGAATTTAATTAACGAGCGTGTTAGAAGGAAGCCGATGAAGGAAGAAAACATAAGAACATTGAACATTGAAACATTGAAACAGGAACAGGAAAAGAAAAAATCCCATCTCAAAATGGATAGTGATATGTTTTTAAAACTTTGCTCGAAACTGTGTCTCTTTCGTTCTATATCTACTCCGTTTTACTTAATGAAAGCTGTTTAACATACTGTATGATTTGTTTTCTTAAAGCAAACAAACACAGAAACGAAGTTATCTCGAACTTAAGGAAGGAGAAAAAACAACAACAAAAGAAAAACACATGTAATACGAAGGAGAAGGAAAAAAGGCAAAATGCATCTCCAAACTCGTACGTGGTGGCGAATAGTATTTGCCGTAACCGTGGGAAAGTGTAGTAACAAACATACACAACAAAAAACAACCGAAATGGGTCAAATTTTGCAAACACAGTATGGAAAATGGAACTGAACGAAAAACTAATACAATGATTAAACTGAAAAAGCGATAGAGAGAGAGGGAGCGAAAGAGCTAAACAGGAGCTCTGCAGCAAATAGTAGCGCAAAAAAGCAGAAAAACGAAAAACAAAACATGAAAATAAAACAAAAACGAATTAAAAACAAAAAAAACCAAACAAGTTATCTAGCGTTTACTGTTTGAGTATTAGAAAATGATGATTTCTTTTTTAAATTTGGTGTTTTCTTTGTTTGATTTTTTTTATTTAATTTTTTCGCATCCTTATCTTTCAGTGTTCTTCTTCGTTTACACATTGCACATTATCACCATCAGTCCGCTTATAGCTTAATATGCTTCAATTCTCTCCAATAACATCAGTACCAGTTGGAAGCTGTTGTCGACAAAAGCGTTTTGTTTCTTCCAAGAGATGGCACTGAAAACGACTATTATTTGTGTGCTTGTACTGGCCGTGACCGTTGTATCCTGTGTACGTTTAAGAACCGTCTCTAGCACATTTGTTTGCAAGCGGTCCAACCGACAGATACACATATATCGACCGCAAGGGTTGGTGGTACAGCAACGCATCCGAAAACATCTGCAGTCGATGAATTTAGAGGTGTACATTAATAAAAAGTATCAGCCAAATCCCTCGTGTGACATTTGCGTGAATGTTACGGTCATAAACGAAAGAAAAAAATGGTTAACCATAAAGGTACCCTCGGTAGTAGTCCTTCCACGGGACACAGTTCAGTACTCCATCACCAAACACTACCGATTTGGTCCTCCGAAGCGATTTACCTGCGAACTCCATGTCGGTGGTAAGCATCTTTCGTACGTAGTTCGCATAAAATAAACTACATTGAAATGTTTTTTTTTTCTTGCCGTTTCAGGAGAACGCATGAAGTTTGTGCCTAAACGGTCCTGCAACGGGTATCGTCCCAAAACTACTCAACCGAGTGAAAAGCGCAACTATGCCGCTGAGAAAGCACTACTAGAGGAAATGATCAACGATCTTCTCTCATCCTGTGAGGCTAGGGACGAGTCGAAACTGCTCGTCTTGGCCGAAAACCACGAGACCATTGAATCTGAAGGAAAGGCACTAAAACGATACGTAGTTCAACGGCTTAAATCACTGCTGCCATCGGTAAATTGGCACGAAACGATTGAAAACGTTTCCGGTTCCCAGAACAGAATCGTGTTCGAAGTGAGAACGGTACTGATGAAGCTGAAGATTCTTCACAGCATCCGGGGCACGGATGTGGCCAAAATAATTACTGATTTTGAAGAATTTGGTCGTTCGGCTAAGGATTATGACGATTATTATGACGATGATTATGAGGATTATGAAGAGATACTATAAATTCTATATTAGGAAGATAATAAAGATTTCTTTTCTTCGTTCGAAAATGCTCCAATAATACGAAACTAAACACTTAAACTCGTATCAAAACGTGTCAGAAATGAGAAACAAAATGTTTTGACACAAACCATTTTTTTTTCTCCATGCGAATTACAGACTAATAATTTCATTTGCTTTGGTTAAACATAAAACGGAATTTCCAACAGCAGAATCATCTTTGGAAGAACCCATTACGTACGCATCCTTATCTTTGCGTATTTCGTTTGCATTTTATTCATTGAAGCATCTGTATGTGTACCTTTCCCACTCTTATCAGTCGTTTAGAGGTAGCCAATCATCACTAATTTCAACGCCAAATCAGTACCAATTGGCCATTCTTGTCGGCAAAAGCGGGTTAGGGCTTATAAACCATGAAGCTGAAAGTGATTATTTCGTGTGTGCTTATTTTTGCTGTGACCGTTGTATCCTGTGAACGTTCAAAACACAAAGCTTCGTACCGTGAGGAGCATCCTCGTGAAACTTGTCAAAAGTTTAACAAGCAGATACAAATATTTCGACCGCAAGGGTTAGAGCTAAAACAAAATGTTGCGAAAAACCTGCGTTCTATTGATCTAGAGGTGTACATTAATCAAGAGAATGCCACACATAGCTCGTATGACATTTGGGCAAACGCTACGGTCGCACATCGTGGACAGAAGCAGTTAATCATAAAGCATCCCTCGGTAGTAGTCCTTCCACGGGATTCATTTCAGTACTCCATTACCGAACATTACCGACATGGACCTTCGAAGCAGTTTAACTGTGAATTCCGTGTAAATGGTAAGCATCTTTCGTACGCAATTTACCTACAATTAAAACATTTTGAAATGTTTTTACCATTTCAGGAGAACGCATGAAGGTTGTGCCCAGACCAAATATTGCACAGCACTGCTACGTGTTTCGTCCCAAAATTACTCAACCCAGTGTAAAGCGCAACTATGCCGCTGAGAAAGCTCTACTAGAGGAAAAGATCAACGATCATCTTACATTATGTGAAGGAACATATGTAACAAATCTACTCGTCCTAACCGATGTCTACGAGGGCATTCAGACTAAGCAAGCACTAGAACAATACGTGGTTAATCGGCTTAACTCACTGCTGCCGGCGGTAGACTGGCGTGAAACGGTGGAGAACGTTTACCTTAATCAAGACAGGATAGTGTTTGCCGTAAAATCGAAATTAACGAAGCTGAAAATCCTTCACAGCATCCGGGACACTGATGTGGCTAAAACTATCATTGATTATAAAGAGCTTGGCCTTGTGGTAGATGACTATAAAGAGAGTAGTGGGGATTATGATAAGTAGGATAGTACTACTGTCTGAAAATCCCTCATCAAAATTTACGAAAATAATTAATATATCAATGATTTGTTTTCTTCCGTTACTGATAAGAAATATATAAAGCGAAAGTATGTTCCTTTTTTTATACAAACAATCCGTTTTACATTGGAAAAACTATTCTGAATAAACAATAATTTATTCCATATTACTCATGTACGTTATAATATTTGCCCCTAGTGGTATGCAATCTGTAATGCAATATCTTCGCTCATTGTACATCGCCCAACTGGTATGCAATGCGCATAACATATTTCATCGTCGGAGCACGTCCGCAAAGCACTAGGGCATGACCGAAAGCTGCAGTGCTTGGTGTTTGGTTTAATAAAAGACTGTTTCATTATAATACATGAAATAAAGTGGTTAAATTAATAATTAGTTGAATACGAAATTTGAATTGCTGAAGCAATTTATTGTTGTTGGATTGAAAGACTTGGTTAATATAATAATAATGTTTGAATTGAAAAATAGTTTCTACCACAAATCTCATGAGCTGTAACAAGCTCCATCACCCGTTTGATTACTCATGTCTAGATTGACTTTATATTTTGAGTACGACTATCAAGAAATACCTTAAATAGAACAGAAGTAAGTTCTATTTTCTGTTGAATATCAAGGAAAATTAATCATGCTACCACTACATCTACGCATTATCCGGATTGTATTCTAGAAAGCACCATCTCATCTTTATGCGTAATATTTGCCTGCATTTATTCTTATCGCTCTTCGTTTCAACAAACACATGCTCCTATAGGGAACAGTTTTACCGTCGAAGAGCGTTTGCTTTCGAACTTTACTCTCCCGTCCGACCAGTTACAGTGATCAGTTCGAACCGTCAAGATGTCTGAAAGCAGTAAACGTCATCTACTAACAGCGATTGTCCTGATATGGCTTGTGGCCGCAAGCTGTTTGCTGGATTCGGTCGACGCAAAGCGGAGAAGTGGAAGTTCCAAACGATACTCCAAGCGGCCGAAAAATGTTAATATCGAAATCTACCATCCGAAGGGTGTCATGATCTGGTATCCGTATCGCGCGGGCATGGAAATGTTCGGTATAGAGATCTTCATCAACAAAGCCAACCAACCAGTGGCAGACTCTAGTGAGGAAGACATAACTCCGCCGACATGCGATATTTGTCTCAATACGACCGAAGTTTCCTACGGCAAGTTTATCCTGCGCAGCACGGACGCGATCATCCGCAAACAGGATCATGTGTTTTACAATGCGATCTTGAAAAAAGCGAGCGGTGAAGCGTACCTGTCTCGATCGAATGATTTCTACGTTTCAGGTGAGTTGGTATGAGCGTTTGCGTAAGCTATTTCGATACTCTAGCGCCATTTTGTGTTCTCCGTAGAGAGTCGTATCTTGCATGGTGATATGACGGTTAATGCTAGTGCGTGTGGACGTGAAACGGCTGTGGCGCCCCTTTCCGACAATGATAAGCAACTGGCCAGCGAGATTAAGCTGCTGGAGAGCATTTTACTCGAGCTGAATGATCAGTGTAATCAGTGGGCGCCAAACCGGACGAAACAATTGCTGCTGAACCTCGAAACACCGACCCGCTACGATGCGAAACAGCTGTATCAGTACGTGACGGTAGAGCTGGACCAGAACATGCCCGCGATCAACTGGAATCGGACGCTTGTGGAGGCATTCTACGTTAGCAATGGGATTGGGCTGGAGATGGCCACAATGATCGACAAGATGAAGGTGTTGAAGCTGGCTGAAAAACTACCCACCTCGTTGATCACCGATCTGGACAGCTTCCAAACGGAGGACATGACGAATGATATTGACGTTTGGTTTTAGGCCCGCTGTGTGTGGTTTTTAATCTTTGATACTGTCGGTTTTACCCAGGAAAATATTATTAATGTGTGTAACGGAGTTTGTGTGTGTGTGTGTGCAATAAATGATTATTCATTACATTTGATAACGATTTGTGTACACGATCGTACTGAGCTGGGGAATTTCCCAGTTGAAGATTAGCAATGAGTATTCTATTTGAGGTTCATTGTGTCTTAAAGAAAAGAAATGAATTTCTACAACTGTTCTAATTATTAAGAAAGGAATAATTTAAAGTTTCAGATTCCTTTGAGAAAGATTCCATGCATTCACAATTACGCGATGGAAGATATTGCATTGTATATTTTTTAAATGAATTTCTTCACAAAGAATGTTTAATGATCAACATCACACTGCAAATAGATGCATACATGCACTTCCTCAAGACATGCTTATCATGCACAGTCCATCAAACTTCTTCCATCCTTTCGCCCTTTCAATAAAACCAATCACATCAATGTATGGCTAATGCACTTTGCACCCGAACCGTTTTGACTTCGGTTCCTTCGGTGTACTTTGGCACTTGCTCGCCACTCTCCCAATTTTAATCCTTTTGAGGTTACCTTTCAAGGCTTACGGATCCCGTACCCGGTTCCTGCAGTTGCCTGGCACGATATTCCTACGCAGCAATACCAAAACAGACTGTACCGATCGTTTCGTATGATTAAGCTTCTCGAAATGCATCGTCCTAGGGCGCAAGGTGATTTTCTTCTCCGTCATCCGGCCGGAATGAGGTTAAAGGATTTATCCTTAAGAACTTAATGAAGAACAAACAGCTTTATCGTGCTGGCGAGACTCAAGCCCGTACGTGCAACAACGTGCGCGTTTGTGTACGTAGGAGATCAATACATTAGAATGCATGCTTCAATCCTAGCAACCGACCAAGATGCAGATCCAAGTGAGCTGAGCAGTCTGCCGATACAAAAGGGCGAGTACAATGCACCGTAAAGGGGATGGCTAAACTGGGCTCTTTAATTTTAATGAGATCAAAATATTTAAATACTTTCACCCCGGAGGGTAAATGGCCGGGTCAGATAAGCTGGGCAGGTGACAGAAGGATAGACAAAGCACATCGGCGATGGTCCGCCGAACGCAAGATCTGTGAGAGTTGGAGTTGGGGAATGTATCCTTTGCGATCGAAATTGAGAGGAGCGATGATCCCATTTGGGCTGGTTACCGAGTTACCGAGGTCCACTTTGAGCAGTGCACGCACCCAAGTGCTGTTCGACTTTTTTTTTGCGTCCGAAAGGTCAAAGCGATTCGAGAGGACCTTAAAGCTTCTAATGCCATTTAGGCGGTAAAGATGAACCCATTAGCACGGTGTAAAGCACATGATCGGCCAAGAAGTGATAAGGTATAGCTCTTCTCATGTAGATCGTTAAGCACTGCACGCAAAAAGACGTGGAGTTAAAGTTGGTGTTTGGACTTTAAAAGTAAATTATAACTAAGTACATATTGAAAATTATATTGAAAGTACCTAATAAGATTTTTAACATACTTTAATGTAACACTTTTTCTTCTGATTATTTATTATTGATTGATTGATTGATTGATTAAATTGTATTAAAAGTCCATACTCGGGGCGGCCCGGTGGCATGATGGTAGCGGAGCCGGTCTTCACACGAACGGCCCGGACCAAAATCCCATCCGGACCAATCCCCCGTAGCATGGACTGATTATCCGGCTACGTGGTAAAATAAGTCGATACGGCCAGGCCGTTCTAACGAAAAAAAAAAGTCCATACTCATCTTTGTATTAGGATGCATTTTGCTAACATCTTTCTTTAACATTTGAAGTGATTAAACCTTCATGCTTGACACGGAATATCTTGCATACAGCCATTTGAAACATCTAAATTGCTTCCCATAGCTCAGTAAATCTCTTCCTTAAACATATGTAACAACTGCCACACGCGACCATATGGTTCTTGTCAAGCAACCACTGCCCGCAAGCTTAATCACCGTATCCGACCGAGCTGTAGTGGTAGTGGCAACACCACAAACCTACCCTTCCTATATAACCCATGTTTTATTGCCTGTATCAGTGCTTCCTTCCGCCTTGGGTGGATCCTTTCGATACAGTTTCCGTGTGTGATTTATAGTTTTAACTGCAATACAGTAAGAAGAAAGTATTTCACACACTCTGCCACACCGTTTTGCACCGTCTGTTATTGAACCAACAAATTTTCCAAATATTTTCCAACTTACCGCCTCAAGAGTATGTGGACTGTTAACTAATTGACGCCGGAGGGTGGAAAACCCACATACCAGCAGATGACTATTTATGTTTATCCGTTCCACTGTGTGGCTGTTGGGGAGACAGTTTTATGTGCACCATTTGCCGGGGTAGTCGGGTTGGTATTTCGGGTAGGGCGATAGTTTCGATAAAGAATGGCTAAAGATCGTGTCACGGTAATCCGTGTCATAATTAAGATCTTTAGAGCGCGTTGACAAGTTGCATAAGGTAGCTACACATTTGACTTAAATCCACTGCTCGAATGTGAAGATATGTATGGACGGTGCAGTTTTCCGTTGCGAGGGTTTATTTTCTCCTGCATGTGTGTATGCATGATACTATTTATCTACCGCAAGTTTTGGAAGTCTTCAGAATTATTTACACAACACTTGTGCTGTGATTTGTAGTACGAAGTAGAAATATCTCGATGTGATTTATTTTTTATTCTTTATTAAATGATTTATAATCAAGAATTTTATTATCTTCTTCCTTTTTTGACTTGAGTTTAGTCATTCAAATGCATTTTATTTAGCTTCCCTTCAAACATTTTGTCGCGGTGCTGGATCACCTGTAATAAAAAGGTCACACAATGATGAAAAATCTCCATGGATATTCCATGAACTCTCCTTTATCAAATAAAATAGCCTGCAAGAAATAAAGACATGAGCTCCTTTTCCATCCTATTATCCTTTTTTTCCCTTTTCCTTTTCCTTTTCCGTCGATCGATCCCAAAACTTATAATAATACATTTATTGCACCTCTCGTGGTACAATTTGCATTGCCTATTATAATCCTCCAAACAACGGCTGGTTTTCTGCTCGTCTGCTTACGAGTTGCCTCCTCCATGGTGATACGAAGTGTATCGAAATGAAATCGACACCACGTGGGTAAGGTTATCCAATTGTCAGGGAAATATCTCGACTTAACAAGTGTTCTTCTGTCTGTCGTTCTGTCACGTAGCAGAGAATATGAATTCTACCGTACCCATCTGGTGCAGGGAACTCACATTTCCTTCCAAATCTTCTCATAAAATCGACCCCAATGTCCGTAGGAAAATAAAGCAAAAGAAACCCATGCTGTATGTTTTATTTTATTTTCACATTTTTCCTCAAACACACACACACACAATGGGGCAACACGATCGAGCAGAAACATCACTCGAGGAAAATGTGCTGACTTGCTCAAGTCAATAGGTTAGGGAGACCATTAAGGGTCGATTTTCTGCCTCATGCAGTAAGAATTATCCACGGATGGGAAACAGCCCTACAAGAGAAAGAAAGAATGAGAGAGAGAGAGAAAGAGAAAAAGGGAATGGAAAATACGATGTGAAAACTGTTGGAAAATGTTGTCAGACAGTTAGGAAACAGTTTGTGCTAACATTGAACATAACAACAACATGGCGAACGGTGATGGTGGAGCTTTTGTCCTCATTAAACCGGCATCGAGCTGCCGTTAGCGAGTAGGTCACGTAGTTGGTTAGTTGGGACATGCCACCTCCATCTGCTAGCACCAAGGAAACATGGGCTGGGAAAAATATGCATAACGAGCAGAAATGTTGATTTTTTTTATTCGTGTATATATATATATATTTTTTCTGTCTATTTGAAGTACTTTTGTGGTGAAAGGTGCTTACAGTACTAAACCAATCGATGAACAATACTTGTGTCATATTTTTTTCTGTGGTCTTTTTTTGTATTGTGTGTTCTTATGTTTTATTGTTTCATTAGTCTAATCTTTTACCTTTTTGGCAACAATTTTCAAGGTTTATTATAAATTTTCATATGGTTTTACGATTGTTGTTATGGCTTTTAAATTTATTGTTTGATACCAACTTACTGTTTTGTTATGTCAAAATGTTCTTACTTTTTCCCCCTACTTTTATCTATTTTCTTGTTTATGAAATTTTATTAAACATTTTTATAGAAATAAAACGATTCTCCAAAAATGAATTTGTAGAAGAAATGAATCAAATGGAAAGTGAAACAACTTCTAAATTTTGTATTGTATCATTAAAAGTCAAAAGGTTAACATTTTGACCATCACGGTGTGCGCTTCGATTTCACCGTACCGTATCACCAAAATCACTGATAAAGTGTTGCCTCTGTTGATACTGCGCCAGCACAAACTGTTTCTATAACGCTGCTATAAGTGTTGGGAAACAGAAAATCCCTTCCTGCTGCCTCTGCTTCCCTATTCAGCGCACAGGAACTTGTTCCGATTGTCGCCTGTCCCGGCGATGAACACCCAGAGGCGACCTTTTTTCCGGGGTTTTTCCCACCTCCACCAACTCCACGCTCGTGCTTGGTTGCCACCAACCATCATCGCAAAAGCTCCACCCACCATCATCATCATTATTATCGGAAGGGGGTGTTTACTTACTCTTTCGCTCTGATTCGATGGATACAGCACCTCCGTCAGGAAAAATCGCATGGGATGAGGTCTCGTTGGAGTACGCCGGACGCCAAACGGCACCATCCATGCGGGAAAAGGATAAATGATAAATATTTTTCGTTCACGATAGGGAAACAACTCTTTCCGGTCGTTGTTCGATAGAATGACTACAAAAATATACCAAAAAAAAAAATCGTTTCGATGAGAAGCGAAACGGAACGAGACGTGACTTGCGCCGTTCGGTTTTGCTGCTGCAAATCCTGACCGGTGTAGCGTGGTGCGTGTTTATGCGTCAATTGAAGCAATTACGATGTCGTACTGGATAGCACCTCCAATCGGGAAGCGGAAGTGGAATTGGACAGCGAAACGAAGGAGGATTTGTTGCTGATTATGGAGGCTGTGTATGGGCCGGAAACCAAAATTGTTCGAAATAAACCATCAACAACACACGAACCGGGGAGTTTTTGGGGGATGGCTAAAAAAAAAGGCAAATCACTTCACAGTGTGTAAGCATTCCATCATGCCGGACGATGGAATTCTAATTGAACAAGTTCTCGCTTTTGTAATGATCGGATTTGTAGCTCGGGCAGCGCTGTTTTGTTTTCCAGCATCCGTTGTCATTTTACAAAATTTATACACACATAACCAATGTACCGTAATTCAAAAGCTATAAATACGTAAAGTGACACTAAACTGTTGTATCCTTTTGTTCCTGTGTTTTGGGTTTGTTTTGTTTAAGTTTGTTTATTTTCATTATTCCAACTGTAATGTGCTGGAAAAATGTTCTTTTATAGCTCTATGGTGCGATGGAAATATTTGTTACATATTTTATAATAAAACCAGAGCACACCATCCGTCGAAGAGCGGCTTAACGGAACATCAAGTCAAAGTATTTTGAACCACAATAAAATATCCAGAGCTTTAACTCTTTTTCAATTTAATTTTTTCTTATATTGGAGTCCCCCATAAAGGTCCTTTCGAACCCACCGAGAAAGGGCTGACAGTTCTTCCTACAAAAACCTTAAAACAACGCATTTTATTGCACTCCTTTTCTGGTCATCTCATTGTGGTCCTACGAAAAAAAAGGTCTCAATTGTGCCATAAAAAATCTACTCTACATCCGTGTGACTCGATCTGATTTTGTTGTTACAGTTTTGTAAGACATTTATTGAGGAAAACACCCGGAACACCCAAAATAACCATTGTCGCCAGACTGTTTTGCCATCCACCTGAACAACATGGTTGACATCCAACGCATGTTGTTAATGAATCCTTTCCACTCGCTGTATTCCACGCCATAAACCAGTAAACACATAAAACAATCTGCTCAATTCGTCTTTATTGCGCTGGTTTGTGATGGTCGTGCGAATGGCGATCGATGAGGATCGCACGTCTGCCGATGAAAAGTGTGCAACACGCGAATACACTCACTGCAAACGCAAGCAGGAATTCAATTTTATTGAATTCCCATCGATTTATATGCTATGTAGAGAATGCATTTTACAGGACAGAAAGAGAAACGTTTGAATATTGCCACCACTTCCCAAGTGTCCTTGCTAACAGCTTCTCCGATAAACACCGTTACCAAAAAAAAAACCCAAAAAGCTAAATTGTTCCATGAAGGATTTTTACGCATATTATTCTGTCCTCCAGGGGTTTTATGGCACCCGAATAAGCGTCACCACCATCACGTTGTGAACGATTTCGTTCCATTTCTGGTGCGGAAAAAAATCCTTACGTGGCCGAGGTCTGGTCAAGGACATGCATGCACACAGCCGATTGCAACGTAACGGTCGCAATTACTAATTGCCGCTCTGTTAATGGTTTGTTTTCATCGTAAATCGATAAAAACATTATGGCGTCCTGGCGGGATGGCCACAAATGGGAACCTTTCTGGCGTTGGTTTGGTTTTGTGCGTGGTTTGAAGGAAATGCGCTCGGTGGGGTTTTTTTCTTGGGAATGTCTTGACATATTTATTATTTCAAGTAGAAGCAGAAAACAAAAAAAGCTAAGATATTCCTTCAGGTCTTCCGCACTTCAGGAACATGATCGATGAAGGACGTATCGTGGCGGGATGCATGATAATGTCCATCTAAATTCATTACGGGGCATGGTTAGGTTTTGGAGAATGGTTTTGCGTGTTAAATGCACAAAACTTCACAGCCTCGACTATAATCGATTCTCTTGTGGGCATTTGCCCATTTGAACTCTCGCCAGGAGGGGAACCTCAAAACCTATTGGAACGATTTGGTTATACGGTTCGGAAGAAAATGAACCAAGAAAACCCTCACAACTTGAGACAGTGAGAATCTGTGAACACGGAACACTGTCCAAGGATTCTTAATGTACGGCTACGGCTAACATACATGTATGTGTTTTAAAACATGGTTAGGAGACTTACGCAATACTAAAAGGAAAATGGTCAGAGGTCAACAATTTTTAAAAACATAGAAATAATAACAACTCAATTTAAATATCGTTTTGATTCAATTAAGTATCTTTAAGTTTCTTTTTTCTGTATTTGCATCATGTTCTCCAATTGATAAGTTGTATTTATGCTAACTTTGTAGATCGTTGATATGATATCTAACCACAAAGTTGAGGATCTTCTCAAGGAATCTTCTCTTTTTCGTTTTTTAGTTTTTTTTTGCAAATCGCGTGAGCATTTTAGATCCGTAACCCTAATAGGAAACTATTAGCGCATTAAGCGAAACAATTTATGGTTGTATTTAGTTTATAATTGTTAACATGCTTTTCATGAAAGTTATGAGAAAATAATCCTCATCATTACTTGTTTTCTCCTAATTTGACTACATCAAAGACGAGTTTCAAGCGACCCTGCCGACAGTGGACGGCAGTATTTCGCCCTTTTATCATACCACCCTGAACCACCTTATGGCGGGAAATTAAAACCTACAGAAAAAAAACACACACAAACAATCGAATCACATTCCAGTAAGCGAACTGCTAAAGCATAAGGAAAGCCCGCTGCTACCCAATGCCTCGAATGCCGTATTAATAACAGTTCGATTGTTTTTTTTCCTATTTGGTGCAGTCTACACAATCGCATCGCTGTGGCGGGCAGAATTTTTTTGGGGCGCGGGTCTATGTACGCAAACAAACGTGCCTTTTAAAGACGCGTCCAGCTATATACGCGACCCAAAACCGGTGGCTTGCCCAAACAATTCATTGCAAATATAGAAAAAGGGCTTCAGTGGTTACTGGAAACCAACCACCACGGCACAATGGGTTGCTCGCGGTGTCCCTGCTGGGATATTGGGTAGCACCCGGTTGGAAAAACCGCGAAAATGCAACCCGCGAAAGAAAATGCACGGGCACAACAATGGCACAAACAGTGGCGGTTGCCGGAAGCATTGTTCACTTTCGCTGCTGAGAAACGGTGGATTAATTAACTGCGCTTGGAAGGGCGCACTTTAGTTGTGGTTGCGTTGCTGTGATGGTTTATCGGTTTTTATTTTAACGATCGTAGATGAGTTTTAAAACTTTCAAAGGAGAAAAAAATAGTACAATTGTGTTTGTGTTTTCTTTTTATTATTTGTTATTGACTACCAACGCAGAATAACAATCGCCTTTCCGGCTAGAGGTGAACGCGTCGGGAAAATGTTTAATTAATTGACAAAACATTGGCAAGCACTTCAGCTGGCAGGGTTATGCTTTTGAAGGCTGTTGGCGCGATTTAGACGTACTTGAAAGATGCTTTAACGGTTGAGATGAGAGAACTAGAAAACTGCAGGCAAACGCAACGTGTTGACCTTTTTCTTACAAGGGCAATGCTTGTGACGTTTTTAAGAGAGTTCTGATGTAGAGCGGAAGCAAATTATGATACGTATTGAACACGAACACAAATGATGATATCATATTCTACATTAACAAACAAATCATTCATTTACCAACGCTCTCCCTAAATTTGACGGATGTCAACCATGCACGCAGCTACCAAAACATCAATAATCACAGCACAATCCCGCATTCCCGAGGTGCATATGTTACCACTGTCTTCTACAAACTGCGGGAAAAGCGGGAAAAGAGAATGTTTCGATACCGTTGAAGCGTATCATCTTTGAAAGCAAACCTCCACACAACACACGCTCTTCGCAACGTGCGTGGTGAAGGCATAAATAAACACCAACACCGTCAGCAAAACTGTCAACGATTGGGAAGGATATCGATTTACCGCGCGCTTAGGTTTTGTGATAAGTGACAAGCTGGAACAATTTCAACAAGGATTCACTTCCGCACCAGTAAACCGTCGGGTTTATTGAAGCTTCGGTTGGAACAGCATTTAGGCGCGTTTTGACAGGGCCTTGATAAGTAACATAAGGTGATGAAATGGTGATCGTACAACGGTGAAAACATTATCGGTAATTAGTCGATCTTTGGCAGCACATGGGTGAGTTCGTTCGTTCGGTTGGAGGAACTTCTGCGGTGGAGAAATAACAATTCCTTTTTTTATTTTAACTACTGCATGAGAACATTGTTTCGGTCGTAAATATTATCCCCCTAAACTTTAAAATTGAATATTCAAAATGACTAGTTCAGGATTTTCCCAACAAAAGGAAAAAGTATCTCTTCAACTCCCACCTGCATCCATCAGTGAAGGATGTAAATTTTGTAAATGTTGTTTTACACATCTCTCCCTCGCTCTGTTCACCGATCAATAGCTCATTCGTAACCACACACACCGGAAGTCACTCAAGTGTTGCACTTCTCCAGCCCGACTCTTATCTCGAGAGAAAAAAAAGTATCCGCTTAAAAGTGTGTACTCATGTCGGCATTTTTCACCCTCCCTACCAAATCACCTCGACCCCGGTGGATGCCACGGTGCAGCACCATCGATGACACTTTGCGGTGGTGACACAGGACGGCAAAAACGAAAAGAAAACACCCAGCGAAAGTTTCCACGAATCGGATCCCCACGTGCACGTGCTTCGATTGGATAAAATTTACATTGTTAAGCACGAACTGCAGCGGCAGTTTTCAAAGCATACAGCTTCCAGCCCCGGTTGGATTCTGCGGGGAAAATACACATCCTGCACAATGGAGAACATGAGCAGTCGTTTTTCGGTAGGCGAAAGTGCGCCAACCTTACCGCGAAGTCACCGGTCCGGTACTTCACGTCGATGAAAGCGGTTTCGACTGCGAACATGCTGGCAAACAACGGATCGACCTCGGCATCGTTACGAGGTCGATCCACTTCCGAAACATTCGCTGATGCATCCCAATGTTCGTTTGGAATTTGAACAAAATATTGATCTTCTCATCTTCGGCAGACGATTTGTCTGGGTCGGATGGTTGCGCTTTGTTTGTAGCATCACAGTACCACTCCTTCGAGTGTGTTCGCGATGCTCTTCAACATGGGAAGAACACAGAAACCGACCACTAAATTCCCGGAAGGAAAGATCAAACGAATGGTGCTGGGAGTTTTTCTCTCTCTCTATCTCTCTCTCTATGCTGTGCTTCACTTGCGATGAAATCAATCCACCTCGTTCACCTGCTGTCACGCGGAATAAACACGATTAATAAGCCATCGCCGCGAAACGAACCGCCGGCTCACATCACAAAGGCGCACAGCCCTGCGAGACCACCGTATCACAGGGAGCATGCACTACCGAAAGCCGAGCATGGGATGATGTTGTTTGTTTAATCTTCAACATGCCACTCGATTTCCTGGAAGCGCAAGCAACTCCCGACCTCGTGCGCGCCATGAAATTAGACGGAAGAAAAACATCACCTTCATTCGGGTGGATCAAGCCTGTCAACAGTGCCCTTGCTCCTGTGTAGAGTGGCCAGCTTCCGATTGAGACCAGATCCGGGGTGGGTAATTTGTTTGATTGGAATGTTAAAATAAATCATTTGTAACTGGCACTGGTCGGTGCGTAGGGTGTGTATTTCAAAATCGGAATCGGAACAACAAATAAAAATATCGCCAGTAAAGGAACTGAAGGAACCGACCAGAAACAGTGTTCGCATGCCTTTTTTTCTCAAATGTTTGTTTAAAAAGGGCAACAAACGAAGCGTGAATGTTGCTGCAGTGAATGTTGGACGGGCTCCATTGATGATGTTGCTGTTGAGTGTTAACTGTCGATTAGGAGGAATTGTTTTTCAAGAAATGATCCACTTCAAACGGCAACCAGCCGAAAGTGGAACCTTAAGCTCGGGAATGATTTATAATCTTCAAGAACGAAAGGCAGGAATATAAATATTGAGCCTTTTTTCGGAGAATATCTAAGATGTGTGAAGGACGGATTAGCGTTTCGTTACTTAATGATACTAACCGTGAGTTTGGTTTACAGCGCATCTGTTTGTAATTGATATTATCGTATTTAAGGAAGGAATTTGTGCGAATTTTCCTTCAATTCCTGACTATAAACTAAAATATTTTATTGAAAGGCTATATATAAACGATTGTATGCGATAAGGAGAACCATAACGCCACTACTTGGATCACATTTTCTACGATTTACGTACATTTACGATTCCTGATTAGTCCATCGCCTTCTACGAATTTGTCGCCCAAGGTACAGTTTTCAATCGGTTTACTTT
This sequence comes from Anopheles moucheti, assembly GCF_943734755.1. Taxonomy (NCBI): domain Eukaryota; kingdom Metazoa; phylum Arthropoda; class Insecta; order Diptera; family Culicidae; genus Anopheles; species Anopheles moucheti. Next base: position 29,321,038 of record NC_069141.1, read on the forward strand.
ACGGTAACAATCAGAGAAATTTCTTAGAAACCTGTTTCGCTCATGTTGATGTTTTAGGCGATGAACAACACAATTGTTTTCTGATTTGCGAAACCAGAAAAGCATGTTTTTCAAGAGATGACACCTGCAGTGTGGAATAAATTTGCCCATCACTATTGCATTGCATACTATCAAATCCGTGAGAGCGATCGCTAGTGTAAGGAAGATAGATGAAACGGAGAGCATCCTTCATCTCGCTCAAACTTCCCGTCGGCTGGTACGAAATTCCATAAAAACCAGCTATTTTCAGATTTCCGATACCAGGAAAGCATCCACGGAAGAGGTAGCACCTTGTACAGCAATTTTGCTTGAAATCCGCCGAAAGGTATGCAATATTTAAACACTCACTTTCCCGTTGGTGGAGAAAAATTTCTTCGAAAACTACCAGTTTCCGAATGTATAGTACCAGGAGAGCATCCACGGAAGAGGTAGCTCCTGGTACTGCGCCGTAAGGTATGCAATGTTTATACACAAACTTTGCAACCAACTTGCAATGCAGTGCGCCGTAAGGTATGCAATGTTTATACACAAAGTTTGCAACCAACTTGCAATGCAAGTTTGGCGCATGCAAGAAACTTGCATGTACCAGCCGAGCAAGATGGCGCGCAAGATGGCGCCCAACTTCGTACTTGCATGCGACAAACTTGCATGCAAACTTGTATGCAAACTTGTATGCAAACTTGCATGCAAGTTTGTATGCAAGAAATTGTATGCAAAAACTTGCATGCAAGTTTGCATGCAAGTTTGTTGCATGCAAGTACGAAGTTGGGCGCCATCTTGCGCGCCATCTTGGCCGCCATCTTGACCGCCATCTTGGAAGGGGAAGGGGGGAGGGGGATGGAATATGTTACCTCTTGAAAAACATGCTCTCCTGGTATCGGAAATCTGAAAACAGCTGGTTTGTATGAAAAGTTAGTGTATAAACATTGCATAACTTACGGCGCATTGCAAGTTGATTGCATACCTTCCGGCGCAGTAGCAGGAGCTACCTCTTCCGTGGATGCTCTCCTGGTACTATACATTCGGAAACTGGTAGTTTTCGAAGAAATTTTTCACGACCAACGGGAAAGTTAGTGTTTAAACATTGCATACATTTCGGCGGTTTTCGACCAAAATTGCTGTACTAGGTTTTACTTCTTCCGTGGATGCTCTCCTGGTACTATACATTCGGAAATCCTGGTGCAATTTCGTTTATACTTTAAAGGCACAAAGCCGATATTCTTCTCTGCATTTAATTTATCACATACAAACAAATGTTTTATATAACCAAGGAAGATATTTTTGATCAATTTTTTACCTTTTCAATTAATTTTTTTGCTACAAATTAACTCTGCTGTTAAATTTTCAAAAATCGCACAATCGGCACAAATTTTTTGGGGCCCCCAACACGGCGAGGCCCTAGGCGACCGCCTACGCCGCCTACCATTTGATTTTGAGAGAGAGACGAATTTATCTTTAGGATATGGAAACTGTAATAACCATGTATAAAAAAAACTAGTCGATAAGTGGTGGCATCAAGAACTATCTGAGGCAACTAATTTCCCAGTTTCCGTTAAAGAGGTGATGCTAAGAAAGAATTATTTGAATGCATTGAGATTTCCGATTCAACTTCTCGATTGACATTCGAGTAGTCTCAAAATAAAGTTTTTAAATAAAGTTTCACCAATGCAGAAGCAATATCATCATCTCCAACAGTATCAAGGTGAATCAAATGTTTAAAAACATGCATTACATAGGGTTTTTACCAAAACAATTGGTCCCTTAATTTCCATCAGGTTATGGAAACACACTGGCAGAGAAAAATATATTGCTAGTAGACACATTGTATGAATATTGTGAACAATCAAGTTTGTCTTTCACACACTATCCATTCCACAAACGAGCGTGAAGCTGTCAATAATAAAAACTTTACGACAATCAAAATTTAATGCTTACCTTTGGTACAACGATCTTATAATTTGAACATTCAATAAAACAGGCTTTAGCTGTTTGTTTCGCTTATACTCGCAACAAAACAGTGAAGTAGCCATCATTGCGTGTAACTGTAACATGCAGCACACACCACCATAAACGAGGGCTACCCATTATGTGGAACCGTTTGTAGATGCACATTTGCAACGTTTGTCCAGTAACAAATAAAAGCTAACGATGTGATCACGCGCTTTCATCCGCCGTACAGTAATGTTTTTTTTTGCCGCCATGAGAAAGCAGTTACTAATTTTTATGATTTTTCCTTTAGCTTTATGAAGGTTCTGGACGAAATAAAATAATTATTCTCATGTACGTTAAGCGCCAACCATGGAAGGGAAAGCTTGGAAAACTAAAGATTCATAGGGAGAGATCGTTCCAATGTTGAATTTATCGGCCGGACACGGTTCACAACATGCATTGACATGTTAACGGCAACCATCAAACAGTAAGAACCCGGTGAGTGCTCCAATTAATGTTTAACTAAAGGGAGGAAGAAAAAGGGCTCACATTAATTGAGCCATTAGCTCGACTGGAAACGGATTCGGTTTCTGTAGTTTGTACATTTAATATATTAGTTTTTTTTTATTAGCACACCCGTGAGAGTAAGGTGTGAGATAACTTTATCGTTTTCGTACTCGATCCGCGAGTAACGCATGAGGAAGATTTTTTTTTAAAAGGGATATTAACCCCCATTAATGATTGTAATAAAAACGTTTTACTAGCGACAAGAGATAAAGGCGGAACAAACATAGCACATTGTGTCTTGTTGCGTCGTACCGCTGCTTGTATCAAGTCGATGGATTTTACGAGATTTTAACGAGCCAAAACGGGTAACCTTTCCCTTTGTGATGGTAGCGATACCGAAAGGGTTTTTGAAACTGGACCGCTTCCCGGTGGATGGCGCCAAAGACGTGCCGCCAAGAGTCTTTAAAATCGTGTGAAAATCGATGCTCACCTCTGTTTGGTGGATGATCGTAAAACTAATGTTTCACATGTCTCGTTGGTTGAGGCTGAAGTAATTGGACTTTGATAACTTAAACTAGCACAGGGCGATGTACAACACGGTGCAGGCAAACAACACCGGGCGAGCAGATGCAAGTTGGAGATGGGTTACTTCTCTTCTTTGCGGCTGCTCTTAATCAACCATTCCTAACGTACCGACTCTATACCGAGTATAAGGACTTCATTGAGGCGACCGTTGCCCTTTCTGTGCCTTCAGTAAAATTTTGCTTACTAACCAAAAGTGTCCCGTAGGGTGAACACCAAGCAACATCATTAACCATCTTCGTCGATCGTTTGTTCGAATGCGCTCCTCTCCTTGAAGGCCGTGCTTTGATGTCCTTGTACGTGTTTCGGAGTTTCTTCGGAGGAATTCTTTGGAAGAGAATCGAAACGTCAAACACAACCGGACAACACAAACAATTCTGCTCGGCAAACAATCGATACAGGATTTGATCTCATGTCAGCTTGCTACTACTATCTCGGCTACTATGATCGTTTGCTGCTGCTCACCAAGCACAAAGGACGAAAGCAACTGATCGACACGGCGGGAAGGCCCCATGCCAACACCACGGGGTGAAAGCTGCCCTGACTAAAAGACCTGCTGAAAAGCTGCACGCCACCCGCCAGCACCAGCCATACAGAGTGTTGCCCGGCTGCCAATCGGCTTTGGAACAATCGACCAGGCGTCCCGATGAGCGTACCTTAATTCCAGCTAAATTAAGTATTCAACTCACCCTCAAATTGACGTGCAAATGAACACGATGCGAGGGGTTTTGCTTTTTTTTCTGTGTGCTTGGCTTTGTTTAGTTCCTTTCTGTTGCTTGCTTGTTACACCAGCACAACCGACAAACGAACAAACACACTGGAGATTACACAAAAGGATGTCGATAGGAGGAAGGCAAAAAAAAGGACAACTACTGCGTGGTCAGAATCGTGGTGCAAAAAAAAAGGGAACTTTGAGTTCCAGTTGTTCCGAATGCTTCTAATGTCCCATCATTATTTGTATGCGCCTGAACCACAATGGGAAAATGGAACCTGGTGCGGAGGGAAAACAATTCTGCCACCATACGGTCCGTCGAATACAGCAGAAAAAGGGACACGTACACCACACGCCCGCCACTATCCGAGGGTGCGCATTATTGATTGTTCTTTAACGATTGTTTAAAAGACTGTGCTGGTGTGATTTGTTTCCCGAATGTCAGCAAATTTCGCTTTCCTGGTTGGACAACACACGTGCGTCCCCGGGGGATTTTTTTTCATCTTTATTTGGAATTGTGGTACATAATTGTGTCGACTTCGGAAGATCCTCCGGATCAATGTCGGCTCGATTTCAGTTTAATACCTCATCATCGAAGACGGCCATGCTTTCACGCCCGGTGAAAAGGATAAACGGTTGTCGGAGTTTTCGGAGCAAATTAAATTTGCAGTTCTCGAATGTGTTTTCTTTATTTACAGCTATTGTTCAGTGTTGGAAATGAAAAGCAACAAACGGCAAGGAAACATGTTGTTGTGCATTCTGTGGAGAGTACGGTGTTTGCAGGTGATGCCCTGGTGTTCTCTTACGGTGTCGCAAGCTGTCACCAAAAGGTGTGTTGCATCTGTATCCAATAAAGCTGCAATACACATCAATGAGATCTTAATAGGCTGCAGCTCAGAAACTAGCAGACCTACATCCCAATAATTCTTCAATTTACACAGTCACTTTAGGCTATGTATCTGATATGTATCATCACAACATCCCACTGACCTCAATTGCCACAGTTTGCCTTTTTTGTTGTGAGTTTGGGGGAAGAATTCGTTCCTCATAGCCCGGAAGAAACTTTTTCCCACTCAACAAGTGTCTCTCGGTTCTTAATCATTACATCCCACCGGGGGATAATCCTCCATCAGGGCGAGGGTAACAGTTAACTTCATGCGTGCTGTACTGTCAACCCTCTTGTACAATTCCTGAAGTACTCGTATGTAAGACACACAAATTAAGATTCTCATTGAAAGATAACGACGAGGTCTTGAAGATAACTTGAACAAAGAAAGGGGAATTCCTTCCCTGGGGACATTAGTACCTCAGCTCAACCCAAGTACTCAACGATCAGAAATTAAATAAAAGGGTACAAACAAATTACTCCACACAGAGTTGCTTGCCGCTCACCAATTTGGAGGAGTCTGGTCTAACATCGACGATATCTACAAAGTTGGGAAGTGGAATTAAGGAGCTGAATCCACAACACAACACAAGTGCTGTATAACAACCGATTAAACTTATTTATAGTTTTATGAAAGCTAATAAGGAAAAGACATCTGTAACCGACTTCGGCTAACGTTTTTCCCCTTTCTCTTGCGCTGATACCCTAAAGAAGGGACCATGTCTGTGTGTTGTCTCTCTGTTCTGTTCTTTATCTTCCGTTGTCTCGTGGTACCACCAAGCACCGAAAACGTTTGGATGATGAAGAAGTTAATTATTTTCGTACGTGGGCTCCCGTTCCACGCCAAGATGCCCATGCCGACTGATCCATCCCAGTTTTGCTGATGCATATGGGGCACCAGAAACAATAACATAAATATGTTTTATCATCATCGCTTTACGGACGCTCGGTGCGGACTGGCTCGAGGCTACCATGGGACCATCTTCAGACGACGGAAGAGTTTAGCCACGCGCCAAAGGGAGGTGGAAGGCACACGAACGGTCGCTGTTGGTCTGAGTTTTCATTCCGGTAGCACATTGCTCTTGGTTGATCTTGCTGGGACGTTCCACCCCATACAAACTTTCCGGTTTTGGTGGGTTTGGTTAATTTATCAAATTGTTTACGATGGTGTTAATTGGATGTTAATTAGTTGCGTACTACCAGGCCACTTTGGTGGTTTGTACCGTTCCGAAGCGGAAGATGCTCCGTCCCGATCTCGGTGGTTTTCTATTTTTGTTGGGATGGTTCTACTTACTGGGGGATGGTACCATTTACAGACTCTCGTTAGCTAGGTGACAAGCATAAATTTGTTAGCCGCATCGCTTGGGTTCTCGTCACTCAACTTCTAGAGTTTTGGGGTGGCTAATCGTTTGATCAATGATCAGTTTAGTTATCGTTATGGCGGCAGTTATGCGATGCGCTCCTAATAGCACATCATTAAACATGTGTTCGAATTTGACGGCATGAACTAAGAAATGAATCATTTTTATGTTCATAAAACTGTTTTTTATCTAACCAACCAATTCAATCCTTCCTGGGAATTTTTCTCTCCCCGTGTTAGGGATCATATTTCGCGATCATAAACCAAACCAGCTCCTTGACAACCGACTGCATTATGGGAGCCACACTGTCTGGCATGCGCGTTGCTAGGACCGAAGTTAATAACGAAAAACCCTGTGCTTGAAACTTCCTCGAAAAGGATTCCATTCTGGGAAAAAAGGAATCCGAAACAAGTGCTTCGCTGTCGTGCGGTTTTGGATGCAGTGGTCCTTCTAGTTTGAGCATCTTATTTCGTCGTGCGCGTCACAATGTCTACTGCTGTGTATACGCGCAACAGTCGTATCTTCTACAAATTTTGTTGCTTCTTCTTTACCTAAAATGTGGTGTGAAATAAATTATGAGCTTGTAAAATGTAGAGCGCGTCGAAGTGAGGTTTATGGTCTAGCAAATAGAGCATTTCTCTCCATGATTGGTTTTCTCGCGCGTTTTCTCGCCACATTTAGAGGGGCTTCAGTTAGGGGGTGTGAGAGCAATAAATTAATTAAAACTAGATCGCGTTTCAAATGAGTCGTAGGGTCTTTTCAATCTCGCAGATCACGCTTGTTCTAGTCTTGTTCTTGCGTGGAAGAAAAACATCAAATCTGTGGGAAATCCTTAACTTCAAAGGAGGTTTTATTTAACGAAAAACTGAAATTCCTCAGTTCATCGTTTTATGATGTGGGCAGAGAGCACCATCGGGACGAAATCGAACCAATGCTAGAGAGATGGAGTCATTCCTTTTGTGTACATTATGCCGCACACAAACCACTTGAAGTAATCAATCGCTCGGTAGAGTTTTCAAATAAACTAGTGGCGTGGGAGCGTCTGGCTAATATCCCAGAACCAAACGCAACTGGGAAAATAATCAATGGAAGCGATTGTGTGTTGATCGCAGTATTTTCTGTTTAAAGTTTGGTTCTTTGGTATGATGTTGTGAAACGATTTGTTTATTTAACACTACACGAAAAGGACGATTTTAATCTTTTCAAATGCTATTAAAATGAAAGGTTTTGGTGCGATAAAGAATCTTTAGACAAAACAAGTGAAAACAGAGATTGTTTAATATAAGAAATTAATTCTTTCGCTTTGTTTGCGATGCGAACAAAGGTGTTAATAAAACTCTTCAAATAAACAAACCGACAAAATACACCATCAAAGTGGTAATTTTCCCAGAATGATTACATCAAACCATCTTGACCGGGAAATTCCGTATTGCACCGTATCCACAACGAAGGTTTTTGTTTATCTTGCTACCGTATGCGATCTGTTTACCAATGTTGTTCACAAATCAAAAACCACACTTTTTCGATTGGTTGGCTACCACTTAGCGGCACTTCCACTTAGCAGTCCCCAGAACGGCGCTCAACGACTTTACGATTTCTTGGCAGCGACGGGAAAGAAAACGCAAAGAAAAATAAAGTTTTCCTACAGAGCCGAAGATTTTCGATTCCCGAAGAGAATCTCCAGGGAAAACTCCAAACTTGTAACGATCGTACACACGAATCAGTGCTCGATCTTTGATCAGCTGACACTTTACGGCGGCCGCTTTGAGTTGGATCCAGCGGTGCGATTTATGAGTGCTCGCACACATGGACACAACGGTTTCATGCTTGCGGGGTAAAATATTGCTACGATTGTTTGTTGATGAAGCGGGTTTTCTTTTTACGCTGTTCCATTTGTTTTTCCTCTCAGCCGTCTTTCACCTTTTCGTGATGAAAACCGAAACTCACTCGAGATCGTTAACTGTGACGCAAATGAGACGGACTAATTGGATCATTTCTATCGCTTCTTCTCGACACATCCTCGCATTCTGCGTTCTGAACAAATAGAATAATTTTTAACGACTGTTTCCCCAAATTAACTGAAATTGAGTGGATATGCTAGACCCTCTTAGGGGCATCTTTAGCAACTATTAGTTTTCAATCAAACGAACTGGAACATGTCACCAGCTGGCAGCGTCTGGCAGAAGAAAGGCACAAACTGTGGCGCTCTGGAAATTAAATCCCATTCACTCCATGATTTAACGATCACTTTCCGCGCCACTTCATTACCGTGAGATCCGTTCGGATGTTCGTGAGGCGTTGAGATTTAATCGCACAGTTAAAGGGTATCCTAAAGACCCCGATCGTTGGTAGGAAACCCTTTTTCCGAAGGCGAAAGGAACTTCTTCACTTCGAATATCAAGTAACGAGCGAGTTAGCACGACCCATGCCGGCAATCAAGACCGTATCGCCATGTACACCCATGCTGGCCGCTGGACGTTTTGTAACTGGATGCTGTGATTCTTCGGATGCCTGGGCAGGAGACACAATGTCTTGATGGGATCTCAATTAAAAATCTGTAATTTGATTCCACGCAGTCCGGTGACGGTATCGAACTAATGGCCAGCAAAATAGGACTTCCCAAAAGGTTCGGCATGCTGCCCCTGATGCCGGCCATGAAGGCACAACATAATTGTAATTGGAAAAATAAACAGCATCGAGCTGGTCCGAGTGTGGTTCCGCTAATGAACCCGCATCATTAGTTGATGTTGCGGAGGAAGCAATTGTGGTTTTGGAAGTCGTTGGACGGTCCGAGGAAAGATCGCTTCAAAGTAGCACGGGGAAGTCGACGGTTTGCCTTCCAATGGTCATTTGTTTGGTTTGTTATTATTGTACTTTAATTCATATTGATGTGTGTAAATCTTGATCCTCCTCGATCGCCCTCATGCAGGTCCTTTTTGGTTGATAGCATTGAAAAGGTTTCTTCTTCACCGAACCTCATAGAACACTGCATCGACGCATAAGGGTGTCTGTATTCGGGACTTTCTGCTGGCTGCTTGCCAGAGCGATCACTCTTCAAGGGTTTGTATGTTTCGACACCAGCGGAGTGCAAGTCATGGCAATATTAAAGGGAGCGTGTTCTAAAATGTTTGCGGTTCCACATTCTTGTTAGCATGAATCTTTCGTCTGTCTTAATGGATGGTTAATGAAGGCAATTGGTTTTGTGGACGATGACTTCGAATGGCAACACATTTTCCAATGCTTTCTTTTTAACCCACTTCACATACCGGTTAACGGACGTTAAATGTGAAAGATGAATAATTGAAAAACTCAATTGGGAACATTGGCATAGTAATGTAGACCAGCATGAATAATATTTTTTATACGTTTTATCCTACTCAAAATTCTATATTACTTCAAGAAATTCTTAAACAACCTCTATCAATATTTAGCGGTATTATGCCTTTGATCAGACCAAATAGTGATCAGGAGGATTTCGAGTCAATCCGCCCAATTTGTGGTTGTAAAATTGACAGCGAAACGGACAACTCTCTACCATCGGGGCGTGAAATAAGAAATCCAATTCCAATCGTGTAGGGAAAGCAAAAATACGACAAAACAAGGCACAGGATTTCCCTCGAGAGAGCAACAGAAGCACCGCATTTTTCTCGCCATGGAGATAACAAGAAAAAGACACCGCAAGAAATGATTATCTGCAGGAATCATCGGAATGTGACTGCCGCGCATCCTGCACATCCTTCAAAGCTGTATCGAAACCAGTATGAAACGAAACACACCCAGTGACCGTCTGTTTTGACCTGTTGTACATGCTCCGAACCGATGTTGGACGAAAGGTTCGAACGTTGTCTAGCGTTCCAGCATCGCAGCACATTTGTCACCATCGTCTCGAATTTCGCTTACCGAAACGAGACGAAATCCCGTTTATTTTCCCCGAAGATGATTACGATCCAGAACAACATAGTGCTTTCACGCGCAGACCGTCTCGAATGACGGCCCGGTTCGAACAGAAGCGAAATGTAATTAATATCACCACTGGTAAGTACCCGGAGAGGCCGGTCGTGAACGACTGGTTTTTACTCTCGTCCCGATCGTGCTGTTGCATTTTTCGGGAAAACATGACACGTTATTAGTGGGGCACCGTTGAATTCAACCTTCTCTCCATTCGAATGCATGTATATTTTCACTTGTGCCATGCACGCATCCCGATGGTGAAGATGTTGCGCCTGTTTGTAATACGACCACCGTTCGGGAAAACAAGTTTGCTCAACACACTTACGGTTGCTTGGGGCGAATCCGCTAGCCACTTGCGGATCCGGAACGAGTACGATAATTTAGTGTCCCTGCGCGACCAATCAGACGTTCAATTGCGTGAACATGAGCTGAAAATGCCGTGCGGTCCGAAGAAAATATCTCGTTAGGGATAATAATAATGCGAGAACGGGAACATAAAAGACACAGGTTCAACAGGTTTTGGACATGGTCAGTGAAATGTGTGTGTTTTCTTTACGGTGAAGAAAATAACGCCAGTGCAATCGCGATTATATTTGTTGTAAATGATTTTTTAAAGTTTTTACAAAACTATTACATGTATGCATATAACTATTAATTTAATTTAAATTGAAATACATTATGTTTTCAGGATTGGTGCTGTAAATAAAATTGGATTTTTCTGAAGCCAATATTTTTCGAACGGTTTATTGTGTACCTTTTTTTGCAAACAACAGACAACAGCAAACAGTAACTGTCTATTATACGGTAATAATACAAGTATGAGGGAAAATCTTCACACGTCACGTTAATAAAACAGGTATTCGTGCCAATAAAATTGGGAAATGTAAAAATAAGAACCCTACCTCGTGTTGTCTCAGGTGTGACGTTACAATAGGGACTAATTTTAACAACCATGGTGCCAGGGAAAATCCACCCCTATTCCAGTCACACCTGCTTCAGACAAAACATTCGGTATGTGCTCTCTTTACAGATACTCCAAAATTTGCCCAAGAAGCAATATTTTTCTTAAATAAATTGATTATTTACGTTTCATCAATGCGCTCGATTGAAAGCTTGATTATTTTGGACCACCTAAACCTCCGCTGGGTAAACATCCTTTCCAGAATGTCTGGGTACGGTAATCACTACCTGTTGCCACTATGCAAATATTTGCATGTAAAACGGAAGGACCAAAATAACCAAAAAAAAAAAGAAGGAAAGATCAATCAGCAACGAACATACGGAAGGAAGGAAAAAGAGATTAGGATGTACTTCCGAATGCGAGAACAATACAGTTGGGAAGGATTAACCCAACTCGCAGGGCCTATAGAATTGGTTTTCAATTAACGACTCACCGACAAACTCCCACGGTTAGGGTTTGTGTGATTGGTCTTTTTTTTAAGAACGAATAATATTGCATGTTTCATTTGTCCGCTGTTTCAAAATCGTTTTCGCAAAACAATCTCTACGGAAGACGATCGTTTGGTGCATTGGGTAAGAAGCAGCGTGCGAAGAAAAATTCAAATGTCTGGCGAAAGGTTAGCGCGACTCGAGCCGTACCAAACCAAACATTAATTAATCTGTTCCGGTTCAATTAAATTACATCACGCATTGTGTGTCCGCGTGCAGCAGCATTTCAGCAGTCCTCCTCCATTCACGCACATAAGATTGCTTGTGGCGCGATATGTTGAAAAAGACGCAGAAACCCCAGAAAGAAGCGCTGGAAAGATGTCGCGATCGTCGGCGTTCGACGACGAGAGTACAATTACTTTTAATTGAGATTAATAAGAAACTATTGCAAGGGAATGGCCCACTCCCATTACACCCTAGCATTATGATTCCCTTTTACGCAAAAGAAAAAAACCTTCATGAATGAACACCGACATCCGACCGTGTACGAGAGAGAAAGATTTGCGTAAGACAAACAGACAACGCACAACGTCTGGTCAGCTGTTGGAGATGGAGCTGGACACTATGATGCGGTGAAGCAGGGAAACATTCATCACATTTGCGTGACGTGATAACTCAGTTGACTTCTCAACTTCCCGGACCCAATTGACCGGCGGGTCAGCGAGACAATATTCCGTGCGTGGTTGTGAAAGTTGACGTTTACCATTCATGCGCACTTGCTCGGTTGGATGAAGATGATACGGTACGATACGGTAGTGACAGTTGGTTTTTATGAATGGATAGGACGAAAGAGTAATTTCTAGAGCAGTTGGAAGTTAAGTGCCTTCCCGTAAGCCAGAAAAAGTCCTGCTTTGCACTACAAACTCATAAATTAAACTAACCTTTTTAACACTTTCTTAAAAACCATATTACAAGAGTACCGTGCTCTTCGACTCATGTTTGTGGTTTTCCACGAATTTACATAAATTTTTTTGACAAACTGTTCAAGTTGTCTACCAATAAATTCATGTCGGTAAAAAGTGCTTTCACTGGAAGGAATAGAAAAAGTGGAAAAACCTGTGAAGAAGGTAAAAGAGTTGTTAACATTGTTTACTTTGTGCGACTCGTGTTACGACACGGTTGTCGTGCTTCTGTCGTGCGAACGCGCAATCCCAAGTTCGTAGAAGATCCTGCCCAGCATAACCTTTCCCAGAAAAGAAAGCGTTCGTCCATATGCTTTAAGAGTTTTTTTTTCAAATATGGACGAGTTTGGTGGTCAAATTTCATATAAAAGCAACCAAATCGGTCTCGCAATACGCATGTTGTCAATTTCCCTTAACAAATCTTCGTCATGTGGCACATCTTCTGCGCACCGACATCAAATGATTTTTAACACACAATTCGACGAAAAGAAAGTAAACCACATCGAGGCGAACATAACAACACAAAAAAATTCTTCGCTCAGGGTGTTAATGTGTTTGATGATAAAAATCTCGAAATGAAAATCATCAACATCCCCCTTTTTTTGGCCCTAGTTAAAGCGCAGGCCGAATAGAAGGACGTGCGCGTGACCGAAGCAGTTAATTATGCCGACACCCATAGTGCTGCGGGTCGGACACATTATGCTTCATCACACCATTAGCACGTTGCGACATTTGTAGTGGGACGCGAGATGAATGCGCCGGCAGTGCATCCCCATGCCGTTTATTACACATTTTACCTCTTTCCCATACAGTCGCGAACCTTCGTTAGGTTTAATAATGCTCAATTAAAGCTAACGTAACGAGTAACCGGAACTTTGGACTGTTTGTGTGGCAGGGTGAGAAAAGAGTTCATACTCTTTTCTCGATACACGGAACATTAATCGAAATATAACTAGCATCTAAAAAGTTCGCTCGTAATGAATGTTTTTTTGTCAAAAATGTCAAATGTCAAATGTCAATAAATGAACACTAACTGTCAAACGTCAAACTGACACTGAGCTCACTAAGTCCTTTATTCAATTTCTAACGTTTATTTTCATCATGTACACATTTTAATCTGGTTTAATTCACTTATTCGTATTTTATTTTGTAATTGAACTTACACATCTGGTTGAAGACATGCTTTAAAAAATTGTTAAAAAAAACTCATTTGATCGAGCACCCATTTTCACGAGATAACGGGCATACTTAAGTGAGTCATTTAGATGCAGATTGTGCATAAAAATCGAAGAGAAAAAGATGCAAATGATTCACCATGCGTCATGATCAATCTTGTTTCTCCGCAAGCGCAAGAAAACACGAATCCCAACGGTGCTTACAATGCTTGTTGGTTAAACAACCCGATAAGCACGTGCACGCCGATGGGAAGGCGAACGGTCCGGGCGTTTGTTATCATTAAGCCAGCATCAATCGGTTGTCGCTTGAGTGATGTGTTGTTGTTTTTTTTTGTCTTTTAATTTCACCCTACCGGAAGTATCTCACCCCTTGTCCGTGTGCGTGTTTCAGACCACCAGCAGGACCACCCGTGGCAGCCATGGCACGAGCCGCACGTATCCTAACGCGCAGAAAAATATTGCAACATAAATATTGCCCTCCCCATCATCATCATCGGCGCATATTGAGTGGCGCAAGAACACACACAAAAGACACAAAACCGGAAGAAGCGAAACGGCACGAACGAAACGGGTGACAAGTGGATGGATCGTGCGTGCACAAAAACGAACCACACTGTGCAGGGTGGTTTGCAGGGACATAACAACACAAAAAAAGCACACACGGCTCACTTTTTAGACCACCATCAACGATGGGGAAGGCAAACGATGACACGCGAACGCGAACAGGAGGTTTTCTGTTATTTTTTTTTTGTTATTGCTTTGGGTGGGCCAGAATTTTGGCGCAGGACGGATGCGAAAGGGGATGTTGCTTACAGTGGAAACGAAACAACATACAGGAAGAAACAAAAGAGTGGGATGATAAGCAGGAAGTGGGCCACCAGCTCAAGGGCCACCATCGTTCAACACAACCGGAACGTTTGTGTTCGCCAATAAACGCTCAACGGCGTCAAACAACGGTGATGAATACAAATCAGGACACGTGCACGTGACGGTGTACTTGAGCGAGACTCTTTTTTGCCACGGGGACACGGGCAGAAAGATCCGGAGGAAGGTCTCGGTGAAAACCGAGGGAACATTGAAGTTGTTGGTAGGGAAATCATTGACCGATTATGGGAGAGGTTAAATGATTGTTACATGATTGATTTGATGTAATGAAACACGCTGAAAACAATAATTTTCTAAGAAGAAGTTTTAAAAAATTGATTTTAATTCAATGCAACTTCTTGTTTTATTACCAATAAAACAGAATACGCAGTCCAGCGTGTGAATTAAAAGCATAAATACTGCAGCGTTTCCCATCCGACTGTTTTCTTCGTGTCCAGTGACACGAACAAATCCTACCAAATCCGATTTAATGACGATGCCAAAGGGGGTGGATTAAGGGTTGTTTACGGGCGATTTGACAACCGCTCGGTGTTGGGGTGTTTTGTACGTGCTTGTGTAAGACACACACGCAAAAAACACGCAACACTCATTGCAGCTTGTTTAGTTACACATAAAACGAATTTCCAAGGGTTGTTATGGTTGTTGTCCAACACGAGCCGGACCATGGTGTGAATGTGTCATTAAAAGTAACGCAACGACCAGCAACCGACTTCAGTAGAAAATCTTCAATTCAAACGGAAGTGGCAAACACACTCACCCACATGAAACCTCGACCTTTAGCTCACGTTCGTTTCTGTTCGAAGAATTGGCTTGCTGAAATGAAACGCGCAAAACATCGTCCCGTACCGTACTGTAACTAACCGAGGAGCATCTTCCGCAGGGGTGTGCAAAAAAAGGAAAAACGATCTCCATCGGCTTGATCATCTTGATCGGTCCGCCGGCCGGATGATAGTGCGCTTGTGGATGGGCAATCAAATTTATTCCATTATTTCAATTACCGTCAATTAGTGGAACCTCGCGCACTAGTTGAGGTTAAATATTGTGACTTTTCTTGCAGCGTGACTTGGGCTTGGCCGAGGCACACGAGTGAGGTGTGGAAGGAAATTGATTCATCCCAGATGTCACGTTGAAGCAGTGTGACGCTGATGTAAATGCAGAAAAGTGGTGATTGTACAAATGCTGCTGAAGTGAGGATTTTTTGTGATGTTAGAGTTAGAAATTCAGCGAAATAGTAATAAGTAATAATAATGATACTTGAAATGAAGGAAAGTCTTGGTTGAATAATGAGAAATGTTCTGGTATCGTTCAGTTAGTATATTTGAGCAAAACTTTTACTTCTCTATTAGCACTCACTATCACACATCTGACTAATTTGCTACTACTGATATAACATTACTACCACTACTTCTGTTATTATTACTAATACTCATACATTTATCAGAAGATTCTTAAAAACTACATCATAGACACACGTCCAGCTTGCTGTTTTAACCGGATCCGACAGCCTTTGTGACCTATGCCGACATTATAAAAGGCCAACAGTAAAGATCACCAGCACCGACAGCTCTGCGGCAGTTGATCTTTTTATGTGATTAAAAGGTTGTAAATCATCCCATCAACGGAAACTGGATTACAGCCCGCTCGAGAGTGTCCTTTTGAGCGAAGCTCCCGAAGCCTATTGCCGCCAGGGCACGACCGTCCGGTAAATCTTGTTCCCGCAAATTTGCTTACCGGCCGACTGATAATTGAGATTTAATTAAACACATTACGGGCAGATTAACTTAAGCATCGCTGTAAGCCGCTTCCAACAAGCCAAAGGGTCAAGTTCTCCTGGGGCCAATTGCTCACCGGTCGTCGGCCATGCTTCGGTTAAGCCTCCAAAGCGAAAGGACATTCCGGCGGACCGAGAGCAATCGGGCAAGGATTTTCGACGCTTAATCTTGTACGCCCGGTCCGCAAAAACGACGGGCGGTGTGCACTCGTTCGCCCATGTGGCTGGCAAAAACGCAAGCCCCCAAAAACTGTCGCAAGGTCCTTTTGTTCCCTTGCTAAGGTTGTCCTTTTTTTCGGTGCTTGCCGCTCCGCGTCGTACTGTTCCGTGCAGTGGGACAGGATTTTGCCTTTAGAAAAACAAATAATCTCTTAAGCGGGCTCACGGGTACCCTATCGGTTACGGATCCGCGTGGGGCCAAATCGTTGCGTTCATGACAAAAGCGCAGAAACATAAATCGGACCAGTCGAAGGCTTCCGCAGCGTACAATGACGTGCCTTGCGACAGTGACCAAATGCGGGCGAACAAAAAGCGGATTATTAATCCCGATAATTGGCTCTGAAATGTACACCCTTCAAAGGTAAATTGGTCAAAATATTGTAGCACTCGGATGAGGTTTGTTGTACGAACAAGCTTTCTTCTTTCGGGCAGCAAAGCAAGCGATGCATATACTGTACCGCACGTTTGGAGTTTAGAGAGACCCTGATAGGCCGGGAACGAGGTCTAGAGAATAGAGCGCAAAACGATTTCCTGACGGGATGATTGGTTTGTGTTTGATCTGCCCTGGGCCCTTGTTGAAAGCGATTACGGTGGGCAGAGTATGGCAAACAGTGGTCGTAATTAACGAACAACACAGAGCATATTGTAAGCGCTGAAGGTGTAGAAAGTTATATAGGTTGTAGCACTGAGGAAAATATAATCATTTGGTATTGGTATTTGGAGTTATTCAAAAACATTACGGAAAAAATAGTAACTAAATTACTCGCATAAAAATTAAAATTTTAGTTACCATGAATTCCTAAACGGATTTATGGATAGATCTATTCAAAACTGCGAGGATCCTTGAAAAATAAATGGGGCAACTTCCACTCAAACTTTGTTCAAAACATTAGAAACGTCATTTAGAGCATGTAACGTGAATGACACCAAGCAATTCAGGTTCAAAGAAATAAAGTTCAGATACGACACGATCTACGATAACAGTTAGTAGCTAGATCAAGGCAAATTCAAGGTGAACCAGAAAATATCAAACAAAACAAAAATTAGCTGTATGTAAATGACGTTAATTTAAAATAAATAAATAAATAAATTGTTAAATAATGTAAATCAATAAAATAAAAAAATCAATAAATAAATAAATAAATAAATAAATAAATAAATAAAATGTAACCTTTACAACCGAGGAAAACAAGCTCAGGAAAAATTGCTAAGGTCGTAAATTTGAAGTCTACGTTCAAAATATATGTAAAAAATATTGTATGTTAAAGTTATATGCGTATTAGTCGTCTTACTATTTATTTTAACATAAACAGTGTCCTCAAGAGATTTTTTTTTCAAGTGGAAAAAAATTGAACCGTAAAGGGGATTTAATATTCTTTACCTGTAGTTATACCGATACCAGAACAGCTTGTAAACAGTGATGTTTTCCTACCATCCCCTAATTTTTGTTCACCTAAACGATTTATTTATAATCATTTATCGTGAAGCAGGTGATTTTTGGAACAGCAGTTTATTTCGCTCTTTGTGTAACACTCCGTAATATCGACGGCACAGAACGCCACAATAGCACAAAGCTGTCATAGCGATCGATTCATTCCATTCTTCACCTTCCAAATTCTTCCAGTAACAGCACGACAGCAGGTTTTCTCAGGATGAGTTAGCGATCCAACTCACCCCAAAAAACATGAACCAAGTTCATTAAATACTTCTTCATCGCGGGGACAACGTGCGGCGGTCTCGTGTGGCGCAACACCGATGTGACACACATATGCGTTCAAATGTGTATATTACCCGCGAACAAATCGTACCAGGGGAACCCTTCTGTGTGTGTATGTTTTTCCTCACCTTTTCGTCCTAACGATGTCCTGCTGGGATGCATAACGCTCGCTTGTTGTCAAAGCGGCGTCAGCGAGCCTAACCCCCCGCTATATTTTCAACGGTGAAAGTAGGAGTTTATTAATGTTCCTCAAATGCGTACTTTTTGTCCCGGAGATGATCCGTGATTTTGTGTACAGCTGAGTTTGTTACTTGTGTGTCGCGGGACGCATTTTGGGTGTTTTAATTGTTGGGAAAACGTGAGGCTCATAATTATATAAACAACGCACACTTTATTAAAGGACACAAAACGGTACGATAACAACGCGTACATTTGAGGGTGGATGTTTTGGACATCCCGCGGGCTCGATCGTCGTTCACTCTGCGTGCGTTTAAGGATTAACACCTCACGATGGAGCGATAATTGATGGTTCGTTTTGAGCTGGGTGAGAAAGTGTTTGTTGGTTTGTTTGGTTTCTTTCCCTTTACAACGACATGCCTTTTTGTTTTTCCACGTCATAGTTCTTAGGAGGAAAGCATTGCTTTTCTCTCAGCAACGATCGAATGACCTTCATCGATCTTTCCACAGCACGACGCTCGTAAACACATAATGATACTTGGCCAAAGGTGACTGCGAACGCAGACGACAATGACAAGGACGTTTTATTAGCTGTCTCTTGCTTCTTTTTGGTCTTGCTGTTTTGGTACAACTGCAAACCATGTCCTTCGTTGCGGGTTGTGTAAATCTTTTGACCAACGAACCAACCAAAACCAAATCATGTTGCCTTGGAAGAACTCATTTTCCGAACGTGCGTTTGTCCTCGAGCACATCTCGGAATCGATTTTCCTATTGCTTAGTCATGGCTGTTGGCTTTCTGCTGGAGAAAAGAGGACCCCGGGACTTGTGGCTTCGACGGGCCAGCTCCCCGTGGTCTCGATTATGTTGCACTTTATGTGAAAAAGACCATTTTCATTGCCAAATAAGGACAACTTCGTAGCACAAGCATCTTGCGGTGTAGATTATTGAGCCATCACGATGTCGAATGGAAAGGTCCTTTTTTGAACAAGATAAAGAGATAGAGAGATAGAACAAGATAACAAGATAGAGAGAGAGAGAGTATGTTATGAAAAATACCATCATCAGCAGCTGGCCACGGCAAGGAAAAAGTGCAGACACCGCAGGAAGAATATCCTTAGTATGGTTACCCAATGTTCCTCAGAAGAATACGAAGCGCTTATCCAAATGTAATCCACACCACATCTTCATTTCATTTGCAAAAAGGTTTCATTTTTTTATCTAAAGTGCCCCAGTGTTTGCTCTTTTTCTCGGCATGTTTTTACATAATAAAGCGTTCGCATATGAACCATTTTTTTTTTAAAGCAGCTTTCGCAAGCTCACCATCCCTTTGAACGTTTCGTCAACGCCAACGGATTAGTTCCGTTTTGGCTTAAATCGTCCGGAATGAAGCTGTGTGTTTGATTGTTGCCGCGGCCACTTTTTTCTACGCTTTCCTGTCGGTTCGGTCTCTCCTCGAAGATCCGCATTAGCATTAGCTCGCACACATTGTCCTGATTGAAGATTACGCACGGGCGCACAATCGAACCTGTAATCGATATGCATACGTGCGGCATAAAGATGCAAAGGATCGGGTCCGAGGATGCAGCCTTAGCACGGAAAAGTGCAACCGATCGGATACACTCACGGGCGGTCGTCGCTTTTCATGTGCTTCGTGGCCCGTGGCGTGACGAAAGTTGCCATAATTTTTTGCCCCTGGCCTGTTTTCTAGCCTCACCATGAGCTCCGCTTTCGTTTTGCTGCAGATTAGTGTCCGATTGGTTAGGAAACGTTTTGAGAGGGCTATTGTACAGGAAAAAAATCAATGAAGATTAAACAGAAACGGTCCTTTTTTTCTGGTGTGTGTCTTTTTTAAATCGTGTCAAAGATGCAAAATATAAAGTTACAGGACAGGATTATGCATAATTATGCGATCGATACGTTTGCTAGATTCCATAGATCGGTGTCCTGTGATCAGAGTCGGCGGTAAACAATACATGCTAACCTCATTACGACTGACGTGAATGCGGTGCCGTGAGATGCGTTTTTGAACGGAAAGAATAGAATGTTCGATTGTTTCATTTACTTTTTGTGTGGTTATTGCTAGTTAGTTTGGGCGATATTGTATTTGTAGGTCATAAAAGAGCGCTATATTTTTTTAAATATTTGCTTTACTTTATGCTGAACAAATTCACAATCAAACAATTTAATTTATAACTTTTAACCTAGTAAAATAATTGTTCTAATTTTTGAAAGTTTTTTATAAATTAACTGTTTTCTTGTTTAGCGGATATTAATTTATTTTCTTAATAACTAATAATTTAATTTGATTGCCATCTAAGCTGAGAAAAATTGTCAATCTTCGACGAAAATCCATCACTTGTTAAATAGTCATTTTGGTATTGTTATTCGAATATTTGACAAATGAGTGTTGCATGAACTCGCATACACAAAAAACTCCTCCTCTTTTAAGTACAATCAGTTTCCACATTTGCCGCCACTCGATATAATGTTTCTTTTCTCCGCTAGACCTCCCAAAGGAAAATAAAACAACACTTTCAGTCACCCCCGGAGAAGGCCTCCCGCAGGAGTGAACCCATGCAAAAGCGTCTTGCAGTAGCGGTTCGTGCTCAAGAGCCCACGCGAATTTGAAACCGCCGGCCACCCTGGAATGCATTTGCTTTCCCGGGAGAGTGTGTCCCTCTGAGAAAAGGCTTTCGTTTAGGAAATTCACTGGAAAACTACGCGACATCGCCAAAGGACATTCGAGCCGAACAGCCAAAGGATTGACCCGCCCCGTAAGGACATGTAGCGATGCGTAGTGCCAGAAGCATTTCTGCCATCCTAGTTACCTACGGCACCGAACGAATGACAATGCGACAAAATGACGCTGATGATGACGTTGTCCAGTTCATGTGCCGTACGCGTTTGAAGTTGGGCCGACATCGACGCTGGTCGACACACTGTTGCTGCAGAAAGAAAAACAATGTAACCATCATTACCACCAGCGGGAGACGTCCGTTGGCATCGGTGCCCCGGGAGCAGTAATTGATACTGGCGGCGTTGCTAGTTGGCCGCCTGGGACCGGTCGTCGATGAAGCGCAAAAAAATTAACTTCTTAAAACTCCGACCATGAAAACCAACCATCACTTTAAATGACAAAATTTTCAAGAAAAGACAAACAAAACTTCCCCGATCGCATGACAGGGCGGAAAGGATCAAACGGGACCGGCATCGGGCCCGGCAACGCCTTCGGTTGCACATTCCATTTGTTGTTGTTGTTGTGTGTATGTGCCGTTTTGTTTTTCACCATTTTTTGTTGTTGTCTGTTGCCTTCTTTCCACTGCACTATTCAGCAATTTGTTACCGGCCAGATCCCGATCCCGAGTGATCCTATCGATCGATGACAGGCGAGCACAAAGAGAGCCTCCCGAAACCTCAGCAAGTAAATTGAGCCAAGTGACAACTTCTTGATCGAGCTGGACAACACGCCGTGACCGAGGAAATGATACCGAAAAAGGGACACTCCGGGTTTGACGTGAGTAATGGCTTTTTTTCCCCTCTCTACGGGGGTCTCTGCCGAACGGGATGGAACAGTTTACAAGCATCGTCCTTCGCGCTCGCTCGCCCATATGTATTTTGATTTCGCTCTGCACTTTACCGATCTACTGATCACCGAAATGTGGCGGCATTTCAGGCTTTTAATGTGTACTGATTGTCCTTGCAGCTTCATTTTTGCAGCCGCGCGCGTATCCTGGTAGTCGCTACATTTCCGACGACTTTTATTTATTTACTTTGTGTCCCGTACCCAAAAGCCCCGTTTCTCGGGTTGGGTGTGTGTGTGGGTTGCTGTGACCGATAGTTCTATTATCACAACATAACGACGTGCACTCATCATAATAGTAGTACAACATTGGTGTAGGTTTTTTCCCCTTCGTTAGGGGACACGAAGCAGAATAAACAGGGCAGCAAGAAAGGACACCGCCAGGAGTTGGTGTCGAAGAAAAACAATGACTTAAATACAAGATCAACAGTTGCCGCTGAGATTCACGGGAACTGTACTGCATCACAATTTAGACTTGTTAAAACGTTTGATGATCAACCGACTGTAGCCGATGACACTCGAACTACCGGAATTGACTGCACGGTTCGCATATTTGTGTTAGATGTTCTCTTTTTTATATGTTTTCTTGTCGCTGGAACAGTACGGAACTTGATGTTTTGGTAAGAAATGTGTACGTTCCCATGATGTATTCATGAGAACATCAATTATGCATTTGTAGACATGTTCTAGAAAAATATCATTGGTAAAAATATTTTGCCTTCAATTCGTGTGACCGGATCAAACTGTTACGCATGGTTAAAGCTTGCGAGAGGAAATGATTATTTACGCCATTCAACCCCGATGAGTTTATGTGAAAATAAATGACAATTTAAAATAAATTCACAAACAAAACTAACAAAATTTTATAAATTTTATTAATATTAAGTTTCATAAATATTGCATGCAAAGAAATAAATCAACTAACATATTTGTTTTGTACCAACTTGGACTAGAATAATGATTACTTAAATTTTCATAGGCATTTATAGCATATTTAAAACGCCTCAACATGCTGTTCATGATCTACAATTATTCTGTTCCATACTAAATGAAACAGATGTATCAAACCATCCTCGTATCCATCTGTCCATCGATGGAAATGTTTCTCACACTCCACATTATGATCGCACCTGATTGAAACAGCACACGAGGATCATTGCGTCAATTTTCACACGCACAGGTTGTAAAACACTTTATTCGTTTCGAATGCCACCTTCCCACCATCCACTGCCGAAATGCACTGACAAATCACAACAATGCAGCCTTGATCGACGGAGTGTGCTTTTTTAACGCCTTTTATTAGAGTGCTGCAGGATCAAGCGACGATCGCGCGTAAGAGCTCGACGATGGTCAACTCCTTTTCTATCTTTGATCCACCTCTCGGGGTTTTTTTACGAACGCATAAAAAATCGAAAACATCTCAATCAAGCCTCATAAATTGCCACATTATGTTCGGTTCCTTTTCATCTGATACCGGCTTGTTCTGATCGACTTTTTTTTCGAGAAAACGATGTCCTTTTTCTGTTGCGTTCGATGGAATAAAAGCGAATGCTTGTTCGTATTTGGGACACCTCTTGGGATTGATTTCGATGTTGTGATCCTATTTGAAGGTGAAAAGCGGCGAGAATAGACTGTGTATTGACCCTAAAACATAACAAGCACCTAACGTAATGATCTTTCAGGCGTAAGAAGGGAGCTGTGGAATGTAATAAACTGCTGCGGATGCAGTGCAGACCGTGGAGAGTTGATGAAATAAAACCCGATCAATTTTCTCGCTGGTGTGTAGAATAGTCTCTCAGTTTGTACTATTTCTGATGTGATCATTTCAGGAAAAGTTTAACATGAAGTCAGAAGTAAATGTAGAAGATCAGCAATAATACTTATTCTCGATAGGGTTCTTAGGTTATAACATCGATTACAAAAAATACATTGCAAACAGAAAATAATACATTATGACCTGAACGAATATTAAAGAGTACGAAGTTTAAGCATCCTTTCTTGCGCTGCTGTCGTGCAGTACTTCCCAAAATTATCGATATGAGTTTATTAAAAAATTTTGTAGAAAGATACCAAGAGGATAAAATTTTATCCAAATTAATCATCTCATCTGGTATACTTTAAACAACCTTAAAAGGATTCCAAGTCTTCCGAGGAAACACAATTTATTCGTCGCTTTCTTCATTCTTCGCTGGCACCTCATTGGATTATGGAGCAATAAAACCCATTACTTCCATACCCAAATGCCTTAATTATTCTCTCAAACAAAACGCTTCCTAAAATGTGTCAGTTGTCCGATGTTTATCTAGCTCATAATGGCATTCGATGCAGCAACACAGTGAAACTTATTGCACTTGTTAGGCTGCGAGCCAGGAATGGTTCTTTTTGGCTGCTCCGTAGACACATGATCGTACACGACCATAAAGGCGCTCGTGTAACGGTTCTTCGGCTACAGAACGTTAGTCAAGATTGCACTACATTACAACGCCTCTCCATTCACTTTCATCACCAAAAAAAGGGGTGACTGTACAAATGTAGCATACACGCCGTTGTATGTAGCCAATATGCAAAACGAGTGTAGGAAGTACAAGAAAGCTAATAAACATTTTACAACGTCTAACGGCACAAAGCTTTATGGAGAGACGGAACGGAACGACGCCATTTGAACTAGAAATGCATCGAACCACGAAAATGGCTGCACTACCGTAGAACACCGTTAGGACTGGTGAGGGTTTTTTTTGTGTTTTTGTGTTTTCAAAACAGGTTATAAACGCAAACCCCCTTACCAAATGTTTTCATTTCACTTTTGTTTATGATCACTTGCGTTTGGGTTACTTTCTTTCGGTAGCTTTAAAAATGGTGCTGTTTGTAATGAATTATTGAATAAAAAAACAACTAACGGGATCGAGGGGCTGTTTTGGATTGAAATATATTTAATCAACGATTAGATCGCTATAAGTGATAGTCTTCTTTTCTGCTCCAAAGAAGGACTAGAAGCTTGGTAAGGTTGCTTATATGTCCCACCGTGAAGGTGGGTGATTCTCGCACATCCTTACCGTCTGGGAACGATCGAAACAAACGGTAGAAGAGCACTATTAAACACTACCACCAGAAAGTGAAACACTGCTCGAGCGCTCAATAGAAGGTGCAATAAAAGTATTAAACGTCGCATTTGCAACCGATCTCGACCGCCCTGTTAACCCTTTCGATATTGACATCCGAAGATGGTGGACAACAGCCATCGGCATATAATCCTTTGCGGTAAACATAACGTCACACAACACGATCTTCCACCCCGATCGTCATAAAGTGCAACGCACACCAGAAGGTAGCTCGTTGTGAGGAAGAATGAACCTTTCGGGGTCTCCGCTTTACTCCGAAAGCAGTGAAAGGGTTAAGCAGCACCGAGGGTTTGTGTGCGTGTAATTGACGACCAGCTCGAGGATGGGCTGGTCGAATAAGTGCATCAGAAACGGGCTTGAAATTTGCCACTTTTATTGCACCACCAGCAGGGGGGACTGGGTCACATTCCATTGGCCCATTAGCGTTCATCTGTTCCTTCTTTGAACGGGTCCTGTCGAAGAGGTCCTTCGATGGGAGATCTTCTCCACTGCGTTGCTCCTTACGGTAGGAGGTGTAGAAAGGATTAGGAGTAGTGAAAACAAATTTTTATTGCTTCCTTTGTTGTTCACCCTGTGTTCCACAGCCCAAATCCCTGCTCGGTGTCTATATAGCGAGGTACAACCCCGGGCGAAAGAGTTGGGCGAATGTGACAACCTAACCGCGCCCGGTACGGTTGATAATGTGGGATCCATTTCGGGGGCGGAATTTCCACAAAATATTTTCCGTATTTAACGCTAAATTATACGCATTACACACCGGCGGTGATCGTTTAGCTACCGTTCGCCCACCGTACTGCCAACAGGCCAGGCATTGCAGAAACATTCCTCGTTTAATCCATATTATGGTCCATGGAAACCTCAGAATTGGCCCCGGCTCCATCCCCGGGTATTGCGGTGAGTCGCGCTAAATCTTGCGCATCGAACAGGATCAACCGATGCTGCGTTCGGATGCATATGCACGTACGATCGGGCGTGATTTATGATTGTAGATAATGATTTTATCATCGGTTCACGGGGGGGCCCGACGAATTTCGTTGTATCGTTCGGTTTGACGGTTTTTAAGCGCAGGATCAACAGAACCCAACCAGATGGTTTCCCGGGAAAATTGACCCAGGATTAACGGTGTTCCACCGGGGACCGGGTACGATGGTATGGCAATTTAGGCACACTGCAGCAACAAACAAACATCACCTGCCAGTGGGCACTCCGTATGCGCTTCGGAACATGAAGATATCAGCGAAGCGGAGGCTTCACGCAATTGGCAAGTCATCGCACCTATCATTTATCAACCAATTCGCCCATCCACGGTGGTATGAGATTAATGAAGGACGCACGCTGACGTGATGGAAGCAACATGATCGTGATCCCTGATGAGTTCAGGACTGCTGCTACATTCCTCAGGGGATAATAAACATCTTTATTGAATATTGTGTTTTGGTGCCGTTGTACAAGATACCCCCCCAAAACAAACAATATGGACAGCTGAATGTTGTTTTTTTTTGGTTATTCCCGTCTTTTTAAGTGTGCGTTGTTGTGGTTAGTTTGTGTGGTAAAAATTAATTGATTAAATACACAAAGCTAATCATGGCCGATCAAAACTAGGAATTGGAAAAATGAACAATCATGGTAGCCTTCAGATAAAATGCTGTGGGGTATTTGTTGGATACTACTACTGGTTGAGGTCCTACTACTGTTACTACTGCTGGTCTATTATTTGATTAATTTTAAATTTGTGCTTTGAAGCAGCTTTTGTTCAATATTCTACTTTTACGGGAGTATCGAAAATTGAAATTGAAAAACCTTCGTGTTCCATGTTTGGAATAATTTCAGTACCTTCAAAACCGTTATACTTCGGGTACCTGGCACAATGTTCATGCCAAAAGTCGATATCCACATTCAGTTATATGGCACATTCACCAAACTTTCCGTTCAATAAAATTCCGCACAATAAAGCAGAACAATGCAAAAGTCAACTAGCTGTGTCCACCTCCGGCCAAGCCCATGTGAAAGGATTGTCATACGAGTGACCAGCATGAAGGCTATTAAATAATGTGTGCGGGCAAAAAAAAAAATCCTCCGGGCATCATCTCCTCCCCGGGCCTCATCGTACACGTAAATGTACCCTGCGCGTAACCGTTAATGAATCTCAAATATTTGTTCAGAATGGTGCTGGATGGACGTTCCTTCAATCAAGATCATCCCTAACGCTACAAATATGGCTCCGTGGTAACGTAC
Source organism: Anopheles moucheti (assembly GCF_943734755.1). Taxonomy (NCBI): domain Eukaryota; kingdom Metazoa; phylum Arthropoda; class Insecta; order Diptera; family Culicidae; genus Anopheles; species Anopheles moucheti. Next base: position 29,348,234 of record NC_069141.1, read on the forward strand.
CGTGTGCGAGATCGGGGTTCGATTTGCTAATGACATTCAGTTTGCCTTTCTCCTCCTTTCGGTGGATAATGATGGTGGGATAAGGTAGCCAAAAAAAACATCCACGAAGAAAGCTCGATCTTCAAGGTCACGCAGCTCTATTAGCACCGTTCAAGGTAAGCAAAATAGGAAGTTATAGATTGTTGAAAAGTCAATTTTCTCTCAATTGAACATACAAACAGCTTTTGATATTTGATGGAATGGAAGCGTTTACCCTACAAGCACATACCTGGAAGTATAATCGTTGATACAAGGTAGCAAAACCTTGCTCATGATCATCATGTTTGGACACTCTGCAAGGTACAGCTAGGGAGGATTACAGTAGCTGTGGGAGTATCAACAAACCGTGAGCAGTTGATCATGTTAATTCTTAAATTTAGAATGCAGTTTTAAAGCATACGATGCAGCGTTATACTTTATTGACCTAAAAATTTAATTGCAGAGCTTTTTGCATGAAGAAGATCATTTTCAACTTTCTTCGTACCTTTCAAGATTAGTTAAGCCGTAAGGTAGTAAACCAAGTCTACCACCAAAATTTTAGCTGAATTATGTTACCCTGTCTAATTTCAGCACCCTAACAATCGGATATGAATACTGAAAAAAGGATGTTATTCATCTTTCCTTTGATTAACCTTAATTTTTCTATTTACGTTCATTGTATTATAAACTATCTCATAGATATTCCATCACTGATACAGACCTGATTTGGATTATTGCATGGTAGAAATATCAGTTGGAACATTTATCTAGCCTTGATTTATTTATTTGAGAATATTTGACTATGGGCAATGAATTATTTTTGACCAAACACCATGTTAAAATAGCATTTCATTGGATTTTCCATCACATAAAGAAAACCGATATATTACAAACGACTTTCGACTATTATTGGTAATGGCAAATACTTTTCAACTCCCTTCAAAATTATGTATTCCACCCACGGGTTCCTTTTCTTTCAAGCTTCATCATTATCAGAATTCCAAGCTTCATTCTTAACACACCCTTAGTGCGAAAGCTCCCGCTGTCAACACTTTCTTTAGGGGAAAAAACGTATCATCCACCCCCCCGTGTTGCCACTTTGGTCGCTCATTATTGTGGATTATCGCATCAAAGTGTCACTGCCCCGGAGAAAAAAGGGATGAAACCTTGATGCTTCCGAATGTCTGCAGCAAGCTTCGTTGACTCCCAAAAGTTCAGCGGCCCAAACCGGTGGGAAACCGACAGCATTATCCATTGCATTATGCATTGCGCATCATCAACGGCAGCTTCAGCCTGTTCCCCGCTGGGTGACGACCATCTTATCTCCCTCGTCCACCCAACGGTTGGACCACATCCGTCGACTTGCTGGTTTCGCAAATTGATTTGTCACAAAAACAATTTCAATGTCATACAATTATTTCGTTTGCTTTTTTTCCTCAACCAACATACCCTTCCGTGGTAGTTAATTTTTCACAGTTTTCAGTGGCCCTTTGAAAGGAAAGGAAAAGAAACGAAAAATACGCCAGAGGGAAAATCTCTTTTTTTTTCTCCATCCCGCATCACTTTTGTTCCACCGTTGGTCGGTGGGTTTCTTTTCGCTTCGCCAAAGACACGCAACTCGGTGATAATATTGTCATAAAACCTAATTAGACACGGTGTCCCTTCGTGCGTCCCTTCAGGGCTGTTTATGTGTGTTCTATCTTGCTGCTCGTTTTCTTTCATCGCTCACACTCGCACACGGCCACACAGAACCCTTCGGACTGACTTTCATCCCTTAAAAGCGCAAAGCGAAGCAAAAAAACAACAAAATCCCTTAAAAAGAACAAAGCGTTACGTTGTTGCGCTGAAGAATGGTGCACAGAACGTCGAGCAGCATCAACCGATCGACGAAGCTACGATTCCAAAACCATCCCAAAGCCAGCCCAAACGAGAAGGAAATATTTGTGCCATGGATTGAAATGTTTTATTAAAATAGAGTCAGAACATTCGAGACCCCCGTAATGAGCGTAACGAACGGTATTGGTTAGCTGAAGCTTACAGGCGGAAAGTTTCCTTTTGCAACATACACCTTTCATGTTCTACCGCCCAAGTCACGATCGAGTAAGAAGGTCGGAGGCTAGCAGATCGTCACCAAACCGGACTCCGATCCCATCCGAAACACTATTGGAAGACTAAATTGACTTGCTTGGAACGCTTGATTACCAACATAGCGTTTCATATTTACAGACAACTTTCGTCGTTGTTTCACCCACACATCTCTTCGCAGCGGAGTCATTCACGATCGATAACTAATCGTAGCGAATGCGTTTATGACATCCCTGCGAGAAGGATAATTGATACGTTTCTTAGGGATAAAAGGCAAAACGTTCCCGAAGTCCTAAAAACCCGCTGGGTGAATTATTAGAACGAGATTCCGAACTCCATCTGCGAAACTGTGACTAACACGAGGTACCTTCTGTGCACGACGAAATACAAAAAAAAGGACGCGCATAAAAAGTGACACTAACACGCTCCCGGAGGTCCTGGGATTTTCGCTTCTCACACGAAATCTGGTCCCTTGTCACGGTTCATGAGTGACAATAATGTTGCCCTATTGTGGAGACCTCCGGGAGTCATGTGTGGGTGGTTTTGGTTAGCGTGATCATTCCGTTCCGTTTCCCGTTTCGTTGGGTTCCTTTTTTTCGATCAACAGCGATGCAAATTGATTTTCCACTGTGTTTCCCTTTGCCGTCTGGACAACAGGAGGTGGATGTCACCGGAGGTCTTGGTTTGGTTCGATGTAGGAGGGAATAACTTTTCACTGCCGATTTCATCGATTCACCACTCAGGAAAAGACTCAATCGATGGATGGCCAAACATCAAGGACAGCTTCGAAATAGCCTTCACTCAATAGAAGGACAAACATGTGGCTTCGAGTTGTGCTAGAGGTCACAGCCGAAGGTTTTAAACGCTGTGGTTTGTTTGCTTTTGCATTCAAGGATGAACATGTCGTGATTGTTTTTAAAATTGCTAGTATTTTCTGCTAGCGTTGACAGGTTTTGGCCACAAATGGCCTTGAACGATGCATTCGTAACGTAACAAGGTCAAGGTGTTGTACCGGATCAGTGACCACATTTGGGAAAACAAAGAATTGTTTATCGAAATTACATACATAATTTTATGTATAGAGTTAAGAGGTTTCACTATTTGATTATTTTTAAGATGACATGATATCTTAAAACATTAAATTACAATAATCTTAACATCTTAAGAACTAGACAACACTGAACAACAAACTATCAAACTACACTATGTTAGAAATTAAAAAATGAATTTAAATAATTGCAAATATTGATATACCGTAGAAAATAAAAAAAATATGATTTATTACTCATAGCAATGTTTTCCTCGCATGCCAGACTTTCTTCTGCTGTGCCAATAATTTACCTTTCAACAACAATATTTACTTTCGTTACTGTAACACAATCTTTCAACTTTCTCGGGGTGTAAATGTGAAATTCGAAGCAACGGAAATTACGAGTTGTAATACATTTTCTTTGTTTCTTTCCCTTAGATGCGTAAACCTTCTTTTTATCTCTTTCTAATCCCCAGTTCCCCCCTCCTCCCTTTTTCTTACACACCCTTCATTTGGTACCACGGTGCAAATCAATTCAAGAAAAAACAATTGACGTCAATTAGAAAAGTCAATCACTTTCGATTGTCCTACCTTTTCCATTGTGCAAACGCATTTCGCTTCCATTTCGTTATTTCAAAAGCATTTTTCTTTAAAAGGGAAGGTAATTTTCAGCCACCGTAAATTACCCCTGTTCACAAGCTTGGACACGATCGCTGTAAGATCGCTGCCGGGTGTTATAAACACGGGCCAAAACCATGGCCATTAACGCGCTTTGGTTTTTTCGTAGTCCCTATCTGGTGTCCAACACATTGGGCGCGAACTTCTTAATCTTACCCCGCGGAGGGACGAATGTTGTGTTGTACTGTTGTGGAAAACATTTCGACACAGAACCGCACACACATAGTGCGATGCTTCAAGGCCATCTATCGGTACGATTTAATATTCTGGAAAACCGTCAGGGCATGCGATAGATAATGGAAAAGACATTAACTTCGAAATGATCGTTCAACACCTACTTTCAAGCGACAATGTTCGTTACGGGGTAGTGTTTGGATGTCCTGTTTTGAGTACGTAGGGTAGAGAATCAAATACAACAAATAGAATTTTCATGAAAGGCTCATTAACCGAAAGTTTAGCAACTTCAATTGAACAGTTCGAATATGTTGTTATTTCGTTAAAATTTAATGGCAGCAAGAAATTGTACATTAAGTAAAATCATGATGGTTTTTAAATACTAGTAACTTTTCTGCCAATATTTGCTTTGTTTCAATCGGTTGTTCTGTTCTTTATTTTCACTTTATTATCTTTACACAGATTATTACCAGTTTATTGTAACATTTAAGATCCGTTCAGGAAACATCAAAATTACTACTTTCACTACATTACAGAGAAAACATTATTTTCAAATAATTTATCAAAAAATAAGTTTGTTACATTCTTAAAAACAAACCAACTATTCTCTTTTTCTTTGTTTTTGGAGTAACGATCTATTAAGTCATGCCTGCCATTTTTGGCTTACTAGACTTAGTTTTACCGGATTGGTCCGGGTGAGATTTTGGTCTCCATCCGGTCGAGTGAAGACCGGTGCCGCTAACGTCATGCCATCGGGCCGCCTCATCTATTAAATAATTAATTACATAAATAAAGATCAAACCAATCAATTTACAACGATTATTTAACATTCCATTTTAAAATTTCAGTGCATATAACTAATTTTCCCATTTCATTTAAAAACTCATTATCGCATCAAAGCCACCCCTCACTGTAATACATATTTTTCGAATAAAATCACATCACAGCACACCTTGGTGAGCAGTGAACACAACCGGCACAGCATCAAACAAAATCAAAATTAAACAAAACATATGCGATGGAAATATACACAACATTTCCCAAACATCGTTCCGGTTGCTTTCGATGCGGATTGGAGCCTCCGCGACACTTCGCGGCTCCATTTTGCAGGGAGAAGAAAAAACACCCCCTAAAGCAACCCCTAGATGGTGCGTGAGTGTAAATGAAACAACAAGCAACGGAAAACGCACAAACATACGCACACATTGCTGCAACCACGTACCAAAAGTAACATATTTTCAGCCCCTGTTCGAATTTCTCCCAACCCCAAAAACCCGCATTCCTTCTGCCCCCCGGTAAGGGGTTTGCAAATAAAATTGCATTTATTTATTTACGCCCGTGCCGCTTCTTGTTGTGAAGCGCAGATGTGTAAACAAATTGTACATCTCGTGCGTTTACAAACTGGCTCGACTGCTATTTGCCCAACAGAGCGCACAGCGATGCTCCCACTCCGAAACAATCAGCACACACGCACACACCAAACTGTTCGCAAAAGGGCGGAGTTTAAGCTTGTGTACACTGCGCATCACGCACACGATGTTGCGTTGGTTTGAGGGAAAAACATTTCCTCACCCTCTGCTCAGTTCCTCTGGATGACACGAGTTCGAATGTGAGGAATTCTTTCATTGCTCTGCAGCCCAAAAGGATACGCAAAGGTCTCTCGCTCATCCTTTCCTGCATATCCTGTGCTGACTACCCCGGTGCTGCGAGAATGAAATTGACTTCTAGTCCTCCCACAACACCCCCTCACATTGCCCCTTCTGGTTTGACCCTGCCTAAGCTTCGTTCCTTTTACCAAACAGCCCAAACTGAGTGAAAGGGAAACAATCATTTTACAGCTTCCAACAAGAAGAGCAAAAAGGACAAAACATGGACGAAATGAATTTTTCAATGCCAACTGACCTACGCCAGGACCATTACCTGTCCCCCTGCCAGGACCTCATGGCTTGCCAGACTTCCTTTGGCAGGCGTTGGTTACAACTTACCTGCGCCGTACGGGCCAAAAACGTACGGGCAAAATCATCTGAAAAAAAGGGGTTGTGCTTGGTCAAACCCCCTCGCGTTGCCAATTTCCATCCCTCGGGGCCAGGGGGTAGTTTGCCCACATGCGCATGCACCATCGAGCGTCATCATCATCATCATCACCATCATCGTCGTCATGCTTTATGAACGAACCTTCGTCGCTTCCTGCGATTGGTAGAAAAGTCACCCCTAGCGTAGCGGAGGGTTTGAATGAATGTATGTGTGCGTGCGACCGTTTTCGGAGCGGTGTTGGTACGCTCGAACCCATTGGCCGACGGGCGCAGTATAAATGCGTCCGGGAGGGGAAGCTGTGCGTCAGAACAACTTCAGCTCGCCAACGTAAAACACACGCCGTACGCGCATCGCTCATGAATCGTGACCCTTCGGTGGTACGATTGGGTTTTATTTGTTTCGAACACTTTCTCCATGTGTGTAAAGCAGACAGTTACGCGTTATGATTTCACGATTTGGTGAGGTGATTATAAAGTGAATTGGTGTGCTGTATTAGAGCCGATATTCCCGATACCCTGGGATTACAATCAAACGACTCGAAGTGATCAGTGATCAGTACGTAGTAGTCTCGATCGAGAAGCAAAAGCAAGAGACTATAGTGATTGAAGGTGTACACAAACAAACCTGTGTGTATTGGAACCAAAGACGATCGCAAGAGTGTGAAAAAAAAAACGATAAAACATCCACACAAAACCTCGTGTAACTTCGTGCAGTGCATGTGCAGTGTGCAACGAATGCTTTTTGATGGTCGTTGAAAGTATGGTTAAAATCGAGCCCACCATGATGAACGGTCAGACGATGTTCGGCGTGGCGCGGGCACCACTCAAGTCTAGCTTCTCCATTAACTCGATCCTGCCCGAAACGATGAAATCTTCACCGTCCCCGACGCCTTCGCCCACACTCCAGTCCTGCCCGTCACCGATCGGTTCCGAGGAGCAGGATCACGATCTCACCGACACGGAAAGTGATCTGGACGTAACGGGCACACCACCGCCGATGGATTGCAGCAGCAAGGACAAGTCAGACGAGACGGAGGGTGATGGTGCGAGCGGCAACGGGAGTCCCTCCTCAAGCCCCGCCAAGGACGGCGAGAAGAAGGGCAACGAGAAACCGCCGTACAGCTACAACGCGCTGATCATGATGGCCATCCGGCAGAGTGCGGAGAAGCGACTCACGCTTAACGGCATCTACGAGTACATCATGCGCAACTTCCCGTACTACCGCGACAACAAGCAGGGCTGGCAGAACTCGATCCGTCACAATCTTAGCCTTAACAAGTGCTTCGTGAAGGTGCCGCGTCACTACGATGACCCCGGCAAGGGCAACTACTGGATGTTGGACCCGTCGGCGGAGGATGTGTTTATCGGTGGATCGACTGGCAAATTGCGCCGTCGTTCGACGGCCGCCTCCCGCAGCCGGTTGGCCGCCTTCAAGCGTTCGCTCGTGGGTCCCATGTTCCCGGCCCTCGGATATCCCCAGTTCGGCCAGTTCCTGTATCCTTCACACGCGGCCCAAGCCCAGACAGCGCTGCTGGCCGCCCAGATGTATCGGTACTCACCGTACGCGCCCAGCATGGCACCGAAACCACCAACTCTGCCACTGCCCTTGCCACTCGGTGCCGTCGGTTCCGGGTTCGGCATGGATCGGTTACTCGGAGCTGGTGCAGCAGCCGCAGCCGCCGCCGCCCAGATGCACCCCCAGTCGCCGATGGCCAATAGCCCGCAGGCTCAACAAGCCGAGATCTACCAAAGACTTCAGTACCATCAGCACCTGCTGCAGCAGCATGCAGCCGCCCAGCAAGCGGCAGCAGCCGCCCAAGCCCATCACCAAGCGGCCGCCGCAGCCCATCATCAGCTACAGCAGCAGCAGCAGCATCAGCAGCACCAGCAGCAACTCAGTCCCACCGCCAGCGAAGGAACCCACCCCGGTTCACCGCACCACCCCCACCAGCACCCGCAGCACTCGCCCCTCGGGTCGTTACCGCCCCAGGGTTCGCCTACCGGCCACGGGTCACCGACGGGACCCGGTCCGATGATCTTCAAACCGATCACGCTCGTATCCCGCCAGAGCTAGGGACCACGCGGACCAGCTACAACGGACCTTGAAGTGCAAGTGCAACACAAAACTCTAAAGGTGGCAAACGCCCGACCAGTGATAGTAGCAATTCGTTAGCTTTCGTTAAGACACCCCCATCCCTGCGCGTAGTTATCGCCGATTGTTTATTATATTTTCTGTTTGACTGTGCTGTGACTTAATTGCGCTCGAAATGGCGCGCGTCGTAGTGGTGCCAGTTGTTTTAATGGTTTTTTGACTTAGTTGGAATGGAGCAGTACCAAGCTTAGGGAACTTTTACCAAAAGTGTCCAAATGCCAGTAGTACCGTAGGACACGAACCGAGGAAAGTATTAGAGCAATGTTAGGGCTTTTTACGAGTGTTTCACGCTCACCGGTGCGAAGATGTTCGAAGGGAACCGGAATTAGTTTTAGTTGTGTAAGATAGCAAGTGAAGCGTTATTTTTTAAGAGTTGTTGTAATAAGAGGCATCCATTTGTGTACATATAGCGAATGTTAGAGCGATAAATTATAAAACGAAAAAACCAGATCGAGCCGAGAGATGTGGGAGTGGAAAAACTATGGAAAATATACCTAAAAAGGTGCAGGCTAACTGCACTTCGATCGCTAGCCCTTCTTCGCGGTTGCATACGTGATCGCGAGAAGGCGTTGGTGTGAAAATTTAATCCTTTTGACTTTATTTTATTTGTTTGGTACGTGTGGAGGAAAAATGTATTGAGAAAACGAGTTGGAAGAATTGGAAAATACCGTCGGCTATTTCTTTTCGCTTAGAAAATCAGATGGAAGGTCGTACAATTAATTGATTTCCATTGCCCTTGCTACTGTTTGCGTGATTTGACCCACATAACACATCACCGTACGCGTGAAAAGCCCTAAAACTGCGTGGGAAAATTGATGCTTCTTCACCCCAAAATGTCCCCCCCGGTTGATGTTTGGCTTGTTCGCCTTTTCTCGTGCCATGTTGCGGAGAATTAGAGGGTCGTTTCAGAATGTTGGAGTTGGAGGTGTTTTTTTTTGTTTGTGCTAGCGTGTGCTAGAGGAGCATTGAGGCATAAAAATTGAAGGGCGAGCCTTCTCGTTCCCGTTCCTGCGAAACCGTATCCTTTTCTTGCCTTAATGCTTCTACTATAGCGTGTTTTTTGGAATTGGGGGAAAAAGAGTACTCGTCCTGTTTGCACTGCAAATTATCCTCCAGTGTGGTTTCAGTTTTTGTTTCGCTACAGATCATTTTGTCCTTTCGTCATCCGGTTTCCCGGAGAATCTGGCATAACAGCAGCGTCCGCGTTTTTCCTCCAACGCTTGCTTTTGTTCGGTTGATGCGTTATAACTCGCATCCGCAACCGTGTGGAGCGTGAATATTTTGACAGGAAGCATACGCATCCCAATGCCAAACCTGGGGTGGAAATTGGAGAACGAGTGCAAATTTGAATTACCGTACCATCTCGCACACCATAAAAGCGTTGGTTCGCTTCTTCCTGTCCATTTGTTTGCCTTCATACTGTTCCTGCTTAGCACGGCCGGGTTTTACATGCTGCTTACCTTGCTGTTTTAACCACTATTTATTGCTGCGCTCTGTGTTTGTTCTGTGTACTGTTCCGTTCAGATATGCAGATTTTAATGGCATTTTGAACACATTTCACAGGTGTAATGTGTTGTTTGTTGCAGGTTCTTGTTTCGGATGTAGTTTATGAGTTGAAACATTTTTGTTTTGTGTGTCAGCAACAATCAAACAGCACGGTTCGGGGCCAGTTAAATAGAGATTTGCGTCAAACAATAAATAAAGTCATTCTCACCTTGAGTTGTTCTCGTTCAGTTCGAAAAAAAAACAGCAACACTTGATTAGTCATTTCCTGTAATTACGATTGTGAATGTTTTGTTCCACATTAGCTTATTTGTTATTCATGGCTAAAGCAACAAGAAAAATGGATGTTTAAATTGTTTGCTGTGTTGGTAATGATTATTTTAATTGCTTAAAAATTACATCAATTTACATACTTTTGTAGTTTTTTTTAATTTGATTGTTTTCATCTCCTAGATTTAATTTCAATTCAATAATAACAATAAGGTATTTAAATTAATTAAAATAACGCCACTACACGTGTTTAAGTAATCATCTGAATTTTTCCTTACACTCACACAACTCAAAGAAATATTCGTTCCATTTTTCGCACCGTTCCTCAGCCTAACGTCTAAGGAGAACAGTAAAACGACGATAAAAACAATTAGCGATGCCAACAACCTGTTCTAATTGCAGCATTCCTTCGATCAACTGGAGAGTCCTTTTTCGTTGATTTTTGTTTTCCTTGTTCGTCGACGAATTACGACGATGATGATGATGATTATTACAAAAAAAGGACATCGGAACAGGATTCAAACAGAGGAATGGTTTGGGAATTCTGATTAATATATTTTATTACCTTTTGTTTTCAGTTCCTTCTTCCTCTCTGCGTCGGAAAAAAAGATAAATCTCTACTTCCTGTCGCAAAACGATTTTGAAATTATTTTCTTTCTTTTGTTTATAGTGGGGGACCAAAGCTCAGCTTGAAATATTATGACATTCAACCATCATTGCTATAATTATCATTTAAGGAAGGACTTTTAAGACAAAAAAGCGATACACTTCCGGGAAGAAAACATTCTTTTGATTCCGTTTAAGCAACAATGGCGTGCGCTTTGAAGGAAAGGAGATTTAGTGGGATATCTTCAAATTTCTTAAGACAGCCTGAGCAAGGTGGGAGGTGATCGATTATAATTCTCTACCGCACGCTCACCAACCGGAGCTAAAATTAAGTTATTAATTTCGATGAACTACTTAATTACAATCCATCCTGTAGGAGTTTCTTACGGAAAGATGCGGATGAAACGACCGTTATCCCTCCAGATCGGTACCGTAATTATGACATCAATATTGACATCTTAGTAATTCCCCCCGGGGTCACGGTTCCTTTTTTGTGTTCGTTTCAAGAAGGAAAATAAATCCTGTCGGGAAGCAACTGAATATAAAGAGAGCAGCTGTCTTCTATTCGCCATATACATTCGCTTGCTTTGATTGCAGTAATCTAAACAAAATGGCAACTGCCAGACAAAAGGCTGACTCGGTGAGATTCGGTCCTAAAAATAGCCGGCAACGATCATCTGTGATCTCGGGGCGCTGAAACACCGGCTCCGATGTTTTAGACCGTCATTAGATGAATTTAAATTTATTGAATTGTTTTCATGCGAAAATATTATGATCCATCTGTGGCCGTGCGATAAGCACGTGCTGCGTTACGCCACCGCCATGATGCCGATTGTGCCAAGATGATAAGCCCCCTGCTTCCCGCCACGCTTCCCCGTCACCCGCTCGGGATCATCACCGTGGTACGGATTTGACCACAGCTGCCTTTGTGGGGGACTCGCGTTCCCAGATTGATGTCTGTCGCTTGCTGCGAGCCTGCAGTTTTGTTTCGCAAGCGATAATTTGATGAGCCCCGATCATTTTTCAGCCACAGCCGCAGTGTTTTGCTTTACCCAACAGCAGTTATCCACAGCTCTGCTGCACTTTATCGTGGCGTCGTCATTTGTCCCAGCTGTCTGCCATCTGCATTCGAACGATAGATGATGTGACCGCGTTCGGAGCTGTTTCCCAATTTCGTTTTGCAAATAAAATGTTGTGCCATTTTTTTGTTTTTATTTTGTCGGCTTGGGGTTTGCCAAATTTTATCTCTTGCCGGGTCAGATCGCACACTCACCCGAAAAAAAAAAAACGCAACGCCCAGAACGCAGGTTTTCAGCGCCTAATTTATTTTGTATGCAAACAAACGAAGAAAGTGGACCGAACCCCTCCGGAGCCGTCATTATTCAATTTAGTCTCGTTCCACTCGGACGGACGGGAACATGAAGGAAAATTTGACATTTGACGCAGTAAGCAGCAACAGTAGTGTGTTACGAAGGGGATTGGATGAAGATGTGGACAGTTTACGTGCACAATTCCTCGAGTAACTTGAGTCACTTCGAGAACCGTAAACAAACCACGCAGAAGCACTTAATCTGCTTTACAATTTTCTTATTAAAGCTGATCGTGGTGTGCACTTCTCGGCTCCGGGCGGCATACACACCACCACGGAGCATGGACCTCATTTAACGGGCATTTTTTGATGGGGCAAGACAATTGAAAAGAGTGCGCTCTTAAGGGATTCGTTGGGATTGGTTTTATTTCTTCACCTAGGACGTTTGACATGCCAATTCAGAATGTTTTAAAATTTATATTTTTGTAAAAAAAGTTAAAATATCGTACCACACCTTCACGGGTGCAATTCATCAAAAAGATCCTAACCAGCTGTTTGTCTGGATACGCCGCGAGACCATATCCGCCGTCTGAGACATACGCCTGAGACAAACGCACGCTCCAAGCGCTAATTGAAACGGATGATTCTATTTCACGGTTCCGCACCATGCATCTACATAAAACACAGTATCAGCGATAAAACAGAACGCAAACCCCTCCTACGCAAAGTCGGAGAAGGTTGATTGTGGCAATGCCACCGACCCGACGTCGGTGGTCAATGACGTGCAATGGGCCGATTAATGTTCAGAACGAAATCTAGTCATTCTGAGCAGCTCCGGGATTTGGTAGATGGTGGCTGTGGCTTCCTGTTTTCTTCGAACGCATTTGTTTGTTTGTCGGGGGTTGAATCAATTTTGGCGAGTATCCGCTAGACAGATCCGAAAGAAGGAAGACGTCTCTCATAATAATCGCTTAGTAAAGGGAGGAAATGAGGGCATGTTTATGTTGGAATTAGTTAAACGTTGAAAAAAATATGCTGTACATAAAATTATCACAATTCTACTGAAATATGATTATAGTTTCTATTCAGTCTTATAAAATATACGATAACTAATCAACGTAATATTAACAATTCGCAAGCACACTACTATTAACATAAATGATTATTTATTATTTTTTAACTTCTATTTAGCTAATAAAACATTATAAGTTAGTTTTAACAGATAGTTAAAACTATTGGTTTTCAACATAACAAACCTTTTGTTTCTTATCCCGAGGATTGTTATGAATACTTTTACTTATGATATTAAATATTACTACATTCTATTTTGCCATCAACTCTTACCAACTTCCTCTTGTAAATGTGCAATATTTTTCAACAAATTCCTTCAGTCGAGTGGCCTCCGGTTGTGCATCGGAAAATGCTGGTCTTAAAATCCTCGTCTCACGACACTTCAACATTCCACCGCGACGTTCCCGTTCCGGCAGGTTCCCGTAGTGCGCTTCTAATTTGTGTGGCGTTAAGAGGCGAGCACGGAATTTTTAATACAAAAATCAAAGAAAAACGCTCACCACGACGGTGGTGATGGAAATGAAATGAACCCTCCCGGGTGTTCTTCCTACTCGCGCGCAGCATCCTGCTGGGGGGGTGACTTACGGTAAGTGATACTTGAATCCTTCGATCCCGGCATCCTTTCCTGCGTGATGCTGATTTTCCCAAACCGGGGCAGCAAATCGCACTGCGAGTGGTCTGTTTTTATTCCCTGTGCAGTTTGTTCGTTGCATTTGTGGTGACTGATGCGAACGGAGACTATGCTATACACACATTCTCGTGGCACTTGTAAGTGACCTGCTGCGCTAAAACGGGGAGAGAAAATCGCCCGCAGATTTCAGTTCGAAACGAACGGGAAAAAAGCGGAAGGGAAAGTGTCCGCTTGTGCTTTATAGTGGAATTTCAGTTGTGGAAATCCCTACCCGGGAAGTGACGTGAGAAACGTGCCAATCAATGATCATCCTTTTGGTGGACGAGTTTCTTCTGGGAAAATGTGATCTAAAAGAAAGATGAGAAAGAAAAGCTTTATTCTCTTTTTTCCCTTCAATATCTCAAGGTCCTTGTCGCATGTATTTACGAGCTTCAACAAACCATTAAACCCTTAACTCTAACTCCTTTAGCGCTGATCAACTGCCACGCGACACGGACAACCAGTCATGTTTTATCGCTGACCTACAAACACATTACTCTCCCACCGTCCATCATCACCTAGTACCGTCGGCTGATGAACGCAACGTACACATTGCGGAGGACGTTGATGCGTAAATTGGAGTCGCGATTAATTTAAGGGGAATCCAAATGTGGCTATACAAAAAGATATATCCCCGCGGTAGCCGCGAGAAGATTATGTGACGATACCGTGAGCCTGCTGCAGCAGTGGAGTTGAGTAAGGAAAAGGTCAAATTATTCAATTGAGCGACTGATTTGTGTAAGTTCACGACGTACGTCACACAAGTCGACGCGATCGCAGCACGGTAACGTGTGGGCCCTTTCGTTTTGCCTCACTTTGGCTGAGCGATTCTTGGCTGTGCTACTTACAAATGTGTCCCACGGTGTTGACGGAAGTTTGGACGTATTGTTGGAGCATTACCCTCCCTCTGTGGCTAAATTCAAACACAACACGCAGATAACACAGGAAACCCTCAAGACGGTTACCAATCAATTCCTTCCGCCTTAAAGATCACTGCCAAAAGTGCGTTCCCACACAGATATTGACGCATTCGACAGCCGGACGATGCACATTTGCTCCATTTGGTACGAAGCACTGCTCGCTGATTGTGGTGCATGTTTTCGGAGGGTTTTGTCTGCAACCGCAAATAAGGAAACTCCAAGGTTAAATGGAGCGGTTCCTGTTTTTTTTTCTTTACTTTTTCTTCCCGTCGACAGGAAGCCGCTTATGCAAATGAATGTCATAATTGAGGCGTGTTGCAATATACAAACGATGCCCACAAACATGAAGCTTATTCGTGAAGAAAGGCAATGCAAGAAGTGCGTGAGTGCTGCCGGACATTCGAGAGCTCGAGCGCTCGAGAAAGACTAGAACGGGCATGGTGGAGAGGATTAATTGTGATGTATATTGTTGTGCCACGGGCGGATGTCTTCTGCTTAAAACCCGCGTGGACACTTTTGATTAAGCGAGATTCGGGGGCCTTTTTTTACGGATGAGTTTAGCCGGCTTGTGAAAAGTGAGCAAGTAGCTCTGGGACGGAATTGAACTCTCCGCCGCGGAACTGTGGGACGTTCTTCCAAAACGGAATGACTCTTAATCTAGATTGAGACGCATGAATGCATTCATACGTTAATTCTCCAATTGTTGATGCAAGTCGCTTTGTTGATTGAGAAGATGCCCACCAGAAGG
The DNA here is from genome assembly GCF_943734755.1 of Anopheles moucheti. Lineage (NCBI taxonomy): Eukaryota > Metazoa > Arthropoda > Insecta > Diptera > Culicidae > Anopheles > Anopheles moucheti. The sequence continues at coordinate 29,363,501 of NC_069141.1, forward strand.
ATGATACATCAAAAGACTGCCAGAAAGACAACGATAAACATCCGGTATCTGTAATGAGATTTAAACTGCAAATTTTCTTATTTTCGTGATTGACTTGGTAGCAATTTTAATGATATGGGTTTAAGTACATAAATCTGAAATAAATGAACACTACTGTAGATGCTTTTTAGAGGAGTCATGAATCTTTCGTGAATAGAGTAAACTGAATATTATTGAATTTTTTGGTCATAACGCTTATGCCTAAAAATTTAGGCAATAATTAGAGAAGAGATTTCTAAATTACTCATTAAGAAGTTATTTATTTGCATAATTATGTTTCAATAATAATGTAATTTAATCCAAACACAAACTGATATTAAAGAATACCACAATAAAAACGTAGAATATGGTTGTCAAGGACACCGTTATGATCGTTAAAGATTTTTTAAAAGTAGAGCTAATTGCTCAAATAAAAAATACGAATTGTCAAACAAATCCCTCCTCGAGCTACACCTTGTTGCCAGCTTGATTGTTGTCGCTCAACGCCCATTTCTATCGTCCGTTAGCAAGAAACAAGAAAACCAACCAATGCTTTAACCATCTTTCCTAAACATCTCCCTAACATGGAACTTCTTTTATTGTTATGCCACAGCATAAGAATTGGCGCGCGAATTCATCAATTGACTTGTGTTTGCTGTTTTTTTTGGTATTTCTTTCATCAATCTCTATTTGCAATCAAATCGACCAAACCGTCCCCCGAGAACGCCTTGGGTACGCTTCCGGAAAGTGATCTGGAAAAAAGCCGTCCCTTTTTGGCTTTTAAATTACAACCACAACCGCGTACAATCGAGTACCGCGTACCCGAAAACAATGGACAATTGATTTAAAAAACACTTCTCAACGGCTGCGGCCAAAGAACGATTAAGAACACGGGCACCGCCGTCCTTAGTGCAGCTTGGACGGTTCGTCCTTTCTCGAGATGTTTGGGAGGGTGCGCTCGATTTACTTGCCAATTTCTGCTTTGAGCCTGGGAACAAATAAAGAGGACGATTAATTTTGCTTCCGCACGTCAAATTTAAATCGCCCATCGATTCCTTGCTTCTTCTACCTTTTAAAGGACTTTTATTGAAAAATTGGATAGCACAGCTCATTGAGAGTGATTTAAGTGTTCGAATGCAGTGCGGGATGAGGCCCAACAACGCACCACAAGACGACGATCGCCGCTTTGAGTGTGTTTCCCCGTGGGGTGGTGTATTACGGGGGCTATTCATTTTTTTGTATGAAGAAAACAATGATCAATTAGTTAACAAACATTTACCATCGTTTTTTTTAAGTCTTAAAAACACTAGAATGGATTGAAAACCATAGCCACTCCGTTTGTCGTGTGAAAGTTTGCCATGTAGGGAATGAAAACAATTCAACAATTTCAATAGCAAATGCACTTTGATGCATCGGCTGCATATTAAAACTCTTTCTTTCTCTCTTTATCTCTCTCTCTCTCTCTCTCTCCCTCTCTCTCTCTCTCTCTCTCTCTCTATAATTCGCTCGATCGCTTTCTCACGTGTACAATCCAAAACACCAACGACGTCACGTCCACATGTCAGTGATTTCCGAGTCTCGTTCTTCTTTCATTCTCCCGCGGAGGTTGCTTACAAGATCAAACAACCCCAAAACCACAAACAGCCGCTAATCCATGGGGTGTGTACCGGGTTGTAACATCAACCTGGCCGTGCCTTTTACCGCGCCGATAACGCATCTTCCCGGACCCGTGTGCCGGATCCTGGCCGGATAACGAAAAAGGGGGCGTCTTATTTATGTTTCAAAACGCCGGCAAGTGTATTTTGCAGTGTTTAACGTTTTGCTCGACATGGAAGCGCGGCATGTTTGCTTCTCCTAGATCGATCTTCGGTTATTTCACCCCGCGTCTCCCAGCAGACAAGACACCCGAAGGAACGTTTCGTTCGCGATCACGGATCGAAAACAATCTGAAGTACGAGCGCGCTAGTGAAACCACCATTCCCAGCGTACGGTGAGCGCACGAGTGAGTCAGCAGCTTCCTTTGACGGGGTTGATGTGTGGTACAGCTCGGTCGGGGGTTCAACGTTTTGCGCCGGGAGAGGTTAATGCCGACTACTAACTACCTTACCGACACCCTACCGCTCGGTGGCTTTGGAAGGGGCTGGGAGGGTGGAAAGGCATTGGGAAGGGTACACCCCGATCGAGTGTACGCATAAACAATTCCGGACGATGGTGATCAAGATTGACATCAATATTTATTGATCGGTCAGTCTTCTTTTGGGTTAGAGCAAAACTGGATGAATGTCTCTTTAAAGAGCCGTTTTAAGAATGCCTGAAATATTTATACTAGGTTGTTTAAGTATTAAATGTATCTTAAACCATACAATTAACATGAATAAGCTTCAACAAACTGATTAAGTAGATATAAAGTATTTTTTAAACAACAAATAAAACGAATCGTTGTACATGTAAGAAATATTCTAATCTTCTAATTGGATAGCAAATAAGTTACTTAATTTAAGTAGTTTTAATTTAAAGAGGTTCATAACAGAACATGTTTCAAGCTGCTACTCCTTTCTAACAGAAGCAAACACTTGCCATCTTGCACCTGGCAAATAGCATCGTTAGCAAACTCGCCGCGAACTTCGAAGACATTTAAGCTTGCCCTTTGCGTACAATATCAAAGCAAAAACAAAGCTTCCCCCACTGAAACTCCGATCGAACTGTGTGGTGTGCTTCTGCCATTCGGCCGAGCGTCCCCAACAACCGATCCGAGCTGCTTCGTGCCCTTTTACGCACCCGGGTTCCAAGCCGTCCGAGCGATCGTTCGCAGTTTAGATTAATTGATATCAGATCAAAAGATGAAAATGAGAAATTAATCTTGCCGGTTTGCGGGAGCCAAATAAAAACAAACTCGATAAGTACGAGGCCGTTGGCGCACCAGGGCCGTCTCTTGTGCGCATATCGCGTACATCGATACAGGAGGGCGTTTGAGTTTGAGGTCGAGTGGCACCAGGGGGTTTTGGGAAATGATTTGAAAATGAACAAGTTTCGCGTCACTACTGGTGGCTTCCCTTCTTTTTTTTTTGCGGATTCGCCTCGTTCCGATCACGACAAAACCAACCCCGCGGAGGTCCCACTCGCCGGTGGGAACTGAAAATGGAGAAAGAAAATCCTGCCAATCCCCGCGGGGAAAAAGAAAGAGAAGTGAAACCAAATATCGAGTGAAATGTTGAGAAGATGTTACATTTATGTCTACCAAATATCAATTCCCCGGGCAGCGGACGAACCGGGGTGCGGAATAATGCTCACAAATGCTACAAACTGGCACGCAAACTTCTTCGCGGCAAACGGGGTGGATTCCCATTTGAAGAAGCCGCCACAAGCTTGCTTTCATCTCGGGGCAGCGTTGGCTCTGACGACTCTTTGATTTTCGTTTTCATTTCATTTGTCGATCGATCTGTATCGCGATCGCACGCTGCCATCGGCTAAGTGGCCGTCCGGGGGAGACGGTGAGTGATGCTTTCATGCCGAACGGTGAGCAAATTTCGAGATGCCTGCTTTTCGTTCACCCGTGCATACAATCACACAATCGCCAGTTTGTGAATTAATTTTTAATCTTCAATCGATGATGCGATCGTGGATGCCTTTTGAGACTTTTGGTCGAGCATAGAATGCATCCGCGAGTGTTGCATGTTGCGATTGGGCGTTTTGTTTTCAGTAGCATGACAACAAGTTTTTCAGATAAAGGTTCTTAGACGTTCAAAGTAATCTCGGGTTCATCTAATTTAGTATCATTAGTCTGATGGAATCTTTAGATCTTTAATGAAAACCAGTATTTAGCAGACTCCTGCATATTTTACAAATTTCATAAAGGTTCATGAAACATTTTTAGAGATTCAAAATACTTCCGTTTAAGGCTCAAAAATTTCCACAATATTGCATACCATAAAATACAACTCTCAAAACAAACAAAACCAAATTAAATGCAATCCTTTTTTGTTAACAAATTCATATAATCAATGACAAAAGCTCTGCCCAAAAATTAAAAACTCATTTAATTATGTTTGCACATTTGCAAGGTACAGTTTTCAATCGGTTTACTTTACGGTAACAATCAGAGAAATTTCTTAGAAACCTGTTTCGCTCATGTTGATGTTTTAGGCGATGAACAGCACAATTGTTTTCTGATTTGCGAAACCAGAAAAGCATGTTTTTCAAGAGGTGACACCTGCAGTGAGGAATAAATTTGCCCATCACTATTGCATTGCATACTATCAAACCCGTGAGAGCGATCGCTTGTGTCAGGAAGATGGATGAAACGGAAAGCATCCTTCATCTCGCTCGAACTTCCCGTCGGTTGGTACTATTTTCAGATTTCCGATACCAGGAAAACATCCACGGAAGAGGTAGCACCTAGTACAGCAATTTTGCTCGAAAACCGCCGAAATGTATGCAATGTTTAAACACTAACTTTCCCGTTGGTCGTGAAAAATTTCTTCGAAAACTACCAGTTTCCGAATGTATAGTACCAGGAGAGCATCCACGGGAGAGGTAGCTCCTGGTAATGCGCCGTAAGGTATGCAATGTTTATACACTAACTTTGCAACCAACTGCGCAATGCGCCGTAAGGTATGCAATGTTTAAACACTAACTTTCCATACAAACCAGCTGTTTTGAGATTTCCGATACCAGGAGAGCATGTCTCTCAAGAGGTGACCCTCAGACACTCAGGCACTCATGAGTGCCGGTGCCGGTCGTACTCATGAGTGCCAGTCACTCATGAGTGCCGGTCACTCATGAGTGCCGGTCACTCATGAGTTCCGGTCACTCATGAGTGCCGGTCACTCATGAGTTCCGGTCACTCATGAGTGCCGGTCACTCATGAGTGCCGGTCACTCATGAGTGCCGGTCACTCATGAGTGCCGGTCACTCATGAGTGACTGAGCGAATGAGTGCCTGAGTGTCTGAGGGTCACCTCTTGAGAGACATGCTCTCCTGGTATCGGAAATCTCAAAACAGCTGGTTTGTATGGAAAGTTAGTGTTTAAAATTGCATACCTTACGGCGCATTGCATTGCGAGTTGGTTGCAATGTTAGTGTTTAAACATTGCATACCTTACGGCGCAGTACTAGGAGCTACCTCTTCCGTGGATGCTCTCCTGGTACTATACATTCGGAAATCCTGGTGCAATTTCGTTTATACTTTAAAGTCACAAAATCGATATTCTTCCCTGCATTTAATTTATCACATAGAAACAAATGTTTTATATAACCAAGGAAGATATGTTTAATCAATTTTTTACCTTTTAATATTGTTTTTGCTATAAATTAACTCTGTTTTAAAATTTTCAAAAATCGCACAATCGGCACAAATATTTTGGGGCCCCCAACAAGGCGAGACCCTAGCCGACCGCCTACTCCGCCTACCGTTTGATCCGCCGCTGTTTATCACGCTTCGAATTTCCGCTTTATACGAATCTTTTTTCGGGTTTTCATCAATAAATTTATTGTTATGGAGCATATGCAGTTTGCAAGCATTCTGTTTGGATGTTTAGTCTATTGTATTATGTCGCTGTAACCACATTCATATAAACAAAGCTTCAATTAAATCAACCCTTTTTGTTCTTCGATATCGAGAGTAAAAAACAAGAGGCCAATTCTTGATGACAGTAGAGCAATAACTATAACTAGTAATGAATAATTTCAATCGATCAATAAATGTGTTGTGAGGGTAGAAAAATCATTTTCCACGTAATTGAACTGCATATGACAGACTGTGACCGTTTGGGCCATCAAACTAGGACATCAAACACCACTAGGCAGACTTCTGTTTTCTCCCTTAAGTCGTTCTAGTGCGTGGAATTTTCAAGCCGGCTGTCCCACGATCAACGACCATTCCAGTGGGAATGAAATTATATCCTTCGCCCACACACACACGCACATCTATATTGTATACTTGGAGGGCGAATAAAGAAGCACACAAACAGTAGCAATACAAAACATTCACGACCCATCGGAAGGAACCGTAAAACAGGACACGTCACGACCACCTCCGCCTATGTTTGATAACAAAATATTAACGAAGTCATGTAATTACAGTGTAATCATACGGCTAAATTGATTGTTCGTTTGCCGCCTTCACTGTGTCCCCCATTTCGATTTCGGCCCAGTTGATGACCGGTGGTTAGGAAGACGAGCGACCGGTATTAAATATTTACGGTCAGCTTTGGTGTCTTCCAGCGATGGAAACCCGGTGTTTTGCGACCTCGGGTCATGTCCTTTTACCGTTGTGTATGTAAATATTTTTTCAAACAATCATTCATCCCTTTCCGCGTTGGACAGTGGTGGGACATCACGTATTGGTGGGAATCAGTGCAGATGTTTGCTTTGTCGCACGGTACATTCGTTTGACTTTCCGGTCGTGCTTAATTTATTATGAGGAACTTTTTTTCTCCAACTAATAGACTGTTTAAGTTTTGAATTGCTTTTGTGGGCTATGTTTGGGGGTTGAAACATTTTGTATGCTTCATTTTCACATTTTTAAGATTACACTTACACGCTACTCAAGGTTCGTGATTCAACACATTTCGAAACGTGCTCCTGGTTTTCCGATTTTCCACGACGATTGTTTATTTCGCCCCAGGATACCGCGATCGATCTCGGTTCGATTCAAGTGCCCCCCTCTAATACCCAAACTTTGATCGATCATGCGATACCACTCGGCCGTCTCGCGTGCTCAGAAGCTTCTAGTCTTGCGTGGTTTCCCTCGTGCTGGTGCCGCTTTCGAAACGAAAATTACATTTCACACCACGCGAGCCATTTCACGCCTCGGTAAGGCTAGCCCCCGATGGCCAGCAGGCAAAGGCACCGATCTTTAAACGGGATGTATTTTATTTACTTTTCATGCACAAATTGAAAGCCTAGTGGTCAGCATGCCGGGCGAACGATAAATCATCGTGCGCTCGGCACAACATGACGCACGCGGGAGCAAACGCAAATCAGGGTCAGTGCTAAACCACGATCGTGCCCAATCGAGCGTACCCACCGTGCTACGGTCGACCATCTGTGCCCTTAAAGCTGCTCGAGAGAAATGCGCGAAGAAATAGATTGTTTCCTATCAACCATCAGGTACCGGGCGGATTATTTTGCCGTTAGAATCGATTAACTCTTCACTCCATATGGTTATGCTCCATCCCAGATTGGAGCTCCGCTTAGGAACTAGAATTACGACGGCATCCTCTTCCCGGAATAGGTGCATTTTTCGGCATCTTTGAACGTGACAATCATACATTGTTCCCCATTCCGGGTGGTTTGTCCTTCAAAACGTGGAGACATCCCGAAAATCTGTCCGTTTGGGATCATAGACAAGCTTCGTGCACGTGACAAAAACCTGTAGATCCTAGATCAGTTGATAACGGTAATAGCGAGCGGCAACTGTCATAGATCGATCGTCCGAGACCGCCCATTAAATTAAGGGAAAACGCACTCAAACATAAGCAATTACCCAAATGAGGGCAAGCATTTAAAGCCTTCCGTGGTTGTAGATCTTGTTTGTAGAGTGGTCCTAGTAACTCGATACTTATCCATCATCCGACTTCGGACCATGGTCCGAACAGCGGTCAGCCCTGTCTGGACGTCTGTCAATTCGTTCCAGCTCAGAAGTTCTAGCTCGAAACAAAAAAACAAACAAAGATTCAATATCACCGGGCAAGACGTCCCCCAAAACGGATCTAGCTGGGATCGATTCTAGGATGTCCGCTAGTTCCTAGTGCTGCTTTACGGCATAGAAAAAATTGGAGATGGTATGCGCTACCCACCCAGTAACGTATCCAATTTCTACGCCGGTGTCTAATTCATCCTTTTCGTGACAGCTCGCAGGAGTCCAAAATTTCGGGCACGTGATGTAGGTACATCCGATCGATCTTTGCTAGCTTGGAAATGTCTTACAATTTTCTCAACAATCAGGCCGAATCGGCAAACAGCGCGACACCGTACTTTCGCTCAATCAAGGAAAGTTACTTTCGTTTCTTCAAACGCTGATCCAAAATCGGATGCCATAATTAATCACCCACCTCCACCTGAAATGAGTGATCAAACGATTTACCGGCATCACAACCCTTACCAGTAGGGCGGAGGACAGTGGTTCCTGGGGTTACACATTCCACATTACAACGCATCGAAATGTTGGCTGGGAAGGTTCGGAACAAGCGCCCGGTTAAAAACATTCTTCGCTGGACATTATAAATCATGTCGATGGATGATGGGAATTTGGATGATGATTCCATCATTAGATGCAAAACATAATTAAAAACAAATGAGAAATAAATCAAATAAGCAAATTTTGGTCAGTACCATTCAAACATAGATTTTTACATTTACTCTGGATCCATATTTTTATGAGATTTTAAATAAGACTAGAAAATGAAGAAATTGTTAACAAGCTTTAATTTCATCTTCATTTTATCAACATCATTTGCCATTACTATTACTACTTTATTGAAGCAATGGATCTTCCAGTCACTCTTCTAGCATAGAAACTAACGAACCAAACCGGAGGCTCTTTTACGCCAGCTTCAAGAGGCTGGCCGGCAAAGTGTAAATCACAAGCAAATAAAACAATACCAGACCACAACACAAGTCAACAATTACTCAATTACTCTGTTGACATTCTGACCTTCGATGTGTTTGATCAGATCACTTCCCAAAACCGCCCACCTGTGTCTCCGCTCGAAGCCGTAACGTCTCGAGTGCCTGCCAATCTATAAGTCTATCGCGTAACGAATGTTGCCCAACAGAAAGCCAAAGCTCCCAAACACTCTCATCTCGTTGTGCCAGTGTGTCCCCTGGCGTTGGGCCACTTCTAGTTCAAATTCCTATTCTGCACCGTACAGTACAATTAAATTTAATTAATCCCTTCCTTACCTCGCCCCCGAAACGTTCCCCAGCATGAGCATTGGTGGTCTTATTCACACACAGACTCGCTCGCAGTAGTTGACATAGGAGTTAGCTTCCTGAAGGAGGAATGCTCTACGGTACGGTGTATCAAGCCGGCCGATTCTGCTGGACCATTATCAATCTCGTTGATGTACGGCGATTACTCGGCCGCTCGGGCATGCAGGGACCGGAACGACCTACTCACTCATACACAAACCAGTATGAGACAGTGTTAAGACACACGGTGAAGTGGTCTCACCGCACCACAAAATGTGCCTTACCGTGCGAAGCATCTTCGCCGTCATCATCGCCGCTGACCGGGCACCGTCGGTGATCGTCGGTTCAGAATTAGTCCACAATTGAAACCCACGTACAACAGGCTGATTGAGTTAAGGGTCAAGTGGTAAATATTTTGACCTCAGAATCATTAGAATCAAACGCGGCAAAGGCGGTTGCGGTAGATGGGCCACCATACGGATGCACTGTCCACTCGGCCGGTCGCCGCACCAGCATAATCATTCCTTTCGGCCGATCCGTCAAGATGCGGGGCCCCGTGATGAATGATAGAGCAGTCGTGTAGTAACCATCCGCCACTGATCAGATTCTTTGCGGTACCCCGAATGTGTTAGTCGGTCAATGGAAATTCAATTAGGCGATTGTTGTGGCCAACACAGCCATGATCGTTGCCTGCAATAAGCGCTGCCTGTATGGTTCGATAATGTCGCCAAGTGTTCGAAGGTCCGTGATTCGATTTGGTCCAGCTGAGGTTACTGCGGGAAAATGTGAGGAAAATCAAGGGGTGATATTAATTTTATTGAACTCGTTCCACAGTTCCTTGTATTATTCCAAATGGTAATTTAATTTAATGTTGAAACCGTAAATCAAATTTGAACCTATTTGAACCTAGTCGATTTCTAGGTAATTTAGTTCTTAGAACTAACTACTAAAGTTCTACTATTAGAACTTCTATTCTAATAAAAGTAGTGTCCAATAAAGTTCTTCTATCAATTAAAAATTAAATCTGTTAAATGAATAAACGATGTATTAAAGAAAACCGAATAAACAAAACCGAACCGGCTCAATAAGGATTTTCTTATTTATTATTTAACATAATTTGAAGCTCAACACCTTTTCAAACAGTACGATGCCGCCTTTATTTTATCAATTTTATAAACTTTATTTACGACATTTGAATGTGATTAATAATAACATTCATAATTAATTATATCGAATGCAATACCTCAATTATAGAGTCTAACTATCTAATTATCAATCGGAAAAGGTTCTAATGTGCAACTCAGATCACAAAGCCAAAAAGGACAAGATGAGTATTACATTAAAACAAAAAAAACAACATTTTTCCGCTTACAGTGTGTGATTTTACATTTGTTTGTACCTCTTGAATTAAAAAAATTAAGAAACACCCTTGTACGCATATCCCCCCCTTCATGCGAACGAGCAAGCAACCGTGCAATGATTACTACACGATCAACAAATTACAAACATAAACAAAGTATCATCTTCTGGCGTGGAATGCTGCGTGCTGCGTGCTTGGCATGGAATTCATCATCATCATACACATTTCCCGCCCGGCTTTTATTTTATTGCAATGCCAACTGTCACTGCACAGCCGAAAACCGTGCCTGTGATCAACCATGTGTGCTGGTGCGTGCGTTTAACGTGAAAGTTTTAACAGATTCACGCCTAACGCACGTCGTGCCGGATGTAGTGAGATCGACCGAGGTGAGATAGGTAGTGTGTTAGCTAAAACAACAGCAAAACACGAAAGAAATAACTCCAAAATCCCATAAATTTATGGCATGTTTATGGGCTAGAAGTTATGAAATTCAGATCGTACTATGGTTTATTGGTTTGTGTACGTTTTAACGTTTGGGTTTCGCTGCCCAGCTAGCGCTGCTAAGATGCGCTCCAAAGCTAATACGTAAAAACAAAGCAATACGTTTCTGACCAAACATTTTAGCGACGACGTGGAACAGGCGTTTTTTTTTTTTTGCTTTTGGAAACTCAAACTCAAATCAAACTTTCATGAGCCGTAAAACAAGTGCTATTGTACCGTAACACGTGCCCTCGCTCTGTACGGCAAGGTTGGGGCGGTGTTTTAGGATGTCGTTACCACGGGAAGTAAATATAGCTGTGTTTGTACTTGGATTTGCCCGATTTGCCACAAATAAAACCACAGCAAATAGTTTGAAGTTTGCGAAGTGGTATTTTGGAACAATCACACTTTCCGTTTGTAATTTATTGCCAACATGCGCTGGTCGGGACCGACCGTGGCTGTGGTTTCGGTTTTATGCAGTTTGCAATCAAGGAATTCAATTCACTTACAATACCGAACGGAATAATCCTTCTGCCAACATCAACGACATCTTTCATCGCGATCATGTCATCCCCAGCGGTGATTGGATTGGGTTGATCGAATTAATAAATTTACCATCCGCCAGCAAGCACTCGGTCTGACAGTTGCATCGCTACCAATGCTCCCCATCCCAACACACGGACGGAAGAAACTCGAGACTCTCGAATGCGAGCGATCGAAAAATCTCTTCCTCCTGTCGAACTGCTGTCACCCTAAAAACCTCGGTGAGCAACCGAAGCAAAATGTAAACACAAAATCCTCAAACCTGTCGCTCGGGTGGAGGAACGCCGATCGATGTCCTCGTACCGATCGGTGCTGGTGGTGATGAAAACGGGTAGAAGGATCATGAAGGCGACGTCTTTTAGCTTCATACCGAAACAAATTAAAGTCGAAGAAAAGAAACAATTAGATCCATCAAATCCAACCGCTATCTGCACCCGCCCTGTGTGTCCTTATCTGCATTACATGCAAAGCCCCAACCATCTGCTCTGATATTTGTTTGGTGGTTTTTATCAAAGGCACTCCAATCCGACAGGAACATTCGACCTAAACGAGCGGACGCATACGGATCGAACAGGAGGGAAACACACGGCAAGGGAGGGAGCGCACCCAGGGTACGTCAGGCGGAATTAAGTCGAATTATAATCCACTCAATTTGAGAAACAGATTAAATTGCTGCGGCAAGTCAAACCGTTCCAGACGATCCCGTGACGATCAAGACCGAAGATCGATTCCACCAAAGGACAGGAGCCAACCAACAAACCAACGACTCGGCGAGGGTTTTCTCCTTAAACGAAAGGGATGAAAAATACCTCCCCAGTATGTCCATGATGCGGGCTGTACGGTACGAAACTGGGGAGAATGAGCGAATGGGTGGGTAGTGGAGAAGCTTATCACGAAACAAAAATGTCAACATAAATATTTGAATGTCCCTCGGAGGGACTCGTGTTCATGACATATTTTAGTATAAATAATAGATTACCGATACAGCGATCGCGGCTCCGAAACCGAAGCGATATCGATCGACGACGAACGAAAACAGGGTGCCGAACGAGATACGCGAGGGGCCTGAATGGACGGAAGGGCGTTTGGGGCCAGTAGGGTAGGTAAGTGTGACGGGCGGCAAATCCGCCTTTGATGCCCGGTGAGACGGAATGAGTGTTCTTCTTGCTGTGTGCTTCCTTTTTGTCGCTCCGGTTATAAGCCAACCCCTAGTAGAGGCACGATATCGGATTTATTGATGGTGTTTGCCGCGGCTTTTCTGAGCACTGGTTCAACGGCAGACAAGCCGTTAAGCAACATGATGATGTTTCTGATGCTTTAGATTATCGACGTAGACGGAGTTAGTGAGTTCGATGAAGGTGATAAGTGATATTTGAATATTTTAAAAAGCCCTTTAACATGATTGTAAAACGAAATGGAGCGTGGTCCTGGATTGATTCAATTTTACAATGAATTGCTCATAAAGTTGTTAAAAATAAATCAACTTTAATAATGTGTAAATACGCTTTCCGTATTGAGTAATTTAGTAAATATTAGTATTGTGACATTTATAAACTGTCAAGCTCGTTTGACAGTTGCAATGAGCTCCATCTTTCGGATTCTGACGGATGCGGAAAATTCTGACGGATGCGAATTCGAACAATGTTTTATTTTGAAAACTCGCAAATGTTTTTAAATTAGATCCACTATTTCATGTTCTACGAAGTTTGAGTATGAAATTCGCTTAATTAAAACTTGAGATAGCAGTAGGATATGGAAAGATTTAAAATCGTAATTTAATCGTTCGCTCGAATTTCACACCCAACAATCAACGACTTCACTACCGAAAAATCATCTCATAAAACGCAATGTGACTCCAGCCGTACAAATGCATGGCAACTCTCCATCATAAAGAAAAACAAAACCACCTCATTCTGATACACATTATCGGTAGTCGCAACCGAAAGCAGTTCGAAAATGTAATCTCATTATACTGAACAACCATTTAATAACAAATTTCCATAAATAACTCGTCCGTAACACCGGCCACAGTATAGCTGGATCCGTTTTGGTGAAGATGTCACATCCAGTGGAAAAACCGATTGCATCCGTAAGCGCTTTGTGGCTGTGGACGCCACGTTCAACCGGTGGATGCATTTCGGCAAAATGTTGCTTTGAACATCGGTGTCACAGTTTCGGAATTAATTTGTCTCCTTCCTGGTTGTTTGTATACGTGTAGCGTGGTCCAGTTCAAACACTTCACCGCGCGCCCGTTAGTGAACAAATAAACGGAAAACATAATAAAAACGGAAAACAGTCGGAGTCGAGCTTAAAATACGCGAACCCAACAGTGGGCGAACAAACAGTGGTGGTGCAAATTTATACTGCCAATGCATATCGTGCCTAATTATAATTATCTCTTCTCAGTTTTCAACGACGCAAACGGTTGCTTTGCTGCCGAATTTGGGAGTTATTCAACGCACTGAAACTGGACGAAGGGGCCGAGCGTTGTGCAGTAAATATGTAAGAATGATCGTAAAAGAAGCTGCCTGGAAAAAAGGAAACTGAAACTCAACCATGCAGAGGTGGCTCTTTGCTAATCCGGACCACTTCCCAATCGGTGCCGGAATTATGGACAGATTTGGAGAGTCGACTGAAAACAAATTCGATTTGGTTTCAACGCTGCAGCGCGACAAACTCTTGGCACGGTGGATAAAGATTTTTACACTGTGCCAACGTTGGACGACACCGGGCAGGCTCGAAGGTGAAGATTTGCATAAAATTAATTTACGGTTTGTTATACTCATTAAACCGTTCTGGCCTCTTTTTATTGGACCGTGTGACTTCACAAACACAATCGGGCGGTTGGCGTTGAAGTAGAGTTGAGAACGGAACCGTTCGAAGTTGGTCAGAATCGTTCACCTCTTAATATATTGAGCTGTAGGTTGAATAGAAAAAATTCGGTAAAACAAAAGACGTCGATACACGAGAAAACGAGAAAAACATGAAACCAATTTGTGCAGCATCGATTTGTTTGCACGATGTGAAGGAATTAATTACGGCAAGATGGCTCCTACTTTTGGTGAATACATCGGCTCTAGACGGTTTCCTTTTTTTTTCTTTTGCATTCCGAAAACTAATTAGCCGTGGAGTAGATTAAAATTCCAACAACACGATTCCCGCATAAACACGATCACGTTTTACACATTTAAATGTCTAAACGATGCGTCTAGCACGTGCTTCTATCCAAAGCTTTCATTACTCTTGCCCATAGAAAAGCATCATGATTATCGCATTCATCCGACGGACAAATTGATGGATTCATCCTAATTGCATCCATTAACCAACAGCGATCGAGATCGCCCAATCATGATCATCATTCATCGTACACGGCACCGCACCGAATGGGCGACAAATTCGATTCAATTTACCTATCGACAAGATCCACTTAAGCGAAAAAAGGAACGAATTTTACCAAACATTTACCACGGGCACAGGCAGATCAATTACATGCCGCGATCGGAACGCTATTCTAGTGCGTGTGCGCACCGCCATCCCGGCCGACGAAAGGATAGAGAAATCAATTAGCCTAACTCCACTGAAGCTTCCATCGTCGGTAGGGGACAAAGAGTGGAGTCCCAAAAACGGCCAACCTCACCTCTGACCAAAGGACACACAGCCGCACCGAAATGGGAAGGAACCGCGCCGAATGGAAGCAAAACGCGCGGGTAGTGTGGAACGAAGAAGAAAAGTGGAGAGATCACAAAAAAGAAACAACCAAGAGCTACGACATACAATCGGTATGGGCTCGGTAACTCCGGGTGTGGTGCACGAACCGAATGGTGGAAGATCAGATCCAAACCTAATTGATTTGTTACCATCAATAAAACATACCATCAACGTCATGTTTTGATTTCATCATCATCACCCGAAATGAGATACGATAGAAATATACATAAATTTTTGGTCGTTCACGTTTCTGGCTTTTCTTTCTCCTTTGCGCTAGTGTTCTTGTTTTTTTTTGCTTCTTTAAGATCACCTCTCTTTCGGTAGAGATTGAAATTGCTGATTTTCGTACCGAACACAGGTTCGTCGCTTACGGTCGGCTCCATCAATCGAGTCGCTTCGCTCACATAGCTTCCCTTTAAGTTGTGCTCCTACAGGTGGCTCACAGGGGTAGTGGTAGGTCTCTCTCTTTCTTCTCCTTTTTCTCTTTCTTTTTTTTACTTTTTTCTCTTTCCTTCTCTCTCTCTCTCTCTCTATATTCAGATATTTCCAACCCGCGACATTGTATTGTCTGTCAAGTTTTTAAAAACGTTCAACACGCTTCTCATTTTTCAAATTCTTCGATTTTGTGCGCATGGCTTGCTGAGAGCTGATTGAAACAGGGCAACAAACATTTGGCTGGTTCGTCCCCGCTCAGCCTGTCGGTAAGTTTTCGCCGGTGTTTTATTGACCACATGTGCACCCTTTCGGCACACTGCACCAACCACCTTGGCGACATTCCAATTCGCCCATCCGCCATCGCCAGCCTGCAACTTATTGGTTATTTACGGTGCCGGTATGTTTAAGCATGCTCGCCTTGCTGTAGGCAAATTGGGCACCTTTGCGGGAAGACCCGCACAAATGAGATCAGACAAAAACGCACATCGCCATCAAGTGAGGTTATCTTAATCTTCCGTGTCGTTTGGCTCCAGGAGAAGAAAGAAACATTAATGCCCTTGCGGCGGCATGCGCTTCGGTGTCCAATAAAATAAAGAATCAAATCGTGACAGTGATCAATCACTGTGCCACGCGGGCACAGTTTTCCTCTGTTTCGTTGAGATGGGATGCTGTCGGTGCCGGCAGAAAAGTTACGGCTTCCACGGAAGGCAAAGCATGATGCTCCAACATGTTTCCTCGCTACGCAAGCAAAATTGTTGTACTGATGAGGGAAATGATCGTCTCAGCAATAATTCCTACAAACTCACGTTTTCGATGACGCTTTGGTATTCGGGAATAGATCAACGTATTTGAAAAGATATTTCGATAAAAGCAGCATCAACGACAGACAGCGTTACCAAATATTTACCAGATAACCTGGATAAGTTACATTTAAAAAGCGATCGTTCTTCATTGGTTGGATCCGAGGAGCTTTGAAGAACGGAAAATGATAAGGCGATTTTTAACGATTCGAAAGATAAATTATAATGAATGTTAGAATTACGGTACAGATATTTTGTGAAAATAATAATTACGGTATGCTATTAATTAAGGTATCGTTTGATATATCTAAACAACAATAGACAACAACTTTAAGCTTTATCATTATCTGAACAAGGGCGGAATTACCTATGAGGTACTTTCAAATCCCATTCTTTCATTCAAAAAGTAACGAAATCGAAGAGTAATCAAGAACTCTAACATCTTATTCGGTATCTTTTAAATCTATCTATGACAAAGGATGATCTGTGCTCAGTAATTGGTTTTCCGTAATTGGTTTTCGTTCCTTACTGCCCTGGACTTAACTGATTTGCATTTAGTCGCAAGCTCTAAATATCTGAAATTAGGTCACTAAGTTACATAACAGGATGTATTATAGTGACAATGGAAATCGTCTTAGGGTAATATACCTTAAGCTTTTGCCAACCTGGAGGTCTCTTATTATTAAGTCTCTAATTGATACGGCTGACTATTCGACAAAAAATGGACAGGGAAGTTTACAAAGAAATTAAGAAGTTATAAAACATGTTTGCAATGTAAAATCAATTCATATAGCTTGTAATCATTTTTAAATAACTAATCTTCATATAAAATCAAAATTAAATCTATCTGAATAAAATCATCGTAATACATTATTATCATCATTTGAAACGTAGAACTCTGATCATTCATTTATCACATAGTCATTTTTGAAGCATGCGCTCCTATTACGCCATCCCACCAGCATGCAACAAACTGTCATTTGAGAGAACTTCTTCGCGCATCTGCAAACCCAACCCAGCAGCAGCTGCCATGTGCTCAACAATGTGGCGCAATGTGTACCTTATCTTTTGCTGCTCGTTGTACCTATTAGTGACGGTGCATTGATAAACTGAAGCATAAATTAATACGGCAAAACAAAAGCGACGCCGGTATGTCGTTGGGTTTTGCCCAAAGGTCTGCCGCTCGCTTATCTGCAACAGCCAAAAACAACGCTCGTAATGCGTCCTAACGATGGCCCGTGGCTAATGGAAACAATAAAAAAAAACAACCAACAGGAAAATAAAACTGTCTATATCCCCCATTACTATCCTGCGCGCGACGGTTGGGTACCATATGCTAAAATCCTTGCGTGTATGGCAAGGAACCACACATGAAGAAAATCATCACGATCACGAGGAAGAAAGAAAGAGTGTGCGTGTGTGTCTAAGTGGCTATCGAGTTTCGGAGACGAAAAAAAAAACAGCTCGTCTAGCGATCGAACGTTCTTTCGCTGTTGGAGAAATGGATACCCTTTTCCTTTCGGGCTCGATGTGACAATGGCATGCGCACTCGATTAGTAACGCCCTGCATTTCTTCCTCGTTTTTTTTTTGTTGTCTTCAACTCACATAACGATGAGTGGTTCGATCAAGCATCAAAAACAAAGCACAAGCCGACATCATAACGGAAGGAAGAAAGCCAATCGTATAAGACACTCCATGGAAAAGAAGGATATTCTGACTAAAAAAAGATACGATAAGACCTGGAAGCGACAAACCGAACGCAGGACACACAGAGCGATGCCATTGGAACACACACATGCAAACAGCACCAACCAAAAAGGACATAAATTACTCTATTACTTCAAGTGTTCGTTTGCGTCAGACAAGGACCTGCGCTTGACGGCCAATCGACACGGCGATCGAGCGGCATCCATAAAAAGGGAAGTGCCGACTGACGACGACTGTTTCTGAATGAAGTGACCCAGAACGGCGAAATGAAACATTGGGAGAAGCCCGTAAAACCCTAATCCAAACCCCGGCCGGCCAGTTAACGAAAGGGACACGCTTTTCACCGACCGTTTCGACCCGATTCTGTTTAGTCCAGCGGGTCCGAAAGCGTGATGTTGTTTGGGTGATGTTTTAATTTACGAGAAACAAGAGCCCGCGCCCGTACGCTCACGAGTTGAGTTGCGCCCCGTCTCAAGGATGCAACTCGTAAAAGCATTAGCCGAGTCTAATTGCCCCTTTCGGGCCTGCACTGTGTGGTCTCCTGTGTCCGGCCACTCCTTAGGCGCCATCCGCCTTACGGAGCGATTTTCGCCCAAAATGGTATTACCGTGTTCCGAAGGCATAGTGCAGCAAATGTTGGACCATGGCGGAACATGGCGCTCAGGCGGGGTGCTATGGGTGGAGAATATGTATCTAGAGAAAACACGCACACCACACATATACCGAACACAGCCGACACAGCCGGCAAACGAGCGAGAAAACGGAAGCTACGAAAGTGACGAACGGTTCGTCGCTTACGGTTTTTGCTTGTTTTACACCAAACGGTGCACGGCACGCGATCACGCGATCAAGCGATCAACCTGGGATTAAGTTTCTTTTTTTTTTTGTCGTTCTTACCGTTTTTGCACAATTGCAAAACTGCACAGGCGGAAAGGAAATCGTATCTGTCGCCACGTACAATGTGCGATGTTAGTGGTTGAAGCAGTTGCATTTTTAATTAACTACCTTGCGCCACCCCACATCCACGGGCTGGACCGCGGTGTTTTCGGGGTTGAAGCCAAGAAACGACCGTACGGTGGCAAATTGCAGTCCCATAAATTCTGTGCCCCTTGCGCGCACACACGGTTACCACAAAACGCACTTGTCGAAGGCACACTGCGAACTACAAAATTAATAAAAGCTCCGTTAATTTTTTTTTAAACCCAAGCGGTAGAACTACTTTTGAACTGCTTCCCGGCACGGTATATACTTTTGACATGTTTACGGCGTTCTATTTCATTTTGCTATGTCCGTGTGTGTGGTTTTTGCATTTTTGTTTAGATTAACACATGCGCACAAAAATAGCAAAACTTCGTCTCGGTGCTAAACATTTCAACCGCACGGTCTAGGCGGTTATTTTTCAGGTGGGAATCGTGTGGGTTAGTGAACACAAAATGGAGATCGAACTGTGCCTCATTACGCGGCTACTGCTCCAGGCTCCAGTGGTGAGGAGAAATAAAGTTGTCTAGTGGAACAACATTTGCCGTAAACATGGTACAAAACCCCGGGTTTGCGATGCACGACGAGAAGATCGCGAACTTCATGCAATATTTCGACGTGTCAATGTGTTCTTGTGATGAAGCTTTTCCTTCCACTTTGTACAACAACAGCTTTCGCATTAAATATGCATCCGTCATTTCGTTCGCTTTCCACCAAGTGTGAACTGCCAGTGGGCCGGCTGCCGGAACACTGTGGACACGATGCAATAGCAAAATGGCGCTCCGCACCGTAAGCTACGCTTGCGGACAGCTGTTTGATTTACGAGACGCCACGATTTTTCCCTTGTACAATCGTCCCAGCTTGACAAAATGAAAATATTTCTCTATCGCTGCCCTAATGGATGAAGCATAATTAATAATGCCCGGGCGCGTTAGAAAAACCACTCTCCCAAAAGCTCCATTTTGTTGGTCCACAGATTCAAACAATAAACAAAACCGTCACGCCGATGGTTTGACGGCAGTAATAATGTCCGCTATCAGACCACCAGTAGGAACGTCATCATTTATTCATCATTTTCTTGCTTGCTTCCGTCCAGATCAGCTTTGTGTCGGTTTGCTTCCCATTCGCTGCAAGATACGGCCGGCGACTATTTATACCAAAACATTTTACCGAAACAACTAATTAAGCATAATATTTATACAAACCAGCCCCACATCTTCTCTGGGGGGGAGAGAAAATAATCATTTCCACTTACTCTAATCCCGTCAGGTGCTTCTTTCATGATTCGAATCCTTCCCAAAACACTTTGTATCGCCGGTTGCGGGAGATTTAATGCTTTCCATCCATTTTTTTTTCGGCAGCGTAGAGCCATCCATTCTTGCTGCATGGAAACAGAAGCATCCACTCGATCCGGGCCTCGTCTTTCCACCCAGCTCATCTACCCACCCGCACCCGAACAGTTAGCGTAAATTAGATCTTATCGCTAATTTAATTCAATCTTCCTTCCATCAGCTAATTTTACTGGCATTTTCGGTCTTCTTCGCGATCTTCGGTAACTTCCCCGTGCACTTCGCTTCAAAATCATGTCCCCCCTTTGAAACTAACAAACTTTCAAAACATTAAAAATGAAACGCATAAAACGCCCGGCAAGCGGTCGGTACTTTCTTATCAGTGGAAAAATAAGCTTCCAAACTCCGCGCTGGAGCCGGGTTGGGAACTAAATAGGTGCATACAGACAACCAAGGCACACCGCTGCATAAAATGTACTGTTTATTAATAACATTATTATACGTACTGCCGGCAGCACAAAGCCGCGAAGGGGAACATGGAAAAAAGCACCGCAAGTATTAACCGAAACTAAAATGGAGGGAGAATTCATAATTTCTCAATTAGGAGAAGCCTCAGAATGGAGATATAAATGCATCATCCTATCGCGGCAATGGGAGGCACATGGTCGGGAGATAAATGTTAGGGTTGCAAACACAACAGATAAATATATGCAAATGTATAAGCGCAGAGCGTAGCAAGGAAACGTAAAATGCTTCTAAGCAATGTTACGTTAATTTCCCACAGCACACAATATATCATTAGCCAATAAATGACAAAATGGATTCAAGTTTATTTTTCAGTTGGTTTTATGTTTTTTTCGTTATTATTAAAGCTTTTACGCATGAACTTCATCTTCACAACAGTAAGCTATAGTAATGCTTAATTAATTCCATAACTGAAAATTTAAAAAAAAAGGTTTTACATTTTTTTCATGACGTCAAATATTAAATTTAAAGTTCATATATTTTTTTTAAATTAAAGTACGCCAAAAATCAAATAATTGTCATTGCAATAAATAAGTGTATGAAATTATCAGCAATCGACTTAGACAAAAAGATAACATTTGATAAATGACCAACGATAATTTAAACTTAAAAAAATATTTGTTATCGAAATATTATAAAATTATCGATTTCTAATAACATATTTGAAGTCATCCCAGAATTAGGCTTTATAGAAGCCGATGACGATTTTGAGCAAAATTTTCTTAACTCGCGAGAAAAATTATTGGAATCCTTCGCCGATTCAGATCTGGGATCATTCAGGATTTTGATAAGCAGGGAGCAACTTCATTTGTAAACTTTACTAGTTGAACTCAAAAAGTCTTAATCTGAAATTGGGAAGAATTCCCATCTTACCTAAATCATCGCTGTCATCCAATCATCGAAAAGCTCGAACGTTATCATTTGAACTCGGAACCCTTGTATTATAAACAAACGTTTCGATGCAGCTCATAAAAAAATCTGGATCACATTTGGCTTAAATACAGTGACAAAGTGCTACAAGAGCTTTCAGTTTTTGTTTCGCTGTTGTATTAAATGGCTGACCATGTTCAGTGGATCGTTTTTCAAAAAGCTCTACCCAAAACATGCAAATGTATTCGTCGCTCATTGCCAGCCACCACAACGACGACGGGAAGAAGCTACTGTCCGGGTGATGTTTCCTACTCGGGATGACTAATTGGGTTGTATTTCGCACGTTTAATCTGTCTGCTGCTGGTTGCCTTTAACGTACCGTAAATGCGAACCTGATTTGACAAACCCTGCAGCTCAGCAGCCGCCATATAAAGATGATATCTTCCTCTCATAAAACTGTACTCCATCCCCGAGACTTTTCCTCCTGGGGCTCTTCCATTTGTTTCGAATATCCGAGACGGAAAAAGCGATAGTTTGTAATAAAGACATAAATTATTTAAATATAAATCTCACAGCCAACCGATTTGCCTGCGAGATGTAGATGTTGCGGGCCAACACGATGACAGCGACCCGGCTCGTAAATGGCTTTCCGCGAGCTTCATTTCTAATCGGAACATTTCGCTGTCAGCCAGCGCAACGATTTAGATCGTAATCCGGGGTAGAGCCGTCCCCATGCGTGGGGAAGCCATAGCCGGCCAAATGTTTGACCATTTAAGTCGAATCAAAACATTTCTCAACACATTCCTGGGCGCGGTGTGCGTGTGTGTATCGATTTTGTTGTTATGCAGCACTACCTCCATCTCACCTTCTGAACTTCGGAAATCTGATAACTATAAATCAGACTAGGCGCGCAGCCGGGCAGCAATTATCGACGCTAAAAACCCATCCATGGTTAGGTCTGTTAGCCTTTAGGTATTTCGCTTCCACTCGCAACACCTGGGATGCCTGAGGATGGGTCCAAAATTGGGGACGCATGGTCAGCGCAGTCACCTCAGGGGTCCAAAAGCCAAAACCCGCCCGGGCGGATGCGGATCATTAGTAGACCCGATTTTTATCTCACTCTAATTTGCTTTGCGTAGTAAATTTTTGATTCGAAGCTAAATTGTATACCTCTTCCATGCCGAAATCTGTGGATTTTGAGGCCCCCTAGAACTCATTCCCTCTTCCAAATACAGCACCTTCAGCTTCAAATCGATTCGACCGTTTCGCTCGGACTGTAGAGGTCGAGCAAGCTGCAGAGTCGAAGCAACAACAAAAAAACCTGCTCCGCTTTGCCTTCGCATGTAATTAATAAATCAAATCAATAAATCTAAACATTTATAAATATTTCATTAAACGTGTCAGAATGTTAAGATTCATAGCGATGAACGGGCTGGACGAGACGGCAAGGTGTGTATGTGTGCAAAGGTATTAACATTTTTACCCCCCGAAACGCTACACAACTCGCAAACATCGTATCAAATTGAGATAGTAAAAGGGTAAAGCATTGAGGTATGGATTGAAATGTTCACGCATTTCTTAGTTCGATCTGCCACCTATAGATTTTCACTCCCGAACCATTACTAATGAAGATCCTTTTGTGTAATCTTTTACTCTTTTTGCCGCACGCAAAGTGTCTTGAAGAAACAAAAACTGCTAAAGCCTAAATAGAGCCATGAAACGTTTCCAAAACACTCAAAACACCAACATCAAAACAACGCTCACTCTTTTCCCTTCGCGCAAACAAAATCAAAACCACTCACTCGCTCCTTTGACGTGTTGCTCCGGCACATTTGGGGTAAACAGAATTGACAGCTATAAATTTCCGGATTAGTTTCGCTTTGCGAGTCCCGGTGCGAGGTTTCGCGGTGCTCACACATTAACCTTACCGGTGCATGAATTGATCTCCCCCCCACACCGAAACGGTTCCCTCGCAGTGTGCGCGGCTTGTTGTGACTGGAGGTTTTACTAATTTAGATAATACATACCGATAAGGTTGAGACTTTGAAAGGTTTGCACCAAAAGAAAAAAGCAAACAACAAAACCGAGCGTTGCCCGTTGGGTCCGAACGTGGTATAGCAGGTTTCTCCTTGGAGATAATTTATATCACTCCACAGAAAACAACATTGAAGACAAAAAAAACTACTTCAACTGCTGTGGGGGCTACTAATTTATTTTGAGTATTATAATTTTTGCAACGATATGGTTTCATTTTCGACTACGGAAAACATTGCATGTTTAATTTACGTTGGTGGTGTGTAACAGCTTCACCGTTCGCGGGGGTTCGTCGCCTGAGGAGATTTGGATTTTAACATGATTAATGCCAGATGAACGTATTATGGCAGAAGCCAATTTAATTGGTTTAGGAAAATAAACATAGCGCATAAAACAATGCAGTATCGTGATAGCTATTGGTGATACCCATTAGGTGATTAATAACAAAAATTTTATTGTTTGTTAACAGGAAGCTTTGTGTTAATGTTAACAGTTAATCTCTCTTAAGAATACAGCAATTATAAAAAAATATCATCAAAGCATTTTAAAATAGACTGGTTCGATATATTTGCGAACAATGAAATAAATTAATTCTTGCGGTGCGAGAGTTGCATTCAAATCATTTTGGACACAAGAATGAATTTGTTCTTAACGCAGGTGTGGGAGGATGCTGGCATTTAGTCAAGAAAAGGTTGAAATTTTAAAAATGGCTCCTAAACAAGATAACAACTACGTAGCCAATAGTTTGAAGCCTTATTTTCTTTATCGGAATAGAGTTATTATCAATAAATAAAAAATCATGAAAGGAGATATACGTTATAATCAAAAAAAATAAATGACAAATAAATAAACTAAATGTAATAAACATTGATTTTGATCATGGCCATATTGGTAAATGTTAATATTTTATAATTACAACAAAAAAAACCTGGAAGAAACGGAACACCAACTGATAGGAATTTGTATTTATTGTTATTGTTATGATTTTCAGCTTCTTTATTAATACACACTAGTAAGTTTTTTTTGTACCATGCTGTGCCATACTGATCGGACGAGACGATAAAACAAACATTAACAAACCCCGGTTATTGAACTACTCGAAAAAGAAAAGAATCATTATATCACACCGGTTATGGCTTTTGAAGAACGTAAGTAAGGTGCTGTACATAAAAAAAAAGATTTAATTTAGCAAACCATCAGTTGTCATAAACCGTGTTTTATAGCATGCTTCTGTCCTTTATTTGTGCACCAAGCCGTTTTTTAAACGATTTTCTCTCTCGCTTTCTCTCTCTCCAGTAACCATTTCGAACGCCGCCAAAGTGAACCGTTCCGAGCTCATGTCTTATTCAAAATTATAATCCGAAACTGTTGAGAGTCTGAATGATCGCAGTAAATATCGTATTCTCTTCGGATTGCAGCTTGCAGCTAATGAGTCACCTTGCCTCGTACACTTTCCCGCCATGGTGGAATTTTCAACGCCATATCATCACCGCCGGCTGCAACCGAAACGAATCCGCACATACGCCTCGGTACCGAGAACGGTAGTACCTAATAGAAGATGGGCTTTGAGTCAAGTTGTTTGGCGGCGTATAATTTTGATATATGGACGTGTTACCTTCCCTTCCATGCCGCGTCGGTGTCTGGGCGTGTTTTGCTTGCTCCCGTCGTTGGCATGCAGATAAAATTTATCTCGGGAAGCGACAAGCGGCGGTTAGGTAGATAAAATCCTCCAAATCACATTTCGCACTCGCCATAAACACGCTCACGCACGGGAACGCAAGACAAGACAGTGAAAGGCGAAATAAAACAGCTCATAAGCTTCATTAAGTAACCTCTACCGGTTCCGTTTGACCGTGCAGCGATGCAAATCTGGTACGCAAATCTGGAAGGAGCGAGAACAACGAGAGCGTAAAATAACACAGCCACCACCGAACGCACCAGTTTACTGCCATAGACAACTTAATTGACCCAATCGAAGGCAGCACATCGTAATCACAACACTGCTAACCGCAACCAATTTGGCGGCGACGGGACAACCAAACGATATGCCGCCATATGCCCGCACGGGATCAAGTTGCGGAAGCTGATCAAACTAACGGCGTTGATCTTCCCTCTCCCGCCTCTCGCCACCTTCAGCACTGTTCTCTCTTTCCTTTTTTTGTGTTAAATATTTTCGAACCGGTTCGTCGCTTGCTCTAGTCCAACTCTTTCGTACCGTACCCGGTCGTAAGAGCGATCCCATTGGTTTTTGGCACGGCCCGGAACCGTAGCATGGAATAAAACATCGCAAGGAGGATTTTTACTTCATTGCCTCCTGTTTTACCATTTCGCTTCACGCTTAATTTAGTGAGCTCTTGTAAAGTTTGTACTTTATACCATATTTTCATCAATAAATAATGCGACGAAGCAAAACTCCAAAGAGCGGCCTCGAAAGCGAAGATAATTCAGTGACGCATCCTGCGGTTTTGTGGTGTCCCCCGATGGGACCGACATTCACGTGCTGCACGTAGTTCGATGCATTCTGAATCTTATGAAGCATCTTCTATCCCCACTGGCTGCTGGGTGGCTGGTGGGAATGAGTTTCGGAAAGGAGTGTCTACCTGGGGATGATAATCATGATCACGGGCAGAAACAGCTTTATTAATCTCGCGAGAAACGGGACCTTTCCGTGTGCGACCGGTTACAGCGGACGTACAATGAGGATTGGAACGTTGCTGGTCAATATTTGAGATACTGTGAATCTGAGTGCTTTTTAGGCAAACGAACTATATTAAATTCGCAAAGTGCGTTTAATAAATGTAATTTATTACAAAGCAGTGCAAGTTTAATATGGAGTGCAGAAATGGCTGATTAAAAGTATATAAAGAGCTAATTGTTACAGTACGAGAATATTAAATGAAAACAACATCAGAGAAATAGAATAAAAGAAAGATTTAATGATAAAATATCGAAAAATTGTTTCAGTAGACTTTCTTGAGTAGAAGAGTTTTCAAGGATATTAATAACGTTATTTTTCCACACTGATCAAAGTTGGCCTTAATTTGTCAACGTGCCAAACGCGGACTGTCATCGAGTAGGATCAAGCAGACAGGAGAGATAGTCTTCCACCTCAGAAAAATGTGCCCCGATCGACATATCAAACGATTCCAAAAAGCAACGATCACCATCGCCTAACATTGAGGCTTAATGGATTTATCTCAACCCTTAAACCGAACGCACCCGCTCACTCGCCCATAACCGCTTTATCAATCTTAGCCGCCACGTTATCGGCGATCAGACGGGATATAGGATTAACAAATTTATGAATTGTGTGAATATGTTTTGTCAGTTTCTCAGTTTATGTTCCACCACGCCGCCGGCCCCGAAACATCCCATTGACATGCACCCGACTGACCGAACGCAACAAACCCCAACCACTGCATGCATCGTCCACTATAGCACAGCAAAAAAAGAGGCGATCGATCGAGTGGATCATACGTGTGGAGTTTTGGAATGGTTTTATTTTATTTTAATTCATCGCGTTTTATTTTTGTGCTGGATGGCAGGTTCCGTTGTCTCATGGGTGCGTGAATATGTTGCCCGCGCTATGCTTTATCTCGTTTGTTCCTCTTTCCCTGAAGGTGGCATTCAATGTCGGTGTCTACATGTTTGGAGCACTTAGAGCTTTTGATCCGTGAGCGTTTTGACAGCTTCGGTAAACCTTTTTGGGGTTCCCGCCGACGATGGAACGAGACGAGACGATGCAAACGAAACGAAACTCTCATACGAACCCGACCCGCATGCGAACCATCCTGCCTTCTGCGAACCATGATGATGTTATTAGCTGTTTATATGGATGTCCACATTTACATACGCATTGACCCACACGACCATCGCGCGATGGAAATGGAAGAACGACGAAGCGGGCATACGGTGGGTCAGGCAGTGGGAAGTTGAAAAATTGGACAGCAATCGACGAGGAAACTCGGCAGGGGAACACTCGATCCATTTCCATTCCGATTCGATCCGGATCGCTACAGTTTAATACACCCGGTAATGGGTCATTTTTTAAGACATTTTATTTCCAACGTCCGGCGGCCCACCTTCCACCGTGGCCCTTTCGCCATTGTTATCCTGCCCCCATCGTTCGGCAAACACAAAAGAGCAACATGCTTTTTGATGACCCAACAAATGGCTCCCGGGACACACAATAGATGACGGCGGACGTGCGGTCTCTTCGTGCGCTTTAATCCGTCCCGCGGGTAACATTAAAGTATGGAAAAATTAAATAAAAATAACAAAAAAATACCCCGATCGACAAAAAGACGATCGAATCGATCGGTACGATGCTGGCAGGTGTTGCGGAATGTTTGTCTTCAAAACAGTTCACCAATTTCACACCAATACGGTGGTGGTTTTGTTTTGCCTTTTTATTTACGCTGATAGGGCGATTGGTGACGGAAGGAAAGCTATCATCCCACGGCTTTGAAACAAAAGACGCTACATTCAACTCCCGGTTCAAGCGAAACGCAACGTTAGCGGATGAAACGGTTGCATCTGCATAGAAATTGCTCCCAACCGCGATAAGCTTCATCCGCCTGTCGTGGGCTAAATGTGCGCGAATGCTTCGCTTTGAAGTTTCTCGCTTATAAACATACACACGCAGAAGACGTAATAATCCACTTATCTTAGCACTGCGAACGGCGGCTGCAGACGAAACGGGTGCCGTTGTCTACCGGTAAATAAATAATACAATTAATTAATTGAATTCCATTTCAGCGTATCCGTGTACGTGCCCGGGCAAGGTGACTTTGCTTGAATAAAACCCTTACTGTTGTTGCCACTGTATTCACTTCTTATCAGCTGCCATTTGCTGTGACTGCTGCCCGGGGGAAACATATCGCGTAAATAGTAGTAAAGCTGTCTCGTTGGGAAACTTGTGCGAAGATACGCACTGCAAGTGGTGCTTTGTGTGAGTATTCGCAAACCCCGTCACTTTTTTTCTTATTAAGATGTTTATAAAGTTCTGCTTCAACGGGGTTTACTTAGTATCACTCAATTAGCAAAGAACTTTGTGCCAACTGTAATAAATTAAACGTTTTTATGTCGATGCAGATAGTTTGATGATTTTTTGTGATTGCTCTAAATTTATTATTTGAGAAAAAAAAAAACATTTGCTGCTATTAAAAGACCAGATAGGACAATAACAAAACTTAATTGATTTGATTTGAACACAGTTCCAAACAAGCAAACACATCCTATTGATATTTTTTCTAAAGTTTAACAACAATATGACAAATTTCCAATACAATACTAACAATTATTTTAGTTTGACTGTTCTGAATGATTGAAAAGTGTACTTTTATTATTTTCATTATTTTTCATTTTTATTTCATTACTATTGTAATGCAAATTATTTAATTACTTACTCTATTTGAAGAATTTTTCCATTTATTTTTTCTGAAAAATTCATTTATTGTCCAAACAAAATTTATTCAAATAATATATCCATGTTTTTTTTAGCCCTAAATCTTCTATAGTTCTATAGCAGCATCTATCAACTACTGCTTGCATATACTTAATATGTACTTCATATCGCTTTTCAAAATAAAAATAGAATTTACAATTTCCCCTTCCCTTGAATTTTATTTAAAAAAATAGTGCGCTTTCTTCCACGTGTTCTCATGCGTGATTTTACCAACCATATGAAATGCCAACTCACCACCAAATGATGGCGATCATTTATCCATATGGAGAATGATGAATTCCTGCCCCGAGGATAAGCAGCGCGAACAGATGCCCGGATGCTGTCCATTTTGGTTACCCTGTAGGCCAAACATCGACGGCACGTTCCGCTTCCGTGCCAGAAACAAAGCTGCAAAACAAACAGCAAGAACCAAACCACTGGCTATGGGCCAGTGAGAACAAAAACCCAAGCACAATGCCCATGCCGTCGGCAAAATTAATTTGAAACAAACGATGTGATAAGAATTATGCTTGCTTTTTACGTTTCCACATCGTCACTGCTAAAGGGTGGAAGCTTGACGTACGAATGGGTGCCCTAAAATGCTCTCAAGACCGAGCCATTTTTAAGAGGCGGGATTGTATATTTTTTATTTATTTTCTGTGCATTCTCGTTGCTCTTTTTTGCTTCGCCCGAAGGCTTCGGCTGTGTTGCAAGGAAGCTTTTTGTGTTTTTCTTCGGTGTGGCAGAAAGGATGCACTCAGAAGATCACACGCATGGTAGGAATCCATTTTTAGTGAAACCACACCGTAAGGCGCCTCGTGAATGGGGTTAGTTTTAATTTCTACGTAAAGTTTTTATTATAACCCGAAATGATCACCCAGCGATCGGAGCGATCGGTGTTGGAAAAAAGAACAGCCAAGTTGATCACGCGGAGTGTTGCTCACCAACAGCGTGTATTTCCAACCACCAGAACCATTTCAATCGATCCGTGGAAAACGGGTAGCGCATGCTAGACAACAAAGCGACCCAAAAATAATAAACCTCACTCTAAAGCAAAAAAAAGGACATCAAGTTTCGAGTGCGAAAGTAAACCACAATCCTTGCTTCTTTCAAATGCCGCGAACTGGAACGAATTCTTGCAATATCGTTCGAATGAAGCTACTCGGTTTTTATTCTGCACGACCTTCTGATCGGAGAGATCTACCCCCAAAGGATCATCTTTCTTCGTGTGAATGTGGGTGCTATGGAAAGGATATATTTTTCTTCGCCTTGCTCTGTTCGATATCGTTCAGGTGTGCAATTTTGTCTTGAATGGCATACACCCAATTTGTCTGTGTTTAACAATCTTTTATTCTTTCGCAAGATCACAATCGCACCCGAATAGACCGATACAAATGCGAAAGAAAACATCGTTTCTCAGGGAGCTTCGGAGCCCTTGTTCGCCTGTTTGCGTGTAGAATTGTATGCGACTTCTGTTTTTGCAGAAGACAAAACATTTTGGTAGATGCACTGAGAACAAACAAAACTAAAAAAACAGCACTCAATGGCATATCGTTGCTCACCGCAAGCCAACCGCGAATTTTGGTACAAAAGCGTTTGGACTGGCACAATCTTAAGGATGTTGCTCGATTCGGATCGTCGCATTTAACTAGAGCATCAAGATACAAATGTTCTTCGATAAAGGATAAAGTTTTCGAAAGGTCTTAGATGGCCTTTTGTGCTCCTTTCAAAGCCTTGCTTAAGATGGATCGCACTTATTGCTAATGATAGCGATTATCAACGAAGAAAGCCTTTTATAACGTTTCGAGTAAAACTTATATCGCGCTATACTGTGTGTCTGTAAATAAAATAAACGCTAGTATTTATCGATCCGTCGCTAAAGCTTTGAGACATTTGCGAAATTTAGCACATTACTCATCTCGCCGCACGCCGCGATTCGTTACAGTTGCCCTAAAGAAAAACGATCGATGTAAATCACGATCTAGCACCGACTACTGCTGCGGCACCGAATGGCGAACGGCGCCTTTTTGCCAGCCATATTTTATTCATTAGCTACAAACGCACTCACCACTCCGGGCGAAAGCTAGCTACTTAACAGCTTCTTTCTATGAGCCCTGTGCGTGGATGGTTGTGTGCCTGTTGGGGTTAATAACGGAGCCCCAGCGATGTGAAAGATCAGTTGCACACTGGTTGTCTGCAAGTAATTGCATTCGCCTGGAATTAACCTCG
Organism: Anopheles moucheti; assembly: GCF_943734755.1. Lineage (NCBI taxonomy): Eukaryota > Metazoa > Arthropoda > Insecta > Diptera > Culicidae > Anopheles > Anopheles moucheti. The sequence goes on from NC_069141.1 coordinate 29,394,836, forward strand.
CATCCCCATCAGCCACCGAAACAAACCTTCTGGACACGTTCGCCCCGTTGACAGCTCATCTTTCTCCCGTTCGGAGAGGCTTTGCTCTCCTCCCCTTTTACGTGCCAACCGAACCATTGAAGTCACCAACACGTTGCCTCTTTATTTACTTCCAATCGAAGCAACGTATAAATAACAATGCCACTACGAACGCGTACGCGGATCTTTAACGTTCAAAAAAACCCTCCCGATCGGAAGCATGGTTAGTACACACCGGTTTACACCATTCTCCCGCGAACAAGTACACAAAAACGGGGAAACGGCGAAAACTCGAAACAAGATAATTTAAATGTTTACACGCAAATTTACACCACATGTGTGTAGTTTGATTTGATTGGATTTTATTATTTATGCTTACCAACGCTCACCAACGCACGCACCCAGCGTACGGTGTTTGGTAAGCGAACCACCCTTTGCCACCCTTTTAACCCCCCCTGAACCTACCCCCGGAACACTGCACTCTTCTGTGATAAATCGTTTTAATGAGTTTTCATTATCCCCACGCTCGGGCCGTTGTGCGTTGGCGAGGTTCGTCGCTTGCGCGTTCACGAAATCACTACCGCAAACTCAACACGGGAAGCGCACCTTTCAACGGTGGTCACAGGTAGTCTAAACCCATGCGCCTTCTGTTCCTCGCGCTCGTAACCAAAGTTCAACCAGATTGCCGCCAACATCCACAGTGCACAGGGAAAAGTTCGTCTGTTTGGTGAAAATTGTTTCGTTCCCGTGGAGCATTTTTTTTGTCTTCTTCTCAACCCTGTTGGTGATCAATATTTTAGCAGCAAAACACGCAAACTCCGTGCTCCATCTGTTGTCGAAAAAGGGAGAAGGGAAAGTACGGGAAACTGTTTTAAAGGGAACAACGCAGCACGAGACGGAATCGTGTGGATTATGATGACAAGTGCTTGAATTATAGCATATTTGAAAAAATATCGTTACCCGAGCGGCACTCGGTACGGTTTTTTGTAGGGAGTTCGCGTTCACGTGGGGCTTCCAAACTCTAATGGTGTTGATGAAGAGTGGTTAGCAGCGAAGGAAAGTTATATCTTAATTGCGCACTCCGTTTAATTCTTGCTGCTTACCCGGAAGAAAATTATTGAATGTCTCTTGAGGACACGGTATTTGCATGCACGGATTCATTTTGTTTTTCGTTTCTATATTCAAATACTTTCAAGATAGAATACTTTCAAAATCTTTATAAAGCTTTAAAAATCAATGGAATCATTATAAGACAAAGACGCGTAACTTCAGAACAAACCAGGTTTTCTGGCACATATTAGAAGGATAAGTACTGAAATCAAATGATCTTTGGGAAACGATTAAAATTTTGAGTAAAACAAATGAAAAAAGAACTAAAATTCAAGTCAAAGCCTTCATCAATAGCAACTATTTGAATTGAATTTTCATCTAAAGATGATCATCAAATAAAGAATAATTATAAAAATGAAATTAATACTCGCGTATTTAAAGCTTCATTAAATCGTTCAGTATTCTTTTACAACACGTTGTGTTCCACAATAAAATACCATTATCAAAATTTTCGTTGAACTACACAGTTTTTTTATACAGCCAAGCCCGTTTCGAATTCCATCCGTTAATGATCAGACTTACGGGCCCGACTACGCCTGCTTGTTCGCTTTCATTTCTCCCAAAATATTCGCTGCTTCTATTTCGCACCGCTCTACACCCATCTAACTGGCTAACTGGCCTCCCATTACCCTGGGGGGCTAACGCTGACAGGTCGGTTGGCAAATAAAGTCATAAATCCGTTTCTGAGATCTCAATCAGTGGCCTATACCCGATACGAATGCGCATAATCCTCCACCAGTATGGTGCTCCCAATCAATTCCAAACGCTGGGGGTGGCGCGAATACGGGGAAGGGACCGCAAAGCCTGCTACAATGTAATTCAGCAGCCAATTCGATTGCAGTCAACACGGGCTAGATGCTCGTAAATTTTCACCCATACGATGTCAAAATAATAACAAGCAACCAATAACGTGCGCCGTGCGCGATCGTAAAACCTTCCAATACTTTTTCAACCCACAACGCTGGTTGTTTAGTTGGCAAGTGGAAAATACGTTGCTAGTGGAGACGAAGGAACGGCAGAGGAGAGGGGTGAAAATCCAACGGGTTTAATCATACCTGGTACACATGCCCACAGTGCCCCGATACGCGATACGCGCGCCCGGACCCGGGGTATCATAAAAACAAATCAAGCCATCGATCGCTCGCAATCGAAATAACTCCATTTACAACAATTTTTATTAGCACCGAAACGATCTGACGACTGATCGCGACTTCAATTTTTGCGCTGGATTGTTTTTGTATTATTTTTTTATATATTGTCCGATTCCTTTTTCTTTGCCTTCCGACTTTAATCCTTCTGAATCCTTTCGCGGTGGAGCTGGCACCGGTTTGACAAGCGGGCACAACACTCGCAAACGGAAGCCGCACACACCACCGCTCTGCCATGACCCGTCCTCTGGTTTGGCGTCCACCGACTAGCGGAGTGAAAATTTATTTCGATTTACATAAAATAAATAACAATAAAATGGTAAAAAAAAATCCACCTTTTTTTGACGTATCAGCATTCCATCGAGCTGAGCCATCGGGATGAAGGCGTTGACTGTGCAAACGATCGATCGTTCGGTGTCGAAGTGCGATTTTTCCACCATTCCATGTTTATAACACAACATTTCCGATTACCTCTCGAGTTTTTTGGCTGTTCCGACTATTTCTGTTTACTCTTTACTTTTTTTGAAATTCGAATATTAATTTCAATCGTTCGTTGAGTAATAATCGACCAACCAATTTGACAGGAATTAAGAAAATGCCTAAGAATACAGCTAACCATCAATTTAATGTGCTCTTTCCAGCTAATTTTCTAAGGATATTTACTAAACAAAGCGGATCTTTCTTCAGGTATAGAATGCTAAACTTGTTTCCTAAATCAATTTTCTTATTCATGAAGAGCGGTCTTTCGGTATTGCCATCTAAGTCATTTTAACAAAGAAAAATCAGCACACGCATAAGCATACTAAAAACAATTAAAAAAGAAAACAATGTAGATCTCCCTTTTTTGAGTTTCATGAAAAGTTTTCACCAATAGAAAGCTTTTTTTTAAAGAAAGTTGAATAGGAAAATAATCTTTTTTTTTATAATATCAAATTTATAAAAGTCTAACCAAATCAAAATATATTTTAAAAAGAACTTTGGAATTAAATAATGTAATAGACAACATAACTTTTAATATAAACTTTAAATAATTTTAATATGTGTACAGAACTTTCCGATTCGCCTTACACATATGGATCATAATTATAACTACCTACCTCCGTGACTTCGGCCCCCCAACGACTCTCATTGCGCCTCACTACAACACAACCGCAAGCGTTGCATTCACTGCAAACTTGAACCATTCAACGATTTAATCCTTCTCCGCCAACCCTGCGCTACACTTTTCCCCATTCGATCGACAACCGATCGACAGCTTTCTGCGATCACGATCGTAACATCAGAAATTTTGCTACAAATTAAGAGGCGCGTTTGTGTAACTCAATACACTACCATTCCCACCCGAGTGGTCATACTTTTTGCCATAATTCGAAGCACCTCCCTATGCACACACTCACCCAGCCGGGGCGCTCGTGTTATCTGGTATGTGGCAAATTGATATAAAATATATACGTTTTTTTCTGTCTCAAAACCCTCAAACCCTTTCAGAATCATCTTTTTCGCGTAGGGACGGTGGTAGCAAAAATTGAAATGTTTTAATAATAAAATTGCAATTACAATCAAGCGTCAGCCACGCTGCCCCTCAGGAAAGTGGCTACCTGTTGCGAATTGCACCCAAAGCACTCCGCGTACGGATGGAGTTTCGTAGGAAGCTCTCTGTTTTTATTATTCCTTCCTTCAATCAACTGCAACCGCAACTGAACACCCCTTTGCGGGGGGGTTTCCCTTTCTTTGCCATCATGGAACGGTCGGCCGCTTAAACGACGATGAGACGATTAAAGTTAATGCAGCCGCAAATGTTGGATGCAGATGAGATGTGACTTTGGAAGTAGCACTCTGCAGCAGGAGAGAATTGGACAGAAAAAAATGAAACAACTTGCTGGAGCAAGTGGAACGCTCGCAAGACTCCGAGCGGGCTTATAAATGTTGTTGCCATTGTTGATGCTGTTGATTGCATTTATGCAGCACGGTTCCACCGGTCCGACCGTTTACCCTGTGCTAATCGTTTGGCGTTTTGCAATTGTGCCGCATGCCGTCCGATTACGGCCTGGAAGCGACTTGAAACAAACTACTACCCCAGCTAATCGGTTCTCGCGGGAGAAATACACAGAAACAACTGGAACGGTGTCTGCCACAGCTGAAGATTTTATAAGTATTTTTGGAAGTATTTTTTATCAATATTTCTACGGGTGTAATTGAAGCAAATCATTATATCGTCACCTTTCTGCACCCTGACCATACTCCACAAGTGATAAACAGTCCAGAATGTAAGCTCTAAGACCGAGGCAAGGTGTGAATACGTCCTGCGAGGGCCCTTTTGCGGTTTTGCGCCCCATTCGACACGAGAGCAAGAATATCTTGCTGGGTGCCGCAATCGGTTCCTCGCCAACCTATGCAATGGGCTGATTGTTGCATTAAGGAAATGGATTAATTTATTCCATCCTTTCAAAACTTCGCGGTGAAGCACGCCGGCGCTGTGAAGGTGAGCTTTGGGCTACACCAACTACCCCCCCGCTTCGGGGTCCCGTCTCTCTGCCCAAGGTTCTCACCTCCCGGTGGCATGTTTTGCCACAACAAGGGCCGGCAGCATTGATCAACATCCTTCACCGTTCGAGGCAAGTCGAAGGTTGCGCGAAGGTGCGATTAATATTTTTCTCAACTCACCCAATAAAAACTACCCTCGAATGCACCGGTACCGGAATGCATCCGATTGAGTGTTTGGAGTTGGGGAGTAAGAAATAAAAGAAAGCAACAAAAAAACACAACACTCCCCCAACCCCTGCGGCATCGCGGTAAGTCGAGAGATCAAACCGCAACCGGGACTACGGCAGGCAAAGCGACAAAAGCGAATACCGCCACCAGGGTAATGGCACGATGACGAAAGGGTGGAGTTGAGATAGTTTATGATGCATAGAAATTGTTTGAAATTACCACCACCCGTTGCAACAACATTGCGATCATTCGCGGCCTGGTGCAATCAAAATGACCACATGCACGCTTGCCGTGCCGCGTTCCTATTTGCGTGGCCGAGAGCTGGCTGGCTGAGAACAACAGTAGTAGATACACGAATAAATGAAGCTAATTTTCGGACATACAGTGAGCGACAATCGCCTGTTTGTAACGGTCATTTCAAAGCGAGCTAATATAGATATGAGCCAGGTAAACTTTTACCTGCTCTCGGAATTGATTGCAGTGGAGAAAAAATACAATTAATTTCAATGATTATTATAAACGCCTAACAATGAAGACCGATTTTCAACACATGTCACTGACGTTCCTTTATTGTTCCTCACGATAAAAGATTCCTTTTGTGCGTGTGAAAGAAAGGTACAATAAAAGAAGATCAATGTTGATATCGAATCTAATGATTGATAGAAACACTCTTTTCATTTGTTTCGTGTTGAATGAGAACCTAATGGAGCAAACTATGCAAGTGAGAATTGATGGATCAAACAAAAATGAGCTTTTAACTGATGAAAAGCGTAACAATAATTCGTCTTTCGCAGGTGAAACAGATAACTGTTCCATATTCGATAGAACCTTTTTAGAAGGTTCTACCAAAGCAATGAGCACACCATTTCTTGTACGAACGTGATGTTTTTATTAAATTTAATCCAATGCATCTCTGCATACGAAACTTCATAGCAATAATTTCACACAATAAGTAAACGATTGCAAAAATTTCTACCCTATTTATTTTCATCTGTTATCGTTATTTACATGTTTTCCCGGCGCTGTTCCAATCACGCATCCGAATGCTTTTCTTTTTGCTTCTTTTTATGGCCACTCACGCAATCATCCTCACGTTGAAATACCGTATTATAGCTATTTCCCGGTAGCATTCCCCATTCTATTTTCCCCAACCTCTACAAAACCTCCCGCTCCTGCCTCTTCTCGTTCCCATCTTCTCCAACCACCCCAACCACTGGCAGAAGCTGGTTGCGGAGTGCGTAAAACGTGCCGCTGACGGGTGACGTTTATTAATCTGGAAGTTGATGCTGATTTCGTGAGCGTTATTTGATCACCTCGCGCGATGAAAGTTTACCTTCAAACGAAACCCCTCCATTCTGCCCGTAGCAGGCACCAGGTCCGCGGCGCATCTGTAAACCATAAAAAGGGCAGCAAACAGGGCACCGGTGGAAGAAACCAACGTCACACGGTACACGGTTGTGCGCAGCATCGGAAGGCATCAAAACCCGTCGGATGTCCCGCTGAGTGCCGCATTTTGTACTGCGAAGGTATTGCTGGCTCGGATAAATCATGCGCAGGCTTAAGCCGACAACAGAGCACCATCGCCGTCCTTGCCTGTACCCTTTGCCGTCCCGATTGGACACTCGCTGCTGAGCTCCCGAAACAGCTCAATCGGTTATTTTTGGGGTACGAGAAGAGGAAGCGGTCGATCGGTCGGTCGGTCACGGTATGTTCCAAAGTTCCTGCCGACGTCAAATATTACTAAGCAAGAGTTGTCGGGAGCGTGGAGCGTGGGGAGCTTAAGTTTAAGAATCTTCCGGGGCCGGGGCCAGTTTCTCGTTTGGTTCGGGTCTCCATGATTGGTCATCCACGATGAAACCCTCCGCGAAATTCTCGACAGTGAGCGAGATAATCAGCGAGATGAAATTTTCATAGAATGCCCTTGTTGTAAAAATACTCAACATGATGTGTTTTTGAAGAATTTATAGGTAATTACGATAAAAAAAACTTCAACTTTAAGTCCACTTCAGCTCTTCTTCTGCGAAACCATTTCTAAACTCCCATGTTTTTGAATACATAATTCCAATGACTTATCAATTCGTACTTCCATCAAACCCCTTGCCGGTCCCGGTGGGAGACAGATGAGGAATTTGGTTTTGCGGTTACCGTTCACCTGGTTAAACCATCGCTCCACCATCCCAAAATACCCAGCCCTCTCTCGCCAAAGCAGAAAGGGTTGTTTTGTTTTCAATTTCCATCTATTCCGATTAGATTATGGTTCCCGACGATGAGGTGATTTGACTACCAGCGGACCCGTCGCCCGACCCGGCGACCCGTTGATGCCGACATTTTATCTAAATATTTTTATCTGTTTATAAGCTACAAGTTAATTTCCTTCCACCCGGGCACCCAAACTGGGGAACGATGATCGCCTTCACGTGGTGCGAGTGATTTTGAGTCCCAATTCCGTTTCGGGCTGTCGGTGTTTTCCCTTTGCGCTGTGGCCCCATAATCCATCCCGGACCTTTGCTTCCTCCCCAGACATCATTTGGACATCGATCGTGCCATTGCTTTCTGTCTTTATTTTCTCGCTTGCAGAGATAGCATTGCCGTGGTCGGATATAATCATAGAGCCAGCTCTAAGCATATTGCTCATTTACATATCCTTTCGTGCGGTGTGCCTGCCCTTCCAGAAGTGTTTTCCGATTGGTGATATCTTTATCACGCTGTGGTTTTATGGCAGTTGGGTTGTTACATTTTTCTTAACGGGGAAAGGAATCTGTTTGATGTTATGCTGCTATTATATGGCATGAATGCTGGCTAGAGGTGAAGAATTATGAACGATCAATGAACCTTTGATCAGTGTGGATATAATAATTGATGATTTTTGGGAGATTTTTAAGACAATGTGGATATATTTTCCAATTGATTTTCTTAGTTTCGAGTTACCTAGGGGACTTGGTTTTGGCATATTTGATAAAACAGCATATACAGTGTATAATTTACATGTTAAATAAATAAACATCATTGTATACATTCATTTTCCCTTGGACAAAGCACATTAAACAAACAATCCATTACAAGAAACATATGCACACACCACTCACATTTTGCTTATACTTTTCACCAGTTCTACTTGATTGACTCACCTCAAAAACGCAACCAACATGCTAACCTCAATGTCTGCCAAACATGTTTTACACCCACCGGCCAAAATGACGCGCTCCGTGCCAACAATCCGTCCTGTAATCGGAACCAACTGTCCTCGTTACAAAACCGATTGCACCCAGACAGAAGAAAAGAAAAATCCTTTCCGCTCGTTGCATTTCTCCGATCTGATAACAGAAACATCTTCATTACGGCACACACAAAAAAGGTCAAAATGTACCGAGAGGAACCGAAGAAGCCATCCCGACGTAATAGGAGATTTATTTCGAAATCATGTTCCCGCTTCTCAGCGGCTTTCCCCACTTTAAGGATGCTTCATACTTTGAAGGACTTTTTCCGACCTTAAAATCCGACAAACAGGAGGAGGACATTCGGAAGGAGAAAGCAAAATATCAGATATCAAGCTATTGCGACTCGATGGTTTTCCTTTCGCTACAAATCAATCCTTTGCAACCGGCACAGCAAACCATTCCCGCGCAAGAATGGAACGTAAGCCGCCCATTACGCCGATCTTAGATCTGCCGATGTCGGGTGTATTGTTTTGTTTATCCTTTTCTCGATGTGGAATGTGCTTTAAGGGTAACAACATAAAAAGGAGTCATCAGGATGCGTTATCTGCACCGAAAAACCCGGTAGCTGTGTGTACAAATAAGTGGCCCAGCTCCATCTACCGCGCTCGATTATCTGCTCGTGATCGTGTTGAAGCTAATGCAAGGGATACATTGTTTGAGGGAAACGTGGGCTTACGGCCACCAACAAATCATGGTCCCTATTATTGCGGTGGGAAACTCCTTCAAACAGCAGCTCGTCGGTTCTTCCACAAGAATGTCATTTAGATTACGGGTCACCTAAACGGTCACCCATTGCATTCCATTGGATTGTGATTTCGTGTGCTCGTATGAGTCATCACGAGCAACCTGGGTGAAGGTGTTTTCCGTAGAACCCACACCTTGTATAGCTGCGAGACCTCACGGCTTGTTAGTAATTAATGTTCGAGCCCATCAGCTAACTCAAGATAGCAGTGCAGCTTAACGGGTCATTCCTAATGAAAATGGTTTTGAGGTTTCTGGGTGGCAATGCTCTACAGGTGGTCGATGTGTGTTTTGGAACGTCTACAGCAGTAGGATATTTTCCGATATGACTTATAAATAATGTTCTTCGTGAATCACTTGAACTGCTTTTTTGGATATGTTTCGTGGAAATCTCGCACCTCTTCAACCTTATTGACAATAAAATAATATTGTAAATTAAGAAATATATTTATGAGCGTAGTACCTTATTTATTAGTACCTTATAAATGCTTTTATTCCTGAACGTTCCACAATGCTCACTATTTACCAATAACTAAAATATAAGGAAAATCTATTGCTCGCCAGATTCTGTTAGGTTCATCACTACATGAAAATAATACCAAACAATTCAACCTACGTTAAATCTTCCAAGAAGGTAGAGAAGTACTCATAGAATACTAAAACTGAGAGGTATCGACTGAAATAATCAACTAAAGTCTAACTAAAAATTAGTACTATACATAAAGAAACCATCTGTTCTTAGTGCAAAGCACCTTGTAATGTAATAATTATTTTTGCCGCACACTTACAATAACGGTAAATCCTAGAAATCCTCCCAACTCACTCACCACAATACAGATCGTTTAATTACAACACCGCACAGTGCAGTAGCGCAGCATAATTGCATACCGCAGCAAACATTCAATTACTGATGCCGACGATCGGCGTCGTATTCATTTCACCTTATTCACCACAGAACGTTGTTCACACGGGTCGCAGCATAAACATACACAAATACAGCACAAAAAAAGGGTGAGCCGCCTTGCCGTAATGTCAGAACATAACATTGTCTTCCTGTTGTACCGCCCACTGGAACCCATCCAAACCACCGTCTTCCCCACCTCGAACGCATGTTTGTTTGTGGATTCGTGCCAACGTCTTAGCGCCATCTTCAACCGGTCCGGGGCTTTGTGTGTGCTTCCAAGCCGGCACCGTCACCATGGTCAGTGTTCGCTTGTGTGCCCGAGTTCTTAATTAGTCTATAATTTGTATCAGGGGAGGCCCCGTTTCCGACCGGTGTAACCGAAACTTGGTCGGAAGGGATCGAGGAAAAACCGTACCACCCCACAAAACAAAACCATCCGACTCATCCTCGCTAATCTCTCGCCTCGATGCGGAGATTTCGCTCCACTTTAACATCGAAAAACGGGTCCAGTATGGTGTGGGGTGGGATACAAAACTAACGGACATGATAAACACCGGGACCGGCGAGTGAGTTTATATTTTCCTTCTCCCACACACACACACACACAGTGCACACGTTCGATCGACGGACGACTTCCCACTATTTTCCCGAGCCGATCAACGATCAAACGGTGCGCGATCGGCTCTCGATCGGACTATCGGATTGATTATTTTGTTGTAGCGTTGCTCCTGAATCATGTAAATTAATGACCATAAACCGAATGCAATTTACTACAATCAGCCGGTTGAGAAAGGGAAACAGGGCCGACAGTGCGGTGTGAAGAAGTGAGCTCCAAATCCGAACCAACGGACCGAAAGTGATTTGTATCATGCTTCATTAAAGGAACAGTATTTCTTATTGATTAATATCGTGCCTGCTTTCATTCAGATAAGAACCTTACGGCTCCATTTGACGTTCAAAAGAATTTATTTAGAAGTTAAATCAATAAGGAAATCAACTTTTCCTACAACATGCAAACCGAATTTCGGGGAAGGAAAAGTTTAATATTCAGGCGCCTTTCGTCATAACATGATCGATGTATTGTTATAAGACTGAAATTTTTCAAGATCCCGGAAATAACCATCCGATCCGTCATCGAAATGTCAAACTTGCCGTATTGTATCTTTCTGATGCTTCATTTCCGTTCATTTCCGATCAAATCGTTCACCAAACAAACTCATCAGCTGTAACCCACCGTGTATCGATAATGACATTCTGATCAAGGACATTCACATTGTCACCGGTCTTTAATCCTAATAAATTGATGTTTACTTTCTAGAACTGATTCTACCGATTCAGCAACATATTGCACCTTTATTTGAACAAAGCTTAACTTTCGCTAACATGAAAGTCCACTGATTAGTTTGTTGCTAGAAGTTCACAGCACAATGAGCCCATTTGGAGGTAAAAGATTCTCGGCCTCACAATGTTTGACTTTCTGAAATTTTGTCCCTGTGTATGGCAAATATGGCAAACAAAGCATATAACATCCAGTGTGTTGTTTTATTTACTCACATCCCATTCCTTGTGTCCCTCTGCAATCTGCTACAACCATCGCAGTGTGTAAACCCTATGGGAAGCCTTCTAATCCTGCGACAAACCAACGAAACCGTCCGATTCCAGCAATCTGTTTGATCAACAAATTGTCAATAATTCGATCACCTCTCATCCGGTTGTTCCGGCAGTTGTAACCATTTATCATTATTATATTACCTTTTAATATTGATTCCGAACCGTCGGTTTTTTCCCTCTTTTGCACCTTTCCGGGCTCGGTCACAGTTCACCGAATGGTAAACCCACCTTTTTCCCGGTTTTAATACACGGTTTCAATGACAATTCGCTTGCCGGGCTCGTATCCCTTCGACTGCTATGGAGGCTAATTCCTTTTCTAGCACTCACTGTCGGTTAATCCCGAGGCTTGTTTTGCTGGTTTCGAGATTGTGTTATTTACCCCTTTTTCCCCTTTCCTGAGCGAGAGAGAAAGAGAAGCTAAATAGTCCCAGCATTAGGAAGCGAACCCTAGCAGAGGTCCCATCGCAGGAGACACCTTTTCGTTAAGGCCCCCTCATTACCTTTCCACAGCGTGTGATGCTACCACCCTTCCCGCCATGGCTTAACACGCTTTTAATTCTTGTTTCAAACTTGTTAAATGCTCCAGTTTTTTATCCCTCTCATCATTTCATCGTACCATGCGCGATCTCATAACGAGCTGGTATCGAGGAATTTAAATGCTGTCTGGGGTCTTGAGGACACACGCACACGATTGGTGCTTCGTTTTGTGCAACAGTTCTATTTGAAAAAGCGTAATAATTTAATAATCTCACTACCACTCGACACACAGGGACCTCAAAAACACCTCCGGCTGTACTTCTTGCCATCTGCCAATAAAATTTGCTCAAACAAAAAACCTCCAGCCGCCTCTAGCCAGCACCTCGGTGACCATAATCTGAACACCTAGCAAAAACCCCGACCAACTCGACAAAATTCCACCGCTTCAGGGGATACTTTGCTGGGCCAGGCAACTAAGCCACCAACGGAGGGCTTGTGCCGGTCTCAAGTGGTATTATCATGCTGTTCCACACCACCATCATCATAACGCCCGGAGTTCCTACAGGATACGGTTTAACCTTCACAGCATATCACCCTGTAAGCACGTTAAAGCTCGCCAAAGGACATCACCATTCTACCGTTGCCCGCATTCTCAACGAGCCATGCCCAATACACCAATTGGGATTCGATTCTCAATTAGTTTTCTGCGCCGTAGAATCTTAACGACACACGAGTGCATTCGAGTGCAACCTGCAGAACGGGTCAGAGTTAGGCTGAGTTACAGCAAAATCAATGACATAAGACGACAGAACAACACACACCCAACCGGATTTATTGCTCAAGATCTTCTGGAATTGGTGTTCTAGGAATACGTTGATGTCCTTACAGCCCGCAGCTCGTAATGTGCTAATCCAGCTTCAATGAGGGTGTTATGTTTACCTACCATTTGCTTACAATTGTCCTAATTTCTTCCACAATTTCAAAGACTCCCTAAAAAGACCCTGTAAGCATTGGGTTCGTTGCTTTGAGAAAAAGCTTACGCAAAAGTGTACTCAAATGCAAACAGCGACTGTTACAAGAGCGGTTCCATATGAAGCAATGCGGGTTGTTTATGGTTGAAGTTCTATACCCAGTTGTACCCAACACAATGCTGTTCTAATCTTTAAATCCTACCAACATAGCAAAGTACTTGAATATTTCGATGTTTCCAGTGCAAAATAGCTCAACAAAAAGGCGAAAATGGTTTCCGTAAAGATTAGTGATAAAATTATAAAATTCTGTAGTCTATAATCTGCGATTTTCTATTAAAACCCTGATGCAATCTAGCAGTATTTGCAAACGTGCTTTATTTACCCAAAATACTCACTCTTTTAAGTGAATAATCAAACACGAACAAGCTTATCATCCCACAACATAGCACTGCGTTTGATTATTCTTTGCCGCCTTCATTGCAATGCTCACGAGACCAAACTTCTCTCGTGCACTTCATACTTCCTTACTTCAAACGATCTCTTGCGCTACTTCACTTTCATGCACCCGACAATATGCAGTTAGCCGGTGTGAGAGAGAAAAAACCCTCAATACCCATTTACATTATTATTTTCTACTCGCTAATACTATTCAAATTGCATCCCACATGTGAGCTCCGATTTCTTTTGCATACCAGGCTGTGAAAAATGAAAAAATCGCTTGTTTACCGGCACAACATAACACTCACAAAGAAATACAAGCAAAACCTTTGCGGGAAGAATGCACACGGCAATTGCAAGCAGGAGAAAACTAAAGAAAAAACACACCGTCTCATGACAAAAGCTTATTTATTTATGTGGAAATGTTGCGTTATGGTGAATGATCATGAAGCAATCGGGAGGGTTTTGTGGTGGACAGCAGTGAACTTCCAAGCCCTTTAATGCTTGCTATCGCTTGCTCTTCTTCCTTCCTTCGCCACGGGTCAAAGCGATGACAAATGGCGTCGTGGACGAAGCGAAACCGCGACACCTTAGAATATGCAAGCAACACAGAGCAGTGAAGAAAATAATGCAATCAAACCGGACCATCGCGATGTGGAGGATGGCCCGCGCAAGCATGGCAACAGGGAATAAAAGCGAACAAAAGCGAACGACGGACCGGCCCGAGGTTGGGCCACTTCCTTCGCTCACCGTTCGGATTGGTGTTGTTGTGAGAGAAAATATTTTCATTTAAATTTACATACATTTCTTCTACCCTGCCCACCGTTACCGTTCTGCTAACGCTTAGCGAACAGGAAGTCCTTCGTAACACCGGCTGTGCATGCGAAGGCTCTCGCATTAATGAGGATTAGTGTACCAAGGGCCACCAGTTATTTTATCCATACCACCGGCCGCCTCATTCTCCTACATTTTCTTCCCAACTACCAAAACCACGCGAATGCGGTGGTGCATAAATTTATTGTGATTCGAAGCATATACACGATGGCGCAAGTACCTTCACTATTGTGTTCCTGGTCGCTTCCCGCACAACACACAACCGTTCCAACAAAGCAACCGTGGAATAACACTTCGCACATAAAAGATATTGATAAATAAACAAACAATAAAAATATGCAAATCAGTACCAACACTCCCGGATTGGTGGTGGGACGGTGGAACCCACAAAGGCACCCCGACACGTGAAGTTACTGTACGGAACGGGGGCCTCCTGTTTAGGAAATGTGCGTTTCGTACTTGACACGATTAGTTTTATGAACCCGAAAACTGTTCACACTTGCGGCGAAACATGTCCTCCTTTCGAGGGTTGAAATGAGTAGAAATAGAACGCAAAATGAGTGGAACAAACGTCAAATGTGCTTTGTTTTTTCTTTCTTTAAAAGTACCTTGAATTACAAGGTTCGTTTCGCTCACCAAATTTAGCACGGTACCATACATCAATCGCACCGTGGAGAGGTGTCATAATTTATTTGCTACATTAACACTAAGATAGGGTATTATGGCCAACTGTTAAACTGCGTCACAACAATAGAGTTAGAAACGAAATAGAGTAGCTTTCTATCTTTATTGTGACAAAACTACATCGCATTTGACGCCATTTTCTTGTCGGAGTTTTACCACGCATAGGCGCGGTTTTCTTTTCTTCTTATCCTGCATTATGCTTAGTTTTGTAAGGATATGCAGAAACAAAACAAATTAATGTCAAGCAAAAAAATAAAACCAAATAAGAGAAAAGCAAGTAAAACAAACGCGATTTGATTTCATTTGTTATGGCCAACAAAACGGTGCCAAACAAAACATGGAGCTGGAGTGATTAAGAAAAACAAAACGCACAGCAAAAACTTTTGTCCACACCGGTCAAGCAGGTGAACGAATAGAAGAAAATAACACACCGTATTGTGCAAGCTGCTTTATTGTTGAAATACCGGCGGACGAAACAAAACGCGACAAACGAATTAAAACGAAACCTACAATAAAGCGCGTACCGAAGTGGCAGTGTTGCCAGCCTGTATTGGCCCCCGTAACCTGTTCGCTTAACGTTGCAGGCAAAGCAAAACAAAGAAGCTCGCGTTTCTCGATTTAGCCATTTTCTTCTCGCTTCCCAGCCAAATGATGTCCGTCGTCTCAGTCTCAGAGAAAAATATGAATAAAACACAAAAAGGAATAAAAATCCGTCAAAATGAAAATCCTCCAGCAAATGACCAAAAAGTACACAGGACACGAAACCGGAAGTAGCACTGTTGTGGTGTGTTTCTTCTTTTGCTGCTTTTGCGCCTTATGATACAAATCAGGTGTTTCAGGATATTATTGTACACGACAAACGCAACGATAGAAAATGGTTTCCTTTCTATGTCGGAACAATCGAAGGCTCGGGCTCGCTTTAATGAAGTGCAATTCACTCCTTCCGTTAGCGGTCAGCTCGGTGCGTTTTGTTAGCGGACCGGAACTTGCTGCCGGATGATGCTCGAATTAATTACTTCCTGCAGCACTTTGGCCATTGAATGAAGGGGAAAAATTGGCACACCAAAAACCCAAGCAAAAGGATACCAACTGGATGAGATTTTTGTTCCTGCCTTTCTCCAACGAGGCCGCACAAATTTTGTGTGGATGAAGTAAAGATTTTTTTAACGATTTTCTGTCCATTTCTTATGAGTTATTTTTCATTTTAATTTTCTTTGGAAATTTTTTAATGATCACATTGCAATCGACTCCTCCTATCGAATGTGTCAGTTCTTTCCACAAAAACCGTTCAAACTCCATTTATCAATGTACAAAATGTTAAAAAAAAAAAATCACGATTAAATCCACACAATGCAACACATTCGTTATCCGCACTACCAAACGTATCGATAGAATGCGCTTAACTTTCCTATCGTGAACATCCACCAGCACAAGCACGTGACCATGAAAAACGACCATGTTTTATTTTTTTCGTTGCAAAACTAATAAAATTACCCGTTAAATATGTCATCAAATGCAGCAAAAGTGGTTGCATTTTGGGGTCCAGTTCAGCAGCAGTTGTCAGGGGATGGGAATCATTTTCCCAACATTTTGGTCCATTTTTGCTATCGTTTTATTACCCAAAATTGACGCATCGTTTCAAGCGACTCGGCGATAAGCGACGAACCCTGATTTAGCGAATGCGGGAAACAGAGCCAGTAAACACGCCCGTTTTCAATCGCTCCCGTGCATGTTGCAGTCGTATTGCAACGGAAAACGTACGAGCCACACGTTCCGAAGCGCAATAACCAAACAAACAGAAAGAAATATTGCCAATTCTCGCATTTCCCCCGATGCGCTTGGTAACACATTTGTTATTGTTCGATTCTGGTTGTTTGAGTTACCAATGGCTTTCGGTTGCTTCAACTAACTTATCATTTTACCAGACTATTCCTGTTCCCCTTCGCTCATAGAGAACTGATCCCGTGTCTCCGTAAGCCCTCGAATTATGACACACCGTACCCAATACAACAACGGATTTGGGTGCTGCACAGCTTTTGGCAATGGAAATATTGTCCCTGCCCATGCCCTTCCATTTCCTCTCGCTCGCCATCCACACACACACACACACAACATTTCGTTGATTTTGCGAGCCACCGTACCACAAAACTCCGCACCGTCCATTTAACATCTCAATCCGGACGGGGAAGTTGTTTGATAATGGCCGCTTTATTCGCTACAGCTTCGTGGTTAACTGTTTGCCATTACGAAAGGACCTTTTCTTTCCGTGCTGCGCAAGGGCCAATACAAACAACAACGGTACCACCACAAGCATCGTAAATTACCATCATCATCATCACCGGGACTTGGGTGCGCTGTGACGTTGTCATCTCCCGGCCAAACGATGTACCGATGCGCCGGATTTGCACACACCGTTCCACACATTTTGGGTGTAAAAAGATTGATTTTGTTCTGTAATGGATGTTTCCCGGCTGGGTGTTGCACGTACCACAACAACAGGAAGCAATTGTACAAATATTGTCCTGCTCAGCCCCATTGCCAAAAGTGCATCTCGCTGCCGGTCAGGCGCATCCAGGATATGCAAACCGTTACAAATTCGCGAAATTAATTTTTCCCGTTTTTCACCCTATTTCCATTCTGGGTGATTCTCTTTTGCTTTGTTTCCCGAGGGTCACACTCACCTTTACTTTTGGGTTGGGAATCTGTTACCCACTAGGCAAGGTCATACAGATGGTTTAGAATTACTAGCTCTCCGATCGTAACTAATGCAGCTTAGCAAATGCTGTGCGACACTAATTGGTTTTTTGTGGGCTGATTTACATACAGTTTATATGCTTTGTAGATACGAATTTACACACAAAAACTCTACAATAACTAGTGATTGTAATGAGAGTTATTATAAACATGAAACAAATGTTAGTCTATGGTTTATTTCGTCGTCATTAAAAAAACCTTTCTAAATTGTCATTTTTTACATTATAATTCTATTAAATTCGGCTTGTTCTCGCCTTGTTAACCACTACTCACAATTCCTCAAAAAGGATCTTCATTAGATACAGCATCATCTAATAAGTAACTTCATTTCAACTGTACTTTGCTACCATCCTTAGCTGTTATTAATATGTCAATATACAAAACACAAGACAGCTTCCTTTCGCCTGAATCCTTCCACTCACTACACACACTGGCCGTGAACCGACCATATGATATCTTCATTATTTATACACATCAAAACTGTCCGCACCCTAGCCTAGCCACACCATTCAAAAGGACCACTATACCACTATAAATGCAGAAAACAGCCCCTCTAAATCACACCAAACGATCATCGTTTTCGATCGACCTTCAGCAACAATCGACACGGGTTTTCTTCGGGCAGACGATTAATCATTTGCACCGGCGTAGCGATGCACCGCTTTTTCTCTCCTGCGTTGACAACCCAGAACAAGAGCATCGCAACCAAAACGGTCTGTGAGCATGTGTGTGTCCGGTGGCCAATTCGGTAGCCATTGTTTCCGGCCACAGTGCCGGGTGGAACTTTGTGGTATCTCTCCATGTAGCACACTCCGGACCGCTTTCGTCGATGCTATTTGTTTCGGTTCGTTGTTTCACCCCGTGGTATGCATTTAGGTTTGCTTTATTCCGCTCTATATCTTGAGCTTTTGTTCCACATTGGTGGACGGCTGCAAGGCGCGCACTGGAAAAGGTGCGCTGCCTGACGAGGAGACCGTTCCGATGGGCTATAATGTTGATACAAAATGGCGCAGCATGACCTCGGGGCAATCGGGGTTTGAGTGCAGCCCGTCAGTAGCAAGGCGACAACAGCAGCTGCTTCCAAAAGGCGAGCGAAGCGAACGAAAGCAAATCTTAGTTCAAATTCACCTTTCACCAACTTTCTGAAAACCCTTCAGTTAAGGAGGTTCCTTTGTAGTGATCTCAACTATAAGAACAAAGCGATGCGATTAAGTATGATTGAGCTCAATATTAAAACTATATTAATTTTTTAATAAACTTACATTCAAATAAATGATACTTAATTCCTTAGTCTTCTCCAGTTTTACTGACATTTTATGGTTTATGTATATTAGGGCTCATTCAATTATTACGTAACGCAAAAATTGTCAATTTTCGACCCCCTCCCCCCCTATTGTAACAAAACGTAACACTGGACGCAACCCCCCTCCATTAATTACGTAACATTTCGTTGACCCCCCCCCCCCCCCTTGTTTGAAAAACATGAAATTTTCAAAAGTAACCTATGTAATCCCATCGTATTTCGACTAATGCATAAAGAAACAAACATACTGCCTAATAAATTTACTACTCACGCCAGAACAACTTGCTCATAATTCATTGCTCATTGCTAATCATTTGAAGCGGTTTTAGAACCTACTTCTATCTATACAGCTACCATTCTGCATACGATACTTCATTAACCATGTTTGTTTTCAGGCTGTCCGTATCTTTCATCAATATAATTCATCATTGGCATGTACAAAGTGAACTAAGCCTAGGCTGGATAGGTTCTGGATTAAGATAATAATTTCTGGAAGACGCTTCGTAAAAAAGTCTTTGACACCACAGATCCCAAACGAAGGATTCATTCGCTAATCGTCCACTGAGAAAAGCCTAAGAAGCTCGTTTTAAAGTTTACATTACATGACGAATCGATGTAATCTATTAAGAACAAGAATTCGCACGTAAATTATTTATCAGTACTATTCCTTTCTTATTTCTCCAGCAACCTTTCTTTAGCGTAGTTGTCTTCTGTTAATTCTCATTATCCATTTTCGTTTTTAACTATCTTGTTTTTTGATAAAATACAGATTTAAAGGATCTAAAAAATAACGAAAGTATAAATACATTTGTTGATAAAGTAGATTTAGTGAATAATTTTCAGTAGTACGAAGCTGGGAGCATATAGAACTTAAATAGCTCTAATACTTACATACGCCAGTGAGATATGGACTTTGTCCAAAACTGACTTAGCCGAGTTCGAGAGGAAGATGCTCAGAGGGTTTTTTGGCCCCATATGTGTGGAAGGACAATGGAGCCGCTACAATGATGAACTCTATGAGTTGTACGGCGAACCTACAGTCGTACAGCAGAATAGACGACCCAACAATTTAAGCCGGTATGCTGACTTCAAACACGGCCATACAAGCACCGAGCACGATGTTGCACGTTATAGTTGTTGAAAGTTATTCATTGTACCCTGAATCAGCTTCCGAGCACTAAATGATATCGAATAATTAACTGATGTATGGTTAATGATTGATGTATGATTGTATGAAGCTCTTTACGATAGTGGATAACTTGAATGCATCATTCTGAGTCTTTTAGAGCTCTTCAAGCTCAATGAAAATTTTGAGAGTCGGCGATGCTTGTTATGTGACAGTGGATGCAAACTGGATCCACTACAACACACAGGATTCCAAACTCACCATCTGAGTGGACATCAGAAGTCATCAATGAGTGGTTATCAAAAGATACCAAGAAACTTGACCTTTAAATAATTGAAAAGTAGATAGCTAATATGGAATTTGTATAAAAATCCCTTAAATAAGTTAAGTTTTCTTGCATAGACTGTGAAGCGGGAATCTAAGTTTAATCTTATTGTATGTTACGTAACAAAAAGTTAAACCCCCCCTCCCCCCTATGTAACAAATCGTAACGCTGGTACTGACCCCCTCCCCCCCCTATCAGCGTTACGTAATAATTGAATGAGCCCTTATTTAAAATATTTTTTTTTACTCGAACATTTTTTAAAATACTACTGCCATTGCAAGAACATTTATTCAAGCAAACAATATACCTTCCAAAACTCTTTTTACCTAGCTTTATGTTCGAAGGTAACGATAAGATAAATTACATAATCTTTTCAACTATGAACAACCAGTTATCGCTTAAAGACCTAAATCAACAAGTACTCTGTTGATTTTTCATATTAACTTCACACTAGTCGCTATCAGCATCTTAATCTTTGCACAAATTCTCTAATCGTACTACGATAATCTATTCGAACACACCTTCCAACCGGTAGCTTCTGTTGATTTAGGCACTTCACAGCTTCCAATTTTCCGCTCTATTTCGAAGGATTTCATGTCTCTTACCGGCATTTATGGTAACATGGGTTCTTAGGACACTTCATCTAACCTGCTCTACTCCTTGGCAAAAAGAGCCTTCTTCCGGCTTAACGTCCAATAGTGAGCAAAGGTGCTTGCGTTAAGGAAGCTCTAATTTTTATCACACTTGAACCTCACCGCTCGGTAAAGTCGAGCAACGTAGCTAACCGGGTTACGGAAGCCCGACCAAATAACAGACGTACGAGTAATTATCTAATTATTTGCAACTACGTAGCTACTCTTGGTACAAATCCTGGGTTACAGAAATGCTCTTTCACTGCTCCTAATCTTCTACCGCACGAACGCGCAAATTATCGTCCTTTCGACGCGTTGAAGCTCATCTTTCACTGGGTCGTGGATGGTAGAATTGCTTGGGTAACTACTGGTAACTATTGGTCAATTATCAGCTTACCTCAAGTGGCTTGCTGACTGGTCACTTGAATGAA
The DNA here is from genome assembly GCF_943734755.1 of Anopheles moucheti. Lineage (NCBI taxonomy): Eukaryota > Metazoa > Arthropoda > Insecta > Diptera > Culicidae > Anopheles > Anopheles moucheti. The sequence continues at coordinate 29,416,273 of NC_069141.1, forward strand.
CAGAGAAAAAGGCGCAACTTCCTAACGAAGAGCACCAAAAAAAAAACCGCATACTCACTCCTCCCGAAATGGGACATCTTCACTGACCACATTCAGAAGCAAAGTATCATGTTTGCCCCCGAACCGTCCGGTGCCTTATCGGTGCAATACGATCTAAATCCGTTCCACGAAAGCACTGCTACAACTCCCTTTGCCTATCTGCAAATCTATCTGCACCCAGGATGATCTAGAAAATACACGTTAATTATGGACGATTGCTACCGTCCACGTTTAATGATCCGTTTTCCACCTTCACCAGGGATTTGTTGGCGAAAAAATAACATCCAACCGAATCCTATTCCGGCACTCCGCAAAAGGGACAACGAGAGCACCAAAACGATTCAGCCATAAATTGAGCATCTTCATGTACGGTATGGCCACGGCACTGCCACGAGTCCTTTTCAAGCCACGATTTCGGTTGGGTTTCTTTTTCTTTTTTAGCGTTCATTGGTATCGCGGAGCTGCCGCAAAAGTGCAGCATAGTGCGTAGTTTGCGCATGTAATTTTATCCTCCAAGACTCTTCGCATAATGGGAAAATTGAATAATTGCGTCGGAGCTTCCTTTTCATATCCTTTAATTCGTTCGGTTTTATTGCGCTGTGCTTTATGCTTTATATTTTGTGCCACAAAAAAAAATAAACAGCCCATTGTCGTGTAAATGCTCCAATAAATCTACACACGAGCAGACATCTCGCTTGTCTAGCCGGGTACGTTGTGTGGATGCGTCAAAACAGTTCGCAGCTAAGGACGCGCTTTCGCTGCCGGTACGCTACAAACGAATTCGCGCACAAAACCTCTGCTGGACACCGTGCTTAAATGGGTTTGTCTTGATGGGTACAACTGATGCAGCCCCAAACAGAGCCACTTATTGAGGCAAGCGAAACCGAACGAAACCCGATCCGCACTGGCCAATGGATTAAGGAACGGGTTCGTCGTTTGTGTCCGCGATTTGCGTTGCTGTCACCAGTTTGCTCTGCTTCCTTAAGGGGAATTAAGCAAGCAGGAAAAAGTCTACGTGAAAACAAGCAACACCAAACAAACTAAGCCGCCTGGGAACGATCGTTTGTGGGATTCGTTTAGAGGACATTTCAAATAAAAAAAATATTGCTTCGAGAAGAGATTTTTTATTGTTTGACTACTTCAGTTATCGAAGATCTGATTGAATGGTAAGAATACAGAAAAATCGCTTAAAAATTTCAACATATGACATTGTAATGCATCATGTTGCTTCACCACGGTTTATTGTTTCACATCACACCCCGTAACTATATGGTTACATTTTCACTACCAAAGTTCCACACCACGGGACCACTTCCGTATTTTGCCCATGTTGACATACACACTAATTTTCGGCACATTCTTCTCACCGTTCGCTTCCGTCAACGGATCCGATACACGCTGTATGCTGCTGAGGCACTGTGTGACATCAACATGATATCATAATTTGTCCATCCTTCTGCCGCAAACATCATGCCCGATGGTAATTTTACCTCCTCAATTATGCTCCCTTGTGTGGACCTGACGGAAAAACACGAAACAATCCACCAAAGGTCGCACAATGGCTACCTACCGATTACCCCCAGGGCTTGTTCTCTCAGCTTTCCATCCACAGCAGTGTGGAGTTGTGGTATATCAGCTCCCTGCACTGCACACCGTAATGCTCAATTTATGCTCCCGGCTGTAGGTCCGCAACCAAACACCGCGGCTGGTTGTAATTTCAAACCGCAAAACATTGTGACTAGGATGCCGCAAACTTTCCCGCCCGTGTTCTCGAAAATCGCCCAAGGGCATCGGGCATTCTTCTTGCAGTAACCACCACCGGAGCAGGCCAACCAACTGAAGCCCAACTGAAATCTGTCATCATTTTGTTTGCCACATTCCATTCATTAGCTGATAACTGTTTTCCGACACCGGCTAGAACCTGAACCCGCTTGTCCCGAAACATTGCATCCTACATTGCGCCAGATGAGCTGAAACTCGAGTGAAGTGCGTGTACGGATTTGCGGAAATTCTTGAGAAATTCCCCGTTGGAAATTGGAAGCTGCACAAACAAAGATTCCACCCCGCAAACACTCACCCTGGTGAGATTATCCCAAACTTCCTGGCCACAATTGTGCGACCGTCTGCGGAGCACCCGGAAGGTATCTTACGACGCAACATCGTCCCGATGCTTATCAGCGCAAGCAAACGTCCGCAGATCGGGGGAATCTGTATCGACTTCGTAAATGGATCGTGAACGAGCAGTCAGCTTGGTGATGATTATCGTACGGTACATAACCACACAACACGCCACGGCACGTTTTTCCATTGCGAGAAGCTTATTGAACATTCATTGCAGTTCCATATTCCATTCGGACACATTTGCACGTGTCAGAAAGGGAAGTTCTGACTGCTTTCACACAGTGCTGACTTTGGCAAATGATCTATCGCCCTTGCTAGCGCGTTCACGCGTCGTGTCATAGGAAAGAGCGCTGATGCACCAATAACAATAAATAGTAAGATATCAAGCAATGTTCTGCTGTGTATGAGTTTGAATGCGGGAATACTGATGGAAAATCAATATCCTACAATGCTATGAAAAGCTTGACAGGGATTGGCATTGGACAACTAGATGCGCTCGTTAGCAATATGTCTCGGAATACTTTTAACAAGTCAGAAACTCTAAGAATTTTATGTTTGTATTTTAAAATTAACAAGAATTTCGAGCTAAACGATAATTAGCCTTCAAATACATTATTGTCTCAGATTCCACCCCAACTGCATGTAGAGATCTCAATGATTTTACCGTTTTTAACAAGAACTCACCTCACCACATCAACTCCCGATCGATCAGCGCAAGATCGATGGAGATACTGAAAGCATGTCATTCAATAAACAAACAACCGACACGGTACGTACATCGGAATGAAATCGATCAACCGACAAAACATGCCCACAATAAACTCTCCACTTGTGCATCACCAAGAAGCCAGACTGATCACTTCCTTGATCATCACAGGCCATGACGTGGAGGACCTTCCGCGAATGTTTTCGGCATAAGCTCGTCCACCAGCGAACCGGCTCGAGCCACACTTTTTCTCTTGTTTGCGTACATTCAAACGATTTGACTCGAGGATCGATCGTGTCTCCGGGGCACATATGAAAGGCACAGTTTGATATCTGTTCACATTCATCATCCTCACCAAACACTGGTCAGTACTGGTGCTGTGACCTTGCAGACTGTGAAGCCCTGATGCCTCCGTACCCTATATGGTGTGACCAGCCAATATCAGCATCCCATGTATAGCCAGCATACTGGGCATGGTGGCTAAGATGATTCCCGATAACTACCAGTTAACTCTATGCGTGTGTCTGTCTCGTTGTGCTGGTTGTTGATGGACGTATCAGTTCTGGAAACAATGAAGAGCGTCAGAACTTACAGCACTGGGAATGAAGTCTCCCGCGGGATATCATGTGGCGTTCTTAACCCAGAACGAGCACCTCGAGCCAGGACAAGTTGTGTTAAAGGCGAACTTTTAGAGAGAAAAAAGATCCACAGCCATAAACCTGATACACCCAACCACGCACCTAGTGCTGTGGAATTCGTTAGAGAAGACACGACGACAGTGTCCTAATATGACCCCTATGAATGAAGGATTCATCATCCGGCTGTCAAAACTATCCATTGTTTTGTCTCTTTCCTTCAATCAGCATTCTTTGGAGAATCATCTGAACATGCTCGTCTTCATAGAGATCCAGAAGACACGAGCAAAATGAAGCTGTTCTTTTCCTACCGCACGATGTCACCTCACATCAGGAGGTCCCTTACACCGCTGTGTGCCGTTCGCCAGCTTTGGCAGTAACTGTATGTTCCCACTTTCACCTAAATAAACATGAAATTTGGCAAAAAAAAAGGCAGAAGCATCACCACCAGAAGTAGCTCCCGGGGATGACCCATGGCTTTTGTTTACCCTACCACCCGCTGCTCGTCACTGCCTTCTCAACTATCTTTAGCATCCTCTCGGCACATTTTAACACGGCCGAGGGACCGTCCCGGTGGTTGTAAATTGGTTCCGTTGACATCTCGCCCATCAAACGCGTGATCGTTCCGGGAGTACCAGTGATAAGGAGAATTGTTTTTAACATGGAATTGCGAAGGTGCATGCAAATTGATGCTTCAGGTTGGTATTTCAGGGCGAAATGTACAACCGGGTGGTCTCTAGAATTTCTCTGAAAATTCACAGGACAATTACAACGCACCATGGGAGGAATTCGACTACCGACTGTGAGGGCGTGTGGCCAAACGTTTCCAAACTTCTAGAAAGTTGTAAACCTTGTACAGAGAAAGTTTATTACCAGCAAACCACTGTTTGTTCAACAATGTTGGTTGTGTATATTCTGTGAAAAAAACGATATAAACTTTGAATTCTACACAAGAAAGATCAAAATTAATATGTTATAGTATAACTTTTAAACTAAAATGAAACTCAAATCTCAATATTGTGTGAAATTTCCAAATTATTACAAATCATTATATCGTCCTATGTCCACCAAAAACGTACGTTAATGAAATTTGAATCCTTTCGCTTTTCACTCGCTTGTTATCTTTAGATCTTGTTAGATTTGCATCAGAACCAGCTTGAACCGGATAAACAATGGTGCACATAAATCAGAAACAATTACTATGGACGTGTTGTACCGCGTACATAGGGTGTCAGCGTCCTTCGAAACCTTACCAAGTAAGGATATCACATCGTACTATATAGATGCAATTTTTATTTACGATCAAACTGATGTAATACGATCTCTTTTGGGAGGAAATAACAACATCGGACATCAAGCAAAACCAGAAGCAGCGTGTGTGAGGATTTTATTGGCGTCGAACAATCGATACATGAAGTCTATTCAATCTAGTTTTTTTCCTAGAACAATTTTATCAATTGCCCAGATCATGTACATTGTTCTACAGAAGTAAACCCTCCCGTAAATGCTTTAAATAAAACAGTAACGTCCATCGCCATATGGCGACAAAAAAACATTCAAGTAGAATCGGTAATATATTTGATTAATAAATTATATAAAAACAAGACAAATGTTTTTCTTCAAAAAGGTACACTTGTGTCTTTTTTTGGAGATGCTGGGTATCGATCCCAGTACCTCTCACATGCTAAGCGAGCGCTCTACCATCTGAGCTACATCCCCTGCTGTGAAAGACGTTGTTATAAAGTGCTTAGTTTATCGTTGGCAAGGTTCACATTTTTATTGTGTTAAATTAACAATTAATATTAAAACGACATTGGGTTTTTATTTTGATTTTTCCATTTGTATGATCAAATTGATATGTCAAGCAAAATTTTTATTTTAATTTTATCCTTATTTTATAATAAAATTTCAACTTTTTCACAGTATGATTGTCCTCCTGGATTTTCCTTTCCCATTCAAACAAATAAAGACACATTCCAAACGTTCCCTTATTCCGTTGCAAACATCAACATTAGCAGATTGTTTCATGGCCACGGGGCCCTAACCATTTGCCCTTGGATTATCGGCCAGATAAAACTAGCCCCGATTGAAATCCGATATCCGTCCAATTGTTTGTTTTCTGTCCACTCGGCTACCAAATCCCGTTGCAACCCCTCATTTTCGTCACCATAAATTTAATGTCACGAGGAAAAACGTTACCTTTACGGTAGCAATCGAAAAAATCAAAACTTCCAGAGGGAAAACGGAAACACAAAAACCCGTCACTCGTAATCAGCTACTTTGTATCAAAATTTTTATTTATTATTCTAACAAACCGTCCAACAATTGCCTCACACTAATGTCAACAAGGAAAAGATAAGGGATGGTTCTAGTTGCTGTGTTTGATCTGTTTTTCTTCCTGGCTTTGCATTACATCCAACATCAACTGAAAATTTCCGAAATTTTGTTACAATGTCACCAGGAAGCACGGTTGTCCTTTTGCCACTATTACCTAACACACACTCACCCAGCGTAAAAACCCGGAAAACTCGTTCCGGAAGCACCGTACGGCCAAACGGTTCCGGTATCGAGCTGGCGCCGCCATCATGCATCATGCGGCACGTTTGCTTTGTTGTCGACCTTCACCGGGTAGAGCCTCTGCCGCCACAGTTGGGTGACACAATTCGGCAAAACATGAAAGCGCACCAGTTCGGAACGCATCAAGAGCGCGCGCGACATCCGATCACGATCGGATAGTAATCGTGTACCGAAAGTATCACATTTCTATTTTCCGTTCGCTGCTGGGAAGAGAGAAATGCTTTCAAGACAATCCGTTCGCAATCCGATGCTCGTAGTTTTACGCTTTATGCCTGCAAGGACGAGTAGGAAAATAGCAATGGAGCGAATCAGGGGGAAAAATCAAGGCGTTGTATTTTAAACCGATGTTTTGCATCATACATTCGGGTTTAATTTGATACTTTACGGCTTTTTTTTGGTTTACTTTTTATTCAGACTTCAAAGTAAAAAAAAAATCGTGTCCACATTATCATCACAATCTTCGCAATGTAAAGATCCTTTTTACTAATTTATTGCATGATTTTCAGATCGAAGATCCACAATATTTATGCCCGTTTGTTTCCCTTCTTAAAGTTTATTGATTCTATGAGAATTTCGATCAATATTCACACTAGAAAACGTGATCAATTTCTACAAAAATTCTTCATTATAATATTTTTTTTCAATTCTTCATCAACCACAGGGATCGGTGTTCCATGAAAACGTTGCAACCGATCGTTTTATTGCCCCCAATTACGTGTGATTGGCCCGCAGGCTTTTGCAGAACACTCCTGAAAGCTGTAGCACTATCCACACGTATAGGACACACGTCACAGCATGATACAAAACTCGTAGGTGTCTGTTGTCGTGTAAGTCCTTCCGGTCTGCATCTCCGGCCTGCCACCGGTGTAAGGTTTTATGGTGGGGTCACTTGCATCCCAGGAGAAAACCCAATCAAACAAACAATCGATCGTTTCTTCAACGCACGCTAACAGCGCGTACCCGAGAGAATGCAACTAAAAAGCAAGCCCAAATGCGCTCCAATCCGTCCAAGAATTCCAATCCTTAGAATATCCATAAACAACAAATATTTGTTCAGACGAATTCCTGGCTTCCCCTTGGACAATGGTGCAAAATGTCGTGTTTTATGAGCGGTTGCAAAGGAAAAAAATTCTTTCCAGCAACACGCTAAAGGAGAACCCAACGAATTCTCACCTATCCGGTTGTTGCGTTGTTACCAAACAGCCTAACCGATGTACAACAGTCAGACTCAGGATCGTTGCCTTCCGTTGCCATGGTAATTTTACAGTGTAAAGAGCGTTTTTAAGCACCGGCGTGATGTAATGTAGCGCAAAGCATTCATTCTGTAAAGATATTCTTCCACGGACGGAATGGAAACGCGTTTTCTTTATGAACGATCATCTGTCATTTGAACAAACAAACACGCGTAAACAAATTCCATGCATACGGTGGAGATTATGAATGATCTTTCCACAAATAACGTCAAACATAAAACACATTCCTCGCTAAACAGCTTGAAATATGCACTGTGACGTATTAGCTCTTTCTGGTCGCTTCTCGGAAAAGCCTAAACTATGCTTTCATGCTTTTCTCCCATCAGACTTCAGCTGAGAAAAGGAAGGTCAAAAACACATCATCTCCTTAATCATTTGATTGCAAGCACTAGCGCGCAACACAAAAAACGGTTTACTTCTTTCCGTCGCAAGAAAAATGATGATTGAAACATCAAACAGGCTCAGCTCACCTTACGCTCGCATCGTTATTTTTCACGCAACCGGCCGTGTGTGTGTTGTGTTGTCCGCACGAAGCGAACCCGATGTCGTTGTTGACGAAATGAGAAATTGAAATAAAAACGCCATATATTATGACATATCGCTATTGTTCAGTTTAATATTTATGATGTGTAATTTATCTTGCACTCTTCCCCGTCAGCTCCCTCCCGAACATCGACGCCTTCCTGCACAAAAACACGCTTAAGGGTGCGGGCGGACGCACAGATTTGTTGTTTCGTTCCTCATTTTCTCGCACCTTTTTCCTTGGGCTCGAGGTTGACGGCATGACTTTTATTGATAAGTGCGCGCGGTGTCGTTCGTCTCGTCTCTCGATGACGTCTTCGTTTGGTTTGTGTTTGTCCTCTTGGCGAACAGTTCGATGGGAAGAAAGAAAACGAATCCCTCTGTTCATGGTTCCCTAAAGAGCGCACAGCGTGATCTCCTCGTTCTTCGCACGAGATGCAAGAATAGACGCGCAATGCAACAGGTTGCTATGGAGACCAACACAGAGCGATAGCTTACACTATGGGAATGTATCCGTTCAGTTCAAAGCCGATTCAGTTGATTTATGGTGGACGGTGTGTAATTAGATTTTCCACCCAAGGTATGGCTATTCAGGTGGGAATTATGCTTCCGAGCTGATGGAGACAAATAAAACTCCAGAAGCGAAGCGTATGGAACGATTCATTGTGCTTTCACGACCTAAAGCTAAATCTTCATTTGGTGGATGTTCCATCTTCGATCATCAAAGCTGATCAATCGCATTCATTGTCGGTTGTAAAATGAAATCTTCTATTATATCATATAGCACTCTGTTGCAGTAAGCGCCTTACATTTGCTTCGGATTTAATTCAATTTCTTTAGATAGTTTTGATTAAACTCTTCATGCCCTTAAAAACAATAACCATGAAAATAAGGCTTGACTGTTCTCAATTAATTAAAACATCAATAATTATCATATTATTTTTTTATTTTCTATTTTTCAACGTCTAACATAAAAAAATATTTACATCTCAGTTACTTAATTAAAGGTAAGACGGTGGGACCTAGCATGTGATCTCTATTATGAGCGCCGTAAAATCAACAAAGTTTATATTATACGCATTCATGGAAAAACATCATTATTCCATAATTATTAGAATCCGTTTGTACTACAGCGCGTGTTTTATGTAGAAAAGGTATTCAATCAATCGTCTGTCATGCTTTGCCAATAGAAATCCAGCAACCTTTCCAACGCATCCGCACAATGTTAAACCTTTGAAATGCATTAATGTGCCTGAAGCAATACATGATACATCAGTAGCATTCTGTCCCGCCTAAACCATTTTGTGTTTCCGTCAAGAAACACAAGACGACGAACCAATCATCTCGTGCTCAATCATGTGTCTCAACAAATCAGTTCCTTTTCAATTCGCTCCCATTGCACGCTGCAACGGAGAATCAAAAAACCACAACAACCACCGACCGATCGGAAGCCGATGCTTGCCGATTGAACCTCACCTCAAATGCAGATGTTGGCAGAAGTATGCATTTGCATTTGCCCATCCGTCAACCGACGACACGTCTCGAACATCAACCATGCTTCTTGCTTTTTGATTTCAATCACCCGAGTTCGATCCGACCGGACGCTTCCCTGCGGTATAAACGGATCCCGTTTTGCAGGCCGCGACGGACAGCCTACGAAAACGGGTGTATTTTCAAAATGGAAGGACAAAACAAACGCGAACTACAACAAACTCGCCCACCAGAGCAAGGCATCCGAGTGGCCGCACAGTGCAATGCATCAATCGAGCTCATTCACTCACTGCAGCTCCTAACGGTGACAAGCGTACAAATAGCTCCGAGAAATGTGTCATCGAATCCACTAATGCACTGTGACATGGAACGGATCAAATCGGTCAAATCGGACAGCAGGAAGTGTACCTCTCGCAAGGATTCTGTTTAGTCTTCTCTAACAAGTGAGACATCTTCCTGTTTTTTTCCACATCACAAAAAGTGAAGATGTGCCACGAATCCCACGGGAGCGGATTTAGCAACAAACAACATAGATGGACATCTTAACATGGACGCCTGTCTCATCGGTTTAGCAAGGTTGAATTCTCAGTAGCAACGAATTGTTTACCTGTCAAGTCGATGCAAATTACCAACGACAAGATAAGATGATTGAGTGCCTTCGGGTGCATTTGTAATGCAAGACGATTCCGGAGTGTCGATTTGCCGATCATTTAAAAGGGATTTACATTAATGTCATAAGATGTGCTTTTTTCTAGATAACTGTCATCAATGTACGAAACCCACAAAATATAAAATATTGTTTTCAAGATTTTACAGGCCAGAACGCGAAGCAGTACAATCAAAGAAACAACATATTTCGTACAAGCAATCGAGTAAAATTTCGCTTTTATTATCCTTTTCATCAATCCTCAAACCTCGCTCATCACATTTCATTCGTCGTATAACGCGTTCGAGCTCGATCGCGCGGTATCGAATTTCCTTTTGATCTTCCGGCGGCGGCGCATTCATCGATCGTACGCAATTGGCATTTATTTTTGGGGCTTCAAGTTGGTAAATATTTGTTTAAAGTTTAAACTTAATTTCATGAGCAATTTCTGTTGAGAATAACAGTCTTAAAGAAAGAAAACATTCATTAGTTTCATTTACAGAAATAAAACCGATATATCTGATTAAGACTGAATAAAGAATTTGTGTACAAGCAACTTAAAAAAAATCATCAAAAATAACTCTTCTTTGCTCAGTTGAACATCTCATCCGCACGACACTACACCTGAGAATCGAAAATTGATTCCATCCTTGCCGGCGCCATCATAAAAGCAAAAACCGCGCCGCCATCGTCGGTAATTATCAATATTTTCACAACAACGTAAACCCATTCAAAGGTACAGTTCGGTACCGTGTCCCCGGCACCAATCGGTCCGAAAGCTTTCGGCATCGCTCTACCTTCTAATTCAATCTCGGCCGCGGCAAAGAAAGCGCCAAACTTTGCCCTAACCGCCAAACAGCACGAACGGTAGTATAAGAAGCAGCTGTGCAACCAGTCCCGATGGAAAGCCTTCTGTGTTTCTGTGCTGCCGAAAAACCGCTCACTAATTTGTGGAGCAAATGTTGGCCTCTCCCGGGTCCCGGTTGATCGGCAGTGATCCGTTGGGGGATGCTACCAATCGCACCTCACACACGGTTCCTCCACCCGCATGTATCGATTTCTCATCTCGTGGTTTACAATTCATTCATTCGTTCAGTGCAAGAAAAAAACACAATGGAGCGTTACAAAGGGCGAAAAATTACTACGAACGCGAAGCAGGAAGAGCAGCAAACGTTTGCCTTATGCCCATTGCACGTTTGCTGGGCGCCGCGATATAACAGAAAATTACACACCGAAAGTGTTATACGCCATTTTCAAAACATTAATGCCATATAACAACAAAAAGATGCTGAAGCAAAACAACAGCAACCAGTGTTGGATAGTGAGATGCGTGTGTGGGAAAGCGAGAAGGGAAGCCGCAGATTTGCAACTAAGCCGAGTGAACATAGTGAAGCAACCGTGGGTGCGTACGGTGGAGATCAGTTGCTGACAATCTGTAATCAAGCACTATCTGCCGCCATTGCCGCCATGATTTGCGCTAGAAAGTAAGCTGTACGCCCACTGAACAACTTTTGGACGGGTAGGTCTTCGATCGGACAGGCACACAATGGGTTGGGGGGTATCGGTGGGGTGTCTGGTACGCCCGGAGGAAACCGTTGACCGTTGGTCAACCGCACACCGGTGGACTGCCGCTTTGCCGAGATGGTTCATTAAGTAATGGATCTTATGATTAGGACCAACGAAAGCCTCCATCGCAGGCCGCAAGTTGCCAATAAGTCCACAAACAGCTACGCGCCGCAGTGCCCATCAGCTGCTCCCTTTTCATCAATGAAGTTTTAAATTCCGTGTTGTGAAAGGGGTTGCGAGTTCGAGCCGATACCAGCGAAGAAGTAGTGGAAAATCTGTTTTTCCTCACCACCGGTGTCGTACTTGAAACCGTTTCGATACCGTCCCATTCGAATCCCGCGCACTATCATGGGGTATGTTGTAAGCATTTGAAAGTTTGTAATAAATATAGCTCAGTTCGCTTGCTTCATTTGCGGCGAATGATTAGCATGATGTTAAGTTTACTCTAAATTAGTACACCTCCACCATTTGATTGCATTGCTTTCCCGTTGGTAGATGGTCCCTCCATCTCACCCGTACTGTCGGACTAGCGATTTGGGATAATTGTTGAAAGTTTCTCCGACCGGCCGGCTAATGATAGTGAGTTATGACACCGTTCTTCGCTTTCAGCGTCGGTAGGGAAAATGTCTCTCCGTCGCTATACACCTCTCGCCCACCCCGAACGGATCGATCGAAATAGGCAAATTAAAACGTTCGATTGGTACAACAATTATCCGACAGGCTTGCATAAACATCGAAACGTTATGTGTGTTTCTGCGGTAGGGTTTTTTTTGTTCCCTCCCTGAACCCCCCCTTACATTATACATGGTAATTATTTGGCCACTAATTTGCCAACACCTTTGGCGTTAGGTCACACGGTGTGATTATTTTGCAGTTTCTAATTCAACATCTGGGCGGTGCTGGAATGATAGATTTATATCATTACCGTACAGCCGGCTCTATTTCGACAGCTCTTAAAGGACAAATTGGACTAATGGCGCGTTGACATGATGGGGTCAGCAAATTGCACCTGAAATAGTACAATGTGAGTTATGGTGTGCAACGGTACCAACGGTGGAACTTTTGAATTTAAAACAATTATTTTGGCTTAACAAAACGTCTGGTATGAACTGTTGACTAACTCTACTTGGGTTTAAAGCAGTTTACAGTATAAATAAAATAAACTGTTACAATAAGGAACATATACGTGATTTAGACAAAGATACAATACAAAAAAAGGGAAGATGTGAAGAATGCATAGTGAGTAAATAATGAATACATAAAACTAATACATAAAACAGTAACACAGAAAACTTAACATGAAATGCGTAAATTAAACAAGTAAGTAAAGAAAAAATAATGAACGTAAAATTGGAAAACAAATTAAAGAAAAGAAAACAAGACATTATTAGAACAGTAATGAGAATATAAAATACAAAAACAAAAACTAAACTTGTAAATAAGTAAAAAAAAACATGATTTCACAGATTTTAAGAAACTGAGAGTGGTTAAATATTTACTTTAATCTCAAAGTATAAATAAATACATCATTCATTTTGAGCAAGCAAGTTCCAAGGCATATTCAAGCAATTTCTCATTCATTGAGACTCCCAACCGAGATATATCTTGCATCTACTTATGACCCTACGTGCAGCTTTAATTTCAAATATTCCCATACTTGCAGTTGCAGTTTCCTATTCCTTTGCAGTACCCATGCGCAACGTTTAATAGCTAAAACACGGATATGGATCACTTGAGACGTGTGTTAAAAAAAAAAAACAACAAATTCCCAGTCCGCGAGAACTTCGATCGATCGATCCTTCGATTGGTGGTGTTTGATTTCTGTTCCCAGGAAACTACTCATCCACGACCTCCCACCGGTTCCCGGCGATTAGTCGTAGCCCAATAAAAACCACTTAAGCGTTCCGACTCGTCAACGCGCCATACCGAGCACTCCGAGCTACATCAACTAATCACAACGCGCGAAAGGTCCTCGCTCACCTTAACGACGAAAATCTCGAGCGTGGCCCGGTTTTGAATAGGGCGCTCGGTTTTCCCAGCACTGGGTGGCCCCCCATCGTGTCGGCGACTTCTTTTTTCTGCCCGTAAGGCGATGGAAGACTTTCGCCGTGGTCCCCGCGGTGAAGGGTTTATGGTCCGATTGCACAGCAGGGACACCCTCTTCCGGTGATCCTTGATTTCTTCATCATTTTTTTTTTGTGCGCTGCCCGACATTGTGTGGAGTGTTCAAGTGTTGACAAAACCAATTGACTTCTCAACGACACGCTCCGTTCCACGGTGTGATACTGTATGGTGAGTGCCTTTAAGTTCTTCCTTCGCCGGGTTTTGCTCGCTATTGCAATACATTCTTTACCTGTTGTCTGAAGGGAGATCTTAAGCACTACCTTCTGCGACAAACCATTGGAAAATATTATTGATTTATTTATTTTATTTCGTTTTTAATCCAAAGTAAAGCACAAAATCATTACTTCCACTCTAGGTGCTACGCAAAATACCCAACGATTAGTTGCAATTTTGAATGAACTCACGTCACAATCCACGTCACCCTTTTCACGACTATAATTAACCGATCGTAAGTGAGCGCGCAAAATGGGAAGCAACATTCGACGTTGAATTGCGCCTTCACAATACGCGTCGATTTTAATTTTGTACTTCAAATTATTTAGTTAAAAAAAGGAGCTGGTAGTAAAGCATATAATTTACCGACGGTTATTCCAGATGGAGTGTGTGTGTGTGTGGATAAAATTATGATTTTAACCTTTCTTTGCTACACCTTTCTCCGACTTATGCCCGGTTATCCTTTCTCTCGGCTAAATCGAACGACTCTACCCAGACCAACACACTCCAACCCCTAAAACTCTTTCCGGCATGCTCCTGGTTGGGTTGGCTACCCGAGCCGTTCTTGAGTTTTGGATGACTCCCCTTTACCCAACAGCCCAACCGATCCCGAAGGAGACAAAAACTCAACCCTACAACTTACCAAACAATAGAAACATACTTCAGCAGGGGTCTGCTGGGCTCTTTCTAACCATTGGCTTCCCAGTTTTCAACTCTCCAACTTTTAGGTGGCTACCAAACAAAAGACGCCGCCAACCATGATTCTATCGAACGGATTTCGTAGCCACAAGAATAGCGTGTACTAGCTTCCGAATGGAACAAACGTCAAAAAAGGTGTTTATTTATGCACCCAACCGGATGGCGGCGACGCCACGAACAATAGCCACCAGTGATGGACGTTAGGTAGAAAAAAAAACCACAGGAATTGCAACCGCGTCCTATGCTGTACAGAGTAGGAAGGCGGTCTCGATCGCACAAGACACTCGTGCCCAAGCTGCTACTCAAACCAGCAGCGAAGAAGCCGAAACCTAAAGTGGACAGTCACAGAGTGCCAGAAGCAGCCAGGCGCTCCCGCGGAACTTGCCGACTTACCAGCAGCGGAGGGCAACCGGCTGAAGACCCTGTAAACCTTAGCGCCTTTTGACTCGTTTGACTTTGTACCGCGACCGGGACGGTGGAAAAGGCGCTCCGTCATCTTGTTTAATTCGCACCTGTACTTATCTATGATTTTTCCTAAAGTTTTGTTTACCTAAACGTGTTATTAGTCTGATACGTGGTTTTGTTTTCTGTTGTCAGCGGTGGTAGCGGCCAATGGGGGCTTTCTTTGAGGTGTTGTTTTCGCATTGTTTTTGTACGTGTGTGAACACGCAACGTACGCAGCTGCAATCAATGTGTTAAAAGTAGAAGCCGAATCGGTCGTTTCGGTAGCTTTGATGTTTCAGGTCTACATTGAACAGTAGTATTTTTTTAACAATAGTATATGTGGAGGACGTTGTATTTATATTTGCGTAAAACACATGATGTGAGCAAGAATTATGATGCGCTGACTAAACTGATCGCAAATCGTAATGTCGTCAGCATGATTAGAAGTTCGTGGAGAAGATTTTTTTTCACCAAGGGAATCACCGAGGAGCAATGCCTTTTTTGTTTGGAATATTTTTATATAAGATAATTTAATTTGTCTCTATTTTATATTAGAATATTTATGTCATTTCTGAGGTTACATAAATCTTTTGAGCATTAATCAAGGAATTGACGATCATATTTGATGTATGAGTAGGCTCTCGATTGTTGAGGTCTGTCCAAGATGTTTAAACCTACAAATTTTTTTTTGGTTCAGAGACCTGCTGAGGTCCTGTCAGCAGGACACGGACAACGGACTGCAATACATATCTTCAAATACAAGGTTATATCTTTTATTATAAATCAAGGACATGTGCCTCTTGATACTGCATATAGGATCATCTTGCTAAGATATGACCAACTCCAAAAAAAAAGGGAAAGAAACTCAACCAAGTTGGAAAAGTTTATACAATATACAATAGAAAAAATAAAAATAAATAAAAAAAATAAATAAGTAAAATAAATAAAATATTAATATAAACAATATACAATATAAACAGACGTAGTAATAGCATGAATTTTGTTGTAGTATGGACTTACATACAGGGCGGTTTGGTGACTTGATGGAAGAGGCACTAGTCTTCATACGAACGGAGCGGACCAAAATTCCATCCGGACCAATCCCTCGTAGCAAGGACTGATTATCAGGCTACGTGGTAAAATCTCGTAAACCAGAAATGGCATCGCCAAAGTTAAATGCTCTAGCGAGCCATCCGGTATAGGTTCCGCGGCTTGAGGAAGTTGTTAGTCCGTAGGCGCTCCGGCGAATCGGGCAGTTTCATGACTATGGTAGTTCCTGATTGAGCAAGCTTCCTTGGCTAAAGATGTGGTGTGTGGGTTCTCCGAAGATTCTCTCCTCTAGCAACCCAAAAAAAGCCAGAAATGGAAGCATATTGACCTAGAGTAGGTCGTTACGCCAAGAAGAGAGAGAGACTTTACATACTACTAGTGGTATTGGTGCAAACATTAATATCTCATCTACGACATTCACAAAAATGCACAATCGTCTCGAATACTTACCATCATCGATTAGGATTCAAACCGATTTCTCGAGCACTCTTCGGCTTATTGTCATCAAGAAACTCCACAAAAAGCTTCACAATCAGCTAATTTGAACGTTTCAAAACTGCTTCTCAAACTGATGCCTATTCACCTTCAGCAAATTCGGACATGGCCGTGATCTTCCCGATGTCAAAAGCGGGTATGTGCGTGTCTTCCGCCATCGCTCCCGAAAACAGGAAAACAGGGGGAAATGAGCGAGCGTTACAGAATTAAAACATTATTGTGCGACAGTCGCACATAAATCAAGTGCCATAATTCGATTAAAGTCGACCCACCCCGTAACACAAGGGGTTTCGCACCCGTGCGTCGAAGGATTCCACCAATTCCGTACGGTTCATTCGCTCTCGTGTGTGTACCGATCACTTTTCGATACCGATGCAGATGGATGGTTTTCCGAACGTGGAACCCCTTTTTGGCAACGAAGCTGGCTTCCCCCGGGGTCTGGGCTTTACGGGTGAGGTCGCTTTGGAAACGTTGCAGTAACGTGTAATTGACGGCTGCGGAAGCAACATTACGGAATTAGGATGGCAGGCACCCCTCACGGTGGAAATGTTTCAGGGATACCCGGGAATGGCGAACGGAAGAGACACTCCTCTATTTTACACCACTTAGGGAAGGGCTACACTGTCATCCCGTTTCTCGTGTTTTCCCCTCGGAAAAAGATGGAAAAGTCCCTCTGCTGTAACAACACGCCGTATGGTAGGGAAGTAGCATGTTTGCCGTTTTTGACAGCGACGACTTTCAATATTGATATTGAACAAATTTCAACCAGGCACCATTCCCGGTCGTTCACGCAAAATCTGCTTCGTTGCTTTCCGCGCGTCATTCGAAGACAATTAATTATTAAACCGTGCAATCCGTGCAATGTATTAGAGCGATAAATTTCGACTTTAAATCTATTTCAACGTGCTTTGGAAAGATAACAAATTGGTACCGATTGGTTCGTCTTGATATCACTTTTGCATGCAGCGGTACATCAATGGTTAAACACCCTGACCTGAAACTACAACAACAGACACAATCGAAGTGACACCCGTGTCATATGGTCTGGGTGACTTCTAAAAGCGCTACAAACTGTCCATCACATCCATCAACCCATGACCAACGCACTTTTTTTCGTCCTTTCCCATAAACAATCGTACGTGTGCTACATATGAGAGGAAGGTTTTTTTGTTATATATTTCGTGTTTCGTTCCCACTTATTACAAGACAACAAAAAATTGGTGCCGAGGGCCTGCCCATTCATCGGTACCATACCGGACACATAACGCTTCTAAAAATGCAGCCAATAAAGCGAACGAATAAACGACTACAAGGGACAAAACCCCTTTCCAAGCCGTTTCTACCCATAGAAATTGAAAAGAATTAAAGTTTCCGTTCCCGTCTGTCAACCAGAACGGATCGCGAGCACTTCAAACCAAACAAATATTCATAAATGGTTGGAAACGAGATTGAACCGCCCGGGACAAACTTTATCCTTTTTGCAAAGACACCGAAACGCGTTTGACGCGCTCAGCGCGGATGTTTGCTTGCTTCCCATGGAATGTACCGATCGGGCAAAGGTGGCAAACAGTTGCTTTTGAATTCATTATCAATGAAAACAACATGGATCAAATGTGTCATCCATCTTCTCACTCCTGCCACCATCCAGGTACAACGAAAGGATGCAGATTTATGGCAGCAACGGCAGCCATGAAAAAAGGATAAAGCAAAGCTAATAAGTGTGAAAATGCGTACACGCTCGGTTTCACCTGTAAAAGTGCAAGAAAATTGGATAGCGGGTACCTACATAGTGAAAAGGTAGGAGTTCGCTCGTACTATTGACAGAAACCACTCGAGTATAAGCTCCTTTTTCCTTCTCGTTTCATCCAGTTGAATAGTAAGTGCGATTAGAGTGTTTTGCAAGCCTCTCCCAGGTGATGGAGATTTTCCAGATGAGACAGAATTTATAATCGTGTGTGAATGTTGGTGATCGTTGAATATCATAGAGTCTACAAAAAAATGTCCAGCGTTTTACAAAAGTCTACACTACCAGGACATTACGGACAGAAACGTTAGATATCATATTACACATCTGCGACATAATCGATTTCTTTTTTACATTTTTATATTTTTTGGACGAAATCATGGTAAGTTATCAATCCTAAAAGATCATTTTGCGGCAAGTTTAACTTTGATTCTTTATTCTGGTGAAAATTCCATCTGGGATAACTGCAAACATATGACAAGAGCGTATATTTTATCGTGCACTCAATATGCTCTCTCTTGAATGGCCGCATTACACAATTTTAAATCATTGATAGATTCGATGGTTACAACCGCAGCGTACTTACACATTTAAATTAATTATTTTTGAACCACATTTCACCACTTTTCAAGCAGCACATTCGTACTCGTACGTGATGAAATAAAACCAATCTCTTCAAGCACGATGAAGACCTCAAACAGTTACTCCAAAGAACGAATTAACGATCACGTTCCTACATTCCGCCGCGCTATTCGATACACCTCAAAAAATGTCAACGTAAAGCATCATAATGTTCTACCGCTCCACATTTCTTCTATGTCTATATGTTGCCGCGTTTTATGTGCACCTGAAAAATGCGACCATCGGGGAAAGGCGGCATTTGGAAGCAGTTCGTACTGGTTTGTGGAAAACATGCTGAACACACACACACCAAATCAAACGGCCGGCCGGTTAACAATATTAATGAAAAGTCAATAAATTATCTTCCTTCCTTTGCGGCAATAATCGTTTGATCTTTGGTGCCTTTGGCACGAAATAGGCAAAACTTACCTTTGCATTCCTGCGTCACTTTCTATGCTCTCTTTCTCTCTCTCCGCTACCCAAGGAGTCGTTTCGGGTATATATTTCATGCTGGTTTCTTGTTAACAAATCACATACGAGAACTATTTCATTTTGTTTCTTCTATTTCTCACCGCACCTCACAAATGATCCGATCATGTTGGACGGAAATGAATGAAACAGTGAATGATAAATACATCGACACAGCAACAGCTACGCAAAGCGAAGATACAACTTAAACGGTAACAATAAAGAAAACAAGTTAACAAACAAAACTCTAAACCGATCACACTTTGGAACATGTCTCGCTTAACAATGAATATCGTACGAGTGCCGAATGTTGGCCGAGACCTTTTGGCGACGCAGACGAAAATGAGAAGTGAACTATTAAAATGACAAATCCTTCTGTGCACTGCAATGCATCCAAGTTTTTTTTTCGATATTGCCTCGTGAATCCTTATTCCGTCGGTTCTATTTTTCCATTCTCACCACACTCCATAGTGAGATCGCGATCTGTGCGAGATGAATTCCAGCGCTCATCAATGAGCCATGAAGGTGAGCAGTGAATCAGCTTCTCTCACGCTACCTGGCGCTGGCGGCGTATCCTTCTGTCGGCAAAGTAAAATGCTTTCCCTCAGAAGCCTTTCACTCATTCTCTATTTTTTCGATCCCGCTTTTGATCCTTGAGCGGTATTTCTGTGCCTTTCATCGCACACGCATCTCACTCGCAGCCGAATGCCTTTTCCCAAATGCCGACCAACAAAATCGAATTGTTCTCGTGAAAATAATAGAAATGGGACACTGCGTTCTCGGTAGATTTTTTTGTTGCTTCGTTCTGGTTTACAATCTAAAGCGGATAAAACAGAGCTCTGGAGAAATTGAGACCTGTAGAAACTCGTGCTTAACGGGCACGTCTTCTCGGATTGTTGTCCCAAAAAAGTCACATTTGGCGGCATCTTTGACGCGATCTTCACCGGCACAATAAACAACAATAAACTATTGCTGTCCACCCAGAACCTACAGGTTCTTTTTCGGAAGGTACGCTAAATGCAGTGGCAGGTTACGAGGACACACGTCAAGAAGCACAGTTTGTTGTTTGTTTAGCATTAGAAAATGTAGTCCACAAGCAAACGCTGCTGAGAGCAATGAAGATATGAGGGAAATCAAAATGAATGAATTAATATTCCACACCATTACTTGGACGATGTTGAAAATGGGAATAATGACTCATCGTAAAATGTTTGTCCTTTGATGCAGTTATTGGGTGTGTATCCATGAGTTTTATGTTTGACTGAATGTTTGAGCTACACAAATCTGACCTTTGGGTGAAACTAGATCCCGAACCTTTCCCACGATCCTGATTGTCAATGGATTCGGAAAAGCGATGAATGAAGCTGCAAACTACAATGAACGAGTCAAACTCATTCGTACGTTATCGTGAGACGAAACTCTGTCACAAGGTTCTGAAAAAGAAAGTGCTCTTTTAGAAATTAGACCTTAATTTACGATAAGCCTTTATTCATCACCTCCCTAGAGAGCCTCCCATTGGCATCGCTTTTTTAAATCTTTCCATTGAAGGGTGTCTTAACAAATCGTAAGCGCAAGATCGTTGATTAGGCTCGATTCAACACAAAGCAACTCCATCGCTTTAAATTGCACTCATTATTAAAACATGAGTTCCAACTGTTGCCAAACTTCCCATTCATACTCATCTTCATCACATTCATCACCGTTGCGCTACACCCCATATAAACACCCAACGCGGCCCGAAACGATAATGAAATGGATTTCGAATGAAATGCTACACAGTTTGTCATCATCAGCAGTGCGTGTGCAGGCAGCAGTGTGGTAGGCAAATATTTATCGTTCCTAATCCACCTCCCTACTCAATCGCACTTCGGCAACACCTCATATTTCATTCGCTTTCTGCAGCTACACAACAAAGAACAACAACAGATGCATCTCATCACCATCACCGTCCCATGGACAACGTAAAACTTGTCCTTCGACTGAACGAGTTAGCCGGGTTCGGCACTAAAGCCTACACGCACAACATACTCCGCACCAACGAGCACGTGGTTCGGTGTGAATGCGTAGTGATTGGATCGGGCCGCGGTTAGAAATAGGCCGTGTTCGCACCGAACACAAACAGCCACAGCCGTACAGCCATTTAAATATGCAAATTAAACCTCCGAACCGCCATTTATCGCAGTTGTCAAACAAAGCGAATGTTCGTCCAACGGAAGGGCCTGTGTGTGTACGGTCTGTTTGATGTTTTTTGGTATGGCCTCTGTTTCCTTTTTATGCGTACAGCTTTCTGCAGGATGCACTGCTAACCGAACGCGCATATATGCAAAGTAGTGTCATTTTGTTTTTTCGCCTAGGGCCAATTGCCCGATCGATCGTACAAACGGGTATGATAATGTATGCACCGCTGATCCTTTTAGCTGATTGATGACATTGCGCATGAATGTGTGCCAACAACTGTAACATTCAGTGCCCAAATCAGCACATTTGACGGTGAAGGCACATAACGAAACAATATTCAACGATCAATCACATCAATAGATATGCTGGCGGTATAACTTGAAGGTCATAATTAAGAGAGAAATATAAACAATGTTTCGTCAATCAATCATTTACGATTTAATTCGTACAAATCGATTTAAAATCAGGCTAAAAGCATTTATATTTACTTTTGCCTAATATATGTCCGCTACTGTTGCATCTATCCAACTATGCTTCTATAGTATATAACATTGTATACCTTCTATACAAATCACATCCTCAGACTAGCTATCCAAAACCAGTTCCAGCACTAACCCCCGTACGGCTGGTAATATTTACAAACGAATTTGTTCCACCCTGGTGTCTTTACATCTGCATTAACGCAACACCCTATGTTGTAGCGACCCAAAAAAAAAAAATAACCCAACCTAACTCTTCCCCCATTTTGAATGTGTTCGCCGTGTGCAATCTTTTGTATCGAATTTATCGCGGCCATTAAACAAACGCAAACATTCACCCAAAACAACCATACGACACGATGGCGATGATGACGATGACGGCAACAACTTGAGAAACTAGTTCCCGTGCATTTAGTGGCAGGATTTCCTTATGCATCCTGTTTTTTTTGTTTGTTAGAACCCATTTCATTTCCATCTAAATCTCTGTAAACTGTCAAACTCTTGGCGACTTTCGGGAGTACGGAGGAAAGCTACAGAATCCCTTTCGATGGTTGCGATAGAGATCGTGCCGATAGTGCCCAGGGGTACCACCCGGTTGTAATTCGCTAATGAAGAGGTTAGGATTTTTTGTTGGTTGACATTGAAGATTTCCCCTGTTTTATGCTTTGGGTTAGGCCGGCAAAGGAGTAAAAGATCTAGAGGACTCTTTGTGTCGGTCCTAGGGGGCTGGCAGCAACTGTTGTAACGGATAATGGAATGAGTTGCGAATGACAGTGAAGCTCAAAATTTGTGACGAAGTTATTTTGTATTTTTGGGATACCTAGCACTTTCCTGTTTTACTTATATTATGCCGAAATTAATATTAGACAATAATGCTGAATTGAGATTCATCATTTCAACAAATATTAAAATAACATCAGAAACGCATGACACTATCAGACTAATATCACTAAAAGTGTATTACTTTTCTGTGCATATTAAGGGTATTACATCTAAAAGTTACATATTTATGTGGCAGCGTAGCCTTTTTCGTGTACGTCACTGTACCGCGCTACACACTAAACCTACTAATCCGTATCCGTTAGTATGCGTATGTACTAACACGAGCGTGCGAACACGAGCACTAACGATAACGTCACAGCGAACGACTAACGATAAAATAAACCGAGAGATAGTTCTCATTCTAGTCATACATTTCGACCCAACCGCTTCTAATTACGTCCTACGGAAAGAAATATTACAACGCGCTAAAGTGGTGACCCCGACGTGATTGCTATAATCAGTCTTTAGCGTAACAGTTTTAAGTGCGTGATTTTCTTTCTTTTCGCGAATATAAGTGTACGCAGCAAGCATGGAGGAGGATAAAGTTGTAACTACCCAGCCCATTGTACCCGGCCCAATCGGGCCTAGCCCATTTGTACCCAGCGCAAATTTAACTAGCCCCGCGGCTCAACCGGCTGCCGTTGAAGCAATCCATGCGCCGCGTCTCAATCCACCAAGCATGGCGGATACCAATATAGAGACGTATTTCATGTCCCTTGAATTTTGGTTTGCTGCTTCGGGCATAGGCGCATTGCACGATACGCGAAAATACAACATTGTGATGGCACAGGTCCCGCCGAATAAACTCACCGAGCTAAGGGCAATCATCGACGGCACACCAGCGGTTGAAAAATATGCGTACATCAAAGCGAAGCTGATCGGTTATTTTGCCGATAGTCAGCAGAGGCGCTTGCAGCGCGTCTTGTCCGATATGCCGCTTGGTGACAGAAAACCGAGCCAGCTTCTTAACGAAATGAAGCGCGTCGCTGGCAACTCCCTTAGTGAACCTGTGCTGATCGATTTGTGGGCATCAAGGCTGCCACCACATGCGCAAGCTGCAGTGATCGCTTCTAGTGGTGACGCCGCGGATAAAACCACCATCGCTGACGCCATTGTTGAGTCAATGAGCCTTAGAAGCATTAACGCCGTTGAACGTAGCAACCCAGCGATGGCGTCTGGCCACGTGTCTGATGCCGCAATGTCAACGACCGCAAATCCAGCCAGTGATCCTATATCGGACCTTCGGAAAGAGATTGCCGAATTATCAAGGCGGCTCGAAAACGTGCTTCCTAACAAAAGTCGAGGACGATCGGTTTCCCGCAGCAGATTAACACGTAGACGCAGTTTAAGTCGCGGAAGCGATTTTTCGACCGGCCCCTGTTGGTACCACCGCAAATTCGGTAGCGAGGCTAGGAAATGCCGAAAACCATGCACCGGCCCAGGAACAACATCTGCACAATAGTGTCGCTCTGCAGATGCTGCGGTGGAGACTGGCGAACTCACCACTACAGCCGCAATCTTTCGTTTACGAATTGCTGATTCAACTACGTCAACGCAATTTTTAATCGACACCGGCGCCGATGTGTCTGTGGTCCCGAAAGATATGCTTACTGCGAGAGTAAAACCATCCCCGATAAAACTGTTCGCCGCGAACGGATCGCCTATTAATGTGTACGGTGAAGTATTGTTAAAGGTAAATCTCGGCCTTCGTCGTGAGTTCCTGTGGTCGTTCCTGATAGCCGACGTAAGTTCGGGTATAATTGGTGCGGATTTTTTAACCAATTTCGATTTGCTGGTAGATATGAAACGGAAGCGCCTCATCGATAATACCACCCATCTTGAGTCCGTTGGGTTACTAGCGAAGAGTGAGCAGTGTTCGGTTAAAACTTTTAGTACAGAGTCGCCTTACGCCGAGTTGTTAGCCGAGTTTCCGAATATCACTCGCCTGGCGCCACCGGGTACGATTAGCGATGCATCGATTCACCATAGAATCGAAACGACAGGGCAACCTGTTTACGCACGCCCACGACGTCTGTCCCCGGACAAGCTTCAAGCAGCGAAGACCGAATTTGAGCATCTAATGAAGCTTGGCATATGCCGACCATCCAGCAGCAGTTGGGCGAGCCCACTCCACATGGTTAAGAAAGCAGACGGTTCTTGGCGGCCGTGTGGAGACTACCGAGCACTCAACGCGCAAACCATCCCGGATCGCTACCCTATACCGTACCTGCAGGACTTCTCTACTATATTGCAAGGTAAAACTATATTTACTAAAATTGACTTGCAAAAAGCCTTCCATCAGGTACCGATCCATCCCGCTGATATTGCAAAAACTGCCATCACGACGCCGTTCGGACTGTTCGAGTTTTCGTTTATGACCTTTGGATTGCGGAACGCAGCGCAAACGTTTCAACGGCTTATCCACGAGGTCGTCCGAGGGTTGGATTTTGTATTTCCGTACATCGACGACCTATTCATCGCTTCATCATCACCCGAAGAACACCGAGAACATTTGCGGCAATTGTTTACAAGGCTGAAACAGCATAATTTGGCGATTAATATAGCCAAATGCGAATTCGGCCGCGACACACTCGATTTTCTAGGCCATTCTGTCTCTAGAGATGGTATCCGTCCCTTACCTGATCGCGTTCGAGCTATTGAGGAATACAAGCTTCCTGCTACAACGAAGGAGTTAAAAAGCTTTTTGGCAATGCTTAATTTCTATCGTAGGTTCTTGCCAAATGCGATCGAGCACCAGATTCCACTCCTTGCCATGATTCATGGCAACAAACGCAATGATCGTTCCCCGCTGACATGGAGTAGTGCGACCACCGCGAGCTTCGAACGCTGTAAGCAACAACTCGCAAAAGCTACTCTGTTATCGCATCCCGCCAAAACAGCCGAGCTGTCCCTTTGGGTCGACGCATCTGACATCGCCGCAGGAGCAGTCCTTCATCAAATCGTTGATGGAAACCCCCAACCGCTCGGATTTTTCTCAAAAAAATTCGACAAGGCGCAACTGCGATACAGCACTTACGATCGCGAACTAACCGCAATCTATCTTGCGGTACGGCATTTTAAATATATGCTTGAAGGACGAAACTGCCACATCTATACAGACCACAAGCCCATAACTTTTGCCTTTCGCCAAAAGCTTGACAAAGCCTCGGACCGTCAAGCTCGCCAATTGGACGTGATTGGGCAAATAACAACGGACATCCGTCACGTTGTGGGAAAGGACAACATCGTAGCTGACTTGCTCTCCCGCATTAATGCTATACAATCAGCGTCATCACTGGATTATGAAGCACTTGCGGAAGACCAAAAAGACGACCAACAGCTCCAGGACATCGCACAAGGTAAAATAAAAAGTTCGCTCAATCTAAAGTATTTTACCATTCCAGGCAGTATCAAACAACTTTTATGTGACTGCACTGGAGATCGCATCCGCCCTTACATAACGAAACGGTTTCGGCACGCTGCGTTACAGGCAACGCACCAGCTGTCTCATCCTGGCACCCGTGCAACGGCCAAGTTAATGACAGAACGATTTGTTTGGCCAAGCATCCGCAAGGACAGCATTGCTTTCGCTAGGAACTGCCTACCGTGCCAACGTTCGAAGGTGCTGCGACACACACAATCACCTATATCTCGATATTCGGCACCGGACAGCCGGTTTTCTCATATCAACATTGACATCGTGGGGCCCTTCCCTCCAAGTAGGGGAAACCGCTATTGTTTAACGGTCATTGACAGGTTCACGCGTTGGCCTGAAGCGTTTCCAATGCCTGATATGACCGCGTTAACAGTTGCCGAAGCTCTTGTTTGCGGATGGATAGCCCGGTTTGGTGTTCCATTTTTCATCACGTCTGACCAAGGACGTCAATTCGAATCATCGCTTTTCGATGAACTTACTCGCTTGATCGGATCCAGCCACCTGCGTACGACTGCATACCACCCTCAGTCAAATGGCATTATCGAACGATGGCATAGGACCCTAAAAGCATCTATTCTGTGCCATGATCCCGAGCACTGGAGCGAGTACCTACCGATGATCCTACTCGGGCTGCGGGCAGCCTACAAGGAAGACCTTAAATCATCGCCTGCCGAGATGGTATATGGAACAACTCTCCGATTACCGTCTGAGTTTTTCACAAACAACTTAGACAACCCGAACGAAGCTGAATTTGTCGCCAAACTCCGTACAACTATGCGACAAATTCGCCCCCGAGAGACTGCCAGGCATGGAAATCACAGTGTTTTCATACACCAGGACTTAAAGACGTGTAAGAACGTCTTCGTGCGCAACGACTCGGTCCGACCCTCGCTATCGCCACCGTATGAAGGACCATTCAAGGTGCTGAACCGAGCCGAAAAATTCTTCAAGTTGAACATACGAGGCCGCACAGTCAACGTTTCGGTCGATCGCCTGAAGCCAGCGTATTCACTAGAAGATCAGCAAACCACAAGTGACAAGGTACCTGCATGCACAACTGATCCTAATATTTTTCCGACTAGAGTCACTCGTTCCGGTCGACGAGTTGTAATCCCTTCGAGGTATCGGTAAAGGGAAATCTAGTCTAGGAGGGGAGTACTGTGGCAGCGTAGCCTTTTTCGTGTACGTCACTGTACCGCGCTACACACTAAACCTACTAATCCGTATCCGTTAGTATGCGTATGTACTAACACGAGCGTGCGAACACGAGCACTAACGATAACGTCACAGCGAACGACTAACGATAAAATAAACCGAGAGATAGTTCTCATTCTAGTCATACATTTCGACCCAACCGCTTCTAATTACGTCCTACGGAAAGAAATATTACAACGCGCTAAATTTATTTTAAAAGATTATTTCTATAGTAATATGTCTTAGTATAAAATGTATTAGTAACAATATATCTCAATTAAAAAATCATTAATTTCGTTTAAAATCGTTATTTTTTATTGTTATTTTTCGTATTTTGTTACCTTCTATTTATGCATTCCGTTTTATATAGCATTCCTACTTTTATCTTCTACTTCTTCGTTGTCAAGATGCATTACTTTTATGTAAGAAATGATTTATGTACAATTTTATTGTGAAAAAAAATCCTATGCCTTTTTCCGTCCTTCACTGTTTCTGAAATTTAGCAACAGGCTACAGCAGTAGCACTAATAAAACCAACACCAGCCGGTACACAATCTGTGCTTATCCTCTATGCGTAATCATAAACCCGATAACATAGCGAGCCCGATGTCCTTGTTCGTTAGTGACAAACGCTCATACCATCAACATGACGTGGCAACCACTGTAATTGGAAGAAGAAATGGGAAAAAAAAGAATCCACCAGAAACGCGTCGTACTCGGCGTGAAAAATCTCAACCCACCCAGTGGAAAGCGCAAACCCCTTTTTTCGCTCTACGCACAGAACATTAGGCAGCAACACACACACACACGCACAAGCAACAACTACATAAATAAATACGCGTCTCGACCGTAGTTTGGTCGGCCGGAATGCAAACGATTTACAGCCGTAACTGATTCCATCGTGAATAAACATAAATAAACAAGCGCGAGCGCAGCGTGCAGTGGATTTCCGCTTTTTTTTTGTTGGTGCATTTCATTTTTTATTCATTTTGTTACAATTCTTGTTTCCCTCTGTTGTTTGATAGATGTGTTTTAATGGGTTTTTGTTTTGTTTTATTGGGGTTGTTTGATTCGCGTAGAGTGCTATAAATATGGCTGACAGTAGCACCAAAGATGGCGGCCCAATGGCGATGCGATAGTTCGTTTAGGAAGAAAGATGTGATATTTTTAATTCGTTGACTTCACTATTTAATTGTTTAAAATCTTTCGTATTCAAAGCATCTGCACACTTAATAAAAATATTCACTTACAAATTAGATCTTCTGGAATACATACTCTCATATGAATGAATCTCAATAATCCCTGAAGCTTCATTCTGAATAGAAATTGTTTGCAATTGGCTTTTCGCCTACCAAACAAACAGTTTCCTGTAGGTTAGTTGACAAATGGAACCTTTTCTAGTAAAATGTGTATGATTCTCAACAGTTTCCCCCATAGAAAGATCACCCAATTTTACCTTCTTTCCTACAGGGAAGTCCACATGCCCGATTCGGCAAACAATACCGGTACCGTTCGTGGTATGAAAACAAGCGAAACAATGATCCAATTACTCGTTGTCCATGGTAGGTCCGAAAAACTGTTCCGTAGATCACATACGTTACCGGCTCTATTTACCAGAACGGAACCAAATTTCTCTGCGGCTATTGATCCTGGCACCTCTTGACTTCCCACCGGCCCGCTTCCAACAGACTACCTTCACAGGGATATTGATTTTCCTGTTTTACTTCTTCTTTTTTGTGTTTGAAACCTTACCAAACAATTCGTCCTGCAAGCATTCGCTGAAAAAGAAAATACGCAAATCGGATTATCGTGCCTTTCGAGTCGAGGGTTAGTTGACCAACAGATCTCGGCATATTCACATCTTTTCTGTTTTTGCGTTGATTGTTTTTCGCTGAGTTTTTCTTTGCAAACTGCAACAAAGGTATGTTGGCCGGATTACCTTCCTTGAAGCAGGCTGGTGACAGTAACCGTAATTGCCATCGGCCCGATCGCTGATGGATCAGTAACTCCGGAAGAGACTCCGAAACGCCGAAATGAGATCAATTTCTCACAACTCACCAAAACTGTGCAAGAGTAGCGCAAAGTTCCCCGATTGCCCATGGTAATCATCGCCACGTAAACGGCCCCGTTGTGTACCATTTCCATCCGCTAAATCAAACATCAAGCATCGATGGAAAGCGCAAAAAAGATCAAAGACCACCGAAACCGACGACGCTGGACAACGGTCTTTAGCGGCAATAAATGTAGGATATGGATGCGGAAACACGGTTCGCACATATACTGGAGCACATAAATGCGATAAATATACCATCACCCGTTCGGTGCGTCCTCAATTCACTTCCATCGATCCTGCTGCAAAGAAGGGTTGAAGGGGTTGATAGAGAGGAGAACAATTTTCGAACAATCTGCAATACCCCCGAATTGACTTCTTTCTTCTCCAATGTGGTGCCCAGGTTTTTTTCCATTAGTGTGTCACATACTACATTCGAGCGCCATTTTGTAGACCATTGCGGTGTACACTTAGCGTTTTAACCAACGGTTCGATGGCTTACGGCTGTATCGACGCAACAAATCGATCAACCGACGATCAACAGCCAAAGATGTAGTGTCCGCGAAGCGCAACTGCTACAGTGTGTTTGGGCAGAGAGTGAAAAGAGAACGGAGGAGGGATCGGAATTATCCAACCTCCCCACCAAAAAAAAATGAAAAAAACAACAACAAACCCCCCAATCGTAAGGAAGAGATTTTCCATCCCCTCCAGTGCTATTTACGGCGTTGCTGTATGTATTTGTTTTCCTGCGGTTTCTTTTTCCCAACTTTCGGCTTTCCTTTTAAAACATTAAAGACGCTTACACGCGCGCTTACACCGTCTTTCAACCGTCCGCTAAACCCCGTTAAACACTTCATTATCCGGCGAATTGATCGTCGCTGTTGTGTCGAAGAAAGGGCGATGCTGTGGGGACGCGCATTTCTTTGCCCATGTATTTGTGGATATTTTTGTTTCGGGAAACTCTTGTCTTTCTAGCTTATGATAGCATAAATAGTCGAAAGGAAAGGGAATGAAATTAATAAAAGGAAATATTGATAAAACTGGGGGACGCTTTCAAATTTTTATATAAAACACCCATTTAACCAATTTTTATTCTTTCTTTTTTTTGGTCAAAAAATTATATAAAGTTCAATGTAATTATTGTCCTTCACTTACAAAACTTTACTTTTGTGTTGAACTTTTTCTAAAACTTCTTCAATTTTGTTTATTGGTTCATAAAATGGTTTCATATTTTAATTTCATTGCTATTTACATTCATAAACTATGTTAAACAATTAATAGTTGGATTAATTTTATGAAAAACTGTTGAAATAATAATTATTTCCAAACAAGCAAATAAAACATTTTAAACTTCTTTTTTTAAATAATAGTTATTCCAGTTTTGACAATCATGTTTTATGACAAACATAAAAGTGTTTAAAATAACACGAAAAAAATATTAAAAATATATCAAAATATAAAACAAGGACTATCTGTGATACATTATACAGTAACTACAACCATTTTTATAAAGAAAATCTGAACTCATTCTTATAATTAGATTATATTTTATATTTTTTTGTTCATTTGAAAATTTTGATCTCTAATTCCCATACTGTACACACCAATGACACACACTACAGGTGTTGCGCTAGGTAAAACAAAGCGAAACAAAAACATAAATAAATGATCACCGATAACGATCATCGTTCCGGATCGGCGCGATGCGGTTGAATGGGTGCGCGATTTAGTTATAGCAATGTTCCATTCACTCCCCACCATGTTATCCACACTTTTATGCGGCCATTTCGGGTCGTCTAGATCGACCCTGCGATTTGCGATTGTTCCGCGCTCACGAAACCTGGCGGCTAGTTTTGATCCGATTCCATTTTATCAGTGCCGCTCGCGAGAACGCTTCGCTTCGGGGTGTTTCACAACCATTTGTTGCGACTTAGAGAACGATTGTTACGATAATGAACCGCACCATCGCCAACCGCATCGCCCGTTCTCCTTATCCTGTTTGTCTCATTTCGGGGTGTTTGGGCGATGTTTTACTTTTTCTTCCCTGCTGCCTCTCATTCCGGTTGATTTGTTTTCCGATCTGGTTGCGGCTAGCGGGATTAAGTCTACTTTAGTAGCAGCTGTTTCAAACTGTCCCACTGATAGGCATCTATTCAAAATATTTCACCTCTCCTCCTGTCCCCCTTTCCTTCCAAGCCTTCTTCTACTCCCGAAAATTTCCCCGCTCGCGATAATCACCTGTTGATCATCAGTCGAAAGGATGTGGATCTTCCGCTCGAGTAAAATAAAAGTTATCGTCACCCAAATTGGCTCCGCTCGTATTGTGGTGCAAAATAGGATTAAGCGCTAGAGATTTTGAACAGAGAAACATACGCTCACCCCCAATCAGTTCGTGCTGTGATATCAAAATTTAGTGTCCGCCTTAACGGTCGGTCACATATGCGCATTCCATTGTTGCGGCGGCAAAGAAGATGCAAACGGTCGTTTGAAGGAGAGAAAAACATGCGATTAGGCGGCTTGTCATCGCATCAAAGGTTGATGGAAAAAAAATCACATTATGTTATTAAACATAAGAACGATTGTTCACGTATAATTTAGATCGTGTTTAAACGATCTCGGCGTCAGCCTGTCGGTGTCTTTGACCGCATCAAAACAATGCGACTAGCGGTTATAATTTCTTAATTGGAATTTGTAGGACTGTAGGACGACGAAAATTTATTCTACTTATTTTATATTATTTTGCGGTTTTTGATATTTAAATTTATTCTTTTTTTTTGTTTATTTTTCTTCCTTTTTCGCCATGCACAAAAAGATGGAACTTTGATGGTCCATGTCCAAAATTTGCCCCATTGTGCAACGATCCGCTCAAAAAATTGCCCCTCCTTTTCTCATACCTTTAAGCCAATCAGAGAGCGTTGGCTTTTCGCCTTGCATCTCGCTCTCTCTTAATCACGCTGAATTTACAGGGCGAGCCCTGTATCTGAGAACAATCTGAGATGTACACAACAAAACGTATTTTTACTTCAGTAACCCATTTTAAGTGGTTTTAAATTGTTCGATTTAAATAGACATCTAAACCACAACGTGTAATTTAATCATGCGCAGCGTAGTAGCTTCAATCCACTTTTAAAAAGCATTAAAACAGCAGAGTATTTTTTTGTAATTTAACGAACTATTCGCAAATACAACATACTTAAACTTTCAATGAAATAAATTCACATTTTATGAGTATTTGTTTAATGGAATCAGTGATAAAAGTAACACTGGACGAGAATAAATTTCAACTAGCATGAAAGAATACAACGTGTGACTGAAGTTTGGGCAATAATACAATAATGAAGTAAAAATATATCAATTATGTGCCGAGTTCGTTTAGACAACATAATTCTACATTTTTCTAGTATTTTTAATTCTCTTCATTATGCTTCACTCAATTTCGTTCCTAAACAGCGATGAAGCTGCACCCAACAACCCTACAACTGTCTTAAACAGCAATGGCGTTCTACGAATTGATTTCTTTCCGTTGTCAATTATTTTAGCAAACAATTGTCATACAAAGCTACATCACACACTATAAAAGACAGACGGAAGAAAACGATTGTTGATTTGCCTGGCACAAGAACCACGTCATGCATCATCTTCCGATCGATCTTCCCGATCCACAAGGAACAAGTAACTTTATTTTTAGACACCAACCTCATACAAGTGAATAGCCAGATCCCGGACAAATCCCGACTTACAATTCAAAATTGTCCCCATAAAAAAACGCACATTATTAACAACCGACAGCTGGCCAGTTGCAGTTGTGTAGCGCGAGTCACCAAAGATGCAGCATCTTGCGCTTGTGGCGTGCCGCACAATCGATGCATCGGCCACAACTGGAAGCGATAGAATTGAAAAGATGCTGTAACACACATCTGATATCGTTTGGCCCGGTCTGGCGGCAACTAGAAAATAGCATCAAAGCTTAATCGAGAGCCAAAAACCACACGAGGACATCTTCTTTCGGTGAAGAAATTGACTTCTCTTTTGTCCTTTACCTTTCGCGGTGAGAATGCTTGAAGAAAGACATCAAAGTGTCGCCCGAACCGATCGGAAGCTGTCATACGGGACCCTTCGTATGTATTGCTCACGCACGATCACAAACACCACACAATTGTGCCACAAACGAATTGTCCTTGCGTTGAATGTGTCGTCTTGCTTTTAACAACATGGAGGGTAACATTTTCACAAATGGATTCCGCTTCACTCTGGGGACGATCGATGATGGTGAAGAAAAGAAGCACACTATTAGCACCTTATTGTTTAACGTGTTGTTGTATTTGGATTGATTTTCTTGAATCTCTCTGAAGGCCGGCTTCGGAAGGTAAAAAAGGTGACGATTTCTAGCACAACAACCATCCGCAAGATGATGATGATGATGTTTGTGTTCAAATCACGTGCAGATGATGCTGATCTCACCGAATCGATTCACAGTTGGAT
Source organism: Anopheles moucheti (assembly GCF_943734755.1). NCBI lineage: Eukaryota > Metazoa > Arthropoda > Insecta > Diptera > Culicidae > Anopheles > Anopheles moucheti. Next base: position 29,450,328 of record NC_069141.1, read on the forward strand.
GATCTCGTTAGGTTGCCCAACAACAGACATCATTAGATGGGATCATATTTTATTCAATTTCTAAAACTTTTTCCTCTCCCATTCATGGAGTTCGTTTGGGCCATTTTTCGCTGCGCTGTTTCGTGTCGCTCCTATCGCAAACAAACCACCACAACCAGCGAAATGATCGCTTTCGTCCGGAACGAACCCCTTAAAAAAAAACACATAAGCGACGGTAAGCAAAAACAAATCGATCGATTAATTATGATTTACGGTGCGAAACATTAATCAAGCAAACGGTTTAATTCACGATTCCCGCACCTAACGGGGCTACAAGTTGGAACCACTTTGTCGGTGTCGGTTGTGCGTGCAGGGTTAGAAGGATACCGGAGCGATCGTGTGATAATTTCGGCTTGTTTTAGTTTCTCCCGCAAGTTAGACGGTTTGAGTCTGTCATCCTTTCATTCAGTTTCGCCTCAAACGAGCCGCATACGTTACAGCCTTCCCACAACATCTGGAGACCCACAAACAAACAGCACGTTTCTCTCATATTTGTGCCTTCAACCTTTTATCCGCTGAAATGCTCACAGGTTGTTACGGTGCGGAATATTTGAAAACAAATCGAAAATATTGTGATTCAAATTGTAATAACAGAGCGCTACTATTTGGGGGCCACGATCGTGATCAACTCCTACAAAAATCGGGCTCGTCCTTTTCAAATTCGCGCCGGGATAAAGATGTAAGAAAATACCGCGGCTATTCGTTTTATCCTTTCTTCAAACGCTGAATGGCTGCTCCTCCTTCGAGTATATGCTCGACAGTCCGGAACCAACGAAACCATGGCAAGTATTTTTATTTCATTATTCAATTACGACACAGGAAGCACAAGCATCCGTCCCTGGGGCGGGAAAGGATTCATGCGTACAATCAAACGTTCGAATTAACCTCACCATCGGCATCCAGCGGCAATCGTGCGAGAATAAAACATCGGCTCTACCGGCCAGAACCCACGGCACGGTGTGAAAGTGTCAAGTTTACCAAAGCAAAAGGCCGCCCCTGCACGCAACCGTCTTCCTTCCATTATCCTTTAACGTTCACCCTTTTAACTCAACCAGGTTTTTCTGTCGTGATCCAGCTGAACTTTCTCTATCCCTCATGTTAAATCCTTTTTCGTAATATTCTTTCTTCGTTGCAGGGCTATCTTCTTCTTAAGCAAAAGATGGGGCAAATTTTGTTGGCAAAGAAATGCACGTCTTATTGTACAACCGGAGAAGAGAAGAACGTTGGCACACGAATTAACCCTTCAAGAATGCCTACGCACCGTGCTGTTTTTTTCACGTGTCAATGTTATTCGATACATACGGCACTTGGAGCTAAATTGGAAAACACATTGAGGAAGGTAGAGCAAAGGTCTGCAAATATGTTTGTTCAATTAGGTCAATTTAACGCGGTAAAGCGTTGTAAACATTTTTACAATCAACATACAACATCAACATACAGATGTAGTGAAATTTATTCCAAACAAAGCAAAAAACAAATGCTTCTTAAATTCCAATATTTTAACATTGAGGATTGTAGTAATGAGTGGGAATTTGTATACTTTTTTGGAAATTATAAAATTTTTAATAATTCTGCAGCGAAATAAGCTTAACGAGTGAGCTTTTGAAAAACCCTTTGAAGTTTAATTTCTTCCGATTCCGGCGATGTTTCAGGGCTGCTTTGAGTTCTGGATTTTTGATTCCTTGTATTCGATCCTGGTTGTTTTATTTAGTTTAATTCTTTTGAAAGTAATGAAACATAATTGAAGAATCATTAAATATTAAATTTAGATAAATTAAATTCGTAATTAAGGCGCAACTTTTGCATGGCAAACGAAGCGTTTATGCTATTCGTCGCTAAAACCAAGGCTAATACTTGGAAGGTAGACTGAACCACACTTTTCACGACAGTTAAAAACAGTTAACAGTTATTTGCCTTTCGCCATTGTATTTCTACGTTTGAAAGTATCGTCAAACAAATACCATTGGTGTTTGGAAAGCGTAAAAATAAGCAGTAGTTTTAGGCATGCACAAGGTATTCAGGTACTTCACAAGACGAAAAATATCTCTTGCTGCAGAAGTGGTGGAGCGTTTTGTGCTATAGTTCAAACATATTTGATACGCGCAATCATCTGAATGCCATTCTAGCTTCCCGGGAAGGAGTAATTATAGTCTAATATAAATACTAATAATATAAATACCACAATATATTTCAACACCGTTGCCAGTGTAAATGGGTCTTAATGCATAGTCACACAACTGTCAAAATCGATCGATCGAAACGCTTCACTCTACACACCTTGGCTTTCACAATAAACGTCATCCGCGTCGGAAGAAAATGTGTGTGTTTATTTTCCGCTATTTTGAAGAGTTTATTGTGTGCATTTTTCAACTTCCGTAAAAATTACGAGCTCGGTCGGCTTGTCCATCGAATTGGGCGGCAAAAGTGCGCGTGAAAACGTCCAGCAAACGCTCCAAACGCCACCGTAAGTGTACACAATCGGAAACGGATTTACCCTGCGGGGTTCGCGTTCCAGCACGCCGCGTTTGCCTTCAACACGGGGTTCGATTTCCACCATCATCGTCAAGCATCATCTGGCGGCGTTGTTGTGAGTGCGTCGCTGATGAGCCATCAGTTTTTTTCAAATTTTGCAACCCTTGGCTTATCCTTTTTTGTTCCGTGTCGTGTCTGGTGGTGTTAGCCAAGGACGTTTGGTGAATAGTGTCTTTTGTGCGATTACTGCTCTTCACGCTTACAGAGGGCCGTGTTCGCCATACTTTTCTTCGGATCAATGGCTACAGGCATCGGGGTGCAAATGTTATGATCGTGTGTTTGCTTTGCCGTGTCGCGAGATCGTGCGTGCGTATGACAGTAAAATCGGTTCGGTGTGCTACAAAATAAGGGCATTATCTTTTCGGATGTTCCACTGGCATTGACTGCACCAGCAAAAAGGGACAAATCGTATCATCTATTTGTTCAACCGCAAGCAACCCCACAAGAAAGGAAGAACCCAGCGCCATTGTTCTTACGACCCAGCAGCAGCAGCGGCAGCAAACAGGGTGAGCTTATTGGCTGATTTGTATTGGAAAAGTAATCTCGCAGAACATCGCCGCTTGTGGTGCTTTTCGCGAAGGTAAGTAAAGCGCGAAGGTCGCCGCCGTGGTAGCTATTTTGCGTTCGCTTTTAATTCGCCGTTCGTTGCGTGCATGTTCTCCTTGTAATGAAGTTTTGGTTTATTTTTTCCGTAGTGCTTTTTTTGCTTCGCTTTGCCTCTTTTCACGCGGTTTATGAATGAACGTTGCGTGAGCAATCTGAGAGAGAATGAGAGAGAGGCCCAGCGGTGAAAATGAGAATGATGACTAGAAAAATCATGAGTACGCGATTTTGGCTTCGCAAACACGTGAATTCTACGATGTTTCAAAAATATCGGGCACCAAACACGCATGACGGTCTGGACATATCAACAAATCGCGTAACCATTTCATGTTGCTTGTTCCGTGCTCTGGACGCACCACCATCGTGTGACATCGTGTTACAGAATATTGCAAGATTTAATACCTTTTTTTTTCAAAACTGATAGGAGCGAATTTTGTCGTCAGAATCCACTCCTATCAGTATGGATACATTCGCAAAATGCGGGATTTAGATATCAACAAAATAGCACGCCTTTGTTTCCATGAAACTCGTCCTATATGTGTAAAGGACAAATGTTGACCGTGTATAAGACTAAGACCACGTGGTAGTAAAACGTGGAGGTGCTCTTCACACGACCAGCTCGGTACCAAATTCAATTCGCCATCTTCCCAGTACATTATTATCCCGAAAACATTCACCACGAAGCCAGTCAGTCATCTGCTTCGGAAGCATTGTTCGAGCTTCAGGAGTCACGCCTGAGCAAAGAAGGTATACATGGTAGGATCTACCGTATCTATCTATCGTATCTACCCAATGTATATTGTATTCCATCTGCAGAACGGCCATAGGCCAGCCTGGAAGGAGCAAATAAAAGTCCTGAGATGATCCGACAACGAAAGTTACCGTAATGTGCACCAAAGTCTAAATATAAAGATCGTTGCTTAAATGATACCTTCTTTTCCTATGGATGTTGAAGTAATCGATTGAACAGTGAGGACACACCTCATACGGATGATCTCATTCATTAATGTCTTAGGCCAACACGGATACACAGTTGACCGCAGAAGTTAATATGTTACCAAAACAAATGATTATACTAATATTTTATACACGTAAGTAAGGCTCTGGACAGTTAACTGTCCGATAGGGCTTTGAAACATGTTTACCGAAGGCTTACGGAACAAACAAACTTTACCGCATTTTGTCGCAGTTATTTTGTATTATTTTGTAAATAGCTAACTGTTATTCATTATGTAAGTAATTCTTTTTAAAAAATCACGAAAATGTTCTTATTGTATGGTTCTGAGTGTGACCTCTGCTCAATTAAATGTCTAATAAACCAAATTTAAAATGAAAGTCTCTATAAAAACAACAAACAACAACCATATTTAAACCTGTTAAAGAATTACGTATCAATGATTCAAACAATATTCCTCAGAAGCTATCATACTTTCACTAATGACAGAAATACGATGGAGGACACTTGTCGAGAGACTCGAACATTGGACGCGATATTCGTCCACAATTTTAACCCATCTCACCGGAGATCGTGCAAGAAAGCGGGGAATAAATTCTTCCCCAACCTACGCTGTTTTCCTGAGTGCCGATCTTTCGGTGATCTAATGCCGTTGGAATGGAATTGGTCACAGGCGCACACAGCCGCCGGGTGAACATTTCGCTTCGTTTTGTTTTCTTTTGAATTTTCCACTGGACATACCATGCCAATGTGCGCACACAACGTTCAGATTATGACCGTCACAAACAATCTCCCCGGCCCGAGCCAAACTACTTCCGAACGAACGAATGGCGCGGCAAGTCAACCGGCGGATGGAACCACATTCGCGTGCTTCACCTGCGTAGGATGATGCTTAAGAGCAGGAAAAATGTCTTCTGCTATTAAAAATATGTTTTCCTTCCGAATTTTCCTTTTTTTACCCATTATGACCGCACAAAGGGTTCGGTAATCTAATGCAACAGCACGCAATTGGCGCGGAAGAACACGATAGGAATGTTCTTTGTGGCTATCGGCCGTATGGCAAAGTGGCTTTTACTAAATTTACAACACCCCACGGTATCCGAACCACGAGCACGATCAAGCTTGATTGCGATGTGATCGCACTCGATTGGTGCGCGGGTGGGTAACGCCTAAATGATGCCCCTTGTTTATGTAATGCCGCGTACACACGTTTGTTTATAGATTTTGGGCTTTGTTTGGGGCTAACCTTGGCATCGACGTAAGGAACGCAAGGAACGCATTTACGTCGAATTAATTGCACCGATTGCTCTTGCGGTTGCGGCACACCGTGAGTGCATCTCGGGCACAGGCGATCGTGAAACCACACAGTTCGTGATCCTCATCCGTTCTGTAATGTGTGTGATCCGCACAAATCGATTTTATTTATTTTTCTATCCGATTTTGTTGTTGGGTTAATGGGTTTCAAGTGAGGTTTGATATTTAAATAGGGACTCTAGACTGTAACCAAGCTTATTTATTATGTTTTATTATAATTTATTTCCTGCACATTGAAACCATTTCTCAATAAAGATGAAATAAATTTACTGGTTATTGAAAGTTAAGAAATAAAATGCATGAATGTCTATTAATTTATAGTTTTTTTTAGAATACGGACCACAGTTTGAAAGTACTTCAACAGTGTTTTATAAAAATATTGTTTCCCTCCCGGAAGTGTTAGCCACTGTTTTGATGAAGAAACTCAGTACACCACACCCGGTGTACCGTTTCCCCCTCGGGGTACGTTTTTCCGGGTCGGTTCTTTCACCCCAAAACCAGTGTCGACCCCGATATTTCGTCGGTGCCGATCGGTGGCAGCGTATTTTGTTTCAGCTTGTTTGGTTACCATTACGCGCGGGCGATGACACCCCCCGCGCCCCGACGAGTCCTTGCTGTGCCGGACGAACAACGATTCAATCGTTTCCGTTCCGCTCCTTGTGGACCTTTACCGATTGGGGTTTTCGTTTCGCCGCTAGCCTCGGTTCCCTTGGCACCTACACACGACACCTTATATCATCCGGCAATTGTTTCCCTTTTGCTGTGCTTTCGTTTTGTGCCTCAGTTGGCGCCGGCTAGATCAAAATTGTCACTTATTTCCGGAGTGTGCGTATCCTGCAATCTCTCTGCCGGTCGTGAAGCTTCGCGCGGCAAATAGGAAATAAAATGTAACCCGAACAACCGGTACTGGCAACACTTTAAGGAGGAATCGTCCGCCAACTACCAACCACCTTCCCCCACACACTCTCGGGTGGGGAAAAATGCTTTTCAAATTAGCATCAACCCCTTTGCCACCCAGTGATCGCGCCCCTGCGAGGGAGTGGCGCACGTAGGTGACGCGCGGTAACTCGGCGACGCGCGAAACGCAAACGAAAACGCAAGGTGCACCAGCGAAACGCGCTTGCGACCAGGATGAAAGGCAGACGTTCGCAGTCAGTCTCGCCGTGGTCGTCGTGATAGTCGCAGGTCGGTCGCGCTCGTATTTCACTCGGGAAGGAAGTGTGTTGAAGCAGCTTTATAGTAAAACTGCACCACGGTTTTTAAACGTTTGAAGAATGCTTCAAGTGCATCCCTTCGGAGGACGACATTCACAGTAAGGGATAGTGAAGCCCTGTAAAGGGGACAATATTTTAAAACCTCCGTTTTTCGTATGAGTAATTAAATTACTTCTGTGACGTGAAGTGAATGAGCTCGGTAGAAGCATGATAGTACGACAGCGTAAGGATTAAATAAAAAATGCAAATAGTGCTCAAATGTGTGTTCAGTTTTGTGAGATTTGTTTATGTGCTTTGAAGAGAACCTATGAACAAAGTTGATAAAAATAGTGCTCTGAAGTCCAGGTCCAAGAGCCGTCTCCGAACATTCACACACCCAATTGAAGTTCACAGCGCACAGTGTCCCGCCAAAGATCACCGCCAGTGTGTCACGTGTGAAATAGTGGCACATATTAAATTCTATCCTTGTCCCAAATCTCATCCCACTTGTCTGGACTGCTATCCCACCACTGCGTCTCCAAGACGAGCGGAAGCGTGTGGAAATCTTTCAGCGCGAAAACCATAAGCAAATCGCGAAACAAACCACACAGCAGTAACGAAAAATCCAGAGGCGTGAAACGATGGCTTGTCACGCAAATCTGTCCTGCGTTTGCACCTACGTAAGTATGGGCGTAACTGTGTCCAAATAGTGCCTGCAAATCCTTGAAGAGTAAAGAGTATATAAGTTTCTTTTGGTGTTTGGTACGTTTGTTTGGCGTTGGTGTTTTCGTAAACGAAAGACCCTGCCCTATCCCTAGCCGATCGTGCTTGTTGTGGCGGGAAGTAAGTGTCTCAGGCGTGCTTGCCTTTTATTTCCGGACGGGTGCCCTAGAATTCCCTTTATGCTGTGTATTTCGCACACGGAATAATACTGCCGCGGTGAAGGGAAATGTGGCCCGCGAGCAATTCAGTATACATTCGGACCGAGAACTCCTTGAAGAACTTCTTCAATAAATTGAGTAGAACACCTTCGTGCAGGAATATGCAGATTTATATTCCAATCCAATCGGTTCACAATGCTCAATGGATCAAAAACGCAGGGTGCACTTCTAATTTGTCGTGAAACATTTGCTTAAAACAATTACTGCAACTATTTGTGTGTTCGCTCGTTCGACTGCAATGCAGTTATAAATGGTCGTGCTTCCTGATGAATCACGGTACGGATTTCATAAGTCGGAAAAACAAAGCACAAGGCGTGTGTGCATAATAGCAAACAAATCGGAAAACTCCAAACCCCAAGGGTGAACCTTCCTCATCTGATTTAGAACCGATTTCGATTCGTATGTTTGGTTTGTGCGTGTTTTGTTCGCGTCGGTTAAATAAAGCCCCGCAGTACACGTGGCCCATCAAAGTCGCGGTATATAAATTCACCCTCATTGCTCAATGTCACCGTGAATGATATTATTTGCTTCGCAGCCATATTTTACGCTTTGATGGACCTACCGCTTTTTTCTGCTTTGTAAGTCCCGCAGGAGTTACTAACTGTTTTGGGGGATGTGGAAGTGAATGTAACTGCAGCTGGGGCGCCTGCTACAAGGCGAACGAACCTCATCAACTTATCAATCAAAATAAAACTGTGGGTGTTGTGCTACGTTTATGGGGTGTAATGAGGGTAATAGATTTAAAAGAAATGAAACATTTGTTTTCTTACCAAAATAACAAAAAAGGGTAAATCTTCCCGTTTAACTTGCGTGGATCGGAACGTGGGATTGGTTGGTGAAGGTGAACAACCTGCGTTAGACCATCAGGGAGCTAGAAACCTTCCAGACGATAACGAAACGATACCGTGGGCCAAACGGAAAACGATTACGTTCGACGTGCCGCTTTGAAAAACGAACCACTGCACGTTAAATCTGCCAATCAACACCATCGATGAATATTGAGCAGGACATTTCAAGTACCCTTACCGCTTTCCCAAGCGGCACGGCTCTACTACAGCCAAAGCACTTCCTGAATCCACTCCAAAGCGCAATATTATGTGATCCTTTTTTTTGTTCTTCCATTTTGTGGGAGGTTCTTCTTCCATTTTCCTTTTTTTTTTGCAAGTGAAAGGACCGCCATGTTGTGAGTGTGTGTGGAGTGAAAGGGTAAAGTTGCTAAATTGGATGCTCCAATCAGGCAGGAAAGTTGGAAATTGCAAAGGAATTTGAAGGTAACAAAAAAAGAACTGTACTAATAATCAGCTATCAAAAAGGGAAACATTTAAACCGGACAGAAAAGAAAGAGTATGAGGTTATTACGTGCAAAAGAGGTCACATTTTATGCCACCTGTCAATACACACGGTGGAGTTCTTCCCGGCGGACTAACCCGCGCACCGGACGATTTGAAGCGATTCCCCGTCCACCGTCACAACCGGTTTTATGTTGATGAAGGTTTCTGTTTTGTTTCTGTGTTTTTTTTTGTGCGGATTTATGTTTCTTTTGTTTTTTTTTGCTTCCGTTTTAGTGTATCGTCTAGCCGGTGTGGAAATAGACCTTTTTTGAAACTATCTGCATGAAACGTAGAGTCTCGTTGCTTCTGAAATGACAACGATTCACGATTCAGCGTAGTAAAATCAGCACTACTACACCACAGGACACGGGTAGTCAACGATGCAGCATAATAAAGCGAGCGAGAGCATAAAAACGAATGACACCACGTGAAGGATTCTCTCGGTGGCCGCAGCAAAGCACAGGAAGACGAGCGCCAACGATGAACAAACACTGTAATGATGGCGTTTTTATGAAGTTCCACTGTGTTGCCTGGATTACGGCACCCAGAAGCACCAGTGATAGCTTAATAGCTGTTCTTCATCGTGCCAAAAGGGGCAGCAAAATGGCTAACGCGAACGGAAGTTGGTAGCGCTAAATCCGTGCGCTCTCACAGCCGACCGAGCGCCAACGGCTGCACTTGACGCCTCCGGTGATTTGTTGATTTGCTACCATCACCCACCACCATTACTGGGATTGCCGCCTGTCCCGGAACTAGATTGCGTAAAGAAGAGACTCGTCGTTCGTTCGTTCTCTTTTACCTCCTCTCCATGCCGAATAGCTGCTGAACCTAATTTTGACTCCATGAGGAGAGGTGGTTTGGAAGGATTGGGTACGAAATTGGGTCACCATCGTGTAACGATCCACGTTCCAACATTACGGCACACCGCCCGTATCGGTGGATGGAAGGTTCAGTACCTGATATAATTGACAGGCCTTACTTTAGAACGCTCGTGTTAGAACTCTTTCCAAAACATTAAAAGCACACGTTCCGGAAGTTAGAATAGAAGCCATACGATGTAGCACGTAACATTTGAACAACCGGACCTGGCTGCCGGAAGATGTCAGCCTGAGCGCAGCACTCCATATCCACGAATGTTTGGTGAAATGCAACACCATATCCTGCCAATGGTGGTAATTACCGCATAAAACGCACCACAAGTTCGGTGGGCTTGTACACCCCGCAACCCCCAGGCGCATAAACTTAATCCCAAATCGATAACGGTCGATGTGATGTCGAAGCATATAAAGTTGCGGCCCCCGAACAAGCGTACGAGAGGGCACTACGTACGCTTCAAGCGCACACTGTACACTAATCGAATCGGGTAGTACACATTGTAACCGGGCAATCGTATCTTGCGAGCACCCGAACGGATGTGTTCGTGTGCCAAATGCAGCAGTATCGCATTTTTATTGAGCACTCGAAATATGCATTGGCGCAGTACTAAATTACTGTGTCGTGTCATGCTCCCCCTCTTCCTCCGCGGGGATTTCTGTTTCCGTTCCCCGCAGCCATCGCAGCCTGCAGGCAGCCCTTTACAACGCCGTCCGTGCTGATCCTTTCCATCGCGCTTTTGTCCTACGCGATGCTCTTTTGCCATGTTGCGACGGGCGCCACCCCATACGCGTCCACTTTCACGTGCATTCGTCGGATGCCGCGTGTGTTAACTGTGCGCGCGCTCAAAGGCCTAGATTTTGTGTTCCTTTTGTTGATGCGATGAACAAAAAGGGGTAGAAACGGAGCACCAATTGGGCAAATTCGCACAGACAAAAGGTGATTCTGTGAAGTTTGCATCAGCGCATCAATGGGGACGAGAGCGAAATGTTCTTCTCTGGAGCTTTTCCGACCGAGTTCATCTTCTTTTGGTTGTGCATCATTTGGACGGTTGTGTTTTGCTTTCACAAGTGTTGTGAGCGTGTTAAGTAAGCGTTTTCTATACTTTGCGATGTGAAGTTTAAACATTTTAAATGTGATAAATGAACGACTACTAATAGCAAAAAATAATGCTCCTGTTTGTGCTGTAAGTGCGACATAAACAGAGACTGTTTACTTTTCCTTTCGTGAACTCAAAATGCTCGTGCTCTCATCATAAGGCACCACACACACGCACGGTTGGCGAAAATCCAATTACTCACAGGGCTAAATCCAACCAAAGCCCAGTGTAAATGGCCGTATGCGCTTCATTATGATGTTAAAACGTCCTAGGGGATTTTGAATATAGCGTTTACCTCACCATTTGCCAGCTGTGTGCAGTGAGATTCTATCGTTCTATAAATGGGACCCGGGGTGTTTATCCTTTCAGGACCCAGGAATGAAGTTCACCAGCGAAAAAGTTCTCCCGGACGAGTAATTGCTGCAGTGTAGTTAAGAACTATTGAAGTATATGTTGGAATCAGTGGGACAGTTTTTATAAAAACAGAACAGAACAGAATTTACATTTACTATTTTATTGAGCATAGATTAATTTCAGCAGTACACTTCTACTACGCAGTTAGTTCAAACATCCACTGAACTCTAATTTGACAACTGTCAAGGGGTGCAACTGTAAGGGGTAGGAATATTGCATATACCAACAGTATATGCATAACTTCTTCTTCTTCTTTAAGGAGACTTGTCTAAGCACTTGAAATTCTGGTAGAAATATTATTTAATTTAAAATATATCTCACTTCATTTCTATCTCATCGTAAATCTTTGAAGGTTTTGATCTGCCCATACACAAATAGTTCGTAGAATTCTCCATGCGACCCTGTTTTTCTATTGCCATTGTAACACACCTACGCAATTCAAGTTGAAGATCGTTTGAAGATCGTTCCCCGGCAACTTCCAGTGAAGTCAAAGATAGCTCACAACAGAAATGAAGTCATTCCGCACCAGGCGTCTCCATCTCCGTCTCGTACGGCAGTCCAGTGCCTGGGACCCAACCAACCAGAAAAGAGATACATTTCTGAGGACCGAAATAAAAAAAAACACACACACATTTTTCTTGTATCTTGCTTCGGTTGTTCGGTTGCTCAATTCCTCCACTCGCCAACCACCACACTGGTGGAATGTGTCGTGCTGAAAATGATTCTTAATTAATCACAAACACGAGAAGAAAGCAGATCCCGTTGGAATGAAAATGGACGATTATTGCCACACGGTCGCGTAGGCCGAAGTTTGGTTTGTTTGTTGTAGGTTCCATCCGTGTTTTCCCCCCTCATTCCTCATGGTAAATAAAGCAATCTTACGCCTTTGGGCCTTGGAATAGACGGACCACTTTTCCGTAATTTTGTTCCCATCCTGTGTTGTGTTTGGTGGAAGTGATTTTTCTTCGGTTTTTCTTTTCATTGGAACATGTCAGCCAGTACGAGGTGAGAATTAATCAATGGCGGTATGGATATATTTTTAGTTGCACTGTTTAGGATATACTTCATCACAATAACAAAATTTTGACGTTATTTTTTAAACCCCAATTTTGATGCTATATTCTCTAAAGCTTGTTGTTTACTACAAAAATGAATAAACACACATGCGACGAGGGAGATGTACATATTAATTCCACAAATTTTATACTATTCTTCAATGCCCCAATCCTTTCAATGGGGAGCGTTTGTTTGCTTTGTATTTATAACCGCCAGAAAGTCAAAGGATAGAGAACCGCGCTAATGATGCACGGCGCAGCGTGTCATTAAAATGTTTGCCTTTAGTGTTTCTGCCAGTGATTTTAAAGAGGTCTCGTCACCCTGTCACGGGGAAACAGATATCCCTTCTTCAACTTTCGCACACTGTCGTGTTTCGTCAACTTTTCCTATTTTTTCCACTTCGGGTCGCTTCAGTTCGCATTCGATATGCCGATTGGAATGCCGGTGCCGGTGCGAAGAAGTGGGTGAAGAAGAAAAAGCGCTAACCATCCGTGTGTACCCCGGTGCCATTTAACCTTGAAATTAAATCACTTCCATGTATCCAGTGGCAGTGAAGTGAAGTAGAGTGGCTCGCGTACAAAGCCTGCCTCCGCACGGTAGACACTCACGGAGCGGCGGCACTGCTTAGACGACAGACAAGTGTCACCAAGTCGGCGAGGTGCGAGTGTATAACGCGGTCAATGTCGATGGCGCGGCGCGACAGTGTGTCATTCCGCTCGCGCGAACCTGCTGCTTACTCAAACATGTGCGGGCGGGCGCGCTCGTTCGTGTGCGTTTCGTATTGTACAAGGGTGGAAGGGTTGTTGAGAGATAAATCGTAGTTCGACCAACCGCCTCCTAAATGGTCTCTTCTGGGGCTACACCGAGGCGATCAAAAGCGGATCCGTGTTCAAAGGAGTGAGGAGCCAAATTTGTAAAAACCCGGTCACTCGATCTAGCGGGCAATTGGATTTGTTTTTGTTTTTACAATACGAGGTACCGTGTTGTGGATGCGATGAAACAGTCCAACCAAACCTTTCGAAGGCATGAATCACAACGTCTTAGTTTAGTGTTCTTTAGCGGAACACGAGATGATTACAACGATTGTCTTATCTCCGTCGTTGGAAGGGTTCTGATGAAATAGGGCTAATCTTCGATAGGAATTGTAAAACAATAATTTGATCTGTAAGAAAAAGGTAATGAAGATGCAATCATGCAACGTGATCATAATTCACGATCGGTTGTTAGAACAGTGCAGGGTTTCTCATATTAGATATTCAAATGTCAATACAAAATAGAACATGGCCGGACTGGAATTCTGAGAACTCGTATCAGACTATGCGCATTTCGAATAACTTATTTTGTTTTGTAGAAATGTTATTCTAATGTGTTACATATAGTGTAAATTTAATCAATTGCAATATTGCAACATTAACATACCTTCGGAGAATCTCGCTTAAATATCTCAGCTGAACATAGCTGGCGGTGACGTATATTTTCGCAACACACCCCGATAGCTGTAACTTAGTGAGATATTGAACACGCGGTCGCTTGATCCGAAAATGTTCTCTCGAAGGCGCGAAAACGGTCTCCCGCCAAGCGTGCGCCCAGCATAGAATGCGTGAGTGACCCAGAAGTGTTTTTGTGTGTTGGTAAGTTATGCAAAATCCTTCAAAATAGTGTCGAAATCTCGATTGGCTGCGAAGAATTCTAACCCAGCTGTGAGGAACGCAAAGTGATCCAAACCTCCAGGACGGGTTTCTCTCGTTTTTGTTATTTTCCAACATATTTTTCTGAGCCTGAGGTCTCTGTTTAGCAAATAAAGAACCATGCTACCGCGTGTATCGCAAGTGCCAAAACGCAGGCAAACTGTTTCGTCATCACACCGCGATAGCCGAGGGTATGAACACGCGAGCATTGCTGTATCGTGGCTGTGCGTAGACGAAGGAACTCAAACATATTTCCGTTCAAGTCATGATAGTTGGCTGTTGTACGCAGTGAAGTACCGTGCTACCTGTCTAATACACTGGTACCTCCCTCAGCTATTTGCAGTGTCAGGGTCAGACACTTCCGCTTGCCATTCGCAACGTTTTGAACTGCGCCATCCGTCAGACCACTCGTTCGCGGCCAGAGCAACCACCGAAACGAATGAGAGAACGTGTGAGAGATTGCTTACTTGTTCAATAATCGGTCAGTTATGTACGCCATGGTAGCGGAACAAGTTACACATGGAGGGAAACAAACACGGGGCGGTGAGCAAAACAAGATAAGAGAGTCATGCGCTCAGCGCGATTCCTCTCCAAAGCCGGTGTTAAGTGTGAGGCCGCGCCGGTATTGCGCGGTAAGACCACGCAGTAGCAAACGTTCACCACGCAACTAGGGGTGCTAACTCGCGGATCGTATGTGTGTGTTTTGATGTGTGGTGGGTCAGGCCAACGCATCAGTCATACCAAGACCGCGTGGTTCCGCGTGGAAAACAGCAGCATCCGCCTTTGTTGCAGCTTTGTTTGAACTGCTGTGCGGGCGTTATTGTGGCCACTGGCGAACGATCACTCTGATCGTAACGGTCCCAAGTGGCGGTGTAACGGCAGATCTTCATCACCTTTCTTCGTCCGCATTACGGCAGGTCACAGTTGCTAGACGACGCGCCGGCGTGAAGCTGATCTGCTTGGTCTTCTCGCGGCTAGCGCTACGTGAACTCTTTCGCGGGTGGTTACGCGAAACCGTCCAAGGGCCGTATTTTTGCACCGAATATTTTCAAACAGCGCGGTTCGATAATATGGTCGAAAGCATTCTTAAAATACTCGTCACGCTGCTGTACTCCTGCTGTGCATGGTTGCTGCAAAGTGTAATAAATGAAATAATTTTTTTCTCTCTAATTTAATTTTATGCTTGTGCCACGAAATTCGTTCATTTATGCCGTACCTGTTGTTGGATGAGACACGTAGTAACTGTTTGTTTTTGATACAATTTTAGATTACAACGAAGTTTGCCACCATAATGGACTTCAAGCAAAACGGGTCAGCTGGATCATCACAACAGCAGCCACAACAGCAACAACCCCACGTTGGTGGCGTCCTGTACGGTAGCGATGCTCGCAACGGAAATGCATCTGTACGTCTACAATCGTTAAAGCAACACCAACCGCTACCCATGGCGACGGGAACGAATGGTACCTTACCCGGGAATCCATCGTCCAGCGCTCCACCACCATTACGGCGCAGATGTCGCAGTGAAAGTCTTCCAATGGCACCGCTGCTGTACGGTACCGCTGATCAATCGCCGCAACCAGGCTTTGGTCGATCGAAAAAGGTTCTCCAAGGCCAATCGCACCAACCTAGTCTAAGTCACCATAAGCAAAAGTTCCCTGGTACCGGTAGCACATCGATGGCACTGCACGATCATCCGGTTTCGGCTACACCGGGCGGTCTGTACATCGAATCGTTCTCTCTGCAACAACAACCTCATCCCGGCCATCGCCGTGTACTGCCCCTTGCAACCCACGATCTGCTCCCGACGATCGCAACGAATTCTTCCCACGGCACCGCCACCAACAACGGCCAGCAGCAGTCGAAGGAAAATGTCGCACAAAATCATCTGTTTGGCGGTGGTGTTAATGCGAAGGATGTGTACACGAGTGAGCTGGATGGGTTGCGAAAGGATCGCCGGAATGGTGGTTACTACGTGCCAAACGAGTGGCAGCTTGAGTCCCGGTTTGCCCGCAATCTTGAGGCCAACTTTGCAACCCGTGCGACCATCCTGGAGCGCAGCGGACGGAAGCTACGGGCTCGAAGCGAATCGGAACCGCAGGAATTTCTATACCACAGTGCCCACAGAAATGGTGGCTTTAGTGCCGGTAGCAGCAGTCTGCTGATAGGCCAGCGGACATCCGCTTCCGGGCAGCAGCAGCGACACAGTCGCGATGTAAGTATCATGATATGTGAGAGAGACGCTCGGAAGCGTTTGTATCATATTACATTGTCATTGTTTGCAGACCACACTGAAAAGAACACGCGATACCATCTCGCCAACGCTTGAAGCGGACGAATCATTCGATATGCTTACCGGAGACGATCAACAGCTAGCAGGTGGAAGTGGATCTTTATCGTCATCGACAGCCGTAAACTGCCAGAAAGATTCACCTCCTTCTAAAATGGTGAATGCAACGGAAGAGATGGATGTTAGCACGGATCATCCATTAACATCCGTAAGGTTCGTAGGGTCTACCGTACAGCGTAATAAATCTTCCAAAGGTTTGTCGGTCGTTACCGCTGTGCAATTACGTTCGTCCAAGGTCACTGTGCGTGCAAATCGTGTTGGAATCAACAGGCTAAAGCCGAAACTAGCAAGTATGCTAACCAGCACGGGTGTAGTCGGCACGGCGGTAGCTTCCGACACAAGCCGAAAGTCAGCCTCCCCGCAACCACATGCTCAGAAAGGATCAACTTCTTCGTCCATCATCGGCATCGTGCATAACACGGGAAGTTCTTCGCCAACTCCGTCCGGTGTTTCCATCGGCACGAGCGGTGGAGAATCGGTTCATACGCAGGATCTCGACGCCGAAACAATCGATCAGTCCGACGCGGGTGACGATGACGACGATCTGGACGATGAGTGTAATGGGGAAGATGATGATCTCGATGATGAGATCGCCATTAGTGGCGATGAGGTGCTAGATGATTCGTTGACCGATTCGGAGGACAACTATCGGTCGTATCTGGCAGCAGCCTATCAGAAGCCAAAGTCACACTCCGGCTCACCGTCGCCTTCGCTCGGAAGCAAAACACCGGTCGTCACATCCATTGGCAGCGTGCTCGGTGGCTGTGCTCCGGAAGGCCCGTTGGCACCGAGTTTGTTCCCCTATGTTCCGCCATATCTTACGTTTGCGACACACGACGAGAAAGGGCCACCGATGCCACCCTCCATTCACAAGGTGTTGAAGTGGAAGCTAACGCTAATTACGCCGATTGTAGTCCGCAAGGTGTTGCAAAACAGTGGTTTCCGTTTGTTGAAAAGTAAGTAGCGTATAGTTGTTTGTTTCCGTCCCACATAGACTGCAGATCATCGTGTTCTTATTAATTTCGTTTCATTTTCTCTTTACACAACAGAAACGAACGATTGGGTTGGTATTTGGGGCAGACATATGAAGAGTACACTCTTTAAAACGTTACGACCGTATCAAAAGTTTAACCACCTTCCCGGAAGCTTCCAAATCGGGCGAAAGGATCGCATGTGGCGGAATTTGCAAACGCAGATGAACCGCCACGGGAAGAAGGAGTTCGGTTTCATGCCTCGTACCTACATCATACCTCAGGATTTGAAAATGTTACGGCAGTTGTGGCCCCGGTACAATCAGCGCAACTGCAAGTGGATTATTAAACCACCAGCGTCGGCCCGTGGTACGGGCATAAAGGTGGTGAATCGTTGGTCCCAAATCCCCAAGCGGAAGCCATTGATTGTGCAACGGTATATCGAGCGACCGTTGCTGATTAACGGCAGCAAGTTCGATCTGCGGTTGTACGTGCTGGTAACTTCGATGAACCCGCTCCGGGTGTACATGCACACGGACGGTTTGGCACGGTTCGCGTCGGTAAAGTACAGCGAAAAGTCGGAAACGCTGAACGATCGTTACATGCATTTAACGAACTACAGTATTAACAAACTGTCGAACAACTACAGCCAGAACGAGGATGCCGACGCGTGCCAGGGTCATAAATGGACGATCAAATCACTTTGGAGCTACTTTGCCGACCAAGGCATTAACGTCGATCGGTTGTGGAGTGCGTTACGTAATCTGGTCCTTCGGACCGTCCTTGCCGGCGAGTGTTCCATTTACGCAATGTCGAAGGTGAATGTGGGAAGCAAATACAATTGCTACGAACTGTTTGGCATCGATGTACTGCTCGATTCCGAGCTTGTGCCGTGGTTGCTGGAGGTAAACATTTCACCCTCACTCCATTCGGCATCATCGTTGGATCTGTGTGTTAAAGGACCGCTCGTAAAGGCACTATTTAACACCGTTATGTATCAGGTACAATAGGAGTTTGCAATTTGGTTTATGCGCAGAAATTAAAATGCTCATCTTGTGCTCTAGGTTCCTCCCAGAATACCAATGGCTGAACAGAAAGAGATACTGAAAGAACAGGGATTGGAAGGACCGCTCTGCTTCGATAAGCGTATCTACACGACCGGATTGTCGAAGACCGAAAGACTGAAACATAATCAATTCATCCAGAAAGACTTGTGCCGGGAAGATGTATGCTGAACTTCATCGAACTCAGCTTCTCAGCCGTGATCTTATATGTTTGTTTTTATTATATTCCTCCAGTACCTTAATTCAATATTAGAAGAATTGACACCTGATGATGTGCGATGTCTGCTGCTAACGGAGGACGAACTAGCTCGCAGTGCTCCGTTGGAAAGGATTCTTCCAGCACCGAACAGCTATCGATACATTGGATTTACCGAACATCCTCGATACTACAATCGTTTGCTAGATGCTTGGGAGCATCGGTACAGCCAAAATCGTTCGGAAGGAATTGCCCTGTTACAGTCGCTATGTGAACGAAAAGTGCATCTGCAGGTACCTCCCAGCACGCTAAAGAAGGTAAGTGTGGTAAAAAAGAATCCAGCACTAGTCCTACTCTACGCTCTCGGAGAAGTATCTGGTGCACACCATATAAATGTGTAACAATTTAAAACGAAATTCAAACTTACCATAAACTTACATTTTAAACTTGCCAAACCAGATCAGATATTTTTCCGATGATGTTTAATCGTAAATGCATACATGCCAACATATTTACAAATTCCACAACACAACAATGCCAAAGTATATTGAAGTAACAAAGACAAACAAGCACGTACGCCCAAGTGCAACAGCCTTTCCATACACATACCATTGAGCAGCTAATCCAAACACATTAGTCAGCACAAGCACTACACATATATGAAGCACTACTATTTTCACTAAAACGATGCAACATCGGTTTATCACCTCCAGCATAAGATCCAGCATCTAAAATATGATGTTGTACATCTGCTTCCTTGCATCGCTCAGCAGTGACACTCTGAACAATAGACTTTCAGACACTCCACCTTCATACATTCCTTTCTTTCTCATTGTTGTAAAGGTTCTTTACACGAAGTTATATCGACTTATTGCTCTTACACAATTTATCTACTTTATTCTAGTTCTTGAGATATCTTTCTATAATATTCCACATATTTACTCTTGTTGCGTTTTATTTTTCTCTTAAAAAAAAAATCTTGTTATACTTCACTGTTTATTATATTCTCTTACACAAACATGTACATATGTAAAGCAACTCAGTTACACTCAACTTCTCCTCAGCAATGCTGTATCTCGTTCCTTTACTCTATACCGAACACTATAGTACCAAAATTGTCAAAATCAAACAATCGAAATTACTACTTTTACTAAACCTTTCTTTTTCTCTCACTGAATCCTATCGATTAATGGGGTCCTCCACCTTCTCTGCTCTTGTTGGCGACGAATCGAATGTTTTTTGCTATTGTTGCACTGTGATTGCGTTTATCCATTAACCGATGCGCAAACGTATTAATTAAATGGCTAAATGTTTCATAAACTGCAAAAACGATAAAAACGTCATATGCTCGATCGATCGAAACCATATGTCACAAAATATGAGCACAGGATATTTGGTCAGCATTCCGAGCTGCGTACTGGCGTTGTCGAACGATACAGGGTCGTAAGTGTGACATCATCTTTTTTTTCTAGGTTGCTTTTGATTTTTGGCATCTTTTGTTGAAATGTTTTTTTTTTTATTTTTCTCTTTTGTTTCAAATTTGTTTTCACTCCTATGCCTTATTATTTTGTGCTCCGCGAACATTTTTGCGTTGTTATTGTTCCACTTGTTTTGGTTTTGTTTTCCATTGAAATGGATTTGCTTTAACAAGCGTTATCGTTTTTCTTTCATTTGCTTTGTCCAACATTTTGAAAGTAATTTTTTGATAACCAAATGATGTGTTATAACTGTCGAATTAAATTGTTCTCGCCCTAGGAAGCGTAGTGTTGCGTTATATAATTCTTGTTTCCATATATATTTGAAACTTGTTTGAATTGAAATAGACGCCCGAAGTGTTTCTTATCGTATCAGCAAGCTTACGTTTGCAAATTTACCAATGTTTCTATAGACTTTAATTGTTGATTTAAGATAGATCATTGCTAGTATGAATGAGTTGCCAAGATATTAAACATTGTAGTGTGGAGTTCGAGGTGAAAGTAAAGCATTTCAATTAATTAATATTTTATGCTGATATGGTATTTAGCGGCACCAGAGAATAGTGTTTAGTTCCTCTGGTAATCTTCTTTAGATGTTTTACTATCTTATTCCTCTTTATTCCTCAGATACTGCGCTAGCTTACATTGAATCGATTGCCTTTACCTTACATAATAACATAATGTGATATTAAACTCCAACAGTTTACACTGCTGCAACATCTAAGTTCGTCGAAACAATTGTAATATTCATTATTTACAATTCCAAAAACAAAGCTGTGTGTTGTTACGTTTCATCATTATTTTTATTTGTTGTTCATCTATTGTCAATTCATCTATTAGACTTTGAATCCTGCGGTCTACTAAAGCCTTGTCGTTGATGAACGATTTCTTCTTTTTTTCTTTTTATCTGAATTGCTTTTCTACAATCAATCTGCTCCTATAGGCGATCGAAGATATCATCGAATCGATCAATAACGGTGGTAACAATATTTGGGGTGTTCCAAATCCCTACTGAGATGTTTCCCGTCTTCATCCCATACCACCCTCTAGAAACTGTGATGGGATCTCAGTTTTCTATGTTGTTATGTTTCCTATTTTTGAATAATCCCTGCAACACAGTACTATGTCGACCCTTCGCCCGTTCCGATTACGAACAATATTTCCTTTTGTCCTTCCCGAGAGTATCTTCTCGATCAGGTAATATCGATCGTGTAATGTTAGCCATTGGTAGATGCAGTGAATAATACCCGAATAGCCAATACATCGATGTCTCTAATGTGTCCTCGTTTTGTATTAATCTGTTTCGTTCCATTTACATTCTCTGGTAATCGTTCGGAAACGTTAGAAACTTTCGATAAAAATAGTTGTTATCGACTAATATTATAGAAGTTATTCGGCGGAATTCAATAGAAAGTTTAAATGGTTCGTTACTATATGGTTTCGTAGCCATTTGCATCTCTTCCTAGATTTTCTCATTGGTCCGTATTCAGCCTATAGTGCAGTTAGCTATATTCATTACTCGGTTAGGAAATCAAAAATGTCGTATGTCGTTGAGCAGATACGAACATTAGTTTTACGGGAGTGTTCTGTTGAAGTAACAGGTAATGTGGAACAATAACAAAGTAATGCTTTTGTCCAAAATCTAAACGACGTGCGATCTAAACAAAACATTTTCAACATGTGCTTAACCTGTTTTTGGGCCGATGCTTTTACCATTTAACAGATCCATTATTTAACGTCGATCGAAATCGACAAGGCACGGGCTTAACAACACACCAGTTCTAGTTTTGAATCTCGCCTGGACCAAGCCCCATACATACCTACGGATGTAGTTTTGAACGTTTAATCCAAAATCGGGCTGTAGTTGTCACTAAAAATAGGGTAATTGTTAATATTTAAAGTTTCAATAACCGTTAATTCTGTCTAGAACATGCTACGTGCCGTTTTGTTACTATGGAGTAAGAAAGATTGCCCAAACAAAGCGGTCAATTATTGTACTTTGTAGTCAGTTAAAATGTATTGTTAATAATCCGTTGTTGTTGCACATACCTTACTTCAACAGAAAAGCTGTATAGTTTCTTTTTGTGTCCTGCATTCTTCATCTACCACATTTTCCAAACATAGTGACAGTAGCTTTCTTCTTCTAACATAATGTCTCACATCAAACATGTATCGTTGCGTTCCGATCATATCTTTATCCATGTCATAGATCGAACTCCAGACAAACCTAATTGATCGATGTTGTGAACATATTCTAAGTGGTGGTTACTTTTCCCTTACTAGCGCACCCATTCACTGACCCATCAGTCGCTCTTATTCTCTTACCTAGTGATTTTGGAATATACCATTTATCGTACTACCCATCCATCATGCTAGGACTGTTTGTGTCCTTTTTGTCATTAAACTGTTGTTGATATATTAAAAAGAAAGAATTTCGACAAATCGTAAAGCTCATCCGTAGTTCACTGTTAGCGGATGTCGTATGTTCATGTTCTAATATGGTTTCCGTTTTCCCTTTTCTTTCTCTTTTTTGCGTAACCTTCCTCCATGCCCTGTGTGGGACTATCATATTGACAGGACTGCAACAATAAACCACAAACGGATAGTACAAACAGCGAAAACGGTTCTCAGGACAGTGGTGTCCATACGGATCAAACCAGCCTGTCAGAGCTACCATCGCAAGAGTCCTCCTCCATGTATCAGTCGCAGGAATCGATCGACCAATTGCCTGAGGATACGCCACGCCGCAAGGCTACCACCACCAATGGCACGACCGAACCAACAATGAATGACGATTCTATCGTTGTCACAGCTCAGCCCATTGTAATCCGTGCCATTTACCCGCCAGGCAGTGATAATCTGCTGACTACGCAAACGATCGAAGTGCCGGTAATGGTCGGCGCAACTGCAAACCATGCTACAGCTATCGGCGCCCGTATGACTGATACGGCGACGAGCGGAGCGGATTCTCAAACAGCACCGGGCGTGCTAGACGATAGTGACAACATTCGGCTGGAAGACAAAATTAAACTTATCCTAGATGGCGCGTTGCTGCTGAAGCAACAAGAATGTGGAGGTGATACGGAAAATACGATCATAGTGCAGGAATAGTTACTACCAGAGCGCGTAGTAACGATGGTGTTAATGTTGGTAGCAGATTCGTTGGTGTTTTTCCTTAAGTTCGTTCGAACCATTTTTGCATGCTTGTTAAACTACAATCTGTGTTCAAAAATAATATGCTCACCGTTTACCTCTGTTGGTTTTTGTTTGGTACGCGTAGTGTAGATACACGATTCATATGAACGGTATCCTTTCGTTGATGATAGCAGAAGAAAAGCTTTGTGATCCGAACTGTGGAACGCGTCTTCTTGTAGCATGAATCTGCCTATACACTTAACAAATGATTCTGCTAAACGAATGTAAACATCAAACAAAACATAACTTTTTTCGTTGAAAGCGTAGAGTGATTGAAGCAATGAACGAAACGAAATAGAGGTAACGATTTGAACACGGTGTACATTTACGTTAGGCACCTGTGCAAACAAATCTGATTAGGCTAACTAAAATCGTGAAATAATGCGCTCTTTGACAAGTGCATCACCATATTGTGTTGAATAATGAGTGTAGCGGAAAAACGACAAAGCTCGTTAAAAGTACACGGATTAAGTACATTGCCCTAAAAAAAGGAAAAAGTTACAATTTAAGTCTAAACAGTGTGCGTGGAACGGGTGACATTTTTATCGCACGGTACTACGCTGCTGGTGGTTCAAGGAATTGCGCTCCTTCGTACATTAATTCTAGAAGCGTGTTTAGTGTTAAACCGTTATGCAAAACGTAGGTACGAGCGATAGGTTCAGTTGCAAAACGGAACGCTTAAACGTAAGTTATCAAAGTAAAGACACGGAATGTAAAACTTGATTTATGTGGTAAGTGATTGAAAACATGATAAAAACAAGAAAATGTGCTTTTCCTTCTACTGTGATGAATCCGAATAAAATGCTGGTCGATTGTTTACTAAGCTGTACTTTTAGGTTCGGATAATGCAAATATTTACGTAACAACCTAGTGGGTCAGAGTACTTTCTTGTATCAACCGTCAACGTATCAACGTATCCCCTTCCTTCTGGTAAATGTCCGTTAACAGGTCATATCAGTATAGGACACCTCTACTAAATTGGTTAGAATTTGGTCAATATCTAATTGATTTTCAATTTTCTACAAATCGAGATTTTTCCGTGCATTCCTGTGTGTTTAATCCATTGGTAAGCTGCTAGACAATAGACCCGTAAGGACAATGACCAAATGACCAATAACTCTCAAGGATTCCATTTCCACCTTCAACAGGAAACTGAACCGAATGAAAGCATGAAAAGTGTGTTTAATCAAATTTGTTTCCTTCTTACAGATCATAATAATTAAACAGATATGCGCTCCGATAAAGAGTAGTGCCAGTCAACTATTATTTGGTAAAACGAAACAAGCCCTGTAATGTTTATACAGTACATATCTTGATATTCCAACAGGTGAGTAAGCTTATATAAATATGTTTTAACTAAACGAGAGTCGCTTATCGCAAACAAAACTCTTCATTTGCACTAATCTGTTGATGAAACGTTTTCCTTGTTGCGCGTCTTTCTTGTGCTGGCCAGTGCAGTTTTCTTAACACTCGCTTGCTTGGTGGTACTATTCTTCATCCGTAGCATTTTGTTCTCATCCGCACATTTGTTCGTAATCACCGCCCGCACATGGCTTTCGTCTATGGTGAACTTTTGCCTGATAAACTCTATAACATCAGCCACTATGTTCGGATCAAGCCGTCCCTTGACCGGTTTATCGGTGAATGAAAGATGCGACGGACAGGGTCGTCCGCTGAGCGAGTGCGTTGCCAACACATTCCGTGGGATTACTGCCTGCAATAACTTACGCGTCGCATACTTGTAACTCACCCATTTGATGTTCTCAAGCACGGTGCTACACACCATCGTGTTGTTGCTTCCAATCGCTACCATCCTTGTGCTGGACATAGTTGTAACATTTTTCCCTTGTTTTTGGTTGTTGTTCCTTTCATTCTCCTGCATGGAATCGTCCCAATCATTATTTATCAATTCGTGTACCATCTTTGCTGAGTTTGAGTGGGTTTGGTTCGTGCTTAATACAACGGTTTCATCGTGTTTTTTGACCTCTAACATGGAAGTTTTTGATGTTACTTCCGACGATTTGTCCATGGGTTGGGATATGGTGCTACTTCTGGTGGGGTAATCTAGTGTTTGAGTTCTATTGTTGTTGGAAGACGTCCAGCTATGGTTACTGTTGCTGGTTTGCTGTTCTTCTGCTATGGTGTCGTCATGCGTTTTCCATTGTTGGTCGGAGTCGATTACGCTGTTCATCACAAGATGGTCCCCGTTGGAAGTCTCGTATGAGTCTATGACCATGGTGTTTGACCCCACACCAGGCTCCGATGAATATTGTTCAACAACCTCCTCTATCAATATATCGCCCGATGAAGACTGAGTAGCTTGCGATTCGGGGTTCGCTTTCGATGGAGTGGTGTGCTTCGTTTCAGCCACACGTTTTTGAACGTTCCGTAGCATTTCGTGTTGCTCGGAAATCTTCTCCTGAAGTTCGTGCAAAAGCTTCCGATTGTACTCACTCTCCATCCGATATCCCTTTTGCTCCGCCATTACGCTCTCGAGGTACGACAAAATACGCACGAACTTTGCGTCGTAAGATGCAGTTACATCGGATGATGCACCGGTGGTTTGTGTTTGCTGATCAAAGGTCATCGGTGGCGCCGGTTTGGTTGCAGAATCGCTTCTATTGAATCGTGCGGCCGCTGGCTTAAGCGGTGGCAATACCTTCTGGTAGGAAATGTCGCCATTAAACGAATGTCTAGTTTCTTCTTGTACTGCTCCCTGAACGCACGCAGATGACACCCTGGCTTCAATTTCCTTCACCGAGCTAGATGAACCAGAATCGCAGCGCTGCCGTTTAGTGCTCGTGATCTGCAATATTGTGAGGTATTATTAGAATGTGTTTCTCTAGTTGCAAAGCAGTTTACCTTACATTTTCTGGTGACGTTGGAATTGTATTCTGCTGCGATTGCATTGTAACTGCCTGAGAAGCTCTGCCATACTGCTTTAGTGTTGGCATTCCCAGCTTTCGATAAGGCTGTGTCTGTGGGATTGATTTGGCAATTAAATTGTTGGCGGCCATCATTCTCAGCTCGTGCAGCTCCGTTTCGAGAAATTGTCTATCCTCTGCAAGAAAACAAATCAAACATCAATTAACCTGATGATGAATCTGACCAATCTTTCGTTAAACGTTTTGCAGTAACTTCATAGTAGTTACCTGATATGATCACGATCGTTGCTGGCATAATGTATCTGCCCCGTAGCACGTGAATTAGCTTCCCGGTGTATAGAGCCGAGTCTCTCATCTGCTGGCCATTCTCCTCATCTGATCGACTGTTTTCACGTGAAATTTCAACGATCTGCGATGAGTTTATCACGGTGTACGAACTCGGTTCCCCGTTTGAAGTTTCCCATTCGATCAAAGCCCAACAAGGCGATGGTTGTGTACGCTTCAACGATTCCTCGTTCTTAAGCAGGGTGGAAGGTTGGGCCTGTGAGTGGTGGTGTTGCTGATATTTGGATACGGCCCGACTCTCGACTGGAACACTGCTAGATGTGACGATTGTACCACTTGAATCAACAGATTCAACAAAACTCCCGGTATTTGGATGAATCACGCTGGAACACGTACTGACGCTCCTTGACTGATCCATCTCACCGTTGTACGAAGAGTTCGATATTTCCATTGACGATTGACTAGATGCGTTAATTGTCTGCTGCATTCCAGATTCCGTCGCACCGTAAGGATCACTTTTTATCGAATAAAATGACACTACATCGCCCGATGGTGTGGTATGGATTGAATTTGTTCTCGATTTAAGGCCAGAATGATGGTTTTCCATGTCCGTAAGCCACGTTGTAGTTCCTGATATTTCTCGCTTCACGCCAGCCAAACTAAGAATAATCTGTGGGTTCGTCAGGACGATTCTTTTATTATTACTATCCCTTCCGACTGCACTATGTTAGATACGGCTTCACATACATCTCTCTCTCTCTTTCTCATTCTCTGAAAATGTCCTTGATGGATAACATATGATCATAAAGGGCTACAAAACAAAAAAATCTCAGTTGGAATCCTACAGGAATTGGTAGGGAGAGAGAAACTCACAGGTAGAAAGAAAATACCTAGGGATCTTGGGTTTCAAGCGAAGGGTAGAAAATAAAATCAGAGGGGTCTGTAATTCTCTTTCCTTTATTTCTTTTGAATGCTTTCGTGCAGCAGCAAATGCAGTAAGAATCGTACAGGAATTTTAATGTTAAGGACGCTCGTTTCAGGTATTCATATACGGCATCCCGAATCCCTTGCTTTCAATACATTGGGTAGCTGAACCCTATTGGAAACATAAATTACCTGAACTTCTTTCTCTTTTCCTTAACGCCCTATCCCGTGGCTTCAGTTTATTTGCATGGTTCTATAGGGGAGTGTATGAAAAGCGGGAATAATATTTTCCCATTGGCGAATACTATAACAACCGAAAGGTTGTAAAGCACTTTGAAGAAACGATATTAGTAAATAATAATGAAACCTTCGTTTATAAGCCAATTTCAATATATTTTATATCGAACATCATCATTGTGACTGTACTGACTGCACCATGTGTGACTGTAGCCCTTAGGCTAATTTTCTAGTCAAGTGATAATGCCAGTTTGTTTGGCCAATCATTTTTACAATCACAAATACAAATACAAATTGTTATACCAGTTGTAATACTTGGGAATTTGAACATCCATCACTAAGTAACGAGTAAGCTTATAATGTACGTTTAAAATTATTCTTGGTTCATATGCAGGGCATGGTTTAAAACAACAATTTAATGCTCGGGGGAAAGCTATGTACAGTATTTGTGTGCAATTGTATTGCAGCGGCAGAATAAATCAGTAAAACTCGCCAACAGTTCCTTCGCCTCATCTAATATCATTTACTATACTTTGCGACCACTTCCTTCAGAAGAGCTTGTTGTGAGTGGGATAAATCCTGCCTTTGGCATAGCTCATCTCGGACAGCAACTAGCGATTCGATATCCTTCGCCTGGCAGGAAACGACAAGTGACTTCAGAAGAAACTCAAGATCATCCGGTAGCCTTGTTCGGTCGGGACTCGATTCTCGTTGACCGCCGTCACCGATCGTTGAGTACCGTTCGATAAACTTGTGATCGTAACGCACAGACGGTGGTAGTTGCAGCAAACACAGCAAAAGCAGCCGAGATATTTCGATCCGTTTCATCACGTCCTGGTAGAGCGATTCACACTTGCGCTCGGTAACATCGTCGTAAATTTCAGATAGTTTCTCGAACGCACCGACATAATCACGTGCCGTTAGGTTTTCCTCTGCCGACTGTTCCAGATCCCAAATCCGATGGCAGGGTGAGCTGAAATCGCTCGTCAGTTCCACGTTCGGATGGATTTCCTTCAGCTCTCGGATGATGGCCGCTCCAATCACCGACTTGTCCGGCAGCCGGGAAAGCGCCTGTGAGTAGCAGCGAAAGGCCCCTTCGTGATATGCATGCGAAATGTTTGCGACTCGCATTCGTTCCTGCTTATCGTGAGCGGTACGGAAGGATCGTGCGGCTCGGAGCAGTGCATCTACCTCACCCATATCATTGCCGATCAGTTTCTCACATTTGCTCTGGCCAATGAAGCACTTTGCTGCATATTCTGGTTGGAATGCTTCGTTAAAGCTGTTCGCTAGCGCACCAAACTCCTCCGACACTTCCGATACACTTGGTCCAAAGCGTCTGAAACGAAGAAAACGAGAATGTTTGTTAACATTAATCTGAAAACTGTTTTTCGGCCACTTACTTAATTAAAACGCGCTGTATTTTCTTCAGCTTATTGCATGTCGTTTTGTACTGATAAATCAAATCAGAGCTAGTCATTTTAGTGCTCTGAAATGACCCGATTTGTCCAACTTATTCACTCGCGCTCGTCAATCTGATTGCTTTTTATTTGTTTTTTTCTTACCGTTCGGATGTAAACAAACTGCTGTCATTGGATTTGCCGAAGCAAAACAGAAACGTGCCGAAATTTTGGTGCTCTCCAGTAGAGTTGGAAATATTTGAATAAATTTATGTAAGTATGGTTTTGAGGGTGTTTCTTTACTTTCGAGTAGTAAATGGCGAGGTTTGAAAACATCGCAATTGAACATTCAAGACCATTTTACAACAATATCGAGCTGTGCTAAGTGCCATCATTGTTTATGCAATCTCTTCCATCCAGCAGTCTGATCCACGGGAACAGCAATCGGACCAAAATGCGGCACGCGAAGTTCATCGCACGCACCGTTCTAGTGCAAAATAGCAACGTTGAGGAAGCCTGCCGCGTGTTGAATCGTATTCTTGGTAAAGAGGAGATTTTTGATCAATTCCGGCGTACTCGGTACTACGAAAAGCCTTTCCAGGTACGTACCATCCTTAAGCGTGCAATCTCGCCTTGAAAAGAGTGTCCTAATATGTTTATTTGTGCTTTATTTCAGACTCGACGACGCATTAACTTTGAACGCTGTAAATCCATTTACAATGAGGATATGAATCGTAAAATTCAGTTTGTGCTCCGAAAGAACAGGGTAGAACCTTTTCCTGGATGTAATTAATGGGTGTTAGAGGACGCAAATATATTTGCTATAGTCTGAAGATCTTTGTTATCTTATCCGGCAAAAAAGAAATTGGAAATAGGTTGAATTAAATATTTAAATGTATGTATTCTAGGGTATCTTCTCGATCATTGCTCATTACTCTGAGAACCACTCTTATTGTAAACGGAAACAAAATTAGAGATACTTTATGGATAGACTACTTATATTCTCTATGAAACGAGTGCATAATACATTGAATAAGATCATATTTGCGAGAACGCATATACGATATATCATAAAATTAGGAAATTTTGATATATCCCAGGGAAATCATCAAGTATCGAAGTACATACCATACACGTTTCACGAAGTTCAGACCTCGGCAATCTAAACCCATGCCTCCCGGGGCGATGTCAACTGTCAAACAGATGACACGACAATGTGAGAGCGAGCCAGCAACACACAAAAAGGAGTCAACTTTTCTGGGATCGCAAGAAGCGAAAATTCCGCAAAATTCTGCTGTGCTATCGTGGAGGTTTGGCAGCAGAAATAAAGAAAAGTCGGAATAATAGGTGCACTCTATTGTTCGCTGTGCGCGCACCCGCTATCCATTTATCCGGTGCCTCGTGTGTTAATCGGGGTTGGATGTAACGCGTTCCCGGGGTAGGTTCCCCAGCGTGATAATTAAAAGAGCTGTGCCGTTCGGTGAAGAATCCTCCCGGTATCGACCAAGGAAAAGGCCGCGTAGGAGTTTACCAATCGGCGAAAAGGGAGTTCCTCCAAAACGGTGCTATTTCCTAGCCGGATATTGGCTGCATTGTGTTTCTGCCGCAAGAAGGCGATTTTTATCGTATCTTTCACGCGCTTGTGTATGTGTCAGTGCATGTGTGCACATGTGAAGTTTGTATGTGTGTGTGTGCGTTGGTTCGGTTGTGCGTGAGTTAAAAAAGTGTATCGTAAAGGCAGTGTCGAAAGCGGGTCGCACAGTGTCGTCGTCCTCCTAGCTTCCTCCCACGGGGACTACAGTAGCAGCTTCTTGCAACAGCGGCCCAACATCGGGTTTTCGAGGCAAAGTGATTTTATAATTAATTTGTTTGTGTATCGGAAGCGGACGGTGTAAACGACGGCACCCGTTGACGCCGACGATCGTGAGATCACGCAAAAGGAGTGGCAAAACAAGCAGCAGAAAACCGCCGAATTAAGAAGCTCAACTGGACCGCGAAGTGAACCAGAAGTCGTCACACGTTTTGGGCCCATTTCCGTGTGCACAACAACTCTGCTAGAGGAGAAAAATATCCAAGCAAACTTGACGTAACCCGGGCAAAGGCACTTTGCCAGTTGGATGAGCAAAAATGATTCTGCTGGAGATCAACAACAGGATTGTGGAGGAAACGCTTACAGTGAAGTTCAAAAATGCAATCGCAGGGTGAGTAATCGGCACCATAAAAAGGCTATCATCACGTCATCGGCGCTTGGGGGAGTTACGGACTCCTCCTAAAGAATCCCCCATTCATACTGGAAGTATGGAATAACTGTTCTTGAAATATGGATGTTGAATTCATCTGTGGTTTGTTTTCTAGCTCGAATGCTACTGCACGTTCTATAAACGAGGCATTGAGCGTGGACATAAATGGAAACTTGCCCCTACCCGCCTCTCGACTTGCATGACACATCGTTAAACGTGTAACCAGAAGCATGAGTCTTCTGAGGCATCAGCAGAGCCATACGACTCCTTTCGAAACCAATAACGGCGACACGTTCATCGTTTTTGCCTGCCGGGAGTCGATTTTTGCTTGTATCAACATACTTTAGCCAACACCCATTCTGCTGCAGACAAACGTGAGGTGAAGGGAGAAAAGGCTCTCGAAGTGGTGGATGTGACCGCGTTATCGCGTGCGCTTATCGGCGCAATTTTGGTCCGCTTAAGTCCATACATGCACACACTAACCCACCGTAAATGTACGCGCACTATCTCGTAATTTTGATGTTTTGGGGGAGATTGTTAATGCTTCGGTTATCTTTTTTTACTTTTGGAATGTTCACCCAACACCCAAAGCAGACACTGGGCGAAAGTATTTGTTGTTGGAAGGTTATTACATTAAGCAAATACATAAATTCGTGCCTTCTGAAATAGTTAACATAAAGTTGCCGATCTTTAGTAACCATGAAGCACTGGATGTGTACATTGCATGAGTACGATGCATTCCAAATACAGATTATCAAGTCTTTATGTTAGAAAACGGATATTGAATTCTGATGGCGTGTATGTGTGGCTACCACTAGCTTTATACGCAATCGTTATTGATTCCGTGTCGAATCACATATAGTCTTATCATACAACTTCGCAATTTCCGTTATCGTTGAAGTGGTGTCACCTGCGTTGAACCCTCTTACTTGAACAGAATCGTCCAATGTGATTGTTTTTTTGGCTTTATTTTAACCAATATAGGACCGATAAGTCAGCAATATTTTTCGTTAAATTTGCACAAAGCAATAATCGGCACTACTGTTGTTGAGTGGCGCCCCAATTTTGAGGAATTGCGCTGACCAGGCACACACTAAACAAACAAAAGGGAACGAATAATGTGCCAGTGTGTATACACTCGATAAAACACGTTCCAGTTGTTGTATGGTTGTATTTCTCCGCTTGCACTAAACAATTACTCTCAAGAAAGATTTCTTTCCGCTACAAAAGTTGTAATATGAATCACACTTTAACCAACCTACAAGTAAAACATCAGTCACTCTTTCTGGATTGGTCATATAGAAGGGCCTTTCCCCACGTACGAATGTGAATCTTGACTTCGAGTCTGTTTCTTATCATTCAGTTTCTCTATACTTATGCATTTTTCATTCCTTTTATTGTCAATTGCAGCAACAAGGCGGAATCCATCGATGTGACGGTAGCAGACTTCGACGGAGTACTATTTCACATTTCCAACATAAATGGTGACAAAACGAAAGTGCGAGTACGTATTCCATTGTTTCGTATTGCTTCGTACGGATAGACAATTGAGACAAAATAGTAGATTAATGGAATGAACGAAGAAGAGACGGAATCATTCCGATTATTCAATTGATTATCTGGCAAAACTTTACGACGAACGGCGCAGTGGTGACGGTTTCAGTTCAATGATGGTCCTAGCAACACGGAAACGGAACAAATACAAGGGCTGATGCCCAGAAACGATATAAAAACGATGTCAAACCTTGGTTGCTCAGCCGAACATGGCGTCTTATCAATATTGTTCCGTTTTGTTATTTTCTGTCCTGACCGTTGCATTTAACCGAAATGGCTTTTTTATCGTTCTTATTTCCTTTTCAACAATTTCTCCACTTGTAGACGAGCATATCGCTAAAGTTCTACAAGCAACTGCAGGAACATGGTGCCGATGAGCTGCTAAAGCGCGAATATGGCGATCTGCTAGTTGCGCCCGAAGACGGCTACAACGTGTCGGTGCTGGTCGATCTGGAAAACATTCCGGAAAATTGGGAAGAAACGGTGCGAAAGATCGGACTGCTGAAGCGAAACTGTTTCGCGTCCGTGTTCGAGAAGTATTTCGACTTCCAGTCGCAGGGCGAAGGGGAAGGCGAAGGACAAAAACGGGCAGTGATCAACTATCGGAATGATGAAACTATGTAAGTTTGTGGCAAAACGGGTGGAGGAAACAATTTGGAATCGTGCCATCCTTTTTTGTGTCTATCAAGCGCTCAAGCGTTTTTCGAAATTTATTGCCTATTTTGTGTCCATTCGTCGTGAAAAAAGGAGACACTTTAATGTTCTTGAAGTTTTTGTTGATGGCTGATTGTAACGTAATAAGAAAGCACGAAATTATTATTAAACCCATTTTATTCCCTGCTTGTAGGTATGTTGAAGCCAAACCGGATCGCGTAACGGTCGTGTTTAGTACGATATTCCGTGACGAGGATGACGTAGTGTTAGGTAAAGTGTTCATGCAGGAGCTGCGCGAAGGCCGAAGAGCTTCACACACAGCACCACAAGTATTATTCTCCCATCGGGAGCCACCACTGGAGCTGGCCAATACGGGTGCAAGAGTCGGTGAAAACATAGGCTACGTTACGTTCGGTAAGCATCATCCGACACTTTTGACCCCGTTTCGGCGAGGGTGTGTGTTTGTGTGTATACGAGAAGACATTAAATTTATCAATATTGTTTCGTCTGGCTCTTTTCTCTGTTTGTTTCCCGCTTGCAGTACTATTCCCAAGGCACACCGCGAAAGAAACGCGCGATAATACGATCAATTTAATTCACATGTTCCGTGATTATTTGCATTATCATATTAAGGTACGTTCAAAAACTCCATCGGTCCAATTGTGTATGATGATGTGTGGTGTGATGTGTGATAGATTGGTCTGATATTTGGTATTGTTTTATTTTATCGCAGTGTTCGAAAGCTTACATCCACTCCCGAATGCGTGCAAAGACGTCGGAATTTTTAAAGGTGCTCAATCGCGCACGACCGGAGCCAAAAATTACGGAAAAGAAAACAATAACGTAAGAAATCATTAATTTCGTTCTGTTTTGTTCGACATCTTTGACTAAATCGTTGTATCATTTTATTTCCTCTTTTAGCGGTCGAACATTCATCAGAAAAGAATGATTGTGGAACATGCCGGACGTCTAGTTGTTAAATGTGTAAGTATTCAAACGAACCTAATAAAATGGAAAAGTGTAAGGAAAAATTGAAGGCAATGGAGAAAAAGAAGGAAAATAAAAATTGCAAATAGTATGCAAAGGTAAACATGAATTCAAGGATGAATTTACGCACCTTGATTCACATGGTATTCAAATTCTAATGAGAATGCTGGGATCATTTCAAGCTGACACAAAAACGAAATCTTCAATATGAGTAAAATGATCCAGAGATGGTCCCAACGTTCTGACTGGATCTCGAAAACCACCCTGCATTAGGTACTACATCTCCGTTCCGTGAAAATTCGTAACACAAGAAACCTCTAGTTATAGTTGTTTCTTATGACTGTGAGTCATGGTAGAGAAGAGTCTGTGTCCTCGTACATGGTATAATGGCCAATGAATAGTAATTGCATAAAACCTTGAAAGGTGCAAAGCATAACATCAACCACTGTAGCTGTTTGAGGTAAAGCAGGAGTCCGCACCATGCCAATACACATTTGATAGCAAAAAGAAAAAAAAAATAGTCGAAAATATACTCTATCGAAACGTACAGAGACGCAAACATATACACAGTCAGTAGCATTCATTCTTAATCGTCGCTGCCAATGGAAACAAATAAAAGTGTATAAAAATTAGAAGTCACTGACGTTTAGCCGTGGTCAAAAACGGGAAATGAAGCAAAATTTATGACATTAAAAAAGGAGAAAAGGAAACAACACTAACAAGGCTTTCAAAAACAAAAAAGAGGGAAGGAGAAAAGGTGAGCTACTAGTAAGGCGGTAAGAAATGTACTACTAAGCTAAATATAACTAATTTTATAAAAGAAGAAATACCGTAGGAAACTGAGAAGAGCCCAGCCCAGCATAACGCGATATATGAAGGAACAAACAGGTTCTAGCTGGCATTTGTATTAGTGTGTTATTCCCGGCTAATGGATCACCGTTTGGCTCTGTCGTGTGTGTTCACGCCTGTAGGTGTGCAAGTAATATGTTTTTTTAAATTAACGGTCAATCGACGAGATCTTGGAGATTTGCAAACTTTCAGGCGCTGTGCATCCAAGACATTCCTGGGGATGATCGCGAGCGCGGGGGTTTAATGCAGTTATGCCAACGCATTTATTAACAGCAATGCACGCTCCTAATGCACCTTTACACAATAGGTCACATTTAGGGTTTAAAATTCATGCGTACGATTGTTAGTGCTGTGAAGGGTCGGAAAAGTATCCCTCGAAACAGTGCTCGCAAAACAAACGCAAACAAAAATCGCACAAACGAAGATCAAAACGTTAACCATGCTTGGGGTTAGGTTCCGTTGTGTGAATGAATGCAGTAAACACATAACACTAATCAATTCACTAATCAATTGCGTAACGAGATCAAAAGAAGATAGCTGTTACATGCCGGTACACGGCAGAAGGAGAGGAAAGAGATCGTTTGTTACAAAACCGTACCATCTTTGAATGCTAAGAATGAGGAGAACGAACAAAGTCGTTTAAAATGAAAAGAAAATCTAGCATATTATAAGTATTTCACCCATCTGGGTATGCGGTGAGCTAAACCGAAGTAAGTGACTTCGGGAGAGGAAAGTGAAGCGGAATGAATGCAATACTAATTAATGAACGAGTTGTGGTATGCAAGCGCTGTTGTAAAGCAAACTCTGGTGTACTAGAAATTGAGGGAGTGTGTGTGTCTGTGTGGACATAGATTGTTTTCCTCGTAAAATTTTACCAAACTACACAAGAAACGTTGTTTACTATTAACTACTACTGCTAATATTATTATTATTATTAGTAGCCTTTAGTGCGACACAAAGCAAAAAGCGCCAGGAACAACAAACATGACTAAACACAGGTGGCAGAACGGAGAATAAATAGTAGGAAAGAGCGAGTTATGAAACTACGAGTTAGTTAAGCAATGGATCCTCATTTAAAGGTAGTGTTCGTTCTCTGGTGAGAGATTCAGGGTGGATTGGAATGCCCATTTTGACCGAGTGCTACCTTATTACCCTCCTCCTTCACGGGATCGAGCTTTTGACGATCGGGTGACCGGGTCGATCGTATTCTTCCAGTTGTTTGTAGTGTTGTAGAGAGAAACAATGGGTGCGTGTAATTGCGGTTTAGCAACCGACGGTATCATACCGGGCGAACATAACTAAGAGTGAAAGCTGATGTGCATTTATTAATTCCGGACAAGCAGCAAACAACTAAAATCTATTCTTTCCTTTTCATCATTCCGGTTTCTGATATGTAATAGAATGCAAACGATCGCAAAAGAGACGAGCCCTTTTAAAGGGCGAGCTATGGGCGATCCTCCTGTGCGTGTACGTGTGCTCACATGGCGCCAAATGCATGAACCACGTGCAGCAAATGTGTAAAGACCGGTAAAATCCTTCATTGTAAAATAGCTTTCCTTTATAGCTAGCTAGCGAGAAAGAACGCGATTATAAATTGATTACAGTAGTGTTCGGACACATGTTTCTTCCGTTTCTGTTTGGTACAGTACGCGCGAAAACGTTCTTCAAATTCTTAATAAAAGTTGGAGAAAGAAAGGATATGATCGTGACAAGGAATCGTGTATGTGGATTGTGGGTGGTGGCGGTCGATGAGCAAACGCACCCTTCATGTCACCGTGACAAACAAACTCGTTAATACGCGACGCACCGCATCTGCGCCAATCTGTTGGTAAGCTCAAACCAATGCTTAGGAAAAAAGGAACTGTTTTAATATCCAGGTGGATTACTCGATGAAGTCCCCAGTAGCATATGTGTTCCCCGAACCGTCGGAGTGGAACCGAGTCACGACAGGTTAATGTTAGGAGAAGGAAGAATTAAAATTAAAAAAGCGACAAAACACAGAGCTCCAAAAATGCATTGAAAAAAAAAACTGGCAACAATCTTCAATAAAACCGAAATCAGCTAACGAGAACCTGTTTTGGGGTGGGGGCTAGATAATCGAAATTGGACATGTGTGCGACTGTAATGACGCGAAAGAAATAAGGGTTTGTAAGGAAGCGCGGGTCTTATTAAATCGGATCACCATGCGATGGTGTACGGCGAATGCAAAATAGAATGCACTCGACCTTTCACCACCGGAAGTCATCACTTAACGAACGCGTCCATATCATTTACATCACTTACCACTCGGTGCCTGTAACCCGCGTAGGTCATGGAGCGCGTGTACACTTCCTGTTGAACCCATCGTGATGATCTAAACGTGTTTCAAACAGCGAAACTGGTAAAATGGAAGGCCCAGCAGGGTCAGGTCACATCCGAAAGAGACAGAGGGTGCGGCTGTGGCGATGGTTGTAATAAAGCAAGCAGCAGGTGGGACACTCCTTAATTCCACACGGCGTTGGCAAAGTATGCGTAAAAGCGAAGACACACCCTGTTTGGCAGGGCCAGAAAAGGATATGAAATGAATGAAGGCACTGACTAGACAGGACTAGACCAAAAGCTCCGTGGTACACCCACAATGAAACGGAAAAGGATTCATCAGAGGGAAACACGCTTCCTAAGCGAAACAGTTGTATCCCTCAAGGCGTCCCGTGCGGGAGTGATAAGCTGCGTTCGTGGAAAGACGTTTGTCTAATCTTGTATTCTTAATTGTCGGATTGACCACTTGTTTGTCGAATTTGTTTTGAAGAAACTTCAGTCAACGAAAGGTCCAGCGAAGGATGGGTGATGAAATGAGTGTGGAGCAGGAAGCGGAAGCAATTCTCGAGGCGGAAACGAGCTTCGGGATGCGTGTGTGGCATCTGCTGTTTCTATCCTGTGGATCCGTGCTCGGTGTCGTCATCATGCTGTGCTGCTGCATACGGTTCCGCATTCCCCGCACCAAGCAGGACATCGAGGCGGACTACCATCGGAAGAAGCTGACGCGCAAGTTCCGCGAGCGGTTGGACTGCATGAACAATGCCGATATCGACGAGATGGATTTGATCAAAGCGCTCGAGCGTGTCCGGGAGGACTATGTGGCGGAACAGGAGAAACTGGCGTGCAAGGAAGCGGCCGAAAACAAGGATAATCAAGCAATTGTTACTGTTTGTGATAATGTCTAAAGCGTGCGTGCGATAATGCGAACGCTAGATGAATTAATTACACTATCGGCTATAATAATTGATTGGTTTTATGCGTAATGTGACTGTGTTGGTATTGCATCTCTGTTTTGAATTGAAACTCTGTGATGCTTAATTGTGGTAAATTTTAACTACAACAATGATTTTGTTGAAAGTTTAGCTTTTATCAAAAACCGTTTCATCAATCAAAGTGGATTTTAACTTACTTTATTACTTGAAATAAATAATTTAAATTTGATTAAAAAGGGCAACCATGTCCACTGTTTCTATTTACTTTAATTTACATTTCAATTGTGCGATAAAAAGCTGAAAATGAAAAATTAACTCCGTTCTTGTTCTTTACTCTTGAAACATTGTATGTTAATCTCAGTTTATGGGTGTATCAGAAGCTTTAACGGCTCCGCAGTCTTGACTATTCTATAAGCGTCTTTCAATCTGCTTTCGAACGAGTGTCTTCTCGAGGTACTCTAACTCCCAATCAGCATAATTATGATCTACTTCCACTTTAATTTCAATACTGTTGTAGAGAGAAAAGTGTTTTTCATTCAGTATTCACATGATTGCAGCAATGAAGCTTATTTAGAGACATATAGCATGCAACGATTGTGCTGTTTAAATACTGTATTAAAGTTCCGTCCTCTAGTATAGGCTAGTAATCTATCTATTTTACAGCACCATTCAGAATGCACAATTTGGCTACTTTAAATTAGTGGTGGGCTATACGATTCATTTTACGACCCGACCCGGAGTCGTGTGCGAGTTCATCGGAATCGATACCGGCCCGTGGTTGCAGCGAGTTTGGGTCGTAGTAGATTCAGTAAGTCGAGTTGCTGCAAAGTTTGCTGCTTGAACCTCGCTGCACCCACGGATCGGAGTCACTAATGGCCGCTTGCACCTACTGGAATCTTGGCACCTATCGAACCTACTGAACCTACTTGGACCCGACTCCGATCCAAACTCGCTGCACCCACTAGTCAGAGTCACTTATGGCCGCTTGCAGCTATCGAACCTACTTGTACCTACGGGTCGAGCCGTACCTACTCGGGTCGCTTACGAATGGCTTCGACCCGGTAGGTTCGAGTCGAGCTGCGCTTCACTAGTTTCAATGCAATTTTGCGACAATTGCTACGCATCCGGGAGTAGTCTATGCGGCCTAAAAATATTAACCCTTTTCCAGTATTGATCTCTCCTCTACTCTATGTTCTGCTTCTGATTTGTATTTTGGAAAGCACATTTTATAAATACTTATGACTGCATGCTGTTAAAAATAAAAGCAATGTAATTGAAAACAAATTTGACGATAATTTTATAAAAAGCGTATAACGTTCATTTTAAATGTAGCGCACGGATAATCGAAGCACCCGATTCTGACAGCATTTTGACAAACGGGACTGTATTTGACAACAGTACCGTCACCAGAAAGTTTTTTATTCATTCGCCTTCTTCCGCACGAAGCGAAAAATTGTACAGTGGATGAAAACATTCCATCGACTCCATTTGTGAAGTTCACTTGTTAGCTCTAGTGTGCAGGAAATTCCAACCAAAAAGCGTTCTACTCAATCGTGTGGGTTTCGGTGCGTGCTCAATACCGCGATTATAATCGACATTCCTGATTGCATCCAATTTCTTACACCTCCCATATCGGTCTTCTCTGCAGGCAAGTGGGTGCAGCAACAATTTCACAACAAAAGGCGGCGGTCAAGTTTTTCCAGAGTTTTCAGACACACGTACACATACGAGCGCGCGGACGCAATCGTTTGGCAGTGCAATTCCGGACGGGAAAATAAAACGCAAAAATGGTTGTCATCGCCAAATCGTCGGCTAAAAAGGGCGAAAAGTCTATTCTACCCCTGGTGCACCCACAACCGGATGCCACTCCGACCGCCCCGGCCGTAAGTAGAGAAACCCCCTTTTTGTCACACCACATTAGCAACTGGGAGACGCAATTTTATTTTTTGCAATTATTATTTATCTCCTTTCGGAAAAATAACAAAGTTCTGGCACACGCGCCTGCAAAGTGTGTAGACATTGGCATTGAGCATTGCTCGCTCTTTTTGTTTTCGATTGTCGTCTAGCGGAAAAAATGGTTCGCAATAGTGAAGAAGTTGTGGCGAACGTGCCGCCGTTCCGTTCCGTGTTATGCGCACGAGCATAGTTCTTCTTCCTTGTTGCCTAATCATACCACCGAATGGGGCAGACGGGTGAATCGATGAGAAATCGAGCGTGTAAACATTCCGAAACATCGGCACAGTAGTATCGCATTGCAAGCATTGACCCTGGGAAGGTAAAAGGTGCATACGCGATTACCCATTCCCAGCCATTGCGCGCGGGGAGCTGTGCGTGGTGCACATTACATTTTGGTTTGGTGTGCTATCAAACGAAATTGCCATTGGCTACTTTGCTCTCAGTCGTCACCACAAAGGAAAGTGCGATGATGAATGTTCGCTTCGGGAAAGGGTCTGTGTAACCACGGGAACGATGATTGCATGAAAATGGCTGAGCCCAGTTGAAGTATTTTGAGTATTTCTTTATTTGGATAGCAACGTGTCATCTTGGTAGATAACATCGCATTTAACTTGGGAAGCAAAAGTTTCTATTTGTGAAGGAAAACCGTTCAAGTAATACCTTGTTTTAATTAATAATTATCATCTAGGTGTTCTAAGAATAAAATCAATTGAGGAGAAAGCCAAACGGCACGCAGCAAAAAAGAGCGCATTGAAAACATTTTCCATTTCCACGACGCAATTGCGACGTGATATTATTGCTTTCAACTTATTAGAGAGAGACTCAGTACCGAAGCACCAAGTGGCCGGCGTGTACACCGGCATGTGAAGGTTGCGTGTCCCTCGCGAAGGTGTTTGTGATATCGTTTTTTGTTGGTATTGTTTTTGGGGTTCACTTTCCACACTATGCATGTTTTTTTATGCTCTTAACTCGACACCCGGCCACCTACGATTATCATTATATCGCGTGTACACGCTTCTGGCGAGCTTGATGTGTTGCACTTGAAGCAGCCCTGTGTCTGCTCATCATAATGGTGATGCGTGCACATGTTTAGAAACAAAAGCACAAACACACACCCCCGGAAGCAGGTGGGAAATAAAATATCATTAATTATTATCCATCTTCAAGCTATAACTACCCCGGCACTAGCGATTATTGTAGTGCAGTACCGGAAGCGTACGGTGTCCATTTTACGGTAATCGAGTCTGCAAGGTGAATATTTTGCTTTTTGTGCACGTCGGGTATTGCTATCGTTCGAACGTTATCCACATGGACAAGAAACTATTCATCAAACAATCATAAGTTTATTACGTTAATAAATGCATTGTAACTCCCAATCGGCTTAGGAAAAGAGAACGTGAGGAAACTGTTGCGATTTGGACGGTCGCAGAACGTTAACAGAGTTATCTTTGTTTTAACTCCGGGCATATCTATTTATCCAGCAATTGTATGTTTCATTCCCCCCTAGGATGATAACAGTATTATCACCATTATTTATATTTTCTTTCCATTGGGGGTGAATGCATCATCGCACTTTGGTGGCAGCAAATAATAGTGTTTCTGTTCACACAACTCGCAGAGAACCGGCTACGTTGTCTTGTAAATCTTTGTTTGGAATAGGGTGGCACACATTTCACTTTAGTGGTGGTGAGCATTACGTCTTATCATTTGATTATTATCATTATCATTATTTCATCAAATATTTGTAAAATATTTGGAATCTAAGGTACTATGCCTTTTTGTGAATCAACTGTGAAGAATGATTTCATTTTGATATTCATTGATAAAAGATCAAATCAAAATCAATGATTTGATGATTCAATGTGTTCCAGGGCTGTCTTTATTCGTTGGTTCGTTCAAATCAAATATCTTGAACGTCTTATACTATACATTGGCCGAATAATACCATGACTTAATCTGAATACTTATCGTTGCACTTTAATAGACCTTTAACATTTCCCAAGCTGTATTTATTTTCTAGATATAATCTAATGAAGATGATGCACCATATTTTTTTTAGAAACGTACATTTATACGCCCCTCAGAAACACATCATGACTTCCAAACGCCAGTAGCGAATGCGCGCGGATTGCTCCATTCATGGGCATGTGCTGAACATTTACATTGTGCATACTGCGTACATGACAGACAAATTAATATGTTATATACATATTAAGTACGTTGGAGAAAATATAAATAAATAGTAATCTTATTATAATGAGGGAGCGATTATGATAACATTTTCGGAATTATCTGACGATGATCTTTCGCCGGATCTTCGCATCAGTTATGCTAAATTGAAGACTAACCAGATACAAAGACGCTGTTCCAAATTCAATAATTAGTTTTTATTTTCGTATATCATTTCGTACTTCTTGACTCCGAGTTAGGGCATCTCAATTAGTGGACCGAGCTGAATCATTGCTGAAGATTTCAGGGTTAGTATGTCCCATTACTAACGTCCTTCGTGTCCGGCACATTAGTGGCGTCAGGATGGACAAAGTTTGGGTCGTAGTAGATTCAGTAAGTCGAGTTGCTGCAAAGTTTGCTGCTTGAACCTCGCTGCACCCACGGATCGGAGTCACTAATGGCCGCTTGCACCTACTGGAATCTTGGCACCTATCGAACCTACTGAACCTACTTGGACCCGACTCCGATCCAAACTCGCTGCACCCACTAGTCAGAGTCACTTATGGCCGCTTGCAGCTATCGAACCTACTTGTACCTACGGGTCGAGCCGTACCTACT
Organism: Anopheles moucheti; assembly: GCF_943734755.1. Classification (NCBI taxonomy): domain Eukaryota; kingdom Metazoa; phylum Arthropoda; class Insecta; order Diptera; family Culicidae; genus Anopheles; species Anopheles moucheti. The sequence continues at coordinate 29,493,605 of NC_069141.1, forward strand.
CGGGTCGCTTACGAATGGCTTCGACCCGGTAGGTTCGAGTCGAGCTGCGCTTCACTAGTTTCAATGCAATTTTGCGACAATTGCTACGCATCCGGGAGTAGTCTATGCGGCCTAAAAATATTAACCCTTTTCCAGTATTGATCTCTCCTCTACTCTATGTTCTGCTTCTGATTTGTATTTTGGAAAGCACATTTTATAAATACTTATGACTGCATGCTGTTAAAAATAAAAGCAATGTAATTGAAAACAAATTTGACGATAATTTTATAAAAAGCGTATAACGTTCATTTTAAATGTAGCGCACGGATAATCGAAGCACCCGATTCTGACAGCATTTTGACAAACGGGACTGTATTTGACAACAGTACCGTCACCAGAAAGTTTTTTATTCATTCGCCTTCTTCCGCACGAAGCGAAAAATTGTACAGTGGATGAAAACATTCCATCGACTCCATTTGTGAAGTTCACTTGTTAGCTCTAGTGTGCAGGAAATTCCAACCAAAAAGCGTTCTACTCAATCGTGTGGGTTTCGGTGCGTGCTCAATACCGCGATTATAATCGACATTCCTGATTGCATCCAATTTCTTACACCTCCCATATCGGTCTTCTCTGCAGGCAAGTGGGTGCAGCAACAATTTCACAACAAAAGGCGGCGGTCAAGTTTTTCCAGAGTTTTCAGACACACGTACACATACGAGCGCGCGGACGCAATCGTTTGGCAGTGCAATTCCGGACGGGAAAATAAAACGCAAAAATGGTTGTCATCGCCAAATCGTCGGCTAAAAAGGGCGAAAAGTCTATTCTACCCCTGGTGCACCCACAACCGGATGCCACTCCGACCGCCCCGGCCGTAAGTAGAGAAACCCCCTTTTTGTCACACCACATTAGCAACTGGGAGACGCAATTTTATTTTTTGCAATTATTATTTATCTCCTTTCGGAAAAATAACAAAGTTCTGGCACACGCGCCTGCAAAGTGTGTAGACATTGGCATTGAGCATTGCTCGCTCTTTTTGTTTTCGATTGTCGTCTAGCGGAAAAAATGGTTCGCAATAGTGAAGAAGTTGTGGCGAACGTGCCGCCGTTCCGTTCCGTGTTATGCGCACGAGCATAGTTCTTCTTCCTTGTTGCCTAATCATACCACCGAATGGGGCAGACGGGTGAATCGATGAGAAATCGAGCGTGTAAACATTCCGAAACATCGGCACAGTAGTATCGCATTGCAAGCATTGACCCTGGGAAGGTAAAAGGTGCATACGCGATTACCCATTCCCAGCCATTGCGCGCGGGGAGCTGTGCGTGGTGCACATTACATTTTGGTTTGGTGTGCTATCAAACGAAATTGCCATTGGCTACTTTGCTCTCAGTCGTCACCACAAAGGAAAGTGCGATGATGAATGTTCGCTTCGGGAAAGGGTCTGTGTAACCACGGGAACGATGATTGCATGAAAATGGCTGAGCCCAGTTGAAGTATTTTGAGTATTTCTTTATTTGGATAGCAACGTGTCATCTTGGTAGATAACATCGCATTTAACTTGGGAAGCAAAAGTTTCTATTTGTGAAGGAAAACCGTTCAAGTAATACCTTGTTTTAATTAATAATTATCATCTAGGTGTTCTAAGAATAAAATCAATTGAGGAGAAAGCCAAACGGCACGCAGCAAAAAAGAGCGCATTGAAAACATTTTCCATTTCCACGACGCAATTGCGACGTGATATTATTGCTTTCAACTTATTAGAGAGAGACTCAGTACCGAAGCACCAAGTGGCCGGCGTGTACACCGGCATGTGAAGGTTGCGTGTCCCTCGCGAAGGTGTTTGTGATATCGTTTTTTGTTGGTATTGTTTTTGGGGTTCACTTTCCACACTATGCATGTTTTTTTATGCTCTTAACTCGACACCCGGCCACCTACGATTATCATTATATCGCGTGTACACGCTTCTGGCGAGCTTGATGTGTTGCACTTGAAGCAGCCCTGTGTCTGCTCATCATAATGGTGATGCGTGCACATGTTTAGAAACAAAAGCACAAACACACACCCCCGGAAGCAGGTGGGAAATAAAATATCATTAATTATTATCCATCTTCAAGCTATAACTACCCCGGCACTAGCGATTATTGTAGTGCAGTACCGGAAGCGTACGGTGTCCATTTTACGGTAATCGAGTCTGCAAGGTGAATATTTTGCTTTTTGTGCACGTCGGGTATTGCTATCGTTCGAACGTTATCCACATGGACAAGAAACTATTCATCAAACAATCATAAGTTTATTACGTTAATAAATGCATTGTAACTCCCAATCGGCTTAGGAAAAGAGAACGTGAGGAAACTGTTGCGATTTGGACGGTCGCAGAACGTTAACAGAGTTATCTTTGTTTTAACTCCGGGCATATCTATTTATCCAGCAATTGTATGTTTCATTCCCCCCTAGGATGATAACAGTATTATCACCATTATTTATATTTTCTTTCCATTGGGGGTGAATGCATCATCGCACTTTGGTGGCAGCAAATAATAGTGTTTCTGTTCACACAACTCGCAGAGAACCGGCTACGTTGTCTTGTAAATCTTTGTTTGGAATAGGGTGGCACACATTTCACTTTAGTGGTGGTGAGCATTACGTCTTATCATTTGATTATTATCATTATCATTATTTCATCAAATATTTGTAAAATATTTGGAATCTAAGGTACTATGCCTTTTTGTGAATCAACTGTGAAGAATGATTTCATTTTGATATTCATTGATAAAAGATCAAATCAAAATCAATGATTTGATGATTCAATGTGTTCCAGGGCTGTCTTTATTCGTTGGTTCGTTCAAATCAAATATCTTGAACGTCTTATACTATACATTGGCCGAATAATACCATGACTTAATCTGAATACTTATCGTTGCACTTTAATAGACCTTTAACATTTCCCAAGCTGTATTTATTTTCTAGATATAATCTAATGAAGATGATGCACCATATTTTTTTTAGAAACGTACATTTATACGCCCCTCAGAAACACATCATGACTTCCAAACGCCAGTAGCGAATGCGCGCGGATTGCTCCATTCATGGGCATGTGCTGAACATTTACATTGTGCATACTGCGTACATGACAGACAAATTAATATGTTATATACATATTAAGTACGTTGGAGAAAATATAAATAAATAGTAATCTTATTATAATGAGGGAGCGATTATGATAACATTTTCGGAATTATCTGACGATGATCTTTCGCCGGATCTTCGCATCAGTTATGCTAAATTGAAGACTAACCAGATACAAAGACGCTGTTCCAAATTCAATAATTAGTTTTTATTTTCGTATATCATTTCGTACTTCTTGACTCCGAGTTAGGGCATCTCAATTAGTGGACCGAGCTGAATCATTGCTGAAGATTTCAGGGTTAGTATGTCCCATTACTAACGTCCTTCGTGTCCGGCACATTAGTGGCGTCAGGATGGACAAAGCAGGGGTTGATGTCTTTGCTTTCCCGCCATTGACCCCCTTTGGCGTATGGCGCAATATGATGCAACCCACCGGCCACATTTGAATTCTACCGTAGCGGAATGTTTGGGTTATATTTTCTCTTCTGATTTGAACTGATCAGCATCTTCTGCTTAACCTGCTTTTAGCGCAGCAGCAGGTTTCGTCGCAGTAACGGTGACGCTATCCATGTAGATGTAGCTCGTCAACGTGGGCGTTATGGTGACGAGCTTTGTAACGCGCTGATCGAAGGCTATCACTGATTTGGTACGGACGGCTGCTGACGTGGCACCATTGGCAATACCAGCAGTAGTGACCTTGGTAACCGTATGCTCTTTCGTTAGCGTAACCGGATCCAAGGTTTTGGTCACTGTGACGGAAACCGTATCCTGCACCGGTGGTCTTTTCGGTGGTAGAAGATCCTCCGGCAGGACGAAATTACTTCGTACGCGTTGTTCGGCCGGTTGCTGCCGACCGGAAACTGGTGGCAAATAATCGTTGCTCGGAGCTGGCACTGGAAGGTATTCGTTGTTTAACGGCGGTGGTGCACAGGACGCTGTGACGGTGGTCGTTTCGGTGAGTGTACGGGTCGCACGGATCGTTTCCGTGTGGGTAAGATAAGTGGCAGACGTTTCCGTTTGCGTGCGGAATTGTGTGTTCACCTGCGTTGATGTGAGCGTACGGTAGGCAGTTTCCGTAAGATAGGAAACATCCGTCACCGGTGGCGCGTAGCTCGTAGAGATGTACGTACTGTAGTAGGTGGTTGGGAACAGCTCCGTCACCGTACAGGTGGATGTCTTTGTGACTGTATCCGTGCGATACTCGACCACAGGATAACGCTCGGTAACGTACTCTATCCTCACGACGGGACTGGTGATCGTTTCGATTCTAGTGATCGTGCTAGTAACGGAAGAAGTTTTCGTTACGGCAGGCAACGAAATTCTCTCGGTGTGTGTGGTCGTGTGGTAGTTGGTTTGGGTTTCTACTGCCCGATGTATCTCGGTGGAGGTAGTCGGTACAATTAACGTCGTGGTGACGGTTGTTGGTTGCTTGATATACGTAACGATCGTTTCCGTCACGTTTATCCGGACGGGTACGGTAAGAATCGTGGCCGAAGCGGTACACGCGGGCACTGGTTGCTCGAGCAGCGGACAGCTTGGTGTGGTGTAATCATATCCATCGAAGGAAGGTGTTGGAGTCGGCGTTGGGTATGTGTATCCATCGAAAGATGCACCAGAAACAAACGGCAGAAAGTTGGGAGGAATCGAGAAAAACACAAACGCGCACAGAAGCACTCGTAGCGACACTTGATGATGGTCCCTTCTCGAATCGATTATCACGCCGTCTAACATGATTAGTTATTGCCGATCCTATTTTTAACGACACTAGAGTTGGCGTCAAATTGGATTTCCTTCTCCTATCGTGGGGGTCACCACATTTATGCAGGAAGCATTAATCGATTTTCCTTTCAAATCACACATGCACAGCTTCACTTGTTTCACTGTTTAACTGTTTATTTCATGATGTAAAAGAATGAAATATTCGCTTCAGGATGGCATCCAATCATTCACACGCTCCGATACAAACTCGTTCACAACCTTTGACCAACTAATCGGACACCCGTTTGATTGCGGTCGTTTTATTGAATTGGTTGGCACGTTCAAGAAAGTGGTGCCACGCTTCTCCCCCATCGCTGGTCCCCCGGTTGGGGACCCTCACAAATCTAGCGAAGAAGATTCGCAACGATGGCAAACATCCAGTGAAGTGTTTGGAATCCGCCTTCATCCCACGCCAACCGGTCGGTATTGGCCTTACCATATAAAGCGGACGCGGACCCCGTCAGTGGCGTCGTCTTCGTCGTCCGTGGTTTGAATTAGGAACATCGGTGCGACATGGCATGGCAGACGGACCATCTGTCCGTCGGTTTGCCCCACCAACACTGTCAACTGAAACTATATCGAAACATCTAAACCACTGCGTCGGCCACGGAATGTGTCGTGCTTTTCTGGTGTTTACAAGCACACCAAACAGCTCCGCAGCTTGTGCGGATTTTAGCTTAAAGCAACATCCAAATGAGTAAACATTTCGTGGGTGTGCGGCGCGCTGTACACATAATTCTGAAGAAGCAGCTTTTACGAAGCATCGTCCAGCTCGGATATGCGTGTGTCTTACTTCCTATACGATTGCGTATTATTAAGCGCTAACCGATCGTGCGCACGAGAGAAGAAAAGGTATGATAGCGCTTATTTGGGAACGCGTCAAGATCAAGTTCATTCGGAGCAAGTTCGCTCGATTAGGGGAGCTACCTGGGGCTCTCTTTCCGATACAGCATATATCTCACGTATGTCAACGTCCCCCCGCCTGTATCTAACCGCCAGTGGTGACATAAGAGCTTTTTCCAGTTGCTAGCGGTGGCGTGGGTGACGGAGCTTAATCTTGCGAATCTGGATGCGTTCTTTTGGTTAGATTGAATTTTTATTTGTAGCAAATACTTCGTTCTGTTTACTTATGCCGTATAAAATGAATGTAAATTTTTCGTCGTTAGGCGCAATTCTGAGCATTCTACAGACTTTTGACCGTGAGAGTTGATATTTCCTCAAATGCATCGCTTTCATATATAAGCTCTATGTAACTGGCATTAGATCATCACAAGAAACAGTTTGCGAAGGTGTAGTGGAAAGAGACTGACCATGCATATGTAATTTAAATTTCGAACTAAAACCTCATCTACGTAACACGATGTATGATAAAAGGCGACAGCGCAAGCATTTGTAATAAGTATTTGTTGTGTGAGGTGGGGGGCCTGGGCACACACCACAGCAATTAGCATATAAAGCATAAAGAGCGTTAATAGTTCGCGTTAAACAAAACGCCAAACGCCATGATCTTTTCGGTAACTTAATAACCTTACAGGAGGATGGCAACAACTCGACCGCTTCGAACATCATTCTGCTGCGCCGTGGTCGTCAGCTGAAACCGGCTACCGCGGCGATCCTGCTGCTGGTGGCACTGTTGGGTTTTTCCATCGGTACAATCGGCGGTCTGTTCTATTACCGCCAGTACGCGCAGGCCCGTAACCATATGCGCTACCATGGCTTCTGCAAGATCCCGTACGATGCGAGCAACTTCGAATCACTGTACCGCTCGATGAATGCTGACCGTGACATGGAGATTCTGCGCCAGTTCAACATGTTCCAGATGCCGAAAGCACTGAACCAGGATGCCGCCACAGATGATTCGCAGTCGACCGAGAATGGACCGAACGGAAGTGACAGCAACGATGAGTTCTTCCGCGAAGAGTTCGAGCTGGGACTGTCGGACGACGAGAACTACTCGAAGATCGATGTGCCGGTGTTCCGTGGCCAGCGTCCGGCCCGGTTCCTGCACGATTTCACCTTTAACCAGTCGGGTATCATCGATAGTGCGGCTCGCCGTTGCTTCATCATGCCGCTCGATCGTGAAACGGTACTGCCACCGCAGTCGTTGCGCGATTTGGTCATGAAGATGCAGCTCGGCTACTACAACATCGATACGAGCGTGCTGAAGAAAACAATGCGTGTCGTCATGCCGGAGCTGACCGATTTTACCGATGTTTCGCCCCGCGTCACCAAAGAGTGCGTTGACATGAAGATCTACCAGCTGGAGAAGATCGTCAGCGGAGGTAAGCATTTTGTCGGCAATTTGGTTAGTAAAGGTGTGACATTCCTTCTGTTTTCTGGTTTTAGTTTACAAGCGTTCGACCGACATCCAGGAGCGCGCTAAGTTTGCCGAGTTCGGTGGAAACCACATTTCGCTCATCGACATCGCAAATCTCGATGAGCTGAACTAGAATAGCAGCAGCAGTAGCAGCAGCAACGGGTACACATGGTAGTGCCGAACACAGAATGATAGGAACTAACGGGTGATTTGATGTTGTGGGTGGAGAGTTCCGGCACGGTTTGCTAAAAACTGGCCTCTGTTCCTGGAGGGTTTTTGTTTTTCTTCAAGGTTTTATTATTAAGTAAATGGCTGATTAAGTCAAGTATTAGGGCAACCGGTTTCGGCTGCAATGGTGGGTAATGCTACGTTTTCGAATGTACGGTGTGTTTTAGGGCAGACAGGCAGGAGGAGGAGGGAAAGAAAAGAGGATGAGAACAGGAATATGTTAAAAAAAAACAATATAGTTAATAACTCTATGATGAAACAACCATTTTCTCTCACTGTCCCATTTGTATCCACCAGAGCGATTGCGTGAATGGTCTTGTTCCAAACGTTTAATTAACCACCTTTGATAGGAATAATATAAATTGTTCAGAATTTGCACACGCTTTGGTGCACACATTATTCCCCTTTTTGGATTTATCCCCAATAAACTCCCAAAAAAATTGTTTGGGATGTTTGTTGGGGAGTTTGTTTCCCTCCTGTAGACTATTGTTTTTTTTTTTGATTTTGCGGGATTTATTTTGTTGTTGCTTCAACATAGAATTATTTTTCATTCCTTTCTTACTCTGGTTATTGTCACATACACGTTTAAATCGTTTTGCATTTCTGTTTCTTACCATTCTTTTGCAAACATTCTTCTTCGTTAGACTAAGTTGTTTTGGTAGTAATTTAACGTTTTCACTTTCTTTTCAACGTATGTTCGTAAACAAAAATTCAAACCTGTTAACTAACCCTCCTTCTAATACTACAATAACGTTATAAATCCGCCTCCCTACCCGGCTCCATTCCCGTCCGTGTTGTAGTTCGTTACCACGCAGACCGGTAGACAATTTTATACATTTTATATAACCCCCCCATTGCACAAAATGTGATTAACTCGTTTTGATGTCCGCTCTTTCCCGGTTCCCTTAATCGCAAGAGTAGTTCGCTTTCGGATCAACCAGTATCAAACGACAGACACATTCCTTGCCATCTGTACCATCTGAAATAATCGCATAAACAACCTGTGCTGTAGTGTGTGCATGTGTCTGTGTAGTGTGGTAAATTCCGGTAATAGAGAGAATATGTTGAGCATTTTTGTTTTGTAACTGCAGACAAATATTACAAGTTTTTCTTACCATTCTAAACACCACACAAACCCTTTCTACAAGAGCGTGAATAAGTAAGACAAAGACATATAGAAGAGAGTATTTTATTTTGCAACAGTAAACAAAACAAAAAGACAGACGGATAAGAGAAGGCAGAATACAACAATGAGCAAGAAATCATTATGTTTATTGGAATTGTAAAGAATAAAACACTATTAGTAAATAGAAGTGTGTAGTGTATACGGGTTGCGCCTTGCTAAAAATGAGAAAGTGGTAGTATATGTCTATAACTTGATTTTCTCCACATCCAGAGTGCTCTTCCAGCGCATCCGCTGAGATATCGCAATGAACTTGTTGAGCTAGTCGTGAGAGGCGCCCATTATCTGATTTCATGTTGATCCCACCGTGTTAATAGAACATCCAAAGCGTAGAATTTGATCTTCTGTGGGGTTGCATCCCCATCTGATTGAACTTAATAATCTAGGCGACTTCTCAGACCTATATAGGAGGACTTCCACACCTAGCCTTTGAGGGGGAATCTCTGTTGCTTTTATCTGCAATATGTGCGATGCTGAAGACCAAGCGCAGGATCTTCTGCTGGATCAAGGCATAAGCTGCAATTCAGAGAGTTCTTATCGCTCTTATTGCTTTCCTGGAATAACTGGACACGCTTCTTCTTCTGTTCTGTGGGTGGTGAACAAATGCGCGGCATTCTGATGAGCAAAGGAGTCAGATGACATACCTGACAAAATCGGATTTTGGAGAAATAGAAGCTCAACAATCATTGATCATTGTAGTAGAAATCCGTTGTTTGCTTTATTCATATTTGTATGTATATACCGTACGTAGGTGTACGTATGGGGTTGTTGTGTATAATGATCTAGCAGCATTAAATGTGACCCCATTCGATAGGATCTGACCATTGCTGGAGGTGTTGGTAAAAGTGGTTCAATTTGCGCTAGCTAAAAACAACGATCTTTAACGATCCCTTCTTCTCTTTCTTTGCAGTCGATCGAGAATCGTATTGGGAGATTGGATCTCGGAGGGTTCCACTAGTACCAAGAAAGTTTCTCGATTCGGCTTGCTTTGTTTTTACACACGACAACCGGTCTTTGCTTACAATCTACGTTCAGTCTTATGGGGGTTTCTTTTTGCCGGTTAGCACCTTCGAAACGTTTCCAGTATCGTGTCACCGTTTTAATCGTCCTTCCCATCCCATTGCTCGATGCGATTCTATTTTGAGTGATTTAAGATCCCTTTGTTGTGTTTTGTATTGTTTCTCGACAAAAACAAAATGCGAAAATGCGTAACCTAAATGTGTGAAACCATGTTTTGGCTGGCAGCAGCTATTGAAGACAGTGTGTTTGTTGGCAGTTTTGAGGTTTTTTTTCTTGTTGTAGTAGAACTCTGCTGCATTACACTTAAAATGTATGCGGTGGAGGCGGCTATGCAATTAATGTCAACAAAAACCATCTCTTTTGAACTAATGTTATCCATGTTGATTGTTTTTAGTTTTTGCATTTCCTACTATATACACATTTCGCTAGAAAGAATATTATCGCTAATCAAGAGGTACTTTGGACTGATTATCCGCCGGGTGTGTGGATAAATCGTTTTTTTCTTCTTCTGTTTGTTTCTTGCTATTTACATTTACATTGCCTTTGGTTCGTGGTAGACCTTCGTCTTGATGTATGTTTTGTTATGGGTTCCTGCTTTTGGGGCCTTATATTCACGTTTTTCCCTCGTTAGGTTATGTTTTGCCTCAAGTGGTGTTTTTTTTTTGCACGCACGGCTGGTTGATAAAGACTAAATTGATGAATAAACTTTATAATCACATTTTCTCCTACCATTTGCTTTCCTGTTCCATTCCATCCAACTCTCAATTTGTCTAGAAAGTGAATTAATGAAAGCAAAACCACTTGACGCATTTGCTTATATGCTTACTAGCAATATATTCGATATTTGCTACCTCTACTGCTGATGGTAGCTTCTTACTTTCGCGTACTCTTTCTTTTTCTCTCTTTCTTAATTGCGATTATGTAGTTATGTGAGTTGTTAGAAAAATTTGGCTATCATTACTAGCACGTACCTAGAATCTTATTATCCTTTCAGTGTTAGTTTATTTGCTTTTTTGCCCTCTACGTATAAAACTATCCTCTCTTCTTGTTAGTTGTTGCTTTCCTTTTTTTGCTTTTGTTTTTTACACACATGCGTTCCAACATGGTTTTATTTTCCCTTCTGCTGGAAAGCTAGTTTGAAAATAGTTTTATTTTGCCTTGACCATATCGTAAGGGGTTTGTTTGATGACACCCTTGGCAGAAACGGAGGTCACTATTTTTCTGTTTATTTGCTTTCAATTTTAAAGTTTATTTACACCATCCCAGTGACGGGATGGGGAATGGAACTTTTCGCTACAAAACTTAAAGTGCCAATAATTTCACTATTGTAATTTAGTTTCTGTTAGCAAATTAAATGGTTCACTGTCTCGTTTTGTTTGCTCTTGGATTTGCGATGTATGTTGGGTATTTAATTCCATAGCCTTATCGTCTTTATCCTCAATAATCCTCAATTTTGGTTAGTACGGAGGATGGTTGGTATTTTGTGGTTGAATGTTTTCCCCTTTCTTCCACCTGTTCTGTACGGAAATTTTTTTTGCTTTGTTTTTTGACTATTTGACTGTTTAATTGTCTTATTTCGACGGCTCACCTTCTTGGACGGTATTGTTTAGTTTGTACTGGTATTGAGATTATGCTCACTAGTCGGTCGGGTTTTCCAATCGTTTGAATTGTCTGTGCTGGATGTGCTTTGCTTTCCGCCTTAATCTCGGCTATCCGACGTTAAAAACAAATTAACTACCCCTCACTATTGGCTACTATTACTACTATATCACTATTACCACTAAAACGATTCTCTGAGGTAACCTCTACATTTCCCAGTTGTTAGCAATTGTTAATAATTCCCATTGGCAGATTATAGGTTCACCTTATTGCGAAGTGATCGGTAACCGTGTTTTTTTTATCGATCAGATATTTTTTTTCTTCATTATTTAAAATTATCGTTTAATGCAATTTCTTTTACGTGTATAGGAACATCGTGCCTCATTATTAAATCGCCCCAACGCTCGCCACTTTAAAGCTTTTTTTATAAAAGGATAATTTTGGTTTTCTTTTCTCATTATTGTAGTTATGTCTTTCGGTCCGGACTGACTGTGTCCCGTTTGTCGCTTTGCGTGTCCGGTTTCGTGATATTGAGCGGTTTCCGCCTGCTCTGGTCTGGTTCGATCGCATGCTATAAAATGGTCGTGCTAGTGCTGCGTGTGTTTACAATCATGGTACCACCGCTCATACCGAGCACCGAACCGGTAGGTGACTGGGGAGAACTGGTACCACCACCTACATCACCACCACCAGCCCCGCTAGTGATGCCCATCGCCCCCAGGGAGGTGGTACAGTGCAGTGCGGTTGTAGGTGCGACGGTTCTACCCGTTACGATCGTCGTACCACCGATCGTTACCGTTTTGCTCTTGCCAAAGCCAAACATAGGCACGTAACGCAGCAGACTATTGTTGCTCTTGGTAACCTCCGTGTCACGCTGCAGCAGTGGTTCGATCGGGTTGTACACGTTCAGATGGTTTGCCGACGTGGTCTGCCGTTGCTGGGTGGAACCGACCGAGAGCTGCTGTCTCGCCGACGGTTCGTCCTCCATATCATCCAACGGGGGCATCGGATTGACGGTGGTGAAATCGGTCGCCACGTTCAGATCGTTCAGGTTGATTGCGCGCTGCCTGCGCTGGGCACCGCCAGTCGACATGATGCTGACATTATTGTACCCATTGTTCAGATCGTTCATCGGTTGCGTCCCGACGAGCAGATCGGCCGTCGGTTGTGCGTCATCCTTGTACTTACGAAGCGCTGGCAACAGCTCGAACTGGTCACTATCCGTGTCCACCATCTCCACCGAGGCGAGCGGCACATCCAGACAGGGGTTAAGCAGTCGCGGATAGTTTGAGATGAACTCCGACACCTCCGAGGCGTTGGGACGCTTCTTGTAGTCCTGGTTCCAGCACGCCTTCATGAGACCCTCGAGCTGGGGCTTCACGCCGGCCGGAATCGTAAGCATGTTGCCATTCTTCAGATGGTCCAGCACCTGATTGTTGGTAAGACCCTGGAACGGAAACGAACCAAACGTGATGATCTCGTACAGCAGCACACCGTACGACCACACGTCCGAGGCCGGTGTAAAGAAACCCAATGCTAACGCTTCCGGCGCCATCCACCTGACCGGTAACATTCCCTTCCGGTTGAACCGATAGTAGTCGTTCTCGAACGTTGGTCGTGCCATGCCAAAGTCACCGAGCTTGACGACACGCTGCGCATTCACCATGCAGTTCCGACAGGCTACATCCCGATGGACGTACTTCTGCTCTGCCAGATACGACAGGGCCCGCGACACATCCAGCGCGATCATCGTGAGCCGCTTGTTCGAGATGTCCGAGTCGTCCGACTGCTTGCTGTTTACCAGATGTCGACGAGCTAGCAGATACGTCTTCAGATCACCGTACAGCATAAACTCCATGATCGTATAGACCGGTTCCGATTGCAGACAGACACCCAGCAATCGGACGATGTTGTTGTGGTCAAAGCGCTTCATCGCTTCTGCCTCCGATAGGAAATCAACCTTATCCTCCGTGGTGGATCCCACCTTGAGCGTCTTCACGGCAACCGCCGTCCAGCCTTCGTCTTCAATCTGTGCCTCACCGCCGTACACCGTGCCGAACGCTCCCTCGCCCAACCGTCGATTGATCACGACACGATCCTTCGGAATTTCCCACTTGTCCAGCGTATTGAACGGTATGGCCGACGGCGATAGCAGATCGATGCCGAGCTTCTGCAGGTACTTGGCGGACGTCTTCATCTTCCGATCGTACCGTTCCTTCCAGAACAGGAATGACGCCACCGAGAGGATCAAGATGCTAATTATCGACACCAGTGAGATGACGATCAGCGTCACATCGTCACAGTCGATACCGAAGATGCGCACGAAGCTTTCGAACGCACACACGATTGCGCCATCATCTGGGGCACGGCCATCCCGCGTCATCCACACGATGGCGGACTCGTTCAGCATTAGGTCGCCCCCGATCAGCTGATATTCGGCGGATATGTTCGGCGTAAAGTGGCCGACAATGTTGGCCGTCCCATTCACGAACTGCAACACGTTGATTGTCGTGTACCGTGAGCCAGCCTCGTTGAAGCGGATTCTACCCGATACACCCTGGAAATCGGTCGCCCGGATCAGCTGCATCAGCCGCTTCGTGGTGTGTTCCGAGTGTAGATGGCTGAACAAGGATGGATCTTCGCGCATAAGTCGATCGAAGGCGAGGGCATACACCCAGACAGCATCGTACGCGTAACCGGCGTAATCTGAAGCGCTGTAGCCCATGTTGGACAGATTCTTGAGATACTTTTGCTTCCACTCGCGTACCGTAGAACCGTCCACATCCAGGCGACTGTCATCGTCGGCGTAAGATGCATGTGATAGCGAGAAATGCCCGTTCATGGCACGCAGTAGTTCAGTGTTGGTGCATCCCCGGGTATTATTGCTTGGTGACGCAACGCCATTATCGCCGGGCCCGCCGTGCACCTCTGAGCTCAGGTTCCACACGTTGGACAGCCAGATGGGCAGAAACCAGATGTAACCATTTTCGGCTGTCATCTGTGAACAATAGACGGATAGAAGGGCATTAGCTGAGAATGTGTGAATAGCAAAATTTGTTGAAAAAGGTTCAAAATTAGAGACTGAGAGACCCTCTCTGCCTGGAGGCTCTGTTCTGTTGCTGGGTTCGATCCACCTTGAACTACGCCATCGTTGTCTGGTCTCTCCCAGGCTCGCCTCTGGTAATTAGCCAGACTGGAGAGTGCGAAGCGAAGAATCACCCGAGTGCCTGTTCGCCGCTTCCTTACCGGTTCGCTGTTGACTTCTTGGATTAGATTCCATTGAAGCTCGCCTTTACCATCCATCCATCTCTACCCCCCTTACATATCCCACCCCGCCATACGCAATACTTTATTAGATCGTTATTGGACGTCAACAGCTCATATCACCTGTTGGATTGCAATTTCCCTGTGTCCCACTTTCGTTCACGTCTACCCGAGCCCTCCGCGTCCTTTCATCCTCATTTGCGTTTTGTTTAATCTGTTAACTTCCTTTTGTTTATTTCTTTTCTTCCCCACATCCCTATGTTAGTAAGACAAATTTGGAAAACCCTTGTGGCAGACAAATTAAAGTGTGTATTAATTAAAAAATTAATAAACTTTAATACATGTTTTGATATCCATGTAAAATAAACTAGTCGAAAAATTAACTACATTAAAAACATAGCGAGCAAATGCTGACCATAAACTCGTTAAAAGGGAGAAAGCAAACCGCAAGTTTTTTTTCCATTTAACAGTTGCTTTCTTCAGTCGATATTGGCATGTATTCCATTAATGTTCCCCGGTGCTGTAGGGAATTGCACGTACGCACTTCGAACGTACTAGTGTTGCACATAAAATTTGTGAGACAAACAAGGTGTTGCATTAAAACGGGCTAGAACAAAAAGGCATCACGACTCCACCACCACCGGGTACCAAACGCAAACAAACAATTAGCACGTGCACGATGCTGCCATAAAGTGGCAAAAGGAGGAAAACAGTGCCAAACAGTGGTCTGAATATGACCAAGCAGTGCAATAAAGTTTGTTTATGCATTCTCGCACCGTCGTGCCGTCTGGTCGACTTTAATCAAGCAAACGCTAGCGCAAATCAAACAAGAGTTAGCACGGGGAAGTCCATAGGCATATACATATTTACCCATTGTCATAGGCCGTTTTTGTTGGTCAATCTACCTTGCAAGAGGGTTGTCCCTGTCTGTCTCTCTTTCTCTGGATCTTATCGGACATCTTGTGAAGAATTTGATGATCGCTTGTAATAATTGACGTACGTCTGGAGATGCTTTCATATTGTCCAACGCCCAAGGGAAGAGGAGTTTACTCAACTTATTCTTCATGTTGCTGTATTAAATTCCTCAACGCGCCACAAGAAGCAACGGGACGTGCAACAATGTGTGCAACGGATCATGTTCCGGAATTACACGACCAACGTGTCCCATTCACATAACTGCCATTTACACCCGAAACGATCTCTTTCTTAAACTGCCATCGACGTCAACGTGCCGCTTGACCGCTTCGTAACGCCCTGAACGTAACGCGATGTGTTGGTTCAAGCTCGAGTAGCAAGAAACATGACTCCGGGTATGGAATTGGAAGCTATCCAATTCCAACAGTGCTACTATCCGAGCTATCCCGGTGAGTTTCCCAGTATGCGCATGAGACGGCGCCAGCTGTAACCGTCTCTCGCACGGCGACATTGTTGCCATTACCGGCAACCACTGCCCCATCCGGAAGGGCTTTCTTCCGCTGAGCGCATAAAATCGATAGCGGAATCCGATTACTTGGCCTGGGCAACGTGCTACTGTTTAATTTCTTTTCGTCACATTGCCACACGTTCTTGGGCTCCATCAGTGACAACACACCACCATCACCATGTCTGGTGTCTGCTGTACCGTGATAAAATGTGTCTCGAATGAACAATCGACAACAGGCAACGGCTTGTAGTAAATACTTCATAAAAAAAACCCCAGAAGACACTGGACACCGGTGTCCAGTCCACCAACCAAACAAAAATAATGCACCCGAAAATACTGCATCAACTCACCTCACTGCGGTTGTGCTTGATTTCCGGTTGTGAGAGCGAAATAGGATAATGAGGACATCACACCAACGCGCCCAGTCATCAACACTTTATGTGTCCCTTCTGCCCACCTTAGCCCTGCCTTAGCGTTTTGATGGTATGCAGATTTTTTGTTTTCACTTCTCAACTTCGCGTTACCAGAGACCACCGACTTTGTTTGTGAAGCATTTTGCTGATGATGGTGCAAATTTGAGGCTGAATGCAAAAATTATCAACAACCAAACAAAAAAGAAAAAGAAATGAAATCTGAATCGTGCCATTCGAAGCGCCACTCCTCGGCATGTAAACAACTTCGCAAGATGATCCAACAGGTTTCAGGCCGGCCGGTATTTTTTTTTCTTCTGCCTGAGAAATTCTGACTTCTTGCCGATGGAAATTATATAATCAGAGTGGTGGATCAATGGGGACAGTTCCATTCGTACACTGTCAGGGATAATTGTGATTAATTGCACAAAAAAGATGGCCTTTTTTGCGAGAACGTACTGTAACTTGAGATTTACCAAATGGCTTAGCTAGTAAGAACCGGACACTTAAACGATCAGGTCCCAGTTATCGAGTACCTCGTGTATTGGGGATAAAACGACCGTCTTTACGATGCAGAACGTACGATTTCTGAACAGAACGTTTGGGCAAGCTCTTTCCCTCACAAACCGTACAACCCGCGCACAAAAAGGGTCAGCACCGTATGAATATTCAACCGTAAACAATCAACCTCAATCTATTCGAACGGATTCGGAGTCAACCACAGTCGGTCGGCTGGGTGTCAAAGGGACGCGACTCGAGCATTTGAATATTAAAGGGAACACCTTCAACCCACATCTTCAACCTTCACTGTTACTAACAACTTTTACTTTTCTTTACATCCATTTCGAGGAAGTTGTTCACGTTGTTGCATCTTTCAAGCGCAAGGATCTCGCCGAACCACTTACCTCCATTTTGTACGCCTCGCACATTATCACCTGGGCCACTTTATCGTCTACATCGGCGATGATGATTTTAGCATTCTTCGATTTCAAATCCAACAAATACTGCAAAAAAACAAACAAACATGAACATCATGTGAACGATATGGTATCGGGTGTAGAACTGTTGCTTCAGGGACAGCGGCATATTTTCTTCTTACTCGCTTCATTTCGTTATCCGTACGGTCCGTGCGTGGAAACTTCTTGTTCGATATCAGATCTATGGAGTTTTCCTTCAGCAGTGTTTCCATGTAGGAGATGTACTCGGTCGCCTTCTGACCGTCCTCCGTCAGTGCGGCGACCCGGTGCCAGTTGAGGCGTGGTAGTAGCTGCGCGTAAACGTGCTCGTACTGGCGGTTCTCGCCGATCGTTCGGAAGAAGTACGGATACTTTTCGCGATCGGACAAAAACGCTCCCTCTGCTGAGTAGGAAATGACCGCCATACGGAAATGTTTCGATACACCTGTGGTACACAAACAAAAAACGAAAAGATGCTCAACACAGAAATCTTCTAGTTCTTCTTTTTTGTCGGGGTAATGCCACATAGGAAATCCAGCTTCCTGGGCCTTTCTTAGCTGCTCCGTGGTTGTGATTAACTGGCCGGCTACTAAGGCCATCGTGCTCAGTACAGAGATCGATTGCTGAGGTTTCGATTGACGCTCACCAAGAAAATGACTTCTGTGATAGTTGAATATACGTCTATAGTTCATGATCCAAGGATTGATACTCAATGTCTAGTATGTTACCATTTTTAGTAGGTACAGTCATTTCCCGAGTTACAAGAATTGCACAAAATTTTGACAGTTCGTGTAATTTTGAAAGTGAAATTCAATTTCAAGGGAAGGTGAGTGAAAATAGCGTGCCGCGGCATTCGAATCTCGGCGATCGATATTTGTGCTAAGCACAACAAAGGGTATCCAGACCCGTGAAATTGCGATTTTCTTCACAGAAACTTACCGGCAATTGGTTCGACCGTTTCACTACAGGCAGGACCCAAGATACCGATCATCCGTCTCTGCCGCATGTAGTAGCTGATGAACGATTTCATAACCGTGTCCGCACGGCACTGGCCGTCGTTCTGCTGTACCGTCAGCCGGTAGTTTGCGAGTATGGTGCCGTTCTGGTTGATGTCCTCTTGAGCCATTAATGCAGCCGGTGCGATACCCAGATACGTTAGGCCCATCCCCGAAAGCGGAAAGATACCGCCGACTAAAACCTCTTCCCTCGATGCCTTCGGTTTCCACCTTGCCCAAACCGACGGCTGTGTCAGCATCCAATCGCACGCTATTTGATCGTAGTACCTGGTCACTTCCAGCTGATCGGCATCAGCTTCCTCGCGTGCCCGCAAGATCCGGTCTTCGTACTTATCGTACAGGTCGAATATTTGCTGCATGTACTCCTCCTTGAAGTAGACCATCAGGAGCGAGTTGAAGGCATATTCCGCCTCCTCGAAGTTTTTGCCGTAGTACTTGACCAGCGGCGTCATCTCGTACTTGCACCCGGTGTCATTGCTCGCAATCATATCTTCGCACCGTGGCATCATGACCGGGGCGTACTCCTCCGTTCGGCTGCTGATCACCTCCGACGGTGTCCAGTGAAACACGAGAAACTTCTTTGCATTCTTCCGATCCGTCCTGTACACATCCATCAGCTGACGTATGCCGAGCCGCAGCTTATCGCCCAACCAGATCACCTTCAGCTGGAAGTCCATCTCCAGGATGTGCTTCACGATAAAATGCGTGTCGTCGTAGTGTGGAGCCAGCACCAGGGCACACTTGCGACCCTCGGTACAGTGGCTGGGAATGAACATGCCGTACTCGTCACAATCGTTGCCACACTTGCGCTCAGAGTACTTGTAAATCAAACTGAGCACGGTCTCCGGGACGTCAAACTTCTTGATGAGATCGTAGTACCGCTGATCGTTCCGATCCTCCTGGAACATTGTATAGATGAGCTGTTTGGGAAAGACATCCTCCTTACGGATGAGCGCTTTCGGAATGAAGAGACCGAATCGGCCCGGGTGCGTAATAGCACCCCCTTCCCGTATGTCCTCCGGGATATAGTGGTAGTCCGACAGTAGCCAGACCTCTAGATCGATCGTGGGTGTTGGCCATTCCCTTCCAGGGCTGCAAAGACAGTGAAAAGTGTCAAGAAGATCACCCATTAGTAGAAGCCATAACAGACGTCCTATCACACCTATTTGCTGGGCATAATTGTGTACGCAACACTGGCACACAACATTGTGCCAAAAATAGAGAACAAAATGGAGGTATTTTCATTCCGCGGACGAGCGAAATAATGCAAATCAAAACAACTAGAATCAAAACAAGCTCGTTCTGTAATTCTCTCCCGAGTGTGTCTTTCTTTCATCGTAACTGTGCTGGTAGGCAAGGTAACGCAGACCGTGCCGAATAGGTCGCGACAGAGCCGTGTCACACGGGAAGGAAGGTAAAAAGTTGTATGAACAGGTTGTTCTGTACGTCCTCACAAACCTGTCAACGCGCGCTCGAGGCCTATTGACACAGATGAACTTGTCTGAGGAAAATTCTAACATGGAGGATGGCACAATCTGTTGTGGATTTGAGCTCTTCGAGACCTTCGTTCGGGGAATGCTGAAGGGCAGAACAATGACAAATTTTACGATTGTTGGAATCTTTTTTGTTTCTATCATTTTCATATCAATCTCGATGCTACGTCTGTGCCTGATGCTACCCACAGTCAACTGAAGAGTACTGACCAGTCAGCATGACGTAAAGTTACGATCGTTACGATCTGAGACAGAAATTATCTGAACGTCTGGTAAGGTTGCACCCTCCGATGGCACCCCTACCTCACCATGGCAATCAATCAATATCTTATTTTTTCGTGTAAGGTTACCGTGGATGGTATTGAATTTCTGTTGACAGTCAAATTTGTCAATAACCGCGGATCGTACCTGACACTGGATCTGTTTGTTCGTTCCGTTTCTCTGATACCACACACCGGCTGCATGATCCAATTATGAAAAGCGATCACACGGATGTAGACACATCTAACTGCTACGTCTAGTTACCAAGAGAGCAAACACTCACGACCCTCATCAGGGTTTCTGAAGCGAGATACTTTTTATCAACGGTCCAATACTGCATGTCCGTGACATTTTGAAGACTGGCCTTTTTTTTTTGGGTGGTTTTGTAACACTGCCGTCGAAACAACCGATTTGCTTTGAACCATTCGAAAACAACACTTTTGTGGAAGCGTGGAAGGACGCCTTTCAAAGGAGGTTCAAGTCACTCCCGAATATTTCGCATATTATTTATTTTTTGTACTTCAATTCATCTTGTTTGCCATTCTGCGAAATTCTAGGGACATTAGAGGGTTCTGGCTAGATCCCAAATTCTCAGAAGAAAGGTTCCATCTAACACAGTGATCGTTATCAAATATGTGTGTCTTCTCGTGTGTTCCTATATGCTGTTTTTCGTGTTGGCAATGTATTTTCTTCTACTCCATATTGCTACAAAACTATACGCCACTTGTCGAAAATTAATCAAACACAAGGAATCTGCGGCGTGTGCATGTGTGTCGCTAATTATATCTTACCCAGCAAACCGATAATAAAGTAACACTTTAGATTTGGCCATAATTAAAATCTAACCATTCGTTTGCCGCCGAATTAGAGCACGGCAGGTTTTTCATGAGCATCCTCACTGTTATCCTCCAGCCGATCGGCTTATTATAGACCAGCCCGAACGCCGCAAAGTGACGCTGTATCTAATTATTGTAATTAATAGACAGGCCGTGACCAGCATTTTGCAACGCCTGCCGTCCGGTAGTTGCGGCAAGTGTCGCCTGGACGGTCCCGTCCAAACTTCCGAGCTGAGAAATCGGACACTAATCCGGCTGTCATTAGGGTTTGGAGCTCATATACGCGCCGTGATGCCGGTGAAAACTCGCACGCAGATCATCGATAATGGAAGGTGGTTTGCGAGTTTTTTGCTGTTTTCCCGTTTTCTTTTATAAGCCTGTGAAAAGCTTGGAACGGATTGATGGTTATGGTTCGGTGCGTACGTCGTCTGGGGGGGTGCGTCTTGGGCAAACAGGTTGATTAAGCTCAACGGTAGTAACATCTTTAGTGCATTAAGTTGTGGCTTTGATTTGATCCCTTCCTGGTGGTTCTTTACAGTAAAACGACACCGTCATTTGAGCATGGCTTTAACGAATCACGATTAACTCCTAAGCTACTGGTAATGTTTTAATTTAAAGCGCGATAACCTAAAACGTTATAACACTTTTCATTAAACTGTTTTTTGTTATGTTTTTTACAAGACAGATTAGTTTCATCACTCATCTCTTGGGCCTTGTTCCACAAAAGAAAACTCGTTTCAAGCTCAGTGTCGGTACTTTTAAGCTTCGCTCTTTATCGCCTCACTCGTCCCACTCATTAATCGGCCGTGATTCGGTTGCATCGTGGTGCATTTTGCGTACAAGGTTCGCACAAAAAACCTTTATCCCATCCATCATGTCAGCCTTGTCTGGAGTTTAATGGCGGTACTGTCTGTGGTTGCAGACACACAGCAGCACCAGCAGCAGCAGCAGCAACAAAAAGAAGCCAACCTTCCATATTTCAAATATCCCTCCACAAGCCCAAGTTAATACAGGCATACAGAAGTGTAGCAAAAAATACTATACTACCTGCAAACAGCAAACGCAAATACGCCACAAACAACGCTGGCAGACGTTGTTCGCACACGTTCCCGAAAAAACAAACGGAACCCGTGAATTGTTGTCTAGCCATAAGGAACGAACCTTCCGTTTCTTGCCGTAGTAACGCACTACTCAAACCCAACCAGACATGGGATTTGTGGTGAAATGATATTATACACATATAAATATGCTTCTTGTATACGTTTTTTGTTGTTGTTTTGCTGTACCAATGTGGGGCTTTTGTTTTTAGATTGCCTTCGCTGTTAATTGTTGTCCGCCGGTTCTATTTTTTACCGTCATCAACACCACCGCCAACACGGTCCGTCCTCCTCACTACATCCGTCTTTTTGACAAAACTACCGAAATTAAATATATACGATTTGCCATCAGGAAATTTATGACCATTTCCACCCAATTCCTCGTTAGCCCTCCCCTCCACACTGTGTCGCGACCGGTAAGCCACGATTCACCGTGCTGAGGTCAACAAGCGAATATTGTGTTCCAAGCAAAGATACAGAGACAGAAAAAAACTGTGTTCAAGTATACCCTCCTAAAATTCCCTCCTAATGGGTTGAACCGAAGTTAATGTTAAGGGAATGTTCCACCTTTTTATACCCACAACCAAATGTCACTGAACCTGCCCAGACCACCGCCGTGTTGGACACATAAAGTACCGGAATAAAGCATCATAAGCGAACGATCAACCAGACCCCCCAATTACCAGTCTGGTGCGCCATTCTGCAACTTAAGAAGTGATTTAATTTGTTTGAACACTTATGGCATGATGTGATTAAAGCAATTTTTCTAAAATAAGATTTAATTCCGATGATAGAAAATCCCATGCTAAGGACTGAAACAAATTAAGTAGAGCATGCTGTGGAATATTGGAGGATAAAGTACAGAGGACTTAGCTAGCGTTATGGTTGACATCTGTCAAAAAAATTACTAATCACCATCCGACATTTATAAGGTTCTACCCAGACAGTATAGCCCATTGAGGTATTTTACTTTTAAATAAATTTAAAATAGTATGAACAAACTGTTCCAGCGCTGGTCATGTACAGGAGCTATGTTTAACATTTATGCCATAAGTACATCCTAATCAGCGTACACCTACCTCGATAAATGCTCCATGGTGAAGAACTGCCGCATACGTTCCGTTTCCGTCAAAGGAAGATTATCCCGAATTTCGATCAACCTTACATTCCGATATCCAAGAACCTCGCGCAGATGGATCGCGTAAATGCGTGACAAAATCTGATGCGTGAAGCGGTGCGACACCTGCAGCGAGATTGAGTTGTTCAGATTGGAGGACGCAAACCGTGGCGTTAGGTTTTCTGTAACGAAAGATGGACAGCAGTGAGATATATGGCCCAAACGCCCGTACGACTTATATACTAGGGAACGTTATGGTGGTGGGTAGAATCCGGAATTTGCGAGAGTGTAAAATACGCACGCATGTCTACGGGTTTGGGGGATAAAATTAGATCAGGTGACCTTGCATTGGGATGTCGCGGGAACGATTCGTAAGTTTACAGCTATCGTGTTGGTTAGTTTTCGCATTGGAAGATCGATCGTAAGTGCATTGGCGGTGATCGTGTCACTTTCAAATACTACCAAGTTCAAGTTCCTGCTTGTTTCTTCCGCGAAAAAGATGCGCGTGCGAAAGGGTCACACGCGAATGTTTATATGATGGTTTGCACAGTTTTGTTTTGGCGTTACGGTTTCCGGTCTTCTCCACAGCGATGTGTTAATTATGATTAATGTGATAATTTAATTACAAACATACTAAGGGGTAGAAGACATATTTTCTTTAAAAGGTAACAATAAAATAAACAAAAATATCTGCAAAATATTTACCGTAACAGTGTAGACAAAATAAACCAAAATTTAAATGAAAAGGTCTAGCTTGACGCATAATATAATACCTCATTAAAAATTTGAACAAATGTTCCAACAAGTTGTAACAGTATGTTCTATGTTGTTCTAATACTTAGAATGATGTACCCAATATAATGTTCCATGTACGGAAGATAGGTTTGACAACCCTGTGTTCGGACACGGTAAAATGTAAATTAAAACCCATAAAAATGACTTTTTTCTCTCTGCTTTGTGCTGAGAAACAGCATGTCGTCACATGAAGGGAAATAGCTACGCAAAATAGATGATACTCTGTGTTAAATTATTTATTTCTTCCGGTTTGGAATGTTTCTATTTCCGGAGCGAGCTTCTTCTGTTCTTTGACTTTTCTTCCTCGTCTAAACGTCTAAAACAAACCAAAATTCCAACATTTTTTTTGTGTTGTGCTCGCGGAGATTTTCCCGCGAGCCCTTTGCGTTGCCCAGAGCACACAAAACTAATCCGGAAAGCGCACTGGAAAAAGAACTGACATGCAAAAGGAATCACAACGGCACACACACACACACAACGTTCGTTGGCGTTTTCCGCCCTTATTTTGAATATTCGCCCTCGACCGCAAAACACGCGGCTCCGGGTCCATAAAATGCGAACGAAACCTATCGGCTAGGATTTATGTTTCCAAATATTGGGTTTTGAGAGTAATGGTCCCAGTGGGTTTCGTCGCGGGTAGTTGCGCAAGCGGTGAAAAAGATCAAAAACAGAGTACAGACAGCGAGAGGACGGTATCAGTCATGCGTCCGATGGCAAAAAAAAAAAATAGATCGCGACATCTTAAGCGCGAAATGGTGTAAACAGCAAACCCCCAAAGGGATAACGGTCATTTCTTCCACCGTTCGTGCCCGTTTCCGCTGCGCGTGCCGCGTGTGCATGTGTTGTTTTTGTTTCCCATTTTATCTCTTGTTGCGAACGCAGTAGGCTAGCCCCAAACTTTTGACCGAAAAACACAACGCAACCATTCGCGACGGCAATAGAGCCAAGGATGCTGAGAGAGAAATGGCCACATACACATACAAAAACAACCATGGTCATTTCTTCCCTACTGCAAACAGATTCATCGTCTGGCCCAAGCACGCAAGATCATCATCATCCACATCTGTGGGAATTATTTGTCAGGAAATTCGGTCCCAGCGTGTTCGGTTAGATACGACGCGATACAGAAAGCAAAAGTCACAGCCGGTACGCGAATAGAATCGTGCCGTGGTTGTATGCTGTGGTTGGTCCGAAGGGGGTGGTTGGACGAAAATAAATGGCGAGTCCGTAAGTGGTACTAGCGTTTTAAGACTATTGGCCGCATTGGACTGCTGTTGTCTTCTTCTGCGAGCTAGAAAAACAACCATTTACGCGCTGTCACCAATGTGGTTTTTGGGGTGGGTGACCGTGCACCATCCGGTGGCAAGCTGTAGTAAGAATGTGATATTGTTGTAGAATAATTTGATAAGCACGCACGCTAGGGCAAATCGCGGTCTCCAAGCTAGAAACCCATCCACACCACACACAGTCTGTTCGAATGTAGAGGCGATTGAGGTTCCATTGCTTTGACGTTGCAGACCCATCTTGGGGACGCTAATACTATCGTACACCGAACTCCCCCTCGGGCGGTCAGTTTAGTCTGAGACTGAGGTAAGCAGCATAATTACCGTATACCGAACCGTTCGTCTCGAATCCCACCCCATCTCCTGTTCAGAGGCCTTTTCAACACCCAAACTTTGGCCACGGTCAAACGATTAGGCTGTCAACTGGAGCGTTTCCATCGAACACTCCCTCCGTGCTGCACCGTGAGCCGTAGACGATTCTACCCATTATTGCGTGCGGAGATCATCCAGCCATGCCATTCCGCTAATCCGCAATTGGAAAACGACGAAGGTGAGCGTCTCGAGAAGCACCATTCTCCTGCCGGTGGCTAAATTTCGGCAAAAGTCCGAGGCGAGGTACACGCTCGGCTGGGGTTGTAAAAACGGAACGCGCTGTTGGGAGAATCTGCCCGCAGGGGTCCGTTTTGTGGACTTGAGCTACCCAGAAAAGGTACCGTGGGATAGGGTGCAGTGGGTTATAAAAAAATAAACAGCACTTGAAATACTAAATGTGAATGGCGTATGTCTAGTACTTTAGCCATTTTATAACAGATGGCGCTGATGGTCGAATGGTGTGTTTGGAAAACAATATTGAAAACATTTATGGGGTTTATTTAATTACAAAACAATGGTTAAAATAGTTGTAAAAAGGTTGCTTTTGCCAAACAAAATAGTAAAATATCGTTCAAAAATAAACAAAACTAGAGTATCCTCAGAGAAAAAGCTTATTAAAACAAACAATATTGAGCAAACATTATATTATTGCATTAATTAAGTTGTAAATTAATATGTTATGTGCCTTTGTTCAGAAACTTTATGCTTTAAATTTTTTTTAGATTTTTCCGTCTTGCTTAATAGTTTTTATTTCAACCACAGTTTTTTTTTCTCTTTTTTAAGTAATTTTCAAATAACTTAAAGTAGAAGAATAAGATATTATTTTCCTACATCTTGGGTTTTTTTTTCAACCAAATTCGATTCCGTACCAATAGAGATAATGTTTTTATTGCTCTGCAAAGGTGCTAAATACTTCAACTTCACCTAAACGTTTACAGTAGTTCATAAAAAGCAATGTTACGAATTAAAGCGACATTTTCAGGACCTGACAAACGGTGCCCGTCCGTTACGGGTGTAACTGAGCGTCTACGGCTAGAGGAGCAAGGATCAAAGACAAATGACTCACGGCCCATTGACCACACCGTATAGACACATTTACGGACGGTAGTGGATTATTTAACACATTTTAGAAAGGACTGTCTGGCGGTCTGGGCTGACGATGCACGAAAAGGAAGACACAGGCGCACGAAGCGATGAAACAATAACGCAAAGAAACGAAAGCAAGCTGCAAAACGATAGTGGGCAAGTTGATAGCGAGCCGGCTAAACCCATCAGCTGGTTTAGCCAACAACAGCAACAACGCAACGGTCAATGGTCATCGGCGCTAGATAGCTCCTTTCGTGCTGAATTTCATCACATCCAAACCTCCTGTCGCTCAACAAACGTCATCGACAGCTCATTTCGTCGCTTTCAACATTTTTCCAAACTAGAGCATCTCGTAAAAGTATAAAATACGATGCTTCGGCGAAGAAAACGAGCGCGTGGGGTGGAAAGCTGATAAAAAATATAATTCCACACCGCACCCGGTCTGCTGTCCTCGGCCGCTCGGTGCGAAGTATAAAAGACGTCGGAATTTGCGTAGTCTGTCTATTTATTTATGCCGTCTAGCTGTCGTTTGAGCGATTAACATAATTTTTTTTATGATCACTGCTAATTTTACCGCTGTCCCTTTTGGTGCTGCGTCCAACCGGCGGCCAGTGCCTCGGTAATCGGTCTAATTTGAATGGTGTTCCGTCCCGCTGGTGGTCTCGCTAGGGTGTTGCGATAAGGGGTACGGGCTGTAAGTGGGTGTACAGCAAGCTGGCAAACCGAAATTCATCGAAGCACAAGCAAATATGTAAACCACTGTTTCGAAGCTTCATGAACAAACCCCACTGGTCCTAGACTGGTTTTATTGTGATGCACGGTGCAAGAATATCATGGCCGTGGTTTGTTTTTAATTTAATTTTACATAGCTTGCCGAACGAAGCAAAAAAAAAAAACACGAATTCATTCAATAAACGAAAAAACTAAAATAGCTTCACGCAAAAAAACATCCCACACAGAATCACACTTTCTCACGAGGTGAATAGGCTAGAATGACGTGAACCAACCTTGTAGCGGCGTTCTCCTCCTAAGAGAAAGTGGATGATCTTAATTTCCCCTCCACCGAAAGAAATCATGATCGTTCCCAGCGTCCGGCCAGGTGTTCGAATTAAAGAAGATTTGCCTTTGGCTTTTCTTTTTTTTCAAATTAACATCTCGATACAGCGACACTCAATAGATGTATCCCAAAATTCGCCTTCTTATCCGCTGATCGAATCACATTTATATGACCACTTTCGCGCATCGTTCAGCGGAGGCAGAAGCCGAACACCGCTGAACAGCAAAGCCCATCGTCAGCAAATTAGCATATCTATGGAATGGGACAATTTTGTCAACCGACCAAGCAAACAAACAAAACAAACTCCTCGCTCCTCAAAATAAACGGCCAGGGGGCCAACCCGTGCCACCGGAACGGGAACGGGAGACAAACAATAATAATCATTAAAATGCCAACGCCCCAAAAATGCAGCCCGGCTCGGCCCGGCCTATCGTTTTGCTGTGGGCTTTTGCTTTCCCGATTGATACCATATTTTATTATTATTGCACACTGTCGGTTTTGTAAACCACTCGCAAAATTGGATGACTGTTAGCATGTGAAACCAGCGAAAGCAAATAAGCTTGCATATTACGAGCGTCAGTGTGTCCTTTGCGCTGTAATTGGCTTTTGGCGATCGATATCGAACCGCGTTGTGTTAGGATGAATTAGAATTAATTTTCGATTACAATGTTTTATGCAATGTTTGTGGAGCTCAAGCAAACCCAAATCGAAGGCGATAAATGTATAAAAAGGAGCGTAAATATGTTAAAAGATGCGTAATGATTTGGTTGTATAGTTGCTAGTACTCATTCAAGCATAGCTTACGACGCATATGGCAACTATCAGAAAAAGGTCTAATTAATTGATTCCGGAAACAGATAATATAACATCCGTTGCCTTATTGGTTCTGTGCGATTTCTTCTGGAAGTTGGTTGACCAAGTGCGTACTAAATTCGAAGTCGATACAACCATCCCACAATGTTCTCTCGAAGTTCTTGCTTTAGTTCATGCTTTTCCATGAACTATTTTATAGTTTTAGTATTTCACTTCTACCGTCGTACGAGTTTTGTGGTAAGCTGCGCTGCGATTATGATATCATGTGCTTGCATTGAACTAAACCTGCTGGGTGTTGTGGTGTCTTCTAAGGACGTTGAAATGTAATGTGCTGCGCTTGTAGTGATAGGCGCTTGCGTTGTTCTATCATCTCGAAAACCTTGTAGGCTTTAGGATTTATTTTTGTGTTAAAATTTTATCAGACATCCCTCATGTCCATGAGGCTTCATCGTTAACGAATGCACGGTCGGATTAACAGTAGCATTTCCAGTTTTCATAGTCGGAACTGCTTCAAAATTCCATCCAATATATTCCTCCTTGGATAGGAATAACTATCTCCGAAGATCGAAGTTGTTAAAGCGTCACCGTCATGGTCCTGAAGATTCCGACAAACATCGCTCTTAGACAGCTAACTGAAATGAATTTCTATTTCCGCTTCAATCCTTCTACTAGTAATATTGATTACGACTATTTCCACGTCAACCCCTTCTATTCACCTAAAATTAGACGGTCCTGACCTGACAACGGTTTACTTTAAGGGTGTTACCCAAAATAAAAGTGCCCGCTAGTTTAAGGTTGAGATTAGAAGCGTTCCTTCTGGAGTGGAATCTCTTCCCATAGTAAGTTGTCGCGTGACTCCACTTCAAGAGACGCTTCGCTGCCAATATCGCTTTAGGGTGTCCACACAGCCCGGCGGTGGAGATGGGGCGTCTTTAATAGCGGGTAGGCAGTGTTGTTAATTGTTCATGTTAACCAATTCGCACCGACTGTGTTTGTTTGGTTTTTGTACATTTATAGGGCGAGGTATTTACAACGCATATTTGTTTTCTTTCCGTGTGTTGGGAGTTTGTTTTGCTTACTTAAATGATTGTTGTTACATTAAATAAAGTGACTGTACAGCCGTGATAAAAGCACACGAAGTAGAAGGTTGCGTTCTTCAGAGTAATGATTTCTTTGAATTCCTTTTGTAGAGAAGTTTATGAGATGATATGTGTTTTATACTTCATGTAGCCTAATATATTAGAGAGGCACATAGGTACAGTTGAGGTAAGAACTTAAATTCATCGCCCGTTAAAACATATTTAATTTTTCGCTTGAAGGAATCGCTTAAACCTACTGCAAAAACATGCTTTCATGGAGCATAATAACGAACAAGGTTTAATCGCTATTCGAACTCCAACACCTACCGCGGTTTCAAGCACCCAGCAAAGCTACCTCGGCCACAATGCTTCCATGCTGCAAGCACTTGCAAAATATCGCTTTATCATTTCAACAAAGGAACAAAAAAGAATCCTGTTTTCGTCCTCGCTTTACATTGTAGCTTGTCATATTTTAATCGTCCACTGCGTGGCCCCATTCCAAACGATCGCATCTTGCTCCTCAATCACGTACAGCACATTTATATTCCAATTTAAGTTTTTAAAACAAAACATTCATGGCGCATCCTTCCTGCAGCCTGCACCCGTTTCCCCTTTGCGAAAGATTACCCACCCCGAAAACGGAAACCCCATTAACTGCGGTATTATAATTCATTTTTATTGAGTGTCTCCGCACACACTGGTAAGTTTCGTGCTCGGGCTCCGTTAAGGTTCTGCCGCCCTCAGAGGCTATTGGCGCCGGTGGTATAAGTTCGCTTAACAACAATTACAATTTGCCGCCCAATACGCCGGGTTGCCTTTATCGTCTGCGGGGCGCCCTCGTAAGCTGCCGCTGGTTTGCCACAATCCTTTGACGTCTGTTTTCCGATTTTATTGCTCCACGGACGAGCGAGATTACGCGTTCCCTACATGGAAACCATTACATCGTAAATCGCTGTTCAATTTATGTTCAAGACATAGTCAACGGCATAATGCAATCGGAGTGACAAATCACAGATTGTTCTTCCGTATGCGCAAAACATGTACCCATAAGGGGTTACGCTTTGTCTGGCAACACGCCAAAAACCTATGAGCTCGTACAGTATGTTGTCGTTTTTTTGTGCCATAACAAAAGAGTTTCCGCGTGTCGAGCATTTCTTGTTATGAGAGTGAAAGTGAGAGTCATGTGTTGTCCTACCAGAGTAGGATAGAGCACGGTAGAATATTCTTACAGAATCTGTTTCATATCCGCCGATTTCTGCCATCATCCCTTACACCCTTACAGCCAACAGTTATACAGGCCAGTTCCACTGTGTGAGTGCTGTGTGAGATGTAATTTCCATGCAGATGTTGAAACATTTCCCTCACATGGACAGTACGTCGATCTCTCTGTTTTTGGTGTCCTTTTGCGTGTCCTTGCCGGTTTGGCCATATGAAAAATATGCGATGCGTAATTCCAAAAGCAATACACACAGACCGAAAGGAACTCACTGGTACGGAAACATTTCTATGCATTAGAGCGAATATTTCCTTTCCTTAAGCTTCTCATCTCGTTTCGGTTTCGTTTGTGCCAGTTGTGCCCATAAACTGTGCTTAAAAGAGCAAACTCGCGCCGAATTCGAATTATAGAAACATAAACAGTACGATCTAATTACGTCGCTTTAGATCCATATGAGGGGAATCAGCATCCCTGCCGGGCGACCTAATTGGCGCCCGGTCCCATGCACAAGCGCAAAGAAATGTAATTGAAAAGGAGCCCCACGACGAACGCTCATAAATTATTTCATTGCGATCGTAAAATATGCTGCGCGTATTCGCTGCCCCATGCATGCCGGGGCCCCAGCAACTGTTTGTTGCGTATGCAAGACCTCCCGGATAAACGCACACAAACACGCATGAGGCCGGTTTGTATTTTAACGGTCAGATCATGCCGGCACGCTGACTACAGTGGAAGTTGTTTCAAAGCGTTGCTTTAGTTTTGTTTGCACCCTAATGCTTATGACGCTGTCGTAGCAAAGGAACCTTTCCAAACTCGAACCCCGGAAGTGCTCAAAAGGCACTTGAAAAGGTAATGCGAGAGTTGGCTTTTTTTTTCGAGGGGTTACGAGGGAAAATTTCTGCTCTGCCAATGTCGAGCGCAGATTTGGACCGGTGGCGACGCAATAGATAGACGACCGAGACTCAAGCGAGTCCTCCTGAATCAACGTGATAAGGATTGGGTTTCGGTGGTGGACGGTGCGGTGACCTTGAGATGAGCAGAAACGGGAAAATGGGATAAAATCGGGTAATGGGAAACGAACCGCCATTATTCAACGTGCTCATCGAGCGCTGCAGACCCACCTGAGAGTAGAAGGAAAAGAGCGAAAGGAAGCAACAAAAACGAAAACGGTATCCGTGTTCAGCTTATTCACTTTTTCGTCTTTACCGATAGCTACACAAATTCCACATGTATTTGGCCATCAATATTTAGACAGCAAGAGGGATAAACGTCTTCTTAGAACGGCATACTGTGAAGCCACCAAAAATTGCAGGGTTACTTGATTTTTCTTTAGATACGCAAATCTTCATACATGAGAATACTGAGGATATCCTCAGTGAGAAAAATAATGACGTAATAAAAGCGAATGAGACTGAGCAACAAATCATAACTGGTTGAGATGCATAACGCCCTGGAGCATGCAATATTTGAATTTACCAGCAGCATATAATTACAGATTTTGAAATAAAAGCACCGAAGCTTATCTAATGTCAGATATTTGACCAAACATATTACATGTTTCCATGGGAATAGAACAAACACGTATCCTTGATGCCAAAATGTAGTCAAAATACCAACATTCCATATGGAAATTCTATAATCAAGCAGCAGTAGAATGATCAGTGGTCTAATTTTTTTAACCCAATCAAGTTCCATGTTTTGGATCTCGGTTACACCAGGGACTAATCGGTTCTTCTAAAGATTGAAGTCATCCACTAGATTAATTATTACTCGATATTAGTTTATCTTCAGCTTTGGCTATTCCATTGGAAATTATTATTATGTTTGATGCAAAAGTCAAATTCTTCCCAAAACTCTTTACTGTTGTATTTTTTTCATTTTTGTTGCTTGTCCAATTGTCAATACCAGCTCGGTAACGACTGTTTCATTTCAATTGTCCTAACTTTCATAACATTGCTGACAAAAATGATTAATGCATCCTTGCAAATGGTACCACTCACTTCCACCTCAAAAACCCCTGTAAATTAATGGACGCTCCAGTAGCCGAGCAGCAAAGCTGGTCCCTTTTGGTCCCTTTTGGCCTTTTTTCGTCCTTTCCCGTATGCGAAAGCACCGGAAAAAGTGCCACCAGAGGGTGGTAGGCGGCAGAGGACGAAACTCTCGACGGAAGGCTATACCGCTGGAACGTGAAAGCACTACCGAAAATGCGTAACTGGTGATGCGCAATGGAGCAAAATCAACCAAAAACCAGCGCTCCACCAGTCGCAGTGGCGAACGACCGAAACGGAAACGCATGGTGGAAAGCAAACGAGCGCTTTTCCGACCGCCGGGAACAACCCAAAAAACAAAACGAAAAGAAAACCATCTCCGTTGCGATGTCCGTCGCCTCACAGAGCTGACAGTCACAACTAACGCACAGGCCTGCATCCAGCATAACGGTTATATGAAGCTTTACTTTTGCGTCAATTTTCATTCCACCGGCACAAACAAAAACACACACACACACAATACAAAAACGGAAACGCAAGACGACAAATGAAATGAGACGGTTTTTTGGTTGAAGTGCGTCTTTTCGCGCCTTCCGGCCGGCGGGCGGTACAGAAACACGGGCAAGCAGCAAAAGGCGAGCGATGTTGATTTTGCTTTTTAAAATGCTGTAAGCGAACCAGAATGGATGGCTGCAAACAGTAAACAGGAACTGGACCAAATTCGGGCCGAGTTTTGTTTGGGTATTTGTGTGTAGGTTTTTCTCCTGCTCCGACTGCTGACCTTTAACGTCCGGAATGGGAACACAGAGCCCGGGGAAAGTGACATTGCTTTGAAGAAAACTTTCAAGCGTATAAGGATTCTTTTTGTTTCAGTTCCTTGCTGCTCAAACATTCCATCGCATTCGATGCCCTA
Organism: Anopheles moucheti; assembly: GCF_943734755.1. Taxonomy (NCBI): domain Eukaryota; kingdom Metazoa; phylum Arthropoda; class Insecta; order Diptera; family Culicidae; genus Anopheles; species Anopheles moucheti. The sequence continues at coordinate 29,527,287 of NC_069141.1, forward strand.
AAAAGGTAGCCTTAAGGTAAATCCCAAAACACTGCACACGTAACGCTCGACCAGCGAATGGCAACGGTGGTCCACCGATCGATGAAGGTATGTACGCAACAAACAGCAGGGCTTCTGGGTGCCGCGTGCCGAAATTTCGATACTGCGTAATAACGTGCGTTGGCAGTCCGGGAGGGCCAAGACAAGCGACTAAGTTAAACCCACCCAAGGACAGAGTATGACCGAACCGAACGACCAAAAAAGTGAAGTATCAAGGGAAGTACTTTCTTTCTTTGATTTTCTTTCGCCCAGCTTTACTTCAGCAGAACGCCTTACGGTCGAGTCGGTTTGTCAGTCGCCACCACCACGAAGGTACAGTGTATCATGTTTGACGAATGCTTCTCGTTGTTTCTTATGACACAGTAACGTGGCCTTCCGTTGGTACGGTTAAGGAGCAACGATTTATTTAAATGTGAAAAATGATTTTCCCACCGGGTAGAAAGGTGTGCTGTCGGCAAAGCTATCGCACCAAATGGCGTCCACAAATTGTCTCCTCTTTGTCCCTGCGTTTCGTCCTTTGCTTCCGGGTCCGGTGCCCACAATGGCACGCCTCGTCTGTTCGGGTTAGATTTTTATCAACCAGCAGTAAATTGTTTAAGGATGCAAAAGTTGGCTCAAAATCCAACCACATCCCATTCGCCTACGGGTCCGAAAAACCTTCCCAGGGGTTTCTCCCAATATGGTGAAAATGAATGCCCTGTTGGGGTTGCTGAAGCGGTGGGTAGAATTTGGGTGTTTGGCATGATGCTGTACACACCCGCACACACAAATTTATGCACATCACATTCAAACAAGCCCCGGAAAGGAGCATCGTAGCGATAGACACAGCACACGAAAGGGTACAGTTTGTTGTCGCTTGAAGACACTCCACGACGTTCCGGAGTAAGCTTTGATAAAGCTTTTTTTATCGCTGCTGACACATTTCATCTTTTCCGTCCCGGGCAGCGGTATGTTGCTTTGGAAAATCCAACAAAAAGTTCCACCCAGTACTGGTGACTCGGCCATCAAGATAGACACATTTCTGCGTGTGGATGATTTTTGTTGTTGTTCACTGTCTGTGTTATCAATTTTCCATGGGTCCTTTTTTCACTGAGACAGTTTTATTTAACCTCACCATACGCGAACGGGAGAAAATAATGAACAACGGCCGCATACTTAATCGATCCGTTGCCACCGTCCGGGCTCGATAAAAACGACAGCCATTTTTAAGTATGCAATATTAGCATTCCATGCTCGCAAGGATCGCATTACGTTAAACGTTCCAGATTAGCGGGCTCACTTAAGGTGGAAAATGGCGACACAGCCGAACGCAGGCCATGGTGACAAGGGTTCCGGTTGGATATTTAGTGATATTAAAATTCGTCCCACAAGTGATGACTACGCCTGTAAAAAAAAGCTGCAAATTGGAGGATTTTTGATGAGAAATGATAATATGCCTGCCGGGGGGAATACTAATAATTTGCTTTGACTGAAGGCAAAAGCTTAGACTTATTTCTGGAACATCTACTTGAAAAAAATTAAAGAAAGTTATTTGCCAAATAAAGTAAAATCAATCTACGAGAACAGTTAAATTAAGTTTGAAAACGAAGCGTACAGGAAGTGGCTTTTTTCGACACATAAAACGGAGTATATTCAAAAATAAACAACGTAATATGTTGTATAAACTCCTAGATGTTAATATAATTCCCGTGAAACAAAAAAAGCCATTGTAGTTATCCAACTTCACACAGTTATTTGATACCTCATTACAATTCTAAAGCATTACCTACCAGATGAAAACTAATTATCAATCAATTCTAATTAGATTAATAGCAATCGGCCTCGAGCATCTAACGTCTCCAACGTTCCCAAAGCCCGAGCGCCCGGTTTTAATAAATCATCGCATTCACAATCAGTGCTTCATTATGCTGAAGCGGCCCACTCCCATCCAGCCCTTGTATACGTTTCGATGGAACAACTTTAATGCCGAACGATGGAGTACTGCTGCTTACCAAACGGTTCTATCGAGATAAGGACGAAAAGCTCTCGGTGTGCCGTTCCCTGCATTTTCAAAATGGTACAAATCAAATGGAACCTCGCCGAAAAACTCGCAGAGCGCACTCAACTCAACCGGGTATCTGTGAGCCATCGTGCGGGCCACAGGACCCGGTATCGTTTTACAAACCACCGTTCCCCCTTCATCATCTCTGCGCGAGTTCGATTCGAGTGTTCGAGAGAAAAAAAAGCAATCTTTGCGTCTTTGATCGAGGTACCCGATATACCTGCACCTGGTAAGTGTTTGCGCGTTTTTGTGAGAAAAATTTATTTACCTCGTAAACGTCCGAATGATGAATTGCGGGAAATATCACCAATCGGAACAGGTCGGTGCCACAAAATGGCACCTTTACTTCCAAACAAACATTTTCCCATCTCCCTGCAAGAGACACGAGATCGGGTGGGGTTTTTCCCGGCGGATCAAATCACGAGTAACCAATTCTTCCAGCAAAATCGTAAAATTGAATTAAAATCACTATACATCTCAGCCCAACCGAACGCCCAATCGTACGGTTACGAGCGTCGTTTTTCTAAGTGGACTTGATGGCCGAAACTAGTCGAAAGGTAAATGGAAAGTGTATAAAACACAGCGAACAAATTAGACGATGAAGCTGTCAAAACATATTAGCCCGGTACGCGTATCGGTGTGGAAGAAAAATTATCTTTGCGTGTGGGAAAGAGAAAAGCGTTGGGTCCAGGTCCAGTTAAATTAACACTCAATTCGGCTGGAACTGGTTACTACGGACTGTTCGAAAGCTATCAACAACAGCACCCGGAAACATATCTGCTGCCGCGGTCCCCCCCGTTCGTGTGACGGAGTGCTCCGACGGCTCGGATGGACGGATGGAATGATAGCAGCTCATAAAATAGTCATTTTTCACACCGATTTCATCGTTACACCGGTGGCCCCAAACGCGTACCGTGGCGCCGAAAGTCAAGTCGTCAAGCGTCAAAACTCTCGTGTCATCTGTCAGTCCTGCCACTCGGCCCTCCGCATGGCATGGCACTCGAACCACCGGACCAGTAATTGTTGATTGATGACCGTTGAGGCATTGCTGCGTTCAGGCACGACGCTTCTTCACGGTAGCGAACAGGCCAAAACGATAAAAAAGCAACGAAACTTCTCACCACATAATCAGCTAGATACGCATGTTCAATGGCTACATCATGTCAAACACCATTACCGGACGGGTGAGTGACTTGTTCGAAGGTGGTGCAAATTTTTGGCGAACGATAAAGTCATGCATGACATGCTTGTGCATCATGCGGTTACTTCGGTTTGTAGGGTTCTATTGGTAAGAATACAATGTCTGGTAATATAAGATAATTGCTTACATTTATTTAGGTTGTTACTCTTGCTCAAAACTGTAGTAAGAATGGAGAATGTAAAAAGCATGCATAGTAACAAGAATCCATCAGTTCAATATTCTTTTGCAAAATTGATACCATTTAGTTAATGAACCATTCCAATATCCAATAATGTTGTTTGGACAATGCTCCTCATGAAACTGATCAGATACCGATTGAACTAAATACGTTTATAAAACATAACTAAAGGTTCGTTAAAGGTTGTAGTTGCGATCGGTTCGAATATGCTTCTTCTTTATCGGCACAACAACCTCAAGAGTGGACTAGGGCTGTGACTTTTATTTACACGGAGCTATCTGACTACTCAGTCTTGCGTACGGGGGATTGGTCCCAGCGCCGCTACCATCACGCCACCCGGCCTCCCTGGGGTTCGAATATTAGATCCTTTAATACGCGTCTAATTGTTTAACAATTTTCAAAAAGATCACTCGATCTGGTCATACCATTAAATTTCATACGTCTTCAGTTTGTTTATTTATATTTCAGCCTGTAATTATTGATGTTTTTAGAGGTCTGATAACAAATTATCGTCGATAGTAGCAAGGCATTCATAGTAACAAATTTACATTCAAAACTGTCAAAACTGTAAACCAAAAAATTGTTAATGAATTATTTTAAAATGTTTAATAATGGTATCGAATATGTAAAAATCATATCATACAGGTTTAATGTAATTTACTCGTGAAAGTATATTCAACAATCCTACAAGGTTCGCTTCGGTCCTTTAAGAAAAGAACAGAGTTCCATTCCATTCAAAAAAAAAATAAAATTACTAGATGGTGGCGAAAAATTATAAAGAGCATGAAGAGATTCTAAAGCCGATTTTAGTTTAATGTAGGAAAATGACTCAATCAATAGAAACCAATGCACCAATTGTACTCCAAAAGGTGTAACGAATACACGTTGCCCTTCTATTCTCACCTATAAACATCCCCTACTTTAATATTCGCACGTCGGATGTTTATGTTAATGTCAAACGAAGAATTGTGCTGCATCACAATGAACGGTATTTAGGAGTGGAAATTAATAAAGAACTGTCACCCACAATGACACACAGCATTCTGCGGAAAGCTGTCCTATCATTCGCTACGCTCGAAACGTAAAGTAAATAAAGTGTGGTATAGCCCGCCGAGGAGGAAGTTCGACAGCGCGTGACTTCGGCAACAGGAAAACCATTAGAATTGGCACACCACAACCGCACCACGTGTGGTCACGTCGGTATTGTCAGCGTGTACGGTACGCCGTTAAATTCGTCCCGTTCATAAATCATCATTGCGAAGGTGGACGGTACAATAAAGGCCACGACCCGAGACGCCATCAGTCGTGGGCCCATTCGGAACGTGTCGCTCGGTTTCCGTTCGGAAACAGGTCCTTCCGTGGTGCGAAGACAGTTGGCCGTGAAAGTATCGTTATGGAAGTAATGATAGGTCGTTTATAATTTACTGGCGATTGGTACATAAACACTAGAGGACTAGAAACAATAATTAGTAATGGAAACGCATTAAACAGTCGCAACTTCCTGTTATCAATAGAGGCCAGACTCATCTAATGCTCGTATTGTGTGTGTTGTTTTCATTTCCATTATCGCGCATCTTCCCACTCCCTTGACCGTATCCGTGTTGAATGTAGCCCGATGGTCACGTCATAACAATCCGGGATCCGGCTCCGGGAAGCATGGCGGCAACCAGATTGCCGGAGAAACCGGATATCATTTGTAAACGCCGATGAAAACCATACGCATTGCCGGGGCCTCGTCCCGATGACGCCAATGCAAACTATTTCCGCAAACTGCAATGAAGTGCATCTGGCACACCAGCAGAGAGACAAGCACAGCTTCCACGTGCGGACAAGCCAACTATAATTATCGTTTGGACGTTATTGTTAAGATAAACCGCTTGCAGCTGTCTGGAAATAGTTGCAAATGTGTTTTTTTTCTCTTCGGCGAACTGTGATCATATCGTTATGTGCCAGGCTGGGTGGGTAGTTTTCATCCCATCGCTGATAGTGCGGCACATTTACGATTGACGCATATTGCGTACGAATGAGGAGGAATTTCCGTAGTGCTGTTATCATGCTGTCCCTCAATGTAGTGAAATGCAAAGTCAACAAGCACGATGATAAGAGATGAGGAAAATACGTGCAACCTTCAGCGCTCGCTGCGCTTAGAAAGTGTGTCATCACGCTCCTTTAACTTCTTTGCGTCAAAATATGTTTGAAAACTCTGTCAGTATTTCATCCCACGGGAAGAGTCAGTTTTTCTCGGAACAGTTAGACGTATCATCAATATACACATTCCCGTTTCGATTCACTGCAGCGCATAATAATTGACGGATAGATGGTACGGCAAAGAGTTTCCATCCGTCAGCATTGGGGATACAGTTGAAATTTATTGCTTTTCGCTGCTTGCGGATGTGGCGCTCTGCTTGTAGCCAAAATATCGACGAAAATCCACCACAAAACAGTCAAAAAAAAAAAACAGGAGACAGAAGGAAGGTCTTCCTAACGGCCAAACCACCAACACCACCATCGAGAAATGTGCCTTGTGTCGTAAAGGGGCGAAAAAAACTCAAAAATATCGATCGACTCGCGTGTAGTTACGCAGTTCGCCCCACCGCCGTTTGACTTTTACGCACAGCTGAATTGGCGGCCAAAATTTAATCTTTATCCACTTCGGCCTACTTTTCAGCGGGAGGCGCAACATTCCAAACCACTTATAGCGTTTTTTTTTTTTCTGTTGGAGAGGGGGGATAACGTTTTTTATGCCTTTTGTGTGTGCGTTTTTTTATAAGAGAATTTCCCGAGAATCGCTGTCCGATACGGTGTTGATTAGGTTGGGGTAGCGTTTTGTGCGGCAAGAAGAAGTTTGATCAAAAAGCCTACAAGGGATATAAAGTTCGGGTCGAATCAGTCAACCAATACGTCAAGCTCATCGATCGGTTATGCAAAACGTTCCCTATTGCCGAAAGGTAGTTGGGGGAAATTGAAACGATGCAAGATTCCAACGTCAAACCGTCACATTGGGGTATGTCAAACTCGCTAATTAGCCACCAACATGTTCAATCGACGAGTGTGTGTTATTTTTCATCAATTTTATGAGCTGATCGTTTGGAGCTGTAAACTCTCTCCATTTTCAGCTTCAATCGTTGATCACACCTTGAACCTGCTGCTTTCTTCCGAGCGTTTCAGCTGATCCTTATCGTTTAGTTCCTCAAGAAAACAATCCCTATTTGATAATGGTTTGCCAACTAGACGGAGGAATGTGCGGCAACCGCTAATTTATATGCATACGAATGGGAATTCCAATCGATTGCCGGGGAATCACAGGGTGACAAACACCTGTGAAGGGGATCTATTTTCGAAAGTAGACTCTCCACCCAACCACCATAAAACTCAATCTTCAAAAATAGGGGAAAGGAAACAAAAATTACACCCAACATCGTTACCGCCGTCACGTCATTCGGTCGACTCTCCCATACACACACATTCGTTAACAAAACCATTGATCGTTGATTGTGGTGGTTTGTTGGGAGAGCACTGAAAGCGGTAGCAGGATATCCACCCCGTCGGTTAAAGAAACAGGTGATTTTAGGGAAGCAAATGAATTATGCAAACGATGTCAACGACATTTTATTTTTACATAAATACATGCTTCGACGGGGTGGCCTTTCCCTTTACCGGGCAGCAAAGGGGTAGAGAGCCGTTTCTGGTGTATGATATTTCACCAAAAAACAAAAAAAAAACAATGCAATAAATTATCCCTTCCCATCCTTTTAGCCATGCTATGGGCCATGGGCACATTACTCTCTCTCCAGCGCAGGGGTAAAAGAAAACAAAATAATTATGAAGAAACTGGAATTAATTCCAGCACAGTTTGAAATCGATCTTCAACTAGGGGGGTCTATGTTTTTTTATGATAGGTAGCGATCGGGATGGAAATTAATCAACAAAGAATAAACATGTACACTGAGGCAAGATGAAATGAAAACAAAATGACCCCCAATTATGCGGACATTCTTTGACAATCATTCACACATTTACCTTTTGCCGATGCCGGGAAACATTCGTACTCGTACTGTTCGCTGTATTTGATCACGCTGTCCAGCTGTATCTCACCGAACACGGTCTGCTGTATCGTACTGGCGTACAGCAGCAACAACATCAATGTCTGTAAACGCACCGCCAACGCCATCTTTGGTGGGAATATTTTGAGATGTTTTAAGAGAGCTTTCATCTGTTGCGTTTTGCGGCAGCAATTGCTCGCCGGTTCAAATTCCGGCTTTGAACGCGTAATAACACTGGCCACTAATTTCGCTTCGTTTCGTTCGTGTAGAGCATTCTGCAACGGGAATGGAAATGGTAAAATATTTATTAGAAATTAGAAGTACAACAAATAACCTTAGCTAGAGGGTAGATTGGTAATGATGATTGGATAAATGAAACCATGAAATCATTGCCCAAGGAAGGGCAATCGATCTATTCTCCTTCCCAGAGGCAAAGTAGAAAAGTTCCAAGATGTTGCACAACATTACGACCCGCATCAACGTTAATACCCACCACCATCGTTCCAATACCTGTTCACCTTTAAACCACAATGCTTTTATCATCATAAAACACACGCACATACACACACACTACCTCTGACGTGCCTGCCTGGAATAGAATCACATAAAAATCGTTCAACCTCTTGATAATAAGATGATGCTTTATCTGTTTCTTTTCGAGTGCTTTCCAGTTCGATATCGATCGATCCACAATTACGATGGCATGTAATATGCATCCGCTTGGATATAACACTCCGCACACGCACACACACATACACACATACACACTCACACAAAACCATGGAATCGATACCGGAGGTAGGCATTAGAGATTAAGTTTCCAAGTGGTTTATAAAACACAAAAAGTTCATCAAACAACGACGCACTAAGCGCACGATGACGTCTACGCCGCAGAACGGTTCATCTAATTAGAATGTGAATGATTTATAAAGCTTTTAAAACGATCACATGAGCATATTAGCGTCCACCGCAGCAGCTCGCGTGCTTATTCATATTTACGGAAGTGTGTCTCATATATCGCAACCGAGGCGCGCCGTGTGTCTTCTACTCTCTCGAGCATCCCCGTCCACTGGTTTCTACAAAGTAGAAATTTTAATTGGCATGTCGACATTAGCCTTGCCGGGGAGCATTTGTCGCGTTTGGCCGCTTAGGGCTCGCTAAACAGACGCGCACGACCGCACGACGTTCTTCCTGCGACACCCGAGTTTCTATTTAGGGAAACCCGGCTTGGTTCGGATTGCGTACCGTCTGCTGCAACATGATGGTGGGTCACATTTTATCAAGGGCCGGCCCCCCGGCTGCTTTATGTTGCACACCAAACGAAAGCACTTGCAAACTTTGCCACTCGTTGCACAGCGCTAGGCGCAGGGGTTTGTTCACCTCGGATGGAGACGCGCGCACATACACGCGCTCGCCATGTGCGCACGTGTGCTAATGCTGGGGTGGGAGGATTTTGACAATGATTGGACGCGTCGGTGTGTGCCGGAAAGCCAAAACCGCTAACCAGGCTCAGCAGATTAGCGCTGGAGCGTGCGCTGTATCTTGAATTTCTTTTCGTTTTGTTTTCGCCTGCTGTCGTGTGTGTGCGTGTGCCGTACATGTCAAACGCAAGATGACAGCTAGTTCGCACGCCCCTATGGAAAATGATAATGGTATTTATAAGGGAGTGGGATGATGAGGTGAAACGAGAAGAAGAAAAAAAATCCCACTACCGAGAATATTCCATTGACGGTGTACAATCGCATCAAAAGGGGTGTAAACAAAGCCGAAGGAAAAACACGTGTTCGATGGAGACGCCAGGTCAGCCATGCCGGTGCGAGGGAAATACTTTCGCTCAGTATTTATAGTCCTTAACACGAACGAAAGAAATAGAGTTCCAATAAAAACGCTATTTCTTATGAATGGCGCAATTGGCAGCTATTCCAGGAACTCCAAAGGCTCGCGCCAATAAATAGAAACGAACTACGCCTGGGAGCTATCTAATTAAGCGGAGTGAAATGTGTTTCCCGATTTTTTGCTTGGTTGTTGTTGTGTTGTCACCTACGGACGGTGATTTTGCGTGTGATTGTATGTCAAAGGTTTCGCTCGGATCGCTCTTAATTAACCAACCGAATCAAAACCGGCTTGTTTTTGCGTCCGTGATGCGTTTGGATTGATGTTTGCCTTTGATGCGTACGTCCAAGTGGGTTTTCTTGTTAGTCGGTAGGTAGGAACAGTGCTGTGAAACACAAATAGAATGGAACTGTCACGTCTATTTCGATAGAAAAAGATTTTCTCTTTATTACTGAGCTTGTTTCGTTGAAAAGTAGCCGTTGTAGATTGTTTCGTAACGTTCACGGAGATTGTTACATTGTTGTACCAAGTAGGAAAAATAATCAATTTCGACATCATTTATCTTATTTCCTATTTCTTCCATTGCTTGAAGGTATTTCTTAGAACGACTTAACAGACGCATCAACAGCTAATTAGTGCCTCAAAGCAAGCCTAGTTTACAGCTCGCATTTTCACTGTGGCAATAAACTATTTTCCCATTCAAGCTTAGGTATCCACTGTTTAAAGCTTTTAAACAGCATGATCATCACAAATGCTCCGCTCTTAACGCTTAACGAAGTATTTCTTCTTTGTCCAACAGAGGTTTAGATAGACAGAGAGTAAATTATGGAATACTGAAGCCACATTTTCCGCAAGGCTGACTTCGGGAATTCCATCGCCGTGCCGAGCGCAAGCGATCAGTGATAATTAGCCATCATTAATGAATGTCATTTGAGCTGGCTGCTTCTTCGCGAGAATGACAGTGGATTAACGTTTGCCGCTTGGGCAAAACTTAAGCACCATGGGAGCCCGAGGGAAGCTAGTAATTAGAGGTAAATGGATTGGAATTGCAAATCGCGTCGTAGGTGCCGACTCCCGAGCTCGGAAGGTGAATTGTCCATACGTGAATGCGGGCCATAGCCCAGTGGCGGGCGGTGTATGCTATGAGCAGTGTATTTAATTTCACAAAAAATCAACTGTCGGCCAATTTGTAACGCGAAGAAAAGGCAACGGAAGAGTGAGCTATAAAGCGCGTATAAATCTATCCGGAAGAGGATTGTGATATATGGCGATTAGCTGTAATAGCTTTCCATTTGCTGGTATCGTTTGGCGAGTTCAAAACATTGTTAAATGATTTTCGGTGAGAAAGCGAGACAGAGGGAAAAATATGGCGCCAGCCTACCACAGCCGGAAGTGGAAGGTTTTATTGTGTTTTACGATGCACCCCATCAGTGCGCCCTCTTCACCTCAACCTCATCGCACCGCCGCCCGTGCGATGAAATGCTTTATTTTTGGCGACCTATAACCTTCCACTCACGCACACACACACGAACCAACCCAGGTGTGCGTGAATAGAATTTTACGATTTCCAGTCACGACCAAAGGGTCCCAAAAGGGATCCCGGGACGCTTGTGTGCATTAATAAACAATATTCCCAATGCGAAGGACATGCGTTTGTTTTGTTTCCCTTTTTTTCCCTGTGCTCTGGGCGGCACGTTTTGATGGTTTCCCCCTTCCAGGACCTTTACGTTGTTTGGGTTTCCGCTGTTGTTTTTTGTTTTTGTGCGCCTTGGTGCTAATGTGGTCCAAACAGTGATGTGTCTCGGACGTCACACTTGAGAAGGCGTTCACAAAACTCCGCAAGAAAATAATTGCTGCAAAGCGCACGATAACCATCTGCCTGACCTTTTGTCGACGCATCGGCAGTTGCTGATAGGTAGGTGTTATTTTTCTACACCAACACTCACTTCAAAGTTGCCGATGATTTTAATCAATTCTGGGAAAATCTGACCCCAACATCTATCGCCAGGCGTAAACAGAGTGTTCCTCAACTCGGAAGGGAAAACTACATCGTGCACCGGAAAGCTCATCGTGGGTGGGTGTGCGAAGTTCATACTCGAAGCTGACTCTGCTGTCAATAGCGTGATCAGGCTGCAAATAGCAATCTGATTCCGCGCGCGTTTGTTGTTTAGTGCTTGTGTATTGTTTTTGTCAGTGGATTCCAAATACAGCCGGATGCGCGTATTACGCGTCGTTGAATTGCGTTGCATGATGACTCGCACCCCATTGGGTTGGACTATTGCAAGATGTTTAGCGAATTGATTGGCTAGCTATATCACATCGCCGATAAGATAAAGCAGTCATCTCGCTAGTTTGCACCGTATCAACTTGCCGAGAGTGCAAACTTTGGGCGAATTTAAAGTATCTCAATAATTTTCCTTGCAGAACACAGAACGAACAGCTTCAATTAACATAACCTTGACCTCACCCGGGGGGGGGGGGGGGGGGGGGGGGGGGGGGGGGATGCCGTTAAATGTTTGCAAAATGCGACCAAACCGAATGAATGAACTGGGGTGGGACTTTCGGCAATTTCGGCGCGTTCGGTTTTTTGTCATACCGATCATACCACCACCACCACCACCGATACCGATTGACATTCCGACCTCTTTAACTCAATCAGCCATCATAAACGTACGCATGCCGGAAAACGGGCCGGACCCACCGGCATGCGAACGATTGTTCCATTTATTAGACGATGGTTTTGTCCTTTCCCTCCACCAACCAGGGCAAGAACCTTTACTGCGCTCGAGTGAAAATCGAACGGCCAACCGTGGCCACGGTCTGGGTAGGTAGGAAGATCGCTTCACGTGTGTGTCCACACACCTCCAACAACGAACCAACACCTAAGGTGAATGATTATTTCTGTTTAGCCGGCAGGCGTTCAATTTATTGCTAGTATGTACGTACCCAATTGGACGAGCGCGACACGCAGACCAAAAACAAAAGCACCCGCGAATCGGACACCATTCAACAATGGCTCACCCTGCGGAATGCGTGCACGTCCCGGTTGCAGAGCAGAATAAATTTTAATCAAACTGAAATAACCATCATTATGCGACGAAAACACACCAAACGGGGCCGATACAGGCAAACATCTGAAGCCGAAAGGTCAATTAGGGCGCGCTAAAAGGTGGCAAGTGGCCACATCTGTATGCCCCCCATGTGATGGGGTTTCGTTTGTTTTTATTTTTTTGATTTTGGAAATCTATTTATCGAATGAAGTAGCTTGAACTATTTCGGCTTTTTCTGCGCAGTTTAACGTTTCTTCTGCCGTGTGTCTGCTTGTGCGAACTGGCACATGGTACTGGCATAAACCTTCAACATTTACCATACAGAAACAGGGTTCCTCCACACTACTTGACCAGCAGGGGGCTTTCAAGTAACTCGAGTGATCAGAGTTGGTGATCGTTTCATTTTATTGAAAAACAAAAACCGGATAGGTGTAATAAAAGAAGGGAAAAAACGCAATTCAGCCGCGTGTTGCGTGCGCAACGTGCAATAAAATTCAAATGTTGTTACTGTTGCGTACGGTCAGCGCAGATCAGGTGGTGTGGATGTTTCTTCTGCGAGCGTGTGAAGCATGTCTGCGCAGAAAACGGACAAGTCGCCTCGCTATCGAATTAGATCGACACAGGGCGATTGTTTTAGTGGTTAAATTCGACGCTATAGCCTTCTTCCGGACGCTTCACAAACCGGCAGGCTCCGGTTTCCAGTTCGATGATCGCTGAGGAGGTTAGGAAGTTGTTGCACAGACTGATTGACTGATTAATCAAAACATGCCTCTCTCATTCCCTTGTCTTTTTCGCGCTTGTCCGGTTGTGCTCACTTCACATACATCGAGCTTTACCTACTTTACTTTACCAAACAAACAACCCTCGGAAGTTGCGCTAAACTCAGCACTTTGCGGTACACTTTCTAAGGTCATTGTACAGCGGTACGCAAGCGATTCCCCATGCTGGAGTTACTCGGAGTTTAGCGCCTATCGTGAAGGGCTATTATTTGCCGAGCTGTATTTAATAAAGCAACCTTTAATATGAATAATTTAACCATCCACGTACACAAGCGCGTGGTACAAAGCTCGAAGCAGAGAGTTCTTTGAGCAGAGCCGATTTAATTTGTTTGCAAAATGAAGCAAAACGAAATCGAAAACAACAACCGTTTAAGTGACAAAAACAAACCAAAAAAAAAATCAGAACCGGCAAAAGAGCTTTAATGAAGTAACATTTAACGTGGCCTGCTTGGCCGTCCCCGTATCATTACGTGTTATTAATAAAATGCTGGTTTGTTGTAAACAAAAACATTACCACAACAAGTAAAAGTTTCTTGTTGGCCACGATGCGCGGTATGATCGCGATCAATGGGCGAAGGGAAAACTTAATTTTTCACCATCGCCGCACGGTAACGAAGTGTTGAAGGACCTTTCGGTTTTGCTTTTATGGACAGCAGCAATGGATTATTTATATTGGCTTATAACCGTTGTAATGGAAGTTGGTTAAATAGCGTAGTCGGTAAAACCGTTACCTTAAACCATTTACAGGTTTTGTGGTTCATATCTCTCCATGACACTAATTTTTCAAGCGTCGTAAAACGTTTACTGAGACTCCAGGAGAAACCGGTCTCACTAACAAAATGTGGCAATCTCCCCAAAACAATCAAGAGGGACGAAATGAGAAGAGGCAAACGTAGCTATGATAAATTAAAAAAATGTCTCTATTTCAGGGTCTATTTTTGTATCTTGGGTAAGTTCATGGTTTTAACATTTTTCAAAAAACTGATCATTCATTCATTGCAACATGATCATAACAACTAGAAAACGTCAAAAAAACTATTTCAAAGTATGATTAAACCCCTCAATTCGCACAACTAGGAATCATCGTTCGTTGAAGTCTTATAATTCACATCTTACGTGAAGCTTAGTACAACTGCTTAGCAAAAACAAAGGTAAACATTCAAAACGAAGGTGCAAAACACTGAAACAACTTGTCAGTGTTCATCGTTGTCGACTTCTTTCGGGGCATAATGATGCGTTTGACAGTGTGGTGAAGGGAGAAGCCTTTTTAAGAATAAATTTAATTCCCTTCCTTCCTTTTCTCTTCATCCCGGCCTCCGCTACACTCCAGGCCAATTGATAATTGGTAGCCTTTTAACGAACTCTCGTTTGTTCCACGCTCATCACTCACACACACACACACACACACACACACACACACACACACGTGCGTGTGTGTGTTTGCCTTTGGGGGTTCTATTCTTGCCCACCAAAACACGGAATCGGTGAACCGGTGTTCATCTACATAATTTTAATTCAGCCCTTCTCTTCCGTGTCAAACGTTGAATACGCAAGAAGATCTCCCTATTTCCCCCTGTCCAAATTCTGGGACCCAAGAGAGAGCCGGTGTTATTATTCCTATCTATTTGAATACGTTGCCTACTTGTACTATAACTGTAGCAAACGAAAGAAAAAACGCAGCACTGGGAAAGAAACTCGTTCTACATAAAATCAACGTGGAATTTGTAATCTCGCTACTTCATTTTTGTGCCTTGACACACAACCGTACACACACACACACACCGAGGCAGGCTTTCTTCCCATACATTTTACGCTCTTCACAATCAGTATTATCGTGCCGGCATAATATTGCCGACTCAAACCGACTCAATTACCGAACGGGAGCATTTCTTGCACGGAACGCACGACAGCATGTCGCGAGCCGCATACCACCTCCCATTCCCGGGGGCCACCGGGCTCCACCATTTGCTTCATTGATACACAAACACACACACACACATATAGCCTCCCATCCACTTCGCTGAATGTCTCATTTTAATATAAAATTGCC